>NC_046232.1:17569865-18769865 GCF_009819885.2 Catharus ustulatus
AATTTCTCCAGTGTTGCAAATTCATAACAGCCAATTATAATTTTTAAGATCATACTGAATTTTGCTGATTTCTGAAATAGCAATTATGGTGTAGTTTTAAATTGTTTGGTTGCCTTGTCTCCAGCTAAGTCCCCAGGACCTGCTCTTTTCCTGAGTCCTTTATGTTGCTGAGCATCACCTGCACCTTGTTCCACGTCCTCCTCTTCAAGACCTTGTGAGTTTAGAGTGGCTGCTGCTGTTGTGTCATCTTTTCTCTCCATAGCATTTCCTGCCACTTGCCCAACCCCAGGAAAGCAGTCAACACCCTGAAATTAGAGCCAAGACAGAAGGAACAGCAAGTTATACACAAACAAAATTAATAAGGACTTCATCCTAATATCAAACACCTCTGCCAGCCACAGCTACTATAAACATGCAAGGCAAACTCAGCTGCATTTTTTGTAGAGAACAGCCTCATTCCTGCTGCTCTGCCTGCCTTCCCAGAAGTGTCAGCAGAAAGAAAACTGGGAGCACAGGGAGCCTTGATCTGGCTGGGTGGGGTCTGGAGCTGTGGCCACAGCACACAACAAGAGCGTGCACCACAGGGGCTGGAGCCACCACAGCTCCCCCAGCACACTCAGGGCTGAAGGAAACAAACTGATTTAATTGTGTGGCAACCAAAATGTGCTGGGGAAACAACCCCTGCAGCTCTCTGTTTTGCTTCCACTCATCTCTCTTTTCTCTTTATTATTTGTAAAAGCTTCATTCCTGTGATTTGTTTTCTTTTTGCATAGCTTCGGCTTCATTTAAACCTCACTGCCTGTTTTAGGCCTCAGTGCTAGAAAAAGCTAAATATGACCAGATCTGCAGCTCAGCAGTGAGATAAAATAATTAGGACCATAAAGAGTTTGGCTTATTCATTTTAAAGTCACACTCAAGCTCCTGCACAGAAAAGACCACAAGTGGAGATTAGAAAGCTATTCCATGTGCAAACCTTGGAATTCACTGTACACCTGCTTGGTTACAGATCCCTTATCTCTGTAAGGATGAAACTAAAGCTTTTAGTGAAAACTATTCTGCTTTCTTTAGCCTCTCAAACTATTACAGCTAAATAAATTAGCTAAAAATATCATTTATATGTGTGCATGTATGTATGGATATCATATAGCTGTAACTACCTACATAGATATAAGAATCAGTAGTAAAACACAGCTGTGGAAATATCTCATATTTAAACCTCTCTACTTCACTAAAAAGGAAAACAAAGTCATAACACGGCAGGTTAGTCACTGTACCTTATTCATCTGGTCCACATCTGATTGTCTGGGTTTACTGGTTGGAGTCTTCTCCATACAAGAGCCCACTTTAGCCTCTGGAGAAATCGGGAGAATATTTTTCCCCAGAAAGAGATTAAAAAGGAAAAAAACATTGTCATACTTCCACAGCTATTTCCATTTAAAAACAAACAAACAAACAAACAAAACAACAACAAAAAACCCAGAAAGAGCCACCTGACTGCTACCTTCAATCCCTCTTGCCTCGTTTTTGTTAATTAACCAAACCAGAGTGCCCCCACGACACTACCACAAAATCCTAAAGGGAACAACTATACTGGAAACAAAATCTCTGTGGGTCTGGAAAGCTCTGCTAAGTAGATAATTTGTTCACCTCTTGCACCTGAAAAACCCATATATACCTTTCTCCTTTTCAGAAAAAAGAAGTACCCTGACCAATCCTGATAAAGAATGATATGCAATCACTTGAAATTTATTTTAATTCTCCTCAGCCTGCTTGGTTTTGCATTAGCTTCACATTTACATGCTTTATGTATATTACTAAACTACTTCAAAACAACTCAGTTCACTGCCTGGTAGATTTAGCAACCACGACCAAACCATGTGAAATGATTTCTGTTCCTCCAATCAGCCCCAGAAGAGAAATGTCACCATGTTCCTGTTGCTGAGACTATTTGCTGAAACTAATTCTCCTACATTTTTCAAACAATAAGAATTAATTCAGAATGAATGACTGCAGCTATGTGTGACAATATGCTAAAAAGCTTGATTTTTATAGATGTATGTGTATGTGCAGACAGAAATGGGTGTGTGTAGATGCCTATGCATCTATGCACACCCAAACTGAAGTATCAGCTGCAGCAGAGGGCTGCAGTTTATATGAGCTGCCACTAGATGCAGCCACACAACCTTGCAAAATTGGAAATTCTGACCTCAGGATTACAGAAACCTGTTTTGGAATATCTATGACTGTAGAATTCTTACAAGAACATTAATGGTATTCAATCCTGAGTACTGGTGTGGGAAAAAAATACATAATATGAGCAAAATATTCAATTTTTCTTCTCAGTAATTTCATTCCAAAATACAGCATTGCAAATGTCAACAGGAATCTAAAAAATCAGAGCAGAATAAGACTTGTCTATTTTCACAGTTGTTGCCATAGATCCTGATTGGAGCTGACAATATTGAATTACATTGTGTTTTGCTTTCTGCATAACAGAGAAAGCAGGAATGAAGCCCTTGTTCCCAAGAGATCCCCTAAAGATAGAATCATGGAATCATAGAATAGTTTGGATTGGAAGAGACCTTTAAAGGTCATTTCATCCAATCCCCAGCAATGAGCAGGGACATCTTCTACAAGACCAGGCTGCTCCAAGCCCAGTCCAACCTGACCTTGGACACTTCCAGGGATGGGGCTGCCACAGCTTCTCTGGGCAGCCTGTACCAGGGCCTCAAGTAAAATTTTTTTTCCTTATATCTAGCCTAAATCTATCCTCTTTTAGTTTAAAATCATTATCCCTTGTTCTGTTGCAATAGGTCCAGTTAAAATCTTTATCCCCATCTTTCTTACTGTCCCCCTTTAGGTAGTGCAAAGCTGCAGTCAAGGCAGTTTCCCAGCCTCATGTGTATTTTTTACTGACAGCAATTCTGGTGGAATGATATTTCCCCATTCTTTGGGTCATTCATCTGTTTGTTTTTCTAGAAGATGGCATAAAGAAGAAAGAAAAAAGAAAGCTTTCTCTCCCCCAGGATCTGCTGAGTTTTGATCTGATCACAGTTCTGTTCCATTGCCATTAATAAACTTCACTTAGCAAGATTAAAGGAAAGAGCAACACCAGGTTTTGCTGGTTTAAAGCATGAGGAACACAGATATAATGGCTTCAGAGGAACCCAGCCTAGGGCTAATGTCTGACTTAACTCTCCTGTGGGTGCTGCAGACAAGATGAAACGCGGTGTCTCAACTGAAGGTTCCTGAGCCAAAACAGAGCAGGATGGATGTGGGAAGGCATGGGAGCAATTTGCTCTGGAGCACTCCTTGCTGCATTTCCAGAAAGAGAAAATGTGTGCCCTTCTTTTGGAACCCAGTGCTTATCACAACTTGTGTGCATGCAGCAGAGGGGCCTGCCTGGGTCCTCCAACCAGCTGAACAGATTATATTAATGACAGCCCCATATCAGCTGTCAGGTTTCCCTACTCTGTCACTTTTGTGAAGCAGGCAGAAAATGCTCCCAGCAAAAAGGACTTACCCTGTAGGAGAGTACTTGGAATCTTCCAAAACCCATAATGAAAACCTTTGTGTTTCCATCCAAGAATGGTATTGGCAGCAATTGAAGGTAATTAAACACACTGCCCACTGGCCATACAAATTTCTTTTTTGTAACAATTTCAGAGAAACAAACCCCTGTCTATAACCCAGACAATGTGTTGTGCAACAGGGATTTTTTGGGCTAACTTCTACCCTGTTCTAAGTGCACTGCAACAGGAGTTACAGGCACTTTATGCCAAGGCTGTCTTTGTTCAGGATCTCTCAGATGCTCTGCGGTTCCATTTCATTACCTCATAATTTCTAAGAATTGTCCTGTTTACTGTGAAAAGATGAGGGCACTGGACTGCACACTCAGTAGTTTCTCCATGTGCAAACAACAGAGACATCACCTCTCCATGATCACTACCTAACCTACAATTACATTTCTTACCTTTATAGAACTATAACACAGACAAGTTCACACTGCTTGTTTTAACTCACTTCCTGAAGGGGATGACTCCATCTGAATTTTTAACCAGATATTGACTCGCTGGCTCCAATCTCCTGGTGCTTCCACTTCCCACAGTCGCTTCTGCTCCTCAGGATGAGCCTGCAGGAATTTCTGGCATACTGAAAGGAGAAACCAAGGGGTAAGAATATGAATGAGTGAAAAGCCTGAAATTCCCTCAGACCTACTTTCATTAGTTCCTTTAGAAATCTTTCTTCTCCCTTCTCATCTTCCTCCTCTTTGTTTTAGCTGGGACTTTTAGTCAAAGTCTATGTTGGAATGGCATGAACAGTCACATGTGAATCCTGCCATCTGCTTCAGTCTAGATTATTTCCTTGTGAGTGCAGAAATAAAGGACTTGAAACGATTTGCTGAGCACCTTCTACAGGCACTGCAGCACAGAACCATGCCCAGACACTCTGCAGGTTTCAGACTAACAGCAGTGTGGGCTTTTCACCCTCACTATGAAACAAAAGGTGTTCTCTGTCTTCCAGCTTTAACCATTCAGAATGCTACTTTAATTTCTGTTCATAAAGAAAAGCTCTGCTTCAGTTTGCTTCTGGGCCAAAATCAGCCCCCTTTTCACTACTGCTACCCTATGCCCAATTGTTAGGCTCATTTATTTCTTTGGATGTGGAAAAAAAGAAATGGGAAGAACCAAGAGAAAAATTACAGGATACCTGTGACAGATGTATAATCACCTTCAAAAACCATATTGCCACAGATTCCTATCACTTTCAGTACACACTGACCATCCAAAAATTTGGATAAACAATCAAATTCAGGTCTGCTTATATTATCAAACTGAAGTATGTTCTATTTAGTGTTATCCTCAGGATGTGTGCAGTGTCAAGAGGAGGCACACACTGTAGAACAAACAGTTCAAAACATTAAAAAGGGTTTTTTTAAACTTTCCTTAAGCACCATCCTATCAGTTGCATCAACTGCACGAAGATAACGATCTGTAAACAACAAAATTATGTCACACTCTGTCCACTGCAGTTCATCCTACTACAGAATGGATAATTTATCTTCAACATTCAGTTGAGTTTAACAATGGGATGTCAAAACAAAAAGCCTAATTCTGGTATGTAAACATTTGCCTTACAATAATGAGCAGATTGCAGACATTAATTTTATCCAAAGATATCTAGACCTAATTAATCATTTCAACAAAAGCTACTAAAGCTAACAGACATACTAGGATCCAGGTATCTGCTGCAGAGCTTTCTCCTTCCTTCTAGGCCTCTACAGCAGCTTAAATACCATGTCCATGTTAAATAAACTGTCCACAGCTTCAGAGATTTCAGTACAGAGATTTAAAGGTTACATTCATTTGTCAAAGTATGAAAATGTGGTTCCAATAAAATTAAAAACAGACAGTGACTTCAATATACTCAAAATTTTACTAACAGTATTGGTATTTTTATAAAAGAAAACCTAATTAAAACACGATGCAAGTCAAATTAATTCACTATTAGCTCTAAACTTAATTGAGACAAAAGCACAGTTTTCCAATATATTGCTAGTGTTAACATACAAGAAATGCAGCTTTTTCATCCAGGGTTTCTAAAGCCCTGAGGTCTGCAAAAGGAAAAATGGATATTATTGGGAGAAGAGAAGGAATGCTGTCAATACTATTCCCTCATGAAGTCAGAAGTAGCAGTACCTGCCCAGGTGCTTTTGAATACATTCAAGGGCACATAATAGCCAAGAGAAAGAAGAGATGTGGCCAAAATTTTGTTGACATTTATTAGGAAATAACTGGAAAGCTGTAAATCAATCAAAACATCTCCCCAAAAATAATGCTGAAGACTGCACCACACAGAGAGCAACCTCAGAAAAAAGTACTTTTCTAAAGAAGACAGTTTTATAAATAACGTGAACACAGATTTTTTCCTGTGAATTTTGCTAGCAAAACCAGAGTTTTGACCTGAAGACAGAGAAGATATATGACTACTTTGTGATCTTCTAAAAGTGACAAATGTTCAAAGACAGTTGATACAAAACAAGTATTGATGTAACCGGATGACTGAGTAAAGCCTGGGTATTTGGCTTATTAAATGTAATTTATTAAAAATGCAAGATCAACCAGAGCATTGTGTGCATAGTGTGGGCTTGACAAGATCTTATGAGTCTTTTCCCTGTGGTGTCAAATAAAATGTGTAAGACCCTGTCTAGGGCAATGACATAGCTCTAAAGGAGAACAGTTCTAGGAACACAAAATGTCAAACAGGCACCATGAGTTTCGTGCTTCTTGTTGTCTTACATAAATATTGGCCTACCTTTCCAGAGGAAATTCCAGATGGCTCTGGAAAAGGAACCAGTTGCAGGCTAACAGTTCAGTTCAGACAAGGGCACTGAACTTTTACACACTGAAGACAATCTCACCAAGACCATATTGAAAGTTATACATTATACATGACCCTTACCTAACATGTCCACATCAAAGGATTTACCTTGATACATGGCAGCAGAAATAGGGCAGCTGATCCCCAAGGCATCCTCAGCCAGGAAAGACTGACAGAAATCATGCAACATTTTCATCCCTAGGCCACCTCTTCTGTACTTTCTCTGGACAAATATAGTATCCAAAACGGGCAGCAGGTAACACTGACTGGTTGCTCCATCACACAGGCTCCCTGAAAACACACAGGGAAAAACACATCCATTTGCAAACAGAATTGGTATTGCTGCACTAAGTGCTGTGTGATTTCAGCCACACACACTGCCCTGGTACCTATCCACAGGCTGTGAGGATGATCCCAGTTAAAATCTATTTGCACAGGCAGTAAAGCACTTTCCAGGAGGATGATTTGTGCCATGAAATGGAGAGGACCTGCCTAACACGTGGCTGACAGGTCCCACCAGTGTCTTTTCCAGACTCTGATTCTTCAGAATCTTGGTACACAGCCAATGTATATAGGAAAGCTCCCTGAAAAGATGTAAATGGTCTAAATCCAAAGAGACATAAATATTCTGAATATAATGTCAGTATACTCCTTTAAATAAACAACTGAGTGATGCATTTTAAGAAAGCACTGTAAGAGCTCCTTTGTAAGTCACTCCATTTCTACTGAGTGATAATTTATCTCACATGTAGGTGCTTCTATTCCATCACTTGAACTATCACTATCAGTGTTAAACCAGGGGTTTCACTCAAGGACAGTCAATTCTTGCTAACAAACACATTAAGTCAGTTAACTGAAATCATGGGGTCATGACATAATGCTCTACATGTGGACAAAATACAGACTCAAGCCTCCAAACTATTAAAACTAGTTCTCAGTGAAAATTGTCAAAAAAACCCCAAAACACAGAACCAAGGGATTTATTTTGCAATCACAAATGGTAAACTCAAACTGGAGTCAAGAGAGAATTGATTAAGAACAGACATTCAGTATCCAAAATTTTGATGTTCACCCTAGCCAACCTAGGGTCCTATTGCTGCACTTCCATTCAGTGCACAATATCATAAAAACAGAACTTCAAACTACTTTACAGCATAAGCACTCAGTCCTGAAATGAATGACCAACATCAGTTCACTAACCACCTATGTATAGGAGAAGGTCCCCATAGAAAAACCTTGTTGATTTATCTTCATTTTTAGAAAATATTTATGAAGATTTTATGTTGCTTTTGAGTATAAGGCAGGTTAAATACAAATGGATAGCCAGGCCTTAATAATAGAAAATGGTTACATTTTCATATTTTGTTGCTTAAGTCTTAAGACCTTCTTGGTTTATCTTTCTTACTACTTCCTAGTGAACCTGACTTAGGCTAGTTTGCAGTGCCTTGAGACATGAAGCTTTCATCACTTCACCTATTTCAGTTTCATCAGCATCCTGTTGAATGCATGTTCCTAAATTCCAATAAAAGACTTTTATTTAACAGGTCCATTTTTTCTTTGTCACATTCCCACAGCTGTCTCAAACCAGGGTCTATTCTGCTCCTTCAGTTAGTGTCCAGCACCTTTCACCAACACTGGACAGGTCTGACTTCCATTCCTCTCTTTTCAAGGATGCCAATTCAGCGCAGCATACACGACTATGTTTAATTCTAAACCCTGATTTGTCAAGCTCATCATTTAGCAAGAATACAAATCTCACAGACTGAGCCATCCAACAAGAGACTGTAGCTACATAACCATCCATTCACATCTTGATTAAGTTGGTTCACTCCTGCTTAATCAAAGTGCATGCTTAACTTCAAACACATGTTCCAGCACATTGTTGGAAAAGGGTGGGTTGTGGTGGTGTTTATAACCTTTCAATACTTGTAACACATGATGGGTAGTTACTCTTTTTGTCAGAAGCCAAAAAATTGAGTATATCCCCAGTCCCATTGTTAGCTGCCAACCCAAAAGAGATGTTAAATTCCAGCAGAATTGCACCATACGTTCTAAGGGACAAAATTTTCCTCATGAAGTCTTTAAGAATTTCTGCATGTTGCAAGTGCTCTTTTAAGTTTATTATTATCTCATATAGTCTGTCTCCTATAAATCCTGATGAGAATGCTGTGCAGCAACCCCAGGAACTGAGTGATTTATGTCAGAGCTCTTAATTTTGTGTTGAGAAGATGACAAAAACTTGTCATGTCTAAAGGCACTGTAAATAAAGGAACCATGAAGCCATTCTTCACCTTGTCCCTGGGAAACACATTAGGAGAGTCACAGCCCACAGGCATTTGAAATAAAATAAACAAACAAACCAACCTTTGGAACAAAGGCCACTTTGTCCCTGTTTCCCATCAAATAGCACAAGGTTACTGTAAGCTAATGGTGGCCCGGAGGTGGCCACTGAGCTCTCAAACATTTGGTTGAGAGGTTTGTTTCACTGCTGGAACACACAAAGTTTTGAGGTGAGGGAGGAGACAGGGAAAATAAGGGCATTGGTGATGGAGAGGGAAGCATTCATGCAGTCTGCCCTTTGAAAGCCTTTGATCTGCTTGGTTAGGTCACGAGTGCCAAATGACCAACTTAGGAGCCAGCAAAATGGCAAACAGATATTACAAGGGCAGGAAAGCAGACAGCCATTAGCATTCCCAAAGAGCCACAAACCAGAAAAAAAACAACAATCCGGTCCCCACATCCAACAGACCCAAACAAAACAAGGTTGTGCACACTGACTATTTCCCTGCTGAACAACTTGGCTTGGCACACACATGTTTGGACAGGCCTGGAGCAGGCTGAGCACTTGTGTAAAGGGTGGGGAATATTTCTGCAGAGCAGAACCCAAGGTCAACCCATTGTGTGAGTCTGTATGTGAGAAGGGGAACAAAGGTTCTGGCTTCAATAAAATTAAATGAATTCATGTCTGGACTGGTATGTAGTCATTTCATTTTCATTACAGCCAGAACTTTCAATCCGCCTCAGAAATGCACATTAAAAATATTATTGCTAGCAAACAGAGGGAGACAAAAGCAATTATTCAACAAGAGTTCAGCTAATTATCTGTCAGGTTAACTTCAATGCCGAATTATTTTTTTTTTATAAAAGAAATACATGTAATCAATGAAAAACTAAAATCCTGTTATCTTTTCAAGGATCTCATTCTACAGAGCAGCACCTGGGCCACACTTATCACAAAGAATTTCCAAAGGCTTGCATGAAGAAAGGTAAGAAATGAATTTGAGCTCAGGAAGCCTCTTCCAAAGACCATCTCTAAGGCTCTGGTGTAGGAAAAAAAGCAAAGATTGGGCCAGGGGTGCTTTTTCGTCTACTCCACATCTGCTGAAGAGTTTTTGCAGCCAGTTGTTCACAAATTCTGACTTGTAGAGCATTTCTAAAGAATGAATGAGAAGCCAACAATGCATTTACTCCTGACATACCTGTATGTTTACAGCATTCCCAGAGGATGCAGTTAGCTTAAGGCTGGTTTGATTCACATCACTCCACACTTTTACTACTAAGATTTGTCAGGAGGGAAGGGACAAGCTTTGACAATCTGACTCTTTTTGTTTTTCATACCACAGACAGCTTGGTCTGCAGCTGGGCAGCTCCTATGTGTTACAGACACAGTAATATGTAACAGTAGGGGGGAAAAAAAAGGTCTATAAAAAAGGGATTTTGTTCTGGTTTGTTCTTAAAAGCACTAAGACACTCCTGGCTCACTGCATCCTCCAACTTCCTTATTGATTTATTTGCATCATGAATCTTCTACATTCTCCTGGCATGTATGGGAAGGTGGTAAAGTGCATTTTCAGTAATTACTAGTCCTCAGTAAATAAGAAAGGAAAAACTTTCAGGGAATTACATGGTCTCACTGCACAAGAAACAAGTGTCAGTAACCGTGGTAATTAATCCTACATCACTACACAGAACACATTCCTTCGGAGGTTTTCACGCAGAGCACCAAATAAATACTTTAAACAACATAAAACAGACTCCAAACCTCAAGTGTCTATCTGAAGGCTTTCTGCAAAATATTTCATTTTCAGGTTGCTGCCTGCAGAGAAAGGTACAGGAAGAGGGAACTATGATTTCCTATTGTACCTTTAAGCAGCTCCATTTAGTGAGGTCTAACTGCTCAGCTGTCTGATATGGAAGCCGCTGACATAGATAAAATTGGAGACATTTATCTTGGCACGTGACAAAGTGTCTTATCAGCCTCATTAGTGGCTTAGTACATCTCATCAATCTTTAGTATACCCAGTGGTAAATGCTGCATGCCTGTCATTGGACAGGAATAGGCACATTCCAGAGAGGCCAAGTTGATGATCTGTGCAGTCATGAATAAATTTTGCTTTAATAAAGGTGTCTAATGCTCATGAAAAGTGATAGCCTTGAAGAATGAGACTTGTGTTTGTCTATATAACAGGTGCAGGGTGACCAATGCTAGAAGTGCCCAAATTGTCTCAAAGCCTTGACTTGCAGTGACTACTGCATCTGAGCAAGGCAGGTGCTCGAGACCATCTGTCCCTCCTTAGCTGGACTATTAAAAGAGATCCAGTTAAAGATGGTCATAAGATGGATGGAAGCATGGAACTGGACCAAAATTACCGAGTTCACTCTGTACAGGCCACCTAGGAACTGGTAAATGGAAATGACATTACAATATTGCCAAGACAGTTAATTGGAATCACTGAAGTCCATTGAAAATTTAGTTTGCATAACGACACATTAAATCTGTAGCAAAGATAGAAGAGACTCTCTGTTCCTTGGTCACCACTTCTGTGATTCACCCAGAAGACTTATGTTTGAAAGAGCCATGCTCCACAGACTTTTTCTGGCTTATTTGCCTCCACTGAAGCATGTTTTTTGTCATGCTGTAGATAATGGAAAATTCACAGATGAGAAATACAGTTAAATACAACATCAATATGAGAATCTCAATTACCCAGTGAAGAAAATCAAACTGGAAAGAATGGTCAGGTAATTGCAGAGCATGGAAATAAAGGGAATCAAATCACATGGTGGGCACAAAGGAAAATAATTTTTTCCTAGGACCAGAAGCTGTAATAGAGGTCCAGCACAATATAAAGTCCTGTAGTTAAAGCTGCCTCTGCTAAATGTTCTGACCAGGACAGTAAAAGCAAAAAGAACTTACACTATGATTTAAAAAAATAAATTATAAAAATATGCAAAACAACCATGTGAAATACAGCTTCTAAGTGAAGATATTTATCTTAGTCTGCTTTGGGCCTAATAAATCAAGGGCTCTTCTTAAAACTAGAGAGAATAGAATCAGCCACAGCATGGCTGGTATGAAATTGAGATCACAGAACTTCAGAAAGAGGAATTATTTTCTAAATGCGTACATCAAATAGCAAAAAGCAGCAAAAACAATCAGTTTCAAGCTTCCCGAAAAGGCTTTGGCAAAAGACTGCAGTAATTTGTGACACAGGCCAAAAACTAACAAATATAGCTGCCCAGAGAAAAAAAAACACTGGCAAGAAAAGGCAGATGCTGACAAAGCTGGACTTGAAGGATTTGTATTTTATGTGGACCTGGTTTAAAACCAAACTGTGACTCTCAACTTACTCAGAAACAGTTTCAACTTGGCTAATACTCCACCCATAACAGACTACTGTGCACATTTATTTTACTGAAGCATGAATCATTACAGCCCCTACAAGTGTTTCTTTCCAAAAGCTTTGCTCAGGAATATTTATGGACTTAAAGGAAAATGTACTTGTGTTTGCCATTACAAACCAGCTCATCAGCATAATCAGAGATGCAGACACTCCTTGATCATGGACTGAGTCCTGATTCCTCAGTGATGGTGCAGCAGCACCAGCACAGTGCTGTGCAAGCCACACCTCTGTGTGTATCAGGATTTTTCCATGCCAAGGAGCAGAACATCTTATTGCTGCTGGCCTTTGGGATTGCAGCAGAGAAGGCATCTTCAGAGTGTCCTCTGGAATCCAAAACAAGCCATCTCTCCAGCTGTTTCTTTTTCTCCCATTTTGGATGGATGGCTATCAAGTCCTGACTTGGACAATATTTTACTTCCAAAGATCCCACTCTCTCTGTGTAAGCTGCTGGTATCAAGGTGATTCCCATGAATCCTAAACACAGACTGGTAACCAGCTCCCACGTGGGGCACAGGCTCAACTGCATACCTGGAGTTATTCCAATACTCTTCCATTCCAGACTGGTTAACAGCAATTATTTGCATTAATACAGACTTTGTGTTTAATAAAAGACCTTTACTAAAGCTAATCAAGTATCCCTAAAGAATTAAAACAGATTGTGTTTCTTTTCTATGCCACTTAATCAATTAATTATTAAATCAATTAATCATCATCCTTTAAACTGAGAGTACCACAACTGCACAAAGCATTCCAGGACTGATCTCGTGCACACACCTTCCTCTACACAACCCAGCCACTGCTCCTCACACATCCAAGGATCCTTCCTCTTCCTGCCACCACCAGCTCCCACTATGTTTTTCCACTGGGAACTGCACTCCTTTCAAGGAGGCAGTCCTTCCTCCACCCTGTGAATAGGCCCTACATTCTTTGTTCCTAGATGTACAACCTCCTACTTGGCTGCATTAAAGCACATTTTACTGGAGTAAGCCAATCCCTCAGATCAGAACAGGGTTTGGAACTATCATGTTTAAATGAAAGTAACATGGATGGCTTCCAAATTCTGGGAAGGTTTGTTCCCCCGATTAATTCTGAGGGAGATTTCACATAAAAATGTAAATGAGAGCCAGGATTATTTATACTAAAAGATAAACAAAAGGATTACATTTCTAGCTATTAGGAACCAGTGGAAATGTGTCTCTAAAATGACCTTACCTTTCATCTTGACCGAGTAAAAGGCAGCAGCCTCACCATTTCTCCAGAGTATCTTGGCACGCTCGGTGGCAGAGTGAGGTAGAAAGAATGCATCATTAGCTGAACTCCCTTCCAGCATTCCAAAAATAATGCAGTTCAGAACAAAGAGGACAATCCTTTCTCCAAATGTCTGGACCTTGGAGAACAAACAAAAACAGACCAAAGAAAAATGAGGCAGAGAATAGTATTTTGCATCTCATAAAAGGTTTCAAAATCAAAAGAGGCTGGGAAGGAGGAGGTCAGGAAACATGTACACTTAATTTGGGGAAAATACCTCCTGAGTTGGTTCAGCCAGAATAACAAAAACAGTTTTTCCTAGTGTTTCACCCTCTATCCATAGGGCATAGAATAGTTTAGTAACTATTTATAAAGCTTGACATATCTCTTGTTGTCACAGAGAGGAATTCTAAAGCAGCAGAAGTATCTTGATTGCAGTCACAGTGAACCAGTCACAGATTTGGAAGCAGGATCAAGGCAATCTAATCCTTCTGAAAAGTGGAAGGAAGATTGGATTCACTCTGTGGCCTGGTCACCTCTCTTAACTGTGTTGCCACAGCATCAAAGAATTTCATGAGCCAGGACCTTACTGAGACAGACACTATGCAAAACATAGAGTAGTCTGTCCCAACCAGCTATAATCTAGTAATATAAACAATTATTCTGTGCTGGGCTCCTTAGGAGACAACTGACAGGAGAGGGAGATGGAGGAATATAAAGGAACAAGATTATATTGACCATCAAGGTAAAAAATAGTGCCAACAAGCTTCACACGAATGTTGAAAATGCTGAAAAAGAAGTGAGAATTTCCACAAATCAATTTACCTTTTAGCAATGAGCTAGAGGGGGTAAGATTTCTATTTTCAGACATTATTTTCATTCTCTGTTGATACAGAGATGCTTGAAAGCCTGAAGGCCTGTGTTCATGCTCCAAGGTCTTCTGGTATCTCAAAATCCCTCCAGTTCAGTTACCCATAAAAAGCCTACTTAATTCTGCAAATAATTAAACTCTGTGTGACAGGAAAAGATGATAAAGGAATGGAATCATTAAGGACCAAAGATACTGAGGGCTGGGTAGGAAACAAAACTGACTTAATAACCTCATGGCAA
Source organism: Catharus ustulatus (assembly GCF_009819885.2). NCBI lineage: Eukaryota > Metazoa > Chordata > Aves > Passeriformes > Turdidae > Catharus > Catharus ustulatus. Next base: position 17,584,289 of record NC_046232.1, read on the forward strand.
CACAAAGCTCATATGCAGCAGGCATCTGACTTTTTTGTTGAAAACAGACTACAGGCTACCCAAATCTTTCAAATTATGAAAAAGTAGTTCTATCTTATTAAAATAATTTAATTGGAAGAAGAATTATGGATATAGAAATTAATAAACAGCAACCACTTCATAAATGAATCCAATATAAGCATTATCCAAGGGGAAAAAAAATCTTAACTAGATAGATAAGACATTGTTCCAAAGGGTAGTAACACCTCCCACCAGACAGTTAATGTGAGAAATTATTGCTAATGTACTAATTCAGTTTATGATTATTCCTTTAGTAGGCAGTGAGGGTAAACAAAAAACCTAAAGAAAATAAATTCCACAGATGAATCATAAACTGCATGCACAGAATTGTTTAGAGAGGGCCAATGTGCATGTCACTGTGTCCTGGAGACATGAAGCACTTGGTGAGCCACAGAGCCCAGATCCCACAGGTTCAGAGCAGGAGCTGTAGGAAACCAGAGACAATTCCATATAATTGTTCTGGTTGGTAAGCTCCAGGGTAAAAGCAACTGTTTAAAATAGCATCCTCACCAAAACAAGCCCATCTCTAGTAGGATCAGCCGTCTTCACAACATCTTCCACAGGCCACCAACGCTGGCTCAAATAAACTGCCAAAACTACAGAAACACAAACAGGGGAACATGTTACCCACAAATACAAAGTAGGTTCTGAATTCCTCCACAGGCAGCCTCAGATCTACTCCTCTCTCCAGCTGACTCCAGTCTGTTCTGTGAGACAGCAGAACAACAATTGTATTTCAATTTCACCTCCACGTCCCTTGATATCCAATTTTCAGTACTGCACGAGGCATCAAGTGAAGGTAATTTTGCTCAGGAATTGATGTGACTTTGGTGTGACAGCCTGTGTTTCATATGAATAAAGCACTTCCTGCTTAATAGTAAGTTCAGTAGCAGAGTAGGTTTGAGTGGCATTTGGGACAGTGGAGCTACCTGGATAAAGGTTACAGTTTTCAAGTTTCTTTCAAACTTTCCCCTGCCCACACACACATATTTGCACATATTTCAGTGCACATATTTGCACTCATGCAAGTCAAACACAAAAATTCTCATGTCTGCTTTATCAAACAGCTTTTCAGCTCTCCCTGATTGAATTTCTATGTATGGGTACCTTTAGAGTACACACTCCTAAATCTCTGCATGGACAGATATTCTCTGAGGTCAAAATGCACACAGAGAGGTTTCTATCAACAAAAGACAGACATAGACACACATAATAAGATACACTTTGCCCTGAAGCAAAAGTGTATCAGCAACCCACGTAAGTCAAGTCCTCCTGTAGGTGTGATGCAAAACTTGCACCCCGCTTCTTCCCATCCTTCCTCAATTTTTCACATATGCAGGAACAAGTATTTAAACCCTACTCCTACATGTTCATCTACAGAATTCATTGCCTGCCAATAGATTTACAAGTAAAAGACTTGCAGCAGCAACAGTGACACTGAAATTACTTCCAAGCCTTGTTCAGAAAGAAAAGTTCTGACATGGGGTCATTTCAAAGGATAGAGAATAAATTTTAAGGGTTTAGATGAGGTTTTGGAATAAACACAGAAATATGATCATTTATGACCACAAACGTGTCAAACAGCAAATATTTCAAAAAAAAGAACTTTTAGCATCTGTACACTGGTGACATACACCTAAAGTGCATGGCCACGATTTCAGGATTGCTCAAGAACACCAGTATCTTTAACATCTTCATATAAGGCACCTACCATGTCCATTTTTATACAGAAAGATAGAATACAATATAGGAAGAATGTTGCAAAGAACAGCACAGACTTCACATGTCTTGAGTCCTAAAAGATGCTCCAATAACTAGCTCTAACCTACTCAGCTAGGGAAAAATATAAGAAAGCTCAAAACCATCTGTGAGTTAAAAACAAATTCACACACAAAGAAATGCAATGACATTAAGGACAGGATTCATCATTTACCTGGTTTAGCCTCAGGTTATACAAATGTCACTGATGCACACAGGTTAATTTCCCTTTTTGTTTCAGACTCTATCACTCCTGCTGGCTTTAAGGCTGGAGATTCCGCTTAGCTAACTTATATTTCCAATAAATTATTAAAGCATGTGCCAGAAAGCATTACACTTTGTGTGCTGGGTTAACAAGGAAGAAGAATTGCACGCAAGGGCAGATGCCTGTTTATAGCAGCAGACTCAATTCATTAAATATTATGCACTTACTTGCATGGGATTTTCATACTCTTTCTGTGATGGATTCAATCTGTTCCCTCAAACCCTTCCCTCTGCTTTCAAATGCAGCAGCCACTGCTCCATTACACATCCATGAAACATGCAGCTACAAAGGGAGCTGAGTCACACAAAGGGGACATAATGGGCCAAATGCTGACTTTAATAAGAACTGCAAAGTGGTTTGGCATAGAGTTCAGACATACAAGACACATAGTAAAGGTCAGAAAAGTTTTTAAAAGCTTTGAGGAAAACAGGAAGATGCATAACCATGTTGGAAGGAGTTGTTTTTATAGAACATTTACTGTGCTATTCAATAATTTAAATGTGTGGAAGGGAACACTAGTTGACATAGCAACTGTCACATCACATTACTTGAGCAACCTTATCTATATGGATGCCTTCCTTGAAGGAAAAAACATTTCTCCAGATTTCACACAAACATATGTACTTTGTTTTTTGTTATCATTTTTCAAGTCAACATCTGGTCTGCAGTTAAATCCATCCATGCTTCCCCATACTCTTATTTTCATTTTATAATCAACTTTGAAGAACACTATTTCAAATGCAAACATGATTTGTGAGACCACATGTTCCCTCTCTCTCCCTTCCCAGTCTTGTTGTTCTTTCCAAGACATTCAGTGAAGTTCACCTGATCAGAAGAGATGGAGTTACTGCCAACACACATCACCTGAACCCTGTGAATCATGATGTGTGTGACCACAATGACCTTGCAACTGCAAGACCTGATGTGCTGGATCTTGCAGTTGCAAGACAAGGTGAAATGCATTTCAGGTCAATTAATGGGGGTTTACACATGCTGGGGTGGGTGGCATGCCCTGTAAGCAGCAGCTTGCTAAACCTCAGTACTTTCATCACCTGCACCCAGACAAACACAGTGTTGCAAGAAGCTGACAGGCAGTGGAGCACAGGATTCCACAGCACAGTGTTTGGAATCCAGGACTGAGCTGAATTAGGCACCAAGCATAATGCAATTGTGATTATGAAATGTCTACTTTTGCTGGGCAAACATGGATCCCTTCCCAACTCAGGCCTGGATTATATTTTTACTTTCTAGGCTGTGCTGGCCAAATGTTCCCACACTGGTGTGCAACTATTTAAATGAAATGTGCACATCAGGATTCTACACACAGAGCAGAGAAGAAAAAATAAAGCAACATCCAGCTTGGCCCTTCTTTTTCCCCTGCCTTATCTGGATTGCTGAAACACATCCCCCAGTTACAAACTAAATAAAGGTGATGTTACAGATGAGAGATGCAATTAGAGTTTGTTTAATAAATATCTAAGATAAAGTAGTGGTACTTTCTGTAAAGTCATCTTCACCTTACTTCTGTCACTATTTCAGACTGCTGACACACTTAAAGAGATTGCTTTTGCAAGACCTCCACTGTGGAAATACTCTGATACAGGAGCAAACTAAGAAATCCTACTTTGAATTGCATTCTGCAGCATGGGTCCCACAGCTCCGTCTTTAAAATGGAATACAAGCATTTCCCACTCTTTTCTAGGAATTTTATCAAAACAAATGCATTAAAGCTTTGGAGGGAGGCAGATTCCTGCTGGAATAGCAGCCATTCAAGTATCTCAGACCTTCCTGCCACCAGTTAGATTTTCTTCCACAATTCAAGCTTCACTCAGTGATTTGTTGCAAATGTCTTGTGATAAATGTTCCAAGGCATCTCACAGTTACTGTGAATTATTACATGCAGCATAGAGAAAATGCCACAATAAGGTATGTTTATTTAGTGTTATAAAGATGTTAATCATCCATGTTATGCTCTGTAAGCCTTTACAATGCAGTTTACATTCTCATAAAAATATCTCTACAGATATACTAACAGAACACAACATCCAGCCTATCAAAAATAAATTAAAAATGCTTCCAACCAAGACCAAGTCCTACAGAAAAGCTGCCATACCCATCTTCTCTTTGAAATATGCAGATCATTTCAAACCACAAGCTACACATCAGTTCTGGACAGCCCATCTTATCAAGAGGATCAGAAATAAATCTCAGTGGTGGAATCCATCCCTCTTTAAACCAATTTTCAAGAATTAAACACCATCAAACTGAAACACAGTATGTGGGGGCAACCTGAAAATTTGCTTCTAACAGTGCTCCTGCTGTGGAAGAAAACTAAAATGCAGATGCAGTGGACAGGTAGAGGAAGAGAAGATTGTTTCTCTCTTCCATCTGGATGAAACTTATTTCACAAAAAATGTGTACAGCTCAAGTCAGAAGAAAATTATGTAACTTGTTGAATGTTTTCATTTTCTGCCCTTAAAGTAACAAAGTAATTTCACGAATACAAGCCGCACTGAGTATAAGCCGCATCTCTGGGTGTTGGCAAACATTTCGTTCTTTGTCCATAAATAAGCCGCACCTGAGTATAAGCCGCTCTGTCGCACGCAGCGAGGACCCGCGTGCAACAAAGTTGCCAAATAGTAACAGAACGGCGGCAGGGCGGGGTTTACTGGCTCGGCCCGCTCGGGGCTGCCGATGGGGCCAGGCGGCCCAGCCCGGCGCTGCCGCTCGGCGGGGCCGGCCGCCGCCTCTGGGCTCGCTCGCCCTGGCCCAGCGCTGCCCCGTGGTGGCAGGCAGGGACGGAGCCCCCCGCCTTCTCCCCGAGCCGCGGCCATGGCGGCACGCGACCGCCACGCGACGTCCCCCGACGCCAGCCCCCGCCCCCCCCACGCGGGCCCCCCCAACGTGAGCCCCCCCCCCCCACGCTAACCCCCCCCAAGCGAGACTACGCCACGTGAGCTCCCTCCCCCACGTGAGCTCCCTCCCCCACGCAACCCCCCCCACGCAACCCCCCCTCCACGCGAGCCACCCCACGCGTGCGCCACGTGAGTCCCCACCACGCGAGCCCCCCCACGCGAGATTTTTCCACGCGAGTTTTTTTCCACGCGAGATTTTCCACGCGTGTTTTTTCCACGCGAGATTTTTCCACGCGTGTTTTTTCCACGCGAGATTTCATCACGCGAGATTTTTCCACGCGTGTTTTTTCCACGCGAGATTTTTTCACGCGAGATTTTTCCACGCGTGTTTTTTCCACGCGTGTTTTTTCCACGCGTGTTTTTTCCACGCGAGATTTTTCCACGCGAGATTTTTCCACGCGAGTTTTTCCCGCAATGCATTGTGGGTAGGCGGGGCCGCAATGCATTATGGGTAGGCGGTGCCGCAATGCATTATGGGTAGGCGGTGCCGCAATGCATTATGGGTAGGCGGGGGCCGCAATGCATTGTGGGTAGGCGGGGGGCGCAATGCATTATGGGTAGGCGGTGCCGCAATGCATTATGGGTAGGCGGTGCCGCAATGCATTATGGGTAGGTGCGGCCGCAATGCATTATGGGTAGGCGGGGGCCGCAATGCATTATGGGTAGGCGGGGGCCGCAATGCATTATGGGTAGGCGGGGGCCGCAATGCATTGTGGGTAGGCGGGGGCCGCAATGCATTATGGGTAGGCGGTGCCGCAATGCATTATGGGTAGGCGGTGCCGCAATGCATTATGGGTAGGCGGGGGCCGCAATGCATTATGGGTAGGCGGGGGCCGCAATGCATTATGGGTAGGCGGGGGCCGCAATGCATTATGGGTAGGGTCCGCCGCAGTGCATCATGGGTAGGGGCGCCGCAATGCATTATGGGTAGGCGCCGCCGCAGTGCATTATGGGATTGGCAGCGTGGCTTTCCGGCGGGGGTGAACTTGCGGGGCGGCTCTGATGGCATCTTCACTCAAATTTTGTGCAGTTTTGTGCACGAGGGACGTTTCCAAGTGGCCACCGCACGCCAGTAATTATCGCTAATGAGCCCACGTTAATCAGCGACGCCTCCCGCCCCCCAGTCCTGCCCCCACGGCGCCGAGGTCGAAGGCTCCGCCCTTTCTTCTTCTTCCCCTCCCGCTCCCCTTCCTTCTTCTGTCTCAGTGAGACCCTCTTAGGGCAGCCCCAAAACCGCCGCGTTTTACCCCAAAACTGCCCGCCCGGCCGAGGGGGGGGGCCCCCTGTGGGGAGAAGTCCCCGTTTTTGGGGAGGGGTCCCGGCCTTGTCCGAGCCCCTCGGGCACTTCACGCCCGCCCTGGTGCGGGCGCTGCAACCCCCCGAGGAGAAATGGGGAGGGGGCTTGGGGGGTGGGATCAGCGGGGGGATGGCACTGCTGACATTGCCGGGACCCCCCCGCGGCGAGGAGGTACCGGGCGAAATGGGGAGGGGGCTTGGGGGGCGTTTGGGCGGTGGGATTATCGGGGGATGGGGGGGGGGGAATCAACAGGGGGGCGAGGGGAGGGGGTTTGGGGGGATAGGACCGCCGGAGAAACACCGGGTGGGGTTGGAATTGTGGGGAGGGTCCTGGAGCTGCTTTGGGACCCCGAGGATGGGGAGGGGGGGGTTGGAATTTGGGGGGCGTTATTTTGGGGGTCCCGTGTGCTGCGAGGGGGTGGTTCTGACATCCCCTGAGCCCTGCTCCCTCCCCTTTTTGGATCCCACATTTCAGGGGTGGTCGGGGTGCACTGGGGGATCTCTGTGGATTTTGTGGGGGGGTCGTTCTCGGTGTTCCCCCCCCCCCGTGACCCCCTGTCCCCCTCCCCAGCTCGGGGGGCTCTGGGGGGTCTCTGTGTTCAGGGGTCTCTGTGGGTTCTGGGGGGTCGTGCCTGCTGCCTCCCTCCGTTACCCCCCCCATGTCCCCCCCCGACCCCCCTGTCACCCCCTGCCCCCCCGAGCTCGGGGGGCTCCGGGAGGTGCTGGAGCAGCTCCAGCTCCGGGCGCTGTCGGTGACGGACGAGACGGCGGCGCTGGACCAGGGGGACGTTCTGTTCACCGGTGAGTCTGGAACCCGTGGGAGCCCCCCCTGACCCTCCAGGGGGTCCCAACTGCCCCCTGCCCTCCCCAGACCGGGAATTTTTTGTGGGAATCTCGCCCTGGACCAACCTGCGAGGGGCTGACGCCTTCAGGGTGAGACCCCCGAGGGGTTTGGGGGAGCTCAGATCCCCTGGGAGGGTAGGGGGATTCTGGGTGTGGTTTGGAGGGAATTTGGGGGTTCAGACCTGCAGAGGGTTTGGGGGGATCTTGGGGGAAATTCAGGGGGCTTTGGAGAATTTTGGGGGGAATTTGGGGGGGCTTTGGGGTCGGTTTGGGGGGGCTCTGTGTGGTTCAGACTTTCGAGAAATTTTGGGGTTCAAAGTTCTGGGGGGTTTGGGGGAAATTTGGGGGATCTTGGGGAAATTTGGGGGGCTTTGTGGGGAAATATTGGGGAATTTGGAGGGTTTTAGGGGGCTTTGAGGGAGCTCTGGGTGGTTCAGATCCCCAATAAATTTTGGGGTTCAGAGCCTTGGGGGAGTTTGGGGGAATTTGGGGGGGCTTTGTAAGGGAGTCTCTTTTGGTTTTTTGGGGTCTTTTTTTGGGGGGGGTTTCCTCGGTGTCTGCAGCAGTTCCAGGGGGGTTTCTGGGGGTCCTGACCCCCCCACGCCCCCTCCCCAGGACTTCACGGTGTCCGTGGTGCCTGTGGGGCACCTCAAGGGCTCCCTGAGCATGGCTGACCCCCAGACCATTGCCCACGGCGCCCAGTGGGCCCTCAGGGTGGGGAGGGGCTTCGGGAGGGGGAGGAAATCCCCATTTGGGGAGGGGGCTCCCGGAATTTGGGGAGGGGTCAGCCGGGAGCTGCACGTAGCAAACCACGGAGCCGCGGATGAAGCGGTTCTTGACCGACAGCTGGGCAGGGGGAGACCCCCCCAAGGGGGCCCAAAAAAACTCAATGAGACGCCAAAAACTCAATGAGACCCCTGAAGGGGCCAGTGAGGCCCCAAAAAACCCAGTGAGACCCCAAAAATCTGGGTGAGACCCCCCCCAAAAATCTGCTGAGACCCCTAAAAATCCGCTGGGATACCCAAAAATACACTGAGACCCCCGAGCAGCCCCCAAAAACTCAATGAGACCAGCAAAACCCACTGGGATCCCCAAAATCCCGGTGGGACCCCTGAACAGCCCCCAAAAAACCCAGTGAGACCCCTAAAAAACCAGGTGGGTTCCCCAAAAACACACTGAGACCCCCGAATTCCCCCCAAAATCCCACTGAGACCTCCCAAAAACCCCCTGAGACCCCCGAACGGCCCCCAAAACTCACTGAAACCCCCTGAGACCCCCCAAAACCCCCCTGAGCCCCCCACCCCGCACCATGTGCGGGTATTCTCGGGGTCCATGACGATGATGTCCATCAGTTTGATGTTCAGGTACTGGGGAGAGAGCAAGGGGGGATTCAGAGGGATCTGAAAACCCCCATGGACCCCCCCTGGGACCCCCCACTCACCTGATCCACCGGGTGCAGGTCCCACAGATGCTGGGGAGAGACAATGGGGAATTTGAGGAGGGGTCTCAGAGGGGCCCTCACAGAGACCCCGCCTGCCCAGCAATCCCCGCACAGAGATCCCGACCAATCCCAAAATCCCCCCCAACAATTCCAGACCCAGAGACTCATTCCCATCCCCACTGTGGGTTGAACCCCTGCACTTATCTGTCAGAGATCAAGGGATTAGAATCCAGATCAGGTGAGAAGAATCAGGTGTGTGAAGAACCAGGTGTATTAGAATCAGGTGAGAAGAGCTGTTCCACTCTCTGGGAAACTCCTGCCATCACTGGGCTGTTGTCTCAGTCAGCTACAATAAAGAAAACCAGGCATCGGTGCATTCTCTCAGTAGCACACAAGCCAAACCCTGATAATTTCACTGCTCACCATCTCCCAAGAATGCCGGGAGCCTCAGGTCACATCAGCTGCACTCTGTCCTAGCAGGGTAGGCCTGGCTTAAGAAGCGATGAGGTGATGTGGCACGGCTGAAACTTGGCTGGGGCTGAAACTCTGCACTTATTCTCCCAAACTCCCAACTGCTCGGATCATTGTCTCCGCCCCCCCGACCCCCACCAACGGCAGAGCCCCACCCGGCCACCTCCTTTGTCCATGGTCCATCACCTTTGCCCCTGGGCCATCACCTTTGTCCCTGGGCCATTCCCTTTGTCCCTGGGCCATTCCCGTTGCCCATGGACCATTACCTTTGTCCATGGCCCATTACGAGCTGGGTGCGGCCCGAGGAGTTTTTTTAGCATGATAATGGGAAAAAATTCCGGCGAGGCAAAGGAGGGGGGAAAAAAGCCCCCCAACCCCCCAAACCAGGGCAGCCCCAAAAAACAACGTGGGAAAGGCAAAATGAGCGTGTTTTCTGCCAGAAAATGAGTAATGATATTAATCAGAACTTCTGGAGAAATTTAGGAACATCGCTTTCATGTGATAAATACAGGCCATGCCCGTCCTTCCAGCCCAGGTGAAAACAGGAAGGAAAACTGCAGGAAAAGCAGAGTAGTCCGTTTTTTGGATGTATTTCCTAAAGGCTCTGTACTGTTCCCTGCCCAGCTCAGGAGCTGAACTGCTCTCCCAGGACACAGTGTCTGAAGGAACGCTGCAGCTGTGACATTAAAGCCACCAAAAACAAGGACTAAATAGAAACAGATCCTTACCTGGTTCGATGCCCCCATCTCTGGCTCCTCCTCACGGGGGTTCCCTGCTCCAGGGAGGAATCTGCACACAGCTCCCGACACCCGGACTAAGGCGTTGCCCTACCAAGCAGAAGACAAGGGGTTAACAAAGCTTTGGACACATTCTGTCTTTAGAGTAGCTAGACAAAACATCCATCAACGTGAATCTTTAATAAGGACAGCCTGCACCTAGGCTTGCAATAGACTTTTGTGTGTTATTACTGCAAAGTCTGAACTTATTTTGATATTAAAAGTGTTTAAACAAGACTTACCTTGAGCTCTGCACCCTCCAAGCCCTAAGGAACAGCTGGATATCCTCACACCCATCCAGGCTGAGGCAGCTCTCACACAGGCAGAGTAGTTATAAAAGCATCCCCAGATTCATCAACTGAAAATCAGATTTTCTGACAATTAAAATCAGCTTTAAGCAAAAGAATTGAGTTATATCCATAACTATAAACGAGCAAAGATGCAACGTCTTCTATCCTGCAGGCACTTTACAGCTGAGTTTCTAACACAGTATGACAAACACCTTGTAGCTTCAAGAGAACTCAAACAAGCCTTTAGTAGCCGTACAGCTTCTTAAAGCAGCCTGTAGAACATTAAAATATGGCCGTGGCAGTTTTTGCTTTTTGCAGCCTTTTTAAAGGACTGAAAGTTTTCAGATTCACTGAGGCCAATCAGCAGTTGCGGAAATAAGTCTGTGGAATCTGGAGTTTCTGTTCAAGGTTTGTTATAAAATCAATTATTCAGGTAACATAGGAACCTCTTCACAGCCCAGACACAAACGTGAATTTCCCATTATGGTAAAAATCAACGTACTATGCTGGCAATGCTGTGTTCTGCAACTGTGTTCTCACACACACTCGGAAACACCTCGACACACACAGACACAGCTGGACACGTGCACCCTCAGAAACTCTCAGACACACTCATGCACACTCGGACACTCAGAAACAGACACACGTGGACAGAATAAATACAATAAGTGACCTACTACTCATCATATATATAATAGGTGATATAAAACATGCCCCGCTATGTAGTAAGTGGAATATCACATGTCCCCCATGGAAAAAGTCATCAATCACATGCCCCTCATATAATAAATGAAATAATTAACGTCATTAAAAGAATCTGAAGTACTAGAAAATAAAAAAACCCACGACCACGGAAAAAAAAACCAAGACCAGAAAACAAACCAAAACCCTACTTTAAAAATCCACCCTATAAGTATCCATGTTCCCTAAAATAAAACTAATAAAAGACACCAAAACAGCCAATTAATCAATCAAACTACAAAAATAAAAATAGCACAAATAAACCTAACTTAACACAAAACTAAAATTACTCCTTCCTCAATGAACTCATTATGCCTCAAACCATCAAAACAAAAATACCACTGATAAATAAACACAAAATCAAAAGATAAATTTAACCATAAAGAGTATCTCCCAAATTATCCATAGCTATAAAACATGTATCACAATCAAACAAACCAAATAAATAAAACCCCTATGATATAATAATAAACCAACATAAACATACAATAACACCCCATATATAATGTTCCAATTATACTATTTTAAAAAGCCTAATAAATTAGCTATGACATGACCCCAAACCCACCAAAACAACCGCTACATACTCACAATAATAAAAGTCGTCACAAAATAATTAAAAACCCATCCTCTGCCTTATGCTACAGCCCATAACACCATCGTACACCTTATAAACATATCCTTTAAAAACAACACCCCACCAAAAAAAACCCAACAGTAAAACACAATTCAAAGAAAACCTTTTCAATACCAAAACTAAGACCTTATCATACACCATGTATAAACAAAACAAAACTATACATTATATTATGGAAAACCATCTTAAAAGCACTACATTAAAAAAAAACTTTCAAATATTAAAAACTGCATCTAACAAAAACCAAAAATTCGCAGCCAAAACTCCACCAGCAGACCAGTCCTACCCAAAATCCCCATCATACATACCAAAAGTCTACTTTAAAAACCTACTTCAATTAATCCTACCTCAAATACAAAGCCATCCATAAATTGACCTTCATTCAAACCCAAAATTGCACACAGTCAGTAACACCGAAAAATAAAACAACACACTATATACCACCAAAAAATAAAATACTGAATTAAAACCAAATATAAATACCACTATTTATTAAAGAGCACGGTCACCATCTGTACTTTACTGGAACTAAAACTAAATGTATATATACAATTAAAATGCATTACCTTCGGCATATACCTGATTATATAAAATAATAAAGTGTACTAGAAGGATATTATAATATAATATCCTCTATCATCCTCCAATAAACTCTCTCTCAACTATATAGGCTAACACACACACACACACACAAAAAAAAAACCTAAAAAAAAAAAAATCTAGTTTTTACTTCTCATTCATTAGCTGTTATAGATAATAACCAAATCAAGCCGAATTAAATAAATTTCCTTTACTGCCCGCCCCCCCCGCTCTGGAAGTGGAGGACACAGGGGACCCGCAGCTGTCCCCCCCTCTTCTCCAAATCTCTATGCAATCAATGGATTAATTTTTCTTTAGATATTTCTCTTATCGGGACTCCCCTCCCCGTGTTCTATCATTTAACCCAGCGGGCTGTCCCTTGTTATTTCTGGCAACTTACCTTTTTTTTAAATCGTTTTCGGTTTCTCCGGGGTTTTCCTGGCGTTTGTTCTTTTCCTGTCTTATTTCTTAAAAAAAAAAAAAAATCCCAAGCTACTGTTATAGATAATAACCAAATCAAGCCGAATTAAATAGTAAAACAGCAACCAAAATTACGGTCTTGGGAAGCCACAAACTAAACAGGACAGCATCGAGCCCGGGAATTCGGTGCGGGCTGATCACACACGCTGATCTGACCTCTGTCGCATCAGACCACGCTGTGTTCACACTGCCAGCCCGGGGAACCCGGTTTTTATACAGATTTTTCTGGCCTGAGGCGAGAGCTCCCTTTGTTTCTGCTGAGCATTCTCGTATTCAGATGAAACTTTTTTGGTGCTGCCCTGCACAGAAGTCCCTCCTGCGTGTGATGAGGGCTGTGTGTGCTCCCTATTGATGTGTAATTCCTTGGGAGTTCTGTTTTCTCACTTACAGGGACCGGTGATGGGCTCTGATATCGGTACTTGACAGTTCTTTATCGATGATTTCTCCCGTCTGGTTGTCTCAGGATCGTTGAGCCAGGTTTGTTGAGATGCTAATTAAGGCCTTTGTCCATGGCTTCGGGTGTGGGTGGCAGTGGCTGAAAAGTTCTCTTTATTTATTTTATACAACTTTCTTATATATAAACACGAATGATAACAACATATCACAATGCCTCCCCTTCTATAAAACCAAATTAATTTGTGTTCCCTTTTTAATTTTCTTCAGATCTATCACTGCTATTCCATCCCTTCATTGACTCTTCTCGATAATTTATGTAAGGGAGATTATTTTTTCCTATTTGTTATTTTAATTTTGTAAGTACCTTTACTGCACTGGTATTTACCTTTCCTTCTCCCGATTTCAGTAATTTGGATGCTTTACTGTTCACTCTTCCAGATTTAAATTCTGGGTCCATGGGCATAGCAGCTATTTGCATGCCCTGCCCCACTAAGTGTATTAATTTGATTAAACAAGGTATCAAGCATGGTAGGAAGATGATTTCAGCTACTGAGCACAGGATAAAGAATACAATTTTTTTCCACTGTGCTCCCGAGAATAACTGTTCTCACCAAGACGCCTGGAGAATGGAATTCCGCTTTTGGACTGGGACATGTGCCACCCTTTTTATTTCTGTAGCAAGATCCCTTATAGTTTTTCTATAATCAATTTCAACACAACATTCTGTTCTAAAGCTATTTGTTCTATTTTGCTTTCGGGATCCACGCCTTCCTTGTTTCTGGAGAAACAAAAAGCGTTATCGAATTGGGCACAAACCCGTTTGTCATTTTCTTCAAGTAGGTCGATGATGATTGGTTTACCGTCCGAGATTAATCCATTCTCAAACTTAAGATTTTTGCCCACCCAATATATTTTTCCTTCTATGACACACATATTTAATCGGGTAGTGTCATAGCATAACTCATTCACCTGAAAATAAGCCACGAATACCGACTTTTGTTTTCCCCCTACCCACACCGAGCGATTGCATTGTCCACAAGTGGGAAGAGGTGTTCGATTGGCATTTCTCTTCTGGATATTGAGAGCAAATATCTCTGACTGCCCTTTCCCATGTCTTGCCTTGAGATCCTAGCACATCATTTTCTTTCCCCATTTACACCTCACATACCGAGTGCCGTTAAATGCTCAGCACTCCTCCTTTTCTTTATGGGTGCAGCTGGCCAGGACAGAGCGAGTCGGGGTGATAATTGTGGGCATCCCCCACACTCATTGTTACGGCTTTGCGCAGAATTCCTTGGGTATGCGTTAATCGGTGGGACATGGCCAGGCTCAGGCCCAAACCATCTTCTTGGCAGCAGAGGTATTCTTTAGGGGACCAACGCAGAGTCCGAGCTGCATATCGCCTCTTAAAGACATCCCACCTCGATAATTTTATCGTGTCCGTCCAACAAGGTACTTTATTTGTTCTCTGGCATTCTACTCTTAAAATATCAGCCCTGCAATTTAGTTTCCCACTAACCCCGTGTTGATATAAGAGAACCCACTCTACAGAATCTAATTCTGCAATATTCAATTCGGTCAGTCAAAGACAAAACAGTACAGAGCCCTTTAGGTCAGATCTCCCGTACGCAATGTGTAACCCAAACTTCACAGCAGATTTGGCACTTGAAACGAACAAAAGGAAAACATCTGCATCCAGAAGCTATTCACCCTATCTGATCTAGGCTGATCATCGTCTTGTTTGCGGCAATTTTATCTTGATGTCTCCAGGGGAGGAAGCCACTTTGCACTTGGGTGTTTGTGGTTTTCACTCTGGAGGCGAGTGTCCAGCCTTTTTCTGCTGTCCGGACTGCTGTGTCTGTGGTTAAAAGGACAAGAAAAGGACTTTCCCAGTGAGGAGAGAGAGAAACCTCTTTCCAGGTTTTAATGAAGACCCGATCTCCCGGCTGTATTTTGTGTATGGCAAACCCCAAAGGAGCATTTTGTGTGACAATTTCTTGTTTTCGCAATTTTTGTAAATTTTTATTTATTGTTATCAAGTAGGGTTGTATTTGTCCATCTTCTATTTTTGGATGTCCCACTGGCATCCCATGGTCATAAGGCATCTCGTGTAACATTTTAAAAGGAGATAGCCCTGTCTCAGAGTGAGGCATCGTCCCAATATTTGATAATGCTAAGGGGAGATATTTTGGCCAGGACATTTTTGTTTATATCATTAATTTTGATAGTTGAGCTTTTAACGTCTGGTTCATTTTCTCAACTTCAGCCAGTTGTTTAATAACCTTTGAGGTGAAATGTGTTCCTTGGTCTGAGTCTATATAGTTGATTATACCATACCGGGGGATGATTCCTTCCAGAAGGAATTTAGAAACTGTCTGGGCTGTAGCCCTCGAGCTTGGGTAAGCTTCTACCCAATAAGTTAGTTTGTCTACTAGTACCAGCAAGAATTTATACCTCCAACCTTTGGTAACTTAGTGAAATCCACTTGGATTCTTTCAAATGGACAATAGGCTATAGGGCAACTACCCCAAATTACCTGTCCTGTCCTGGCTTTGTGAACCTTTTAGCATATCAGGCACCCCTGCACTTCCTGTTTAGCTAATTCATAAATCCCCTTACACCCGAAGAATTTCAGAAATTGTTCTGTCAGAGCCTGTGATCCCCAATGTGTTTGCAAATGTAGTCTCTAGAATTTTTCTGGTGCAATCCTTAGATATTAATTCCCTCTCATCTGGTAATTTCTACTTACCTTTTTCTAATGTACTTCCTATCTTTTTTTTTTTTTTTTCCCTTCAATCTCTTTTTGGGAGGGACAAGGGGGATATCCCTGAGTCTCGCCTTCTCCGAGTTCTGGGGTACTTACCGTTAGTAGTGCTGCATTTTTTGTTTCTTTATCTGCTGAATTGTTTCTTCTAATCCGAAATTGTATTCCTGTTTGATGTCTCTTCACATGCACGACCGAGATTGCTAAAGGTTCTGGGGGGTCCTGAGGGGGTTTAGGGGGTCCTGAGGGGGTCGGGGGGGTCCTGAGGGGGTTCAGGGGGGGTCTGGAGGGTCCTGAGGGGGTCTAGGGGGCTCAGAGGGATCCTGGGGGGGTCCTGAGGGGGTTCAGAAGGATTGGGGGGGGCCCTGAGGGGTCCTGAGTAGGTTCAGAGGGGTCTGGGGGGGGGGCTCTCCTCATTTACACAAGTGAGGGTTTCTCTCTGGCTGAGCTCAATTTTGGCTCCAAGCATGGCATTTACACTGCTGGGAATAATATCCAAGAAGTCACGACTGACAGGAAACTTCTAATTGACTGTGATGTGATTCATTGGGAGGCTCACACTCTCTGAGTTAAAACAGCATCACTAAAAAAAAAGAAATCACTGAAACCCCCAGACTGCCTGGCAATCCATTGCCCCAGGAGCCTTGATGTGCTGCTGTGATAACCATGGAAATACCTTGTGTCATCTCATTTTGTCACAGAAGGGAATAAATTCCCGAGCTCCACCGCAGCCTGCAGGGATGGTGGGGGGGAATCCCACTTTTCCATCTCCCTCTCCAGCAGGGCAGGGTGAAGATGTGACTCAACACCACACTGTGCACCCCTGGGAGCATCCTGGGAGTGGGGTCAGGGACCACAGAGCCCCTGCTCTACTCTTCTTCCCAGGGGATGAACCTGAGGCAAAACAGGTGCTTGACCCACAGCAACATCAGGGCGACAAAGCTTGCTCTGCTATTTCCCAGTGTATTGTTTTTGGGTTTTTAATACCCCTTTGAAAGCAGTGCAGCCAGCTCAGCTCTGCCTCTTGGATGCTGGCAGGCTGCCAGGCTCTAATTAAGCCTGCTGTTATGTCTAATGCTGGTGGCAGTGTTTCAGGGCACCAGCACAGAGGCTGTGGGAGTGGGAGCAGGAGATGAGGTGGCTGCAGAGCTGTGTGGTGACTTGGATGTTCTGGCTAACACACCAAAGCGTGTTGATTTTATCCTCCTCACTGGTCAGATCAGCTCGTGAGCACAGATCCAGCCAGGCTGTATAAAAACTCCTTTTCCTGCAGGGAGGAGGACAGCTGAGAGCAGAAAGCATTGGTTTGAAACCCCACTCCTCACTTTGTGGCACAAAAGTGCTGCCAGAGAGCTCTGAAATTCCTTGGTACCCAGGTGAGTGCCCACAGCCCAGAGCCAGACCCGCAGGCTCGCACTGCACTCACCCACAGCCTGTGCCAGGGGCAGCCTGCACCTGGGAATGGGCCTGAGCTGGGCTCCAGCCAGGGGACAGGAGCAGGGACTGAGGAGGGGACAGCTTCAGCATCTCTCCCTGTGCTCAGCTCACACTGCAGCTCAAGTCTGGAGAATTTTCCCTCCGCTTCTGAATTTGAGCAGCTCAAATTCACACCATTCCCCATCATGTGCATCCACAGAGTTGTGGCCAGGTACATCTCACTGCTACAGAGCCTCTTTTGCTGCAAGTCATGTCTTGATTTCAGTGCATTCTTCAGCCTCGCTCCTCCTCACACAACTCCCAAGAGCACAGCTCTGTTCCTCTCCTCTCCACGCAGCTGCCGCTTGTGCAACCCCAGGACTGAATTGCAGTGCCACTGTGCAATGCCCATGCACAGGACAGGATAACGAGGCACAGCCAGGAAATCCAATCCCAAATCCAGGTTCCTGCAGCTCCCTGTCCCCCCAACCAGCTGTGGATGCTTTGGAAAATCAGCCTCACAGTGCAGAACATGTTGGGATGCCAGCTGGGATGTGGGACTTTGCCACCACCAAGTGATCAGTGGAAAAAAGAGAGAACAGCACTTGTTTAATCCCAGACTGGTGCCCTGTGATTTGTATTCTGCCTCTTGATCCAGCAGCTGTGCCCTGCTGCCCCTCCTGATCTCCATCAGAGCAGTTCATCTCTCCCTCAGCCCCACAAGGCTGAGCTGCTCTGCTCTGCTTGCAGATAATGCCATGGACAGAGCCATGTTGCAATTACAGTAAATTCACGAACACAAGCCGCACGGAGTATAAGCCGCATATCCGGTGTGTTGGCAACATTGATGTCTTTGTCAATAGATAAGCCGCACCTGGAATATTAGCCGCACTTTAGTTCGCCGCAAACTTTCACAAAGTCGTCATTTAGTAACACAATCGCGGGATCGCCGGGGCTTACTGGCTTACTGCCGACCTCGGAAACATTGTTTCCAAGTGAAAAAAGACACACCCTTTATTTACAAGCCGAAAAAGACAGGAACAATAGTGTGGTCATTTTGCGAGCATTCCCAATGGATCCGCGTTGCCTTTAAACAGCCGCTCAGCCGCGTGGGCAGGCAGCTGAGCTCCGAGCGGAGCCACATCTCCGTGCTGGCACAGGATCGGCCGTTGTAGCCCTCGCAGCCCCGTGGGCCGAGTGGCCGCTGTAGCCCTCGCAGCCCCGCGGGCCGAGAGGCCACTGTAGCCCTCGCAGCCCCGCGGGGGGAGCGGCCGCTCTAGCCCTCTCCCTGCAGGCTGAGCGGCTCCCCCAGCCCTCTCCCTGCGAGCCGATTGCCCGCTTCATCCCTCTCCCTGCGGGCTGAGCGGCTCCCCCAGCCCTCTCCCTGCGACCCCAGCCAGCCCCGCAGCCGCACAAGACTGAAAACACTTTAAAAAGTACAGAAAAATATCACACACTTTTATCGAACTGCCGAGGTAACTCGCCGAGGTAACTCACCCCGATAACAACCCCCGCCTCTCAGTAACGCCGCCATCCACAGGCAGGCAATAAGCTGTTCTCTGATTGGTTCATCGTCGGAACAACGGGAAACCATGGATTTCAAACTGTTTCGGCTCGGGACTGGACTGGTATGATACTAGGTAAGGGCAGATATCACATTTTTGTTCATAAATTAGCCGCATCCAAATATTAGCCGCACTTCCGGGTTTCCACCAAAATTTTTGTCTAATTGCTGCGGCTTGTATTCATGAAATTACTGTAAATACTCTCCTGGTTCTATGCTACTGAGAAGCAGAACAGGATGCACAATGGCAGATAATTACAGGTGAGCAATTACAGACACAATCTTCCCTCTTTCTTGTCCTTGTTTGTTTTTTTTTCCCACCGTTCCACACTTGCTGAGAGCCTGACACAGTGCCCAGAGCTCTGAAGATGATGAGCAGAGTAATAAAAAAGCCCTTTGAAGCACATCCCTGAAGCTCCCTGAGCCCTGATCATCCTTCATGCCATGTTTCTGCAGCCCTGCTGGCCAGGGTAGTGAGCAGGAGGTCCACTTCAGGTGGTCTGAGCTGCTAAAAGCCGTGTCATTAAAAAACCCCAACTTAATAATGACAATTGAATTGAAGGAATATTGTGGAATATTTCCTGCTTGTTTTCAAGAGGGCTTGTAACTTGCTAAAACTTTTTGAAATCCAGCTGCTGTAAATAGCAACTCATGTGCTTTCCCAATCACTTACCTTCCTTGCTCAATACTGAGTATCTATTTAGGAACTAGTTTTCAAAACATTGCGCACTTTGCACAATTAATTTGGGGAAGACTGTGGTGTGTCCCAATGCTCAAAAAAAGTGCTCTGAAAAGCTGAGGAGATCACATGTGCAAAGTCAACCTATAGAAACAAATAAGCACATTTTCATACATGCAATCTCTGGCAGGATTCCTTAGAAATCATGAAGTGTTTTAAAACAATGCCATAAAATTCTTAAATGCCAAATGTCACATGAAATATTATTCAGAATCACTTCTCTCTCCTTCCCAACCTGCCTGCAAACAAGTGGGATCTGCACAGCTTGGCTGTGGGTGCTGGAAACAGCATCAGCTGTGAGTGGAGCATTATTAACAACTGGAATTATTAACTCTGTTTCAGAAAGATGTTCTGTGCCTCTACACACGGTCATTTGGAAGATCTTTTGGAAAATTCATCTTGCACCTGATCCCTCCCTTTTTTAATGAACCACATCATGCTGTCAGACAATGCTGATGGACAGCATAAAGCAAGGAGAAAGGGAAATAGCACCTGAAATGACAGGCAGGGCCAAAACTTTTAGCCACCAGGAAGATTCTGATGGTACCTGGTTCCAGTTTGGTCCCCTCCTCTATTGCCAACCTTCATCAGATAATACTCCCTGCAAAATTTTAATACTGCAAAATTTAAATGCCTGCAAAATTTTAAGCCAGGGATTTTTGTGTGGTTGACATTAATTTTCAAGCTTCACAGTGTCTTGTAGGTCCTGTGAAAGAAAGAGAAGAGAGATGTGGGAGTGATTTCATGCTTCCCCTGCCCTGCTGGGGTGATGTTTCTCAGTCTCCACAGGGAAGAGATGTGTGTGAAGCAAAAGGGTAAGAGGAGTTAATTATAATAATTTGGAGGGAGGGGGTTTACATTCCCCATTTCAAAGAGAAGTTCCTGCCTTTCTCAGCAGACACCTGTCCTCCAAACTAAAACAGCAACTTTTCCTTCTTTGTCCACATATAAGCCGCACCTGATTATAAGCCGCACTTTGGCTTCGGACCAAAATTTTAGTCAAAATGGTGCGGCTTATAATCGTGAAATTACTGTACACTGCCTTTCTCTGAAGGAATTGGTCTTGAATTAATTTCATCTGTTCACTGGTCAGAACAAAAGGTCATTTAGGTGAGCAAATCCAGGTGGAGTTGCCCCATTAGCACAGTTTGCCATCCTAAGAGTCAACTGCAAATCTGCTGAGCTGTGGGAAAATTTTAGGACAAAATACTCCAAATGTATACACTCATATGTATAGGTACGCACACACATCCCAGCAGGCCTCAAAGAACTAATGAAAATTTATTAAAACTCACCTAAAGAAAAAACAAATCACATCAGTCAAATTTGATGTGTGCAGGAAGACTGGTTTATAGCATATAAAAATCCAGAAACTAAGAACTTCCAGAAAATTCTTTAAATCACACTTGGAAGGAAATATCAAAAGCCAGGTGATTTAGACCTTATTTAAATAACCAGGCTTAGAGATCTCTCTGTTCCTCTGCCTCTGGACTGGTAACTTAAGCTGAAATTTTGCAAGTTGGGGGGGGGCAAAGCAGTCAGTCAGGCTGTTGTTTATAATATAATACAGGCTGTTGTTTATAATATAATAAGGTGTTTATTCTGCTAGGTTTAAGCTTTTAATGAAGATAGCTATCATGTAATTTAGGCTCCGATTGGACTTGTTTGACTTGTTCCTGTGAGAAATCATTTTTCCTTGTGTGCTTGTATCTCATTAATATTTCTTGTTCCTATTACTATAAGATCATTTAACTGAAGAGCTGTGCTAAATACACTTTCACCTGCATCTATTTAATAATTCTTTATTTCTGCACTGTAGTTACAGATCCCTATTCCTCTTGCGCAGCCTAAATTAAATCAATGCTGTTTTCAGCTACGTTCCTTTGAACATGAGTTAGGCAAGCACAACTGCACTCTGAGCAAGCCTGGCCTCTGGTGCAGATGCTTCTCCCCTTTATCACACCAGTGAGCATCTCTCTTCAGAAAAACATTCATGGAATATAGAAATTAGTGTCAGAAGAGTAATTCTACATCAATAGTTCTAGAGGAGCCAGAAAGTCTTTTGACTCCACTTGGAACTTGGAAAGGTCTCCTACCTTCTCCTGTGGATCACAGCCCATTAGCAAAGGTCCAACTGAAATCCAGTGTAGAAGGAGCTGGAAAACTGCAGAGTTCACCTCTAACCACAGGTGATGTTAATCTGCTTTTTGTTCCTCTGAAGAAATTTCCTGGTTACAGGCTAGCACTGAACAATGAACACTTACACTAACAGAACCTGTTCTAGGAGTGCAAGATCATTACCTGCCACACTTAGAACTGAACAGAGAATTTTCCTTTGCCTTTATTAAGAATACTGGCTATTAAAGACTTTCAGGCATAATTTATAGCTTATCCTTTTTTAAAAAGTACACCCTTAATGACAGATGTTATTAGTTTGCTGCCACATTTGGAAGCTGGAAGTTTAAGAGGTTTCATGTGTTCTGTATTTCCTAAGTGACACAGTGAGTCAATGCAAAGTTCATGTCCTCATTGCAGATATTCCAAAAATTCTACACCCCATTGCTTCACAACAACAACAATACTCCTCACTTAACCTACACCAGCAGACAGCTGTCAAACACCAGCACTGGAAATAAAAGGCAATTAAACCTAGGACTAGCAACAAAAAAAAAAAAAAAACAAAAAACCTAAGAATTAGTAAGAAGCAATACAATTTCACACCTGCATTTTATTGTTTAAGGATTTCAGGATTTTATCCAAACCATAATGTGTTAAATTTCACATCATTCTGAATTAGAAAAATATTATCCTGTTGAATAAAGTCAGAAAGAATAATAGGTTTACCCAAGGTGATTTTTCAGCTACCAGCAGAGAATTTATGCATAGAATTTTAAAGCCCTGATTGTCAATTCTTCCAGCTAATCAGCAGCCCACTGACATAAATCCTTGACAGATAAACTGAAACCACTTCATATTCAAAACAAAACCCAGAATATTTAAATACATAAACAAGCAGACCATCTTACAGGTAAAGAAATTACAACTCAAATTTCAAAATATTTTGACCAATTCTAACCTGTCTCTTTATCCTTTGGATCAGTTAACAGCAACAGTTTGCAAGTAGGATTATTTCGGTAGAGAGGGACAAAACACACACAGGCATCTTCAAGTTTAACCTAAAAAACAAACAAGCCCTGTAGCTCTTTGCACTGCAAAGCTCACAAGTACTTCATGTAGCAGATGCACTTATGACATGTTTCATGTTTTGCTGACATGCATGGTACAAGCTTAGCACAACACCCTCTCAACACAATATTCTAATACACACAAATATTCTAATATTATCCATAAGGAAAGTTAATTTAAAAGAAATCAAGCTCCTGAAGTTACTGAAGACCTTCATGCTGACTTGCCCTGGTTAGTACATAACCTGGCTTTGAACGTTGTCACATGCAGACAAATGGTGTTATGAAAGACCAGACACATCAAATGAAAACAAACACAACTTGCACTTCTTACAGCATCCTCCAGCTGAGTACTTGTGGTGTTTTGCAAACAATGAATTAAGCCTCAGGGTACAGGGAGTATCAAAGCATTAGGGCAGTGCCTGGGCAGTTTATCTTCCAGGCACAGCCAGGGTAGATAATTGGCACAAGGTGGTTAAGTTGAAGGCAAAGCTAAAATCAAAATGCAGCTCCCAAGCTTTTGCTCTTAGACGAAACTTCTAAATGATGTGACACATAAACACCAAATTACTGTGCTCAAACAGCTCTATATGCATAGAAATGACGATTTCCATATGAATATTGCAAATGCTGTCATGTAAGTTTAGGTACAGGCAAAGAGCGTGCATGACTTAGCACAGTATGTACTGTACTTTCCAAAATCTGGTCCATTGTGTATGTGTGGGTGTGCCTCTCTCTCTAATTGCACCCATTTGTCAGTTTGCTATGAAACTCAAATCAGTCACGTGTTACATTTAATATTTCTTGGTACATGGAAGAAATATGAATATGGATTATTCAGGATAACAACTCGAAGCTGAAACCAGTATTCAGTAGTTGACAAGTGCTAGAATCCTGGAAGCATGATGCAAACACTGGACTCCAGGGGAAAAAAAAAACAACTTGAAAACTGCTTGAAATCTGTATTCATGAGCTTGCCTAAATCTGGGGACTCAGTTGTTCTTTGCATGCTTCAAACACAACAGTATCAATGTCATTATGGCACCTGGGAGCATTTCCATAATGAAAAGGCCAGGACTAGTTCCAGTACTGCCACGATTGTTATTTTGTTTGATCAGGTAATGTGCACTTTCACAGGTGTTAACAAGAGCAGCACGAGCCAAGCATAGCTTTGAGCGTGGCTGCTGTCCCATCCTCACTCACAGTAATCCCTGCTATTTGTGTCCTGGATGTTTGACCAAGCCATACCAAAAAGAAGTTCTGTGACCCCAGCGAGTGGGCTGACAGCCACTTAGCTCCTGCTAAGCAATTCTTCACTGTTGCCAGTCCTGCCACTTGAAAATGCTTTAATTCAGATGCACAAGGGGCAAAAAGTGCTTGGTGATGCAACCATTATTCAAACACCAAACCCCTCATCCTTCAGGCTGTGAGTCTACAATAGAGATTGTTAGTTGGGATGTTCACTGGGAACAGGAGTTTTACCTTATTACATTTAAATTATTTTAAATTCCAAAACATCAATGTTCTTTGAGCTATTTATTATAGACTATTACAAAAAAGACAATACAGCAAGAACACTACCATTACTTATGCCCCTGACTGGCTGACTAGATTAGATTAGACCTGAATTAAATGAATGCAAAGAGAAATGTGTTGCTATGAGACTCAAATCAGTCATGTGATATATTTTAGGGCTGGTGACAAGCCACAAAATCAAGACAGTTGTGAATCAAAAGCCAGAAGTCCACCTTTAACTGATCTTAGTGTGTGTGGCTATTGCAGGAATACACAGAGCACTGCCTGGGATTTTAACCTCCCCTCCCTTCTACTGGAACAGCAAATGAACCTCTGAAAGTACAAGCAGGCATGGAAGGTAAGGACTCAGAAGCCCTAAACTGGGGGATCTTTGCATGTTCAGTGTGTTTGTATTTAGCCCTACAGGCTCCACTAGAGGGCATTAGAAGAGTATTTAAACCCCATGACATTCTCGGCTCAATGCTGAAGCTGATCCCACCTGGAACAGCATTTTCTGGAAACTACTGCATATTATTTTCCTAAATTGCAGGAAAGCCACTGTATTCCAAACAGTCATTTTAACTAATCCAATTTCTGCTTTGATAGTACAATAACAGGTACCTCAGCACACCTTTTATGATCTACAAAATGCCAGAATTAAAGGTTTCATAGGTTGACTGCAGTAAAAATGTTTAATAGGCCTGTTCAGTCATCCCTATTCCACCCAGATGTCTTAAGAACAGAATTCCTTTGGGAGAATCCACACTCAAAATTACCAACATAAGTATTGAAAAGAATGGAAACAAAAGATAGAGTGTACCACAATGCCTGGGTAAACTGCACAGTAGAGGCAGAATACAGAGCAGCATCATGGTACAAATGTCTGTAAAATTTGCTTTTGATTCAGTCCTGTAAAGAGGCAGCTCAAGATGCAAAGTTCACCAAAGTACTTTCAATTCTCTTCCACACTCAGAGGGTTTTAGACTTGGAGTTTAAGCTTATCTGTCATTTACAGCATGCAAATTATTTGAAATAAATCAGGATTGATGATTTTAAGAGATCTGCAATCCAGCCACACCAGTTTACCACTATTAGCAGATCATGAGCACAAACAACAAACTAATCTGCAAGTATTTAACTTGCAGCATGAGAAACATCAGTCTCCTACCTCTCCTCCTCCAGGGATGGAAAAAACATCAGGAGTGGACAATGACTTCTTCAAGAGTTTTTCATAGTATGTTTCAGCATCTGCTTGCAGAACCTCTGGATCTCCTGCTATTGTATCAACCAAGTAAAGTCGACCTGTGATTAAAATAGAACACAAGATATTTTTACTTTTTCATATTAAATAAAAAATCCAAGTCTTAAAACCTCAGTTTCCCCAGCAGCTGCTTGGTGTGGCTGGGCCCTTAATGATCTCATTAGAGCCTTTTGTATAATCTTAGTTTAAAATAGCAAGGCTGGTAAAAACCTGTTTGTGTATTATTTATCTCTATGTTATTTACCTCTTCACATGCAATTTTAAAAAGCAGAACCATGAGAGCATTAAATCACACTTGTCTCCTTTGAATTCAACAAGCACAGTTTCAAATTTCTATAGGTGTAAGTAAATTGCTTTAATGCTGGAAGAGCAAAAAAAAAAAAATCTTCAAAACATAGCCTGAGTTTAGCACTGTCCAAAAATATAACAGGGAAAGAATTCCAAAGCTTCCATTCTTTCTTGGAAGATTGCCCCTTTTTGGGTCAGTCTATGACCTTGTGTTTTGTTAACTTTTTCCTTCTCTTTTTTGACTAACATCAGTTGGGCACTTTCACAACAATGAATTAATGTAAAAAATGTACTTACTTTCCAAAATAGTAACATCATCTTTTATGCAATATAACTTTGAACCCATGTGACTCAGTGCTGGAGGGTATTTGCTAATTGCATGCAAACAAAAATTGCATATATGTGATGCCTGTTACCTAAATGTCAAGTCCAACTTGGTGTTCCTGAAGAAGCAATAATCTCCTTCTGATAGAACAAACCAGACTGTCTGGTGGTTCATCACCAGCACAAGAAAAAGAACATGACAAGAAATGTGTTAGGAACCCAAATGGTGTCCAGCCACTCTTTACCACAGAAATGAAACAGCTTCAATTTCAGGGGTTTTCAATCAACAGGATACTGCAACTCCTGTCAGCTCCAAAGTGAGGACCAAATCCTGTACCACACAGCTGGTATCTCAGTTCTGAATCCTCCCTTTTTAATGGTGGTTTGGTCTCACATGGCAGCTCCCTTGGTAAGTTAAACATGAAATAACTGCACTGACAGTTAATGGCTGAGACAAGGAAGAGTCTTACAAGGACCAGTGCAAGACCTGTCTAAACCAAGATTAACAAACCATGAATGATATAGGTACCATATTGAAAACAATACCTATTCCACATAAAATTAAGAGGATGGGATTTGTAGTACCAGGTCAGACTATTCATCCATGGTCCCACCACTCTCCTTCCAGCACTGATCAGCATCTGATTCCTCAGCAAAAGGATAAGAAAATTTAAATGCTTTAAATGCTTTAAACACTGTTTTGCTGCACTTTGCAGGCAACCAGCTTCCATCCCGAGGCTTGGCAGCAAAGCTGTGTACTCAGAATGCTGAAGAGAAGCTGCTCTGTAAATGGGTTTCATAGCATGTTTGTATGTGACAAAATGGGAGAGAAAAGAGCACTGCAGCACTGGCAAGTCAAGTCAAATTATAAAATCACAGGCAGAACTTAAACACCATCAAGCAAAGAAGTTATGTCAGGAGAGAAATTAAAGATGATTATTTCAAACTTTGGTAATTCACAAAAGCAAATTTACTAGTAAATTAATCCTTTACAAAAGAGCAGCATGTAAGACTCGAGTTTAGCACAAAGAAAAATATTTGCCATGCTAATAAATACTGTTCATGAGATGCTGCTTACAAGATTCCCTCCTGCCAGGGTGCAGCCAATGCAACTTAACAGCACAGTCATGTTTTCTCCTCACTGAACAAAGCAATTAACTTTCTGCTACATAATATGCTTGCACTCTAAGGAAACGAGGACCATTTGAAGGACAAAATAAGGTCACAGATTAAACAATGAGGCATTAGAGGAAAATTTTGATCAACTTTCCATCAATACAGCTTTGTACAGAAGTAATCTTTTCCTTTTAAAAATGCTTTTAGATTTCCAGGGAATTTGTCTTTCCTGTGCAATACACTGAAAAGGCCCAAGTGAGTTAGGAGCATGTGTTCCAATAAAAGCAGAATAAAGAAAATTCTTGTGAGGAAAAGAAATGTTGAGGAGAGAGAGAGTGAGGTTCCTTTAGGAACATCATGGAACAGAAGTGTCACTTTAGGTACTCTGGAATGGTCTCAAGAAGTTGGTGGTGCTAAGGCTGGCTTTTGTGAAAATCCCCTCAAAATGTGCACACACATGCACATACCACTCATACTGCTCAGCTGCCATGGCAGGGCAAAACACCCTTGTCTGAATTTCTTTTTATGTTAACTAATGTGTTTCCCAGTTTTTCCCAGTATAAAGTGACAAAATAACATTTGCCCTGATGTGTATGTTCCTTTTACATTTCTTTTGTATACAGGCACAAGAAAAACCCCTCAAAGTCTATCCATTACTATTGTTACTAGGCATTCAACTAAAACTATAATTATTGCTGGCCAACAGGATGTTATAAAGGTTGCTAAATCAAATGCAGAATTATTTAACTTTACTTTAGGATAAAAGCAGTGCTGGTCTCACAGTGCTTAGTCCAAGGCTCAATCAGCATCTTGGGATATCAAAATTACAACGTTCCAAGGACAGCCTTTTGACCTAATTGGAATGACAGGATTTTATTTGGATTTTACCTAGCAGCAACAAAAGAGCACATGGTGGCAGCCAGTCTGCCAGGACCCTGCCAGCAGCTCCTGTGCACAAAGGGTTACAAAGAGTCACAAAGGGGCCTCCTGCTGCAGCCACAGAGGGACCATAAACCAGCAGAATAAATTTAGCACGGGAGCTTCCTGCACCAGAGGGACTCCTGACATTGGGGCTGACATCCTGAACAGCCAAAGCTGCTAAACAAGGTCAAGGCATCCTGGAGGTGGATGGTGCAGCAGCAGGGACAGGGAGGGGGTGACAGACAGGTACCAGCCTTTGTCTTCCACAGGACACTGGCTTTCAGGGCAAAGCACATGGAGGTTTTGCAGTTCCACAGGGAAAAATTATCTAGAGACAAATAAATGAGAAACCCAAGGAGCACATTTCCATTTCAGGCATGCAGAATAGATTTTAAAGCAAAAACTAGCAGCGCATCTGCTTCTCTCCTTTGTTTCCATGGAGCAGTCTGGGCCACATTCTCAAGCGAGGATGTGCAAGTACATCTCCTCTCACTCTGGTGATCTGTCATCAATTTGCACGAAAAAATCTGATTTTTTAAGTGAAAAGCTACAGCTAAAACCAGCTATAAATATCAGCAGGCACTGCCCATCCAACCCAGTCATCTTTCATCTTTAGGAGATTCTACCCTCCAAAACCTCAGGCTAAAACATTGTCCAACTCTGCCAAAAAAGAATAAACCAAAGCCCCTGCTTCAGTCTAGACCCCTAAACTCAGCTTTTTCGACTCCCACTGCTATTCCACCCCTTGTCTCCTCCAGAGGAGAGAACTGAATTTCATGGGGGTTTCATCAAGTGTACAAATATCCTCCTTGAAATGTAAGTCATAGAAATTTTACTTCACTTAGGACCCAAAAAGATCAATATGTGGGAACCCAGATATATCCCATCAGCGCACACATGTTCTGCATCAGGTACATAAATACAATCACAAAATGGGAGACGATCTTCTCCCCTAAACTAGAATTAATTTTTATGAATTAGAGACAGACCCCCATCATTATAGATTCAGCAAGACTTCATTCTATCAGTTAAAGTAAGCAGGAAATATTTTTCCACGGGCAAAAGAATTTATTCTCAATACAACAGAAAACATATGGTGCATACAGTCATATGTGAAATTCCAGAAGTGAAACTATAGACTTTTGTAATGTCCAAAGCTAAAGGACACCTTTCCATCTAATCAGATACTCTGAAGCTTCTTTGCAAAGTTATTTTTGACCATGAAGCCAATACACAATTTACTAAACAAGAGGTATTTTCTAGAACCATGGAATGGTTCGGGTGGAAAGTGACTGTGAAGATCCCTAATTCCACTCCTGCCATGGGCAGGGACACCTTCCACTACCCCAGGCTGCTCCAAGCCCTGTCCAACCTGGCCTTGGACACTCCCAGGGATGGGGGTATTTGCTTTCATTGTTAAGAATCTTCTATTCCTGCACTCACTTGAAACTAATTAATTTGTTGGCATGTTCCTTTAAGCCAACAAAGTTAGTGATGCAGTTTTTCTCCAGACTAGACACACCACTGGCTTGATTAAGATGCACTGAGGTATTGCTGGTACTTCCAGGAAAGTCAGACTTGTTGAAATGCCCATTTCACAGTAAGGGCATTCAGGATGCAGCCAGATTGTAAAGCAAAATACATCAACCTCACTGTAGATGAAGCATGAAAAGTGTTATGTCTGAAGTGAATTAATCATTTATCCTACAACTACTTTCTCATGTTCTACAAACACAGAGAAGGATACTACATGCATCCATTAAGAGCTTGTACGTTTACACAAGAGCCATCAGTCACCACAGGACTTGTTTCTGGATTCTGTACATTTGTGCAAATTTGTGCATAATTTTACATGTAAAAATATGAAAAATACCTCAGTCAGATTTCTAGTGGTATAGGAACAAGAGAGATAAAAAGAACTTAACATTTCTAATTTTCAAGTTTCATTATTTTTTAATTCAGTTTTGCCATTTCTAATGCTGGCAACAATAGCACTGGCTTTGTTTATTGGCTTTATTTTCATGTCAATATATTTCACAATAACAACAACAAAAAAATCCACCAAAAAAACCTTCAGCAGGTTTTAAGTGTTTCTGATAATATTCTGAGGGGTTTTGCCCAAGAAGTATTTTCTTTTTTTTCTTTTTAAACCAAAAAACACTTTTCAATATGAGACAAACATGCACCAAAACAAAATGACAGTATATCATGTCAATATTTATAATCAAACCATGCAACTGAGACTCGAACTCCTAAGATTTATTATTAACACAGGTGTGGTTTTGTGGCCTCTAACAAATCACTGCATCTTCTGACTGGTTCCTTATCAGTTAAGTGTGTCTTATCTACCACTTCAAAAGGGTGTGATGCTTTCCTTATCAGTGCCTCTGAAACCACTACCTAAAAAGACCAAGAAGTCACGTAACATAAATTGTTCTCAGTTCTCCATGGGCTGTCACTGCCATACTACAGAAGTACACCCAGGACAGTCTCTAGGATTAAATAACTACTTTTTTTTGCCCTTCTGAACCCTACACACATGACTGGAGTGCTGTTCCTCACCCTCTCACAGGAGCAGGAGCTCTGTGATGAACAGCAGGGCTTCATATCAACTCTTCTCCTTCCCTTCCCATGAGCCTGAACAACTGCAGGCATGTGGTTATCATTAGCCAACCATATTTGTTTAACCTTGCAAAGGAAGGAAGAGGTCTTTGGCACGCTCCCGGGAGTACACGCAGAACCTGACTCTCACATCCTGAATTTAACTGAGCAAATACATGTCAAAAACCCAAACTGTGGTGTAAGTGAAGCTGCAGTATCACAGCAGTGTGTGGTGGCAGCAGAGCCAGGGGGTGAACACTGTGGTGTGGTATCTGTCCAGCACAGCAAGGCAGTGCCGCACATCAGCCATGGAAACAACATCCTTCCCACTGCTCTGCTTCCCCCCACTTGTAAAAGAACAAGAACTCCTGGAATATTCAGGATGTAGGCTTCAGGTTTGTATGTTTGAATCCCAAAATTCCATTCATGTGTCACTTACTGTTCTATCACAACTCAAATGGCCACAAGGGCTTCAGGAAACAAACGAAATAAAAGTTTCTGTCTGTAAATGATCTTCAAGTGTTGAATCAATAATTGAAGGCAGAGGGCAAAAAGTAATCCTAACCCCACTCTCAATCATGAAACCTGTTTGATTAAATAGATGAGTTTAGCTGTATATGTCATTAATACAAATTTTGTCACTCAAATGGAAGGCAAACCAAATCCTAGGCATGCCAAACAAAGGCTGCTATCCCACTTGCCATGCTACTCCCACAAACACATCTTTACTACTGATTCCAGAAAAGAGAAGAAAAAAGCTTTAGGTATACACATATATTTAATTGGACATAGATGAGAAAAAGAAAAACACCTTCAATTTTCACACACTTCCATGAGTTCTGAAGGCCTTCTGAACCCTCTATTACCAGGTCTATAAAACACATGTTTTCCATTTCCCAAAATTTAAGGTTATCCACAATTTTTGAAATGGAAAAAAACAGACGAGGAAATTAAATAATTGATTTAATTATTCAGCTTTTTAAATAAAAATACTTTGCTGAAACCACGTTAATTAAAATGTTTTGAAGGCTAGAAAAGCAAGTGCATATTGAGTGGTCTCATGTAATGGTGAGTGCATACTGAAAGGATATTTCCTCCACTCTAACCTGCACAACTCCCATAAGGAAAGTTCCAGCAAAGAGGTTCCAACTGTATCTATTTACCCTCAGATGGATCTTCAGCAGTGTTACACTCACAAATATAAAGCCACATACAACTCATAGTACAAATAAACTAAAATACATCTGTGTAAACAGGCTACCACTGTCCTATTACACACACAATGCACATCTGGACTGGCATGTTTAGCACAAAGTTGTAACCCAATGTAATTGAAAAAAGCTGAGGTATCACAGCCCAGAAACAGACTTTAACAGACAAATAAAAACTGCAGCACACTGTTAAACTATGGAAGTGCTACCAGCTATAGCTATGACATATCAGAATTTAGACTTTTGCACATTTAACTTTGTTTTTCACAGAGCTTAGGTGTAGAAAAGAAAGAGGTAGTTTATATAATAATTGAGGGGAAAATGCAGTGCTGGAGAAAGGGGAGATTTCAGGACTGTCCTTAATTAAGGCTTTGAGGTTCATGTTCACATCAGGTTTCCCAAGGAAATTCTATCCATCCAGTGTGACTGCTGTTAACACCTCTGAACTTGTGAACATCAGCATCAAGTTCTTAATAAATACTGGTTTTCATACAATCATACACATGGGCAGAAGTGTTCCTGGAAACGTTTAACTTTGATTACTGAAGGCAGAGATATGGCTTTTGGAATCTTAAAATGATTCAGGTGGGAAGGGACCTTAAAGATCATCAACTCCCTGCCATGGGCAGGGACACCTTCCACTGCCCCACATTGCTCCAAGCCCTGTCCAAACTGGCCTTGGACACTTCCAGGGATGGAGCAGCCACAGCTTCTCTGGCATCAAACTTGTCTTTACAGGGAAGCAAATATTCAAATGGCAAGAATTTGTCAATTTAATTATTTGCCTATCCCCTAAACAAAATAAAATACACATGTTTTCCAGAACAACTGGAAAGAGGCTGATTTGAAAGGCAAATGGCAGGAAAGAGTCTGTGAACAGCAGGAGATCTTTTATGAAGCACAAATGCAAACGCAGATAGTGGCAATTCAATCCTCTACAAAGATGGAAGGTAGAAAGGAGGATGCATTGGTCCAAAGTCATCCTGTAACTTAAGGGAAAGAAAGAAAACAATGACTCCCATTGTGATAAACACAGAACAAGGAAAGAGCAGGAAATGACAACTGAGTTTGACAAATGGTCCAGCATGGAGATTAATTCATCCCACGGGGACAAGCCAGACAGACTGACAGGACACTTTCAGAAAATGGCTGTGTTTGAACAATTAAAAGTTATTACTGAATCACACACAGTTACAACCTGGCATCAGGGCTAGGATTTAAGTACCACATCAAATACATTTCCCCATTACTACCATCACCCAAAGGCAGTGTGAGAAACCTAAAGTCACACCACACACAGCCCTCAACATCACCTCATACAAACTACAGTGTGTGGCACACCCGGAGTACCTGAAAGCCCTGCTTTTCTATCAGAAAGGACAATATTCCCCAAACAAAAAAGCAGTGATAAAAATATGAGACTGTCTGGTTTTTCAGAGATACCCACTTCAAATACCACATAATTTGAGTTGCAAATGCTTTGTATGTGACAGGCCTACTGCTCCCACCAGCAGAGAGCATAAGTCTGCCTAAGAAAGCCCAGCAGCCTTTCTCCAAATTACTTGCAAGGATCAATTTGCACAGCCAGAATAATCTCAAAATAAAGCAATTAATTGGGGGAAGGGGGAAAGGGGGGAAAAATTAAAGAAACAAAACTCAATATCCCCACCCCCAGTAACTTCCACTTTGCTAAATTTATTACACGGCTGCAAATTAATACGTCACCTGCACCAGCTATCACAAGGCTGTCTCAGAACTTGCTTTAATAAAGAGCTGCCAGTAGTGGAGGAAATATGTAAACATTGCTCTTGTTTCTCTGTGCCATTGTGTCAGCTATTCTACATGTCTTTGAAGGTGCTCCAAAATCAGCATGGCTCTGCTTTTCCCTTTTTCTCCTTTTGGGAGGAGGAAAAAGCAGAGAAGGAAAGACAGGCTGGCAACAGAGGGCTAACTCTGTGCTTGCTGCGCTCTTGATAGTGACGCTCAGTGTGTTCAGATTCAGTTTACACAGGCTCTTCTGTAAGGACAAAAGAAACCACTGCTGGTGGTTAAAAATGCAAAAGGTTTTGATTGCAATTGCTTGACAATCAGCCAAAGATATGACTAGGGGGAAAAACACAGCAAGGCAGCTATGACCAGAATGGAAGAAACAAGCTGAAACACATGGCTCAACTTCAGAGCAGAAAATTGACTTAGGCTTTGCATAAACGACAGCATACCTCCAAGCCTGCCTGATCCACAGTCTGCCTGGAATGGGAACATGTAGGCTAAAAGCAGAGCCTATTAAAAGGCATAATGTTTCTAAACGGCATCTGTTACGTACTAATAAGCATTACTTAAAGGACACAGGCCTTAAAATTGCTACCAAACGTGCACTTATCTGAAACTGCTGCAAGGCAATCGTTACCACAATGTCACATGACACCACTGGAATCTGAATAATAGAAAATGTTTTTATTTAGTTTG
Organism: Catharus ustulatus; assembly: GCF_009819885.2. Lineage (NCBI taxonomy): Eukaryota > Metazoa > Chordata > Aves > Passeriformes > Turdidae > Catharus > Catharus ustulatus. The sequence continues at coordinate 17,618,608 of NC_046232.1, forward strand.
GCTTGAAATCATTTTGCAGGAAAAATATGGAGGCACTTTCAGAGATTTTGAAACTGTGCGACTTCACAGGAATGAAACACCAGCAAGAATTACATCAGCGGAGCCATTTGCCATCTGTTGTCAGTAATACTGTAAAGCCCAGCCACCAGACTGCAGTTTCAAAGGTTACAAACACAACATTTTCAAGCATCCACAGACCTCTGGGTAACTGAGCAGGACACAGCTTCCTTCAGATATGTGCAACCTGAGGGTCTGCCAATCCTTCTGCAAAGACAACATGCCAGAGCTGGGAATTGCCAGGCGAGGAGTTTGGAAGTCTCTCAGTATGCAACCTTTACACAATGTGGCAAATACATACCAGCCTCATCACGTAGGTTCCTATAACACACTCACAGCCATAATGCCTGCACACCTCTCACTTGCAAATTGAAAACAGCCAGACTTTCTCCTGTGCTGTTTGTTTTCCCAAACTTTCCCTCCAGGCAAGGAGTGTGTTCACTGAAATGCTACAATGGAAAGGGACTCTGGTTTGTTTGCTGGGGTTTGGACTGTAGTTTTCCTTTGAGGGAAGTATTTAGGATTTTGTTTCCTGATTTGTTTTCTTCCTAGACCGTAACTGTGTATTTATGTTAAAGACAGCAAGGTTTCAACAACTTGCCTTAGCTGTGGCAATGTTATGGCAGCCCTTACCTCTTACAGGCACACAGTCTGAGTAAAATTCTACCTGTTCCACACATGAGATTTTAGTTCTATATAGGAGTGTGGTTGCTAATCAGTCTCAACTTAAGAGCTCTGAGAAGCTTTTTTAGATGCAGAGGCCACATTCCTGATAGTGCCTGTATACTACCTGAATTTTGTGTTTCCATCTTCCAGGCTGTTGACCTCCTTCCTATAAACTGATTAACACGGATTTCATGGAGGGCAGGGAGATTTCCATCTTCCTAGAGAGACAGATGGAAATTTAAGGCTTCATTAATGCAATTGCCAAACTAGATATACAGGTTTCTCATCCACTAACTATTTCTCAGGCTCCAGAGCTGCATATAGGTGGTTGCTCACTGTTTCTGTTAGGTAGTTAACACACACAAGTCTGACTTTCAAGGTGTTCTATAATCAAAATGAATTTGCAAGCAGGCTGAATTTAAAACAAGAACCTCAAGTTCTAGGTCAACAGCTGGCCTGGTTTTCAACAGTGAGGTTTGCCTGGGACTTGCAAACGGACTTAGAAACCTGCAAGTGTAAACAATCTTTCCCTGTGAAAAACAGTTACAGGAACAGCCATCAAGACCGAGTTGTAGCATCTCAATTACAACACAACATGAACTGAAAAGCAATATTTGCACAAGAGCTAATGGCTGACTCTGTGCTCTCAAAGTGTACTGCATACTCAACTTGCTTATTGCAACTGCACCATAATTATTCTAAACATAACTACAGCAAAACTCAGACAACACCTAAAAATAACATCAGCTGTCCCAAAAGAGGAAGGGGATGGAAGAACAACTATTCAACCTGAGGGCAATGAAAAAGTCAGGGGAAAATGTAGACACTAATTGAACTACCCAACACTACAATGCTTCCTTGGACATGAAAACCCAGGATATATTAATCTAGAGATATTTAAGAACATCAGTAGAATTGAGAGTCTTCCCCCCGCCAACCAGAAAAAAAGAGCATTATTACAAATGTTTGACTTCCGTAAGTGGTTGATAGGAGGGGAAAAATAGAGCAATCTGACTGCAGTGCATTTAGCCATGAGCAGCTAGAGGAACTAATGAACAATATCATTATTTTACTGAAGGGGATGAAGTAGGTGCTTTAGATAAATGGCAGCAACTTAAAACGTGTTTCAGAAGATAAATTCGCTTTCTCTCCATTTACCTGCTAGCGTGACAAATTAAGAAAGAAGAGTATAAAAAACAGAGCAGGAGGGAAAGCTAACTGAGGTGATGCAATGGGCCCTTATCCAAACAAGTGCGTGAACAGAGATTCCTGGAAGTCCTCCTAGTCAAACACAAACCCAGAACACTGCACATGCCAGACTCCTCTGAAATCCATGGTGGAGCATGTGCACAAGATCCACCTATGCCAGAATCACGTCCCTTACCAAACTCTGGGAGCTTGGCCATTTGGGAACTGACACAATGTCTGTTCACTTCATTGTGAGCCCACCAGGTCCTGAAGGGCTGAGTTCTGCTGGGCAGAGCAGCTCTTCACCCACTGCCACAAACAGCAGCAAATCAATTCCTGATGAAAGGAGACAAGGCAGAGTGGCTTTTTCACAAAGTTCATCCTCTATGTCCCAGTGCTTCCCGTTCTAGTCAACTCAACAACAGCAAAGAAAAGCTTCAATGAATACTTTTTAAAGGAAGGTTACTATACAGTATATGTACATGGTATTATATTTGTGTATTACACTTTGTACACTACCATACAAAGACTTTTCTTTCTCATCTCAACACCAAAACAGTCCAACTATTTTTGCGTGGCTAAGAAGCAACGTGTTTGTTGTTTTTTTTATCCGTGTTAAACCCTGGTTTTTGCTCAGTTTGGGTAAACAACTATTGATGGCACCTTTGAAAATGGGTATTTTTATCAGTGTTCCCAATGCTCCTTAATGGCTGAGTACTTGAGATCTACTGAAGTCTTGACTCATCCACGTGCGCTGAGACCCCAAACACACACTGCCAACAGGGATCGTCCTCTCCCCAGCATCACCTGCTGGGCACGAACCACCAGGCCGGCTCTGGGCAGCCTTGGACTAGCCGAACACCTGGAAAAGTGACCTGTACGCTGGGAAATGGGAAAACAAACCCTGCAGCTGGCCCTGTGCGCAGGGCTCGGGCTATCCGCCTCCCTCAGGCGCTGCCGGGAGCGCGGCCATGAGGGGCCGGGCCCGCCGGGCCACGGCCAGCGTTTCCCTGGAAAGCCCCGAGTGTTTCGCGGCGTCTCGGCCGCCCGTGGCCACCCCGAGCCGCCTCCTCCCTCTTACCCGCGGCCGCTCTTCCTCCTCCCTCGGCCGCCATCACTTCCTGCGGGGCGGCGCGGGCAGCCCTGAGGGCGGGCCGGCCCGGGATGGCGGCTGAGGGGGAAGGCGGGGAGCAGAGGGGCCGAGCCGGCCCGGGATGGCGGCTGAGGGGAAAGGCGGGGAGCAGAGCTGTGCCGGCCCGGGATGGCGGCTGAGGGGGCAGAGGACGGCGGGGAGCAGCGGGGGCCGTGCCCGAAGGGGCTCGGGGAATGCCCTCAGCTCGGGCAATGCCCTCAGCCCCCGCCATGGAGGCACGGCCCACTCTGCCTCTGAGCTCACAAAACTCCGACAAAAATCCCAAATTATTTACTTATTTACCTAGCGCCAGTTTGTGTTAACGCGCGGAGCATGAGGCAGAAGGTTTAAGAGGGGGAAATATTTTTCCATTTCCCGTTTCTATGGGTTTTGTTGTAGAAGAGGCCTCATTCCACAGGGAATAGTGAGCTTTACACTGAAATATTTGTATCCCGTCTTTTTGTGACATTGCTTTCTATGTACATGAAAGACCAGCTTCAGTCCTTCCTGAGGACCATTTATTTTTATTAGAATGGAGAAGAAATATGGAGTATTACAGCCTGAAATTTCTGTTTAAAGTCCCATTATAGTTTAGTGTTAAATAGCATAAACAGCTTGATTTCTCCCTCCTCTCATTAAGTGTTGAACAGCTGAGAAAAATTGGAACATATTAAACACTTCCCCTTCACAGTTTAAAACACTGGTCAGTGCCTGCCAATAACAAATAAAAGAAATATATATAAGTAATAATAAAAGAGATAAAAATTAAAGAGCTGTTTCTAAATGAAGGGCCACATTCTGTTCTTCTTGCCATCTACTAAAAAGCTACTCAAGCAGTGTGCTGCCAGCTCTGTGGTGTGGTCGAGAATACATTTGCAGAAAATACATTTTTTCTCTTACTCAGCAATTTCAAACAATTTTTGAAAGTATCAGGCAACTGTGCAGAAAAATATTCAAGGTGATAACCAGGATTTTCATAGTTGAGTTGCTTCCATTTCTTCTCTACCTCAAGATGAGTGCCATGCCACATCTGTGTGTGCAAGAAGAAAAACAGCCAGTGTTTAGCTGAGTCAGCTGTGTCTGTGACTTGCCTTCAAATAGCAAGGGCTTGGATTCTTAATTATGGATGGGGAGATTAATTTGCACAGACCTCAAATATCCAGTGACCCTCAAATCCATTGTTTTGGGCACAGATACACATGGGAGTGCTGATATTAAAGCTACAATCATACTTCAACAGAAACTTCAAGAGTTGCATCAACTTCAGCTGAAGAAATGTTAGAGGAAAGAAAAGATTTAATTTCTGAATAATTTCTGAGTCAGGCCTAATTCAAATTTTTCAATTATTTTTTAACTGTGTGGCACAGCTGCAATAAATGCGTTGTTCCTCCAAGTTTACTACCATGCACACAAAGCTTGGGAACATGAGCAATCAATTAAATCAGTGCAAAAATTAATTTCAGTGGTCTCTGTCAAATTCCTGTTTATTTAAACCACTAGCATCCCTCCCACACTTGCACAATTGTTTACCAACACTGGAAAGGTCTCAGAATCTTTACTTCCAATTCAGCAAATACCTGCTTAGGAAAAGGGACTAACTTAACAATTGAAAACAATACTTCTCCCACCCCCCCTCCGAAATTCTATCAGCTTCTTCATAAAGGCTTAGTGAATTAATCTTTGCTACTCTATTTTTTTTCTACTCCCTTTTGCCAGCTGTGAAAACTTTAAAAACTAGTACGACATTCCAAACAGATTATATCAGTTGTTTCAGAGTACATGGAAGTAATAGACTTAGATCTCTCCTCTGGAAGAATATCTAGTGAAATACCTAATATTTCACAGCATTCAAGCAATACCCTTCATATATATATATTTGTTTGTTTGTTTGTTTATATATCTATATATATATTTATATATGTATGTATAAAGCAGTTCTTATGTCCCAAAGAAAATAGAAATTCTCACTCTGGAAATTATTTAAGCAAGTATAGACCTTGAATCTTGCCTTATTCCTGACAAATTCTTTGTTCATCAGACCACCTTGTACTTTGATTTTTTTTCTAAAAAAAAAACCAAAAAACAAAACTTCAGCACAAATCAAAAATAACTATGAGAAGACTGGTATGTCATTGCCCTGTTCAGAATCATAGGAGGTGTTTTAATGACTGGTCAAGCAGGAAAATTAATGGATAAAAAACTTGATTGACATAGGAATATGAAGGACTGTAGGATTTTAAAAGTAATTCAGTGCTGCTAGCAGCAGATTTCACCAAAGCTGCACAAAGTTCTGTTTCCTGTGTTAGAAGCTGTTTCAGCCCCAGCAACCAGCAAAAGTTAATTCTGCAAGTTGTGCTACTCGGGAAGAAATGGATGGTGGAATCAGTCTTTTAAATAAAGAGAATCCACGCTTTTATTTTGTGTCTCAGCACAGGACAATTTAAATGACAGACACAGGTCATAGCTCCAAACCTCATTCAGCCACCACCCAACCCAAGGGATTTCTTCAGAGATTTTTCTTTTTGTCCCTAAGGTCTCACAATTATCAGCTCTCTTGGGATAATATAGTAGCTTTCTATTCTTAGCTTATTTCTCCCCTCCCTCTCTCTCTCACACACACACACACATACACTTCCTACTCAAAACAAGACCCAGTGAAACCCTCTGCCCACATAGTTATAATTCCCTAGAGAACTTGCATATGCTTTTGTTTTGGGCAGTGACAATGTGCATATGTTTTGATTTCAGTTCCCCCCCATTGGCTCTCAGGCTCCACTTTAATGAAGACAGACCAGCTATTAAACTCACCAGTTTCAGCAAGCTACAGCCCAGCTTCTAGAGTTCCTCTGACCTTGCAAGTTGGAGTGAGATTTTCTAACATGTTGCTTGTTAAAGGATATGTTTTGGGTTAGCAAATACACACATTTTCCTGTTGATGTTTGTTTTGAAAAGTGTACAGTGCTTGGACTCTTTCATAACAAGCCTATGATAAAGATCAGGAGTAGTAAATCAGATAAGTGCTGTGAAGAGGAACAGCAAAGTTACCCCTGAGCTTAAGTTAGTAAAAAACAGTCCAAGAACAGTGGAAATGGACAGATAAGTTTTTGTAGTTGTCATTCCTCACCATTAAAGTGAATTACAACTGCTAAAAACAGAATACCCATAGAGATATAATCAAACTGATTCAATTAATTTTCTGTTTACTTGCACATAAACAAGTGATAAAAAATATTGCTGGATATTTTGAAAGAAATTTCTTTAAGCTTTTCCTCTTCTTCCTAAATACTCCATGCCTGGGAAAGGAAAGAGTTTGGGGCAGTCTCAGTCAGCCTTCTATCTTTAATAGAGACGTAATGATTTTTGCTTTAAAAGTTACATGAGTCACAAATCATCCCTGTCATGTGAAGCCAGTCTCATCACAGTTGGAAGAAAAAAGGTGCCCCAAATGAAGTTTGCCACAGATACCTGAATTGTTATACTGTTTGGAAGTGAAAGACAAGAAGATTCCACCTTCTGGAGCATAGATTTCATGGATTCAAATTCCAGCACTGTGGTGGTGACTGGTGAGATTTTTATTTTATTCTTTGAGCCAGAGATGGTATGCATGCATGCTTGATCTTTGTCATAAACACTTTCCTGGAGGGAAAAAGAGTAGCAAATGGTCATACTAACATTTCCAAATGGAAAATAACTTGCTGTGCCTTCCTAAGAAAAAATCAGATGCATGTCAGAGGAAACAGACTGCAGTCTGCCCTCTTCAGTGCCATCCAGTTTGGTTTGTTGTTCATTCTCTCCATGTTTTAATCTTTGTTGACATTCTCTCTGATCCAAACCACATAGCTCAAGGCAGTGCAGGCTACTATTAGATAAAGCTTACCCAAAGGAAGCTCTGAAGCAAGAAAACCAGGTTGCATCACAATGTCATACAGTCAGTGTCCAGAATTAGAGCAGCACATGGCAACTTTGAGGGGCTCAGTTTCATGGCAAGGTAAGGGACTTTTAAACAGGAGATGCTGCCTCATCACTGCTAAACTAAACCATTCCATTTAAATATACCAAAGGAACATGCCTGAACATGCAGCACAAGGGACCAAATTTGGAGTTTCTCTTGCTGGCTCCAACTAGTGCAGCATCACAGGGGCAGAACCAGCAGCTCAGAGAGTGCTGAGCTTTAAAAGGTTAAAGCTCCTAAGGAATGCTGCTGCTCACTGTTCCTCTTGTTGCCACTGGCTCATCTAAGGGCAATCATTACACATATCTTGACATGTGAGTTGCTGGATAATTTTCCACTGCAGGTCATCTGAGGATATAGGAACGAGGGTGAAGCTACATCAAAGAGATTTGCATCTTGCTGTTTTCAATTAAACACTTTTTTTTTTTTTTTTTTAATAGCTGCAAGATGGGCAGAACTAGTCTGGCTTGCTCCAGACTTAACTACAGATGAGCTGCTTGGGAGTGCAGGAGAGGGCAGGAGGTTTTTGCTAACCTCCTAGAAGGCTGACAGTCTGGTTCTCTCCTATGATATTTATGGCACATACCCTTGTTGGGAACACTTCTTAGCACCCTGTTAGTTTTTTTTCTCCCTTTAGATCACCATTTATGTCCAGAAATCTCCTTGGTCAAAAAGCTTCAGACTAGTTAAGACACATGTGCATCTTTAATCTACTAGAGAGATTATCACAGCATGTCTCTGTCACATTTTCACCTGCTCAGAATATAAACCTGCTGGCAGGGAGCCCACTTTATTATATGGAGCCCAGTAACATTCACACAGTTACCTCTCCACATTGCTGCAGGTATTGCAGTAAAACTCTCCTACATTTGTACATTTTTCATAGCAATTTTAAGCAGTAGTTTCTTAGGGCTACCACTGACACAAGTGTTTCATCATGAGCTAATTAATAACTTTTTTTAATTCTGCAATTTTGCACTCACAGGTACAGAAACTTGTACAACTACAGCTCCAAAATGGAGCAGGTGCCACCCGAATTTTGCTCTCAAAGCAGAGTGGGACTAATGGGGTTTTATGTTTCCTGGAAATATGAAATGAGCACCATTTGTTCCCTCACCATAGGAGAAACTCAAGCCTGGAGAAAATATTGTTAAAAATATAAGCTTTTCATAACACTAAAGAGAAAAGATGGAGCAGTTATGAAATAAATATTAACAAATTAAGAAATGCTTAAAGTCTAGCACTAATTAAGCTGTCACAAGTCTGCATTTAGGCTTAATTGTCTCCACATACAAGTAGCTTTCACTGTGCAAAATGGCAATCATCTGCTGTCAAGTATTTACTTGTCCATTTAAGGATTTTAAATATTTAAGAGTTATAGCATTAGAACCATTTCACAAACTCATTTTCCTGACACCCAGTATCTGGGACTTGGCAACACTCTGGATTGAGAACATTAATTGAGATTAATAAAGATAGTGGGAGTTTTCCATCAAACTTTTTAATGACAAAATGCCCATCTGCTCAAAATTAGGTCTTTTCCCTTTTTATTAAAAAAAAATCCTTTCACAAAAAAATGCATAAAATTGAATGTAGTACTTTGGAGTCAAAAGTGTTCTTTCCCCTTTTCTCCTCTCTTTTCCTTGGGGAAAAAGTGAAGTAAGACATTTTCCCTAGCATCACAAAAAAAGCACATTTTCCTGGATAGAAAACTGTAAATTTTCATTACTTGCAATTAAAATAAATCACAAATTAAATATTTTTTACTCTTTCGAACATTTTCATTAAATATGCATATCTTCATCTTCATGAGCTTTAAAAATAAGAATGATACATTAACTGTGACCTGGGAGTATTTAATATCTTTTAACACCATAGCTTTTAGTAGTGGTATCTCTATGGATGATGATCCTTCCCCAAAATCATCACTTACACGATCTGTCCTATTGGTTCCACTAAATTTAACCAGCTCCAGTTAAGGCTCTCTCATAAGAAAGCCTTGACATGAATGAAGATTGCAGGATTAGTTCTTTTATCAGTGAATATACAAATGGAAAATACTATTCCCTCAAGTGTTATAAAAGCTAAATCCTATCTAAAAAACTCAACCTCCATAACCAAAAACAGGAAGATAAAGATCAAATATGTGTGTGCACACATCAACCTAATCTGCAATTGCAGAGAAAGCACAGTAACCACCTTTCTTTCTTTCTTTTTCTTTCTTTCTTTCTTTCTTTCTCTTTCTTTCTTTCTTTCTTTCTTTCTTTCTTTCTTTCTTTCTTTCTTTCTTTCTTTCTTTCTTTCTTTCTTTCTTTCTTTCTTTCTTTCTTTCTTTCTTTCTTTCTTTCTTTCTTTCTTTCTTTCTTTCTTTCTTTCTTTCTTTCTTTCTTTCTTTCTTTTCAGGTTTTGGTCCCTTCAGACAATACCTGGTTAATTCTAGCTGGGAAGCAGTGAAGGTAGGCATAATAAAATAAAATAAAAAAAGGAGGCATTTTATTTTTTAGGCATCCCCACACAATCTGGTTTTAGGCTTTCCATTCCCTTTTCATGACCCATTAAACAGAATTGTGCCTCATGGAGCAGACACCTAACATGGAACAAAGAGGATAATGAAGTGAAGTATTATTTTACTTAAATTATTTTGGTGCTATTTAAGCACTTCAAAATATTATTCTTTATTTTTAAATTTTATTTTTACTCATGGTGCCTTCTCTACAGCTATTGCATATGCCCCAGGTTATGCCTGTTTTCAGTAAACTGATCATCTCTCCTGCCTCAGTTCATTTTATCCTGTGTGAGGTGATTTTCTTCTCACACAACTGCAGCCTATTGAGTTCTCACTGCCTGCTTCAGGAACACAGAACCTAAACTGTGCCAGTTCTAAGTGTGAGTTCACATTTCAGCTTTGGCTTCCACCTTCAAATGACAGTGAAGTCTACAGTTAAATTGAAAACAAGGTCATTCTGAGCGTTTTTTTTTCCTCCATACATCTTGACTGGCAGTAACAAGTCTCAGATGCAGTCTTGAAAATTCCTGCTTGTTTCCTAAATCTGTGTTATAGAACAAATTTAGCAGGGGGATTCAAAGACATGGTTTGGATACCTGGCTTTTAGCATCAACTGATTGATTCTCCCTGTCACTGACAACAGCCCTTCCTGGAGTTCAGTTACTCTCATAAGGTACTAGGAACAGAGTTATTGGGAGAGGGTCTTTCACATAAGATTTTAGCAGTCCCAAGGTACATAGAAGATTACACAATGAAATCTGAAACTAGTAGGGGAACAGTCAAAGTATTAAAATTAAATTGGAGTATTGGTCCAAAATGTGCAAGAAATGAGAGATAATACTAGTAAAATAGAAAGCAGGACATGTAAAACAAACCAAGGGGACTGTATTCTATTACAAGTCCATACATTTTTAAATTCTTTTGGACACTGAAATGAGAAAGTCAGCTATAGGAAAGTATTAGTAATGACAGATAGGTGATGGCTGTACAGGACCATAACCATTGTACAAACTTTGGTGACAGCTACAGAATGCCTATTTTGAAAATGAAGTGCACTCAAGCCAAGATGATTGAAAAACAAGGAGCCAGTATGTTTTTCAAAGACCAAAGCTATAGCAATTCCACCAAAACATACATCTTTTCTATTCTGGCTTTGCTGGGTGAAGAATGCTGAGTGCAGCTTGGTGTTTGGTAGAATAAATCTATTGTCCCTTCCAAGTCATGTGGGATGTTATCCCTGTAGGCTAACAAGAAACAAAAATACTGTGATACCTTTCCACACCCCAGTCATGACAGGACACCCATAAAATATCTGAACTCCAACTTGACATGTGCCCTAAACCACAAATATTTGTCAGTTGACAGTGTTCTTGCTCATTATTTCCTGATTCCTATTGGTTCTAATTTTGGGTGCAAGATCATCCTCTTCTGGCTGAAAATAGAGCATGTTCTTTATCTGCAAGCAAAACAGCCTGGAGCGAGAACGCACCGATGGGATGAGTTTTCTGTAACAATGCCACGAGCTGGCTATGCCAGGGAGTTACATAACAAGGACCACAGCATTCCATAACAAAACAGATGTCAGTCCTTGTGCATGGAGGAGAACAAATCCATTTCCCTCTGATGTGGCACCCTCTATGTGGAATTAATTTGTATTCAGACTGGGGATGCAGCTTGGATTTCCTACTCCCTGGCAAAGGTGGTTAATTCAGAGAAATTTGCTGCAAATCTGGAAGCACTTTGAATTTTGATAGGCTTCTCCACACTGAATAGCAATCTCATAGTATTGTTCCATTGGCTTCATTCATTGGAGTAGCCTATGATCTTCAGGAAGCTTATGCACATATATTAAAAGATAGCAAAATTTAGTATTTACATCTGGAAGTAATCTTGTCTTGGCTTGGGGCACCTGCATGGATCACTGGGGTGACATAAAACCCTCCTGCCAAGTCTCTTTGCTGTGAACCATGCAAGTGTGCACTCACATTCATCCTCAGGAACGTGCTGAATACTAAATATGACTGGTCAGGCTTAATGCCTTTGTAGCAATATCCAGAACTATCCTAATTATTACCCCAAAATGAAGTAGGTGCTTATCAAAAGCCTGGATACCATAGCACCCTCAGTGATGATGTAATGCTGATACACACAGTCTAAAAGTTCACATCCCAGAAGGGTCCTCAAACCAAAAGCATCTGAAATCCTGTAAAAATACATTTAACAGTCCCAGTGTCCAAATTCCAAAGCATAGCCTCACTCTCCATGATTTTGAAGTGGATCCTTTGCCAAAGAACTATGGCTGCCCTTCTGTGAGCAATACTTGCTCTTCCACAAGATGCTGCTGATGGGATCAGCTGTGCTCCTGGACCTCTCTTCTTGCTGTAGGGAGGATCAGAGATTGATCCAGTGAGCACACAGCCCATTCCAATAGCTACATCCCTTGTCCTCATTGGGCACGCAGAAAAATATTATTTCTCTTACAAATTAACTATTTCCTACTACGGCCTTTTGGTGAATAAGCCAATTTCCCTTGAAGTCCTCAGAAATCCAATGATAAATGTGAGTATAACTCTACAAATCTCTGTATCTACTGGTTAAAAAAGAGTATTTGTCCTGAATTTCCTCTTTAAGAATATGAAGATACAATTTTCCAGGAACGTGAGGAACACCCCATAGTTTTTGCATGGACCCAAGTTCTCATGACAGAGACTCTCACACAAGGCATTCATCAGCATTGCATTCTTCATCCATGGAGTTTTTGTTCCTCAGCAGTTACCCCTCAAGTGTTCAGGGAAAAGGGGATCAAGTGGACCTGAAAGCATAGACAAACTTGGCAATTCATGGCCATGGAGAAAAGCTTCAGAGCTCTATAGACACCATCACTTGGCCTAGCATGATTGTCTAGCACTAGAAAGACAGCTCATCTTTTAGAAACCTGTCTCACTGTTTTTCATGGTTCTTGTAACTTCATTCACCTGAAATACCCTCCTAAAATATGCACAAAAACTCTCCCAGCAACACTCTTAACTCTAGAAGTGCAGGATATTCTCACTAAAGGGAAACACCACCAGGTATTTACTCTGCATTTGCTGACAGATCACACTGAGTTACCATGATGTGTTAGTGCTGCAGCACCACATGGGACCTCCAGAATCCCAGATCCCCAGATTTATTTATTTATTCCATGCTACAGATTGATGGTCCCACCTAATAACCCTTGATCCAGTCCTGTTGCTGTGTGTCCTCCACAAAGCCCTGTCTGCAGCTTGGCAGCACAATGACCTATCAGGGCACTCCACCATCAAGGTCAAAGTCCCCAGTTAATAGGGCACCAATGTAAGTTGAGTGACAACATTCATAGTAATTAAACTGTTAGTGCAAGAACAGGTCACATTTCCAACTGCTTCTGGGAACTATGTCTGCTATCAGGGGATGAGGATCAGATCTCCCAGCGCAGTTTTTCATCATGCCACTGACCGTGTGGTCTTTGGAAATCTGTCATTTAATCTCTCTCTCTCTCTGCTTTAGTTTCATCATCTGTGAAACCAAGACATTGCTGTTTAGTGCCTTCATTTCTCTTTTAGAACATTATTACATCCCTGAAATTTCAAGAAGGTTATCTACAAGATTAGAAAAAAAACCAACAACTTGAAACAACCAAAACCCCAAACCAAACACATAAACAAAACCCCACTAACCAGCCACACAAAACCACCCTGGTTTGCACTGTGCTTGCAGTCTGGCTGGGGCAACTGAAACCTTCTGCTTTCCTTTCTGCACCAACACAAGCAGTTCACAAAATTAACACACCACCTTCCCAGCAACCCAAATCAGTGAGAACTCAGGCAAAATCAGTGATGTTTTCCAGAGTTTTCCAGAAGTTCAAGCTATTTCCAACACAGTGTTTCCAGCACCAACCTGAGCACAGTGCTGTGCAAATCACTTCTCTTTGGGCCAGAACACCAGTGGACCAGGACTGTGACCACAGCCCACAACAGCTCAAGGTCATCAGCTGATAGTGCTGGATTCCTTCTCCCTTCTAGAATAACTTCCCAACAAAGAATCATATTTTCTTTCAAACCACTTTCCCCACAAAACAGTCCAAAACTTTTCTTCTCCTTTGAAATTTCCTTTCCTGTTTCAACTACAGAAGACAGGCACTTGTTCACTGAATTCACTCACCAGTGTGAGCTCTAGCTCCCAGGTGCAGTTACCCTCCTCTAACCATCTTCAGTCTCCCACCTTAAATGCAAAATTGGTTCTGGTTAAGGCTGAGACAAGGAACAACCTTTTTTAATTTTGCTCCATGTTTACACAATATCTGGTCTAACGGGGTGTAAGCCCATGGCTGGGATTGTTAGACAACACAGTAATGCACATTACTGACAACACACTGAAGTTGCTTAGGACATAGAGAATCATCTTCCTTTGACACAAATCCTCAGCCATTTGCTATTGGCCAGCTTCAGTTTGGTCTGCACAGAAGTATTTGTGTGTTTCTGCCATGACAGCTGGTGACAACAGAATGTCTCGACCCAGAGAGCACGAGAGGAGAGCAGCATTTCAGCTGGCTTTGGGTCTCCACGTTCTGCACCAAGGTTAGGGGTCCTCCTAAGAGTACCTTAGAGTCCTCTAAGCCTTATAGCTTAAAAGAAAGAATCTCATTAAATGTAAAAACTAAAAATGCTTTGGAGAAGAAAATGCTGATTGTGAACCAGCTGGGGTTTGCTCGTGTGGAGGCTCAGGCACAGTACAGCATTCTTCACTGAGATGATGCAATGGGCTCTCAAAGACTGTCAGCGCCCACAGGAAAAAAGGCTGGCACTGTTCTCCAAATGTGTTTACTTCCCTGCAGGCATTGTTTCCTTGCTTGTGTCAAATAGTTTATTGAGCACAGCTAATCAATGCTTCCGCTGACAAGAAAATCGGAACAGTTTATATAGGAAGCGAGTGTTGAGGGGCAAATTCCCCAGAACTGTGGGCCTCATCTGCACAGGAACAGGGAGAAAAAAAACCTGAGAAGACAATGATACTGAGTACAGTTACAGGTCTCTTGGGTTAATCAGACACCTTTTGCCGGTGCCCCCTTCAAAACTTAACCTGTACCATCCTTTGGTAGTGGTTTACTCAAACGGATCAGTGATTTTCAACCACCATTCTACCTTTCTGGGGAAAGCTTTCCCCCTCAGATGAATTATTTCTGCATCTTGCCACTGCAGCTGCTTGCCTTCTGCTGAGGCCTATGCCCTGTTTGTTCACCCTGTTCCACTGACAAAATCATTTCAAGTCACTTCCATGTGATGTTTATTCTCCAAACCATCTTCCAACCACCTGACCAACCTGCTGCTTTGAAGGGTGCCTTTACTCCATTCACTCACTTCTGGGCATAATATTTCTTTGGGAAAATTGGTCCTGTGTGGAAATCCAACTGTACATAATCGACAGAGAAGTAACATCTCAGACACATTTCCTTCTACTAGAGAAACATTCTAGACCAAAAAAATAAATTAAATTCATTCTAAATGTGACTTCCTCCTGTTGACAGTGACCTTCAGCAGAGCTTACCTGAACCTGGTTAAGCCAGCAGATCTGGTGCCCCTGGAGTGAAAAAGTCCTGCTTTAAGGTGAATTTTTGGTTTTGTCTCTTGGCAGTGCAGTTTTTCTACCAGATCTTTCACAGAAACAGCTCTTATCTACAGCAAAGCCTTTTTAGATGCTTTCAAGAGTGGAGCTTTTCTGAGAGATGCTGTCTCATGGTTCCCCAGGGACCAGTCCCAAAGCAATAACCCCTCCCATCCACTGGAGACTGAGCTTCTCCTTGGAAAACACAACAATGGCTCCACAGGGACAGACGTGACATTAGGAAACTGTTCAGCACATTTTAGTGTCTTCCAGTTGAAAGAGAGGGAGCAACCACAAAACAAATCTCATTGCAGACCAATGTTCAGGAACAATGGGTTAAGGTGTTGCTCTTTCAGGTGTTTTCTCAGTTGAATCAGCCCAGTTTCTTTATCACAGTCAGAAATCCAATGCTCCTTCAAGTCCTCAGTGGCTTTTTTGTAAACACAGGAGCTGTCCAAGAGAGGCCTTGGTGAAAACATCGATCTCCGGATCATGCAGCTGCCAGTGGTTTACCAAAAAGCAAAGGAGCAAGTCTGCAAGATATGGACAACGCTTCAGCCACTGGTGGGTAATGATGAAGTTACACAATTTCCTCCTCTCCCCTGAATACAATGAAAAAATCTCCAAGAGAGTATTGCAAAACATCAAACAACTCTGCAAAGTGACTATTGAAACTGTGATCAAGGTTCCAAGCTGAAATTCAGAGCACACACTAATTAGCATGCTGGTTTAACCCTGTGCCAGTTCAACAGCATAACTGATGCTGAACAAAGGAAAGGAAAATATCTACCATAAACTGCAAAAAAAGGTACTGCAGCTCTGCAGCCCTGACTAGACACAACAAAAACTACAGCCTAGTTTGGTTCTCATTTATAATCCCTTATCACAGTTTTCTTTAGACATGAGCAAGACTCCCCTCCACCTTGAAGCCAGTAATTTCCATAATGCTTGGCACTTTTGCATCACATGTTTTTAAAAAACAGGTCTCATTTTTAATTTCCTGTTATTCCCTCTGGTGGGAAAACCCAGCTTACAGTTCACGTTGGGCTGGCTTCATCTGCCACAGCGCTCATCATCCTGGAGCAGTGTGGGAAGAACAAAGGCTACCAGGAGAGGGATGCTTGTGGTTTTCACCCAGAAGGTGCCTGCTGTGTGCTAGATGGCCCAGAAAAGATTGAATCTACAATTAATATGAAGACTCTCTGGAAAAACATCTCAGTGGAAGGGATTGATATCATCCTTTCCAGAGATGCAGGAAGGTAAACATCGCGTATCAGGGAAACAACTCACTCATTTAACCCTGGAGAATCTTTGCCACGAGCTCTCCTCCAACCAAAATCACTCCAAAACAAAGTTTTCAGAGGGACACAAGTATGAAATTGGGATGAATTTAAATTTTATGTAAAACAGCCTTCACGAAAAACTACAGCCAGTAGATATTTTTCCATAGATTTGTAAATTCCAAAAGAAACAAGTTCCAACATAGCACACCCTGTGATGAGCAACTCCAGTAAACCTCAGCTATTAAGAGAGTCTGAAAGCAATACTGACTAGCAGGAGATTTTAATCTATTTTTCTCAACTGGGAGGGATACAAAATGTAAATAGATACAGTGGAGAACAACAATTACAGGTACTGTTAGAACCAGGCCTGGGATCTCATCATGTGTTCCAGTAGCACTGCAGCAATTTTAACTATGCTAGTCTTCACTGGAAAGGAAAACAAAACAGTAACTTTTATTTCATTTTATTTTAAATAAAAATTAGCTAATACTGGCCCTTAAATTCCAGATGTGCACCTGAATTTTAAAAGGTGGAATGATAAGAAAAAGTCCCTTCAGACAGTGAGATGTTGTGACTTAGACAAAAACTGTGTTACATGGTTGTAATTCTCAGTAGGGTGTGTTACCTTTCCCACCACACAAGAATGCCTGTCTTGTGATATTTTTTTTTTTATTTAAAGTTCTTTGTGGGTGGGTGTCTGAGAAACCAAACCATCAGATAAGCAACATTTGTTTCTCAAACTTGGTTTATTTCAGCATTTCCTTTATTCACTAAGCAAATATGTTCTTAATAATGTCATAAACCAGATCTGGTTTGGCTACTTAGAATATTTAAATTTAATCAAGGTTTACTGAGCCTTAATTCAGGTTTCTGGTTTTGTTTTGCTCTTAATATTGCAGGTACATCTGTGATTACACCTACTACACTTCTCTGTATTATGGCAATGGAAGAGCTGCTTTCATTCACGTCCCTCCATTATCTGAGTCAGTAACAGCAGAATTTCTAGGAAAAGCATTACAGACCATTATCTTAGCAATGTTAGAACAGTGTGGGGAACAAAGAGAGATGGATCACAGAGAGAAAAAAACGATGATTTCTTAGAATGCAATTCCTTACCTCTTAAATGAAGCAGATCTAAAGATTGTTTAAAACCCCCACACAAAGGATTTTATAGTCCATGTTATTTGCAGTGAAATTTCCTTGCAAAACCCAACCAACCATTTGTGTCTCTTAGAAAAGGCTTGAGGGGAAAAAAAACAAATGATTGATGGTTCATATTACTAACAATAAAATTGTTCAGATTTCAGAAAGTGTGAAACTGGATTGAAAGCATTTTAGATGTTTAATGCTGGTTCTGTTGGCTACAAAGACATCAATAAAGACTTGCTGACCCCAGATGGATGCTCACAGCTGTAAGAACTCAGCATGGGATGGATGTAACAGAAATCCCCCTCAGCCCCTGTCTGAGTCCAGAGTTCAGCCCACAAAAAACGTGCTATGGGAGAAACCAGAACATTCTTGGGACTTCTGGTTTGTCAAGTTTTACAATTCTATCTTAGTGACCTGCTGTAGGTGCTGCTTTCCACATCAGCAGGCTCTGACCCAGAGTGACTTCAGAGCACAGAGAAAACTGGAGACCAGCAGGATCTATAATGCTCTTGTTGAGTTTCAACCCAAAACTGCCTCTTCCCCCAAATTCTCAGTGCCTGTCCCAAGGGAAAACCCCCCAGTCCTTCCACAGAGCGCAGCCTAAAGGCAAATCCATCAGCAAACCTGTCCCAAGAGGGGATCCTGAAGCACTGTGGGGAGGGTTAGGGCACGTGAGTCTGCCTACACAACAGGCACCAAAGGAGATCCCAATCTGTAAAGCACAGGACCAGACCCCTCCACATGTCAAACAGCTCCATGCAGAAGTGCTGGGTACCACAGAGGGTCACAGCACACAGGAGTGTCCCCTCAAATCCTGCTGGACACAAGCACCAGATGGAATCACTGAGTGGAACAGCACAGCAGCAGCTTAATCTGGAGACCTGGGATTTCTTGAGGGACACAAAAGCCTGTTCCTCAAGCACCATCAGTGAAAAGGACAAGAGACAAACACAACAGCACAGAGAGCTGCTGGGGCTCCAGGCCACCACTGAGCCTTGTTTCAGTCAACACGTTGATGCCAAGAGTCTGAGAACTGCAAACACCAAGATACTGCTTGTTTTTCTTGCCACTGTTACAGAGAGCTGAAAAGCAGGTGCTGTCTGCTGAGTGCCTCATGTGGGGATTGCTCTGCAGGTAAATAAACAACTAACAATGCTCACCTTATTCACAGGAACCGCCTCGTGCAAAACTGCTCAAATCTCAGCCATGAAGGATCCAGAAGCTCAGTGTCTCTGGATAAAAATGCTTTTGATTTCAACCAAACAATGGCAGTACTGACTCCTGTTAAGAGCAGCTCAATTAGACACAGCCAGAAAGGGCAGAGGAAAACCAGAGCAGCTTCACTCTGAGTTTTCTAACCTGCACTTGCCTTGCATAAGGAGCAACAAAATCAGAAACAAGCAAATGCATACAGAATTCTTTTATTTAACTTAAATCATGTAGTACTGAAACTACTAGAAAAAAGCAGAGTAAGAGAAACTAAAGGAGCCTTAGCTTCAGCCATTCAAAATAGACAAAGTTTCTTCTTTTCATAATGTAAAGAATCCCGAGTATATCGCAATAACAGGAATAAATTCTTACAACAGAATATACAAAAACATTTTGAAATTTTTTTAATCTACTGATTCATTTTAATATAAACACAGGAATTTCTTTAGGAATAATTTATACACAGCAAGTCTTTTTATGTAATAAATTGGCCACTTTAATGTTTAATTTTCTCTTAAAAAAATCTAAACAAGAAAAATTGGAAAATGTATTTGCAACTGCATCCATTCCTTAGCACTTTCTAGTTTTTTGTCCCAGAGGTAGACAAACTCTGGCCAATCCTTTCATCTCAAACCTCACTGGTTCAGAAAACAGAAGAAGAGAAAGGTGTCCCTGTCCACAGCAGAGAGGTTGGATCTTCAAGATTTTTAAATAGCAATAAATAGGGATCCTGCCTTGCCCATTTCAACAAAGCTTCCAATGGTGCTCAACAACTTTAGAGGCTGAACACAAGCATTTAAAGTGATAAGAAATTTGCAAAGAGTTCTTCAATAGTATTTACCAAAACCACCTTCCCTCTTTCCCTTAGCAGTGGCATCCTTGCGAGCCGGGCGGCCCCGAGAGCCGGGACAGCGCAAACCCCGCTCTGCTTCCCCGACCAGTGAGGTTCCTGCCATCCATCAAGGTAACTGCCCTAGACAGCAAAGTGAAATGACCAGGTAAGATGATCCCACCCCAACCAGAGGGCTCTGGAAGACCAGGATACTGAAGATACAGAACGTTTTCCCACCTCCTTTATTCACTCGCTGTATACTGGGTCACAAAGCTTGGGCGGGACGGGGAGAGGGACAAGCCTTGAATTGGACAAGTCAGCAATTCCTTTTTGGCATATTGTAAAGCTAACTAGAACTGGTACCATGGAAAAACTGATCACAGACAGACACACCCACACACAGACACAGAAAAGTGCCCTTAAATTATATTTTAGGCATTTATAAACTACAAACATTTTATAAAATTATTCTATGTACTTACAAAACGCAATGAAACATTTAATTAGTTCTTGTAAACCAGATCTTCGTCAACTGACTACCCGTAATCTACTGGACTTAAAGCCCTATTGAAAATGCTAATTAATGGTTACTAATCAACAGAACGCATACCCAAAAAAATATATATGAGCACACACGCATATGCACACACACAAACTAGTGAAGTCCTAAGGTACTTGCAGAACTTGTAGGTGAGACCGATCCGTACAGGCCGATGAGCAACCACTGCCACGCTCCTGGTAAGGAATCGACTGCTCCAGCTGCAGCCTCCAGAGGTTCAGTTACAAGTACCAGCAAGCAGAATTGTGACACCTCAGCGCTGATGCTGTCCCACAGATTTAGCTCAGGATACCTCAAACTCCTGCCAAGCCCTGTGTCTCTGTACATCCCCACTGCTGCGTCCTTTGTTTCAGGTGTCTCCCCACAAACTCTTCCGTGCTGACTGACCTGGCTGCTCTGTGCCAGAGGCTGCTCAGCGCCTCTGAGCAGCCAGTTCTGAACCGAGGTGTCCTTTGAAGCCCTCCTGTCTACTTGAGTTCTGTATCTTCAGCACCCCTGGCCACTCGTGTTGTTTCTACACATCATTCTTCAATCCTTGTCTGCACATCTACTCATGGGTTAAGTTGCAATATCTGGCTTTATCACTGGTTAGTAAGGAGTGGATCCCTTGCACCTTCCTCCACTGTTGTTCAGCCCAGTGATTGAATACACAACTGACAAACAAAATAAGAATAACAGGAAACAAGTGTTACTTGTACTAATGGAATGAAAAGGGTTTAAATATAGATATATATCTATATTATAGATATACATATGCAGATATATATATGTATATATAGATATATATGTATGGAGTTACACCAACAATAGGAGTGTTGTTCACTTAGACTCTGATTGTACCCAACACCCCTCAGCAGTTCCCAGAGGGCCTGGCAGCAGCTCCCTCTGGTCACCAGTTATCCTGGGCAAACTGGGCTTTCTTTCCTTTGTTTTAAGAGACCAAGAGCAGCACCAGTGCGGCCGCACCTGGAACCACAGAGCACTTGGCACCAGCTGGGAGGAGCAGGGCATCGCTCAGGGCGGCTCCACACCGTGCACCGTGCTCTGGTTTGTCATCCTCCCCAGCAGCACCTGAGTGGCAGGGCTGTGTCTGCACAGCACTCATGTTCCCTGCAGCCAAACCACCTCCTGTGCCACGGGCACTCTGCAGGGGCAGCCAGGACAGAGCCACAGCGAGCCCTGCAGTCCCAGCCGCCTGCTCCCCTCGGCGACACCAGCTCCTCATCCCACTGCATCCAAACATCTCGGTGCCATTCGGCAAAATCCTGGTTTTCAGGGCTGGGTGGGCTTTTGTGTTTCATTTATAAACAAACTGGATTACTTTAACTTTATTCAAACATAGCTGAAGTTCTAAATAAATTTTCCATACCAGACAAGCCAGTGGTCTCAGGGAAGAACAACATTACAAACCATATTATGACTCTATCAAGCCAACATTAATTCTCAGTTGTTCACATGCACAAACAACTCGATTTACTGTCCAAGGGAAGTCTGCATGAAAAACCCATGTGAATAAAGCTATTCAAAATGCACAAAACACAACAAAAAAAGCTATGGAAACAAACAGAACAAAAAAGGAATTAAGCTTGAATTGCAAACACAGAACGCAATGGTATCATGAAGGTGGTTTGGTCCAGGAGAGCTGACTGCCATCACACACACGGACGTGAGGCCTCGTGGCTGTCTTCTACTGAAGTGCTTTTTGAAATGCTTCTCGTGATGCTACGTCATTAGTGTTTCTTCCTAATGCATTGTAAAACCACCTACATACAATTCTACAAACCAGTAACTTGGACAGTTTTAACAAAACCCTCCTAGCCAGCTGAAAGATCTGAGGATCTCCAGTTGTGGTAATCAATATGTGCAAGGGAGAGGAACAGCCACTGCACCCAAAGGTCACTAGAACATCATCAAACATGGAAAACCAAACCAATGTAGCGAAAACTTCCAATTTTGCTGGTTTCTCAGGACTAGGGAGAAACACTCCCTCCAAAGACAAACTGTAGTAATTAACCACAGCACACTGTGTACCCAAGAGGCTGGGTACAACTCCAAGTAGCCAAGCACCACATTACTCAGATACCACAACCAACACCTGCACCAACAGCTGCCAGAGCTGGAAAAAAGGAAACATTATACAGCAAGTTGATGGCAAGCTCGTGTTAGTCCTGTGTGCTTGTAAACCAGTTACACGCTGTCAGAGGGCAGTTAAAATTTGATGGCTGGTCCATCAGAATCCACAGTTACAATGCATATAAACAGGGGAAGAAAAGGGAACTGACTTTTTACTGGCACATTAAAAGAAATCAATTCAATGTTAGTTTGGGAAAAAAAAGTAATTTAAAAAAAAAATCAGTGCTCTCATCAAACAGAAGCAGCGAAGACAAAAGCTGGAAATTTGATGTAGTATTATCATCAGGCAGCCTGTGACAGGTTTTGGTCAGGAAAGCAATGCCATCCCATATAAGCCAATTTATTTTGGGTTCTGATATATTTTTGATGCTTGTGACATCTGAGCAAGAACTGGCAGGAATGACTCAGTCCATTCTGCAGGACAAACAGAAAGACCATTCCCTTTAGTATTTCTTCCAACGTTGTGAACGTTTGATTTCTGTAACAGGTTTCAGGAAATACTCACAATGTGAAGTTCCCATATCAGGTCAGATGCATTTCCACTTTTTCAAACATGCAGCGTTTCGCTGCTGACCCAAGGGCTGCTGTGACAGCACATTAAAATCCTCTGTGTTTGCTTAAAGAACCCTAAGTCAGACAACTCTTGGATTTCTCCTCACAACAACAATTTTTTAAAAATCGGAGAAACCCCTTGGAATTGAGGGAAATATTCTGAGGTGACTCTCTGTGACAGGCAGTGACTGTTCCCCTCCAGAACCTAGAGCATGTGGTATATGGAGTGAGAGGTTACCAGTATCAACGGCATTTATTGGCTGCTGAGAAATGTGAGATGTATTTTTTTTATATACACACATATAAAAAAATAAGAGTGAGGTAGATAAATGTTTGAAAAAAAAAAATCAAAAACTGTCCCCCTGTCATACTCTAAAACCCTTATCTCAGTATTTAAATTCATTATGGGGCATCTCTACAGTGATTTAAACTGATATCACAAAAATAAATAAAAAATCCTACATAGAATACCTTCTTAATTAACTTTTTTGTCTTTTTCATTTTCAAAAGGGAAAAATAACTATGGGACAGAGGCAAGAGAAGATAATGGGACCTAAACTACACAAGCAAAAAGCACTACAAACTTTTAAAAATCTCCAGTCAAAACTAGCAATCAGTATATTTTAACTCATTGTTCTTACTCAAAGATTTGAACATTTCCATCCCAGAACCACCTCTTCCTGCCATCGTTTGGTTGGATCAGTGCTAAACAAAGGCCTAGACTGGAACTAAGATAAGATGAGCAACTGGTACCACTCCTGACAGCCCCTCCTCCTCCTCCTCTCACCAAGGCTTCTGCAACTGAACAAACAAGCTCGCTCGTCTTCTTTTGTTCTGAGGTTTGGTCTGTGATTTAAGCCACAAGCTTGGACTTGTACAGGTTTTCATAGCTGCCAACACTTCGCTGTTCGCCAGCCAAGCCGCCGGCCCTGAGCTCCCCCGGCCCCAGGGAACGGCGCGGGGGCTTCCCTTTGGCTGGGGGTGGTTTCTCCACCAGGGTGGGAAGTGCTGCCCAGGGGCCCCCCAGAAAGGCTTCCCTCCACCAGGGCTTGCCCAGCAGGGAGGTGAAGAGCTGGGGCTGGCTGGAGCCAGGGGATCAGCGGCCACCCGAGGGATGCCTGGCATCGCCACTGCACCTGGCACTTGTTCACAGGGTGGAAGGGTTAAAAGGATCTTTGTAAGGATCAGTGACCCAAAAGCCTGGTGTCTGCTGTTGTACCCAACTAATAATTTAAAAAGAATACGTGTGTGTGTGTGTCTGTGTGGGGATGGGCGGGTGGATGCGTGCCACGACCAGAACAAGCGGGGAGGGCAGGAGGGGCAGGACCCTTGTACAACAATGAATAGAAACACTGAACAAGAATGTACTAAATAGTTAACCTTTTGTTTCTGACCTGAGTTTGTATCACGCCTTGCACTGTAAGAGACTCACGTGCTGTCTGGGCAGAGGTGAGTGGGAAGGAAGGAAAACTGGGGCTTAAAAACACCACACCACAGCACTGCCAGAGTGTTCCCGTGCGGGGTGTCCCTTCTTTCTCCTTGTCCCCCTCCAAAGCCCTGTAGCCCACACAGCCAAGATGTTGTAAAACAACTAATGGGAAGGAAAAAAAAATCTAAAAAAAATTAAAATAAAAAAAAAAGGAGGAAATGTATTTATAAAAAGGCATTAAACAGTTCATGGCAAATCATATGAAAGGTATCAGTTACTGGGAAGGAGGAAGTAAAAGTTACACACTATAGTACAAAGCATAAGAAAATTTGTTGAAGTGGAAGGGAAGGGAAGGAGGGCAGACCTGAAGGTTTTCATAGATTAAATCCACAAAGATAAAGAACAAAAAAAATAGCAGCTTTTTTCTGTACAGACATATAGATGAGTATCTGAACCGTAAGAAAGTTATAAAAGTGACACAAAAGACAATGTGTATGCAAATGATCCATGGTCTAACATAGAACTGCAAGACCCTTCGAGAAGTCTTAATAATAAAGAGAAAAGGTCAACAAAGCATCATATACTTGAATCCGGTTACTGCTTTTTTTTGTCTTCTCCAATTTATGTTTCTAGGTGTTTTTTCCTTGCAAGCCTGTGAAGGAAGGCAGGCTGCAACGATGGAGATCTCGGCCGCTTATTTTCAGGTTTTTCGTAACTCATTTTTGGCAGGCAGATGACTTTTTTTGTACGAAATGCACGTGTTTGTTTAGCTCACCACTGCCAGTTTTGTCCAGAATTCACTGGGATGGGGACAGGGGTGGAGGGAGGGCTGGTTCTTTACCCCATCCCTTTTATCTTCTCCATCACAAGAAAAGAAAAAAAAAATCACATTTTGTCCAGTTTTAAAAAAAGATCTAGACAATTTGACTTTTTAAATTATTTTTTTTAAATACCAGTGCATGACTGAATAGAACATATTGGTCAGGATCTGTTTTGAACAGAGCAGTTGATTACTGTGCTCCTTCCATGACTACAAAAAAAAAAAAAAGAACAAAAACCAAAAAAACAAACGAAAACAAAAAACAAAGAGTTCATTTTTTTTTTGGCAAAATTTGGCAGCGTTGAAAATGGTAACAGCCTTGGACGAATGATGGCCCTTTTTTATTCTTTTACATGTTCCTAAAAAGATTAAAGAGCAACATTAAAAATCCAGTCTTTTTTAGTTTAGGGTTTTTTTGTGTGTGGTTTTTTTGTTTGTTTGTGTTTTTTTTGTTTGTGGTTTTTTTTATAAAGACCTACAGTGTTAGGCAGGTGCTTGCAGGGGTACTGGGAACCACCTGGCCTGCAATATCTTTGATCTGATAAAAGTGCTGTACGGTTGAACTTGCACGCAGATATGTTTCCCATTATGAAGCAAAAAGAGAGACAGAAAGAAAGAGAAAGAAGAGAGAAGAGAGAGGAGAGAGAGACATCAGATCTCAAGTTTTCTGTTGCTATTAAGTGTTAACATTAAGAGTTTTAAAAGGCCAACTGTGTGCCCCATGACTGGAGTCCTTGACTGAAACAAACATCTGCTTGCATATTGAAAAAAAAGAAGAAGACGGCAACTTGTTTTACTGAAAAAAGGGTTCTCCCAAGTGCAGCTATGGCAGTTCTGAAGATCCACTGAGGTACAGTAGGCTTTTGAATATATTGTGATTTTCTTTCTTTCTTCCCCCAATGCCTGTGTTTGTGTGTGTTTTGTTTCTGCGAGGCTCTGGCTCCGGGATCAGCAGGCCGAGGACTGGGGCAGCGGCAGCGCCCTCTCGTTCTTGCGGCCGCCGTTCATGTGCGCGTACGGCTGCCGCTCCTCGAAGCTGGCCCGCAGCACCACCACGCCGGGGCCGTTCTCGGCCTTGTGTCCTGAGTGCTTGTCAGTGGGTTGCAGGGTGGAGGAGGGGTCTAAAGGAATGCTCTCCATGTTCTCAGTCTCCAGGTCAAGCTCCTCTGTGTCCGGAGGCTTGTTCTCCTCACTGTAGAAGAAGGAGACCTCTTTGAAGGCTGGGTCCAGCTCGTCTTTGATGCTACCGATGATTTCCAGGAAGGAGGGTCTCATCTTGGGGTTGTACTGCCAGCACATGCGCATCAGTTCGAACCTGGGCAGGGAACACACAGGAGAAACGTTTACTGAGGTGTTTCAGAGCCATGGCCAGGTCACACCACACGTTTCAGAGAATCCTTCCACTCCAAGGGAAGCCAAAGTGACAGAACTTCCACAGGTGTGGGTCCAGAACCCATAACCATCCATCTATCTAAGAACTGGGTTTGATGATCCTGCTGGGTCCCCTCCAACTCAACAATATGCTGTGAATCTCTGTGCCACATTTCCACCTTCCTTCTCATCACCCATTCACTCCCCCACCTCCTACCTCACCTTTTCTGCTCCCTCCAACAAACACACCTGCCCCAAGGGGACCTGACATCCAGAACCGTTTCATACTTTTATTCTGACTTGGTATTTCTCTTTTTCCTCTAAATTACCCTGTGCTTACTCAGCCATAAGCTACATGATTGCACCTCCTGGAGTATCTTTTTCAAACAACTCATCCCATCCCATCAATACTGACTTGAAAAAAAATTAGAATAGGAAATACACGCAAGGTAAAGCAGCGCCTTTTTCCCCTGAAAGAAGAAAATCACATTAAAATTAATTGTAATCCCCAGTGGACCTTTGCCAATCTCAAAGACATTCTCTAATCTTTTTGTTTTAAAATTAGGTTGTTTTCATTTATGGCCAGGGATGCATTAATATTTTACAGAGTGTGAGATCATCTGTTTAAGCACATCCATGATTAGATCTGTACAATGTCCCATGCTGGCAAAACAAAACCACAAAATGAAACAGTAATACAGACATAATGAAAACAGCATTTTCATGACACAGCAAAATTGGATATTCCCAGGAGATCGCCCTGAGCTTTAAACATAACACAAGAAAGGATTTCACCGTCTGTGAAGGTGGAATAGGGATGTCTTCTGTTAACACAGCGCAGTAATAGGACAAATTTAAATAAGAAAAGGAAGATTAGCATTAATTCTTCAAGCCAATCCTCTGTGTACACAGTGCTCAGAGGAACATGCTGTGTGGAGGAAGTCACTGCTGGCCAAAACTACGACTCTGTGCTAGAGTAAGAACGGAACTAAAAATAAAATAAAGCCAAGAGGGATCTCTCAGTCAAGGTAACGCACGGTGTCTGACTCACCTGCCAGCACTGGGACCTGCAGCCCTGTCAGACCCCCTGCCTTGGCTTGCTGGGGTTTATTTCCCACCTCTGCCAGCCTTCCCTTAAGCCAGGTCACCTAAACTTTTAGCTTCAATTCTAGAGAACACCACCACCCTGTTTCCATCTTCCACAGATTTTTCCAAGCTCAAACGACCAATTCTATTTCATCTTTTCATTAGCTCTCACTGCCTTGTGCCCTCAGTTTACCAGATCTCTTCATCAGTGTGGAAAGATTTTATTTTTTAACTAAATAGAGAAAAACAAAACGAACAAACAAAAAAAATTCACTCTCTTTTTGCATAGGACCTAAGTTCATCCAAGAGTAATGCCCCCGGCTCTAGAACAACCTTTCCAACAGGACTGACACTGAGCTGGAGAACCCTGGGCTCTGCAGCCCATGGTGGGTCTGGAGAGAGTTCAGGAGCCCTGGCCTGAAACAAAACCCCAGCAAAGGAAGCCCCTGCCCAGAAACTCAGGAAATTGGGAAATACTGCTGCACCTCCAGTGTGCTCTCAGCTGACGGGAACCAGCAGAGAGGGCAAGTGTTTGGCTGTGTTTGGGCTGCAAACACTGCTGAGTGCTCCAACCAAACCCAAAGCAATCTCCACTGAAGTGCATCTGAAGTGCCCAATATCCCTGCCAGAGCTCCACTGGCACCGCTCCGCCTGGACAAACGTCAGCCACCTGAGAATGGCCTTGTGACACCCAGCAAGAGCTGGCAAAACCAGTCTGTGCTGGGAGAACTCCCCGGGTACTCAATGCTGCATTGTAACTGCACGTAGACACGTAAACAGTGCCCAGCTCCTGCTTGTTTTTGAGTCTGTGAAAAGCCTTTCACAGCAAAAGCGAAGCCAGGCTATAAAACTGCACCGTACCCTCACCCACAAGCGGGGAGGAAAGCTTGAGACATAAATATATAAAATCCATTTCTGTTACTTCATTGCTGTTTCCCTTCCAGCTGACTGCTGTGTCCCTGAATAGAAGCTTGGCTGGAGCCAGGAACTCTGGATATTCGCTGGCACAGCGCCCCGAGGCCTAAGGGCAATGCTAAGGAGATACCACAAGCAGCGGAGTAATGCATGTGACATCAGCACAAACAAGGACATGTGATGTTTCTTTTAAGCCATTCCAGATTAAAAAACCCTACAGAGTTCCCATAAAAGGATTTTTTTTCCTTTTTAACTCTGTGTGTTCGCAGGCCTTGTTTACATTATCTTAAACAAAATAAAAACCCTTCCAATAGACAATGGAGGAATTCACAGGCTGTTAATACAACCTGAGCAGATTTATAAAGTACGTTCCTGACTGGTGGCAAGTGAGCTCCAGGGAGCTGGAGGCACCACCATGGGTTAGGGGAATAGCCAGCATCCCTCTGTGCATCTTTTGCTCAAGGAACTGAGCAGAAACTGAGTTCTGTTTTGCACCAAGACAATAATAAAAAAAAAAAAAGAAACAAAAAACAAACAAACAGAAAATGGAAAGTTCCTATAGAAGCTGCATTCCATTTGTGCTTTGGAATACACTTGATTTGGTGGGGAAAAGCAAGAGGACCTCTCCTCCCCTGCTGCTGCTGTGTGCTGCCAGTGCCTCTGCAGAGCAGACCCCGGGCTCTAAGCAGGAACAAAGGGAAATCAGCACTGCGTAAACAGTCTACAATGCATGTGGGGGAAGCAATCCTGCTTCAAAAACAGAGTGGAATTCCAGCCTCCACAACTTTTAAAAGCCCCATGGGAACACACTGTCTGAGAGCTTCAGCTGTACCAAAGCTCGGTGCCACGCAGCCGTCACCTGATGAGCAGTGCCATAACAATGGGAGGACATAAAAACATCACTGAGTGCACAGGAAGAGGAGAAAAACAGCAAAGCTTCTCCTGGCACCGTTGTACTGAACCATCTGTCTTATTGCATGGTTCTGTCTGCACAGCCTCACCAGCTATGCCAGGAGGGTGTAGCATAAACACAACTGAGGCTTGTTTCACCCTGTACAAGAGTAAAGAGCCTCCAGAAATACCCCCCCTCCCTTTGCTTTGCCCTTTTCACAGGGATTCACCTCCCAGCCACAGGACAACCCTCTGTAAAATCCCCCTTTGCCCAAGCATCCTTTGCCCTGCACAGCAGAACAGAACCTCTCCAGCTCCACCTAAAAGCTCCTGACCCACTGCTGCCAGGGTCAGGAGAGGAGCACAGCACAACCAGCATCCCAGGGATGGAGACACAGATTGTCCCAGCCTGCCTGCACCCTGCACAATTCACAGGGGAAAAACAAGGTCCTGAGGGGAGCTCCTGCTCTGTGGCTGCAGGGTGCAGGGCTGTGTCAACATCACATCACCTGCACAGCTAAAAATAGCAGATTTGGTGACAGCAAGAGTCTTCTCTCTGTTCTCATCTACATTTCCCCACAGCAGTCACCTCCTCCACCTGTTCTGGAGGTTTCTCTGTCAGCACTCCCTCCTCTCTCCATAGACAGGTCCACTGAGGTACTGACCAGAATTTCAGTTGCTTCCAAGTCAAACTAACTTAAAGAAGTCCCTGTGCTTTTGTAGCTACCCTGTGAGACACAGGAGCACAGAGCCCCTCTTCCCAGGTGCTTCCAGGCAGCACCAAGCCCAAGTGACCTCCCTGCAGCCAGGCTTTGCTTCTGGGACATCTTGAGTTAACATCAGGAGTCAACACCAAAGTATCACAGCAAGAATTTGTGCTGCCTAAAAAATATCTCCCACTAGCACAGACATGCCAATAAACCTTCCTTTAAAACAATCTTTCAGCAATCTCCACAAAAGAGAGATCACTTAGTTTACAAAGGGTTCCATAAAGCACTGGAGAAAGCTGTGCCCTGGAACATGCTGGGATGCAGGGTAAGATGTATGTGCAATTTCAGGGCTCTTAGACACTGTTAGAAACACTCTCCTGCCCATGTCCTAATTTTGCTGTAGGTCCCAGCTGAGGAGGAGGTTACTGGGCCCTGGAGAGGATCTCTGCCTACAGACCAGGTCTGGTCCTGCCAGCAGTGTGGGGGAGCAGTGGGGAGGTCACAGAGGCACAGCACAGCACTGTCACAGCATCCCAGGCAGGGAAAGAAGTGAAAACATGTAAAAAATAAAGCACCACAGGAATTTAAGAGGGTTTTTGACTGCCAAGTACATGTGCAGGGAACAAAGGTGAAGGTTACTCCTGGAGCTCCCTACTGTTATTCCTACAGCTGCCTATTTGAATTTCAGCAGGTTTGGGTGTCTACTAAAACAAAGACAAAACAAGCTGAAAGGGAGCAAAAGCAAGTCACAATAAGGTCATACTTTTGTTTTTTAACTTTTTACATTTGGGATAAAGCCAAGATGTTTTATACTCAACTTTATCACTAAAAAAAAAAGCAAACAAAAAAAAATCACCCCTAATGTGGATGTGCCTTAGGTCTGAGTTCAGCCTCAATCCTTTTTCTGACAGAGCAAAGCAGCACAAATCAAAGGCAGGTATTTTTTATTCTGCCCCTCTGCACTGTCAGGCTGAATCCTGCTGGGCAGAACCAAAGTGTGAACAGTTTCTCCACGAGGAGCAGCACAAGAAAGCCTTGGCTGTTACACACCGGTGCAAAGATCTGCTCTGCCAGATTTTAACCAAGTTCTCCCAGCTCACAAGCCAGGACCTTGAAAGTGGATTCATCCAGTAGCAACAGCCTTGGAGCAGAGGAGATTCCCTGAGGAGGGGGAGGAAGGGCTGGGTGGGCTGCAGCAGAGAGAGCTGCTGGCCTGACCCCCTCCCAGCCCTGCTCATACCACACACGCCCCAGCTTAGCAGGGAATTTCTGGTGCTGGATCTCTCCCCAGTGAGGTTGTTCTCACTGCAGTGGTGCTTTCTCCTGTGAGCCCAGGGAGCTGAACCCATCACATCCCCCTTGCTCCCCATCTGTGCCCACCCCATTACACAGCTCTGACCGGGTTAAACAATGTCCAGTCAATCTGACTGCCAGGAATTCTCCACAGCATAGAAAGGGAAGGAATGTGAAACCAAGGAATCACATGGCAGCTACACCTCCCCCTGCATATACCACCCACCCCCCTCAAACAACAAAACAACTCTGCCTGTCATCTGAAACCACAGCCAGGCTCCAGCCAAAAAAGCTATTTTCCTAAGAATCCCAAGCAGCTGAGGCCCTTAAGTGATTGTATCCCTTCTGTGGGCCTCCAACAAATTTCAATAACTGCAAGACACAGTATTTCCTTCCCAAAAGTCAGTTTGGGAAGTATATCAAAGCAATAAAGTCTGAACAACTGAAACTGCTGTACACAAAGGCCAGCAGAAGTATTTCAGCAATGTAAAGCTAAAAACTGAAGCTGCTGCTCTGCATACCCTCTGCTGCTGGGAGCTTTGGGTCGATGCTGGGGCAGGGAGAGGTTTTTCTGTGGAAAATCTCATCCTGTGCTTGCAGGGAAGGAAACTGTTAGCAGGGGGGATTTGTTTATCTCAATGGGACAAGTGCTGTGACTGAAACAGCAGATCCAATCCACCTTCAGATACACTGATTTACCTTTATGCTGAACTAAAAAGTTGAATTCCAGTGTTTACACACATTTCAGCTTGTCCCATGCTCTTTTCTCTCTTTATGCTCAACAGAATTACTTTAAGCAGAAGAGATGTGATTTAGGCACAGAGCCTCCTGATGTACCAAATGTCACTTATGAACTGACAATTTTTTAAGCCAAATTTTATTCAGTAACACAGAGCTTGGATTTTTTTTGCTGATTAGAGGAGTTGACCCAAGGTGAGATTTTGGCCACAAACAAAGCTGTTTTCTGGAATGTCTCACTACCATAAAATACTGGATTGGCAGAGCCTGTTTGAGCAGCCCCTCCTGTGGGAGCTGCAAGAGCAGAGCCTGCAGGGCTCAGCAGTGCCCCAGGGCAGAGGTGGCACTTACAGCATGTCGGGACAATTGTCAGGCTTTTCCAGCAGCCCCCCTTCCATGACGAAGCGCAGCACCTGCTCGTTGGTCATGCCCTGGTACGGCTGCTCCGCCAGCGTCGCGATCTCCCACAGCACCACGCCGAAGGACCTGCAGGGAAATCACACTTTAGGGCTCCCAGCCATCTTCACAAGGCTGTATTTCTGACAAGATGCTGAGTGCTGGGTGTCCATGGGGGTTTTGTTTTACCAAAGTATTCCAGCTGCTCAAAAACCATGTGCCTGTGGTGGCAGTCACAACCCCTCCCTCGAGAGACTGCAGAGTTCCAACACCTCTACTCTAGTGAGAAAAACTTCAGTTATCCCTTTGTGACATGCATGTAACTATGTTCTTGAAACAGAGCTTCCAGCTCCTTCCAGGTAACCACAAAGGACAGCAGAAGTGAAAAAAAGCAGTTTGTCTAATAATAGGAATTGATTACTGGCAAAGGAAGATAAGTATAGTTATGTAATTGGGTAGTTTGGACATAAGTATTGACACTTTCTAAAAATACCTCCATTTAAAATTAGATTATTGAGCAGACACAGCTCAAATTGTCTGCCCTGCACTGAAGAGTCATCTACTTTTAGAGCTGCTGGGCAAAGAAGGAAAATCTCGATGCTGTCTGACTTGTGTGGTAAATGCTGAGTCAAGCTGAGTGAAAAACACACAGTTCCACTGGGGGGGTGTTATGAAAACAGGAGTCCAGTGTCATTAGCTGGTTATGGCCCAGTGGTTTTATCTTTCAGCCATCCCTGGGATCTAAACTGGTTTGCATCTGGAGCCAGAAGCCACAAACTGCCTTGCAATTGTTTTCCTTTCAGGGGAGGGAGGGACAGGGGGTCAGCTCAACATTTGGGTGCCTTTGAAGCCTCTTTGATCACCGCAGGGATAACAAGGACAAGTCCTGCACACCTACTCGTCAGATTATCCTAACAAATAAACTCAGGTTGCTCCTTCCAGGCAACTACCAGCCCTGAAAGAATGCAAGATGCTGAGGATTTATTTATAGAAATCCACCCTCACCCTGAACAGTATTACATTAATTTTAAAATGTCCTCCTTCCCTAACTACAACAAAAACAGTGCTGCCTAATTACCTCATTCTTCAGCCTGAAAAGCAATAAAAGAATGAGTTGCTAAAATAAAGCTCCACCCTTCAAACCTCCAGACACTCTTCCTTCCTGCAGTTGCCATTTCACCTTACAACTTATAAATCCTGGACTCCAACCACTCAACAGGGTTTTGTCTTTTTGACATCTTGGCTTCTAAAACTGATCTCGAAGAACGTGGAACTACATGTCACAATATCTGCCCAGAAAGGCAGGAAAAACAACCTCAACCTTTTGTTTAGTGTTTGATGCAAATAAATGGTCCCCAAAACAGCCAAGCTCCCCAGTTTACACAGAGCAACTTCAAATCTGAACCAACAGAAGGATTCAAGGAATTTTTCCTGGCATAAAGAGACCTCCAATGTATAGTGCTTGATGTAAAAGTCACTGAGAAGGAATGATCCTTTTAGCCATAAGCAGATCAAGTCAATAGACATTATTTCGTGACAGTGCTAAGTCAAGTTCCACTACATTTGGAATTTAGATTGAAATTTCTCTGTAGCTGTGGATACATGTTCCAAACAAACAGCAAATTTCTCGTGTTGAGCCTGTTTCTTTGTGCCTCCAGACAAGTACACCCCTGTGAACCAAATTTCAGAGTAAATCACTTCCAACAATTAAGATGCCAAACCCTCCCAAGGAGAAACTCTGAAATACCCACGAGTACTGTCAGCCTCCTCTCCATAAATAAAACAATTTTTTTCCTCTCTATGCTTACAAGTAAAAATCTGTCAAGATTTTACTGCTCCTCCTCTTCAGCTTTCCAATCCTGTAATCAGTAAACTACTTTCCAGGCCAGGATATTCACTCAGATTGTCCCACTGATGAACTGCAATATGGTTTGCACAATCCTGCTTTGGTCTGAGCAACCAACAAATGCCAAACCATGGAATCCCAGGATGGTTTGGGCTGGAAGGGACCTTAAAACTCATCTTATTCCACACCTTGCCATGGGCAGGGACACCTCCCACTACCCCAGGTTGCTCCAAGCCCTGTCCAACTTGGCTTTGGACACTTCCAGGGATGGAGCAGCCACAGCTTCTCTGGGCAACCTGTGCCAGGATCTCACCACCCTGAAGAAATTCTTCCCAATATTCACTCTAAATCTCCTCTCTTCCTTGTTAGGGAAACACTCACGTACTTCCTACAACAGCCACAGCACTAATTTACATCTGACACCTCATTTGGTGTCACACCTAGGGGTTTTCTGTTTGGAATTTGAGTTATATTTAAAGAATAACATCACTTAAGAGTCCCATATTAGAACAAAGCATGTGTGGAACACACATGGGACATCTCCACTGCTCACCCTTTGGAGGCAATGGTTGGACCTGGAAATTCCTGTTGTGTGGTAAGAACAGGCAGCTCTGCCAGCTCCTCACTCCAGGCTTGGTCAGTTCTGCATCTGGGGATTTTTTAGTGATAAAGTCCAAATTTCTGTCTGCTTTGTGAAGCCATTACAAGTCCCAAAATTCTTTTACTGGGGGGACTGCCAAGAGCATGCCTGCACTGTTCCATCAGATAAATGGCTGATATAGGGCTTCCCTTCAACTCAATGTGGTTGTTTTCATCTGCTTCCAAGTCTGAGGGTTACTGGATTCAAAAGTAACTTACTCGCCATATGTAAAATAAAATTTAAGCATCATTCTGGTGCTTTGCTTTTTCACTTTAATTCCTCTTAGGAACTTTTTGTTCAGAGCTGGTGCTGTGAACTACAGACCACTGACTCCAAACTCCTCAAGCTGCTCAAGGAAAATGCAGTTTACTCCTGAAACACCATTCCTACTGACTTCTAGACATTTGGAGGCAATCAGCTGCCAATTCTGTAACAGATCAGCAGTAAAAACATCTTGTTAGGAAGGCAGAGAAACCATAAAAGACAGAGGAGAGGTTTTGCCAGTACACAGCCATCTTCTGCCAAGTCCTCCCTACCTATCTCCAAAAGCTGGGGGGTGTGTGGGGAATTGTTCCAGGGGATTACTTCTCCTAAGTACACGCCTCTATTAATAACTGCACAGATACAGCAAGCATGCAGTGTGCTTTGAAAGAAAACCCTATTTCTCCATCTTGCAGTATATAAAACAAGCAAACAAAGCTCCAAATGGAGAGGGATATGCACAAGGGAGAACTCCCCAAAAAAGCCTGTGAGTGTACACAACCCATCTGGGGGAAAGTGATGCTATTTACACAGAAGGTTTTAATGGAAAAGCAGGTCAGCACTAGGAACCTTTCTATATTCTTGGCAACTTTTAATGCTTTTCTTGAAGGAGGACAATTTAAAAAATGACAACTTGCTCTTCCAGGTGAAGGTAATGTTTTTCCCTGCACAACTGATTTTACAACTAACAGCAGGAAAGATGCTGCCACCTCCAGTTTTGGAAATCCATTTAATTCTGCTCTCCCTGAGAGCAAAATTTAACCTCAGGACTTCTTGCTGAAACATGAACTCGTGGAACAAGAGCTACCTTTGAACGGACAGGAGAAGCAGTGCAGTTAGTTAAGTCAACTAAAACAAGAAGAGAGGCTAGAAAGAAGGAGTTTAAAGCAGCTTTTCAGAGCCCTGTTTTGTTACCAGACGTCGGAGTGCGTGGTGAAGACTCCATCCTTCAGCGACTCCGGGGACATCCAGCGCACAGGCAGCAAACCCTTCCCTCCTTTCCGGTAATAATCCGTCTCGTAGATATCCCTTGTCATGCCAAAATCTGCAAGGCACAAATACTCTGAGTTTGTGTGAGAAAAGGCACAAATACTCTGAGTTTGTGAGAGAAAATGAGGAACATTCCTCCTTCCTACAAGGCAGAGAATCACACTTGGGTGTGATGAATCTGTGCTGTGTTCCCACGACATTTGACTTTGCAGACACTTCAGCTGCTGCCTCAGGGCTGGTGACCTTCCCTCCCAACACCACCAGACTGTGCCACTGACTTCAGGGGTGACAAGTCTGAATGGTTTAAATATAGGAATGTGAAAAGTTCCAGCATTATGCTCAAGCTTTGCAGTAAGATGAGTCTTCTGAAGGTCATGTACTTCACTAATTGTTCCCCAAATTCAGTGATTTTCATTTTTTTAAGGAGTGTAAGGAGTTCCTTTAGTACTTACAACTATTGTGTTTAATTGAACAATCTCACATGCTGAAGGAAATACTTCTTGTTTTCTTTTTCTTATTTCCAAAGGTAGTTCCCAGTTTCTGTACAATATTCCACTTCAAGTGCTACAGAGGATTATGCTGTCCATTTGTGATTAACACACCCAAATATTAAAAGCATACTTCCGGTTTATAGCCATGCTTAGTTGTAAATTCATAAGCACTTGCAAGACTTGGATCTAAAAATGTTCATTCCCCTGACTGTAACTCAGATTTATTCCAGTGGTTTTTTCTCTACAATCAGCCTGAGACAGAACTGCTGGGTCTCACACTTGCCTATGGAAACCAGCTACTGCTTTCTCAGACACCAACCAAAAAGTTAATAAATTAGAGGTCATCAGTCCTCTGACTGATATTAAATGCTCTCTGATGAGCACAGGGCAAAATCCATTTTACCAACACCTGTGATTGCCCCTTTTTTTCCCCAGGAAATGTGTACAGAAATCCCCTAGCTCTCTCAGTTGTCACCAGGCTGTGGTGAGTGACCAAGCAGGGGTACCAGGGACACCAGCACCCTCAGTGATTGTGACTAAAAAATCCATCTGTGCAGCTCTTCCATCACTCCCACACACCAGGGTGACTTTATCCCAGCTGAATGGAAGATTCTTTCAAAATGTAATGCAAATAAAAACCAGACACGCAGTGAGCACAGGGTAGTGTGGCACAGAGCTCTTCCTCTGAGAGCTGAACAGTCTGAGGTGGTGTGTTCCAGCCAAGATGCTCCTCAGCTGTTTCTGCATGAGGGGATTTGCAGTGCTGCTACATAAACAAAAGCAGTGCAGCACTTTACAAAATGCTTTTGGGGTAACCATGAACATGTTAAAGGGAAGACATGCACCATATCTTCAGTTTACAGAATTGCAAAACAAGCTGGTGGGGGCAGGAGGAGAAAACTGGAATGGGAAGGATTTAGGCTGACTTCCCACAAACCTGCAGAAAATACACAAAATCCCCAAAAGATCTTATTTCCTAATTAACTGACTCAAAATGAAATCATTTTTTCTTTCTCCCAAATGACAGGATTACTTACACAAATTATCAAAATAGCTGAGTTAAGCTCAGAGAAAAAGAATTAGTTTCCTACAGCAGAAGGCTGTTGCTATACATGTTATTTTAATATGCACAACTCAAAAACAGCCAACAGCTTAAAATCACTCTCTCTGGAGAGAAGACTGAAAAAACCTCATCTGACACTATTTTGGAGGGATGGTGAAAGGAAAAAAAAATTGGTGATCTAACAGCAGAGCAGAAGAAAAGCCATTCAGCTGTCTGGGAAGCAGAACTCCAGTTTAGACTGGAAAGCACCCAGCTGAAGTCATTCCACTTCCAACTCAGATATGATTTAAAATAATCCTAAAATTCTCATTCTTGAATCAATAAACAGGAGGTAGAATTATTTTAGTGCATTAACAGAGACATGAATGACACACCAGTGGTAACTACACCACCCACCCAGATGTCTGCAGCACCTGAACCTAAATCACTGCCTCACCAGCCCTTTTTAAACCCACATGCTGTACTGTTGCCTCACTGGAACAACAGCAAGCAGAGGTATTCTGGAGGTTTCAACTCAGTGGTAACAGCTCACAGGTCTTAAATCACAGCAAGTCTTCACAGGGAACTTATTTCATTTGGCAGACATTTAAACTAGAGCTCAGTTACAAATAAATAAATAAATAAATGAAAAGTCTTGTAAGACACTGCTTTTCCAGGATGTTCTATGAGCTCTGTAAGGGTCAGGACAGCCCACCTCCAATTTTGACAGTGAAGTCCTCGGCCACCATGCAGTTCCTGGCGGCGAGGTCCCTGTGCACGAACTTGTTGGCGTTGAGATAAGCCATGCCGTCCGCGATCTCTCCTGCCATCTGGATCATCTTCTTCAGGGTTGGGGGCGCCTGCCCAGGGTTGTTCTGAGCAACAGCAAGATCAAACAGTTAACAGACAGCCATTCTCTCGTGCACATACCGTCCTCGTGTTCTGTTCCTTTAATTTATCCACATTGCGATTTCCAGATCAAGGGCAAAAGCCGCTGAGCTCATTTTCTACAGAGGCTGCTGTGATTTCAGTGGCGAGTGACCTGTGTGTCATCTTTATCCTTCAGCCCTGTGCCACATGTTATATTTTAGTTGTTAGACTGATGGCCTATGCATGAGAGTTTGCACAGGAGCTAAGGTAACAGATATAGCAGGGGCAATGGGCAGGACACACAACATGAAACAATTATCCTAACATGTGCTCTTAAACCAGCCAATTTCTGTAACATCTTGATGAGAAAGTACATCAGACAAGAAATCTAATGCAAATCTAGAGAAGAGCACTCTGTGACACAAGAAGGGACCTATTCCATGTGGCACCCTGGGCTGCCTCATGGAAGAGCTGCTGGAGATCACACAGCAACTCATGTTTTGTCCTTAGACTGAAGGAGAAGGGCAGGAAAGGCTAATTGCCTGCTGCTTCCAACGTGAGGCTGTCTTGTTCAAGATGATTCAAAGTGAAGAAATAAACATCCAGCAACTCGTGACTCACCTCTGTGTCTGGCCTCAATGATCTCAGGTAACTTTTGAGGTCCCCACGTGTCATCAGCTCCATGATAACCAGTGTAGGCTGGCCCTGAGAAACAACACCAAGCAGCCGAACCTGGCAGAGGAAAAACATGTTCAGTACAAGTATACAGGTACAGTTAATTATCATTTATTCATGTTGATATGTTGGGGGAACCTGTTGGAAAGGTCTGAATGCAGATTTGGTTCCACTTTCTGACTGGGGTTACATTATAATATTACAAAGCTGCACAGAGTCGAAGATAAAATCCCAAATTCCCACTTCAGTCAGGGCAGACATGCCCAGAACAGCCTCGTGTCAATGAGCACCAGGGCTGGAGGAGTCACAGCCCTGTCACCTCTTCAGGACTCACCACATGGTGACAGTTGAACTCCTTCATCACCGAGGCCTCGTTCAGGAACTCGATCCTCTCGCGCATGCTCGCCGACTCGTTGACCGTCTTGATGGCCACCCTGGTCTCTGGCTCATCCTTCACCACCCCCTTGGCAATTCCCTCGTACACCATCCCAAAGGAGCCTTGCCCCAGCTCCCGACACATGGTGATCTTCTCCCGGGGCACCTCCCACTCGTCTGGAACATACACTGAGGGGAGAGAGAACAGGCTGTGAGTGCACTGCCCCTGCTGGGATCACTCCCTGCTGCACGACAGAAACTGCCCCAGCACTTCTGGTGCTCAAACCCCACACAGAACGCTGAGAGCAGCCT
Organism: Catharus ustulatus; assembly: GCF_009819885.2. NCBI lineage: Eukaryota > Metazoa > Chordata > Aves > Passeriformes > Turdidae > Catharus > Catharus ustulatus. The sequence continues at coordinate 17,658,599 of NC_046232.1, forward strand.
CACTATGGTACTGACACACTGGGATAGAAATAAGGAACCTCAAAGCACAAAACCATGGTGGGAAGAGGCTCAGATCAATGCTTTAGGTTAAATATTTTCTTAAAATCCTTGCTCTCCTAATTTTCCCAGACAGCATCAAAGATACTTGATCACCTGTATCAGTTCAGTGTCTGCTGTATTCTCTATTAACACTGATTTTATGGCTAGAGGGAAGCAGACTCTGATCCAGCAGCTCTTTGCATAGCACTATTCTGATCCCTTGCACACACACCATTGCACCAGCAAAGGCAGAACTTGCTGCTGCTGCTGCAGGTCTTTGATCTGAGGCAGAAGAGAGCTCTCAGAAGGTGACTGCCAGGAGGCAGGACTGCCTCAGGCAAGAAGACATCCAAGCACTCACTGATGCTGCTGCCTATCAGTCACCAAAGGAGGGGACAGTCGTGTCACATGCTCTGCATGGGTGAAATGACAGGGTGAAACAGGGGATTATAGCATGAACAGTGACACACCTTTAACCCTAATGGTGTTGCTATAAAAAATAACAGTAAAATAGTGTGCTGCCACTCTGGGTAAACCCATTAGTCTCCTGGGGGCTTTTTGGTATACTGTTTCAGCAAGAATTCTACAACAGCAGCACCAAACCATAAACAGAAAAACTGAGGCCTCAAGGACATTTGTCTGATGATGTGATTCCTTTAAGTAGTGGGTTTGTTTCAATAGGGCAAAACAGAGCTTAAAAGGGCAAACATGAAAAACCACAAATTCATTCATGCTTCCTTCATTCCAGTGAAAACATCACTGGAAGAGTAGAAGATACTCTGAAAGTGAAACCAGTGAATCTGAATTTGCCTCAGGTGGATAAAACTACAGGAAAAAAATTCAAAATTCAACAGACAAGTGGCATTTACGTATTAGCAACTGTGGGTTCCAGGGCTGTCCTAATAAAACAGGGAAAGTGGCTTTCCAGCACATCCTTTAGAGTTTCATACTAAAAGTTTCATACCTTTCCAAGTCAGACACCAACAGAACACAGGACAGTAAAAGCATCACAAGTTCAGGTCACACTCACCATCTGAGGCACTGAAGTACTCGGGGTTCACAGAAGCATAAAGTACCCCATTGCCCAGTCTGTCACTGTTCCTGCAGAAATATTGAGGTTTATTTCTTTTCTCTTTAAATCTGAGTATATTTCAGATAATCTCTTGTACAGCTTTTCCACTGTTTCCTCAAATACAAAATATTATTTACTGCATGTGGAGTTTTTCAGACAAACTGAGCGGACAAACTGAGATCTTATCTATCTCACATAATCAATGGGAACACAGTCCAGAACAGCTGCCCAAGAATTCTGGAGTCTTCTCTACACCAAATCAGCACCAAGAAAATGTAAAGACAAGGTTCTTTTAGCTTCTTCTGGCCTTTCTTATAAGAAAGGCAGTTATGTTTTTATACAACCAGGAGACCTGTAGCTGAGAATGCACTTTACCATCATCAGCTCTGCTGGGGGAGTGAAGTTTTTGAGCAAAAAACAAGACTTCTTTTAGTGGGGGATTACATTCAACTATTTCCTAAGTGTTTCTAATATTTTATTTTAAAACCACACAATGTCACACCTCCCAATTTTACTGGGATGATTTTCAGAATAAGACAGGTAATAAATGCACTCTGAGAGCTTTTGCAGGGGACAGGTTCACAGAGAAAATATTCTTGTGTTAGAACAACAGTTTAAACAAGAAAAAATATCAGGAATTTCACCTAGGAGAGCCTAAGGAAAGCAAAGCAGGTCAGAGACAAAGCCCTTTCTGGAGAGCTTGAGCAGAACTGGTACCACTGTCTGCAGTGCTACCAGTGAATCAGAGCTGGAAATCATGGGATACTCAAGGACCATAATTAATGTGAGTGTAATAAAAAAACTTCCATAGTTAGAAAGTTGCAAGACTGAACATTTGTACTGCTATTAAGTTCTCATTATGTGTTTCAATGAGATTAAAAAAAAATAAATCACTAGTTACAAAAAACAAAACTGAGGAAAATAAATTAACAGAACAGTCCTAATGACTGCTCTTGGCCAGGATATAACTTTTTAAGTGATGCAAAGACTTCAAAAAACTCTAGAGAATTTGAAAAAAAAAACCAGATTAACCCAAATGGAACTAACTTTTTGTGATTTCCATTGACCCATATTTCACTCAAATCTTCTGATTATACAGGTCCAGTGTGTGCCACCACTGCCCCACTGACATGTTCCTCACAAGCCTTCCTCTTCCCATTCAAACATGATACTGCAATAAAAAACTCTCTTCCTATCTCCAGCAGCAGCAGCCAGATGCTGCTAACTCTAAACCACCTCCTTTTCCATACCAATGAGGCAGAATCCACCTCAGCCTCTCAACTCCTCTGAATGTCATGTCTCTTTTTAATTTCTAACTGGCTCCATGGGCACAGATTTGAAAATAAACAATTCCCCTCCTGCAGGGTTAAGCACCAGCACATGGAACTCACCTCTTTTTGTTGAAGACATAGAGCATTATCAGCAATCCCCCAAGGATGAGCAGCAGAGCAATAGGGAGCACAATTACCAAGTGCAGGAAGTTTCCATAGTTTGCTGCTGCAACCAACAACAAAACAATTGTATCAGGGTTTCTATAAAACCTCTGTTAACAAAGAAACATTCAAAACCCACTCAGTGTATTTCCATACAGGGAAGAAATCAAAGTTCTCATTTTCTTGTCTGATGTGGAAAAATGTACTCGGAAAGCCTCCCTGACTGCAGATGAGTGAAACAAGAAAGCAGACACTGAAAGGCATTAATTTTTCACAGAACAGTGTCTGTCTGGGCTTTGTTTTCACAAGCTATACTTAAAGGACTTGAATTCCTCAGTGAACAATATCCAATTGTTCACTTGTACATTCACCTTTTTTTCCACCTTTTGTTCACCTTGCAGCTGCTTGTATTGAGAATACACATGCACTGCACTTTACTTCCAATTGTTCAAAGTTCAGTAAGCAAAAAAACCAAAAAAGGATAAAGATGGAGTTGCAGTTTTCTGGGGATATACCTACTCCACAACTAAATACAGAATGTCTTATAGAGGGTCTCTGTGGTTATGTTCTTCCAAAATAGAAGTAATTCCCATTGTCAGGACCAGCATTACCCTTTCATCAGGACACACTTGTTACCAAATGCCACTCAGAACAGGTCAACCCACCAGCCAAAAATCTACACAAATGATTTGTTTCTCCACTTATTTTGCAATTTTAAGCAGGTTTGCCTTGTTGCCTGTACAGATTTTGTACATGGCAGCTCCATGTTGTTATAGCTAACACCACATTCCCAACACAGTTGCACATCCCAGGAAGCCACAGCAGGGTGTTCTCCACACCCACACCTGGCTGCACCTCTCACTGACACCCAAAGCTGCAAGGAAAGGACCACACCTCACATATCCCTCCTGGCTGTCAACACTTGCCAAAAAAAATGGACCAGAGAAGAGTTCCCAAATAACCAACAGCAATAAGAGGATTGTTTAGAGGCAAAAGGCTCAGATACCCAGTCACACAAACATCAGGAATTATTACAAAGACAATAAATCCCCAATTCAACAGACTACAAACATTTGTCTTACATTTGGGCTGCACATAAAAAGAGATGGGCTCAGTCCAGGACCCATTCCCAGCTAAGGAAGTGGCCTGAACTCTGGCTGAATAGTTTCCAGGGTTCAGGTGAGTGAGTTTAGCTCCTCCAAGTTTCTTGTATTCCTGTCTGGAAACACATTCCCGCTTCTCCTAGAAGAAGAAAGCAATTTACACATGTTATTATCTTCACATTCTGAAGAAAGCAGTATAGTTGCAGGATAAGCTCATTTTTATAATTAAAAGCCCCTCCTGATCAGTTTTATTTCAACCACCATAAGGAGATACATGGAATTTAAGAACTCAAAGGAAATGAAGGAAAGATGCTGGCAGGTGCTGGGTGTCTGAAATCACAATTTCTGCTTGTGCAGCACTACACAGAAGCATGTTAAGATCCTTTATTGTGTATAAATTAAGAGTTATGAGCAGTAATGTCAAATCCTCACCTCGCCGTGCTGCCCATATTTGATTTCATACATCAGGATCAGCCCATTTGGATTTGCAGGCTCCAACCACTTCAGGTAGACAGTATTTTCCTCTTTTGCTTCCCATGATACTGTTCCTGGAATGTTATCTGCTCCCTCTGCAAAATATTTACAGGTGATGTGAGAGGGACATCTATGACTGAAATAGGAACATCAGCAAGAGTTGAGGAAAATGGAAGGTTTGTGATATTCTTCAGGTGCAGAAGCTCTGCAGCAAGAGCCATTCAAATACAGGGAACAAACTCTACTGGCCAAGGGTCTGCTGGAGATTAGCTCAGTCTGAACTGCTGGTTCCCAGAAAATCAGTGCAGAGCATACAGCTCCACCAGCCATGGGCTCTGTGTGCCAAAACACCCTGGTTGGTTATCAGCATCTTATTCTTCCTTCCCAACTCCCCCAACACCAGAACAGCACAGGGAGCTATTCCCACCAAATGGCTGCAGAGCTGTAAACACACAACATCTGCCCCACTGACAGTCATAGGAAATCCAGCCCCATTTAAAACAGTCTCAGCAGCAATTCAGGAACTGCTTTATCCCTATTTGGTTCCTAATAGTTTTATGTGATTTATCCAAAATTTAACAGGAATGTGAGGCGTGTTTCAGTCTGGACTGAAAAAATAACACCTTCCTAAAGATCTCAAATTTAACAGAAGAAAACAGGATTGTTTAGCCTTTAATTTTCAGAGGTATGTGTTAAAGTCTGGGAAGAGTTCTTTCCTTTTCCCTGATCTCAGGATTTCCTTATTTCCTTGAAATAAGCAATACTTTTTGCTTTTTTTACTGACACAGCTGGCTCTGGATTATGATAGCCTTTCCTTCCAGAAACAAAACAAAATTGCTACCATTCTGCATCCAATATCCCCAGACATCTGCTGGAGTCAGAAGCTCGTTGCATACGAGCTTACACTAAAATCATCTCTATTCTTCTCAGAAGTACAATCTGCAAAAGTCTCGAAGACGAGCACAGCATTCAAAGCTTCCTATTTGAAGTAGTCTAGAGGCCAGGGATTGGGCACAAAGAAACAAGTATTCCTCCTGTTCCCAGGCTGGACAAATGCATGGTCGTTCTGTGACAGAAGAAACATTTGGCAAACATTCCCACCAGCAAAACTGCAACATCTGCAAACAGTTCTGAGTGAACACAGCAAAACCAAACATTAGCAGAGAAACGTTGCCGTGGCTCTATTCAGCACACAGGGAGCTGAGGAACAAAACCCTTCAGCCCACCATGTCTGAGGGTCTCACTTCTATTGCTGGGAAACAGAGTCTCTCCTAATTATCCTGGCAGTCAACTTCTCCCTGTCTCCAGCTCCCAGCACAGACTCAAACACTGCTCAGTACACACAACACACCAGTGGAACAAAAAAATCTGCACAGCTCCAATTTATCCTGCTGCATGGAGGTTTTTTACTGTACCCCATTGTTAATTCTAACAGGTTTGGGAGAGTTTGCCCCCCTGAGCCTGATCCCTGCCCAGTCAAGGAGAGGTGTCCCATGTGAGCATACCTGAGGGCATGGTTCTGGCAAACACGAAGTTGGACGCGCTGCAGCCGAGCGTGTCGGCCTCGTGGTTGCAGCTGTGAATATCGATGCGGTAGAGAGTGAAAGGCTGCAGGTGGGAGATCACAGTTCTCTCCTTGCCATCCACCTTGGTCTCAAAGAAGGGATATTCCACCTCGCTCTCCTCCGTGTCAGAGGCGTTGGTGAAGTGCTCGGTGCCGGTGGCGTTCCTGCTCCGCGTGGCCAGGGTGGCGTTGGCGATCCGGAACACGTCCCTCCGCTTCCGGTCAGGCCTGAGGACACACGGGGACATAACAGGGCTCTTGAGAAAATCCACTTCTCCAGCTTTGGGAAAACTGTGCCAAACACCCCAGAGAAACAGGTAATAGCTAATAAAAAAGCTAAATAAAGGAAACTGCAAAACAAGAGGAAAACTCTCTCTTAGTCTGAACCTTCCATATGTCAGCACATCTCATTTCTCTCTCTTTTGGTCAGGAACCAACCAAAACTCCAAAGCTCACACTGCACCCCAAGATGAATGTGCAAACTTCTGACCTCACACAAACCAACCAGCAAAGAACAGCTTCACCACTACTGAACAAGCATCCTGGATTTGTGTCTCATGGCAGTGATGCTGAAGCCTAAAATAAAAATCAGATGCTGAAGGTTGAAAAGGTTAGGGGGGAAAAACTGTTTTGAAGTTTGCTGGACTAGCAAAGGAAGTTGAGCCTACTGAGAGTTAGCTTTGCAGTTGTGATGAAATCAGAATGTATTGCACTGAGAGGAGAAACTCTGGGAGGCAGCTGAAGGCCATGAAGGCTCACCACCGCTCGGGTGGCCATCTGTGTACCTCTGCTTCCCTCACCCAAACAAAAGCTCTGCAAAGGAACAATCCTCCTATGCAACAGAACTCAGCACCAATATTGTGTGGAGGCGAAGTTCAGTGAGCAGCTTTGCCTTACAGGCATCTGGGTGAAATTTAAACAGAGTTAAAAAGTTGAAGATTTACAGGCACACCATTGCTTTCTCAAGAAGAGTCACTTCAAAACCAATTTGGGCTTGAATCCTACCCCTGAAATCACTTCACCAGTGTCCATGAACACCTGGCCAGTGCCACAAGTACCAAGGGCACGAGCTCCAACAGCTCTACCAGAGAGCAAGTTACAAATGAGGCCTCCCTCGAACACACAACAGGAGGAAAGATGACTCAACAGGAGAACTTAATTCACTGTCAAATATATCATCTGAGTACATGCAGCCACAGAGCAGCATGCTGCAGAGAGAGCCAAGAACAGGCTCACTCAGTTTTGAAACCTTCTGGCAGAGGTTGGATGAATTTTTTTTCTTTAGGAGTTGACTACAAAAATTTCCAAAATCGCTTTACTATGTCGTGAGTAGTCGTTTTGACACTCCAGCCACCATGTAAACCACGTCACAGAAATCAACACAGACAAGAAAGAATTTCCTAAGTTAGCAACAAATTGTTTTAGGCAACACACAAGTGTCTTGTCAGTTACGGCAATTTCATAGGATATAAGCATTTGTGCCTTGTCTACACTGGTATCTATGAAGTTACTAAACCTATTCACCCTGCTTACAGTGTGTATTGATTTACTGCTTTAGCCCAGTGGAAAGAACAAACCTATCAGTAAAAAGCTGGATGCCCAGACCTGAACTGATGAACATTTGTGCAGACTCTGTGGTCAAAGCAGTGAAAGTAAAAAGTTCATTTTCAATCAACCACAAAAGCATGTGCCAATGCAAGAATCCAAAAGGCCTGACTTTATCACTGCTTTTATGGGATGCATGGAGCTTCAACTCTTTGGTGGTGTCTGGGAGTAGAGGGGAGTACAGCCCTACCCTGTCTTTGGAGAAAAAGATAAAGGAACACAAAACTTGTTGGTGAAAACTACAGTTGTGTCAGGAAGAGAAAAGAGTTGCAGGATAACCACAAGGCAAACATAATTAAAACATCATGAGATTTTTCAGTCAAGCAGCTTCCTGAATTCATGAAATGGAGAGATAAAGGCAAAAAACAAGTATCCAAGGAAGTAAGGGAAAGTCAAGAGAGAAAAACTTGGAAAATCATGTATTCCATTAAGGGAGAGAAAGGAAAAGAAATGCAAGAAAAAAATTAAAAATAATACTATACAAAATTAAAATCAAATCAAAAGACTAAAAAAACCCCTTGCTATTTAACAGCAAAACTCACTCTTTTTCTACTTCATGGCAATTTTAATATTACTGCTCTGAATACACTCAGAGAAACATCCTACTCATCAGAGAAACAAAAACCTTGGAGAAGAAACTCATTCTCCTCTGGTACTGAGTGTCTCTTCAAGCCTAAGCTGAGTCCTGTGTGAAATCCACTATGGCATTAATACACATGGGGTCATCCAGAAGCTGCACAAGAGATTAGATCTATAGACTTCTTAAACAATCTTAAAACCACCCAGCCAAATACTTTAATGCTGTATTACATGCTGCAACTCTTTCATAATAACCTGGAGACAGGTAGAACACTGGAAATAAATACTACTATTGAGGCTTGCATTAACACATTAATTAACTTCTCCCCTGGGAAAGAGAGAAAAAAAAACTGACATCAAGTAACAAGCTGCTTAGATTTGTCCCATGGAGATGTCTCACCAGCTCATAAACTTTAATTTCCCTGACATACAGTCTCTTAAAAGTTGCTTGGCTATGCAGCTATTGCTGAGCATTGTCCCTTATCTGCCCCTGCTGTTATAAAACACCCTAATGGCAGTAATTTAAGAGAAAAGGACAAGCTTTCAGGAAATTCTGTGAACTGATCAGTTTATTTGTTACTGAGTTCAAGGTTCTAAGAGTTTTCTTGGAGGGGGGCAGGACTGCAAGACAATTTGGGAGAAGACAACACATTTTGAATTACAAATGTTTGGGGAAATAGAAAACCTCCTTTGCAAAGGGCTTTCAAGTAGTTTAGGCTTGACACATGGCTTTCAAAACTCCCTGCTGTGCTATTTCATGAAGTCCAAAATCAGATCTTGCCATTTCCCATGGCTCAGCATTTCCATCATGAGCAGACACAGAGGCTGTAACTTCCCTGTACCTGATCCTGGCTGCTGCTTCTCATCATCACTGGGGAAACACTTCACAAATGCTCAGTGTGACCCAAACACAGTTCACACTTCTCACCTCCCAAGAGAGGCAGTATTTAGTTCCTCATTTTTAGGATAAAGTTAAGAAGCGTCACAAACATCAAAGTCTCAACCTCAACAAGTCAATCCAACACATCCTTGAATAAAGGTCCAAAAAATCACAATGAAGAATGATATGAACTTGCATCAATGAGCAGCAGTGCCACACTTCAGAGTTCTCAAACACAGGATTTGACCATGGGCTTGCCCTGCCAGGAGGGACAATGAGACAAGGTGCACCACTGAGATCTAACAGTGTATTAAAAAATGTAACACAACAGCTGTACTCTGTGTGCCCTGCCCCAGAATCCAGGCACCCAAAGCAACAACAGCCTACCTAAAAGATAAATTGGAAACTCAAGGATCAAAATCACCAATTAATTCAGTAGGATCTACTCTGTGCTGCAGCACAGAATCATTACAATCCCACCTAACATATAAGCAGGTGTTTATTGTGGAAAGTGGAATTATTTAGTATTTCTCTGCAAAGCTGACCCAGGAAACATACAAGCCCTTTGCAATTAGTGCAGTGAGACAAGAAAACCAGTTTCAATTCTGTGTGGCAACTGTGCCCTTAATTTCAAAGATAAATCTTCAGATTAGGAGCACAAGCACTTCAATGGTTATTTAGAGAAAAATCACATCTGAAACCCTCCGTCTGCCTCATGTTGCTCATCTCTGAAACCCTTACAGACAATGAGCTCCTTAAGTGACTCTTGAGTCTGAAAAGAAACCATCACTGAAATCCTTGATCAATACAGCTAAGAACCCTTACTATGGGCTACAATTGAAAGAAAGAAATGAAAATTGGCAAATAAGAGAAACTGCCAAGTAGGGCTGTGGATTGTCTCACATGAAAGGAAAGGTAATGTTTAGTGTTTCAGGTGTTACTGTGTGCTTTCATGTCCAGGAAACCTCAGTTCTAGGAAATGTTAAAAGATGAAATTATCAGCCCTACTTCCAAAGAAGTGTCCAAAATCCATTACCTGGGGACAAAGATGGAGTTATGAAGGAAGTTCTCAAAGACTTTCCGGTACTCTGCTTCCTCCTTCTCCGCTTGCTTTTCTGCCTCTGTCTTGGGACAAGCACAGCAAGGTCCTTTTTCTCCCCCACAGCCCTCTGGCTTGGTGGGCTCAGTGGCTTCTTCTGTATCAATGGTCCCATCAGCATACCTTCGAATTGGGACTTTATCTTGAAAGGAAAGAACAGAGTTGGCTTCTTTCCCTCCAGATCCCAGATACAGCAACAATCCATGTTTACCCATTCCCTCTACTTGCTGTTATTTAGCTCTTGAGTCCCAGAGTCCCAGGCATTTCAACACAAGAGCATTTGGTTCTCCTACCTTTGGAGCAGTAGTTGTGTCTGTACAGGTAACTGTCCTGAGGCTGCTGCTGCCAGCGCACGATGTAGTAGGAGAGGTTCCCATTGGGAAGAGAGGGAGGGTTCCATTTCACAATCAGCTGGGATGAGGAGTTGGATGCTGAAATAACATCCAGGGGAATGGATGGCACTAGAGAAGGAAAAAAGAAAGAAAAAAAGAAAGGTGTTTAAATCTAGAGCACTCCACAATGTATTTCCGTGTAAGCTTTTGAGTGACTCCCAATGCATTTCTATACTGCAAGGAAAAACACCACCTTATTTCAAAGAAAGGATTTTCTACTTATGCCAACAGTTAAGGCTTCAAGTGAAACCAAGCCCCAACCTAAAGTTGTACCTAAGTTAGTCTTTACAATGGAACAAAGCCTGAAATTCCAACTCCAAGAAGTTCTCACAGTTCCTAATGACAGTAATATCTGAAAAACCAGAGCTTGAATTCAAATTTTAATACTACTTTCATACTAGTGAAACTGCCAGCACTAGGCACATCATCTGCACATAAATTTTATTTCTGTATCAACAACAGAACTTGAACAGTAATGCACTGATCGCCTGCAGCATCATCAACCTCTCACCCTCTCACCTGCAGCATTGGTTCGAATATAGATAATTTCACTTTTTGCTCCATGAATATGATGATTTTCCATCATTGTGAGGGTAACAGCCTTGACATAAATGGCATACTGAGTCCAAGGCTTCAATCCCTGCAGCAAAATTCCAGGATTGTTCTCTTTGTTTGGTGGCAGGTCAACATCAACCATGTTCCAGCTGTTGGAGCCACATGCATCTTGCCCATCGTACTCTGTCACATTTTTGAATGGTCTGAAATATTCAAAGAAAAAAGTAGCACAAATACTTATTTTCTCCCAAAGATTGTCATATACGTATGAGAAAGCCTCACTTCAAAGTTACTCAATGAAACAAATAAAGCCTACTTGCTTTCTACAGCAGAATATACCAGGGAAAAAAATAAAAGGTATTTCCAAGCAGTACAAAACTCAGTTTTAGTAGTAAACAATAAAACAACATTCTCCAAGAAAACACTATATTTATTTATTTTTTTACCCAAAACAGGCAATGAAATCCTTCAGGCATATTTAGACTTTAAAAAAACATATATCCAACAGAAGCAACTCAAAACGGCAATTGATAGAGGTCAAGCTTTTTACCATGAAGAACCCAAAGTTCCAAGACTGGTCTTGACCAGTCCAATAGGCTTTTTACCCTTTTATTTCCACATAATGTAAACACATTTATATAGCTCTACTTTTCAAAAGTTGTAACATTGGTGCAAGAGCATACAAACTCTTGTTATTAATATCTGTACACTTGCCAGCACTGGTTTCACTGTAGAATGTCACAATGATCTTTTTCAAGTGATGCTGGACATGAACCATTTGTGCTTCCATGTCTCATTACCAGCATTCCAAACCTCCCTTTCACACCTCCAGACTGCTTAGAGAGTTATTTTTGTGCTCATTTGGGCTTTTTATTATTTTAAATCTGAGCCATTAGAAGGGTATGTAGAGACATCTCCCAAGTAATTTGGATTTCTCCAGTAACTGCCCCACACCTTCATTATCAAGAGATATTAATGCAGGAAATGAGCAAAGCTGGGTAGTCTAAACAACCCCAAATCCTGAGCAAATAAGTATCCAGGTGGCAGGGCAAACTCCTGACCTGGAATGCTCTCTAGTCAGTACTTTGACTAGAGAGAGAAAATATCTCAGTAATCATGACAACTTAGGAGGAGCTCCAAATCAGACCCCTGAGAAGAGCCAAGCCATCCACCTTTCTCCTTTTCCAAATTTAAAACTTCCTGATGGAATTGCAATCCATTTGTAGGACTCATTCAAACCCATCCTCTTTCTAAAGGAGGCTTGTGCTCCACCAAGGAAAGAATCAGAACTGAAGCAGGACTTGAGGATGCACAAACTCAATGAGCCATCCCATAATAGAAACAGAATCATCTGCTCTCCCTTGGGCTGCCCTGGCTCATCTCTGACATCTACTTACGCCTCTTTGTAGTAAACAGTGAAGCTGATGAGGTCTCTGTAATCCGGAGGGCGATACCGCTCCCATGTCAGCTTAATCCGATTCTTGAGCGTCGTGTTGGAAACAAAATGCAGAATTTTGCTTTCACCTGCAATACAAAAGGACAGGACATGCCAGAGTTGGTATCACATCACCTGTCAGTGTTTTTTGCTTCTTAGATTTCAGTTTTAGCTAATGAGCCTTTCCAGGAGCACCTATGGCACCACGGGATACCAACAGCCTTTCTCTGCAGAGCTTCTTCTTTCCTCCTACTGCATTTGAGTGCTTAAGCAGTGACCTTGGTAATCAGTTTAAAACATGCTTGAGCCACTTATTAATTTTTTGAAGCGGATTTTCCTTTAACACATCATCAGAAAGCTCTTGAAAACTACTTCAGACTCTCCCTGAGCGAGGGATGGAAGTGCTGTTTATCCACAGGACTGCTTTTGGAAGCAGTAAATTCATCATCCAGCTCCAAAGCACGTGCGGAGCAGCCACTGGCCTCTGTGTGCTCACTCTCCAGGACAACTTTTGACAACTACCATTTGTTTTTCTGGAGACTGAACAACATGGAAAAGACAAAGGAGTTTACATTCCTATTCATCAGAGGCTGGACCAAGAACTCCAAAACTCAGTTCATATACGGCACAACCATTTGATGGCAGCAGCTTCCAGCTACTCTTCTGAACAGACCTGGATGGAAGCCCACAGCTTTGAAATGAATGGCTTCCCACTACCAACTCACTGAGCTTTCCAACCCAAAACAAAATAGCATTTTAAAAACTTAATTCTTGGATGAAGAAATTGTGTTCTGTCAACTGTGAGCTAGTTTCTAATGTTCCACAGAAGCTCTGAAAATAAAGAGGTTTTCACCCTCGTGTACACTGGCACTGTTGGTGCTATCTTTGCAAAGGCAGTTGAGCTTTTGTTGATTCTTTTGCCCTTCTCAGAGTCAGAAAGCTTTCTGTACTGGTTTCTTAAAAAAGCAGGCAGCGGCTGGCACTGGCCTCAGTGGTAGTAAGGCCTGGCTGTGTGTCTGTAACTCCTCCAGGACTGCAAGGCTTTGCTCTATTCAGTGTGCAAAGAATGGAGGGTGCTTAGAGCAAGGATCTGGGCCATCTGCATGTCTGCATCGCGCCCAAAGACATTCAGCAGGCTACGTGTCCCAGTTCTGTAAGCACCATCCACAACAAGGGGACTTGACTTATACACAAGATCCTTTCTAGTTTACTCAGCTCCAAAAACACCACAAACCAACCAGGGGAAAAATGCACTGTCAGTTTTAAGGGTTTGAGGTGAAACTTGTAGGCATTCTTATTTCCTAGAAGAGAGAGTGCTTTTGAATGTGCTGTTACACCTGGAGACCTGATGTGCAGACCACCAAAGCCAAGAAAGGACTTTCCAACAATTCTGACCATTGCAGAATCCAAAATTAAATGCAGATACACTCAGGCTTAGAAATACTGCAGAACATCAGAAAGTGTTCTCAATTCAAAAGCAAGTAATTTGAAAATGAAGCAGAACAAACTAAGTTTGAAACAACAGGTACAATATTTGTCAGGAGCTTAAATGAAGCTGAATGTAACAGAAACAGTTCGTTTTGGTGTCTATGGAATTGTTTGTTATTCAGCACCTTCCTCAGTATCAAGAAAGAGTAAGTATCAGAGAGAGGAAAACACCTATAATGATGCACAGTTACAAAAGAGAGTGAGAAATTGCTCTTTGTTGGATACACCAAACTACTGGATTTCATTTCTCATTTCCCAGGTATGCTCCCATTGTTATCTGCTGCTGCTGTCACAAAACAGGGGATTTGGGAAGAAGTCATCTTCTACAAGTGGGTTTTACAGATGAGATAGGGACTGTGTAACCACATCATTTTCCATTCATGCAAAGGTACCTTCACAGCTACAGCTTAAAGCCTGAACAAGCAGAAGGGCTGAAAGCCTCCTGCAAACTCTAACCTCTACATATTGCAATGGTCAGCAACATGTCAGCACGTTGGGTTTGTTCTTGTGACACCCTCCTGTGCAGTTGGCACTGAGATTTTTTTGTTTGTTTACTTACAAGAGGCTCTCTCCCCATTGTTCCTTGGATTTATATCTCCTTTGCTCTGTCGTCCCTTGGTTCCTGAAACCTCCTCCATACGGTAAATCTCAGAAACACACAGTTTAGGATTAAATGCAAAGTACATCTTCCCCTCACTGATTGTCAAGTTATGATGGTTCCAGTCCCACAGCTGCTGAAGATTGTGGTTGTCAAGCACGTAGAAGGAATAATTCCTAGAAGGAAGATTTTGAAGAAAAAAATACTCATTTTAATTCACAGTCCATTCCAACAAAGAATACCTTAATATAAGAAAATTTTGAAACATTGATTTTTCCCTCTCACTTTAAACTGGTGTTCAGCAAAGGGCTTTTCTTCCTTCCCATGGAGCAGTTAGCCCTGAATGTTTAGGGGGCAGGGAAATGAGTGTGACACAGGGCTCCAAGGTAACACCACATCATCTAAACCCCACTCCAACATGTGTTTAAGAATTGCATAGGAGTTGCTATGAGGAACATAAATCCATGTCCTCTGAACAGCAGGTCTCTACACTGGATTTTCCATTTGGTGGCAAATGGGAAGCAGTAACCTTAGATACTTTATGGAAGCAAAAGCCTTCTGGAGTTCTGACAATAAAACAGTCATTAACAGCTCTAGCTTATGTTTACAGAAGCAGCTCTAAGAGTTTGCATAGTGAGGTTTCCTTGCCTCTCTGTTCCACCTCTTGGCCCAATAAAGATTTCCTACATCGTGCCAAGTACAGTTGCACCTGTGCATGGAAACCCAACAGCAAGCAGTTGTACTGACTGCACAGGATCCAACTTCAGAGCACAGAACTAAACACAGGCAGCTGTGCTGAGCCCACTCCCTGAGCACAGCCCTGGAACAACATGCACATCCTTTATTTCCACAGATACTGTATACAAAGTTGTGTGCAAAAGGCCTGTTAAATATTATGAAAGCCCTATTAAACATTATGAAGCAATTCCTGGTACTACTCAATTGGGCTGAAGTGGAAGAAAAACCCACATGCAGCAGAAGCAAGACTGTAGGCTCCACATCAGCTGCAAGACAACACCTGCAAGGACTCTGATACTTTGGGATAACAGGGGCAGGAATGCACCACTGGGAAATGAGATAAAGGTCTGAACCTAAATCAAGATAACCACATGGCAGCATTTATTTCACTCTGGTGGGAAGTTCCCCCATCATTAACTACAGCAAGACAAATCCACTATTAACACAATGAAGCCCATCTTACACTGCTCAGCCCCTGTCAACACAGCTACACTGGGCTTTCTACAAACCCTTCTAACTGCAGAGTTTCTGCAGGGAAATGTGGCAAACAAGCCATAGGGCTCATAAAAAGCTGCAATATTATTCATTTGTAGTTTTCCATCAATTACTCCATTTAAAAATTAAATAATTCCTCCCTTACCCAACCCAAAACAAAAACTGCACTCTGGCTCCCATCTGCACAGATTTGCCATTTCTTGTAATGCAGAGCATATTTTCTCCTATTTCCACCTGTCCCTTAATTACCCATTAATTTCTGAAGAAGTTGATATACCTGGTACCACTTCAGACACTGAGAAGAACGTGCTCAGTTAACAAGGGAACAGAGACATGTTTGCACTTTAAATGCATTCTGCCAGGAGAGAACAACGATGTTGAACTGCCTGTGGGATCTGACAAAATCACCAAATTTTGTGTTGATTTGAAACTACTGCACCTTACTGAAGTTCAGTGTTTGAAAAGCTAAACTTACGAGCTTCTGAAACCTCCACACAAACCCAGCCTCACACCTCAGTGTACAAACTCCCCAACTCCCTTTTCCAAACTTCACTCACACACAGGCAGTTCAGAACCCACCTCCCCAAAATGAGGACTGAGCTGAGGAGCATCCCCAAGGGAGCCTGCACTGCAGCCAGGTGTCACCCCAGGTCTGGAGGGTGTCATTCACTCCCCACCCACCCTGCTCTGCTGGAATGCTGTGGTTAGATCAGGCCTTGCTGCTCTCCTGAAGTCTGAATTCACCACACCCTGACAATAATGATCCCAGGAAAACAAGCCATAAATTCCTCAGTGAGGAACCACACAACAGCTAGAGATCCTGTTCACACCTTCCAACAGGCCTGACAGCTGATGGCTCTGCCTCAAAATGGTGTAGAAAACAGGGGGGAGGTTGTTTTGATTTTACAGGCTGTCCCCCAGTTTGCTGCAGAGGTTGAAACACAACATCAGAGCAGGTCAGTGCCACAACTGAAACTCCTCCTCAGTCACCATCTCCTGAAGGCCACAAACTGCTCATTTTCCAGCACCCAAGCTGGGATGCTCAGGGATGTGCTGCCCACACACCATCCATGCACACAGCAGTGAACACACAGACTCCAGCAGAGTCAGCACCAGGTGAGGGAACAAAACTGCAACAGACACCGAGACCCCTCTGGCAGCACACCTCCATCTCAGTTTCCCTACTTGCAAGGAGGAATTATTTTCTTGCTGTGGAAGCACATTCACTACAGACATGGTTGCCAAAAGAGGCAATGAGAACTCCAAAGACAAAGTATATTATCTCTAAACTTTCCACTTTCTGTGATAACCAAGGTAAGCAGCAGGAACTGAATAAGGAACAAAGAACACCTAAGTGCTGTTTTGTCAGTTCAGTTCCATAAATAAAAGGACAGTGGCTGTGGGGTCAGTCATGTAGTGAACAACAATCATAATGGGCCTTAAGTCACCATCTCTCTCACCCCCCAAGGCACTGCTGGCACAAACAGCTCCTGTTCCAGCAGCTCACTGCTTTGCAGGTTAAGATCCCACTCCCTGTTTTTCCCAGTTCTGCCCAAGTAATTGTTCAGGCTCAGTCCTTCCTTGTCAGGTGCCTACTTCCACCTAAGTATTTTTGGACATGTTATTTAGACTGTGGTAATGCCTGAATTATGCCAGGTGTTTTCCAAGCAGAGAGACTGCCCCTTAGTATGTAACTGCAGTCATTTCCTATCACAGGGGAATTTTAGCACGAGTAGCTCTACCATAGATCAGTTTTACCTCCCTACTCAGCCCTGTTTTCTTCTTCAAAGCTGCACCTATTTAGTGCTCTGTTTGGGAATCTGACTGATAAACCTCCTGTTTCCCCTCAGTTCAGATCTGTTTGCTGACAGACAAGGTACCACAGACATAATCACCACCTGAGACACAAAGCTGAACTCAAATTCAAAAAGGTTGAGGGAGAGAGGGGAGAGAAGCAAAGACAACTGGAGTGTCTGTGCTGAAGGAGCCCAGCCTGGCACTGGCAATCCCATGGGATTTGCATTGGAACCAAGCTTCTCCAGAGACCCAGGGCTCCTCTGAGCACACAGCAGGGAGAGCTGCCCTTGCACTCACTCTGTCAGATGCTGGAATTTTAAGAATTTAAGGTTGACCAAAGGCTAGCCTGAGAGAAAGAGGGAGGCTCTGAAGAATCCCTGGTGCTTTAACTTTATACAGTCAGGGCATATGTCAGACATAAGCAACCTTTCCAATGACTCTCACACTACCTTTTCTTCCACAATTTCCCTCAATTCTTCATTTAATAGCTCTGTCATTATGGAGGGGACTGATTTATTCCACAGAAACATGGGATGGCTACTCAATTTGGGAAGAGAAAGAGCAAGACAGTTTGCTGAAGGATCCTTACCACATCTCAGCATCACACACTTTTGCCTTGACAAACTTTTACCATCATAGGAAAACAGGAGTTATGCACAGCAATAAATACCACATGGTGAGTAATTATAGAAGCAATATAATCCACAGCAAACATTTCAAGGGATCAACTTTTCCTTGTTGACCAGTCTTTTGCATGCTCAGTAGATAATCCATGCAGTGCTAACATTTCAGGGAGTTGAAAACAATTGCAACTTGTACTGTTAGTTGCACTCCCTGGTCGGTAAAATTTGTATTTCCTTTCAGCTGACTTCCCCAAAAAACTCTTTTAAAACCCAACAGTAACTACAAAGAAATCCAATTGTTTCTGAAGAGTCTTTTTTCTCAAAGAGAGCAAAAAGAACAAAACCAAACCACTTTATTGATGCAAAGAATCTACCTAGAAGAAGCTGAAGTGAAAAGCAACAGCAAAGGTACCATAAAATACTTGCAATATACTCAATTTAACATGTTGATTTGGACAGTAATGCAAACGAGCAATGCTGTGCAGAGGTGATCATGAGGAGAAAAAAGCTGAATATTAGTAGGAGAGGAGATTCTATAAATGAAAGTGAATGGTTTTTAGGAGACTTATTCTCCACAGCTTTCTATTAAAGTGAAATTGCATCCACAAATATCTGAACACTTACCCATCCACCTGCTCCTCTCCCAGAATGTACCGCAGGTTCTTCAGGAAAGACAGGGAGACCAGTGCATGGGAATGACGAATCTTCACATACCCTGTTACTGTCTCAATCAGACCCATGAAATTCTCCAGTTCTGAGGCAATGTTATCTACAGTGAGAAAAAGATAATCATTATCATTAACAGAATTCACAGCTTTGCCTGATACTCTGCTTCGTGCAGTATTAGCTCAGTAAAAGAAAATGTTTGTACTTGTTGCTTTTGAAAATGAGAGACACTGGTGCTCCTCCCCCAGAACAGTTGCCTGTGCAGCCAGATGGTGGAAGGGCAAAATAAAGCCACAGAGTAACAGTGGGAAACCAGTCCTGCTTTTCCATACTGGAACACCTGGTATTTCCATGGGCATTGCACTCTGAAGGCAGCACCAAATGGCGAGCCAGCATTCTGGCAGGGATGAAAAGACCCTTGTGTAAATGTACACACCATGAGAAGGAATTGCTCTTTGGGTATGGAGCAAGGCTCAGGCAGAAAGCTCCACTGGAAAACAGAGAATGAGACTGAAGATGGAGAGGAGAGGGTATGTTCCTAGTCTGCCCTCAGCATTGCTTTCCATGACCTGAAAAGCTACAAAACTGAACCAGTTGGTGAAACAGCAAAGATAAAACCATCAGGAAATCCTCCTGCCATGAAACATGTTCCAGAAACTCACTGAAGCTGACTTTCTATTAGGAATTATTAAAATTACTGCAGAGGAAGCTCCACTCTTCAGAACTGCCTCCTCTCTATGAACTGTCCCTGCCCAGGGCTGCAGCACCCCATCCTTCACAAGCACAAACTTTGCTGTCCTGACCTCCTGGCCCACCCCCACTGCCTGGTGCCATCACCTTGCCAAATTATGCTGCAGTTCCAAGGAAAAGTTTTTAAGGACTTGGGAGAAGCTGCTTTGGGATGTGTTTGCTGTGATGAACACACCAAAGTCCTAATGGATGGCTAGGATGACCAATTATCACATATCAATGGTTGGTTCCCATACCAAATAATCAGATGCTCTTTGGCACTCTAAAATAATGCTTAAATAAAATTTAAAAATTCCCACACACTTGCCCCAGGTAAGTGGAACATCTCCCATAAGGGAATCTTGTACCTGTAGCAGTGGGAGAACAAATTAAAAAATCCACATGCTGCTGTAACTAAACCCCAGAACCTTCATTCAGCATGAGGCAGGGAATCAAACAGATCCCAATCTTTCAACCTTATTCATGAAACCAACAGAGATCTTCCATAGGGACATACAAGTCCAATAAAAACTAACAGCAATTTTTACTCGGCTTTTAAGAGCTCATCAACTGTCAACACCTCCCTGGCTGATGAATCACTGCTCTGACAAATTTAATCCAGTGCTTGTACAAGACATGTGACAGAGATGGCCAGCTCACTAATGCTGACCATCCAGCAGCAGCGTTAGGCTTCATAAGAGCTCTCAGCACTCTGGATTCCATGTTCTAGCAAACACCACACCTTGCCTTAAAAAGAGAGGACCTGCAGTCTTACAGTGCCATGTGACAAGTTATTTACCTACCCAGATGCAAGGATTTTCAATGTTTCCACCTTCTTGGGTGTTTATTACTCCTTTGTGACCACAGCTTGTCTAACTGCTTAATCCTGGCCTTGTCCTGCCAAAAAACCTGACAAAAATACCAGCATTCCCTGGGAGCAGAACAGCCATCCCACCCGCCTGGGGCAGGATGGTGCTGCACTGGGCCAAATCAAACAGGAGCACTGCTCTGGGCCTGGAAAGCAATCAGCTTGCTGAGTTTTTAATGTTCTTATCATTGTGCTGACGACAGAAGGAAAAATGTGAAAAGCAGCCTTATCAGGGGTTCAGAAGGAGAGGGCGATCACTTACTTCCACGGCGGATGTTGATCAGCAGATTTCCCTTGAGAATTGTGCATCCCTGCAACATTTGTGCTGATGTGACCGAGTCAATGGTCTTTGTTTTTCCATCCTCACAGATTTTGGGGCAAGGTCCCTCACAAGGGCTGCAGAACATGCTGTGAGGAAAGAGGGGGACATTGAAAATAAACAGCGATATGTGACTCTGAGTCTACAGACGGCTTCGAGTTGAATTTTGGAAGATATTTCCCTCTAAAGCTTAGGCAAATCCTCCATGCCAGAAGGAAAGCTGCCATGCTTGCTCAGGATACACTTGCCTGCTGCACTCCAGAGAAGCTGGAGCATTGTACCTCCTCCAGTGGTTGAATGGACCCATACCCATGGTCTGCCAGCTTCTGGAAGGTTCTGTGGTCCTTCCAAAGTCAAAGGCACCTCAGGTAAAACCCAGTGCCCTTACAACTGTGCATCTACTCCAACTAAATTGTTCCCAGGAACCCCTCCCATTTATGAAGGCAGCCTCAGAGTGCAGGGAGATTTTGTGCTAATCCCAGCCCAACCTCAACAAAATAGGCCAGCCAAGAACTGGATATGGGAAAATACTGCTCACATTCTTATAAAGTTGTCCGTGTCCATGTCCATAAACCAATATTTAAAGCTCAGCACTAGGGAATTCCATGTTCCTGGCCATTTAACTCAGAAAGACAACTGTGGGGGCACACAGTCAGGAGGGATGTGGAGAAAGTGAGCAGTCAATTAGTCACTACTTCTTACAGCTTAAGAGGTATTACAGCAGCAAGTTTAAGGAAACAGAAGATTGTGTCTTGATGCAAGGACAACTAATTGGCAACAGGAATTGGAAGAGGAAGGCCAGCAGTCTAGCAAGTTCAAAATGGGTGATACAGATGGAAACATGAAGACACAGCCCCAAAGTCAGAGAAACCAGATTGCCAGAAGCTGGGAGGCAACACTGAAACACAGGCTCGTTTCTGCTTCTTATACTCACAGGCACTCAGAGCATTTTTAGCAGCCAAACTCAAGCAACTCAAGACAGACCAGCCTTTGGCTGTAGGAGCTTTTTAAAGGCTCCATGTTATATTCCTTACATATTCATCTCAAAGTTGGACACTTCACGAGTGTACAACACCCCCTGATCACTCCTCCTGGTAGATGCCTTTCCTGATTCAAGGTAATTTTTATTTTCCAATTTATTCTAGCATTTTACTTGGTATTTCATGATTACTTACTCCACTTAATACCACTTTAGAGACGGAAAAATAAAAATTTTAAAAACCCAGCTCCAAAGACAAAGGCTTCTGCTGACAACACTGATGGACAGGGGCCTAGTATTTATTTAAAAAAAAAAAAAAGTGAACCCACTTTTCTCTGAGGCTTAAAGAAACATGTAAATTGATAACAGTTTTCCATGCATAAACCATAACAGAAAGAAGCTCCTTTCCTAAGTAGTAAGCTCCTATTTCAAAATCCTGCTCTATAACCTGCCACAAACCACTAAAAGCTGCAGACACAAGAAAGAGGCTTCAACTAAATGTACAAAGAATGCTGGAAATGCTTTCCATTTGCAGCTATTTGTTAACAGCACCTCTGGGGAACAGAACATTCACTGGCCTTGAGTTACAGCTCCTTTCAATCTCTGCAGAGAGCACAACACCAAGATAAGACAGGATGGCCACGCACTCCAGCGTAAGCAGCTCAAACAGCTGCTGCTACAAGCTCCAGGAGATAACAAAAGCTGCATTTCTCAGGTGAATATCTGGATTTGGGCAAAGGCTGTGTTAAGTTGCTTGTATCCAAATGCCAGCTGGAGACTGCCTGGAACGGCTGGATGACACACAACTGCTGCATCACCACGATCACCTTTCCAGAAAACACAGCAGCCTACAAAGACATCTTTTTAGCATAATACTGAAGCACTACAAATTTTAGCACAGTATCCTTTGCTGAAAGTCCATGACTTCCAAGGGACAGTAGGCAATGAAGGCTGTTTGCAAGCAAACATTGCTCCAACTGTTAGAATTAAATAACAGGAGGAGAGTGACATCCTTACTATTGTGCATTATTTTTGTCATCATCTATACGATTACTTCCTTTTAAAACACCATTGTTATCTCCTGGAAATAGCGAAAAAAGGGAAATTAAATTAAATACACTGAAGAATATATGTTTCTAAAATGCAGGCACACATAAAGCAAATAATATGCAAGACAAGGTAACTCCTATGGTTTGTTCTGTGTGATAATGGTCATCAGCCAACTCCAGCCTTGAGCATCACTGTGTTCTTGGGCTTCACTTTTGTTTTGTTACTCCATTTGAAGACCTGGTTCTGCACTGCATGGCCTCCTCCAGCCCTTCTGAACCACCAGAGCTGCACAGAACCACACACACCCATCAGGAGGGTTCATCACGGAAAGGCCAAAATCAGCTTCGACCGGGAAGCCACGCAATCCCCCACTGCAATTCCCCCTCCACCCCAAATAATTTTCACCCCAAGCTGCCCCTGAACAGGGAGTGGCAAACCCCCAGAGGACAGCCAGCGTTACCTTTGGCTCCCGTTGCGGATGAAGCCCGAGGGACACTCGGCCATGCACTCGTCGTTGTGAATCACAAACTTCTCGTACTCGCTGGCGTCCGTGGCGGGGACCTTGGAGCAGAACTCCCTGGTGACACAGCGCCAGCCCTCGAACTTGTAGGTGTTGGGGGGACAGGTGGGCAGGCACACGCCCTCGTAGTAGTAGTTGCGGCAGGCCACGCACGCCGTGTTGTTGTCGGGCGCCGTGCAGCTCCCCAGGCACTCGGGGTGGCAACACTCGTTTTGGTCTGTGCAGGCTCGCTTCCCGCACGAGCTGGGGCACACTGCAGGACACAAAGCAAGGCAGCATGAGCAACACCTGCCGTGGGGAGCGGCACTAAAGCACAAACTCTGCTCTGTGCAGCTCTACGGCGATTCGTTCCCTGCGCTCCAGAGCATCTCTGGGAAAGAAACCAAACCCGCTACTGTAAAAATTTCTGGTTTTCTCAGCTTTAGTTGCCTGAAAGTATCTTTTTCTCGGATCAAATTTATGACATGAACCAAGTAAGTAATAAAGAAAACTGCTGAAAGCAAGATCAACATAAGGATAATGGAAACAGGCAGTACTGGAACCTAGTCCATAGCCCCAGTATTATGGACTTTTTTTTTGGCATGCTGACTTATTGTCTTTCTAAGCATTTCTTGCCTTTCCTATTTGTACTTCAAATTGGTCTTTTATTGGCAAGAAAACAAGCTTCCTTCAAAACAACTTAATTACACTTGTAGAAGGAAGCACTGCTCTACTGCAGCACACATGGCTGGGCTGACCCCAGTGCAGCATCCCAACGCTGCTTATGTGAGCAAAATGCGGTTTAATAAAGCATCAAATCATCATCCACATCAAATACCGAGGAATTATGGAGCTACTATTTTCCCCTGAAGAGCATAACAGAATTCTGCCTTATCCTCAAATTCTGGGTTCAGAGAACAAAATATGAAAGAAAGAGAAAAAAAAACCCAGGGTGCAAATTTATGGAGACATTCGTTTTATGTGAAAGCGTTTCAGCTTGGAAGACACGAACAAAGAGCAGAATCCTCAGCAGCAGAGCTCACCACTGCTAGATCAAAAGAAGTGGCAGCATTATATTTATGTAACAACAGCATTTTGATTACAGCACTCTATGGCCTTTTAGCCACACGAGCCTTGTGCCAGAGGCTCTGGAAACACACAGATTGCAAATCTGGTTTGCATTAAGTAGCTGTTTGCCACTTTCTAACTTAGCTAAAACACTGTATCAGTAACAGCAGCAGGATTTCAGTGGTGCCACTACAGAGAGACACAAGAGGAGCACCACAGACATTTAAACTGAAAGACTTCAGCAGAAAGCAGAAGTTAACATCCCAAAATGACCATGGAAGCAGCTGATGGAACTCCACCTAAGTTCTTCATTGTGATTTATCTCTCAAGTTCTTCATTGTGATTTATCTCTCAGTTTGCAGCTATGGTGTTGTTTTAATGCAGGACTAAACACCCTCAAGTTTTAATGCCCCCCTCTTCCCATAAAATCCAGGCTTTCCAGTTTTTACAATCCCATTCAGCAGAACTCCACCATCCTGACACAGGACAAAATGCTCAAGGACTGCTGTTAAGCAATCACAATAACAGTAATAACAACAACAACAACAATTCCCCCACTAAAACAAACCAGAAACCACAAAAACCCCCATTGCTCATAGCTCTGCATCCAGGATGTTGACATCTTACACTGACTTTTGATTATAGACATTTTCTGACAGCTTTAAGTAGTGCCCACCTTGAAAAGGACTTGCCAAAACGCCATAGAAGAATTTTGCATTTCTTATCAAAATGATTCTATATTGACTCTTGATTAATTTTAATCACCTTATTTTGAAATAGATGCATATTTGAATAGGGGGGAGACTGAGAACAAGGAGGTGGGACCATGAGCACTGCTGGTGCCTGCCCAGGTACCACAAGCATCACAACTCTCACATGAAAACCAAATTAAGAAAATTTTTGCAGAGCCTGTAAGACTACAAAGAGCAGGAATGCAGAGGCAATCACTACTAAATAATTCATTGTCTGAAGATGCTAGATGGTGTTTTTTTGTCTTGAAAAGGAAATAAGCCATATACACCAAAGCCATATACCAAAATAAAACATGCATGTGTGTATTCTCTTTTGGACACTAATCTGCACCAGTGCAAAAGAAGTCTGCCCAGTAAGACATCACAAATTGCCTTTCCCCTTAAGGTACACAAGACTTGCATCTGGCACTAGTAAGGGTTTAAAAAAAAATAAAAATTCAGTGTGTCTTGCTAGCAGATGGACTGCTGTGCTGAGTGGGTGCCAGAACTCAGATTTCATGTGGTAGCTACATTTCCAGTTCAAAGCCCTACTAAAAAAAACACACACACCCCACCCCATGCCTCCACAAAGTTCATTACTGGGTGTATTGATTAAATACATGATTTTTTTGTTTTCATCTGAACAATTTGCTGGAAAACAAACACCGCTGTACTAAGTATTGGGATAAACATAGATTAAGTTTATTTCATTCCTGGGAAAGACTCCTGTATTCCCTTAATGCCTCTGCCATTCATGAGCAGTCTGCTATAAAAATAGGATTCCCTGTATCTCCTGGTAAATCTGCTGACTCTGGTCTACAGAAATATAAATTGGAGCACAGAAGGATACACAAGTTCACATGAAAAAGGCCATCAGTGAAACACATTTTCAAAACTATAGCAATATTTTAATCACAACCATTTTAACATGAACTCTTGAAAACTTTATAAAGATAATTTTTTAAAAGCTCAGCAACCTCCCCTTTTCCTCAGTCCTATTTTCTGCTTGTTCTTGCTAACGTTGGCAGAGTTTTCAGCCTGGAGACAATACGGGTATCCTGTTTCTTTGAAGAGGCAGAACAAGAACTTCTGTGTGTGTGTGTGTGTGTGTAGGATGTATTATCAACAACAAAAAAGCCTTATCTGCCTTACACGCCAGCTCCCTCAGATATCCCTGTCCTAAAACCTTACTAAACATCACTGGCTGACCTCCCAGTCCAGACCCATCCATCCTCCCCCCACCCTCCCAAACTGTGCTACTTGGGCTCCTAGATTTGTACCAAAACATGCAAAACTCAGGTTCCAAAACACTTTGGCCAAAAAAAGCGCCCTGCAATGCACTCAGTAACTTGTTGACTTAATTCTGCAAGAACATCAGAGACACAAACAGGAGCAAACAGTGAGCTGACATTTGGGGACAGAATTTATCAGCCAGGTACAGCAGTGCCTTGGAACATGAAGGTTGATGACGATATAGACCAAAAAAAAACAACCCCCTGAACAAATCCTTGCTGACAAGCCCAAGGGCAAAAAATGCTTAATTGTCATCACATGGAGATACCAAAATAATGGAAAATTTCAGAGACCTTGGAGGGCAGCCATGGGAGAAGGAAGTCAAAGCAAGACGTGGAGAAGGGCAGACCCTTAAGCACTTTAATAAAGAGATGATGGAGGCTGACTAGAACAGCATCCATTTACATTTAGGGAGTGAAAGCAGTGTCAGATCTTCAGAGAAAGACACTACAAGAGTATCAGTAGCAAAACCAACAACAGAACTTGGACTGTCCATCTATACTTCACCTTCTCTCTGGTTTCTTCAAATGAGTTTTCCCAGTCAACAAAAAATTCTGATTTCCCAAATACTATTAAGACACTATGATCACTGATAAAAAAGAAGAGAAAGGCAAATTTTTTCATTCCAAGATGCCTGTTTACTGAGCAAATCAGATTTAGGCTTGACATTTAGCAAGGAGACACCTTAAAACTAAATGCAAGAAACATCTTAGAAACAGGAGGAGCCCCAAGAGAATCTGACTCAGAGACTCATTATCCTCAATTAAAACCCCCAAGATGCTAAACCAGAACTGCAAAACACAAAGCAAGGTTTGGAAATCCTCAAACACAGCTCTGGAAGGGGGAAAAAAAAAAATTCAAAAGCAAGCAACAAATCATGTGTATTGATGACAGTTGCCTTTTGGACAGGCTGAGGCTGAGGAGGTGGCAGTAAGTTTGTGTGACATCCAAACCCTCCCTGCTATGCGGAGCGTGCACCACGCCAGGGCTCGGGGCTGACATCACGGCTATCGTACGGTTTGGGCAGACAAAGTGTTCTTATCATCTCCAAGACGCCATGACTTCAGCGATGCTGGAGCAGAAAAATCAGGTGAATAAACAATCAGTCACAGGGAGTGCAAATGCAGCCAGAGGAGGAAGACTCCTGGCAAGCGGAGGCGCCGGCCTCGGCCAAGGATGGCACCGCGCCAGTCACATGCGGGCAAGCAAAAGGTTGCCAAGTGTGGGATAAATATTTTTTAAAGATTCTTTCTCTCCTTGTAAAAAGATACTTGATCCTTCTTTGGTTTGTTGGGTTTTTTTTATTTGTATACTCTTTTTTAGAGCATCCTTCGGATAAAATAATGTTTCAGGGGAAAAAAAAGCGCCTCGTCTTGAGTAGCAACCAGAGGAGGAAGGGAGTGTTTTCTCCTAGCCAACTGCTGAAAAAAATTAGCTGTCTATATTTATCCACAAAGACAGAAAAATACAGTCACTTTTGGAATGTTAATCCTTCTACATGACAGAATTTTAAAAATATTGCATTTTAATGGGCTAAACTTTGGTACGGTCTTTCAAACAGCTGACTTCAAATGCTCAAACAGCCTATACAAGACCTGATTTCTTTTGCCCAAAATTCTGTGAGAATAGAGAGACTGGAGAGACATTACTCAGAAAATCCAGTTCCAGTGATTCATGGTCAGGACTGGAATCAAAAAGTACAGAATAAAAGGAAATATACATATTAAATACATGCAGTAGCATGTTCTGATCACAGAAATATGGGTAAAAGTCATCTCCAAGGCACTGAAGAGGCCACTCAGAGCAGTTGTGTAAATCTTTATATTGCCACAGAAATACCTATTAGCAGCTTATCAACAATGGTGTATTTTTTTCTTTTCTGTTCCCCCATCTCTAAAACTCATAATCTCATATTCAGTGAAAATCCTGAAGGCAAAAAATGCTGCCATGTTGAATCACTTTCTAATAGTTAAGGCACAAAGTCTGGCAGCTTCTGACATTAACTGCCAGATCTCAATAGTTCAGTTCAGCCCAGCACTGATCTAGGACCTGGAAAATATCTCCTCCCCTGTTACACCTCCAGTTTGTAGAGTTGTGTCCACCAGTGAAATATTTGGATAAATTTATACAAGCTTACACCAAGAGGGCACTAAGTCTACAGCCCACAAGCTATGTCTGACTCAAGATCAGTCATGCGTTTCCATGTTTAAATCCTAGTCACTACCAATCCATTTTTATCCCTGAGACCTTTCCAAGGATCCTGAAATTGTTCTGAAGTGGTTCAGGGAATTATTTTCTTCCCACTACACCTGGTCAGCCTCCATCACACAAAGCTTTTTGGTCTCTCGCTTCTCGGTATTTCTGTTTGTCACAGATGCTGTGTATGCCTTTATCCCTGCATGAAGGAGTGGGTGTGATGAAGCATCCAGAACCTCAAAATAAGGATTTACCCAGCCTGACATCAGCCCATAGCTGCCCAATTTTTAATCATATGAAAGACTGATCAAGGAATCGGTTCTTGCATTCTCCTCCTCACAATTTTACAGGTGAAAAACAATACACAGCCAATCGTGCAGCAGCTGGAGCCAGCTGCTCAGATGGAAGCACCTGTAGATGATTCTGGAGCAAAGGAAGTGGAAGGAAGGAGTGGGAGACAGTTTAGGATAGGCAGGTCCAGCACCATCCAGCACCTGGAGACTCCCAGATTCCACCAGCTGCAGTGAGGTCTATAAAGCAGAGAGGAAACGTTCACCACTCAATGAGCACATCCCACACTGGAGTTGGATGACCCCACACATCCCTTCTCTGGCCACCTCTCATTCATTCCTTACTCTAGAAGTCACACCAAAACAGCTTCCTGCTTCCCAGCTGTGACATAAAAAACCACTTGTGCCAGATCCATTTTATTCAGAGCAGAGGACTTGGGGACACTCTTTGGCACTGCAAAACTCCCATCCCTTCAGGTTTCTGCAAATGAAGCAATCAACCCTGCTAAATGCTCCAGCAGCATGACAGGAACTCCCACCCCACCAAAAGGAGAGGAAATGGAAACCTGAGTGAAGAAAACCACCTTATCCCAAGTCAACAGGAACCAGGGACAGCACAGGCAGTGCGCGTCTGCTCCCAAGCGCGTAACACCACGGCCCAGGAGGTGCAAACAAACACCAGTTATTGACAAACCCCGGCAGCACCAATTGCATTCTCCTCCAAAACAGTTCATGCTGCCCAGCACAGCCCAGACTGGCGCTGTTGCAGCTGGCACTGGGGAGAATGAGGAAAAAAACAAGTCCATTTAGTCCCTTCCACGCCAGTATGAATTCAGCACATAAACAAACCCCACGGAGGCAGATACACAACCATCTCTGGGGATTTGGGGCCAGTTGTACTCTATCTTCAACACTGGGTAAACAAACTGGTTGGGAATGTTTTACCAGCAGTACTGCACTGCTCCAGAAGGATTTCCTCTACGCACGAGGAAATTTCCCGTGGAAGATGCAAATCAGAGCAGTACCACCGATCAGAGTGGGGATGAAGGCAGGAACTGAGGGTCCCCCCGTGGTGGTGAAAGCTGCTCCCATCCACTGCCATCCCCCACCACTCACTGCCACAGATTTGTCCACATTCCTAAAGGGACAACTGAAGTTCCTGAACTTTGCAGTAACAGATAAGGAAAGTGAAGTGCTGCAGAAGAACAGCTCTGAGGCAAATTATTTTTCTTTTTGCTGCAGATTACCAGCGATATATTGGGGTTTTGCTTGTTCTTGCTAAAAGCCAGATTTAATCTGCCTGTCTTCCAAATGCTTCAAGTGTAAAGAAATAAGCTTTACAGGGTTTAATTAATATACTGCAAGGAAGGAGTGCTGGTCAGCCATCTCCTGGCAAAAGCCCAGCTGGAGGAGGACTACTATTCACATTCCAGATTTTTTCAAAAGGAGGAAGACAGGCTGATAACATTATCACACTGGCCTAAATGATGTAGTTCTCTTAATGCCGAAGGATCACGGCCGTTTAATCCAGGGCAAACAAGAGTCACTGCTTTGGAGGGATTCAGCTCCTGCTTCATTTCAGGAATGCCCTTTGCGTTCATGCCTCACACCCATCAACAGCTTAACCATTCTGGCACCAGCAGTGAAACAGAATGTTCATCTTGGAGGCTGAATCAACACTGCTCCAGCCGAGGGCTAATTACACTAAAATTAAAGGGAAAAAAAAAGATTCAGGAAAACTGTTCATAATACACACAGTGGGGCAAATCTAGGAAGTTTTTGTTCATCTGCTACTGACATGACAACGACAAATGACAAAACCTGTCAAGTGCTAAACATTAGAGAGATGAAAATTCAATGAAATAGCCAGAAAGAGCCAGAACATTCAAACTGTTTTACTACAGAGCAAGATTTTTCAAGTTGTTCACCTGTTAGTGAGACAGGTCACTAAAAACAGGATTAAGATCCAGATGTTCGGGAGCCCAAGAAAAGAGCAGGATGATAATGGAAGGGCAGAACAAGGTGCAAGAATGCTGATGGTCTGGTCATTTAAATTAAAAACTACTAAATCTGGGAGTATTACACCACTTATGATATTTGTACATTGCAAGTGAAAGGCACCCTGTTAACAACAGCAGCAACGATGCTCCAAACAATATTAAGGCAATTATGCTAAAATGATCAAATAAAGTATTTCCTTCAGGACTTCCAGAAATGCAAGAGTGTAAGCAAATCTGACAGCAACTGAAGATTGTGCTCTAGAGATCCACAAGAATCAAAGGGTGAGCTCTTTCCTTGGTTTTAATAATCACAGAATGTATTTTTCATTCTAAATCTTCCTCTACTATAAACGCAGAGGGACTACAGAAAGTTCCTGAATTTCTAAGACCTAAAAGCAGGCAGGAAGATTGTGCATTAATCCATTTCTTAATGCATTTTAACAAATTTACAGGCAACATGACAGTGGGAAGGATACAGCTGACTTTAAAGCGGTATTAGAATTACTTTCTTCTCAAATACCACAACTATGGATGGAAGCATCCCAGAGAGAAATGGGAAAATGTTGAGTTATCTTTTTAGACTTGATGCAAAAATTGCTTTAATAATCTGTAAATCACCCTGAACTATCTGGACCTAAACTTTCAACTCCATCCTTCATGGTCTGATCTGAAAACAACAGAACTGCTGCAACAGTTGTCTGTTTGCTTGGGGGTTCCTGAGCAGCTTCTGTGTGCACAGAATAGCTGGAGCTGGGCTGCAGAGCCTGCTTTGGGAAGTGCAAGGATGCTCCCAGTCCCTTGTGGCACTGGACACGACCACAAACCCAAAGCAGGGCCCAAGTGAACCATTCAGCAGCTCTGGATCCCCAGACAGCTCCAGCCAAGCAAAGGACTCAAACACCTGAGCCAGAAGGCATTGGGGAAAAGTGCCATGGGTCAGCAAGGAGCACAGATGGAACAGCAGCAGCTGGGAGTGCTCAGTGCTTCCTGCTAACCCAAGTGAGGGATGACAGTGTCATCCTGCCTGTGCTCAGTCACTATCTTTAAAAACCTCCTCCGTTGTGAGACAGAACTATTTCGGTTCTTCCAACAGTTTGATAAATAAACTGTTTGACTGTGACATCCCCCAGAAACTGCAAACACACAGAATATACTCACGGGACAAACTGCACACACTGCTGCTGGCCATGTACTCACACACTGCTACGGCTTGGATGCTGGAGCTGTCTCTGCTGATACACTTCCACACGCTTTTGAGGAATTCCTGCTAGCATGACTGGGAGAAAATAACAATGACATTGCTTCGGACTTTCTAAATCCCTCCCTGTAGTAAGGATTTGTGATCAGATTAGGGAGTACCAGAGGTTTATTTATTTATTTGTAGGAAGGACAGCCAAGGTGAACTGTATCCCTGGCTCTGACAGGGGCTCCAGGCTGCAGCAAAGCCAGCTCAGAGACACTGCCTGGCTGCTCTGAAGCTGGAGACAGCATCAGACAGCACTTATTAAAGAAAAAGAGGGGATTCATGTTTTTGATATTGGCACAAAGTGGGAAGCACGCTGCTTCCCACTCTGTTTTTGCTCGAGTTTGGCACGTTTGAGCTACGCCTTTCTTCTCCGGTACCTTTTTTTGTCATCTCAAGTCACATTCACATGAACATATAAATACGCAGATCCTTACGCTCTGTGTATAGCAGATACTTACAAGGATGGTCTCAAAAAAGAATATTCTTTTCACACACTAAAAAAATTATACAGAGTTATTTTAAATTCAGAACTGTTTGTATATTCCTTATAAGTTTATAAAACTCTCACTGTCCTCCCATGACTAACGAAACTGGAATTGAGAGAGTATTCTATATTTATAACTCGTCTGGTTGCTCATGCCTATGGCCCTATTTCCACCCTCCATTACTGTACACAGAGCTATGTGAGGTATTGTGGGTTCCCAAACTTCACCGATTTCCTAACAAGGCAGGCCTGTGTCCCGGAGGAACAAGCTGGGGGCTGTTTCGTTCCAGCATTGGCCCAACTCGGAGGGAGAGGCCTCGAGCACTGTGGTTTTGGCAGCTCATCCTGAAGCTGGTATTAGAGGCCACGTCTGGGCAGTGACACGCCGAGCTGGCACCGGGCTGGGGATCGATGCTGTGTCTGCAGCACAGCCCCTCTGGGATTCCTGCACACTCACCCCACTGACTGCAGCAGCTCCTCGGTCACCCACAGCATGGACACACCACAGGCACCAGGCAAAACCAGCCTGACAGATTTGTTGGCCTCTTAAAATCCTCCAAATTTATCCAAACCTCCCCCAAGAGCACGGTGTGCTCACTGATGCTGGCCCACTACAGACCTCCAGTGGCTGGCAGAGAAAGAGACTATCAGGTATCTAAATGCAGCAAAATAAGGAAAAACTGGATTACATACAAGTGAGGGCTGGGTGACATTTCTTACCCATATGAACACCATGCAATCACATCCCATCTTTTGAAAAAAAACACTTTGCTAGTTCAAAAATCCCAGCAAGAAATCTGAGGTTTTGTCATTGCAGAGGTGCCTCATAATTGATGCATTTTTAGCTAATGCCAGGCACTTGTGGGGCACAAAGCTTTTTTTAATTCACAGCTCCTATATAAATAAGCATTTATCCAAAAAGCAGAGAGGAAACAGGCACAGACTTATTTTTTAAATTCAAAGTATGTTGTTGGTGGGTGGGATTAGGGTCTAACACTCATAGAGGTGGATTCATTACAAGGCCAGGATGGATAAAAGCCTTGAGTAAACTGGTCTAATAGAAATTGTCCCTGCCCATGACAGGAGATTTGGGCCTAGATAAGATTAAGGTCCTCTCCAACCCTTGACATTCTAGGCTTCACTGATTCATTAGCATATTAGAGCTACAAAAAACCCAAAAAAGCAAGAAACCCAGAACTCTTCCTAAGAGGCTTTGCTGAAAAGCAAGTTCAGAAGAATTTATCTGGGGGTCTGAATGCTTCACATACAGAAGCAAGGCAAGATCTGGACTATGCTCAGAAAGTTTAAGGCTCCAAAAAACCACTACCAGTAAAGCAAGAGGCGAACATGGACAACTTTGTGTAACTGAATTGAGAATGTTTCCCCCTAGGAAAATTAATGTTCCCTTGAATACTGTAGCTGAGAGAGTGACAGCTCCTAAATCCTCCTATAAGGCAAACCAAGAACACCTGCCTTTCCTTCCCTTTAATCCCAGGGTCACTGGCTCTGCTGTGGGTAGGCACAACTGCAACTTTTTTTCCCCCTGAATTTATTCAGCCGTTTTCTTTGCTTTGCAATAAAGCTGTCAGGATTAACAGGCAGCTCTGGTGAGTCAGATGTTCAAAGAGAAAACATGATCTGTACCTTTCCCCATCTCTACAGCAAAGCTGCTGGTGGAATTGTTTTCCATCACTTGCCACACAAGACAAACTTTTAAGAGCTATTAAACACTCCTCCACCTTAGCGAGAAGAAAAATTATCTAAATTTATCCAAGGAGCTAAAGTTCACTACACTTTGAGGAAAGGATTTAAATATGGATTATGTTTTCATCCATCTAGACCACTGAGTAAAATCATAAAAAGGTTTATGAAGAACTAAATAGAGCCCAACTTAGTATTGTTATTTAAATTATTTTTTTAAGATTCATATTATTTACATAATTTTAAAAAATGTTTATGCTGAAGTACAGCAATGATGTTTTCCCAAAACGTGTGATAATTTGACAGACCCTTTTCTACAGTTTTTAGAAATTCTCTTTTAATGTTAAAATTCCACTAAGTATTTCATTAATTCTGCAGAGGGCTAGTATTAGTTACAGGAGAAAACCCAGGTTCCCAAAACAAGCTCTACAATTCAGTAGTATCAGTATTTACAGGTTCTTCATGCAGAACGTGCAGACTTCAGACAGACCATGAAACTTTCCACAACCTCGTTTACCCCAGAAATTATTGGATTTACAGGACACCCATGAACACCTACAAATGGAAAATTTATTGAATTCTAAGCTTTATTTCTCAATAATACTGTAGTAACAAGACTGCAATTACCTTTTCCTCCAGTTATGGGTCTCCCTGAGCCAATAACTGCAGATATCTTTGGTTATAGAGGTCAAAGGGGTGAAAGCATCACCACACTTCCCATTTTCCACCTCCTCATGACGCTACACTGTGTTTTTACTATTCAGAGGTACATCCTCCTCCTTGTACTGACCTATTCTGAACACACCAGCCGTGCCATTCCCTACATTCTCCAGTTGTCTATTTACAGAACACAAAGCAGACCAAGAACCAAATATTTCTGGCCATGCTGCAGATATCAATACCACATCACCCCCACAAACATTTAATGCTGATGCTGAGAAATGCTGTGACATTTCTGTACCACCTCTGGTCCAGCTGGTCCTCACTATGAAAGGGGACCAGTGGTTTTGGCCAGCTGGAGGGGGACAGGGCTGTATTGCCATCACTTCATTTGAGAACCACTTTCCTATTCCATCATTAAAATGATATTTCTCTTCCAATGTTTACAACTGCAACATCAAACTACAAATGGATCTGTCTCCATTTCAAGAAGGGCCTGCTTTCTCTGCAGTTACATGAACTTCAACTTCCACACCCGTTACATGAAGTTTTCTGTAAATTATGCAAACACTAGCCAGAACACACTGCTTAAAAATCACACTGGTTAAAAAAACAAACAAAACCCAGATGAACCCAAATTTGCAGACAGAACCTTCACTGAAAAACAATGAAAGGGAACTACCAAAAACAGTAGATCCTGTTTGTTGATGGCTCTGAAACAAGAAACAGGGAGGGGAAAAAATAATTAGTATTCCAGGATGTCCCACGCACACACCCAAAACTAAAAGCATTAAATTGGATGGGAATAGAATAGATGATCTTGCCTGCAGTCAAATACAGAGAAGTATCATTTAAATTGCAAATTACAGAGCAGCAGATTTTTGCACAGAGTTCAGGGCTGTTCTATGGTTTGTTTTTATGAATTAGGAATGACGTGGGGAAAAATTAAGGGGCGGAGCCAGCTACTACCCTTAATACATATTTCAGCTTAAATATTTCTCAGATTCATTTGTTGCACTTTATCCAGGCACCATGGCTCATTAAAGTGATGACAGAAAGCAAAGCAGCTTCCCAGAGATGATCCCCAAGGATGCAGCATCCGCTGGTGGCCGCGCGGCCGCTGGAGGATTAACTGCTACACAAGGATCTCCAAAGTGACTAATTACTCCCTCCTCCCCACATCATGTCCTTCCCCACATGGGAAACTTTTAATCCATTTATACCTTTCCTAGGCAGTGCTTTTCTACCAACAGTTCATCTGACAAAGCTTCTGCCTCCCTTTCCCAGGTTTTAAAGAGCTTGTTCCTACCAACATCAGCTTCTTGGCCATGGTTCCCACAAATTAAACTTGATGAGAGCTTAGTAACAGAAAAATACATACTTCACATTCATACAGGGCTTTTTAATCAGCAGTTCTCAAAATGCTTTACCAAGTATGAAATCTAATCAAGTGGCTGGTTTTGATATGGGGTTTGGGGGGATAAATGCAATTAAAAAAAAAATAGTTACTCCATGATACAGCAAAAAGCAGAAGATTAGGAACAGAAGAAGCTGTTTGCCTTGATATGCAAAAGCCCTGACACTACATGATAATAACTTTCTGTTAAAAAGCAGACAGTCCTGAATTACAGACTTCAGCACACGATTACAGAACGCTATTCAGAGGACCTGGGGCTCAAGTGTTTTCTTGCCAGGTTGTTAGCACACAATAGAGAAAAGACCAAGCAGAAGCCAGGCGATCTTTTAAAAATTATTTTCGAAATCAGCTTGCTTTGGGAGTATTTGTAAAAAACTCTACTAGTGAATATGTCAGTAGCCACAAAAAAACAGGTATTTCACTCTTAACAGTGGAACCCAGCTTAGACTAAAATGCAAAATACCTTTGCAACATCAGACTTGGGTCTTTTGAGACAAAGACACTGGTGAAGATTCTGTAGGCTTTAAGGGATGACAACAAATGTCAACATCTTCAGCACAGAAAGAAGTGAGGCTTGTCTGACCAAAGAGTATTGAGCCAAAGGCTTTACGGTGACACATGACAGATCACAGCATCATAAAAATAAAGGTTGGAAAGGACCTCCAAGATCATGAAATCCAACCTTTGACCAATCACCACCTTGTTCACTAAACCAGAGCACTGAGTGCCATGTCCAATCACTTCTGGAACACCACCAGGGATAGGAACTCCACCACCTCCCTGGGCAGCCCCTTCCCGTCCTGACCAGCCTCTCACTGAAGAAATTCTTCCTGATGTCCAGCCTGAACCTCTCCTGGCACAGCCTGATGCCATTTGTCTTGTCTGCTGCTGGTTGCCTGAGACAAGAGCCCGACTCCCTTGTGCCAGGGAGTTGTAGAAAGAGATAAAACCACCCCTGAGCCTCCTTTTATCCAGGTTGAACACCCCCAGCTCTCTCAGCTGCTCTTCACAGGACTTATTTGATCCAGACAAGTCAGCACCACATCACTCAACAGTAAAATTCAGCTGAAAGCCTCATTACAAACTACAGGAGGGTAAAGAATGTAAAGCAGAAACTTGGGATTCTTACAAGAAAATATGCATAAGGTATCTTCTCCAAAGGTTTCTATCTTAGATATTTTAACTCAAGGATTTTTTGATTTTTGAAGGTTTTCTAATTAATAAGCCAAATGGCTTTACAAATTAATTTTATTTTTCAAAACACATTGTTTTCTTTGTTTTGTCATTCTGGGCTTTTTAATCACATATGCAGATGGTACCACCTGGGAAAGTTTACACGCTTACATCATTAAGTGTCTTTGAATTAACTTCATGCCAATAATTTTTTTTAAGATATAACACTGCCAAATTTGTCACTTGAGAAAAGTTAATCTAATTCTTTTCTTGCTCACTGGAGAGAGATGGGAGTCCTTCTTCCATTGAGGGACAGACACTGATGGTCAGAGTTCAATCACACAAAAATTCCACCTTTTTATCTCTGGTCCCCACTTGACTGCCCAATGTTGGAACCTCTACTACACAACGAATGTCAATCACAACTGGATTTTCTCAGCCACCACCAGCCCCAGTACCCTGCAGTCACAGCTGGATTTAACAACACACCAGTGGAGATGTGACAGGATTTCACCCACAGCACAAAGATGGAACCTGGAGTCTCCATGAGCTGCCCACAGCTGCACAGCTTGGGACACGGTCCAAGCCATCTGCATCTGAACCTGGGAGATTGCTCCAAACTGCCTTTTTTAAGATTAACAAATGTGTCTGCCTCAAAAATTATCATTTAGAGAATGACATTACCAGGTCAATGTGTTCCTGAGCACTGTCTTTGAGAAAAGACAATTTAAAAAGCATTTTGTGGCTGTTGGTGCAATGGGTAACAAAAACCAAACAGGCTCAGAACAAATAACTTAATAGCAATGTCTGTGGAAACCAAAATCTTTTTAAATGCAGTTTGAAATCTGCCAAGTTACACTTAAAAGAAACTCTACAAGGCCACAAGCCCCTTTGGCCAGCTTCTCATTCCCTCAGATTTCACCTCACCTGCATGGCAGTGCACAGCTTTGCTCACATCTTTCCTGTCCCTGACAGATGAACACGGCATCCTGTTCACTCTGCCATCTCCCACTCTACATCAGCTTTTCCCCTGCTCCCCTCTTGGCCTAAATTATCCTTGCACACTCTGCAGGCTCTTCCTTGAGCTCTTAAATCACTCCTCAAGCCTCACTCCTATCCAGACTACTAAAAATGCAGCCTCAGGAGCTATTACCTACAAAGCATTAAAAACATATCCTCATGAACCTGGTATTCCCCAAACATCCATCCAGCCTTCTGGGAATCCTGTCAAGAACCAGAGGCTACAAGTTGCACATGTGAATCTAGTTTTTATTGATTGTTACCTTGATAAAGCAACAATCTTGACATGCATCCAACAAATTTCAGCTGACCCCCTGTATCTAAGGATGAAGGTCACAACTAAGAAATATTCAGCAGCTCTAAGTCTAATCTCATGATCCAAGTTATTTTCTTAGCAAAGTCCTGCAGCGTACATTGTTTCATGGACTGCATCCTACTCATTTATAATGTGCATCCTGTCAATCAAAAGACTCAATAATTGAGCTGCAATCACATTTAGAGCTAAATGCTTTTGAAGTCTAATCAGTCCAAATCAAGGCTCAGCAGACCAGTCCAAAGAATCATGTCACATTCCAGAGCACTGCGGCTTCCACTGGGTACACAGTGGGTCTAAGTAATTACATGCCAGAGAAATCCATTTTTAATAAAATTCTATTGGTTAAATAGGGAAAAAAATGCACAGAACAAAATTTTTAAATCCTCAAGTATAAT
The DNA here is from genome assembly GCF_009819885.2 of Catharus ustulatus. Classification (NCBI taxonomy): domain Eukaryota; kingdom Metazoa; phylum Chordata; class Aves; order Passeriformes; family Turdidae; genus Catharus; species Catharus ustulatus. Next base: position 17,697,668 of record NC_046232.1, read on the forward strand.
CATTATTTTATCATATGACAGTAAGTGTGTGGTGCTGGTGTATTTTTGTCAACAGAGATGAGGCTGCACTGCAAACACCTGCATTAGAGAAGCTGCTCACAGATTCAACCACTTTGTGCATCCTAAATCCCACAACTGAAAAGAGACACAAAAAGAAAAATAAATAAACAGGAAAAGAAGTGGAGGGGAGGTGAAAAAGCGCCTTGTGTTGTTTCATTCACCACTGATTCCGAAACATTCCAAGCAGCCGCAGCTCGGCGGGGAAATGCAGCCGGGATAATGCTGGGGCTGTGTGTCTGTGCCCGCAGGAGCACACACCCCCGTGATGGCTGGGGATGTTTGTGATGGTTTCTGATGTTTGTGATGGTTTGTGATGTTTGTGATGTTTGTGAGTCTGGAGCAGTATCACAAGGCACTGCCCCCGGGACGGCTCCATGGGCAGCGACGCAAAATATCCCCTCCCAGCCCAGCACATGCACCCAGGTTCACTGAAATATTCCTTTTAACCCAGCACATGCACCCAGCTCCTCTGAAATATTCCTTTTAACCCAGCACATGCACCCAGCTCCTCTGAAATATCCCTCCCAGCCCAGCACATGCACCCAGCTCCACTGAAATATCCCCTCCCAGCCCAGCACATGCACCCAGGTTCACTGAAATATTCCTTCTAACCCAGCTCCTCTGAAATATTCCTTCTAACCCAGCACATGCACCCAGCTCCACTGAAATATTCCTCCCAGCCCAGCACATGCACCCAGCTCCACTGCAATATCCTCTCCCAACCCATCATATTCACCCAGCTCCACTGAAATATCCCCTCCCAACCCAGCACATGCACCCAGCTCCACTGCAATATCCTCTCCCAGCCCAGCACATGCACCCAGCTACACTGCAATATCCCTTCTAACCCAGCACATGCACCCAGCTCCACTGCAATATCCTCTCCCAACCCATCATATTCACCCAGCTCCACTGCAATATCCCCTCCCAACCCAGCACATGCACCCAGCTCCACTGCAATATCCTCTCCCAACCCATCATATTCACCCAGCTCCACTGAAATATCCTCTCCCAGCGCAGCACATGCACCCCATGCCTGCAGCTTTTGACTCCAGGCTTCAAACTGAAGGGGAAGCAGGAGCAGCAGCCATTCAAAGTGCAGGGAAAAAAGCTCTTTTAAAAGCTCTCATCACAAAACAAAGCAAAATTTAAAGGCAGAGCTTATCATAACCTCAGTCTGATTCTGCAGGTATAGATTGCTCTTCATAAAAATCAATAGAAGATGATTTTAAGCTGTTTGATTTCATTACTGTGTATCAAATCTCTGCTCTGAATGGAACATCTGAATCAATGCAAAGCTGCTACAGGCTACACTGTCACAGGCTTTCACGTGCCTTTTCTCTACCACTCTCACCACAAAGACAGCGAGATAAGAACCCCACACTGGAGGTTATTTGATATTTCTAAACAAGTACCAGCAGCAGATAGGCTTTTTCCCCTTAGCCCTCTGATTTTTCACACTGATGTTTCAGATGGAAAAGCAAAACCAAGCACGAACTGCACACAATGCACTGGTTTGCTGCAGTGGGGACTGGAGAACTAAAATGTCCTATTTCCAGTACTGAGAGATGAAAACATGTTGAATTAAACAAATACACATGTACACTCTTCATGCTGAGGCTGTGGGGTTTCACCACAAAAGAAACACATTATAGATCACTGAATGCATTAAAAAAAGATGGCACAGTGGATTTCTATGCTGTGCTCTGAATCATAACGAGAGGTTTGTTAAAACCTGAGCAGACACACAAAAACAAATGTCGTGGCAACAGGATGATTTTTTATATATGTTTTAGTCAATATGTCACAATATAAAAATCTGGAGTTTCAACCTCTGGGCTTCTCTGAGCCTCCTCCCCTAAATGATGTCCCTTTAGTTAAACTGCTGCCTTCATAATCCAGCAAGCACATCCCAAACTCCATGCTCAGAAAGGTTACAATCCCATTTGTTTCCCACTCGTAAGACTGGCAGTGAGAGGGAGCGAGAGGCACGGCACAGCCTCCCACACGTATCCTGAACGCCCCCAATCCATATGGGAGTCACTCCAACACCCAGCTCTGCACCTCCAAAGCTGCACTGCTCACAACTTCAAATAAATGTCTCATTTCTCCTCCCTGCATCGTTGTCAGGAACAATTTGTTTCTTTTGAGCACAGACTACTCCTGACAGGATCAGGATGAACAACTTTGAATTTTGAGAAAAAAAGAAAATAATTCGGAAAAAGCAATGTGAATATAGAATCAGGCTTCAAATCTGTTAAATAACTGCTATGAAACCTATTACTGATATTTTTTACACTTTTTTTTTTTTAAGTATGGCTATTCTGGATTACTGTAAGACTTCTTTGTTCACTGAATACAGACACTCCTATTACCTGCCTAGTAAGCCAGTGGATGGTACCACACCCCCTCTAAATCCTCCAAATCATGTATCTGCACATATTTACAATTTAGGGGAGGCAGGACTCAGTAGGATGGGGGGGGGTTCTGTATTGAGAATAAGAAAGTGAAAATGAATGCAAATACCTCCTTTCTTGGCAGCAGGCAGCGCATTGTGAGCATCTCAGCCTCCCAGTCTGAGCACTGCAGCTGCCGAGCGGAAGAAATAAATAAATAAGAGCCCAACCCTAACAGCAAAGTATTTCAAAGGACAAAGGATATAAAAAGAAGAGCTGCAATAGAGATTTCAGCACAGCCACAAGTGAGACATCCCGAATTCCTGCGTGTTGTAGCTGCTCTCGGATTATTCCTTTATTTTTAAGCTCCTTACAATAAGTCCTACTTATCAGTCATTCACATCCACCCCTCATTTCCCACCCTGTTGTGATTTGCTGCAGAGGCCATCCCCCATCCATCACCCCTTGGTGGTTGCTTCCTTCACTGAACAGACATCCCATCAATCTGAAGATCCAGGTAGCAAATCCCATGGGCTCTAGATGCACTCTTATTTTAAATGCACTGAATAATAATTTATCCAAACACCTTTCAGAGCTGATCTTGAGGTGATGGACTTTAGGTGTTGGGTTTTGTTTTTGAAATTGCCTGAGCAGCTCAGGTTGCTGTGAGTGATGCAGGAGCATCAGGTACTGTGGCCCCCTGCTCTGGGCCACAAAACCCAGAGACACAGGAAGCAGCTACTCCAGAACTCTCAAAGTTTGCATCTGCTTCACTTGGGTTGGCTCACCAGTTAGGAACAAACATCAGCTGGGGTGTGATGTAACTTTTTTCCCCTTCCTGGCACAGTAAAGACACAACAAACCCAAAGATGCAGGTCACAGCCTGGAGCCTGCACAGGTGAAGGGACTCATTCCCAAGCTCACAAAACCTCAAGTCTGCCGAGCTCTGAAGGGAATAGGAAGCCCATCAGCCCACACAGTTCAGTAAGACAAAGCAGAAAACAGATTTCAGCTTTTAAGTTTTGTTTTTTTTTTTAAAGCAGCACTCCGTTCCTGACTTCTCAAAAGTAAAAATTTTTGTTTAGAAACTATGGCCATTAGGATGGTTACCTGGGGTGGAAATGCTCTATTTTTGCACAAGAGATAATTGGACAGGAATTATTTTCTGCCAAACTTTTGCTGATGACTTTGAAAACCAAAAGCATGACCACAGAATAACACTGTGCCTCTTCACAATCATTGCAGAAATGTGATACTTTACATACAGGCACCATACAGCACAAGAAAACAATTTTTCTGGTGAAATAAGAATGACATGCCTGTATTCTTTAATCAGAAGAGAGCTTGGGAAGTCAGGAGATTAACCCCAGTGATAATACTGCTAGCAAAATTCACTCCATAGAAATATTAATTGCTACACTTCACTTGTTACGAGTTGAGCCTAGTTCTTTAGAAGGATGTTATCAGATGCACATATTTGAAGATATCTGCTACAAAATATATTACAGCACAAGTCAAAGGGATAAACACTAACATAATTCTTCAGTTTCTATCTAAGGATCTGTCAGGTTTGCTCCTCGACAAACACGTGAAGAAACTCCTCATACCCTGCCTGCTGCTCTAAGCCACACATTTCACTCCTCACAGAAAAACATTTCAAAAGCCACTGGTAAACTGCCCCCCTGCACTACCCATTATTTGAATTTAATTTTTAAAAACCAGTTAAATATATTTGTCCCAGAATGGAGAGCTATCACAACAAAGCAAGATTTCTCCATACACACGTTGCCTCTGGAATCTGTTGCTTCGCCTGGAGCACGTGTATCATTTCTGCAGATGAAATTCAGAGTGAACAAATAATTTCAGCAGAACTCCATACAAGTTTCACAAAAGGCAAACATTGTTTTTTGAAAACCAAATCCTAGTTGTGAAGTTAATCATCACTACAGAAGACTACTGGAAGTGTGAAGCAGGGGAAAAAAAGCCCTTACTTGAGCAAATATGTATAGAAAGGTGGTTAGCTGTGGGGTTTGGAAACTTGAATCATCCAAGGATATGGGCAAGGGACTTTTGCAGCAGAAAAATCTTTTAATAGATACTCTTGGAGAAGGAGGGGGAAAGTAAATTTTGGAGCATACATGAAATTTTTCAGGTCAGATGCATCTGCTCCATTAAGGGATTTCACTAGCACTGGTTTTCAACACAGCTTTTCTCTAGCCAGAAGTTAATGCTTGTTCCATTTGACCCTGGAACGGAGCAGACAGTAAAATATTTAGAAGGCTTGACGAAGCTGGTAACAAGAATAAAGTGCTCAAAATGAGAGAGTGGAATTAAACCACCAATAAACTAGGTCAAATTATTGGAGTGCAGAGTACCCTGAAATACAGCAAAAAGTAACTGTTTTAATTGTAATGTCCATCCCAGGTCATTTAAATAATTAATAGCAGGAATTAGAAAAAACAAATTAATTCCTGCAACTAATTCAATTCTGTTGTATTTCCTTGGGTTGTCTGGACTTTTAAGCTTAGTACCCAAAGTCCTTTATGCTTTTATTGTAATAACCTGATGGACTTGTACTTTTAAACATTTTGTGGGGTCCTACATCGCTTTCCTATTATTTGTATTTACAAACACCTGCTCTGAAACTTTACTTCACCAGGACTGAGGTATCTAAAGAACAGAGCTGTTTATGTTGGAAATGTTATCTAAGAATCCAAGTGTTAATAAGTGATGCTAAGGCCACCAGTAAATGATGTCCCTAAGTAAGAGCAGGATGCAGGCACACTTGGGGATGCTGCCACGCCTGGAATTAGTGAGGACCATCAATCACAGAAGTGTGGAAGCACTGCTGGTCAGTGCAATCCACGGTGCAAACCAGCGCTGGATGTGAGCAGCAGTGCAGGACAGCAGAACAAAGCCCCTGATACACCCACTGCTGGCACATCCCTGAAAACCTGGTGGGCACATCCCTGTAACCCTGGCAAACACAGCTGGGTCACACACACCTCCAGCAGCCCAGGGAAGGTCTCCAGGGCCAGCACCAGTGTCCCAGGCTGCAGGGACAGCACACACCGGGACAGCACACACAGGGATAACACACACAGGGACAGCACACACCGGGACTGCCCGGCTGCCTTCCCCTCCCTGCCCACGCACGGCTCCACTCCACGCTTGCCAGCCCCGACAGGAGCAATTCCCACCCCTGCTCCTCCATCCCACCCACTGCCAGCTCTTCGTGCTGCTGCAATGGGGGAATCCTGGTTCAGGGCACGGCTAAAGCTACAAACGCGTTTATTTTAACACGACGCTGCCGCGCTTCCTTCTCCGCGCTCCCCCGAGACGGGGACAGGCAGAAACTGCCTCGGCCGAGGAAAGGGAGGTGGAAAGGCCCTGAGGCGGATCCCCCCGGCAGGGCAGAGCCAGCCCTGTCCCCCCGGTGTCCCCATGAGCAGGGCAATGAGCAGGAGCTGCCCCGAGCGCTGCCCCCTCCCCAGCGCCGGGCGCGGAGCTCGCACACAAAGGAGCTCAGAGCAGCGGACCCTCCCTCCGCCCCTTCCTCCACCTTCCGAACAGACCTCGGCCTTTCATCAAGGGTGGAAAAAACCCCCCCACAATAACCCACCCTACAGCAACCCCATGTTTTTCCCTACAGGGCGATTAAACAGCTCCTGTATTAATGAGGAGCAAACCAAATTTAGAAGAGGCGCAGCATCCAAATATAGGCTGCAGCACACCTCGCCGCTGAAAAGGGTCTCAGTGTTCCCCTCCCGGCCCGAGAGGAGCCAGGGGCTGAGCTGACAGCGCCGGGGGCTGTGCCTGCCCCGCGCTCAGCAGCATCCTGCATCCCACCGCAGCATCCCCAGGGAGCGCAGCATCCCCACATCCCCGAGGGCAGCATCCCGCCGCCCGCCCAGCACAGAGCTGGCATTTTGGCAGATGCCAATAATCCCGCTCCCCAGGGAGGATCCCTGGGACTGGGCTGTTATTCCAGGCTGAAAGTAGTAAACAACCTCCCAGGGGCTGGAGACAGAGGTAAACCCCAAAGATGCCGTGTCCTTCGCTGGAGCGAGTGCTATTACAGGACAAAAACAACATGGAGCTTCTCAGGCTGTGCTAAAAAAAATGTAAGGCAAAAGTTAAGAATGCTGCTCCTATAAGAGGGGAAAAAAAATTTGAAATCAAAGTCATATGTTTCTCCAGAGGATTTTATGAGTTTGTTTACGCCAAACTGTGTTCACAAGCGCTCTGAAATTCAGGAGATAATTTGACTTATTTTCTATCCAGGTAGATTTTATAAAGATCTTTCTCCCCCTTTTACAAACATTTACGTTTTTTCCAAGACAGAAAACAGCATGGGGAGGGAAATATCAATGCACTCAAATCAGCCATGGGTTTTTCTATACATATAGTAACATTCCAGCAAAACCAAGGCTTGGTATTTAGCCTGATAACATACAGATGAAGGAAGAACATTCCCAATAAATCCGCCCCACAGGGGAGGATTTTAAAATTTGTTAAAAATGCTATTTGACCACATTCTGTTGCTACAGTCGAGTGATGTCACCCTTGTTGCAAGACACAAAATGTGCCGCTCAGAGTAACATCTAAGACAGCTCTAACCAGGATGGGGGGATTAGTTTGGCCTCTTTCAAGAGAATAAATTATTGCTGAAGATGTTTACACAATGCAGCTCCATGAGCTGAAAGGTTGCTTTGAGAAGAGGCCCAGGCCCTGCCGGAGGAATGTGAGCACAGCCCAGGGCAGGCTGAGGCTCAGCAGCTCCATTTCAGCCTCTGTCTTTCCCTTCAGGTGACTCTTTTGGGGAGGCACAGAGCTGGGTGTGTTGGGGCTGGAACCAGCCAGCTCTGAAAACATTTGGAGTATTTTGGACACGACGGTCTCAGCATCGTGTTCTAAAAGCAACCTGCATTGTAGGAAATGCTGAAAGCAAAAAAGAGTGAGAAGTGTAGCAGCAGTAAATAAAAACTGAAGGAAATCTAAAAATCAGATCACAGTGAAAAGTTATCATTCTTGCTATCACTGCACAACTACACTAATCAAAACCTCAGTGTTTTACAACAACACAGAGCATCATAAGGGAGCACAAATTTGGCCTCAATTTACTCCTCTGGAACATAGCAATCCCTAATTTTTACACAGCTGTATGCAGACATCCCTACCACCACTGCCTACATATCACACATCAAGAAACACTAAATTAAAAACAAATTTAAATGCAACATCATTGACATTTTGTTTCCATCTTTTCAAAACAGAGAATAACCACACTGAACCCTTTGACAACATTCAAAATCCGTACATTAAAAAAAAAAAAGAGAGGGGATGGTGCAGGGAGGGAGAAAACGCTCTCAGATGTGTGCCCAGCTCCTCACTACTGATTCTTTTGTCCAAATACACAGTAGAAAATAAAGAGACATGGGGATTGTCAGAGTGCTGAGATTCAAAACAGAAGGGCTTAGGAGGAGGGACAAAAGACCTGCTGTAAAAGCATCTGCAAAGTAAGCAGGAACTGCAATCCACCCAGTACCCACTTTCATGTCTCCCATTAAATTCCTGATGTAGTGATGACAAAAAACCCTGGACTGACTTGAAGACTATGAAGAACCTACATTAAATCTCATGGGTTTACCCACGCTTAAACTTAGGAAGCAACTTCAGGATCCTGACCAACAAAGCCCAAGGCCCCAGGCTGCTGCACTGACCACAGTGGATGCCCCAAACCCCCCAGAGCAGGGAATCTGAGCCTGGAATGCAGAGATTCCAGTGAAAAGCAGTCTTAGTAACATAACAACAGCTAGCTTACTGTCGGTAGGCTTAGCAGAGTTTGCACTTCCTCTGTGTTGTGGGGGTTTTGTGTGTGCTTGATTTGATTTTTAAGGAGGACAGTGCCACCAGGAAGGCTGAAGCTATTCCACAGACACTACACAGCAACAGCTGCACTGGGGAAGAAAAACAGATGTCAGCACACCTTGTTTCTATACCTAGTAATAAAATATTTATGGATCATTCTCCTTTCTTCCCTCTCCCAGTTTCCTCTGCTCTGCTGGACACACATTCTCTGAAAACTCACTTTCAGTTGCTTAAGCCTGACTTTTGCTCGACTTGGCAGTTTTCCGTGTATGGTTGGATTCAACAACCTTAAAGCTCTTTTCCAACCTAAATGATTCCATGATTCAGGGATCTCCTGTTTCCCAGAGACACTCTCCTGAGTCCCCACAGCACGTTCTGTGTGAGCCATCATCTCCCATCCCCAAAGGCCAAAGCCAGTGTAGCCACTGTCCTAACAGGTTTCTCCACAGGGAACCTTGGGAAAGCAGGACGACAATTCCTGGGGCTCAGGCAAGGTTAGACGTGCTGAATCACTCAGGAGTGACACTGGAGCAAGTAACAAAATACCTGCAAAGCAGTGTTTCCTGCATCCACCTGGTTGCCAGCAACACCCAGCACCTGAGACTTTGAGGTGTAACCTTTCACTATGCACCCCACACCGAACAGTGCAGCTCCCTCCCTCATCCCCACACCTCCTTTCTCGCCTTTTAAAGGGGGAGAGAAAGTCTCCCTTTGCAAGAGAAAAACTTCTTTAAAAAAAACTTAAAAATTAAAACCATCATTTAGGCAAGAGAATATTCAGAATTTATGGCTTAGATTTGCATGCCTGCAGGCAAATCAGCGGCAAGACATCTCTGATCAACTTAATGCAGTTCTTATCTCCCATAGACAAAGCAACACCTCCATCAAGCATATGGATCATCAACGTGCCTCTTGGAAGGGACAAGGGAGATTAGGTATCACCAGTTACACAAGCTGCACTTTACAAATCCCGTGTCAATTAAAAGATGCTGTGTATTCTGAAACTCCCACACTCCCCATGCCTACACATCTTCTGTAGGCTGCATTGGCAGCGAAAGTAGTGGCATTTGGCCCAATAACTGAGAGGATGCTGAAGCTTAATTCAATCCTCTTCCCTGCACTCTGGGTGCAAACAAAACTAACAAACAGAACATGTCAAAGCTGGCCAAAAAGTTTTTCCAACTACTACATCATTCATGCACAACAAATGCTCCATCCAGCATTTTCTGTCGCATAACAGGAAGCTGCAGAGCCGAGGCCCCCCAGAACACCTCTCCTCATCCTTCCCACAGTTGCATCCTCCCTTTGGGACCCAGAGGGGTGACCTCACCAAAACCCACCCCAGAGAGGACTTGGAATTGCAGATCCTTTGTTGAAATACTTTAAATTAAAAAATAAAATAATCCTAACACTGTAAAAGTGCAGGCTGCTCACATCTCAAATACACACTGCAACTCTGAGCCCTTCAGTTCAAAAAAGATGGAAGAAAACTAGAAAAGGGAAGAAAACTAGAAAAGGCACAAAGGAGCATGACAAAGACCCAGAACTATTCACACATGCATGAAAACAAAGACTTGTCTTCAGTACTTCAGCCTGAAGAAAAAAACAGCATTAAAAACCAGTCACTGTCAGAGTAATTGCAAGTAAAATGCTTAAACCTACATTTAATTTCTACTAATAACTGGACTGCTCCTCCACATTCCTTCTACCACCCAGAGATACTCTTAATGTACAGAAATTAATTCTGCTTTTAAAGCAGAAATCAGAGTTCAGACCCCAAAATCTTGTGGGTTGCCCAAACTTTCCAATACCCTCAAGGTTACACCTCACCTCCTCAGAAATCTCCTCTTTACCCATAAGATTAACCTTCTTCTACTGAAGGATCTCTCAAATCCTATTTTCATGTTCTTTTGCAAAACATTCTGATGTTTAGTTTAGTTCAATTATGTTTTTCACCCTGCTACAGTTAAATTAAATGTTCTCATTAAAAAAGAGCACATTCAATTATGAAATCTGCAATTTTAATTATAATTTTCTATCCCCATCTACTTTGAAACTCAAACCAAACCAAACCAGGACTGTTGTTTGTTCATATCTGAACAATGTTTTTATTTACTGTGGATAAATGGAGACTTATCTAATACCACTTACATGGAGTCATAAATTGATTTTTGATTAATGTTTAATCAAAAACAAAGACATCCATCTGTCCAAAAAAAGTAGGAAGCAGAAAGCCCCGTCCATGGGAATTTTTTCTGTGTCAGCTCTCCCAAGCACTGTGTATTGACACGAGATCCTTCCTCTTCTGCTGGTATGAGGATGCAGCTCTGTTGACAGAGCACTTTACAATAGCCAGATAGCTTCCTCCAGGAAACACTAATTTAAAACAAGATTATTTATTTTAAATACAAAGGCTCTACAACCGACAACATGGAGTAAACATTTTAAATCTCAAACGCTCATAAAAATTAAGAGCATTAATGACAACCTTCCCTACTTCTGGCAGGCAGCCAGCTGTCAAAGCTGGCTGTGAACAAAGCTCAGGTACCTGCAGGTCCCTCCCTGCCCAGCACTGTCAGCTGGCAGGGCCACAGGTGAAAACAGCATTAAAATCCCATGTCTCACTGAGGATGAAATCACTCTTAATGAAAACTGAATATTCAAGTTTTCATTGGAGCACACGAGACTTCACCATCAAGGGATCCAAGTCCAGGGGAGCACCAGCATTTAGAAGCAGGCAGCACTTGAGATCAATACAGTGTAATAAAATAAAAAAAAACCAAGAAGGATGAACATTTCTAGCTGTAATCAAAATAATAAAAGAGGCTATCTAACCTCTAAAGGATCTCTCTCTTTCAAAACAGAAGCCCATATTCCAGTTTGGTGGTGTAAACGCCTTGAGAGCATGTCCTTGGGAGGGATGATGCCAAAGCCATCCCAGGATATTTGGGGAAATCAGAAACATCAGGAAGGCAGTAAGTCTTTAAGAAGCCAGGGGTGAAATGGCTGTTTCCTCTTCAGAAGGGAGCCTGAGCAACACCTGAGTTAATCCCCAGGATCTTTTCATTCCTTTCTCTGTGTCTCTCTCTGGTATTCATGGTAAGAGCCCAGAAAAGCAAACAGTGCTGCTTTAAAACACTTGGTCCCCAAACCTCTTTTTGACAAATGTAAATACACACTAATTTTTTTCAACAATTAAGAACTCCCAAAGAAAGATGGAATATTAAAAAAAAGTGACAAGAGCAATCTTAATTATAGCTCTGTTAACTCATTATTATAATAAGTACTTGTTCTTTATCAGACATTTTCAAAAAATTATTATTGTTCTTAACTATACAAAGGCTGGTCTAAAGAACAAGGATCTTTGTCTCCTGCTGCCAGAAGAAACAGCATTTCCTGAGGCCTGTTTCTGCCTTCAACTAACAGTTTTGATTTGGGCTTTAGAAAAATAACTGCATGTCCTCAGCTGGAGGGGAAAAAAGTTCCCTTCTTCCCTCTCTCCCAGATGCTCACAGGAGAGCAGCATCACCAGTGGTAATAACACTGTGTATCATCAGCCTTCAGGAAAAACAAAACCCAACCTCTGGCTGTTCTGGCTCAGGTACACACCAGGAGTTCATTACAGAGTTAATACTTGGGTTTGTTCATCTTGCTCTTCCTCCTTCCCACCTCCCCCCGGAGCCCCCGGACTAGAATTACAGCCCAACAATGGCCCAATTGTCGCCCCCGGCAGCAACTTCCAGCCCAACAATAGATCTTTCCCTTTTCTCTCCACCCAAAGGAAAATTAATAAGGAAAAATTTCTCTGATTACAGGGTAAAGAAAAACATTTTTAAGGGGGAAGACAGAGAGACCTATGTATATACCATGAGGTTCTGAGCTTCCTTTGTACAGAAGAATGTGCATTCCCTTTCCCAGGCTGCTTTGTATCCCACAACCCCTCCTATGCAGGGGAAGAGATGGGGAGGAAGGTTATGTGCTCTGGCACGAATGGCATTTCCTAAGAAGGTCACTTTAACCACCACTTTAAAGGGTCCTTCCTTTAGGGAGTCTCACCTATTCCTACAAACGTGCAGGGGAGAGCTGTGAGCCCCCTTTATTTCAGTGATAACCTGGAAGTGCACGTGCCTGCCCTCCAGAACAGAGCTCACAGGAATTCACACTCGGAGGGGAGAAGCAGGCTGGATTTACAAAGCAAATATTGTTTTTTGTGGGGAAAAAGTATCTACACATAGGGACAAATAGGTTTTATTTCCCACTTTTCAGATGAAAAAATACATGTTACTGCACTGCAAATATGTTGGTTATGTGTGCCAAGAGCCAAAAACAAAGAGAGAAGCCCTTCCTTCTACTACCTACCTACTACAGCCATGGCTGCACAAAGTCCAGCATTAGGCTCATGATTTGTTCCTGCCTGCTAAGGAGCCTAACATTTATTTCAGCAACAAAGCAATAACAAAGATTCAAAGCTGCTTTCCAAAAAAGTTCAAGTATTTAAAGAATTTGCTTGTGCTCTACCAAATATCCCTCTGTTCCTCACAGGGCTCTACCCCTGCAACCAGGGCAAACATCTGTTGGTTTGGGGTGACAGAGAAGAAACAGGATATTTTTTGATTCTGCACTGCAGAAGCTGCCTAACATGTAATTCACATTGATATTAATTTCAGCTTCTGCCTACACAGTATTTACTCATGCAACAGCTAGTTAAAAGTTCTGTCCAAGTGCCTTTAAGTATTTGAGATTTATCTCCACTAATCAAGGTTTATTCTCCTTTAGTTTTAAGTACTTTACTAAATCACTGCTCTCCATAGTTCTGACATCTGACTTCTCCTCACTGAAACTATTAAAAAAGGTTCTATCACTTGGCTATTGCAACAGGGAACTTTTACAGAAGCAGATTTGAGTTCTTATTGGTTTCAATAAGAAAAATCTTGCTGATGTTTGGTAAGAATATGCACACAGAAAAACCCAACGCTACAAATGCGCGAGCAGAGTTCCCACGTTAGCTCAAGTCCCAGTCCAAGGCTGCAGGTTCTAATGACAAAATTCAAAGCTTGAGTTTAACACAGTTCACCAGGACCATGCCCACCTCCAGCTAAGGGAACCTCCAGGATCAGGCCAGAATTCCTTAGTCTTGCTCAGCAGGAGCCAGGCATTGGCAGTGTGCAGCTCTTGGGCAGCGCTGCTCAAATCCTGTTTAGGATTGTCCCTGTTCCATCACCCCAGAGCCCTTTACCTGCCCTCTTCAAGCAATTTCTCCATTTTGAGGAAATGTTAAAAATGCAAGAGCCATGCTATTCTAACAACCAACAACTATCTCTATAGGAGACAGGAATTCTACTGCCTTTGAAAAAGATCTGCATTCACCAGCAAAGCATTTTAACAGGCAGAGATGATTTTTTTTTTTCAAATAATTAATACTGCCATCATTACTTGCAGTCCTTAAGGAGGATTACTAACATCTCTTTGCTTCATTTCCTTTTTGGTTTATGCTTAAGGACAAATATTTTGTTTATAATGAACTGAGCACACATCCAGCTGATCTCTGAGTACTTCCTGCAAGTTCACTTGGCAAAAATCTCCAGACTGCCAAAGGCTGCCCCACAGTACCTCAGATAACCAGGGTATGGTTGTGGAGTTGGAGGACTGGAAAATGAGACACACCAGCTATTCCTTCTCCATGAAGGCATTTATGAGGTGAGGATGTCATGCAGAAGTCCAGTATCTACAACAGTTCATAAATAATGCACCGTTTGACACTTCTATCACAGACACAGTTAAAAGGAGGAACAAAAATGTACCACCCGTGGTTTGTTTATGCAGGTAAATTCAAAATTAACTTCAAACTCCATTTCATTTTATGGTTGTGAATAATCCTCACCTCTGCCTGTCCTTTCCACAGTTGTGATTACAAAGGAACAAATGAGAAAATTGCATTTTTAGAGTTTTCTAGAGCTTAACCCTCCCTGCCAGCTCCTCTGACCTGCCAGGGAAGGAACACACAGGTGGAGTGAAATGCTGCCACTACACAGTGCCTCTTAAAATATTTGTCCATGAGAAAGTGATCTTGCTTATAATTCGGCCATCTGCTTTCTGGAGTAGATTGGAACTAATTCCCAAGCAGAAATGTACAAAAAGTAGATAAAATTCAATTGCTGTGATGGCTAACAATGGTATCTCTCCAGAAATTCCAGGTTTTTGGATAGCTGAGGCCATTTGAAGACCATGCAGTCCATCTCTCAACTAGTATCTGCAATTCTACAGTCAAGTAGAACACAAGGATTTCTCCTGCAGACCTTTATAAATGAAGTTTAAAAATGAAAATCAAAGCACGAGCATAGACAGCCTTGCCCAAGATCCCCACAGATGCCAGAGCCTTCCCAGTGCTCTACACCCATTCCACAAAATCTGTAATAATAATAATAATAATAATAATAATATTCTGGAAAGTGGTATGGGAGGGTTGCTTTCAAAACTGCTGAAAATAACATGTTGTGATTGCATCTTGCAGCCACTGAGTGCTCAGAGTGAAGACACATCCAGCTCCTCCTGCCTGTCCTGATGGCCCTGAACGTGCCCGAGTTCCCTCAGATCCATCCTTCAGGAGAGCTGCTCAGCTCCAAAGCCCAAGGAAGTGAGGAATTTGGGAATTTCCCAGCAAAGCTCAGAGGGTGTCAGCCCAGGCAGGCAGAGGCTGAGCTGTGACACAGGTACTGCACAAAGTCAATGAAACCTTCGGCAGGAGGTGCTGCAGGAGGCAAAAAGGAGAGCAAGGATAATAAAAATACTCAGCACAGGAATCCCTCTGGTTGACATGCCCCACAATCTGTACTGGCCTTGCTCTTCTGTAAGTTACAGCCACCTCTGTTTCTAGGCTAGGGCACAACCAGCTCCATTCCTCACTCACACCTTTCCTGTTCACCTCCAAGAAAAGCAGCACCAAGGAAGAAGTGACCAGGATAGCCAGCCCTTCCCTGGTCCCTGCTCCTGCCTGTCCTCCCTGACTCACATGGAGCCACACTTACAATTTTTAGCAGTCTACTGGGGCAGCAATGATTCCTCACTTCGGTTCATTTAAGGACCTTAATTGTTTGTTTTGGCTCCAACCAGCAACCATGTTTATGAAAAACAGGTTAAGCTTTTGGCACCAAATTGTTTTCAAAAACCCTCAGCCTTTGAAATAGTGCCTTCTTAAAAAAAAATGTTTTTCTACCTTGAGATGCTGCATTTCTCTCCAGAGAGACATTTCACCTCCACTGCTCACTACACTGGTGTTACCTTTTTTGTGTTCCTGTTAATAACTTGTTTTCCTCAACAGTTCACAATTTGATCTAAAAGATTCTGTCTAAGCTAAGGCACAACATGTGACATCTCGGAGAAATCTGAAGTTATTATTCCCAAATTAAAAAACTCCTGCACCATGTGACCCTAATGAATTTCAAATTTTCATGGTAGATTTGCGTAAGTAAGGTGGATTTGTGAGTGGACACTGTGAGTACTCTACATGGAAGCTAGATTGTACCATTTATCCCTTTAATTCAAGAAACTCTCCTGATGCCCCACTGCATCCTGTGCACTGCTACTAAAAACTGCACAGCAGGACAGTTCTGCAAAACAACAATCTCTCCAATCCAAAACTGGCCACAAGATTCTACACTCCCATTTGAGTTTATATTTTACTCCACACTCAACAGGTTCCAATGCCAAAAAATACCCAGAATTCACATCCCAGAGTGAGAATCCATCATTCCAGGGCAGATCATGCTGATGAAGGCCCATGTATAAAGAGGGAAATCCTGAGTATAGATCACTCACTTGCTTTGTTAGTCCATTAAAAAGCTGCTTTCACAAACTTTTATTCTGGTTAAATGGTTTTCTACAGTATTTTGTTAGTCTTAGTGCTTTGAAGATTCATTTGGAGGTAGAAGAAGGGTATCAGCTGTGACTGTTTTCCCCTGAAGGTGCAGTCAGAAATTAAACGGCTAAAAGTCTCAACAGTGCAAAATCACCAAAAGCTTCTATTAAAACAAGAGACACTTATTTTTCCACAAAAAGGGTGGTGAAAACAGTATCAACACTGAGCTTCATCAAGCCATACTAAGGTTGTAAATGGCCTGATGTGTTTTCTTGTCCATTTGAAATGGTTTTGGTCTCCAGCTTGATCATATCCAGGAAAAAAATTCCAATAGATTAATGCCAATACAGCCACCCCCTTTTCGGGTTATAATTGGTGCATGTTATAAAGTTTAAAAGCCACAAAATGTTCCAAAACAGCCTGGAGTCACTGGGACAATGCTCTCTTGGGACAAAATCACTCCAATATTCTTCAGTGTACTTCCTAGAGAAACCAACAGAATTAAAGCAGCCATCATCCCTCTACAGGCAAGAATCCCAAAGTGCAACACCAGAATCCTGCTCACTGCTCTTCCCAACTGCTGGAATCCAAGGAGACTGAGCCATCCTGCAGCACTCAGGTAAGACAGACAGTTTGGGCTGGGCAGCTCCATGGAGATATCTCCAGGGATGCCACTTCAGCCACCAACAACAGAGAAATGGGAAAGAGGAAGGAGAGAACAAAGAGCACAAACAGATCCAAGCCCTCTGGGTAACTCTGTCTATCAATTTAAACTTAGCATTGGCTTACTCAAAGTGAGTCCAACCTCAGAATGCAGCTTTGGTCAAATAACTGACATATAAAATTAAAGTTTTGCAATAGAAGCCTCTGATGGAAAGGGAAGCTGTATGATTTCAACTCCTCCATTAGTGCCAGTCAACATTTCTAATCAACTGCCTACAGTTCGACCCCCAGTTCCTTTATTCAGCCTCTTAAATGCCAGTCTGGGTTTTAAGAGAAGAAAAATCTCACTACTACCTCAGTTCTGTCAAAGCATCCTGCTGGCAAAGAAGGGGCTGCTCAAGGGGAGGTGCAGAGGGTGGAGAGGGAAGAATGTCCAAGCCATCTGACAAAACTGAAGTCATCTGCACCAGCAGCTGAGTTATCACCACATCCCCCAGCCCTGGTGCTATAGTGGGAAATCTTCACAAATCACCACACTGAACTACCAGAAAAGAACCAGGCCATCAAGCAAGTCAGCACAAGCCAAACACATCAGAAATAGTTCAGAAATTCCTGACATGGGACCCAAAGGCCAGTCTAGAACTCAATGCAGGCTTAGAGCACTGCTGATGCACTTCCCAATTCACACAGCCCACAAATCCACCTTAGGAATGTAAAACTGTATTAAAGGACCTCAACAGTTCGGTGCAAGTTCAGCATGTTTCCATTCCACCAGGATAACTTCAGAGATAAGCAATCTCCTATGCCAGGTTATTATTTCTATTACCATAACCAATCCCAACTGTGCCCTGTTTACAGCTGCAGAAGGAACAAGGATACACCCACACTCACTGACTGTGCTTGGGCCACACAGGCTGCTGCAGTTTCATGTCACACTTTACCAAATAACCTATTCTATGGTCATTCTGCTGACAAACTCAGCCTCACAAACATCTTCAGTTTTTGTTACGAGGCAAAATTTACCATTTTAATGCAGCAGGAAATAATGTGAGTGCCAGCTGCAGGTAGGAAAAGGATCTCACGTCTAGTCATCAGTTTTCAACTCAGCTATGTAGGACTCTTCCAGAATTTAACAGGCTATTAATGGAAGCACTTAGGTTTTACTGGTTTTGCTTTCAACTAACAAATGCTTCTCTAGGAAACCACTTATGAAAGATGTCCTATAAATTGTGATTGAAAAAAAAAAACGTTTCTGGTCTTCAACAATGCCCTATAACAAGTGTCTGTCCAGTACAGAAAGCTGTAACTTCCCTCTTTGAAGGGGACAAGGATCTGTTTGGGCCCTGAAGCACCAATCCAAGTTTGCCACAAGCAAAGGAAACGTGTGAACAGCACAGAGGTGATGGTTCCTCTCAGAGCATCTTTCCCTGCTGATCTCATGTGAAACTCTTCACCTGCCCTTGCTCATTCCATTTTCAAGGAATCCACACTCTATCTTAATGCACCTACAAGAATCCACACCAACAGGCATCTATCAGCTGGAATATTTTACAGTCTATTCTGCTGTTTTGGAACTGTAGCTGATAGCTGTAAAATATGGGAAACATCTTCCTAAGCTCAGCATCAATGCTGCTAAACCACCCAAGATGAACTTAAATGCGTCATGTTATTTTAATTATTTTTCTAAAGCGTCTTATTTTTATGTCAATGTTTGTCATTACAGCAGAATTCTTTACAAGAAAAGAATAAAACTATGAGAAGGACTGAAATCTTAAATCTTTTCTCCTGTTGGCCTAATGGTACAGCTCTCCATACACCTGGCAATGAAGAAAATAAATTCAGAGATGCCTTTTGATTTATAGCTCCAGTGTGATTTCTCAGTAATACAGCTATCTTAGACTGCTGCATGCATTTAAAAAGTATTCCAGCTCCTTCAGATATGAATTACAGTAGCTACATCTTTAACTGAAGCTCACATAAATTTCTTTTTTTTCCTCCAAGAAAACAATTACAAAACATTAAATCACTTTTATAATGCACTATGAAAACAAAAACCTTTAATTTGGGTTATGATCTGAACAGTTTGTACAGGACAGCCAGGCTGCTCCTCTGCTTCACTCCCTGCCTGCAGCAGCTCCAGCTCAGGAGAAATCATCTGCTTTAATCTGATCATTTCTCAGTTTACAGAGACATCACACCTCCTTCTATCTTCTCATGCCCCACAGAAGGGATCCCAAACACGCTCAACACCACCTTGTCCAAGCCTCATGCTTGGCTCTCATTCCAGCAAAAGTTTCAGGCATCCCAAATTGAGTCCCATGGCTGTCCTTGAAGTTGATCAAACATCTCTTGTACATGTCATGGGAAATCCAGTGTAGACTGCAACAGGAAAGAAATTCCAGTACCTGGACTGGAAAGGATTATCCCTGAAAAGATAAAACCTTCAGAGCCCTCTGACACTACTTCTTATCCCAAATATAGATGAAGACTATGAAAAAAAACTTATAAACTTCCTTCCTCCTTACCATTATGCTTCTGGAGAAAAATATAAAAATAAAATAAAAGGAGGAGGTACTACAAATTATAGTAGGGGACTTGTCTATGCTCTAAAACTAGACTTTTGTTCTAGATCTGTTTGCTCATAGCTTTCTTTCCTGCCATCAACAATGACCTCAGTGTAAAATAATTTATTTCTTTGAAATCTACCTCAAACTGTAGATACAGTCATTGTTTTGAATATCAGAAAGGGTGCCTCAGCTCTCTGGTTTGAAAACCTATTAAATTTCACTCAGAAATAATAAACAGCTCTTACAGCCTCCAACAGCTTGAACCACCAAGATGCTCAACACAGCCTCTGCTAAATCGATAGGAGGAAACAGAAACAACATGAGTAATTTAGAGCTTATCTGTGGGATTTGCTAATATAAAATGACTTAAATGTATAACACAAAATAAATATGGAAATAACAGTGGTGTACAGTACACATCAAAAGTAGCAAACACAAATATCCTGCCCAGCACACACAGGGCAGAACACCAAGTGCTGTAAAGAAAAAAAACCAAAGAAAATTGCTTTGCCTGCTTGTCATGTGCTCCATGGAAGAGCTGCAAGAGCTCCCACCCAGCTCTACAATCTTGGGAAACTTGGGAATCTCATGAAGTGCAGGAGTGATGGATTGTGTTTTATGTGCAGTTAACTCTGAAATAATGAGCTTCAGCAGGTCTGCTCCTCAGCATCCCCGGAGGTGAGGAAGGGACAAGTGGCGAGAGGGGCTGCCAGTTGTGTGAGTGACATCAGGCCTTGGGATTGGCTGCCAGTGACATCATTTTATTATTCAGCCTGATGTTTGCATTTCAGCTTCCCCCTTTTGAGGACCTCTGGACCGCACACAGCTCCGGGGAGCTCAGCTCCGAGCCCACCTCAGAACAGCCAGGGGAGAACAGGCCCCTCTGGGGAGCTGGGAGAGGGAGCCCAACCAGGGTCATGGGCTTACAGCAAAGTTAAAGCACAACCCTTCAGAAATCTGCTGCAGAAAAAGACCTGAAGAGTGGCAAATGGAAACCACATGCAACGCAACAGCAGAGTTAGCAACACCCATGGAAACAGGCGGGACTGCACACGGATAGAACAGCGTGCATGGAAACAGCGCAAAGACTGCTCATCACTGGGATCCCTTCTCATGATAACACCCATAAGGGATCCAGCACAAAGTGGCACCATCCCTGTTTACCCCCACCATCCCTGTTTACCCCTCCACAACACGAGGCTGCCTTTGTTCCAGGCTCACATCCTGCTTCCCCTTACGCGCTCGCCCCTCCTGAACTCGGACGCCTGTAACCTGATATACAAGAATGTTAATTTCTCAAGTGATTTTTGTAAAAGCACAGAATAGAAGTAACTTGATATTTTCCCCATCTTGAAAAATATTATTTTATAGCACATACAAGAGTAGGAAAATATATCTGGTCTACAACAACGCTTTGGGAAAATAAACTGAATAAAGGGACTGCTCTGCCTCTGGATACCCAGTGCCCAGTATGTTTCTGTACAGCACACACCAGGATGTGTGTGTGTATATCCAAATGCATATATCTGTGAATTATTCATGTGCACACAAACACAGATCAATCAGGCAAAAGATCTGTTTCCAGCAAGTACAAAAACACCTAAGTTAATGCTGAGCTTGAGTGACTGCTCTCAGGCACAGTGTGCTGCACCCGCCTGCTCGTGCATCAAAAGTACCCACAGAGCCTGCATCTTAAAAACATGTTACCAGCAATTTACACAAAATCAATTAAACCAACATAATCATGCTCTTGAAACTGGTTCATCTACAAAACATGCATTTTCTGCTCACTCCCAGCAGCGTGCATGTGAAGTGTGTATTCCACAACCCACTCCATCCCACGGACAGAACACAACTCTGAGGGACAGCCACCCCACAAATCCCGAGCCTCTGACCCATTCCCAGGGATATGGACAGTACCTTGCCATGCAGGAGTGCAGCTCAGACAGGCTGCACTGCTGTCCCAACTCAAGAAAAGTTTCTTGTGCATGACAGACACCACCACAAACCACTGTATAAATTCAAGCCAACCTAACTTCAAGTTCTACCTTAATTCACGAACAGTATCACTACCCTACATCAATTTTACACTTTATTATGCCATTTCTCCTATATTAAGAGAACATCAGTATTTCAGGACAGTAAATCAATATGCTTGGTTTTATTTTAGAAAGTATCTCCCAAACTCCAGAACTACTTTTAAGACTGCATCTTAATTTAAATTTGATATATACTGCTTCCTTGTGGTGGTGCATTCCCCATCCCCCCACAGCAA
Source organism: Catharus ustulatus (assembly GCF_009819885.2). Classification (NCBI taxonomy): domain Eukaryota; kingdom Metazoa; phylum Chordata; class Aves; order Passeriformes; family Turdidae; genus Catharus; species Catharus ustulatus. The sequence continues at coordinate 17,719,355 of NC_046232.1, forward strand.
CCTTAAGACACTCATGACATTCCTACCTTGGCATGTTTTACCAGGACAATAATTCAGCCCTCTTTAGATCCCAGAAAACTGAATGCTTTTATGTGCAAATGAAATAAAAATGCTATAAAATTCTTCCGGCTTCAACTCCTAGACAGCAACAAGACAAGGGGAAAACCACTGGTGAAATTAAGGAAATACAGAGAGAGATTTTCTTTGTTTACCATGTCTCTTTGGAATATGGGATTTCACAGGGTATTTTCCACCGACCATGATGTCAGTGACCAAAGTTTTCTTCCTGCCATGTGAGAAGAGACTTGAAAATGCAGAATTTGTTCTCCTCAACACGTGGTTAACAGGGTGAAGTCCCCATGGATCAGGGACAACACAGGTACAGCTCAGTCTGCTCTGCAGCAGGGACAGGAGCTGCTGGAAGACAGATTTGCTCTCTGCTATCATCACAAGGGAGCAGGTCATGCTTGGAGCACCACACTGAGCCCTCTGGCTCAGAAAGCTTTCCCTGACTTCAGCAAAACAGGCTGCAGTAAGCAGGACATCTAACAACCTCTTCATTTATCACACACTTTCCAGAATGCTCTAAAACTCCAAGCAATCTGTTTTGCACAAAGCAGTGCATTCTCATCACTCACAAGAGCACACATTCTTCCTCCACACAGCTCAGCAGGAGCACCCCACACTGCACCTGAGCATACCTTGGTGCAGGGATGGCCCTGGGGAACCGTCCTAGTTTTCAGGGAAATGGTATTTCTTTAGCTCCTTTGGCAAAAGGAAAATGTTTACTGGCTGGTCTGATGTAGTTTGTTCAAAGAATTATGAAGTTGAGTTCTCCTCACTTTGATTTTGGCTGTGAGACTGTGAAAGTTTCCAGACTTTTCCCCCTAACCACCACAGACCTCAATGAGCCTTCCTAATATTCCTTCAACCAACCAACCAGAAGTATCAGCCCAAAAATGATCCAAAGAGCAGGACTGGAAGAGTCACCACTGCAAGAGGATTCTTCCATCACAAATCAGCAGCAAGAACATGCAAGACAAGGCATCATGAGACACTTTCTATAGATGAATCAAAGCCATCAAGCATGGAAGTTCTTAAATCCAGTGAAGTATCTCCCCACATATAAAAAGACAGCAAGCTCCCAGTTGATGAAATAAGATGGACAAGTGTCAGTCTCAGGTGGATTTCTTTCAGAAATCATGTTATAGCAACCACTGGTCACCTAAAACAGAGTTTCTCAAGCTCAGTTTAAACAAACGTGGGACAACCTGGCCTTTAAGAAAATGATCCTGGTATTTATTTTGCACAGGACTGGAAAAGTACAAGGCATTACACCTGTTGGGCATTTATTCTTTGTTTTTAGTGATTTCTAGTTTAGTTCTCTTCTGCAAATGTGGAAAGGCTTGTATTTATTAGCAAGAAACTGCACTTCCAATGACTTCTATGTCACCTGCAGAGAGGGCTCAAGCTGAGAAAAATGGGTTCAAATGATGCCATTTATTTTGAGTCTCTCCATCAGGATCAGCTCCTGGATCCTCCCTAGCTCCTTCCTTCTCTCACTACGCCTACACTTCCAGGGAAAACTAAGGAAAATCTAACACCTCCAAATGCTGCCACATATAAAAAACATACTAGACAAAACGTGAAGGACATGAACCAAATCCCAAGAAGGAGCTTGTGGGTATCTTTTATTTATAACACTGAATGAAATTCTGTAGAATTGGAGGTGGGGGGAGGCTGGTTTCACAGCAGGACTTTCCCTGCAGCACAGACTGCAGCATGGACACTCTGCTGCTCAGAAAAAATTTGGAACAACTGGACAGGAAGAACAAAAGCAAGAAATACTAAGCTCCAAACAAGAAGAGAGGTAAACTCAGTTTCCCCCACCCACCTTCCACAAAAACATCAAATATTTCCTTTCATAAATAATTGCAATAGGATGCCGTAGACTTTTCCAAGCAGACAATAGCTGGATTGTGAAATGTTTTGCCCCAGGCAGGGCCCAGGGGGAGGGGGACACAAAGGCTGGCTTTCAGGGCTTGGGGCCTCTTGCTGCTGCTCCACAGCCTTGCTCCCTTCCTACTCCTTTCCTACTCCCTTCCTACTCCTTCCCTTCTCGTGCTGGCCACCAGAGCCTCCTGCTACACACACACACACACAACAACAGGCAGCAAAAGCAAACACAAGTTAGGAAGCCCCTCTGGCCCTGCCACAGACCTCACACAGAACAACACCGCTTTTTTTCCCAGGAGGAGACACTGCAGGAGGGATTTGGGGGTGCTGGTGACAGCCATGGGTGACCAGTGACAGCCTGGGCTGCACCCACTGGCCATGCTGCTCCTCTGGCCCATTGACCCCTTGCTGGGTCCCAGGTGAAGCTGTCAGAGGGCAGAGCTGAGCTGGGGATATCAAGAGAAATCAATCAAAAGACCTTTCCTGCCTGTAAGGTGCTCTGAAAGAGGCACCCATTCCCATTGGGAAAGCTGAGTGCTGTAATTCCCGGACTGATTCACCTTCCTCCTTTACATTCAGAGCTGGAAAACCACCCAACCCTGGCACCATCAAAGGAGCCCCAGTGCTCCCCAGTGCCCAGGCACCATGGCAGGCACTCTTCCCCTTTCATGTGCCAGCCCAGAACTCAAACCAGTGACAGCTTTGCCTGTCCCGGGCTCTGCACAAAACATTTCTTCCAAACAGATGATTCAAGCTGCCTGCCCCACCTTGGAGATAAGCATGCCCAAAAAAAAAAAGTTATATATATTTATTTTTATCACCTGCATGAGGAAGTTCTCAGGCTGGGAAAAGCCAGAGTAACAGGAGTGCCCAACCCTGCCTGCCCAAAATATGCATTAATTCTCCTCAGTAGAGCAGCCTGTACTTGTACCACCTCAGCACTGTCATCTCCCCAAAGCCACATGTTTACTGTAATAAACTGTTTATATATAACCTGGTATATTATTCTGTGTAAACCAACTATAAAAGCATGAAGTCAGCTGTGAGACCAAATAGACTCTTCTTCACAACAGAAACAAGCAGAGGACACTTGGCCAGTTGTAAGAGCATGGGTAATTGTGCCAAGTTTGCAATAAATCAGGTTGTTTTGTTTGGGTTTTGAAGTGCAGCAAAAAGACGTCAATAAATGCATCAGTGCAGGTAAAATGATCTGAACCACACTTCAAAACACCCACCACGTCAGGTGCACAGAAAACAAGGGACAGGTGCTGGCCACAGAACGTAAACTAAATTTATGACAAATTTATGCAAAACACCTGCGGCAGAACTGGCAGGGAAAAAGAAAAACCAGAATACAGAAGGAAAATATATGGTCAAAAAACTTCCCAAGGTGCATCTAGAGATGGAGACCATGCCTGTTTTTCCATAGGCTAAGGCATAAAGAGGCACACAGAAAATGGGGAAAAGCTAATGTAGCAAAATCACCTTTTCATTGACCTTACCTGCTCATGCTTTTAAAGATGTGCTTTGAGACATGAGAGTGCATTTCAAGGATGTTCTCCTTTTCTACAAAAGGAAAATTTCTTTAAGTCACTCAATAGCCACAGAACACACCTGAACTTCACTAAGGCATGTAAAAAAGAATAAAATTAATGAAGTACCTTTTTTTTTTCCTCAGAAGTATTTGCCCCACCTCTCTACACATAGGTACCTATTTTTACCTCCGGACTCATTGCTGATAATTTGCAGAGATTTAAGCCACCACCCATCAACTAACATTTCCACAATACATATCTCCAAGAGCTTCGTCTGGGGTTACAGTGGTTCTGTGTTTCCCTCTTCTCAGGTAAAAGAAGGTTCTGACTAAAGTTAGAACATGTGGAAATGTATTTGAGAGACACAGTAACATCATGTATACACTACAGAGTGAAAATCCTGAGTATAAATTAAGTTAGTCCAAAACTGCTTTAGAAGCTCATTCTGCAACCTACTTCAACCAACCTCTGTCATGACAATCTCCAGCCTGGGCTCAGTAAACCCCTCAGTTCAGACCATGGATGATTTTGGGAGAATGGTGAATCACTGGTACCACACATTTTGGTTTACTGAGGACCTGGGAGATCAGACCAGGCCTTGTTTGGATCACCAGAACAAAGCACCAGAAAAGGACATTTGTACCTATTCCTACTGCTTTTTTACACATGTATTACCTTTGAAATATGTGAGTGAAAAGCATGAGAACTTTAAGAAAAGCAGTTATATAGTTAACAAAACATTTGTTTCTAACACCAAATTTCGTACTTCCAAGACTTTTATCCTGAGAGCCAAACTGTAATATTTAGATGTGAGGCACATTTTACATCACCTCAGTTCAGGACTGGGATTCAGTCCTTTAAATTAAAGGCTAAACCTGTGCTATTCTTGACTAGTGGGAGCCTGGGCTTTACAAGCACCTTATCGTGAGAACAGGCTCTCTCAAGATTCCCAAACCCAATTTCTAAACCAAAAAGATTCAGATAAGTATCTGAGCATTTGCAATGCTTATCTGCTAGCTGTTCTTCTCATTTCTGCCTTGATGTTTTGTAGGGCTCCACAATGAATGTTTGCCTAAACTCTAAAGATAATTTCAGGCTGTGCAAGTTAAAATTCCTCCACGCATAGAGATAATTTAGAGGGAAATCTCCCGTGTTTTTCTGGAGAATGTAGAAACTACATTTGCCTTCTTTATATGTGGTGCAGTCTTTGACAACACTGACAAGTCTCCTACATACCAACATGACCTGAGTGTTGGGGTCTCCAGGAAGTTTGTCCTTAAGTCACATGCACAAATTGCCAGAAAACAGGTGATTTTCCTCTGTAACTTCATTTTTCAGTTTGACTTTCAAAAACCTTATCTGTCAGCATAATTTGTTTCTGTGATATTTTAGGATGAGCTATTTATTTACCAAAGTTAGGAGTTTCTTACCACCCTCAGTCAAGCACAGCCCCTTGTGCAGTGCTGTTAGACTGGGGGTACTTCACCTTTCCCTCATGGTCCTCATTGGTTTTTTCCCAGTCCATCACATTCTGCTTTACTAGAACACCTTGCAACAACAACACATAGTATTATCCTAGGTTAGGATCATGTGTTTAGGCTCATCTGAATGTGGAAACCCTGCTTTGCAATGCAAGGTAGTATTCCAGAATTACACAGAGAGGCAGGTACCTTGCTAGTAAAAACACTCGGGGTACAAAACCAGAAAGGCAGCGCAGCAGCTCCCACCCGATCTGCAACACGAGCTCCGCTCTGTGCAAGCCTGGCAACCCAAGGATTTCAGAACCACTTCAGCCCCACAAATTCAGTGCCAGCTGGGAGAGGGCAGATCGCATGTTGAAGCTTTATAACGAAGTGAGAAGGTAAGATACAGCAACTTCTGCAAAACACCTCCTAATGACAGCCCACACAGCCATTACAGAGGCCAAACATATCAGCTTCCCACTCAGCAAAGCTGCCAGAACTCAACTCAAAGCAAAATTTATATAAACGGAACAAACAGTATCATATTCAGCTATCGCTTGTGACTGCCTTCATTTTGAGAGCAAGAAACCAAAGGATTCTGAGTTACCAAGAGAAGGGGGGAAGGCCTTTCCCACCCTCACAAACAGAACAATCCTTCTGTTACCCTGTTTTGAAACTTCTCAATACTCTAAAGCAGCTCTGCAGCCATAAGGACTTGCAGCATTTCAAGATAGTAGTTTTCTTATCCTAAAAAAAATCCAAGCACATAACCAAAAGCTCTTCACATAGACTCTCCTTGCTTTCACACCCCAAATGCCATAAACATCATTAGCATCTTACTGCCCGTTTTCCTTTTATTCCCCTTCACTTATTAGATCAGAAGACTTTAGTGTGAGAACATTAAAACATGGAGGAACATCAGTATCACACAGAGAGAATCCTTGGGAACCCACACTGACCTTCCAAATGTGAACTAAATCCCTGCAACAACACCAAACATAAGGCATTAGATGTAGCAGGAGCTCACTCTCAGGGCTTCTACAATTTGAGATTGGGAAGAAAAAGTTTCTGAGAGTATGAAAATAAATTGCTTATACACTGGGTGTTTGTCAGATTGAAAAGGCATCTAATACTATTTATTTTTTACTTTGAGGGACAAGCTTACAGAACTTAGGATTTCCAGTGCTTCCTTCTTAAATTACATGACATGATATTACTGGAATCAACAAGTTAGATCACCAGTCTTGCACATCAAAATACATAAAAAGATACCAGGATGAAATAAAGAGGGTGGTGCAAACAAAAACAAATACTCTATGAATAAAAGCATTACCTAAGAGCCAGCTTCCCCTCACAGTATTTTCAAGAAAATTCTAAGAGGATTTGCAGAGTTAAAGATAAGGACCAGAAGAGAGATAACAGATGGCAATGGAAAGAAAGCAGCATGTAATAACTTGATAGGGTACATTCAGTACTCCAGTACGTTAGAAGAAACCCAGAGACAACTTCCACGTGCATGTTACTTGGTTCCCTATTTATGAACAGCAGCATCATCAAGGGCTCAACATATAATATTTAGTTTTATATTTACTGGTCTCTGTTTCAGCAGGCCAGCCCAGTAAGGAGAGACTTTGAACATGACCTGGCCACCAGCCTAGGCTCCTCACCCTGCACAGAATCCATGGGAGCAAGCCTGCAGCAGTAACACAGCACCTGCAAACACCCAAGGCTGAACAAAGGCTGCTTCTGTGGTGAGGCTGCTTGGCTGGGGGATTTTGCTGGGTTTTTTGTTGTTTTCCAAGCTGCACTTCAGAGTTCTGTGTTTTCTGAGGAGCAGCAGACACGGTCTCCCAGCTCTGCCAAGCAACCAAAGTACCACTGGTCAATAACCTTCTCTGCTATCACCACAATCGTTGCTTTTTTGTTTTGCTTAAATTTCCCAGGCTACAAGCCAAGCCTTTCAGAGGCAATGCACGGTCTTTAAGGTAAAGGTTGGTGATCCTGCATTTTTCTTTACATTCCCAGCCTCACAGCCCTGGTAAAAGCAGTGCTGACAAACACTGTCTGGCCTGTTTGTCCCATTCCACCCAGAGAGGAGCTCAGGCACCCACAGCTCCTATGCCTCACCTCCACGGCTGTCCAGAGGTGGAAGTACATCAGTAGCTGCCTGAAAAATGGCAGTGAGCAAAAGCAAGAGAAAAAAAGCATGTGCTGATCCAGAGGTCAGAATTACTACATCAGAAAAAATGGAATAGGTCTGAACCTGTACCTGGAGAACAGAAATGTGAAGGTATTTTGCATCCCCATGGCAGGGATACAACACACAGAGGCAAAGCTGCCCAGCTGTGAGCTACATGAGCTTAGACTGGAGAGGAAGGAGACATACAAAAGACACAACACTGCCATGAACTGCCAAAAAAAAAAAAAATCCATTTATTTCTAAACAGGACTCCTTCAAAACTTACAGGAGCAAACACCTAAAACTGTACTGAAAAACTATGTAAACTATACAACCCAAGACTGCCAAGGCACTTTGTACCACCCTTCCCCTGAGTGTGCTTTGTGGAGTTTAGTCTTTCAATGAAGTCAGGGTGCTCAAATTATGATAAAAGACTTTCATCTCTGGCCATGAGATGTCAAGTCCCTAGTACACAGTTATGATTTGAGAAGGACAAACTGCAAGGTTATCACAGATGGGGCCAGTTTCAAAGCAAGCCACCCCCAATGGTAAAAATTACAGTTCTGACCTACATCCAAGTCCATCTTTTTATTTGTTGGAGACACAGGGGCATGGAGTCAAGCTACAGTAGTCTAAAAAACAGAAACAAAACTATGAACTAAATAAAAAAAAATAAAACACACAAGCAAATAATAACCCATCCCACTGCACCTCCCTTGGCAAGTACAACATGGTCTGTACTTCTGCATGGCCAGAGGATAGAGATGTACCAGCAAAATCTGCATCCTGTAACTGCACCTGCCCTTCCCAAGGTCACTTCAAAAAGTTCTCCAGGCTGCTCTGTATAACTCAAGCTGCTCTGCAGGATCTGCTCTTAAGTAAATATATAACACACACATGTACTTAAAAACCTAAGTACAACGCCAACTATTTCTCATGTTTGTTGTGTTTCTGTTCAACCAGCTGCACACAGACTTGCTTGGTAAAAAATACAGCTGTGTAGAAATCCCGTTAAGGAGAACAGCTATATTTTTAATTACCTCCAAGGCAAAGATTCCAGCACACAAAAACACACAAGGGCGATGTTTTGCTTTGGTGGTGGGGTTGGGGTTTGTTTTTTAATTTGTTTAAAAAATGCTCAAGTCAGTGGCAATTAAAAAATTCCTGCAGTAGCTTAGAATCAACTAAAGCCCAGAACAATCTGTAATAACATCACACAGTATCACCTTATTTATCAGCCCATTGCTCATAAACCACAGATAAAAAGTTTCTGCCCCAGACATAAATAAGCAAAGGCAAATTTACGTCATGCAAGAAAAGCTCTGCGAGGAAAGAAATCAGTGAGACAGGCAGAGACAGAGATAACGTGTTCTTTGGGTTCACAACACCCAACTGGTCTGGAAGCACTGCAGTAAGGGTGTATCCTACAGGAAAAATAATTCCAATGGAGATCACAGGGATGTTTTAAAATCAGGCACAGCCAAGAGTTTCTCTCAAATGTGTGAACTGAAAATTCAAGCCTGTAGTTTGTGCAGGATTTTAACCTGCAGCAAGGTCCCAGCTCCATGTACCCACACAGAACTCTGCATGCAGCCAGCCTTGGCTCTCTCCACGTGGCTTCTCTTGGGAGAATGGGAATAGTCCATCAGTTTACCCCACGGGCTCACTTTAAATCTTTAATTTTGTTATGTTGGAGCTCTTCAAATGGAAATCACCTAACAAGCACAGAATAGAGGCTTAGCTCACACTAGATATAAAGATTAAAAAATTCGGGATTTCCCCATCTCCTTTCAGCCTAACATTGGCAACAAATGAATTTATTTTCAAGAAAAGATAACCACAAAATAAAATAATATATATTTTCCACACACTAAAAATAACTGACAATTGTTATGGGTTTGTTTGTTTAATAATATATTAATATGAGGAAACTAAGAGGTATTTTCCTTCTTTGTTTCAGCTCAGTTTCACTAAATAGCTTCTAAAACCCCCAAAGAACATGTCTGAAGCTGCAAAGCCACAAACACATCCCTCCCCACTTCCCTTCCCAAGTCCTAGTCCCTAATGTGCAACTAGGTAAAGCTCAGGGAAGGAGCAAGGAGTTTTATTAGCAGAGGGCTCAGAATTGGAGGGCAACCACTGAACGTTGCCTGGAGCTAAACCTCTAAAGTTCCTCGTTGGCGAAGTGCGCCCGCCTTTGATCCGCCGAGTTCAGAGTCCGCTTACTTAACCTCCACAGGAAGAGCTCACTTATGTGGTGCAAGATGAGCTCTTTCCTACACTTTCTTCCACAGTTCTAAAAAACTGGCACGCTGACAGGTTTTGCACATTTCAAAATATAAAAAAAAAAAAAATAGCTCAGCACGAATTTACAAGTAGTGATATCGCTGACAACAACCCACAAACCATCTACCTCCCAAAATACGATTTTTATTTTTTTTTATGAGCCAGGTCCACAAGAGATCACAAGTTCCAGCGTCAAGGATATCTCCTGAAGTAAACATGATAAGCCAACAATGTCACAAAATATTTTAGCGTGCTCTTTGTTGAGCATCCTATCAAAATAATTGATACGGAATTGCAGAGAGAGACTGACAAGGTTCTTCCAGAAAAGATACCCAAAGTATTCCGGTATCTCCCTTGTTTATAGAAAACTTAAATAAGAACTGTCCCAAACACATTTCCCGACACATTCAGAGCAGGATTTTGCAGATGCCTCTGCACCAGTTTGGTGGGGTCATACTAAACATGTCTGCAGCCTACACTCACACAGAAACAACACGTTGGTTTGGTTGACTCTTAGGAAAAACAAATGGAAATAAGACTGTGTAGTCTGGGTGGAAGAACAGCCAAGTCTGCCTGGTTCTACTGCTCAAGAGCTTCCCATCAGTTGGGTTTGGAAGGTGCAACTCCTATGCCTAAACGCTTCACATGAAAACTTATTTTTGCACTAGAGTCCATTATCTGTGTATTGCTCATCATTAAAAACCAACATCATCTGCAGACATCTTTTGTCTGAAGCCTCGTTCCAGTCACTGTGAGCCAGCCTTTTGTAGCCCACAAGCTTCTCAAGTCATCTCAGTTTACTCATCCCTCAAGGCTTTTCTTCAGGAGTCTGCACTAATGGATAGAGTCACAAAGTGGCCCTTAATGCCAACACTGAAAAGGAGATGGATCAGAGGGAACCAGATTTTATATCATTAGAAGTTCATCACTGCTTGCTTTGATATCACCAGAATGCAAACTAGAATTTGCTTTGAGGAGGTGAGCAAAGCTCTGCTCGGCCTGCCCACACACATGGGGAATGGAATGTAAATGCAAAGGTAAAGTGCCCACCCAGTTAAATTATTTCAGAATCCTAATATTAACAGGAAACAAGCAGGACAAACCTGCCTCCCCCACCCCTGAGACAATTCTCCTACATCCAAGTAATGACCTGCAGTGGAAGTGACTTGCAACGTTTCCCATCTAGGCTAGGAAAATTAATTTACAAATGGGTATTTCTGGCAGTTCTGATGAGACTGATTACAGAAAAATGATACACTTATGTGAATGAAGTGGGAAATGAGTAATTATCATGGAATCCCAGAATAGTTTGGGTTTGGAAGGGACCTTGAAGCTTATCTTATTTTATCCCCCTTGCCATGAGCAGGGACACCTTCCACTATCCCAGGTTGCTCCAACCCCCATCCAGTCTGGTCTCAAACACTTCCAGGGATGGGGCAGTCACAGCTTTTGTGAGAAATTATTTTTGAGACTTCCAAAGACAGGATGAACAAGTCCTAACACCAGAACTTCACTGGAGTAAGTGGAAACTACAAGAGAATATAAACTTAACCCAGCACATCCTGCTGAAATATTTTTTGAAACTTCTGGCTTAGCTGAGGACATGTTTTTGATGCTGGAACTTATGATCTCTTGCAGACCTGGTCTGGGATACAAGAAATAAACTAAATTTGGAAAGCAGGTGTTTTGTGAGGTGTCATCAGGAATGTGATGACTTGTAAATTACAGTCAATATCTTAAAAAGAGACATTAACTTGCACACCTGAAATTCCAAAGGAGTGCTGCCCTGGCTTTACAAAGGCTCCTGTTGGTAATTAAGTTTCTAGACCTAAATCGCTGCCACTGTTACACTCAAACCAGCAGCTTTTACTGAGTTGCCCGTCTCTCTGTGGGTTTGTTTTGAAAGAAGCTCAATTATGCTCAGGACAATGGCCTGTCTCTTCATTTTGGGTGAATAGGAAGCAAGGGTGCTATTGTCACCCGGCTTCAATGCAGTCACAACAAAGGGCTCTGAAGTGCCGAAAATAATGGGCTACCTAAAGTATCCGGGAGGAGCAAGGGCAGGGAGCTGTGCACCAGCCACGGCTCCCTCCTGCTGGCCCTCCAACAGGGCTGGGCCAGGGGCTGGGAGGCAGCACAGCGAGCTGCCACCATGGCCAGGGACACGGAGGGGACACAGCTGTGCCCAGGGGCTGGGCTGGTTCAGAGAAAAGGCAAAAAACAAGAGCCACGAGCCTTAGTGTATGGGTGGGCTTCAGGGAGAGAGGGGCAGAGGGGCAGGAAGGCAACGGCATGGAAGGGAAGAGAGTCACACGGCAGATTCAGCGAGGGGAAAAAGGGATGTAATTTGTTTTTTTAAAAAAATAGGACATAGTATTGCTGAAAGGCAGCGGGTGAATGAAAGGCAGCGCAGGCTGCTCTTGTAGCTGCAGTCCCTCCTCCCCTTCTGGTGCCTCATTCATAAATGGCTGCTGGGGCTGGCGGCACAGCCGGGCACGGCCGCGCACCCGGCCTGCCAGCGCCTCGCTGCTCCTCCACACACAGAGTATGTACTGCCTGCTTCAAACACAGCACTGCCTGCTTTAAACAGCGCTCTGCCTGCTCCACACAACACAGTGTATGTACTGCCTGCTTCAAACACAGCCCTGCCTGCTTTAAACACAGCCCTGCCTGCTCCAAACACAGCACTGCCTGCTTTAAACAGCGCTCTGCCTGCTTCACACAGCACAGTGTATGTACTGCCTGCTCCACACAACACAGCTCTACCTGCTAAACACACAGCTCTCCCTGCTCCACACACACAGCCCTGCCTGCTTTAAACAGCACAGTGTATGTACTGCCTGCTTCAAACACAGCCCTGCCTGCTCCACACACACAGCCCTGCCTGCTCCACACAGCACAGTGTATGTACTGCCTGCTCCACACACACAGCCCTGCCTGCTTTAAACAGCGCTCTGCCTGCTCCACACAACACAGTGTATGTACTGCCTGCTTCAAACACAGCCCTGCCTGCTTCACACAGCACAGAGTATGTACTGCCTGCTAAACACAGCCCTGCCTGCTTCAAACACAGCCCTGCCTGCTTCAAACAGCACAGTGTATGTACTGCCTGCTCCACACAACACAGCCCTGCCTGCTCCACACAGCACAGTGTATGTACTGCCTGCTTCAAACACAGCCCTGCCTGCTTCAAACAGCGCTCTGCCTGCTCCTCCACACACAGCCCTGCCTGTTCCACACACACAGCTCTGCCTGCTCCACACAACACAGCTCTGCCTGCTCCACACACACAGCCCTGCCTGCTCCACACACACAGCCCTGCCTGCTCCACACACACAGCCCTGCCTGCTCCACACACAGCCCTGCCTGCTCCACACACAGCCCTGCCTGCTCCACACACAGCCCTGCCTGCTCCACACACACAGCCCTGCCTGCTCCACACACACAGCCCTGCCTGCTCCACACAGCACAGTGTACTGCCTGCTTCAAACACAGCCCTGCCTGCTCCACACACAGCCCTGCCTGCTCCACACACAGCCCTGCCTGCTCCACACACACAGCCCTGCCTGCTCCACACACACAGCCCTGCCTGCTCCACACAGCACAGTGTACTGCCTGCTTCAAACACAGCCCTGCCTGCTCCACACACAGCCCTGCCTGCTCCACACACACAGCCCTGCCTGCTCCCAAACGCCGCCCTCACCCTGCAATCGGGGCAAAGGACACTTTGGGGACACTTGTTTGGCAGCAGTGCTGTCCCCACATCTCGGAGCAGAGTGGTTCCAGAGGCTCAGCACCTCTCCTGCCAGCCAGGCTCCTCAAAGCTCACGTTTGTGCTCCTCCTGAGCAGGAAAGAATCCCTGCATCATAAAATCACAGAACGTGCCGAGCTGCAAGGGACCCATCGGGATCATCGAACCCGACTAGATGTGTAAAGAAACAACCAAGGCACGATTTTAAGAAGAAATAATCACCCCAATCTTTTCAAAAGCAATGAAACTGCTTTCCTTTGCATGCCCAGCTTAGGTGAATGTAGGCAACTGGTGTTCCCTGTATTTGTAGCTAAGAATTCCTTCAGAACATTTTAATTAGGAAGAACAAGACTCAAACGTGCCATAACAATATCAGTACTAATAAATCATGGGCTATACAGTATCCTACTGTTTGTAACTACAAAGGGGAATTTCCAAAATGCTTTTTTCAAAAAGGAAGAAAAATGAAAGAAAATGTGGACAGAAGTGAGGCAGATGCATGAAGGAAGGTAAAGAACCCACCTGTTATGCTCAGGACTTGCACGGATGCAGGAATATTTAAAAAAATGGTTCTATGCATTGCCCAAAAACGAAATAATTAATCATAGATGGTGAAGGAAGCAAGGCCTGACCAAGGACCTTATTTCATTATCAGAAAATAAATTAACTTACTGAAATTGTCACCATCAGTCTGAGTTACTTATTTCTGATTCTCCTGGTAAACAAATTCCTGCTGAAAAATGAGCAATTCTTCTACTAAACAATAAATCAGGAGTTTAATCCACTTCTTACAAAGCCATTTAATAACAGACTTAGTTTTACAGCCAACTTTCCAAGAAGATAAGTAATTCCCTTAAGAAAGCAGTTTCTTATTCCAAAATTAGAATAATTGGACAATGTAAAAGATGACAAATAACATCTCTCTTCCGTTCTGCTAACCCTCCAGAGGGGCCCCAGCCCAAAGAGCAGGCAAGTGGGAGCAGGCATCTGCCCAGCTCACCAGCAGGAAAAGGCAGCCTGCCCTCCTCCTTTTCATTTTACACTGGGCAGGAAGAAAGGAAGGATCACATTTACACTAGTGAAAAAAAAAAGTCTTGCAGAACTAACTCAATATCCAAACTACATCTTTTATCACCACAACAGTTTTCTCTCTAGACCAGAAAAAAAATATAAAGGCCTTGGATTAACACAAGTTCAAACTTGAATCAAACAGATTAAAGATGCAGATATTTCCATGTCAACATTTCATAAAAGTCCCCACAGAATACTGTGAGATGGTGCAAGAGCCTCAGCACTGATCCATCATCTCACAGGCATTTCAAAAGAGAATTTCCAAACTCCCAACCAGGTAACCATTACCACACCTGACTCACTGAATGTCTGTTACCAAAAGGAGTTTACTCCACACATGCATCAATCAACTAAGATTCAGAAAGCACTTTAAAAATGCAGGCAGTGTCCACCCTGCTCCCACCCCTCATCACCCCTCAGGTTCCATCTCCTCTTGTCACACAACTGTGAAATCTGTAAGTCAATTTTTTAATCCATAGTGTGGCTTCTGAAGAACAGCTACTGTTACCAGAGCCAAAGGCAAACCACAACTGGCACCTCTCCATTGAAGAGCTATTTGTGAAATATTCTGCAAGTTGTCCAAGTCTAAAGCATAGGTCTGGAGAGAAATTCCCATTGGCATTTGATGAATGTTGCTTCCCACAGGTGTGATCATCAGAAATGTTTTACTCCCAAAAAGAGTTGAACCCACAAGCCCTACAGAACACAAACACATCACACTGATTTTCTGTAGGTGCCATTTCCATTAACACTGGTGGAACCATTTTCACTAAACAGCACTAGGAAGGACAGAAAACTTTTACAGCACATCTGTAACACCAAACTCTTGTGTTCATCATCTGGGCCTCCTGCAGGACAGGTAAATCAAGGGGCAACAGCCATTCAGCTACTTGTTTGGCCCAAATCATCTGGAAGGAATGTTTTGTTTGGCCAAGACACACACTGAACAGTTCCACATGCCCAGTGCACATACCCTGAGCCACTGTACACTGACCACATTTCAGAAGTACCAACTACCATGTTCATATTTATGTATTTACATATACATATAAAATACACAGACATTATATATTTATCTTAGCCTGCTTCATAGCACAGCATCCCAGGAAACAACCCAGGGGGAAGGAAGTTCCATAACTCCCCTTAAATTTTGTGGCATCTTTTGTAGAGGTATTGTGTGATGATAGAAAATCGCTGGATGCTTCAGAAGGGAAACAGCCCCTTTAGGGACCCTCCAAAGAAAAAAATAAAAACCCAAAACCCAATCCGAACTTTGGATTATGTTAGCCTTTAAAATATCTGCAACACCCTGTTGTTTTGCATCAAAAGCAAATGAAGTTTTGCAGATAAACAACACCTTTGGTTGTTTTTGCAGCCTGTAAACCACAGCTCTTCCTCCTGTTTGTGAATGAGATCTCGTATAGCAAACATGACAAGCTAAACGAGATGTTCTCTGTCTTAACCTCGATCCTCCATGAACTCAAGCAGCAGAGAGATGCTTTTTGTCCACAAATATCCATGTCACCTGTATCCAAACACCATGAGCCACAAGACACACCCCAACACTGTATACCTAAAGTAGAGCTTCTGGGACAAAACCAGAAGCCACAAACTGCAAGTGACAGCGATCGTATCTTGCAGGAGGAAACCTAGTCTCAGATCTCTACAATCTACCAAGACCTAGACAACACTGGGTGATGGAAATAACTTGTTCACCTTAAATGAGAAACTCTGAAAGAGACAGCTGAGTACTTAATATACATCAAAGCCATTATTTTTGCAGCCAGCCAGAAAGCCCACATTTTTCTATTTTTTTTCCTGGGGGTGTCAGCTCAAAGTCTCTTACATAGGCTTAAAACTGGCTTATGACTAGTAAAACAGCTTTTATACATTCCTCTTCCACTTAAACATCATTATGTACTTTCCTGCAACTTCACCATGATCAAAGTCCTCACAAAACAGCAAAACAAAGTGACAAACAGGATGTATACTTAGAACTTCAGTTGTGCTGGCAAAACACACAGTATCATCTACGTTCCATTTCAGATCAGTTTGTCCAAAAAATAACCAGTACAAATCATGTTATGTTCATACCAGCAGGAAAAAAAAAGATAAGATACACAAAAACAAGCAGAGCAAATGAGTTTCTATCTCTGTCACCAAACAAGAACAGACTATTTCTGTTAGCAAAGATAAAGCAATTGGAGACAAAAGTAAGGAATTAAACATTTCCTCCACACTAGCAACCACCATCGGGAGGTATATGGCTTGGAGCCAGGCTGTCCTGCAAAACACTGCAGAGATCACATGCAAGAGTCAAGCCAGTATCAACTATTCCCTGTGTCTCAACCCCAGAACAGAGTCCTTGACTCACCACTGGAACAGGAACTTCACTTACCTCCATTTTATCTCAGCACCAGGTCACCCATTTTATTGCTGTGTGGACACTGATATTCTTGTACTTCTCATTTTTTTCACTCACCTGTCAGTCCACTCCTCATCACCTCTAGCCCATATTTCAGCACTGTAACTGGGACTGTGTGTGACTCTGTGTGGCTCAGAAATTCAAGAGTGTCCCAGTACTTTCCACAGTTGATACTGGAAAGAGAGGCAGGACACCTTACAGAGCACACATTTATTCTCATATGGAAAGAACTGGTGCTGACTTCAGTGAGTTCTCACTTCCCTGGAGTACTCAACCAGTATCAACAGGACTATTCACAAATTTGAAGCGCAGTATAGTCTTAAAGCATTTGCTGAAGACAAACATTCATCAGTTATTTTGTTTCTTAATTGAGGTTCTCCACAAATGGTTTTGCTGTGTATGACAGTGAGCGGCCAAACACAACAGCAGAGGTTCCTCTGTCTGTATAGTTTTTTAATACTGAGAGCTGCTTTGTAGCATAATTACATTTACTTATCAATTCCCATATTACTTGTTTTGTGCTGTCAGATTCCTACAGGAACTCCTTGGACATCCTTTTGTCCGCTCTTCCACCAGATCGAAGATGCTCACTTCTGATTTTACCAAGTCCTCTTCCAGACCCTCTTTTTCCACGCTGCCCACAAGTCACCCAATGTGATGCACACAGTACATGGTGCAGACAGTTCAACTCTGATGTTCTACCCTGATCTGGATGCACCCACAGGAGGGAGATCATAATCTGGTGCCATATTTACTCCTAATGTGGATTTGTGCTGTGGTAACAACAGCCACCAAAATGGAAACCTCACCAGGGCATGGAACCTGTTTTCCTGTTTAGCTCAAGAATTACCCAATGCACACAATAGCTTTAATAATTATCATAAACCAGTTTTACTCTAAGCTGTCAGCTCTAGCAAGAATCTGTCCAAGGAAGGGGAACCTCCCCAAACTTATTTGGGTACGGTATTTAGCTGACTTAATTTGAAGCTACTTTTCCCTTCCAAACACGCACGCCTACTCAGCAAACGGTAACCGCAGCTGACTCAGAGGAGGAGGACAGGCTCCTCAGCTTTTTTCTTCCTGTACAAGAGAAAAACAAGAGGGCACAACACTCACTGCCTCCCTCCTTCCTCCCAATCACAGCCAGCTCAAACAGCACTGCCTCTAAATAGAGCCAGGAGAAAACCTCTTACTGGGATACAAGCAACAATAAAACCTGTGGTCTCAAGGCAAACAAGCATCCTCAGTTGAAGCCTGGGGAGGCTCTGGGTTTAAAACGCTGTGTGGAAAGCCAAACTCCGTATCATTGCTCTTCCCACACACACAGACTCAAAGGGCAGAACCAGGCCACCCTCTCCTCTCCCCTTTCCAGGCGCCTCACGCTCCCTTCAGACGAGGCTGCAGTGCCTGGAGCGGCTTAAAACAGACACG
Organism: Catharus ustulatus; assembly: GCF_009819885.2. Lineage (NCBI taxonomy): Eukaryota > Metazoa > Chordata > Aves > Passeriformes > Turdidae > Catharus > Catharus ustulatus. Next base: position 17,737,453 of record NC_046232.1, read on the forward strand.
GGGCCTCAAAAAGATGGGAGGAGGAGGCACCGAGCCACCCTCCCTCATCCGGCACTTCTGCTCAGCCCTTCCTCTGCTTCACCCCTCCTGGTGTTGCTGCTTGTTTTCCTGACTCGGGAGTGCAGAAAGCGCCAGCCTGCTACAACCGCACCCTGGAATAAAAAAATCATAAACACAAGGCTGATTTACATGCATGCATTACTTGGATAAACACATCCCTGGCACTGAAAAATCCTCTGGTACGGCAAAGCAGCACCTCTGCCCAGAGAGCTGCTGCACAGACAGCGCGACATCTCAGTCCGGCATCTGGAGCAGAAAAGGCACTTCCAGATTCCCAGAAACAAGGAGCAAGAATCTGCCCCATGTACACATGGAAGCTGCAACTCTGGAGAGGCATTACAAACCTTTTAGAGGCAACCCTCATCAATCTTTGTGCAAAATAAATGTTGGTGTCTTCCAAAAGGGCAAGAAAATATCGTACAAACCCCACAACCACAGAAACCCGTTGTCCAAAGCATTAAAGACTTTCAGTCAACATCATCTCCTTCCTTGCTAAGAAATCGAGACTGCAAATGAAGCACAGACCACAGCTTTTTCTGAGATTTTTTAAGTGTTTTCTGTGTGCAAGATTTCAACACACTCCTGAGATGGCCAATTTCATTTCATAAAGGGGAAAGTGGAAAGACAGATTTCCAGGTGTTTGTTTAATTATTGATTAGACTGAGGAAAAGCACCTTCCAAAGCTTGATGCCCTGTCACAGCAGCCTCATTCCTCAGAGCAGCTGGTCATTCCCTGCACTGCTGCATGCTGGACACACAAGCCTCAGAACTGACTCTCTCATGACAGGACACATTTTCAAAACAGAGTTATTCAAACTCACTCACATGCATTCAATACTTTTATACTTTTGTAAAGTCACTAGAAACTTACTTTTCCTAGCATTTTCCCTTAGCAGTGCTTTAAAATTCACACAGCAAATACAACAGAAGCACAGCATTCCTGTTTGGGGTGCAAATCCATTTCAACCCCACTTGGCTACTCTTCTGAAGGATTCTTGGATTTTAATATCCACTGAGCAATGTACAGCTACTCCTTACAGCTACGCTTAGGTCCCTGTACAGAGCAGGGCAAGCAGCAGACCCCTCTGCTCTGGGGCTACACGAGGAGGATTTTCACAGAAGAACTCATCCTTTGCCCTTGCAACACAACAAGACACTGCCAGGCTGTGACAAATCATCCCCTGGGACCATCTCATGGTCATCCTGCTCTCCAAGTCTTGCTCACTCACTGACTGTTCCCACCAGAGCACAGACTAAATGACAGCCAGTACCCCACCTTCCTCCAGCTTTGGAAGCAACAAAACCTTTCCAACCACTCTCAGGAATCCTCCAGCAGAGCACAGAGTGGTGCATGCCAGGGATGGAACGCTGAGGAAGGATCTGCAGCAATGTGACGTGGAAATTGTCCTGAAACTGCAGGATGTTTGTATCAAACATTCCTCTACAATCAATTTTGATTTCTCTGAACTTCCCTTTGTTTTCCAACACATGGATTTAGAGCTGCCTCTGCCCAACAGGACCCACTCCTGACTGCTCTCCTGCATGACAGGCTTTGTGGATTTTTGTGCTTAAGGTACGAGGAGATGTTTGAGTTAATGTGACCTTAATTAACACTATGAGCTGCCCATCATTATCAGCTCAGTTTCTGGCAGCAGCAGGTCCCCACTGAGCAGACGCTCCCAGCTGTTGGCTTTGCTGCTCCTCACCACACCGAGATTATGAAAAACAGTTTCAGTTCCCCTCTCAAATGAATACAATACTACTAGGGAAAAAAACCTAATTTAACTGACAAGCTGCCATTACAGCACTCATCTTCCCCTCCTCTTCTGCCACAAGTTTGTACCAGTAAGGGCTTGTCTGAACTACAGCAAGTCAGAGAAAATGGTGTCATCACCAGATAATATAAACTATCAGACTACCTGTTCCTTTCAGCTACAGAAAGAACTTGTTCATGGGAAAGGGAACTAATACAGAGCAATACAAGTTTACAGCAACCAGTGGCTCTAAGATGCAGAGGGCATGTTCAAGCTTTTCAAAAGCCAAAACCATCCCAAGGTGAAGTCTCAGCCTTTCAAAGGCACTTCTGTGTACAACAAGAGATGGGAATCAGTAACTTGCCTAACAGGTAGGAAACACACTGATCCCATTTCCAAAGTAGCAGCACTGCTGGCTCATCACACACTGCCTGTGTGTGGTTTCACACGTAGTGAAACGCAGGTTGCCTCTGTGCCATCAATGATCCCTAAGCTAAATTTAAAGGATTTATTAGCCCACTGCCAGCTCTGCAAGGATGGCATTCCTAACACAGGCTCATGCAAGGGTGAGCATGGAAAAGGAACTGCTCTCAGTAAGTGGAAGCAAAGCAGCCTGGCAATCAGAGCTTCCAGTTCTGCAAATCAAGTCTGAGACAGCTAAAATTTAAGGTTATTTCCTGCAGCCAATTAGGCTAAAGATGCAGTTAAAGGTCTGCTTTTCCTAAAGTGCAAGGTGTGATAGCTCATTCTTGAACTACCATCTAGACTGCTGCAAACTGTGACACTCTTTTTAAGATTTACTCACAAATAACAGATTTGACTGTCTTGAAAATTTTTTCCACATGGTACACTTTATTATTCTTCACTTCAAAGCTCTGGAAATTCAGAAGCCTGAAATACATTGCAGTTAATAGCACTTCCAGTTTCTTAGATCTAATTACAACCTGAGCTACCACTGCAAGTTAACTTCTAGTCAGCTCCAGCTCTTCTCCGACCCAAAACAAAGTTTATATTTGCATTCTTAGTTGCCTGACTACATTTCCCTATTTCAAAGTAGCAGAAATTATTTTTATTGTTAAAAATAACTACGATAAAGCAGTTGGGAGTTGCAGTTAAAATACTTGACTGTATGATAACTAGACAATAAGAAAGTGATGACAGAGTGCAACTAAATCCAACAAAAAAACATGTATCTATCCACTTTTTTTCTTTTTTTTTTTTTACCTCCTTTCTGAAGGAGCCAGAAACGACTGACAGAGAACAAATGAGTTATTCATTTATATATAACATTGCATATACACACAGAATATACTATACACACTCGTACATGATCACAATATATTTCATCTGCAAATTAAATTAATGCAGTAACTTGTATTTTGAACTGGTCAGCAACACACAAAGTTCAGTAATGAGACCACCAAAGGTGAGGTTATTTTCACTCAGCTGAGGGGAAAGCTCTGATCACAAATCATCAGAGAACCTACAAATACAACATAAAATGTGTAAGTTTTAAGTACTGAGGTTAAAGGCTGAAGAGTGCAAATGCCATCTACTCTTTTACCACTGAGAGGGATCCCAGAGAGATACCTGCTCTGAGTGGGGAAAGACCCAAACAAAAAAACCCCTTCCCTGGATGGCAGAAGTTGAAATGGTTCCTACAAAATATCTTACCAAATAGATTTAAGGTCAGCAGAAATTTCCCACATGCAGCATTGATTTGCAATGGCAGGCAAGGATTCACCAGTTCTGTATTTAACCCCAGTTTGCAGCACGTGCAAGCAATCCTACGGCCAACAAAGGTTTGACAAAATTCAAACAGTTCATTTTAAATTGTCTGGATGAGGAAAAAAAAACAATAAAACTAACAGAAGAAAGGTGAAAGAGTTACAGCCTAAGGATGGACAAACCAACATCCCCTAACTGTGACTGGGCAGTCAGGTGGGTGGGGAAGAAAAACTTCCCCCCACCTTAGAAACAGGAAAAGTTGTAGTGCAGAGCAGTCATCAGGAAACCCTAGAGGAAACGAGCAGGTTTATCTCACTGAGCCCCTGCAGACTTTTCAGGAAGTACTCCAGGAAGTAATGAAAGGCTTCCCTGGCCAGCCGTGGCTGCCAGCAGGGATCCAGCAGCCAAGTGAGGTCTGAGCAGCGAGGGGCAGGGGTCCAGGTGCTAGATCTGAAGCCTTCTTCCCTCCAGGGAGCAATAAAGAGGCTTCATCATGTGGGATGCACTCCATCCCCTCTCAACAGGCTGATTTGGCCAAGGGCAAAAACCTGCCACTGATTACAACAACGATCTTAGCCAACATACAAAGGAATTGAACTTGAGGGGGAAAAACAAAATACCACATTTACAGTCTATTCCAACAGCAAGCAAAAGCTTTCAGTAGAGTGCACAAAACATTAATATTTTCTGTTGTGTGGGTCTCACAAGTCTGCTGTGGCCTTAAGGGAAACTCAAAACCACTGCTCAGGTATTGCACAGCTTTTGAGTCATCCAAACACAGCACTCACTTCTCCAGCAGCACTGACAAAAACACAGCATTGGGATGGCTAAAGCCATCAGGTGATGCTTCCAAGCATTGCCCACTGTTGCTCCTCCAACTGCTGCTCTGGCAAGGGGTTGAGATGCAGAGATCTTTACCAGGCTCTGGGAATAAAACAAACTGACCTCGTTACTCCAAAAGCAGAGCGCTGGATTTCACACACACAAGTTTTGGGTGGAATCAAAGACACCAGGGAACAAAGCACAAAGGCAAGTGAAGTGTCTCAGCAGCCTTTTGCAGATAACAGACCTGCAGCACAGCTCTCTAAACCACAATTGCAACACCACCTTTATTTTTAAAACATTCAAGCCAATTTTCAGAATTATTTGCTATTGATGTGTATATATACATCACTGATTCATTTAAAAATTTAGAAAATGTGTAGGTATATATTAAAACCCTGTCCTGGGCTGACCCCCAGCAGGTTGAGCAAGGGGATTTTCATCTTCTCTGGTGAGACCCCACCTGCTGTGCTGCCTCCAGCTCTGGGGTCCCAAACATCTGGAAGATGTGGAGCTACTGGAACAAGACCAAAGGAGGCCACAAAGATGCTCCAAGGGAGGGAGAAGCTCTGCTATGGAAACAGGCTGAGAGCTGGGTGTGATTTTGAAGAAATCACCCATTTCTGGTTGACCCTGGCAATGAATCAGTATCACAGTACACGATGTTGGTGCTCGTGTTGGGATTTGAAGAAATTTGAAGAACAGTCTATCAAAATTAGTGTAACTCAGAAATACAAGCCTGGAAGGCAAGCACTGAGATCATTACATAGTTCAATAAATGTGACAAAGGATCTGCTGCTACTACAGCCACAAAGCAAGCTCCAGTTCTCAGGGGAAACTCCAGATGCAAAAGCTACCCAGGAAGCTGCACCATCCACACATCCAGCCTCTGATCCACAGCACCCTACAGAACTCCCCGGGGTTACTGAGCTGCCTGAAGTACCAGCATTTCTGTGAACCTCTCTAAAATCAGAGCTGAATCCCTCCTACTCCATTCCCCTCACTGCATCCTTTTCCCAAAATGAACTGCAGATCTTCTGTACACTCAGTGAGGGGGGGAAAATGAAGAAAAGAGGTTTATATTCATCTCATGCATTAGTTTTTCATGAGCTCTGTTACAAGCTGTCCATATAGCAACAAAAATTTACTCTTTAACCTCAACTCCTAGCAACATTTTCAAGTTCTGGTAGCAGCATCTTTGATGCCTAAAGACTGGGTTAACTTTTTGAGTCAGTGGAAAACACATCTATGCATTGCAAATAAATGCTTTTCCATTTCTTCTATTCAAATGGTGCAAATTATTTCTGAAGTTGCAGATTTTAGTTTTAGGCAAGCAAAGAAGAAAAAGAGGTTTGCAACACTGTAATGAGAAAAACCAGTAGACAGACTACCAGACACCAGAAAAAAATCCTTGATAAAGTCTATGTTTGTTTAAGTAATTCATCAAGAACTGAAGGAATTTGAGGAATACCTGCTTGATAGATCAAAAAGTCAAGGAAGATGATAACAGAAATATTTAACTGTATACATTCACTTTTCCAGCTTTTTTTAAAGGAAAACCCTGCTGCACTGCATGAAGCAAACTGACTCTTTCAATGTCAGCTATGTTCTCTGCTGAGATCCTGTAATTCCTGCACCTTCAGCTGCTTCCACGCTGCCTCCCTGCACTCAGACCATACTCTGTGTGTGCAGAAAGCAAACCCAGGGCTGTGAAAGCTCAGTTGTTACTTCTCCAGAGCTCTCCCGTGCTCTCAGGTTGGAGCAGTCACAGCTCACTTGGGGAGAGCGTGTCTGGTGGTTATGTCAGAGGACAGCAAGTCTGGCATCACACTTCTATTTCAAGCGATGCCAGGGACTGTGACCTTGAACAAGTCACTTCACCAGCTGTTAAGGTACAGACTTCACTGTGCAAGGAGGAGCTGTGATGCTTTAATCCTTTCAGGAGCAAGGGGTTATTCAGCAGAAAGACATGTTTTCAAGTACTGGATTAATCATTCTCTAGATTACTATTTTTTCTCATCTCAAATGGATGCTTTGTCCTAGGACAATGAAAATTCACAAGACTCATTGCTATAAAATATTACATTCATACATGCTAGTGTTCAAAACTCTTGTGTGTAATTAGTTACCTATTTTTAATCAATCGTCTCAACTGACATCAACTCAAAATGCATTTTGTGGCTTTGCTTCATGACTGCTATTTCCTCCTGCCTTTCAGTGAAGTGAAACTTTTCCCATCCCAAAAATATCACTTCTCAGTTTCCCCTTTCAGATGCAAAAGCACCCAAGAGCAGTGCTCTGGGCTGGGGCTGATCCTTCTAGGGATGAAGAGATAAACCAACCATTTTTCATTAAAATAGAAAACATTCTTATTTATATCAGGCCATTCCACTGCCTTGTTTCTTTTCTTAAAATTAAGTAAACAGACTTAAATTTAGAGCTAAAATGAAGTTGACAGTGACCCTGTTATAACAACAGTACTTCAAGTGCTTTACAGTCCAGTGCCAGTTCAAAGTTTAGATTCTGGCCAACTGAATGTTGGAGAAATAAATTAATATTTCATTACAAAAATAAATTTCAATAAACTGTTCTGATTTGAACTCTACATCTTTATCAGGAACACGAGGTAAAGCAAACACTTTTTCCAGAAAAAGAACATCCATAAATTCAAAAAGAAACAGTAGGTTTCAGTGATGGAAAAATATTATTCAGCATCACAGTTAACCACAGAATGTCACTGCTGATCTGCTGGCAGCACACTGGCAGACAGGTACTTTAATTTTTAGAGGGGTTTGTCTCAGCCCCTTTACACTATGTACACTGGAGCTGTCAAATCATTAGAAACAAGTTTAAAGATTGTTTATCCAACATGCAATTTTATTTGATCCCCCTAATCAATCCACAATTTTAATTTCATTTTTACCACAAAAGCAGGAGATGAGAACACTCGTTTTAACAACAGGGCTGTGCTCACACACCTCTGACAGCACACAGACTGGGGTGGGATCACCTGTCATTCCAGACAAGGCTCCTTTCTTTATTTACCAAATTTGCATGGCGGGACACAGCTTCCCTCCAGGATTATTTTCTATTTCCAGGTAGCAAAGCTGTCCCCGAACAAACTGCGCTATTTCACAGCTATCTATAGCACATACCAGGCAGCAAGTAATTTTAATCCCAAATCCTCTTCCCCCTTCATGACACCAACAGCTTTCAGATACAGCATCTCTGGCTGAGAAACTCTGATGAAACAGCGTCTTTGGATAAAAACCACTGGATTATTCCCTGCAGTAGAACATTCACTATCTCAGCTTTGTCAGGCTCTCACAGCTGCAGAGAGGAAGGGTTCACCTTTTGTTTGCAGCTGGAAAACCTGAATCACTGAGCCCAGAACCCCAGATTTGCATAAATGTATCCCAGCCAGTGACACACATCCTGAAACCCAGTCTGAAATGCAGCTCTGCCTGTTCTCCTGAAACCCCCAGCACAGCCCAGCAGCCCCTTTGAGATTTCAGGTTTTACACCTGAACAAGTGCCAGCAGCAGCTCAGGCTCTGTTTTGGTGGCTGATCTGACAATGTCTGACTTCCCCACAAGTTCCACATCTTCCTTTCTTGCTTTCATACCACCTCTCTCCCAGCAAATCTCCCAGAAGGAAAATAAGGTGTGGACAGATTTATTTGCCAAGTTAAGTATCCATAACTTGTTCCACACTCCTAATCCCTGCTCAGAAAACATAACCTTCGTAAGTGAGAGTGAAATATATGCAAGAACATGAACCAGTGCAAAACACCTCTAATTTTAGATGTTCAGCTCACATTAAACTAATCAAGCTTATTAATCTTTTTAAATTATTTCAGTCATTTCATTTTAAAAGGGCTTTTTGCACTAAGTCTGGTTAAGTTTTGTTAAAGTTTTGCCCTACTTAGTCAAATCTTAGTAAAGAGCATTTTCATTTTTTAAAATTTAGTAAGATTTACAGAGCTGAGAGGTGCCCCAAGAATGTCACTGACAGAATGAAGAGAGTGATGCCATTTATAGATTTTTTTTTATTTTGAGGAGTTCTGTAACTACATTTATTAACTAGCCAGCGAGTGCAGTTCTGCAGTGGTCTTTTTTACTGTACCAATTACTAAGAAATTTGAAAGTGAGAACTGAGCTTTACATCACAAGTTCTCACACTCCCACTGAGCAACTACTACAAGTGAAAAAAATGCAGAATCCCAGTATTCCAGAACAAGCAGGGGAAGAGAGGGGAGAAAACGTGAAGACAGACCACACACAAGCTCCTCTGTCCACAGAGTGGCAGAAGCTACACTGAAATCAGTGCCACGAGTCTTAACCTGTATTACTAAAATTACAGCTGGCTGGGGAGGAAGATTTGTTTGGAGGGGGAAAAAGTATGAAAAACTTAAATTTTTCTCAAGTTTTCCTCCAGTACTGAGAAAAATATTCAGTATTCCAAGAGATTTCTGACTAATACTTCTAGTTTTATGCCTCCTCTCATCCCAGCAGAACCTGCAGTATTTCATGACTGATACAGAGGGATGGATAGAGAGATGCTCCAAGGAGGGCTGTTTTCAGTAACAAAAGCACAAATTTGGATCACTTTCTCAATTTAAAACTATTTCCAGGCTCCCAGGTTACAATCAGGACAAGTCTGTTCCATGTTCCCTTATCACCCAGCCAACACTAACTGAATGCAGACTTAGAGACTTCACTCCAGGCAAAAAAGTCACATACAAAGAGCTTAAGACCTCCAAACATTCAGAGCTGCAGACCAGGTTTCAGCCCTGCCTCTCATTTCCCTGTGTTTCAAGTGAATCATAACATAATCCTCTAAATACTTAAGAGTTTCCCAAGGCTGTGTTTGTTAAAAATCAGAGCACTGAAAGAACTTTCTAGGGATTTTCTAGTGTACTTTGACTACCTCCAAGTTAATAAAAACATTCTGTGTGTTCAGAAAGACTCCACTAGAAGATTTTTACTGAATCAGAGGGACAAAATGACTAAAAAGGGAAAACTGGCTTTTTAGCCCATGACAAATAATTTGTGGGAAAAGTAGATCACCTTTTTCCTTGTTCTTTGAAAAAGAAGTCTGAATACATTCTGTACCACACCACTCCTATAGGACTGAGTTGAACACAGAAATCATTGCTGAGATTATGGACTGATACCTACAGTGCTCCAATCATCCTCCTCTATAGATAGGATAGGACAGAGAACTTTAACCTGGATGGTACAGGCAGCATCAAAAAGGAGATCAGAAACCCCAACTATCTTTCCTCTTTTCTGGAAATTCACACCCTCTAGGAAAAACACATGTTTAATCTCCTACTCTTTTACTATCGACAGTCTTCCTACGAGTACATGCAAAGGCCCTGTTTCACATAGATTTAAACATTACCACGGCATTCTTGTCCCTTACTGCCTCCAGGAAATCTGAGCAATTTGTAGAAAGCATTCCTACAGCTTCCCTCCTCCTCCTCCTCCTCTACTCCAACAATCTGCTGCAGCACTAGAACCAGTGCAACTCAGCGTATACAAAAGATAAATGCTCCCAAGGATATCAAAACCACTTCTCCAAACGCAGTTAAAGGCAAAGGCAGAAGCCACTGCCACCCTGAGTGCACAGATGAAGGAGGAGCTGCAGGAGCACTCCCAATCCACTGAAGAAGGCTGAGCCAGCCCCGCTCTTCCCATCACTTGGGAGGTTTAGGCAAACTTGACAGACTTTGCCTGGAGGAAGTTAGCACTCCAATTATTCCACCAGCTCTTGAGAGGAGGTGGAGCAACTGCTGGCACAGGAGCAATAGAAAACAGCTGGGAATCAGCAAAGTCTCAACAAGCACAGGATGTAGATGGACAACAGCTAAATTCATTTACTGAAATGACTTAAGCTCTTTTGTAAGCTTTAGCCCTGGCCTCAGATATGCCAGACGATACCCTGGTTACTCAATCTCAAGCATTCCAGCCAAGGGAGAAGCAAAACATCCAATACCCTCCCCTTCTGCAGCTCCTCCCATCCAACCCCCCAAAATCCCCTCTTACAGACTCAAGGCAGGTTTAGGGTTTCTCCAAGGGGGGGCAGGGGGGGAATAAAAAATAAATTAAAAAATAAATAGAGTTGGCAATTCCCTCCATAGTACTTCCTAAGAAGGACTTATTTAAAAGCCTTTAAAAACCCCATAAGCTAATAAATTATTACATCAGGGAGCAGTAACTCATTATCTTGCTTAGCCAAGTCAGAAGTAGCCAATTTAGGCAGCCGAAATTTCCATTGATAGTTAACCCTCACTTCCACAGCCTTTGGAGGGAAACAATATCTGTGCCAGACAGCAGGAGCTGCAGAGGTAATCCAAGCTGGGCGTGCAGTCCATCTCAGTGAGAACAAGCTGAGACAACTTGAATTTCCTCCAGCTCAGCTGCAACCTGTCATCCTTTTCACCAACACACCTACTTGACCCCCACAATACAGCCATCATTTTTACATGCTGCAGGAAGACTTAAAGTGACAGCTTCATTTGCTGTATGTAACTGATTTTTTATGTGAACAAAGTGGTTTGCTGGTTATAAGAGACAACATGACAATAATAATCCCACCTCAGGATGATTTAGAAGCTTCCAATACTGGAGTATTGTTTTGCCTTCCACAGTTCAAACTCTGAAATGCCATGTCCAAGGACAGACTTGTGCTTGGGAAGTGTTACAAGAAGATTACTCCTAGATGGTATTTCAGTACCAGCAGCATTTTTGCTTCACTTATGTCCTACTTCTGCCTGATATGTCTTAACTAAATTTAACCCACTAATCCCAGCACACCTGAGACAGACAGCAGCCACTAACACTATCACTCCTACCTTAAACAGGAACACAAACCACAAAGTAAGATTACTCAGATTAACTGATTGACTCGAAGTCAGAGGAAGTATATTGTCTGTCCTGAATGTGAGCTCTGGACGAGGTAACCTCCAGCCCTGAGCCTGAGCCAGCACACCCCTCTGGCTTCCTGCATGCTGCTGCACCAAAGCACATCTCCCTCCCTGTTTCCTTTCCCAGCACTGCCAGTCACTGTGCATACCTGCTCCTGCATCTCAGCAGGGCAGATTTAGGGGCTGTGGCTCCCTCTGCTCCTATTCCACGAGCTCTGAGGAAGCATCTCACAGCTGCACATTTGCCCTCAACACTCGCTGTGGAGCCAAGGTTAGCTCTAACCCTGCACAGCCCCACAGTAATGACTTTCCACAGCCAGGGAGACTTCATGTCTCCTTCTCAAAGCACATCTTTTAGCCATTCAGCAGCCAGAGGCACCAAACCCTCCCTGCCAGGCTCCCTGTTCCAACCAGCAGCCGCCCAGGACACAAGGAGAGAAACCAGGGAACACTTAACGTGCTGTGAAGGAGCTCACTGGCAATTCCACCAAGCAAGCAGATTTAATGAGCTTTTTAAACCATTAGGAAAAACAGGTATTGGCAACATCTTCCAGCACATCAGCTTGTTGTCCAAAAGGGCAAAGCAAACCCATTTATTTCCAGTGGCACGGAGGAGGAAAGAGCTCAGAGTTGGGAGCAGCACTCGGTGTAAAGTGACTGAATCCACAACCAGCACTTCCAGTCACCTTGGAAAAGACAAGAGACCTCCACATCCACCACAGTATTTCAACATACTGACCACTGCAAATGAACAGCATGTGGGCATTGTGGGCTGCCCTGAGAAGTCTCTGGTTAAGACAGAAATTAAGTGTAAGCAACAATTCAAACAGAGTAACATCAGACAACACTGATGACTACTAGCCTGGAACTGCTCAGCCCTCTAAACTGGTAGTCTGTAGGGGGAGAGGGGGTAATTAAAATATAAAAGATTCACTAGATTAATCACCTTGCACACAGTATAAAAATATTTGTGAGCCTATTATATGTCTGTTTCTTTTTGAATATGCAAAAAGCCCTGCATACATTACCCCCTCCAAGCAAACCCCCCTACACAGAGCTTGGGACATCCAAGAACATGAGTGTAAGTCTGTGGAGTGCTCTTCAGGATATGTCAAAATTCTTCATACTTAAAAGGTTGCACAAAAAGGAAAAGCTGTGCCCTAGAACACAGGTCAGGTGAGCCCATTCCTCAGCTCCAGGTGCAACTGGAGACATACCCTGAAGCCCCTGCTCAAGAGCAGTACTGGAATGTGACAACCACACAGCAAATGAAGCATTTGGATATGCAGGAAAGGCCCTGCTGGACAAGATTCATAATGAAACCAGAATTTTAAAAGACCCTTCTTATTTCAGCTCGAACTCACTGGAATGAAGACTTCAAAAAACTTTCCCTGAGAGACAGACCACGTATGTTGTATTCCTAAAGGAAAAGGCTATATATTTGATTCACTACCCACCCTTTTTGTCTCATCTCTTTTTCATTCTGTTTCCTGCCAAAGCATCAAAATCACAGGAAAAACAGGTCCCTGAGTTCATCAAGTATCCACACAACACCACCATGCCAGATGCTTTTGATACTGTGCTCTCTACATGCAATAACTGAAATTATCAGGACTGGTCAAAGTAATAAACCATGGCTCTAAAAGTCACCAGAGATATAAATATTTTCTCATCTTATTAGTTGTTCCCATTTTGCTTTTCACAGAGCACTACAATTATGGCATTTTTTAAAAATCACTGATTTTAGTACTGTCTCATTTGTAGTTGCCATGGATGCAGTATTTAGTTCTATTCTGCATTAATAGTTTGACTGTTAACTCTCAACTCACGCATCCTAAAAACGTGGAGTTGCTGGAAACCCTGGTCCTTAGGCATAAGGGAAGGTGAGGCCATACAGGATTCAGCACTAATTCTGAAAATTCATGGTTCATCTTCAACAGATATTGTGGTGCAGACACTCTTAGCACAGAATTTTAAATATGAGGAAGGAATACACTTCAGTATTAAAAATTCAAGGGCCTAACCCTTTTCCACATACTTTTTATTCAAATCTGCCGGAAGAACCAAAGAAAAAAAGTACAAACAGCTTTTCTCTGGCCTGATGCATCTTGGTCCAACAGCTTCCTACTGATTTCTGTAGTTAAAGGGTTGACCCTTGCCAGGAATGGGACCCAAAGAGAAAAGAGTCATAGTTTGCCAAGTGAAGCAGAATCCACAAACAAGCATCTCACACTGGCTACAGACTGCTTCCTTCGAGAGATTTAAGAGGGAGAAGGGAAGGAGGGCATATTGGGGTAGGGCTGGGTGTTCTCTGAAATGCATCATTTACAAATCAGAAATTAATGCACAAAAATGTTGTCATGAAGAGAGGGAGACACAACTTACTCTCCAAAGCTCAGTATATTTTTCCATTTAATCTCCCCCTAGTTTCACAAACACACATTGGCCTAATGAAATAAGTTTGCTTAACTTGTGCATTTCCAGTGTTAGCAGAACACTGTCTAACCAGAGAAGTGGCCACAGAAATAATGAAACTTCTCAAGATTAAGTCTTTTCTGTGTGTACACATTGTCTAGCTGTACAAGATCACCAGAAAATAATGTGCATTATTTATTATATGCACCACTAGGAAATCTGTAACACTTACAAAGACCATTATGATGCCATTAAAAAGATTTCATGTTCAGCTTTCTAGGCATCTTGGGCACACAGCCATCACTACAATAATTATTATATTTATCACTATGTAAACTAACTGTAATGCTTCATTAAGATAGAGAAAAATGGTATCACTGAGGTCCCTGCAAGAGCCAGTAACACTCTCCTCAGTGAGATGGAGGTTTCCTGTCTGCAGCTGTTTACTGGGATGATCCAGGAGATTTTATTCTGGTAGGACAATACAGCAACACATGTTAAAGAGGGTTCTGAGCTACCACATGTGGCCTGCAAAGGCATTTATGGAGTAACTGCACATGCTGGTCTCTCCTGAAGACCATGATATAAGGGTTTTAGCTTGCATGGTGAACTGCTCATGCAAAGCTACATGTATTTCAAAAGCAAAAACCCTTGAGCAGTGCCTTTTAAGGTCATCCAGGAAGCAAGGGAAGTCTCTGTCCTCTGAAGACAGTGCTGGATGGGAAGGGAAGACAACGGGTCTGTCCCCTAATGGGTTAAAATGAAACCAATGGGCATGGAAAGCCAGAGCTCCCTGCTATCTGTTTGACCTACAGCCCGGCAGGCACAGGCAGCTTTTGTCCTCACACATGCATCTCGCTGGAATCAGAGGGATCCTTCTAAGATGGAAAAATACTGACGTGACTTCGACGTAAGCTATAAGCCTTGGAGAGATTTCAAACATGTTTGACACTGATACGGGACTAATTGTACAAAACTCCAAAGATCCACGGGGACAAAGAGCTGCTGGCAAAGCCCTTTTGAGTTTGTGCAACCAGAGCCTTCAAACAGAGATGTTTTCCAACAAAAGAATCCCCACCAACACCACACTGGTGTGTTCCCTGGTCTCCCTCTGCCTTCCCAGAAGATTCTGGTGTAAGTTGGAGAGCAGACTGAGCTCTTTTTGCTGCTGGATTTTCAAAATCACTGGGTCTCTTTCATTCTAAGTGATGGGGACAGCCACCCAACCCAGCTGCAGGACACCATGGACCCAGTGCCTGACCTTACAGGATGGACATTGTCCACACCAGTTCTACCTGTTCTAGTAAATCAATCAAACAAAAAAAAAAAAAAAAAAGTGTTGCCTTTAGAATTTTGTGTGATTAAAAGGAAGTGGTTAGCAAAGCTACCAGAGGCAGCTGCCTGAATGATGCCAGCATCAGTTGACTGTGCCCTCTGCACTGACTAATACAGTTTAAGTCAGCACAGCCACCACAGGATATGCTGGAATTTACATCGCTAGCAATGGCAGAGCTGTTTACCAGTCCCACATTCAAGCATCAGAAAGGCACAGTCTCAAAAGCCCAAATATTTTTTACTTTTCTACTTTTTTTTTTTAAGGGTTCTTATCTAAAAACTCTTATCCAGCTTCTAAAGCAGGATTCAAACTGCCAGAGAGTCAGCAAGAACTGCAGTAATTTCCATTTACGACCGGCAGAATTTGCTCTCAAAATAAAGTCAATGTGGCAAGATAAGACAGAGTGGCCACCCAGATCCAGATCGACTGGTCACTAAAGCCCTGTCACTACAGATAAGGGTCATTTAGGAAGCACAAGCACACCAGAGAAATGGGGATTTGCAGCATGAGGAATTCCTGAGGAGTGACAGTTTTAAGCTTCTAGAGACAGGAAAAACAGGAGGGGTGATAAGTGCTGCAGTTCTTCTCTGCCACACACAGTAAACACTGCAAACCAGCCCGCATTGATTAAGCTTTTCCAAGCTGCCTAGATTATCAGAGAAGGATGGGAAGATGCTTCCTGCCTCAAGTCAACCCCCCTCATTACTGTCAGATGGGAGAAAGGCTCAACCTCAGTGCACTTCTTACAGAGAGCATTACACTGCAGAACACTGAGCCTCCACCTCAGCAGACAAAAATCCCAGGTTTACCTCCTTTAATTCTGCATGAAAAGAGTAAGGGCAGGGGGTGTTTCTTTTCCAGAGGAAAGACTATAAATCTCAAACACTTTAGCAAAGAGCTAGGGTACAGCCCCACAAACTGACTCCACAGCCTGTTCTCCCTGCTCAGAAGGCACAGACCAAGAGCATCCCCACTGCATCTGGGCCTCTCATGCATTTCCTTACTCAAACCCCAAATGGCATTTTACAGGCAAATCCTGTTATTTACTGAGGAATGCAAGACCTAAAGAATACGACCAAGATTCCATCAACATTCCTGCTTTCAAGGGCAGGATTAGAGCAGCAGCAACATGATGGGTATTTTGTACAGCCTCTCCATCAGCACTGGGGCATTTGCACAGAGCCTGACCTGCAGCCCCACAGCAGCACAGGGCACATGCTGAGTGCACTTCCACTAAAATGTCACCTACAGGCATGGTAGTCCTGCAAGAAAGCAGTGCTCAGTTCTTATAAATGAGGGGTGAAAAAAAACAAATGACAGGTCACAGGTAAAATGGTCGTGTTTCAGCTGAGAGCAGCACACACAAGCTCATCATCCCCTCAGAGACAGAAAATTCCAAGTGTCTCTGCTCTAAATGCAGCAGTCTAGGGAAACTGCAACACCCTATTTTCTAAGCAAAATACTTGATGCCAATACCATATGACAGGGTTTTTCCATCCCTATTATAAGTAAAGAAGAAAAAAATATTGAAAGCTTTAGAAAACTTTTCTTATTGCAGTCTGAAGTCCCAGGGATGGGGACATGAGGACACATTACACAGCTCTCCAACCATGCTGCTTTCTTCAAGGTAAAAGAATATCACAGTGACCTGTGTTACTACAGATCTGCTGCTAACCACATACATTTCTTGTTAGAGGTGATTATCAGGGCTTCTGCTATCTCACTGTTAGTTCACTCTGACACTGAACTTGATGGAGTCCCCTCCCTGCCACCAGATCTCAGTGATGCTGCCGAGCAGGGACATCTCCCCCTTTGCAGCAGCACCATCAGAGATGGAAAGGAAGCCCAGAGCAATCAGTAATTCATGGAATTATGAGAAAAACTACTCCTCTATCTGTAAAAATGCATGAGTGGGAAAACAATTTGCTTCAACTCTTCATAAAATTACACCAGAGGACTAATTGGTGTGCAGCCTAACCCTGTAAATCCAGGCTGGGGAAGGAAAGGCAGTGCTGGAGCAGGCAGGACAAGCAGCCCTGGGGGCTCCTTCCCTGGCTGGCATGTGGCAGGGGGCACTGGGCACTGCAGGAGAGCAGGCAAAGCCTCACCAGTGTCCTCCACCTTTTCCCTGCCTGACACACAGGGAGCTCTGTCTGCTCCCAGGAGCAACACCCCAGGTCCCCTGTGCCTGGAAGAGGGAGCTGGGTACCACGGATCCACTCAGCACCTTGGGTTGTGGTTGTTTGCCTTGACATTCAGAGGAGCTTCTCAGGCCTGGGGGACTCCAGGGCAGATTACAAGGTTCATGCACAGCAGGGAAAAGTAATGATCAGCAATTGAAGCCAATAAAGGGGAAGGAGACACTGCACAAAACAAAGTCACACATTTCTGAACATTCTATGCCCCAAAACATCCCCAGAGTTCACAAATTCTGGCTTTACTTGTAAGCTAAAATAAGCATTTATCTCAATGCTCTACCTTCCATCTGCAATGCCAATTCCACTCAATTCCTGACATAAAATATGCTTCTCCTAACATAAAATACCTGTCATAACTGAGAAAGTCTGGGATGAGTCCCATTTCTCTGATGCTGACCTCAGAATGCAGGATAAAGGAAACAGAATTCATAACTCAAGCTTGCATCTACTGCTTTTCTCTTTTCATGGCAGACATAGTACCAGAAACACTAAACCTGGGATAATTCCCACCCACTGGAACAGAATGATTAAGAAGAAATTTTCTCCTTTGCTACTGGTAACCAAAGTTACAGTTGTAGAGAAAGGGGAAAAAAAATCCTACTTAGAACAAAATACAAAAAAATTTCTTACACATCCTTATCATAAACCCACACAGGTCAATCTCCAGCAGTCCCCAAGGAATCATGCTAATTAAAAAGACACAAACAAAACTACACCAAAGGAGGACTTTATTTACTCTGATACTATCATAATAAATTTCTTCATCAGGGTGCACTGATCTTCAAACAAACATTATTCTCCCCACCTCCTCCACTCCTGCCACTCTGAAGTCTTTTGTCAAACATCTTAGCGTCCAATAGCCAACACATTTTCATTCAGCAGCACACATCCACAAATAGTTTGGATTTTTATACATGAGAATTTTCAGGATTGGAGTTTATTTCTTCTCACCAGAAAAATCCAAAGGAGTGTGAAATGGGGATATCACTGAAAATCACACACACCTCCCAGGCTAGACGATTAAGTCAGCATTTCTCACAAGCAATTCTTTAAACTTATGCTCATAACACAGGCAAAAAAAAAGGGTATTTTTTCAGTATAGCAAAATTGAAGATATTTCTTTACAAGAAAAAGAAAAAAAATCAGAAATAGAAAAACATGGTAATTGTGTAAAAATAAATTAAAACCCTGAAGAACTTCAAGGCACGCTCTTCAAGCACTGGCACAGAGAAGCTCTCTTAGAAGGTCCCACACTTGGAGCATTCTCATGGCTATCAGCACAGATAAACCTGCTGTAAAACCCATATTCTCACATCTCACCCTAAAACCTGTGAATTCCAGGCTCAGGCTGGTATCACACACAACAGAGTTCCAAGCCAAGTGCAGCCAGGAAAGCTCCTCATGGCCCCAGACAGCATCACTTTAAACCCTGTCCACTTGGAGCCCCTGATTACTGCGTTATTCCAGACCACAGGCTGAAAAGGCCTCTAAAATAACCAGGGCCAGTTCCACAAGGGCTTTGCAGATTACAGCCCAGACCTAAAAACACGTCTGATAACATACAGGAAGCAGATGTAGTATCTGCCTTATTAGGAACCAAGGCATCCCACTGCTAGATCCCTCATTAAATTAGATTGAGCATGCTAGAGGAGTTTTCTGAAGTGAAAAGAAAACAAAAAACAAAAGAAAGGTGGTTTCACTCAATTTCATAAGACTTCTAAATCACATTCTAAAAAAAAAGAATTAAACCACAACAACCCACATACCAACTTTCCCCCAGCCCCACATCACACACGGATCCATCGTTCCCAAAGCACTGATGTGATCCTCACTTCTCCTCACTCAGCTCTCCACTGTGATACTCAGGCAGAAGTAAAGTCCCAAGAGGGCAGAAGATCAACCCAAGGCACACTCAGGTGTCTCAACCAGATGCACAGCCAAGATCAAAATCCCCAGGCCCATGGGGTGCACTCCACCCCCCTCCCCACAATCCAATTTTTTGCTGTCCTGAGGAGAAGCCTGAAATTCAGATCCACATTCAGAAGGAGACTGAGCCTTCTGGCAAACTTCACACATGAAAAGCAGGATGTGCTCACTCCTTAGCAACTGAATGTTCATTTCTATCCATGTGGAAGGCACACAGGGCTTTAGTTTTTGCTAGAATTGAAAAACTCAATGGTTTTGCTTCAGAAATATTCCAATTTTTACCTGCTAAAAACAAGTCTCAAAGACCTGGGTTGTTTCTGTGACACTGCTGGGACTGGAAGATGGCTCAGTATGTGTTTTTCTAGGCAGTGGAAGACATGTGAGAAAGAGGCCACCGAGGGAGGGTGACAAGAAACAATAGACAGACAACTCGAGAGCTGGCACATCCCACCAAGTGCATGACACACACTTGTACCAAAGGTCTCCTGAGTGCCACACGGATCCCTGGCAGCCCCTGGATGTCTCTAAAAGGTATGGATGACATTCTGTCCCCACGTGACAAGCCTCCAATGCCATCCTACCTTTGTACCAAGCACCCAGGAGGACAGAACCTGCAGAACTACACTTTGTGAGCCTCCAGAACTCACCATTTCTCCCTCCTGTCACATGGCAGATGTTCCCCAAGCCATTCCACTAAGATACTTCAGTAGTAAATTGCTATTATTATTGTTGAAAATTATGGCTGATTGGTTGTTTGACCAAAAAGGGGAAAAAAAATAAAAAATAAAAAAAAAGAAAGGCAAGCTGCTTTGTTAACACAATACTTTGAACTCGAAAAGGGCCCAAACACCCACAAAACACATTCCTGCACTGCAAGCTTGGGACACAGCTGAAAATGGTTCCCATGTCTCTGCAAAACTTATTGCAACTGGGATTTAATATAAAACCTGGCTTAGAGTGCCCCAGTTGCCCCAAAGACCAGGGTAGCACCTTCCTTGTGTCACTGCCAGTGTTTGCAGGGCTGTACAGTGTTCTGGACCAGGAAACTTGATCCAAGTTAAAAATACAGTTTATTTTCTAGGACCAAGTTATTTTTAACCCAGATGGAGTTCTCTGCTCCCAGTCACTGCTTGAGGCCATAAACAATTGTACCAGCTACACAGGTTGGTACAGGGCAAGGAAGCATTTAAGCCAGCCATGCCACTAGGAGGGGGGAAATAAAAAATTAAAAAATAGGAAAAGAAAAGCACAGCTGTGCTTGGGATGGAGGACTGGCATCTTCAAGATATTTTTCCTTTAATACCTATGATATACCAATTTTATTGCCACTACAGCAATCCATAAAAAATCCTGACATTGCCAGATCCTTCTGAAGAACCATCCAGGGTTCCTCCAACCCTACACCCCTCTGAACATCCACACCTCTCCCATCATCAGTAATACCTGTGGCTCTGTTTAAGATGAGATTCCTAGAATTCAAATTGGGACCCAAGGAGGAAAAAAACACAACCAAAAAACTCCTCCAAAACTTCTAACACACAGAGAAAAAATCCCCACCCACTCATCAAGACTTATTTCTGACTCCACAGGTTTTCATTTCCCCACCACCTGAAGGTTTTCTTCACAGTGGTAACAGCTGAAGGATTTTTTGTGTGTCAGCCTGACTCTGCACAACAGATGGGAAACCCATCCCAGCCCCATGCTGGGAATCACCAGCTCATGTCCTCCTGCCCAGCTACAGAGAGGAAAATCAGCTCCAGCACGGAGCTACTGATGCCAGTATGGCCTTTACTTGATACCAAAATAATCAGCCACGGGTCTGAAGTATTTTCAGTTTCAAACCTAGATCTAGCAGAGAAATATGTCAGCAGGAGCATAAATCAACACTGAGTGCCTCCAATCAGCCTTTTTCATGGAGATTATTTTGTTTTAAAGGAAATAAGGGCCATCTTTTTGCAGGCACTGATGTTGAACACACAAGGAAAGTGCATTTTCCTTCTTCATTTTATTCCTGTAAGATCAGATCATAGAGACATAACACTACACATCTTCACTCTCACAAACTCCAAGTGCTTTGCCTTACTTTTTTAATATTTCTAACCTTGTGCCTCACTGCACTGGTACTCACAGACTAGATTTGTGTGTAGAAAGAGTGCTTGCAGCTTTCAGTAATTCACCATGTTACAGCTAAAGATAATTGCCAGATGAAGTTTTCTTACTTCCAACACAATCCCAAAAATCCACATTCAGCGCTGACTTACGTAGGTGTGGTCACAAACAGCAGCTGAACACACGCAGCTGCTGGAGCACCATTCCCTGTGATTACCCTGCAACCCGGCACAAAATTAAGGAATTTATCTTGTGGTGGGTGTGGCAAAACTGAAAAAACAATGGTGAGGGCTTTTAAAAAAATTTTTAATAAAATTGCTCCCAAATACAAGGATGAAACTTATTTGTGCATTTCAAAGAACAAGAAATTTTAAAGGCAATGATGGGTAGATGAATTAGAAAAAATTAATGTGGATTAGAGCTGAAGCAACAAAAGACTTTTTTAGCTCAGTAAATGCTTTTATGGTTACTTCAAAAAATTGCCAGTTTAAGTGTGACTAATTTGCAAAATATTTAATTGTCTGAAAAAATGTATTGGTTTTGTGCAAATATGAAATCCAAATACCTCACACATCTACTTAAATGCATGTAAGCATGGCTAGTTTTCTTCCTTTTACTTGCTTGATTTGCAATGACTTTTTTAAATTAAAAAAACACAACTTCACAGATTCAACATCAAGCATTTCAGGGTTTCAGATTAGGCAAAATGCAAAGGTAATCTCTTGCAGAATTTTAACAAGATCCCAACATAAAAGTACACTCCAACATTAAATCATTGAATATTATGTGATGTGGATAATACATTTTTTTAATGTAAAACTGTCTTGTCTCAGAGCATCATCCTGTAGCACAGGGCTCAAATACTTAATAAAAAGATTGCCTGATCTAAATAATGTTGATTAAGTGCTTTTTATTTCACAACATCCCACCATGCTTTGCAATCAGTATCCTGTTTTCACTCACTCCTTGGGAGCAGCTGCTCTGAAAGTGATTAATAGCACATCACACTTAAGTCCACCAAGCCACAATGATGACAATATCAAATTGAAAAGCAGGGAAAACACCAAATAGTTGTGTGTTCTGAACTACTGACACAGCTCCTGTAAATCTGGAGAAAAAGCACCTTTGCTAAGTGCTGATTCAAGCAGTGAAGATCTGAACTCTGTAAAACCACTGCTTGGAACACAACAACACCTCCACTATTAAACTGCAGCATCAGTAATTAAAAAAAAAATAGAATTCTAATGCCAATCAGTCAGGCTCTTCCAAGGTTTAAGTTTTCTTTGAAGTTCTCCCTTCCAGGACTGAGCAGTCCTGACCCTCCTGTGTGTCCCAGCACCCAAGGTGGCCTGCAGGACAACACCACAAATATGTCCACAGAGCATCTAAAATGGGACTCTAAACATGCAGAAACTCTGCACTTCAGCGTGCTGGTACTTACAAGCTTTGGAATGCTTTGCATATTTTTCAAGGTTTACTATTTTTGGCAGGGAAATGAGGGGAATTTAATAGTCTTACATTTAATTCTGCAAATGTTGCCTAAAGAAGTTTGCCACTTGCACCTTGCTGGTGCATGAAAATGGTAACACCACCCGACCTGCTTTAGAGCAAGGAGGAACAACTGAAATAGTAATTTCTTCCTCCCTATCTGAAGCTTTCCTTTCATCTAAGTATGATTCAGAAAACAAAACAAGCCAAATATAATGAATAAATTCACATAACTGTGCCAGTAACTCTCAAAATGGCCCAGTTTTACTACAACTTGACTGCTTTCAACAACCAGCCACCTCCAACCCCTCTTTTATCCCTTGGGCACTTCCAGGAGATTCTCCAATGTAAAACAGGGACATGGAAGATTACTAAGTAAACTTTTGCAGGTCACAGTTCAATACTGTCCAGCCCTAGACTTTGGCAGAGCAGGCTAGACAAAGAGCTCAGTCCATGTGTGTGAGCCAAGAGGAAAACACCAAGCTACACAGGAACAGCAATCCTGACTCCTCATCCACACAAACAGAGCTGTTTGCCACCTATAAGCTACAAAAAATCCCATTGTTGCTCCGCTTGCTTGGGTTCACTGGATAAAAGCACATTGATGAAAATGCTGCTGAACTCCGGTGCGGCGCAGCTCTGCGCTGAGCTGGAGGACGATGCTCAGACAGAGGATTAGGAGCCACACAAAAGCCATGTCTCTCCAGCCACACATCCCATTTACAGGGAATCCAAACAGAGCACAGAGAGCCCTGACAGCCCCCAGCCAGCTCCCAGCAACAAGGGCCTCTAAAAACAACCACCCGGAATTGTAACGAGGGGCTTGGGAAAACATGTTTGCTTCTACAAATGTAACCTGAGCAAGTCAATGCTGCTCAGTCAATGCAGCTCACAGGGATGACTCCCTGGAGGATTTCTTTGAAAAGCTTGAGCTTCTTCAGAATTAAAGTTTGCTGCATCTTTCGTCTAGCTGCAGCAAATTAAATGCTCACTATCCATCCACACTCCAGTAAATCCCCAACTCCAACAGGTGGATAAAAGAGTGAGAAAATCAAACCCATGCCACCAGCTCATGCTAGTCCATGGATTCTGATTACACATAAAACAGATGCACAAAGGGGTTTTTTTAGTTTAAAAATCCACAGGCACAGCAAGTTCATGGAGGGAGCTCTCACTGAACGTCATGTCCTTGCCATTGCTGCTAAGCTGGCGAGGCACAGCCTCTGAGCTGGATTACAGACAAGCAGCATGTGATGCTCCTTTCACTCCCACCCTCTTGGGCACGTGCATCTCATCAAGCTGTTTCATGTCCTGCATCTCATTTTCCCCATACATGAGCAGAACGTGTCCCCTGTCCCTCCAACAGCATTATCCCACAGCCAAAGCTGCTGAGGACCGGGATGTTCTGCCTCATCCCACACCTAAGCCTCTCTCGCTTGACTTGACCTTTACTTACCTTCCCAAGCCATGCCTTACCTTCTGAGAAGGGATCCTCCAGGAAGAGCTTTTGGTTCACTCACAGAAGTGGACACAAACTTCTGTCTTTCCAACATTCTCCTACCACAACATTCAAATTTCTGTATTTGTTACCCACAAACCAGTTATTCCCGAGGGAAATTGTTCCATTTGAAACAAACAAAATTTCTGCTTGCTAAAGGTTTATTTTATTACAGGAAAACCTTTAAAATTTGTTTTATGTCCCAAAGAAGAGTCATGCTCCTAGAAGGCTCAAAAGAACACACCTAGATACCAGGACTGACTGTAAGACACATCAGCATCAGTTTGCTCCTTGAAAATGAAAATAAACACACACCAAAACCTTATACACAATATATTGCTGAGTGATACCTGGCCCAACTAATCTGACCAGAGTTGTCATTTCATGTGCAGTGATGCTTTTTTTGTGCTGTCTGGAGTGGCCTCAAGAGGCCAGATGAGCCAGCCAGGCAGGGCTGTGCCATGGCTGACGTGTTTACCAATCAACAAAACGAAGTCACTCTCCCTTTCTGCAGGCTACCCACTAACTACCACTTACACACTAAAGTACAGAACTGACCTATTTTCCTGGGCCAAATTTACATTATTCCTTCCTAACTGAACTCGGCTGCAGAGAGATGCTAAAAGGAGACCAACAGTTTTTACACCACTGTAAACAGAAGTCAAAAAAAAACCCATGAGACATTTCAACTACAAATTCAAAAAAGAGGGCTCATTTACATGGATTTTCAGGCTGTCATGGCAGATGTTATTTTTGAAATTACTCTTCTCCCTCACGAGGAGGAACAGCAGTGTCAGGATGCACACACTCTGCAGGCTTCTCAGCAAGTATCAGCACAGCAGTTCATGTTCCCAAAGACATACCTGCACCAGCATTTCAGCAGATAATGGATTTCACCTTCCCACTCACCTTGACTGCACAATTCCAGATTCACAGTGCTTACACTCCTTTTATGCCTAACTAAACTGGGCTTGGAGATGAGAAAAGGGTCTGAAATTTGTCTTGTTCTTAATGCAGATACAATTAAGTAAAACAGCTAAGTTGCTAATAGAACTGAACCATTAATAAATTATAAAATACAGAATTTAATTTCTTTTCAATCTTTCAGAAGAGCTAGAGCTTGAGTGCTTCATTCAAACTGCTAACACGTAACAGGCTTCTCTTACTGAGATACATTTTAAAACACAAAAATCAGGCCTTCCAGAGCTCATACAGTTAATTCTCATTAACTACTTCTCCTTCAGTAGTGACAGAACAGTATCAATCAATATGATAATGACCAACATAAGCAGAATATTATATACAGACTGTTTGTTTCCTTACTTAAGAAAAAACTTAATGCATTTTGTTCTTGCCCTATATATATGAGTAGAGACATAAAAGAGGGCGTTCAAGATGAACAGAGAAGTGGGCATTCCTTCTCGTGTGTGTTTCCTTCCTCTACAACACCTCAACTCCCTAGGCAGCTAGCTGGAAGAAAAATCTGTAAGCTGTCCTGTTAGATATTTATACTCAAGTGATGAATTTAGATCTGTTTTGCTTAATGTGCTTCACATGTGCTTCCAAAACAACTCCAGCATCCCCACCCAAACAGATTCCTTTTCCAGAAGCAGCAAGCTGAAATATGTAATATATAGTCCTATACATCATTGGGCCAGGGAAATACAAGAAAAGAGGGTTATATAGTAACAAAAAATGCATTTAACAACAAGACTTCCAAGCAAGATGTTCATTAATTCTTATGTTGCAGATAAAAGGTACCTGCAGCCACTCACAAACACTGGGGCACCACAACACTCATGTTAAATAAGATTATCCTCCTTATGGGGCAGAAGGGACACTGCAACTTAAGTGACTGTCCCATAAACCAAGCCCAGTCTCTCACCTTAAAATGCAAATTCCATTTTAAAGAGCTGCCCACACAGAGATGTAACACAGGGAGACACAGACACACAGCATCGGGTAAAGTCCTTCAAAATTCAGACATGTGAGAGACTATAAAGATTTTTAAATATTGGAAAAGAGAACAAAAATTCAGTTTAAGGATTTTTCAGTGTATTTTACTAAGAAAACAATAGTAATAAATTACCTTACTTCTCTTACTGGGGTAATCAGGACAATTTTAAACCCATAACCACATAAATTTCTGTACACAGGAAACATTCAACTGACATGTTTCCCATCATTATCAACAGTGTTTAGCATTTAAATTGATAAAGGCACAAAGTGTCTACAAACATTTATTTTTAAACTGTTTGGAAAGCAGTAAATAATTAAATGTTTTTTCTCTTTGCCCACAGGAAAAGGAGAATACAGAGCATAAGAAGCACTGCTCAGCATCTTCCTAAAACTAATATATTTAATACATGTCAAATGTGCTGGGAGAAATGGCTTCGTCTTGCAGAAAAGCATCTTAAAAAAAAACCAAATCCAAGTTAAATAACCCAATAAAAATACAGTAAGGCAAGACAAGACATTCATCATTTGTCTGTTGATATTTTAATGATACCAATGATCTAATAATGATTGAGATTTTGAAAGATACAACGAGATAAAACTAAGTTATTCTTTGAAGAAAGATATTTAAGATTTCTTTCACAAGCTTCGAAATCAGCCTCTCCAGCTTTGTACACTTTTGTTTCAGATGTTAAAAGCAGGCAGCATTATTTTCCCCCTTCTGAAATCCAAACTTTCCAAATGGAGCATGACAAAAGCTGAAGTTGTGAGTTAACTTCCACAGCAAGCTAGAGGCATGCAGGGGAATCTGGTGTGCCAGAGCAGCTCTCAACAACATTGTTATCAGAGAAATGCTGACATCCAGCATTTAATCTACCAGCAAAACTGGAGTCTGCATTCTCTCTCACCAGAATCTCCAAAGCTCATCTGCAGCACAGACTGATCCATGCTTTAACAAGACATATTAGAAAGTAATTAAATTTATTTTCTGGTTGATTTTTGGATCCAAATAAAACATGTCCCTAGGCTATAACCAGCAAGAAATTTTTCACTTACAATTAAATTACTGGTTACTTTTCTGCACTCCTTGTTGGGGTTAAATAACAAAAAAAAAAAAAAAAAATCAACAAAGTGCCTGGGGTTCCACAAGGCCTTTCTCCTACCATAAAACAATCAAAGCTCCATGGCCATTTTCCCACCCAAACAATAAAAGTAATAAACACTATTCAGACATTCCCAAAACTGATGGATTAACAAAAGAGGACGAAGGGTGTGGGGGGTAAAATGAGGTCTGACAACAACAAACCCTGGGGAACACACAGGACTGTGGAGATCCCACCAGCCCAATTAGAGCCACGGGACCCAGGCAGGGTGGAATTGCTCTGGATCCCACAAAATCCAAGGGGATTCCCACACAGGAAGAGACCCAGCAACAGCCTGGCATTTCCTCCTCCTCTTTGTGAATGGAGCATGAGACAGAACAGCCCAGGTGCTGCTCTGTCCCCAGGCAGGCTGATGGGGAGTGGGAGGACAGGACATTGTTCCATGCTGGGACACACCTGTAGCACCTTGCCCATCCCTCTGTATTCCAGGGCAGCTCCCTGAGATGCACATGTTGGGTTTGGAGCTCCATGAAATCACCAGGAGTGCCCACCACTGGCTCCAACAGGAGTGGAATGGAACCCATTTCCACTCATTTTCCAATTCCACAATTTTTTTTTTTCTAGCTACCTACAGAAATAGCTGCAATAATCAAAGGCTCTGACTTCAAAAAGCAATGGAAAGACCCAGTGAAACTGCTGTCAAAGCCAACTAGAAGATTAATTATAAGGTGCCTGCTTAAATAAATAAATCCAGTGTAATTGCAGAATCTAGAAATTACTACTATGGATTATAAAAGCCACTTCTGGTTGGCCTGCTCTAAACCAACCAATTTAAAAACCCATCAGATATATGAATGGCATAAAAGCCTGGGTATAAACAGCCATGTCAAGTGCATTGTCTGTCTTCAAGTAAATTATATTAATGAACCAAAATTGTTTGGTTGTTTTTCACACCATGAGACAATGTTTACACTTGGCAAAATCCTCTGGCCTAGATTTTCAAATAGGACTACTGGTTTCAGGCACCTTACATTTGATTTGTCAGACCACCCACCAGAGAGCTGTGGACAAGAACACTTCTTCAGAGAAATAAAATCTGTTAATCAGGGTATCTCACTGAAAACACCAAATTTCACCTTTTTTCTTTTTCATTCATAGAAAATGTTGATAACACATGTCAGTTGTTAAAATGAGAACCCAGATATTATGTTAGAGTATGATACCACTGTGTCATAGAAAAAAACCACACTGATGACATAAGGAGTAGGGAACAAGATAAGAAATCAGTGGCAAGACTGCAGCAGTTCTGTCAGTGACAGCAAGTTGATATCTACAAAAATCCTTCCTATAAACTGGAGGATGCTTTATTTTATCAATATTGCCTTAGGATGGAGAGTGATGCATTCACAGAGAAATACCCAGCATTAATTTAGAAGCCCTGGTTTGTAAACCCATTTTGGCAGAATGTCCAGACAGTAAGAACATGAGATGATTCCTTAATTAAAGTTCACTTGATGAGGACAGGCCTCTAGAACACACCCCAGTCTAGGCTTTACCTGAAGCTGCTGATACCTGCACCACTGTGTCTCAAGCTAGCAAAGAGTTTCTCCACCCAAGGCACAGCCCAGAGTAGCAGAAATAAAAGATGTAAGAAATCAAGCAGCCCTCTAATACTCCTTGCTCCAAAGCAAACCATCTGTCCCAGAATATTTTTCTCTACAATTACTATTTTCTTGCCTAGTCCTACACAAGAGGTAGTGAGGAAACAGAGTAAAGCACGTCAATAGAAGCCTTCCAAAGGAAATGCACTCAGAACAGACCCTCAGGAATACTTTCCTCACCTGGAGACAAGACTGCTACAGATGTAAGAGTCATTCAAGTACAGATAATGATTTATCTGGAAGTCGTTTTGAGAAGCAATTCCCTTGTATAATTAAGGCAGCTTGGCTCAGGGAGAGCAGAGGCAAAGTCAAACAAACAAGTTTGCAATCAGAGTAACTCGTATCCATGTTTGTGCTCAGAAGAGAAGGGCTTGCTAAACCAGAGTTCCTGGTCCCTGTTTAACTGGTTCATCACTTGCCCCTGGCTGTCCCATTAGCTCTCACATCTGCAGCAGCACAAACACCACATTTTTATTATTTCTGCTAATCTTATTTTCCATGTATTACACACAACACTAAGTGTTTATTACTCCAGCATGTGGGTAGGTTAAACCACACCTGCTTCACAAGAATGGAAAAAAAATTACTAGCACAACAAAGCACTTAACAAGAAAATTTAAAGAGTTGAATACCTCCTTCACCTAATTCTCAAGAACATGTTACTATAATCACATTTCTAGACTCCTCCTCTGCTGGTATTGCAGTTATTACACTTCAGCTATCATATCCTAGAAAGTTCTCATTTCCAGACTGTCTTTTCAGCAGTACAATGACAAAATCAGCCTTCTGTACCTGCAGCTCCAGGTAATACAGTTCAAAGATACTTAAAATGATTCATGGACATGGCTCAAGCTACCCAAGAGATCACCTCTCACTGCTGAGAGTGCAGCTTCCCACAGCAGCAGCATTTCACTGGATGGTCACTGAGAACCAAAAAACCTCACCAAAATAAACTTAAAAGCATAGAAAGTCGAACCCTCATGTAAACTGACTCCAGAAAGCAAAATGAACAATGACCTTACAGCTTCCAAACTAAGGTACAAACACATTCCCAAACATATTCCAGCTCTCTCACAATTAATTTTTCATCCACAAGACACACCCACTCACCCACACAAAGCAAAACAAGCCCAGTACAAACCCTATAAATTTAATCAAGGAAGGAAGAGCAAGCATGAGATGTTTATTTCTATTTTTAAATGCTTGGGAGGTGCCCCAATACTCCCTGCCTAGATAGATAACTAAGTAGGTGCTCCAGAACTGTGAGATCCAGTGCACGATCTGGCACGAGCAGGCACATCCAAGCAGCAAAACATGTGAGAAGCTCAAAAGGTGATTAAGAAAGCTATTAACAAAGGCTTTTGAAATAATTGTTTCCTCTAAGCCAGGATAGACACTAACTCAGGGTGTTGCTGCAGAGAAGAAAAAAAATACATATATATGTATACATATATATGTCTGTATTCAAGCACACCAAAATGCTCTAAGCAGACTCTGGTTTATAAAGAACAAGACAGTCTCCTCCTTGTTCCCACAGTTCGTTTCTGCCTCAAGCAAAGTTGGTTGCCACTCTGGTTGCTCTCTCCCTCACTCAAATGGTTTGCATAGCAGATATGCTGAACAATCAAGTTTGAACCAGGCCCTAATCCTGCTGACTTTTCTCGCAAAACTGCTGGAAAGGAATTCCTCCTGGCAGCTGCAGTGCCTCTGCTCATTAGTTTACCAAGCAGCAGCAGAATGAACTGGACAAGCACATCATTTCTGTGCTGCTACTGCTGCAGAGGACAGAGACAAGAGAAGGCAAAGGGAAGGCTCCCAATTTCCCAAACACATACTGGGAAGGAGAACAGAAAAGCAAAGGTTAGAGAAGAAAGGACAGCCTGCAAGAACCCAGGCAAGTTACTGCCACACTTGCTGCTGTTGTGGGAACACAAGCTGGGAGGAAACTCCTTTCCCTTTGCTGGAAGATTTGGGGGTGGGGATGTCATCCTTTTAGGGTTTTTTTAACTCCTCCTTTAGGGCATTGTGTTTAACCAGGCATGTCACAGTTATTCACACCAATTCCGGTGTCTCCTGGATACTAGAAGAATGAGGAGGATAACATTGCAAAATAGCTGTCCACTTGCTCATGGCATTCTTTGTCCAGACAGCACCCTCACATACAGGTCAGATCATGCAGCCCACTCAGCACACACAGAAAAGCAAATGTTTTTGCTTCTTGCCATGCAATTTCCTTGAAGTAACCCCATTACAGCACGCTTAATGTAAACAGAGCTTTGCACCATTTATGGGGATGGGTGAGCCCTGTGTTGTTGAACATTTCCTCCTCCTCCTCCCTCATCCCAAGCTAGCTACTATTTCAATAAATATTTAATAAGTAGACAAGAAAACCAAGAAAGCTTCACAGCTTGAGGTTTTCAGGTACTACACGCATGATGTTGAATTTATCTACTGGAAAGCAATGGACACTGTATCCAGAAAACAGAGCATGAACAGCACAGGACAGGTAGAGCACACTGATCTGAGTACCATTAAAACAGTGATATGATTAAAACAGCAATGCTGAATTCACAGAGCAAAATGTTCCTTTTAGACCAGGCAAGAAGCTGGAGCTGGGACCTGTGATCACCACAGACTTCAGGGGCCTCCCACTGTCACCAGGGACATGCTGAAACATTTCCACTGCATTCTCCACTCCAGAAATGCCCTCTCACTCCCTCACACCTTTTCTCCTAAAGAGATCATCTGACAGGTGCAGCTAACTCTAACCATTCAAAGATGCATCCTAAGGGTAGAAAATAATAAAATTTTTGCCTAGGAAGACTATGATTTTTTCATCTGTAAGATGAATTCCAATTACTTATATTCTCCTGTAAACCACTTGATGCTAAAGCAGCCCTTGAATTTAAAATCTCTCTACAGCTGGTTTGCTGGAAGCAGTATTTGTTTTCCCTACCACCACTCTTCATCTCCTGTGCAAGGTATTACTGATTATTTTAATTTCTTTTCTACAGAAGTGAAATGGATGCACACAGACAAACAACTGCAGTGAGCAGAAGAGGAAGAAGGCTTCATCTCTGAATTAGGGATTTGCATAGTGGTTTTATCTGTAACACCCACTGCAGTACTTTATCCCAGACTCTCAGATCACAAAAGACAGAGCAGACAGTGACTCACTGCAATTTCGGTTCTGCATGTAGCGCTTCACGTGGACCAGCCAATTCTGATCTGCCAAACAGCCTTCACAGGCACTCAAAGTAAACCAGCTTCTCTAAGAGAGAGTTCCTATTCATGTGCTGCCTTCATGAGGAAAGCTCCAGAGATGGAAGGGAATTTAGTCAATGTTTCCCCTTTGTGCTGTAATGATTTAAGATTCAATTAATACAACACAGGGAGGCACTAATTCCGAAACACCTGCCTTCCTGATAACTGGATTAAGACCTCCAAACTTGCTGCACTCCGACCAGTGCCAGCCTGCCAAATGACAGCAGTTGTCAATATCGACCAACTGGAGGCTGGGTTTTCTGCTAAATCCTCCAGCACTCTTTAAAGAGGATTCCCTACAAAAGAGGAAGGGAAAAAAATAGAAAGAACACCCCACTTGACAGCTCTGAATTTGTTTAACCAGAAGTCACAGCTCCTCCCCTGCAGGCTTTAAAGGCTGGAGACTGGAAACACTCCTATCAGATCCTTTCAAATCCCTCACTGGGAAGAGATAAAACCAAATAAAGGGATAGGGCATCCTCAGAGACAGAGCTACTCCCTCACTGATCAATATACTCTGGGCTCTAGAGAGAATGGCTTCAAGAAAGGTTTTGGGGCAAAAGGCAGGCAGGGTGGGGAAGGGCAGAGCAGCTGGCTGCATTGTGAGAAGAACCAACAGGTTTGGGGCATAGTGCAGGGTTTTTTTCCTCTCCTTGTACCCCTCAAAACAGGGGTTTCTTTGGACTAGTTTGGGTAGCATGAAAAAAAAAAGCCTCAGAATTAAGACCATGCTGGTCTGAAATCTAGGGAGAAACTTTTGAGGTCCCTGCGCCAACCTCATAATTAACAAAGTGAAACACTTTCTTACCTTTTCAACACCACAGAAACTATTTCAACCACACAAGAAGGAGCTGAATTTTATTTTTTCCCTCTTTCCTTTACACCCCTTCATCACCCTGACCTATTGGAGCCACACTTGAAAGCTGGATGGGAGCGCTCAGTGATACATAACTTCCATTTTAGTGAAACAATCCATCTGCTCCATGTGACTCAGAGCCTGCTTTAAGAATGCAATACTGTTTAGGCCAACGGTTGCACCGCACAAAGTGTTTTGTTCACATGCATTCCTTTGGGATGACAGAGCCTATCCACGGCCCTAACGGTTGGGGCCTGTGGTTTTTTTCCCTCATCCGCTGAATGCTGCAGTGACTAAGCTGACAAAAATTCCTAGCCAATTATAAACCCACTTAAAGAGACAGGCAACCCCCCTGCAACCTTCCCTTGCTATCCTATACGGGAAGTTTCTATACATAGAAAAACATCTCCTCCTCCTCCCAAGGCCTGCGTTGATATAAAAGACTTGCTCTGCGCGCCCAACACTTCAAACATGCTTCCTAAATGGCATCATTTCCCAAAACTACAACCTTTAATCATCCACCTATACCCCTCACACATCAACTGAGAAAATAAACCAAAACCCGAATTAAGGCACATTGACCCCATCATTGATTGAAAAGTTAGAGAAGCCATTAATGGAGGAAGATGAGCACGCTGGAGAGCGATGAGCCTGGACAGCTATGGAGCAGGGTTTGTTAAGGAGGGAACATTTAAGTGCCTATAAACCCAATATGTTTCAACCAGGAAGGAGACATAATAGAAGTTTGATCCACCTATGAGCATAAACTGAACTTTAACCAGCAACAACTGAGAACTTTTGAGTTGCCCCTCAAATCCCTCTCAGCAACCAAATTCCAAAGAAAACATCAGCCTTTCCCAAGAGTCATGTGCTGAATTCACTCTCGCCTACACTGTCAAGGGCTACACAAATACATTTAATAATTAGCCCGGGCATACAGAACTGTGCTTTGGGCAGGTAACTACACGCTCCATTCGCCCAACAAGAAACAGTAAACAAAAAAAATATGGAGAGAATGGCACATGGTTTCCAGCTTTAAACAGCCAGGCTCTGGGGCACCTCAGACTCTCCCCATTTTATGGTGGGCAAACTCGTTGCTAAATCATTTTTAGCGCTCGGCTGATAGCACATGCACATTCCATTCCCGACGCTCAAAAGGAGGGGGAGGAAGAGACAGTCGACAACTGAACCAGGCTGAGTTCACCTCAGAAGAAAAAGGCAATTCAACAATCTGTATTAACATATTATTATCCAAGCATCTTTTTATTAGAAGTTAATTCTCAGAGTCACAGACAGACTTGAGAAGGAAATCCCACTATTAGTGGGAAAGAAGGCTAAACAAAGGCTGCTTCAGGACTGTTAAACACTGGAAAACTTGTTTGCCACATAAAAACAATTTATGAAAATGCTTAAGGACAATTAATTCCTACATTCACATGTATTTGGAGAATGAAAAATAGGAAAATGGTTCCTCCTATTCAAAATTTTTAGAGAACATGATTCCTATGCAGGATTGAGCCCACGTTTCCCTTTCCTTCAGCCCATTTCAAATTCAATTGCAGATCAGTCATCACAAGAGATGTATTTCTATACATTCCATGAAAATGGGACAACTGGACAAGTGGAAGACAAATCAGTTTAGGGCCCCCCACCAAGATAAGAAGACTGCAGGCTCAAGTTCACCCCTTGTCTGACATCCGTACAAGCATTACCTGCCAAAACTGAAATCCCTAGGAAAACTCACAACCCACTCCAAGCTGGACTCACTGCATGGATAAGAGCCACAGAGAACTGCAGAAAATGCTAAGCCAAGCTGAGTTTGCCTTGTCCCTGTGACATCTGCAAGAACACAGCAAAAACACAGCTTTCTTTTAGTTTTACACTTGACATTTCCCTGACATTTTCCCTATAACTCTGCTAGCTATTCCCAGCTCCCGGTTGTTTTGCGAATTCATCATAAAATTAAAGCCCTACATTACATCTAATTAACTATCCAATACAATTGTCTATTCTATTAACAAACATTTGTCTAATATGTATCAATGGAGCCTGGAAATCCATGTTAAGCACGTTAATGAAAGACTTGGTTCAAGTTTAGATTTGTATTTAATTGCATAGATTTAACGTGGCACTGCTGCCCAGGAAAGTAAACAAAAAAATTCTCTAAATAGGGCATCACTCTCAGTCGGCTCCAAGATGAAAACAAATTGTTAAAAAACAATGTTTCCAACCCTAGCAAGCACCAGATCATCAAATTTCGGAAACATCACTAACACACAGTACCTCTAAAAGTAAATTTAGGATGTGACTGAAGTTTTAAAATAAGAAAAATAAAAGGAAGCGCTTTAAGTTCAAAATAAATAAACACCATGTTAGAAATCCTCACTGAATGTGGCGGAAGCCATAATTTCCTTCTCCCCCTCTGCTCCACAGCCCCAGGCCCCCTGGGCTGCAGAGTCATTCCCTTCTCCCCTGAGCTTCCACACAATGTGGGGTTAGACCAGGACTTCTTTTCAAGCACTCCCTGTTAGAAGGTTGTCAGGCACACAGTGTGCAATCTGGGGATGCTTTTGTATCCTCCTGTAAGGAAGAACTGGCACTCTTTTCTTCCCTAGTCTTTACCACACAGCATCAGAGAAACTGAACTGAGGAATGAACACACAATTACTGTTTCCTATCAGTGACCTCCCAACTGCATTTCTACAGGGTTTTTTTCTGACAGTGAAACAGTTTCTTGGCACAAGACAATTCAAGTAAATTCATTAGAATGGTCTCAATGTAAAACAGAGTTTGTATTACTCAGAGTAACTGGGCACATACATTTAATCACCTCACTATCTATAAGGAATTCAGTGCCACTGAAATCATGGCCTCATTTACTGTCTCATTCCACAACACATGAGTTGCCCCTTCCCATCATCTCAAATAACATTAAGAAAAATAAATTTCTCCAATAGCATGGATGGCAACTGAAATGTGGCTACACATCACCTGGTGACCATAAACACACCTCTGGACTGACAAAGATAAAGCAAGTTGGAGCAAGCATAAAATGTGATGTCTCCAGAAGATGAAAGTGTGTGAGGAAATGTGAACAGAAAGACACTGGGTATTTTCAAAAACGTCAAACTTTTTTCATTCTTTATTCCAAAACGTGTGGAAAAGTTCTAAGTATTTTCCAAGTATTTTTAAAAGTTCGTTGTTTTCCTTTTTATTTGGGAACACGTAGCAAAGCGGTGGACTGAGCTCACTGCATCGTCTTTTCATACTGGAAAATGAAACTCCCAAATTTAAAGACCTCTCAAAACAAACAGTCCTCTACAAATCTTTGTGCCAAAAGAAACTAGGAAGCCACGATGAGTACTTAACATTATCACATAGTTTTTGGTGGCCAGTGCAGACTGCAAGATTCTTCCCAGGTTATGCCATTTTATAATAGAACAAAGAAAAATGGCAAGTATACATTTGTTTAATTTTAGCCCTTTTCTCAGAATGTAAACCACTGCTACAGTAATTAACTGCAGATTGGCCTAAACTGCTCTGCGGCCATTCCAGCTTACTAATTAAATATGCTCTCACAGCCATAATAAAAATTCTGGGAAACCTCTGGCTGGAGAGCAAACTTCTCAGGAGGGGAGCGAAAGTCAGCAAAAAACTTCATTCAGAAGGAAAACACAATTTTTTTTAACGTACTCCAGATTTTTCTAACTCAGAGACACCAACTGTGTCTTTTACAATTATTATCTTTTTGTCTGTTTATTCCTTTCAGAAGATGTTTATTTGCTGGAGAGTTTGCATACCAACCAAATACAACCAACAAACAACCTGTCCATTTCAAAATATGGTCAGGTTTATATGCTACTTAATCTCTCTTAAACCAACAAAGGTAGGATTAGTGTTATATAGACAAGCTTCACTTAACATTATACCACATCTAATTTGCTTGCTGAAAGAGTAAAACTTAAAGCATGTTGTCCTCTGCTGACATATATAATATCTACTATATGTAAGTGTTTTAAGAAAAAAAAAAAAAAAGTAGCAGCAAACAGGAAAAAAAAAGCCATGCAAACATAATTTGAAGCAAAGTAAGTAGAATTTGATTCATCATCTCTGGCTCCCAACTTCTTCCCCTCTCTTGCTGCCTACACAATTCATGTATGTTCACTATTTCTAAAGGACAGAGGAATACAGTGAATACTCCTCACAGAGGGGAAGCCAAGGAGAGAAGCGGGGGGAGAGAAAAAAGTGCAGCACATGGTTTTCAGCACTACTCTGCTGAATCAACAGGGAGCAGATTCCCAGCTGGTGCACACTGTAAGCACTGCACAAGTCAATGGAGCCATGTCAAATGACACCACTCAACTGCATTATCTTCTGAGCTCCGTGTAAACAAACAGGAGCAGATTCCGAATATTTGTGAGAATACATCATGTTACTGTCTCCATATGTTTAAACATTTTAGTAGAAGGCACATATGGACCACTCTTCCCACTCACTGTCATTCTCTCCCTCCTGCTCCTCATACACCGTATCTTCTCGGGCCATTGTCAAACCAATTCAAAAATGAATAAGGAGACATTTTCATTAAAAACATTTTGTGCTTAGCTGCCATCTGCTTCATCGGCCTCCAAATCCTCACATGCCTTTTCCATGGTCCTCAGTTTCACACATTCAGAAGCTCAAAGTTTTCTCCTGTTGTATTGTGCAGTGAGGTCTACGTGAGCTATTGTTTCATATCAAATTCACCTCTTCTGAACC
Organism: Catharus ustulatus; assembly: GCF_009819885.2. Taxonomy (NCBI): domain Eukaryota; kingdom Metazoa; phylum Chordata; class Aves; order Passeriformes; family Turdidae; genus Catharus; species Catharus ustulatus. The sequence goes on from NC_046232.1 coordinate 17,775,316, forward strand.
AAGTGCTTCATGCTTACAGCCCTAATCCATGTCCTCCCTACAATGCCAGCTTACACATCCCTTTTTTAATGCCTAAACTCTAATCTTAAAGCTGCCTCGCACACTTCAGATCCTCCCTGTCACTGTTTTTATCAGAAGCATTGCTATTCCATCCCCTTTGGGAAACATGGGAGCTCTGACTGCTCTCTCATAACCCAGACTCTGCTCTCATCCTGTCCCACAGAAGCAGCAGCTGAACCCAACACCCCTTTACTCACAGCCTGTCTCCCCAACAACCAAACCGCTTGTCTTTTCTCTGAGTAGGGAAAGTTTCAGCAGGTATTTGAGCATCTCCACTTTAACTGGGGGAAAGAAGACAATAATTAAGACAGGGGAAAAAAAACAATGGGGCACCATAGTCTTATATACAGATCACTGCTAGTTTTGCTATTACTTTCCCAAATAGTTTGCCCAGTTCATTTCTTATGGCTCTAGCAATAGCCAAAGTATCTTAGGAAGCATTAGCTGGACTTGTTTGAAAAAGAACACAAAGGTTATGGTAGACAAGGGATCCTGAACTTCCAGGCAGGCTTTCAAGGGTGTAATTTACATTTGGTTTCTGCAGGCTTGGAAAGGCCTAGTGACTAAGGCAGCAGACCTCAAAAGTTAATCATCAGCAAGAGGAATACAGAAAACAACCAAAGTTTTCTTTACAGTAGACCACTGGACAGGCAGAGCCAGTGTGTCATCAGACACAAGGCTTGCAAGGGGTACAGCAGAACAGTTTTTCTGGTTCTCACATCAGCTGCTGAGCGAGATGCAGGCAGCTTCCATAAACCTTTCCAGCAGTCACAACTGCCAGAAAAAAAAGAAAAACATAAAAGGCCATAGTCTCATTTGTATGTCTGGACGCTCAGTTTTTATCTTTTCCATCTCTACCTGTGCCCAAAGCACTGATGCAAACAAACAACTTCAGTGCTCTCCTTTTATCTTGAGGGATTCTTCTGTGTGGACCTGCAACCCCAGCGAGGCACAGCTGGCATTTAACACACCGACATGAAAGTAGGTGCAAGTCGGAGAGAAGAGAGCATGCCAAGCCCAACACAACATGCTGCAGCTCCAAAGAGAGCAAACTAGTATTGCTGCTGCCTTGGGGCACTCGAAGGTAAAGGAATGTACACTACACAGAAACCAGGGCAACCAAACTGGCAGGAGAGCTGCTGACGCCTTATGCCGAACCTTAAAAATACCCAGAAGAATTTCTAAGTTACAGTTTCTTTGTAGCTTGCTCTCCTATAGAAATGTCCATGGTTTATTCTAAGTCAGACACAGCATATCCTTCCCTCCCTCCTCCCTCAGCGTTGTTCCTGCACAAGTTATATTGAAGGAAGCACAAGCTTCTTCCTTTGTTTGTGAGCAAGAAAAAGAAGGAAAAAAACAACTTCCACTCAACGGCAAAACTACAGAAGCCAGGCTACTTAAAGTACCAAGTGTTCCCACACAACATTTACCCACCAACTTCAGATCTTTCAGTGTAAAACCTAAACAAGGACAAGAGAGATTTAATACACACTCCTCCACAGAGCCAGGGCAAAGAAAAATAAAAAGGCACAAAGGAGCCCTGAATGATAGAGAGCATTTTCAGCTTGACATGACTGTGACGCACACGGAGAATGTCAGGGTTAAATTAGATACTGCACTAGAAAAATATTCCCTGGAAAATAACATAGGTGTCAGATCTCGACCGGTAGGAAAACGCCGACTGAAACACTCAGTAACTGAAAAGTCCTTCCTTCTATTCTTTTTCATGTCTTGTATGATTTTGTACTGCAAGAGTCCTCTCCTGATCAGGAGTTCATTGCCAAAGTGCCCAAGCAATCTAGCAGGGGAGACAAAAAGCTTCCTTTGGAACAACTGCACTTTTATACCTCCCTTGTTTTTCTTCAGAGCAGGAGTACTTTGGGGTTGTTTTCTTTCTACATGAATGGCCTGCAAATTTCAAGTCTTCCTCAAAGCCTGTGGCTTATCACAACAAACAGATTAGAACAGGTCCAAATTTCTCACTCTTTTTATTGATTAGAAGTTGATAATTTCTTTATATGCTGTACATTCTAACATACTCTAAACCAAATTGTTTTTCCACACTGTAATGTTCTTAACAAGCCTTTCAAGGCTCTTTTCCAATACTTGCTTTCTTCTTCACAATCTCCCATGAAAGGAGATGAAAGCACATATGGAAAAAAAAACTCATTACCTACACTCTTGCCTTCAAAGTCCTGCTATCACAGTCTAACTATGACCTCATTTTATTTAAACAAATTTCTTCTCATGTGTGTTTGGGATCCAAATTATTTTAACAGTCCCTTAAATGCCAAAAAGTTTTTTTTGCACGTTACTTTTGTCTGCTCCGAATAGGCAAAGCACACAATAGAAAGCAAGTAAGTCGTTATATCTCATTAAATACACTCTTGTTACATCCATTCAAACCACTGAGGGCAATGAGGTTGCACAGGAATCACCTTGGTCACCCTCTGTAGACAACAGAGTTACACTCTGTTAATGAAGACATAAATTTGGCCTGCAGGACTCATAGCAACACTCCCCTTGCCCTGGGCAAAGCACAAAGTCTCCCGGTAACAGGCTCAGGGGGTTTCTTTGCTTTGTTTAAAAAACGAACTTTATTTCCTGTAAGTATTGATAAAAGCACATACTCCAAATGCCTTTTTGCAGAGGTATTTTTGGCATGTGTTGACTGAAACTGCCCTACAAACTACTTTAATTGCAGTTCTAATTGAACAGGAGGACTCCCCAACCAACTGACAAGCCACTTTAGAAAAACACAACATCCCCAGATGAAGGTAACCTGAATAGAGTCCTGATTTCTCTCACACTGGGGTGTTTTCTATCATTATGGCAGCTTTGGTCAAGACTGCATGTGGAATTTAGGGATTGTTCCTCCCAGGAACGAGTGTTTGTAATTAAGCCCTACTGATACTGCAGGGCTCAGCTTTCGTAAAGTTACAGGATGAACTCAAAAAGCCTGCCATGTAATCATGTTACCTGAGTAAACTATGTGTTTGTTTACTCTATTTTTAAAAAGTGAGAAGAGATCAAATTTTGTTTTTGCTAATACTTGCTATCAGAAAGACATAAACCTGTCAGATAAGAACAAAACAGCCAAGGTAACTTCACTGGGAGTCAAGATATTCATGGACTCCTTGACTCTGTAGACTGTACTGTGAAAATTAATGTCAGTAAACAAGTCCTTACGTACAGGATTTACCATTACAGGAATGTCTGGAGGTGCATGCCAAGAGAAGCAAAAAACAAAGTCCAGTTAACAGTTTCAGCACGGCAACAGCTCTGGCACACACGGAATGCCACTTCAGCAGGAGGAGATGGCACTTGGTGGTCACCTCCTGCCAAAGTCCTCAAGGGAGGTAAAGCTGCCTCCAGCTTTGCTACAATGGCATTGGCTCCATACTTACACTTCCCACCTTTTCCATGAGGAAGTAACTCAGGGAGTTTGTTGGGGTTTGTTTTACAGTTGCTGATTTGTTGTTTTCTCTTTACTGATTGGGAAAGAATCTATTTGTGTGACAACTGAGTAACTCATGTAAACTATAAAAAACTAGAATAAAAGTTTCAGTTGCTGAAGAGCTTAAAATGAAACCACAAAATTAAATGTTTACTTCCAAAACAAAACCAGGATATCTACACAAATCTTACTTTTCTGGCAGTGGTTGGTGGTCCAGCAGCGGTAGTTGTACTCATTGTTAATAGATGTCTTCTCACACAATGGCTTCTCCTCCATTGTTCCTGGACACAAGTCCCCACATTCCTTTGGAGGTTTATTCCCAACAATGTAGTTATTGGACACTGCATCTAGGATGAGAGACCAGTCCACCGTGGAGAGGTAACACAGGTCAGAGTTCTTCTCGATCCGGATGGCCCCGCGGGTGATGTTCCTCAAGTTGTGCAGCCCAATCTCTTTAAGATTTGTCATTTCAAAGATAACCAAGGCATAGTTGTAGAAGAGGTTCCTGCCACGAATGACTGTGAGGTTGGGGAAGAGATCACTGAGGCTTTCCAAGCCTGCCACACGGAACAGCAGCAAATAGTCAGTGATGACAGTGAGCTTTGGGAAGCGGAAGTTGCGGTAATCCTCGGCTTTGGAGATGAGCAGGATCTGCAGGAAGCCCTCGATCACCGTGCAGTTCTCCAGGCGCTTCAGCTCGTGGATATCGTTGCGAATGTCAACGTTTGGCCCGCAAACTGAAATGGAAAAGGAGCAAGAAAAGTTAGTAAATAAAGCATTTGGAATAAAGTCTTTTGAAACGGGAACGCAAGAAGGATATCCTCACGGCCATAAAATTTTTAACTTTTAATTAGGCTGCAGTGTTAAAATAGAAAATGAGTGCTTGATTTGCACCTACCTAGAATCTTCATTTCATTTAACCTGTCACACTAAGCACTACCAGGAGCAGCTCTTCCCATAACTCTGATCACACAGAGAAGTGTTGGTTTGTTACTGCTGATGACAAGAGCTGCTTTACACTGAGGAATACAAAGATAAACACATTTGCACACCCTGCTTCAAATTAGATCATGAAGGTGTGCCCGGAGCAGGGCTTGAGCCACATCACTTCAAACCAGTCAGGTAAAGCAGAAAGTGATCCACTGCTCACTACCTTACTAATTCACCCCCCATCCCACTTAAGACACAGGCACACAAAGAGGGCATTTCCCAGAAAATTACAACTGTGGCCTCAAATCACTCTTTCTTTCCAGGGTCACACGCCAAACAAGCCCTAATTCTTGGAATACTAGTCTTGCAGTAGGTCAGCAACAACACTAAATCCACAGAAAGCTGGTCAGCACTTCCTGCTCTGTGATTGGGAAGAAAACAAAATGCTTGGACTTATGGCACTGAATTCCTGTTTGCATGTTCCAGTAAACCAAGTTTCACTAATTTTGGCACCAAGATATAAAAAAGCCTCTTGAGTTCTAAGAAACACAGGATAAATTTATTTACAAGAACAAGCAGCATCACAGTGAAGAATCTTTCCTTGAAAACAGCAGATTGAACTCTATGAACTCTCAAGAAAACAATAACCAAAAGGATTATTCCCTAATAAATCTATGTATTGAGTCTTTCCATATTAGAGACATATCACAATAACAATGTTAAAGGGGCTGGAAGACGTGTGTTAATAACGTAATATTTAGACACATACAATCCACTTGGACATAAAACAAAGAACTACAGAGTGTAGAGAGCTGTTGTTCTTCAAAACCCTCAGAGCTGGTCTTCTTTGGAAAACATGGAAAAAAGACTCCCCATCAGAGATACTAAGTTGCATGTAAGCAAACAAAGCAAAATGCCTATTTATTTAAGCAACCCAAAACTCAAATAAACAGCAAGCAATTCAATTTTGTGGAAAGGTTCTCTTTTAATGCATGCTAGGCTTAATTATTTTAACAACATCTTTTCCTCAGACAAGGGAAAGGTCTAAACAAGCACTGGAGCCAAAAAACTTAAATTCTAACCCAGACAAATTGTCCAGAGATTCAGAAATTGCGCTGACAATAGAAAGCAGTCCTTCCATCCCACAACACTTATCTAAGGCTAATAACTTAAGCTAACAAAGGATCCAGAGCATGAGCATGCTAAAACCACAGCAACTCTAATACCCAACAAGGACTTAAAGACTTCTAAGTCTTTAAAAGACTAAAGGACTTTCTGGTTAGTGGGACAGAATAAAAAATGAAATAGGGCGAGATCTCTGTTAGGAAACAGATGTTTCTACACAAACTATTACCTAATCTTCCTTCTGTAAAGATTCAAGCTGAAAGCAAAGGCTATTAAATGTGACTTGCTGCACTGAAGTAGTTATGTGCAAGAAAGTTCATACCCTGGACCCTAGAAAAAAAATATATAAACACTAAGACTAATGTACCACCAGGAACACTCGGTCCTCATAAGCACTGAGACAGGAAATCAGCATTTTTGTACATACTGATTTCAGAAAAGTTGGACTCTACTGCTGCAATATGTGTCAAGGCTTGAACTTTAGGAAAGCATTAAAAAGGGTGAATGGGTTGGCCCTATCCAGCTGTATAAGCCAGATGGAAGAGGCAGAATGTCAGAGAACTCTAAGATAGTAGATCTGGTAAGAGGCACTGGTTAGTGCAGAAGAAGTGAGGGGGGTTCTCCCCTGAACCTCAAACCTTATTAAATTCCTTTAATGAGCTGGTACCCACATCTTGCTTTCAGCTTCTGAAATCACCTTCTAAAGCCACAAACCCTCCATCCACCCTAGGGACTGTGCCCTCTCTCCAAAGGGTATTTACACTCTGACACTGGGCTTCTCTTGTTCTGAAAGGACAAATTAAACACACACAGTGTCCCCCATTAAACCCTTTTGGTTTCCATCTCCCCCTGCTGCCAGGCCAAGGTGAACAGTATGGCTCCTACTAGGGCAAAGCAAAAGTAGCAGAATTTATTTTCCTGCCATAAAAGTTTAGAAAGCCTAACTGCTCCAAGCCCTTTATTTTGTTAAAGAAATAAAATTTGCACTTGCGCTGACATTTTGCAGGCAAGGTTCCAGAGTGATGGGTTTAAAAACAGCTGAGTTACAATACCCTAAAGAACAATTTGTAAGAGAAATGGCAGCAACCCTTAACTAAAGCATTATATATCTGTTCATGTCTCTGTTTGAGGCTGGGCTTTCAAAGTCATTGCTTTTAGCTTTATGTTTGTTTCAGCTCAAAAGTTACTTAATTTTAGATATTTAATGCTTTTATAAATCAATGAAATTTCTAGAGCTTTATGGCAAAACTATGCTCTCATTTGCCACAGTTTTGAAACATCATCCCCTTAGTATGGAAAAGGATAAAATCCAGTGGGGTCCCACATTAGAAACTGATCACAGATGAGTGGCTGTTGACATTTTAGATTTAAGAACTTATTAGTTCATCTAGTGAGTTGTGTTTTGCAGAACTTTACACATATAATGAGAACTGCAGAGACACAAATGTGAAATAGGACAAGCATCGTGGGCCATCCTGACACTTGGAAAAATCATTTCCCATTAAAGCAGATATTTTTAAAAAGAAATTTCTTTTAAGTTCACATTGTTCACCAGAGTTAATTATACCACAATACATCATCTTTTTCTCACGTTTTTCTCGCTGCCCTGAAAAGGATTATATGAAAAACAAATTAATCAAAGCTCAAAGTCAACTCCAATTTCCATCTGGCTGTGCTCTGTTTTCTTTGGATGCCATTTGAGAGAAAGCATATATGGACTCACAATATAAACTGGTCTGTCAGACACAATGAAGTGCACAGAAAATGCTCTTCAGAGCATTTATACTCCATTTAACAGTTTTGGATATTCCAGTTCAGAGAACTTTTTTAATATGACCAGGATAACTTGCCTTTGTTTCACGTTCAATTCAGAATTGGAAATTAACTATTATGTATTTATTTTGCTCACTAAAAGAACATAAAAATGCAACAGCTGTTTATTACCCTGCCCCACTAGTTCTGGGTAGATTATAAACACCCAGGATAATTACCAATAGTCAGATTCATGCTGTTTTCATTCAGCTGCCTACAGATTTCCAAGCCTTTCCTTAAACTGCCTATCATTTATCAGACTCCGCCTAAACCAAGTACCTAATTCAGAGTCAGTTTTGTTCTTTCAAAACAATGTATTTATTTGTTTAAAAGACAAGTCCCCAATATGGTAAAATACTGAAGAGAAGCAACATACTCTTTACCTAGACAAACACAAATGCCTCCCTGGAAACAGCTCTTTAGCCCACAAGTCCTGAGTTCTGGACCTGGTATCCAACAAGAAGCTCTTTTTTCCTGGGAGCATCCCATGGGCAAACTGCAACAGAAATATCCACTCCATACCCCAGTCATCCAGATGATCTGCAGCCCATTCCTAGGCAGAGGACAGATCCAAGCCTGCTCATGTAACTGAGATGGGGTCAATGAACTACCAGGAAAAGTGATTGCACATAACAGGTTCATACGACGAGAGTAATTAATGTTCCTTGATCTGGCAGAGCCTCCTGGCAAGTCTCTGTGTAAGTGGTGCCCTGGCTGGGAGCAGAGCTGGGGCTGTGAAAACACACACACAGCACCACTGCTGAGGACAGGCTGGGCAGGCTCCAAACAAGCTGTGTCACAGAGTGCAGTGATCCAGCAGATTCCTCTCGACCTTAACTACGATTTGCCAAAGCTTACTTGGATCATTAAAACCATTTTGACATGCACAACTGCCTTGTCACCTTGAGAAACACCTGCTATCTCATCACCATCTATTTACAAACAGTCATTTACTCCACACAGCAGCTCTTCATTCTTTCCCCATATCCACCAGTTAGTTCAGCTCACGAGTGGCTCCTGAAAGGACTTGGCTGTTGCCCTTCAGTGTCTGGAAGGAACCCTTCCCTTCTTTCTACAAAATCTCATGCTAGCACAGATAAAGCAGCAGAAGGCTTTCTGTTCAACATTCACCCTACACTACAGCTTCTGCTGGCCACACCACATCCCTGCTGGACATAAATTCATCACAGCTAATTCACTATCAATACCAAGGTGTTTGTGGGCAGTACTGACAGCTCACACATTCACTGGTGTTAATAAGAGAAGGATTCATTTCCTACAAGAAGCAATTTCATCATGGTGTAGTTACAAGTTTTGTATTCCTCCAGGTTGCTCCATTTAGAAGTTCTAAAGAAACACAGCTATGTATGTTTGTCTTGAAAAAAAACATACTCCTCGACATTTTAAGCCTTGCCTTTGACCCTTCACATTTTGGATGACATTAGAAGGCTGAACTACACTGCACAGTCTCAATATCCTCTCAAGTAGCCAGAAGTTAAAGATGCAGCAACCATCACTATCTGGCTCTCTCAACACCAAAAGGTCTCAGACAAAGCAGCACCAAGGCAGCTGTGAGTCACTGAGTCAAACCAGCACATCCCTTTCACAATCCTAAAGCTTCTTCAACACAAGTCTACTCCAGCTGGGTCAGGCTTTCCCTAGCAACAGAGACTTGTTCAGCCTGAGCAGTCCTTTACATCCCTGAAACGAAAATGGGGATAGACAGCCTGCCATGAGCATCTCACCAGCAACCTCAATATCAACTCACACTCACCTTTTTCCTGATTTCTCATTTCCCTTTGTTTCTGCCCTTCTGACTTGGTTTCTGTGAGCACTGTTTCCTTTACTTCACAGCAGAGATGCAAAGTTCATCTTAAATGAGGATACCTTGAGTGTTTCAGTTTTACAAAGAGCATCCCTTTACACTGGTTGCTGAAAAACAGCACTAAAGGTGCAGAAATTGGTTTAATTCCATATTGTTTTCCTGTCCAGGGGTTGTAATACCCATTCTGAGGGCCAAGTCTGTGATCCACAGGGTTCCAAAGGGTTCTTTTTTAAGGGAGGGCATGAGGTTGCTCAACTTCTCATCTACCCTGAAATTCTGCACAGTTGGTAACAAGCACAGTGTGTTACCATCAGTGCTGGATGAATTCCCACACAAAGAAAGAACTACAAGGCTTAATACAAGAACACAATTGTGGCTGGTTCTACTTTTAGAGAGAAGCTTGCTCACACCACCACAGCTCACTTTGCCAGTAATGGCTTTTCTGAGCACACTCCACTCCAAGGAGAGGTTGGATTTCCCAGACAGCTGCTGCTGCTCTCTGGTCAGCAGAGAGCTGATGTTACTGAGTGCAGAACACTGCTCTCTCCCAAACTGCTCTAATGAAAGAGGCCTGACCACAGCACCCCTCAGTAATGTCAGCTCAGGGCTGTGGGTCTTTCTGGGAGATCAGCACATCTTCTGAACAGTGTTGTTATTTATTCCCAACAGAGCCACTTCCTTTTCATCATGTGTTTTTTAGTTTTAATCTATGTCAGGTCCTTATAAAAAAAGAGTCCAAAACAGCTACTGAATGTGGCTGCAGTCCAGCTGCCCTCATCCCAGATTCCCAGCATGCTGCATCTCTTTTCAGGCAAGCATCTCCAGAGTTCCCATCCCTCTCTCACAACAACAAAACTTGTTTATTGCACTGGGTGGATTTAGATCTGCATAATGCATCATGGGCTGCATATTGACATGTTTACTACTACTGGATCAACTCAATGGAGGGGTTGTCTGGCACACTGGAAAAAACCTTAGGGCTCTAAAAAAATTCCTAGAAGACATTAAAAGGTTGAATCATGTTAGGAAAAAGGAACTGAAGTTAGGATAAAGCCAATCATCAGGTTTATAAGGAGCCTCTATCCTACACGACTATAATTGCTCAGAAGACACATGAGTGAAAACAGGAAGAAAAATCTGAAAGTGTAATGCTCACACAGACTATAAACAGGGGAAAGTACAATTTGACCTTAATATCTCTCTTCATTCTTACTCCTAAGAATTATGCAAGTTTTAAGGAAGCCATCAGGACTACCACATAGTCCAAAAAAAAAAATCCTTTTAAATGTGATTCAGTCATCACTGAACAGTGATGTTCTGCAAACTGCAGCCCATGGTCTGGCCTAAGCCTTCTTTCTCATACTTTCAATGGCAAAGCTATAAAATCTGAGAAGGAACACCTTAGCAACCACAATTTCCCTTCGAGCCCATGAAAAGTTTCAGTACAGTTGCACCATTTGCAGACGTAAGGGAAAAAAAAAATTACTACTGAAGTCTCAGGATTCTTTAATTGCATACTCTGCAAAGAAGAAATTAAATGTGGAGTTCACAGAAATCAGTGGTTGGAGAGATTGCTTATGACACTTTACATTAACACAGGATTCCACCACCCACTGAGCTCTTGGTTTTGCCTCCGTAGTGACACTATGAATGAGATATATATTTTAGTGTCTTTAATGTACTTACACAACCTCCCACAAAATTTCTGTACTCTCTAAGCTCACCTATCCTGTATGTGTCACATCAATCACTAGATCTCTTCCCAGGGAAGCCAGCTTCTATGTTACCTCTTGGGATGTCAGAACCAGTAACAAGGAGGGAACTAAATCTACATCACAATTCAAGCTGCTTCCCTACCCACTGAACTCTTTCTCTTCACTGAATATGCTACATAAACCTCTTTACATTTACCAAGATTTTATGAAGCTACATCTCTCAGGGTGGGGAGGGGATAGATAAAAGGCACCCCATAACCCAGAAAATGTCAATCATTTTACATCTTGCTAAGCAAGACCATAATTGAATTTCAACTTCTGTATTTCCAGCACTAGCACAACGCTGCCATCTTTGGCTTTCAAAACATGAAAGGAATACTCAAACCCAAACAAAACCCCACTGTTTCCATTTGAATATAAGTCCTGAGAACATTCTTCATAACATATCTAAGGCCAGGAAGGAGGGCTCAGGGTTTGGGGTTTTTTTTCATTTAATTACAAGTTAAGTTTTGGAAGTCAAAGTCAGACCACTACGATCTTCAAAACACTCACGGGACTGGAGATTATATTGCAATGCAGCTTGTAATTTCTGAGAAACACAGTATATTATCATTAATTCACCTCATGCTACTCATCACTCCTATCAACCTTGTACAGAATTATTTTCACCCAGATTTGGAAGGAAAAAGTGGTGTCACAAGAGGACAATCATGGTGCAAATACTTTAAAAGGCAACTAAATTCCCCTTCTCCACACACATTCTCCTTGTCTCCCACAGCCCTTAGAAAAACACACACATCCTACTTTAATTTTCTCTTCTGCCACTCTACTAACTATATATTCCAAATCCAAGGGCCACTATGTTACCACACTGACCAGAACAAAACATTCACAGAAATAACACACAAAAGGGCTACAACCCACATCACAAACTCAAACTGTCTCTGCCTTTTTGCTCTTGCAATTTTCAGCTGTCACTGGCTGAAGATATCTCTGGCATTGTTGCTTTCCATGAACTTCCTCCAACTTCCCCATAAGTTTACACAAACAAAATTTCAGAATAAATCACGTTTTTGTCCCTCATCTCGCTTATTTTCTCCCTGCCAACATTTTACTTTGAATATCAACAGGAACAACAGCTTAGCAAAAATGGAGCCAACAAAACAAACTGAATCCCTTTAATAACACTGATTGATGCCTTCTCTACACAGCTCACCAGAGCAAGGAGGTCTAGAATTAGCCCAACTCACGTGAAAGCATCCTCATGACAAGTCATCCCCAAATTAATCCTCTCTGACCGACTGCTCTGATACACCACATCCCCCAGGGGTTCCTGTGAAGCCACATCCATTACCTCCTGCTGCTGAAATAGCACATCAGAGGCTGGGCTGGCACGGATTCCTGCTCATCCTCCTGGGTGCACAGGGCAGGAATGGAGGGAGGATAACAGCCAGCCCAGAACCCCCAGCTACCAAAGCCAGCAAAAGATGCACCAAACTTTTAACCCTGATCTGCAGTGCTCAGGTTATGGGCAATGCCTGTAAAACCCTCTGCTAGAGAAGAGCTAACTGGAAGATGAACCTCACCAGCAAATTCCTCACCCATTAACACCCCTAGGTGTCAAACACTGAAAGCCATTGTTTGAACCTCACCATGACCTGAGTTGAACACTCTAACCTCTGGCAAGCTGCTCCTGGGCATTCATGGGGAAGGGAAAGCTGTTAGAAGCACCAGCTAAATGCAGTTCCTGGATAATTCCTGCAACACTGCAGAGTCACAGCTTGGTCGAGCTTGAGAGAAAATTGTCAAACAACAAAAAACAAACAAACAAACAAAAAAAACCCACAAAAAACAAACTGCAGAAGAAAACAGGTAATGCCTAAATCACCAAAGATGAGCCCCTTCCTCACACGAGACAAACTTCAAACCCCTGCACTTTTTCTTATTCCACACTCTATCTTCCCTGACAGCACCACAAAACGAGCACGTGCCATTCGACACAAAATATGTAAAATACAAGTGAGTAGGTGGCACGTTATGATCAATAACTATGAGAGTAAAACTTTTTTTTAATGGTGCTAGTAATGTTTAAACCCAATGCCAGCAGCTTCAGTCTAATTCCTGCTAAAGCAAAAATGGAAGACTGAAATTACAAGCTGTTTATAACACTGAATTTATGTTTCACAATCTGTGATGACAATAGAGCTTTGCAAAAATTGTCTCTCCTGGGGACTGTTCTTTCCACCTTTAAAAAAAATAGTTGTGCGCATAATTTTATTTATTTGTTTTTAAAACAGTTGTCTGCACATCCAAGTGACTCAGCAACTGGCTGACAGAAACCTATGGGATATACACTTAGGTAGCTGGGATAAGCAGCCAAATCCTTCCAGAATGAAAATTCATCATGTGGCTGGGCTCAGCAATTCACATTTAGGAAGACTTTACCATGCTCTTAGCTGCCTGCTGGGTTGCCACCCTGCAGTAATCTAGGAAAGCTGTCACTCTTTAAAAGCTTTTGGGGATATTTTTTAGTATTATCATTTTCCAAAAATGGCTGGCTAATCAGGCCAGATCATTCAGGCTTCATTAGAAGCCAACTGACAAAACAGTATCATAACATACAATTGCATCCATAATGGTCAGCAAAGGATTTAATAGTGAGTCATAGATCCACAGAAAAATTACAAGTCTGATGCAATTACTCTTAACAATATGCAACACAGGGCCCTACTATGCTGTGCTAACCAGCTCTTAAGCAATCAAACACAGAAATCCCACATTCTCTGGCCTTCCACAGCAATGTTTCTGTTTAAACAAACTGAACTAAGTCTTCCATTAGTCCTGTATTTCCACCAAAATAGAAATTTAACATGGTGCTAAAAAAAATAATAATTATCTAACTGAACAGAAGGAAAAGGTAATGCTATCAAACTTCATTTAACAGAGCAGGGAGCTCTCCCACCCCTCCCTTCACACGGCAGCTACACAGCTTAAAAATCACATAGGTCATGCTGTAACCTGCTTTCTCAAGGCAGTTAAAATATGACCAACTTGCAATCCCCAAAAAGGGCTTTAAAGGTATTAAATTACATATATGCAGGTGCTGTGGGGCTTTCCAGCCATGAGCTAACTAGAGTGAAAAAAGAACCTTCCTCTCCAAATACAAGGTAAAACACGTGGGCTGGCGCCAGAGACAAGGTAACGTAGTTCAGGCTCTACCAACCAAAAACACTTGCACCAGAACACAATCTAAGGCAAATGTAAACCCAAGCAGCTATACCAGGAGGAGTTTTCATGTGAACTCACTTTTCTGGTGAATTGGATGCTTCTGACTTGGTTTTAGTACCACAAACACAGCCCAACCAAGAGAAGTGTCCTTTGTACCACAAGGGCTGCATTCACACCGTATTTATTGTCACAGAGGCATCACAGCACAATAGTCACAGAAAAAGAGAACTAAACACCTCTGTGATACCACTCAAGGTGAGTGTCTCCTCAAACAAAACATCCTTAATGCACACAAGTGAGGAGCTACCAGATAAACAGGGTTAACATGGGAAACCAGAGCTCTTTAGGCACAACCACGGGAACTCCAGGAGTTTCATTTCTCTAAAAATACAAGGAAAGCTTGAGTACAAGATTTTCAACGTATCTGTGCAGATGTTCTCATCAACAACTGATTGAAACTTACTTAAAACAGTAAAAGTAAGGAATAAAATAACCTAAATAAATATAATTTGTTAAAAAGAGAAGAGACAACAGTGGTTTACTTCCAGCCACCTTCTACACTTACATTCAAGGTGACATTTCAGCCTATACTGGCTGTTTTACATTTAGATACTGCCCAAAACATTGGATTTCCAACCTCATACAGTTTTTAGACAGTGCCTAGAAGCACTGTGGGTGATGCACGATGCTGCAATTCTGGTGAGCAGAACAGTTTGGGCATTTAACCAGCCAGGCTCTGCTGAGTTCTATTGCTTGGCAACTGCAATTCCTGTCACCACATCCACTCTTATCAGAGGAGCACTGGAATGGCAGAGCAAGCAGAAGAATCACTGTTCACTCTCTGGTAGGTGCTTCTGGAGAGACTGGGGTGCAACAGGTTACCCCAAAGCATTTCTAACAAATTCCCCTGGGAGAAAGCAGTGGGTCCAACAGGGTGAGACAAATAAATCCATGGCACCCTTCATTCAGCAGCTCCTCATCAGGGATTACCTGCTCCACCCCCCTTCTCAGCTAAAATTGGGGGGAAGAGTGTTGCAAGAAGGGTGTTGCAAGACTTTGGGGGGAAGAGGATGCGGGAAGTTACAGGAGATGAGACCAGACAAACCAAGCAGCAGTATCAGACCTGGACACTGCTCTAGCAGCTAGCACCCCCAGCTTCAGGAACCTCCCCTGAAGGATTCAGAACCACTGGGATCAGCAGCAGCACAGATTTATTCCAGAAGGTAAATCAAGGCAGGACCAAGATGGAGAGCTCAGTCTTCATTACTGTTTTTACCCTTTACCTTGTATATACACCCTCTGCTACTAAAGACACAGATGAACAACAACCAACCTGACTGTAGCCAGCTCTCTGGTACTATTTCACTATTTTTTCTGGTCATGAAGAAGATACTGTAAGAAATTAGAAGAAGTTTGAGTCTGAAAAGATGGGTAACATCAAGGAGAGAAAAACAACTGAGTGAAAGTTTGTTGGGTTTTTTTTTTTTAATAATGGATATGTATTGATGGATGTACACAAAACAAGATTTTAACTCAGTCACACAACTTTAAAATCATCTTTAAAATTAGTTTGTTGCATTCACCAGGAAAAAGTGGATCTAAACATGCTTTTCTACGTTTAACCTGAACTGATTCTTGAAATGCACAATTTTTGGAAAGATCACTATCTTAAAAGATCTCATCCTCTCAAAAATCAATTTTCATCTCAGAACGGGGGACACAACACACGGGAAGTTTTTAGACTCAGATTTCCTTAACTGCAATAGAACTTAACTGCCATGACCTGGTTGATGGAATGAAAATAAAAATATCCTCCCTGGAGGAACTGTGGAGTGGGTAACTGTTGTCAAAAGGTGGTTTAGCACCAGAACACCTGGAACCTCAGCCTGTGAGCAGGTGTGTTTCTTCGGCCAAGTATTAACAAACGTTACTACTTAATATTTAAATTATTACAGAAAATAAATTTATCATTAACCTATGATAAGAAATCTTTCCTTAGAGAACATAGATTAAAAATTAAACAGTGAACTTTATCCATTGCAACAAATAAAAGGAGGAACTAGACAAAGGGAAGCAAGAGAAACCACATGGACCCTGCAATACACTCCTAAATATATAATCCTAAGTGACATATTCTTTAGTTTCACTGCATTCAGAAACTCTTTTATCATGACAACAGAGGGACACCCAAAAAAATAATTCTGAACATCCCCTGATGAGAAGAAAACTGACACACGGGCAGAAGCTGCTCACAAGATTTAGAATTATGCTACATGATTGCGTCAAAGCAAACCTCTCTCTGGACCCAGACTGCACTCAAAAAGTTTTGGTGAGACTGTTTCCTTCAGACACAAGGAAGGTTTCTCCAAGCTCTGAAATCCCACAACTAATTATAGCACCCCACATCCTTCCCCACCATCATCAACAGCAAAACCAGCTGCCAATCTGCGAGACAGAAGAAGAATCTGATCGCCACTGTGCCACTACAGCCACCCCAAAAAAAGGCATTCTTCTGCCTGGACTCATGCTTTGCCTGCCCAAACAACATCAAGTCCCATCAGCCAGACACTCCTGCCAACACAAGCTGTGCTGGCTGTTTGCTGGGTAACCGTGCCACAGCCACGTCCAAACACAAAGCTTTAAACCAAGCCAGAGGAAGAAAAACAGAAAGTAACAGAAGGGAAAAAAGCACAGGTAAGAAGGATTTGGAAGGAAGACCCTCCTTTCCAGCTGCCAGGTGAAGTGGAGCAGGAGCAGAGGTGATGGACAGCCCTCAGCCTTGCCTCACCCCTCTGACAGCTCGGCCGGCCTGGCTGCTGTTGTGAAAGAAAACCACGGTATTTGTGCAGGGCTGCTTGGTTCCATGTTAAGAAAACACATCTGAGCCGACAGTGCTTTGCTTTACCACACGCCAGCTTCATTCAGCTTCAGAGGCAGAAACCAGGACTCCTCATTGCCTCCACAATTAAGCAGCAATTCAGGACACAGACAGAGTCCTGAGGTCGGAATTGCCCCCAGATCTGTGAAAGAAAACTGCCCAGTCTGCTCTGGAAAACATGAGTGCCCAAAGAAGGAGGTCCCCAAGTGACAGAAATGACTGTGTAGGGTAAAAATCTGTGCAACGGAACAAATAAAAACAAAGAAATTCAAAGAAAGAGACTGGGAAGCAATCTTTGTTTTGGAGTGAG
The DNA here is from genome assembly GCF_009819885.2 of Catharus ustulatus. Lineage (NCBI taxonomy): Eukaryota > Metazoa > Chordata > Aves > Passeriformes > Turdidae > Catharus > Catharus ustulatus. Next base: position 17,792,656 of record NC_046232.1, read on the forward strand.
TTGGTGCACACCCATCCCGGGAGAGGTGAGAAACAGGAATGGGTCTTCATGGAGACCGTTCATTTATTAAAATGTCACAACAAAAAGAGAGTAGCTGTGACTAACAGACCCAGTGAGCTCCAGGCAGCTAAACCAATCCAAAGGATGGCTTTATCAGAAAGGAAAGGCTGGTCAAAAGGAAGTAATGAAGCAGATATCCATCAAAGAACAAAAAGCAGGTCCGAGCACAGAGCCAGAAGCAAGAACTGCACCAGATCTTCCAAATGAAGTGTAAAACATCAGACTTGGCAATCCTGCTGCCAAGGAATTATTTACCACACCACGATCAATATTACAACACACACAGAGACGAGTATTTTTATCTCAACCTCCATTTGACCCGGTGGGAGCTACAGACACTTTCTCACACTAATTCACATACTTCAAGGAGAGTCAAGATGGGAAAAAACGAGTTGGAAGCATTTCAGGTTCTGTCTCCTTTCAGCCCATTTTCACTGAATCATACCAAACTATCTGAGGAAACAGTTCAGACCAGAACTATCTGAGAGAACAGCTCAGAATTGATTTGTGCTACCCAAGACCTGATCAGTAAAGCAAAATATTCAAGGATCACAGGAAGATGTTTCATTCATGCATTGAGCCAAATCCTGGTTGTGCTGTCAGTCCTTTCAAGTCTTTTCCCTTCCTTCACTGCATCAAAAGCATCTCTTGAAAATTCCTCTGAAAAGCCTGGACAACTGCCTGAACTTCCAAGATCTATTATCTACAGCCTTGAGCAAGAGTGATGGGAAATAAACTTTCTTTCTTTTAAGTTTAAAAAAATAAAAAAAGCAACCACTACTAGACCTATTACAAATTCTATTAAAAATATCGAAACTAGCTCAGAAAACAGGGAAGGAGGGGAAGGTAATGGAGGGAGGAACAAGTCTGATTTTCAAACAATCAACTTGAAAAATCCTTACTTCAGTGAACTGGCAAATAATGTGTTAGACATCTTGCTTCTGAAACACGACCATGCTAAAGGGAAAAGGGTTAATTATATCCCTTATGCTCCAGAGTATTTCAACAGGCTACACATTATGTTCTTCTGAAGGGCAAGTTGCTCTTTTATTTATTGTTTAAAGCACAAACATAAACACGAAGTGTCCAGCCCTAAGGTGGTGATTACCACTTTTGCTTAAACAGAAATGCAGGGCTGCAGGCTTTCTCTGCTATAAAGCTTTTAAACCTGTTCTGTTCCTCTGACACTTTCCCCCCTCACTCTTCTCTGATAGAGATCACAAAAACAAGTAAGACATCTGACATACAGGAGAACATCCTGCTGATTAAGAGAAAACAAGAGCACATTACTCTTGAGAGGATACAAAGCATCACTTCCTAATGCGTTCTACTCTGTCAGCACAACAGGCTCCTTGTCATTTCAAAGGGAAACTGGTCATATCGATTTTTCCAAAACACAAGTATTATAAAAATATTATACATTTAATTGGTCTTAACAAAGTGCTCTTGTAGTGGGTCACATCAACAGAGATCCTACAAGACAAGATATGAGGTATCAAGGTGTGGGTGCTAGTATTTGAAGATTCAGCACTGAGAACTGCCAGGGTCGCTCCTCATAAAGCTTTTTGCAGCTCCTTTAAACCTCAGTACTACTGAGATGTGTCTTCAGAGTGTGGCAACTCTTACTGCTGAATTCACAACACCCTGAACAAACATCATACTTTGCTGAAAACCAGTGTCCTTTCCACGCCTCACCAAATTTCAACCATGCAACTCAGTGCTCCATGTTTGCTCAACTTTTTCTGGAGGAAAGGAAAGCTCTTTACACCCTCTCAGAGCAATTTATTCCTCTCGTTGTTCCCTTGCAAAAGCCAGACCAACTGAATCAGCTCCTCTGACTGAAAACCGCACACCCTGCCTGTCAGGAAGCCGGCAGGATTTTTTTCTCCTGCTTTGTTTACAAATTCGAAAACTGAGCTGTTCTCAGACAGCAGGACCAACCATCTCTTTTTCCCCTATTCCCAGTTTTCTACAATCCTAATGATGGCAACACTGGGGAAAACTTGTACATGCTTTCCAAGGAGAAAGTATATTTCTTCTTCTCGTGGTTCTTTATTTCTGTTTTAAGACAGTATACCCGAATGTACAGCCAGGACGAGTTTCAGTGGTCCAAAGACCATCTGAAAAGTTGTTAGGTAGAACACAGGTTGTTACCTCCCCTTTGAGACTACCCCTTTGGAAAAATCCTTTCAAATCAGAATTTTGTGAGGGATGCAGCAGAGGAGCATCCTCCCACCTCCTCTTACTCCTCCAGGGAACTAAACTAAGTTCTCTCTTCCTGAAGTGATACTTCAAGGCTTCTTTATAGCTTGCTTCCAGTGTAACTCAGAACATCCTCCCCTTAATTTCTTCCAACAAATCCCCTTTCAGCAAAATTTACTCTCACATATGCAACGTGGGCAGAGTCTAGTAATGTGACTTAATAGTTCCTAACCAAAAAAAAAAAAAAAAAAGGTTTTGCTAACAGTAAGTTCTAGGAAGGAAAAAAAAATTTTAAATCTTACCTGTACAGTTACTACAGTGCCTCTAATTAGTATCTGTCAAAAGAGCATCACAAGAAAAGAACAAAGGTGCAGAATGACACACAATTTGCCATTCATCTAAAGGTAACTGCAAACAACAACAACAGACACACAAAATGTTCTGTGTGCCACGCCACTGCTGTCCTGCATCATCCCCTGTGCCACAGCAAACAGCACTGGGAGCACCGGGATTTCAGAGGAGAATGGTGTGAGTCAAGCAACAGGAACACAGGGCAGTTAGAAACAACTCCAGGACAGAAATGAAAACTTGAATTTCTATGCTTAGCCACTGCAGACACCTCTTCCCCCACCTTGCTGCGGGGTGAGCGTGTTTCAGTGTGTGGATTATCATTCCTGGGAGGTAACTCAGCCAGACAGACCATCACACACACACCTGTTCTCCCTGCACACATCCCTGTCCTGACACCAGGGCAGCGTTGAGTTACTTCAGAGAGAGTCACTTCCACATTCCACCCTCAAACTCCCCTCCAAGAAGTGATCAGTCACTCTCGGCTTTCACACTTCAGTAATTTTGGAATCAACAGGAAACGGAGATCAATTGTGATTTCACTAACTCAATAGTGACTCATCATTCAACTCCCTGTAGCCTTCGAATTCATCTGCGAGGAGACGTGATAGCGAGGCCAAATTAAAAATAGCAGATCTGGCTCACTCACAATTAACACTCACTTGTCCATCAGATTGCGACATTTTCGGGATTGCGACATTCTGACATTTTGCGCCAGATCCCAAACTCACTCACAATTTCTCTTTCTCAACTCAACCAGGAAAAATAATCAATAGGAAAAATTATTATAGAAACCAACAGCACCACACCCTCTACCATCCATCCATGGCTCAATTTGAACATGTCTAAATAAGAGTTAACTCTATCAGTGTCCCCAGCTACTGACAACGAGTCTTCTATTCTCTGTATTATGAAAATACTCTCAAATCATTAATTTCCTTCTGCTTACACAACCTTCAAGCCAAAAAAAAAAACCCCACATTTGCATGAAATCGAAAGTCAATAAAAAACAATTATTTCATTTACAAAAATAGAAAATCATTTTATATAAACCACTTAAATGCATTCTTCTAAAAATAAACTTAATTACAAATCTAACATGAAATTGTAACAGCATATATTAGGGCAAATGCCTACTGTAATTTAAATAAAATAAAAATAGTAAGCATATAATTTACACCAAAAAAAAAGTTGGGACTGGTGAATTTGCTGTTCAGCACTCTCTTGGAGCCACCCTTTGATGAAATGCTCAGAGAGTTTTTACCTTCAACAGCTACTTCTGCAGTGCCTCATTTCAGTTTACTCTAATGGTGCAGTTAATCCCAAATTAAAAAGGACTCCTGCATAGAAACCTGTGAAACAGTCAGTGGGCAAGATCTGTGAACTCTAAACTTTTGAGAAACAATGACAAACTATTTTTTCTGTTTATTTTTTTTAAATCATGCTCTCCTTCACACTTGGAGTTTTAATTAAATCTCAAAACCCAGATCTTCTGCATTTCAATTAAAATTCCATTTTCCATCCAAATAAAAAAAAATAACACAAATGAGAAGTAATCTACCAGAAAATACATCATTTGCCATTTTGTCACTTAAAAATGTGAAAATTAAGGATCTGAGCCAATGCATCCAAGGCATCTAATTATTTACATGAATTTGTAGAAACACATTGCTATTCACTAGCAAAAAGGTCTGTACTTTCAAAAATGGGTGTTTGTGAATCAGAGTTCTAACAGCTGTCAGTCATTAAAAAAATCCAACTAAAAATAAGCAAAATGAGATTAAAACTGTGTATTCAGAGCGAGCTCTTCCTACTTGCTCTTACAAACCACTATGAAAACCATTTGCTTAATCTCAAAAAAAGAAAATATATACTAGTAGTGCTCTGAGACCTTCATACCAAGGAAGAAAGAAACTTTGAAGGACAAATTGGACCAAAATTCACAACATTTTCACCAGAAGGTTGCAAGGCCACACGATCCCATCCGTTGGAGTCTCTCAGTGAGAACAGAGGGGAATGCACACAACCAGACATCCGAAATGGAGCATCCCTCCCTCCCCCTGCAAGAATCAGTAACCATGACATGACAATTTACACCCTCAGCCCCTCCACTCTTCCCCTTCTCCCCATTAACCAGGATTCACCTCTTCCCATGGCAGCAGCTCTGGGAGAAACTGCAAGGGCATTAAACACAAACCCGAGGCGCTGGGAGCATCATGCTGAGCTCAGAGCAGTGTTTGGATGCTGCAGTGGACAAGGGTTGTGGCCACATGTGCACCAAGCAAGGAACTCTGAATAGTTTCACCCTTCTGTGAGCAGCTGTGCTGAAGAAGGAAGAGAAATCCCAATCCCATGGAATGAACAGAGAGCATCCCAGCCCATCCTCGCAGCAAGGCCGAGCCACGCTCAACCCACCTCAACTTTTGTTTCACTCTCGCTGCACATGACACCAGGTAATGCTCACAGTTGCCTGTGAAGATCTGGGTGTATTTTTAGTGTAATCTACTATCTCCTTATCAGTCAGCTGATGGCAACACCCCCATCCTCACACTTCTGTTCGGAGTACAGTCATCGAACGCCTGGCAAGGAGCAGCTTCCCAGTGAAAGTGCTGTCACCTGGATGACAGAGCCACACAAGCATCCCAAGTCACGTCCCTGCTGCACAAACTAAGCCTTTAACTCCCCCCAAGGACTGCACTTTCTGTGTTTTACAAATGGGGAGGGAAATACAGACACCCGGAGGAGGAATACAGTTTCTTCCCAACCCTCCAATACTGGCAGCTCCTGAAGCACGAGATGTGATCACTCCCTATTTTAGCATGCATGACTACCAATGCTCACACAAATTATCTGGTTCCTTTAAAAACCCAGTATTTAAAATTACAGTATTTAACTTGAGGCTTTTCTATCCAACTAGTGGATGGATAAAGGTGAATGCACTGGTGACAACATCTTCCTATGCTTTATTTGCTCTCCATTAAGAGGAAGACCCTTGCTCTGAATTTATACTTTTCAAATCAGTATTTAAACAAAATCAAATCTGGAAAGAAAAACAAATGTGAACACAACTGTGCAGCATTACGGTACAGCATCTGATTCCCACATTCCAGCTCTCTTTCCCTTCCACACTGCAATGTATTACAGACAAATTTAAAAATAAAGTCACTGCTATCAACTACAAAGACACCAAGAAAATCCTCAGACAGTGTTGGCTTAGCCAGTGGAATGTGTAATTCTTGTCTACATACTATCACTTTCTTTCATGAAAAATACTAGAAATATCTTTTTGCCAGGTTAACCAACTCTGACTTCAATCTCACTGACATTTCTTAAGTAGAGCTGAATAATTCCATTCATATGCAAATGGCACAGTAAGTCGTGAGTAGCAGCATTTGCAGCTCCCTCAAAGAGATGAGCATTACTCTCCCCAAGTCTCATCTGCAGTGATGTGCCCAAAATGATATCGGGCCCAAAAGGTACAGCCCCAGCAATTTACAGAAGCAGTATTTTCAGCCTTGATGTTGGTTGGGGTTTTTTTACTTTGTGGGGTATTTTTAAATATTAAAGAGATGAAAGAATCGAGAACTGAGATTGCATCTGTTGCCATCACAATTTAACCACAGTCCATGTATTTATACAGTGGAATCTCCAAAATAACACTGCATCTGTTAAGATGACAGTGTTTTTCCATGGGCTGCACTGTGTTGTAGCACAGTTACTCTGAAGCTGTTGCTTTTGAAGTGCTGATTGCAATCCACCCCAAATTCTTTTTGTAATCTTCCTCAAACGTGTTGAATTATAAAGCTGTTGTGTTCCTCAGTGTGGCTTGGGAACAACAAAACCCTCATACATCTCATCAGTGGGCATTTGGCACTGAAGCCTCACAGCTAATGCAACATGTTTATTTAAACAATGAACTACCCAAAGAGCTGCACAGCCCGTGTACAAACAGATGTGTGTTTCATGTGTGCTCTGCTGCAGCCCAGAACCTCCACCACACACCCCACTGCACTTCTCTGTGCCTGATTTCTGCAGGACAACAACTGCACTGACTTGGAAGAGCCTCTGTTCCTTCGCTGGCCACTTCAGAACCACAACCCACCTAAGAATGAATATCTAAACTTGAACCTTAAGAGACTCTCACACCAGAATTTGAATATTCAATACGTATGCCATGCCTCTTGTCGGGACACAGTATCAATGAAAATGTTTGTCCACGTTGTCAGCCTACTCCAATGTGACAAAAATATAAGTATTTTATTAGCAGCCACACAAAAAAAGAAACAAACAAACCTTCAGTCACTCCCAGGCAGGACCCTGGCAGGCTTAAGTCAGTCTCTAACCAAGCCAAGTCTCAAGTTTGAAATAACAAACTTGCTTTTCTTACACCCCATGGCTACTCTTTTCTACAGTGACAACTGCAGAGACTCCAGCTCCACCAAGGGCGTAGCTGCAGGAACACCAGCATCACTCAGTAACACAAAATCTCAACATCCAAGGTGCACAATCAACAACAAACCCTTTGACTTTTTGCTAGTATTCAACTTCCCCCAGTCTCCCATCTCTCAGGTCTGAGGAAGAGAATAGCAATAACTCACAGGTATCTCTGAACACAGGTGGATATTCACTCATCCCAGGAGACACAGTGTTTGCATGGGACCAATAAATTTACATCCATCCCACAAACAAACAACAAGACAAAAGCTTCAGCCACAATGAACTGAAAGATGATGTTAACTGCAACCAGTACAGCTGCTTCCTCCTGCTGGGGTTCAGAACAACCAGAGAAAAGCAGCTAATTCAGTAGTGGATGTCAGGCTCTGTCACAATTCCAGTGGGCTCCTCCTTCTATCCAGTGGAACTCTGAACCACACAAGTTTGTGTCATCACCCTGCTGAGTCCCTCTAAAGTTGTTCTCAGGTAGAAGAAAGGTAGAACCACCCAAAAGCATAAAAAAACCACTCCATGCTATGTAAGCCCAGCAGTATTTTGGAGAACAAACCAAATCCCCAGTGAGACAAGTGGAATTTGACTAAGGAAGACAACAACTTAACTATGCATCACAAATCCCAGAAAAGAGAAAAAAAAGAACACAATAAAACTAACTTCTGCCCTGGCAGAGCACGGGGACAGGGCAAACAAGGAATTTCCATTGCCATTTCAACTCTTCACACTTCAGCCAAGTGTTACTCTGAGGTCAGCTGAGCTGAGCAAACGCGTGTCCGCTCCGACCGTGCAGGGCTGGTTCCTCACCGCCTGTCCAACATGAGCAGAGTGCACTCTTCAGACCTTTCAAGGCTACTCTCACACAGACAGACCCAAGGGGATGTGAGAAGAGCAGCAGGGAAGTAAAAAGTACTACTTGTAGAAGGTCAAAATGTGGAGACGACTCTAAACTGAAGCCAATGGAAATAATACGGAAACCAGCCCGGCGAGATCCAGGGATAAAGCCCTCCCCTGCAAGCACAAGCCAATTCTCTAGTAGAAAGTTGGTTATAGATAGTTTCCAGAGGCAGCTGTCACCAAATCTTTCTCCAAAATGCTGTATCCCTCTGACTAAGGCTTAAGGTTTGAACTATCCCTGTCTATAAGACCTTCCACTTTCAGAAAAACCTGTGATCATTTTTATGGCTGCTCTATCACACATCATTATGGGGGCTTTTTCCCCTATCCCATAAATTCCTTCAGGAGCTTGGTTCTCAAATATAATGAGCTGCCTGTCTACAGAATCAGAAAAATCAGCACTGAGTCAATTTATGTTTGGGGAAGGCATTTCTGCATCCAAGAGATCTGGAATTCTCTTTCCCCACCAATAACACTCTCTGAACACAACAGCTCAGCTCTTGCAAACCTTTCCTGCGCACACATCCCAAGAAAACTTCTCAAGCAGAGCACCACGATCCATCTGCAAATCAGACACTGAGTACAAGCACCTTGCTAGAACACCTCTTACAAACCCACAGCAGTGCTAATAGAGAAGAGTAAATAAAACAAAGCGATGCCACCCCAACCTCAGCAACACACATCACCCAGCAGACCCTTTCCACTGCTGTGCTTACAACTTTTCATCCCGTAAATGCTCTCCCTGTTTCAGTAGAAATGTGTCTGTAACAAAAAACAAAGAGAGCACCTTGGTCCTCCCCATCTCATCTGTCTTACATAAGAAATGCTACTACACCACAGTTTGAAGATAATGATGTACTCTCACTTGAGAATCACACACTCAGCTGCAGCTACCTACTGTATTCCAGTAGTAACAAATGGGAGAGATACTTCAAAGAGCACATTATCCCAGCTCTAATTTATGCATGCTCCCTCTTACCATCAAGCCATTTATTTTAAACCTGTCAGATATACTTGTAACGTAGCATCATGAATAATTTAAAAAGTAATCTGTATAAACCAAGTTTATAAACTTAACAGCAGGTACAGTACCTTTCATTCAAGCAGACTGCTCTCTGATAAAGTACAAGGGATCTTTGACTACTTCAGCATGTATTCATTTCATGCATTCTGAACTTCAAAAAATTCTTCTTTCCTGCCTCCAATCAAACCCTCTGCTATTTGAACATTATTGGGTAGGGAGCTCACTTAAATGAGCAGTGCAATAATCTGCAAATTGTTCATATTAAAGGAAAAAACTACAAAGCTGCTGGAAACAGTCAGTAAAAATGACCCATCACCAATTCAACAGCAGGGGAAAACCACTCGTGTAAAGTTTGCCTCTGCCATTAAAAAATCTTAATATTTCCTGCATCTGCCTGATGTCACTTTCTGACACTGCTCCCAGCACAGGCAGAAGGGATGTTCGACCAAGAACTCCAAAAAAATCCCACCTGTTAGGAGAAAGTGTTTTGATCAGTTGATGCTCACACCTCCGAGTAAACAGAGCTATCTTTACAGCATGTAATGGCTCCAATAAGGGGTTGGAGATAACATTCCCTGACCGGTCTCAGAGCTATTGCAGCAACGTGCAACACAGGCAAACAAACTCATTCAGCCAGGGGAGCTGCCCCAAACACACCTTCACAAACCAAGCATTCACCAAAGCAGGACTCACACATCGAATTTATAAACTATGATGGTGAAGCACATACTTGTGCAGAACGATTATTTACTGCTTTAAACGATTTCTTTGTATCATATACTCTTTTTGAAGCCAGCAAAGAAACAAAGTCTTAAAATCCAACCTGGTCAGCACTTCAGTGACAACGGGAATTACTGCTCTAAGTCATTATTAAAATGACTTTGTGCTGCTGCAAAAGTGCACATTTGATATTCTACCCAATTATTTACTAGTGGATTTGATCCTCTAAAGGAATAACCTTAGTACTTTATTGGGGTGTGAGATCCCTTCTCCTCAGATAAGTCAGAGTCTCATTGAAAAAATTATCTGGGAAGTCACTAAAATATCCAGACGCTTGTTTCTGCTCATGCCATCAAGCTTACAAAGAAATACACTGACTGACTGGAAACCTGCAGGTTTGAATATTCCTAAATAAATAAATAAATAAAATTATATTACACTAAAGCTTAGGAGTCACACGCAAATCAATCTGTAAATAAAGAAACAACAGTTTTGCTTTTCAGCACGTTTTAAACAATCTTGTGCCACAACTGCAACTTCCTGAGGATATCAACGCTGAAGAAGTTAATTGGTGTCTTGCAAGATATCCTAAGGGAATGGCTCATGTTTTGCATTTGCAAAGGTTAGAAAGCAAAACTTTCAGTGATAAGGGCCAGTTAAATCTTCACAACACACTCGGGTTTGCCAGAATGCATCTCCTCAATTAATTAATAAGTCCAACTGTTATCAAACTTACTGAGCAAAACCAACAAGTCCTGTCTAAAGGAACCAGAGTCTATCTTTGAGTTTGAGGACTCAGTTCAGCTCTGTCTGCAGAGCACAAAAACATATGAATGAACACTGTGTGTTGCTGATCGTATGCTGGTCCTCAAAGTTTCTCTCAGACAGTTCTGGACACAAAAAAAGACAAATATAGTACTCCAGAAATCAGTCCAGATTGTACCTGTCATGACTTGGCTAAGAGGGAAAAAAAGGCAGCCCAAAAAAAACCACACACAAGACAGGCTGGCTAACAACCACCAATGTGTCTTCATCAACTGCTGTTTGTTGAGTTCTGCTTTTGTACAATAAAAAAAAAAAAAAGTGAAACTATTCTTTTTTAAGTGGCTTTCATAAATCATAAAAACTAATCCAACTAACCTACAAAGAAGCTGTCTATACAATTTACAGTGATAGAAAAATTATACATGTCAAATAGATCAAAATACTAAAACAGTATTTCTACCTTTCAAACACATCACTGCATTCCCAAAGTCTTTCTGCACACAAACTCTTAAAAGCAGCACGTTCCATTAGCACCAAAACCCAGAAACCTTAAAAGCTCAGCTCTGTCAGGAAGATCTGAATTAAACTGCAGTTACAAATCTGCAATAACTTTAATTATGAGACTCCCAAGACAATTACTTAAACTGCAGCTTTTTTTAAAATTTAGCATCCACAATAGTTTTCAATAATAAACTGCAGTTTACCCATTCCTATGTACGCACTCACACTCACACATAAATAGAAACCAGCTGCTACTTGATAACATCCGAAAGCATTTCCAAATGGGAAAGCTTTACACTAAAATCCAAGTAAGAATGCATTTAATTTCATAAACCAAAGTTTCAGGAACTTTTTCAACAAGTTGCCATCAGCTTTTCAAGTACAATAATGCTCATGAAGCTTATTAATTTAACTACAGATAATTCAGATAAATACACTAACTTCTTTAAAATAATTTAATTCAGCACATTTTGCAAGTTATGAACTTTAGAGCCATTACAGATGATGAGCTAGATAAGTTGTTTGCTGTGTGGGATCACAAAGTTAACATCCAGTGTGAGAAAAACAGGTTTCCTGCATGTATTATTGCTCCCTCTCTCTCTCTCTCAAAGTTCAGGACCATAAACAAACTTCTCTACAATGAAGTTTGCGGTAGCTCACAATTCACACAGATGGAATACACACACAACGTAATTAATCATTTAACAAAACTGCCTCTTCTGCTCTCCCTCAGATTATCATTCCAGTGATCACTGGTAAAATCTACCTCAGAGTAAAAAGAAAACAAAAATTACTGGAGAAGAGAAAAAGCATTAGTTAAACATGAACTGAAATTATCCTTTAAAGCTAATCGTTGCAGCCCTGAAATGGATTTTAATTTTAAATGTTAGATGCTTTTAAAAAATTCTCCTCCAAGATCTCCTTAGTAAATGCCAGTTTAGCAGAAAATTAAACAAGATTTGAAACAACTTTTCCCATGGTAACACATACTGATAGAAATTAATTATTTACCAATGAAGACAGATTCAAAAATCATCACGTGGATGCTCTTTAACTCTAGATTTTGTGTGTATCTTTCAAGATGAAAACAATTTCAGCATCACTGGCGTGTGCTTAAACTACACCCTAGAATTAGTATGGAGGAACAACACGTCAGAGAAAAGCTGACACAAAAATTAACACCATAGTTGATCAAATCTCAAACTTCCTTATTAAACCAAATAAACCATGTCTTCTGTCGTGCTTTAGTCAAACCAACTGATCTGTCTTCTTGCTCTCTGCAGCCCCTTGCTTCCCTCACTTCTCAGAACATAAGAACTAAGTTAAATTTCCTTCACTTTACACACACAAAACCCCCCAGTGTTTCTCCCTCAAATATTGGTTCAACACTTCCAACACACCTTTTCTCCACACCCATCCCTCTCCTTCCTCACGTTCAACACATTTTGCCTGATATTAGCTAAGTCACTTCCATTTCCTAACCCTCTCCGTTTCTGACTCACACAAACCTTTGCTCCAGTTCTGGTTTGCAAACCAGAAGTCCAACCCAATACAACCAAAAAAAAAAAAAAAAAAAAAAAAATTAAAAAAAATTCAAGTGCTGCCTGGCTCACTGTCCTTCCCCAGACTCCCTTCACGCTTCCCTCCTCTCCCCTTTCTGTTGAACCCCCCTGACACCAACTCCTTACAGGCTCTGGCATTTTCTATTCACCACCTCAATTACAGCAGGAATTATCCAACTCCCAGTCACCAACATTCCCTAACCACTAGGCGTGCAGGAAAATGCTGATGCAAAAGCGAGGTGTGTGTAACGCCGACACTCAGCAGGTCATGAGGGCTTTACTAAGCAACCTGGGAGAGAGATTAAGCATCAGCATGAGCTACTGTTCATTATCAGGAACACAACATCCAGCCTGGATAGACAAACAAAAGCTCGGCGCTAACATGAGCAGACCCATCAAGATATCCATCAATCTGAAGTATTATCACACCTAAAACTATTATTTTCCTTCTAAGTGTTTAACCCGTTCGCTCCTAGACATTCCCTCTGTAAATACACAGAAGGCTGAAAATCAAAATCTTAAACCCACCCCCAGCATCAAACGGCCTCCAGCAGTTGTAGCTTTACACATCAAACACACGGACACAGCACCACAAACTCCAGCTTAATGAAAGGTCTTCTCATGTCCATTTTTGTGCTGTTCTAACATAATCTCAGGGAATCCTCAGCGTTTTTAAATTACTTTTTCTGAATCAGAAGCTCTCCACTGAAGCTACCTGCATTTTAAAGAGGTTTCTGTCACATAACTGCAAACACATTTTATATAATTTAGCATTAAAGGGATGGGTCTCTCCCCTCCAGTTGTAACTCCTTTGTATTCCTATTTAGGAATGCCTTGCTTGTTTGACCGAAAATGGAAGTGCCTTTTAGCTATGACACAGTATATATGAAAAACAAATAAAAATTAAGATTAATCTTCCTTCCACTATTGTGGGGAGAGAGAAGAATATGAAGAGATGTAAAACATCTGCTCTGGAGATCATTTTTCCCCCTAACAGCAAAATTCTTTCAGCAATAACTCGTGAAAACAAAGGCTATTAAACTGTAAACTACAAAGACAATCGATTAGAGGCAGTATTCAGCTAAGACAAGTTTTTCAGCATATCTTCTCATGTTTAAATGCCTGGATCTTCTTCAGAAGATATTTCATTTGGGATGTTCATTTTAGGTAAGTGGTAACCACAAACACTTCAGAGGACTAGAACCTAAAATCCTAACATACTCTTCCTGCATTGCTTCATTGCCAGAGCTAAATGAGCATTTTTATTTCAACGTACTTTGTACCAGGTAAGACGAGGAAAACAATTCTAAGTGTGTATCCTGGCAGTTTAAGAGCGCTCCAGATCTCCTCCTCCTCCCGTTCTGCTTCTTCACGTTACTGGATCCTTTGTAAGCCCTCCCCTGAAGAAGGGCACGGGGGTTTTGTTTTTAAACTTAAAGATTAATCTTCCCTCTTTGAAAACAGCACTAGCCAAAAAGTTCTACTCATGGAAGTAAGACTGCAGCTCTCCAGCCCTAGCTGGCCCAAAAGCCTGAACTGGGCCTTAATTTGCAAGAGTTAACAGGCATCTACTGCCTAAAAAAACATAATTATTACTCAACATGCATCACAGGCTCCGTCTATGTGCTTCTTGCTCACTTATCTTTTTTTGTGTACCTAGCCTCACTGTCAGAGCATCCAAAGAACTTCCCTTTCTTTTCAATCTGAAACCACTACTTTTAGAAAAGCCCTCCTGCCTTCCTAAATTCTTTCCCTTTACATTTAAAATGGAGAAATTTGATCTCCTCGTTCCTTCCCTCCAACAACTCGTATCTTTCTGAAAGGGAGAGGCACACAACAGCAGCTCCAGGAGTGTACTGCAAAACACACGGCAGAAGAAATTAAAGCATCAGGATGCAGCACAGGAACATCCCTGTTTCTGCAGACACTGAAGGAGAGGGAGCACAGTTTAAAATGGTTGGGCTCCAAGGCACATTTACCATCTCTCTGTCTACAGAGATACTCCAGGAAACAAGGGAAGGCTAATTTCATGCAAGAGATCCTCAATCCAGCGTGAGCCCGACATACCAGGAGAAAACCGATCAGCCCCGGGATTAATCCGGCGATGATTGCAGTGTAATCAATGGCAGCGCAGCCCTCCCTGCCCCCTCGATTCCCCCTGCGCCCGAGAGGGGCGGGCACTGCAACACAATCACAGGTTGGAAACGCACGAAAACAAAGTCGGGGCTCTGGCAGCTCCCGAGCGAGCGGGCGGCCGCGGGGATGGGCTGAGGATGGGCGGCAGGAGGGAGCCGGGCCCGCAGCACGATCCGCGTTCTCCGCTGCTCCCGGGGAAGCGGCTCCTCGCACGCTGCTCGGCGCTGCCTGCAACGCGGCCGCTCAGAAAAATGCATCACCCCTAAGATCGCAGCCATCAAACCTTTCTATTTACGCGCAAACGTAAAGCGTTAATGTGCGAATTTTTATTTTTTTTTTTAAATGAACGGCAGCCCGTGACCTTTAGATTGCGGGATGCCGCCGTAATTCCGCACCCCGCGCACAGCGAGTGAAACCCCTCCTCGGCGGTAAAGCGGCAATAAAAGGCAAGGCGTTCATTTCCAGGAATTCCTCACTCACTACGGCAGGTTACTGCACACAGCCTCTAAATATTGACAGAGATCAAGCTCCTTCCATGCGGGGAAAGCGAGCGGAGTCCTTCCCAGGCTGCGAGTGTTTACTACGCAGCTCGCAGCCCTGGCTGCGGCGTCTGAGCGCTGCCCCGCGCTCGGGGGGGACACAAAGGAGGGGCTCGGGGCTGCGGCGGTGCCGACCCGTGTGTACAACCAGGCAGCCGCCTCCGGGGAAGGAAGGCGGGCATGGCAGGGAGGGAGACGCGCAGCCCCGGGTTGTTAAACGTGCTCGAGGAGCAGACGCGTAACAGGAGGAAAACACGCAGAGCCCCGCGGGCAGGGGCGAGACCCGCTCGGCGCCGCGGCGGGAAGCCCCGGGAGCCCCCCTCACTCACAGCCCCGGGCGGGGAGACCCGCACAGGGACGGCGCTACGAGCAGGGACCCCTCAGGTCCCCCCCAAGGACAGGGAGCCTCTCGCACACAGCCCAGACAGGCAGGGAAGCCCCTCACACACACACGGCGAGGGAGCCCCTCGCACGGGGAACCCCCTCACACACACAGGGAACCCCTCACACACACAGGGAGCCCCTCACACACACACACCCAAACACGGGGAGCCCCTCACGCATCCACACACGCGCAGGGAGCCCCCCTCACCAGCAGCCCACTCACACACATTCAGACAGGGACCCCCCCCCTCACACACACGCACAACACCCACATAAACACACACACACACACACACACACACACAGGGACCCCTCACGCCCCGCCAAGCACACACAGGCAGCCGCCGCCCTCGCCCCCTCCCCGGCAGCCCCTCACTCGGGGGTCCCTCGCCGCACCCCCCCGGCACGCACTGTACTCACTTTCCCCATTTGTTGGCCACAGACAAAGTGCGGCGAAGACGAGCAGGAACCCCCAGACGACGGCGAGGGACCCTCCTCCAGCGCCAGACTTCATTCCTCTTTCTTTAATTGGACAAAAACCCCCTTTCCGAAAACAAAACAAAGCAAAAAGAAGTCCAAAATTGTTCGCTTTCTTCCCTCTCCCCGTCCTCTAAAAATAACGAGCGGCGGAGGAGAAGCGGGGCAGGGTAAATAAATCCACGTTGCCTCAAGAAATGAAGGGAAGAGGAAAAAAAAAAACACAAGACCCTTCGGAGCGGCAAACCGGAGGGTTGCTGAGGTCCCTGGGTGTTGATCTTCCGGAGCAAGCACACCAAAAATACACAAATATTCACGATGTATTAACGGCAATAACAGCAAGGCATGGAAGCCCCGGGGCGACGCTGTCTCCGGGGCGGCGGGGCGGGCTCGGGGCGGCGGGCGGGGGGCGCCGCCGTCTCCCCTCAGCGCTGGCTGCGGTGGTACATCGTGCACAGGAGCCGCAAACACGAGGCACATCGGGGCTGGCAGTCGGCATCTTCAACCTCCATTTTCAAACACCGCACACACGCACACACACACAGACACAAAAACTGGGAGGGCCGCGGAGGGAGGGGAAGCGGGGGGGGCGCGACCCAGACAATCCTATTACAAAACAACAACAGCTCCGCCGTCCCCCCGCGCGGGGACGGGGCTGCCCCGGCGGGATCCCCGCGGCTCCGCTCCCCGCTCCGCCGGGGAGGGTGGGGGGGACACCCCACGCACAACCACCACCCACAACAACACCGCCGCCGCCACCACGAGTCCGGCTGCCTGCAGAGGCTCCAAATGCAGAATTGGGGTCGAAAATGAATTAAAAAGGCTTCCCCCCTACTCCTCCTCTTCCTCTCCTCGGCGCGGCTGCCACAAGCTCCTTCTTCTTCAAAAAAAAAAAAAAAAAAAAAAAGAAAAAAAAAAAAAAGCCGAATCCAGGACACACACACAAAGCAGCAGCAGCAGCGGCAGCAGCAGCAGCAGCGGGGCGAGCGGAGCGCTCAGCACTCCGCCTCCTCCCCCCGCAGCTCTCCTCTTCGCATCCCTCCGAACCGCCTTGCCATCGCGGCGGGGGCGGGGGAGAGGAGGAGGACGACGACAACAACAACAACAACAACAAAAACCACCCAGCGAATTTGTAAATCCTTTTCCTTCTTTTTTTT
This sequence comes from Catharus ustulatus, assembly GCF_009819885.2. Classification (NCBI taxonomy): domain Eukaryota; kingdom Metazoa; phylum Chordata; class Aves; order Passeriformes; family Turdidae; genus Catharus; species Catharus ustulatus. The sequence continues at coordinate 17,809,874 of NC_046232.1, forward strand.
TTTTTTTTTTTTTTTTTTCTTTCCTCCCTTTCCTCCTCTTTTCCCTCCTCCTCTGGGTGCGCGCGCGCTGCGAACCTTCCCCCGGCGCTGCCCAGCCCAAGGCAGGGGGAGGGGGATCCGGGAGAGGTGTGCGAGTGTGTGAGTGTGTGTGTGAGCAGGGGGGGCTGCGGGGGGCGAGGAAGGCGATCCGGTTTGCTGAAGGTCAAACCCCAGGAGCTTGTTGCGAAGGGTCTGTAATTCCTCCGGGGAGGGAACGGGGCGGGGAGGGAGACGGGGGGGAAGGGTCTGCTGCTCTGCTGTTCCTCCCGATTAATTCTCCGCTCGCTTGCAGCAGGGTTCGCAGCGCTCTGCTGCCGCGTCTGCCCCCCCCTCCTCCTCCTCCTCCTCCTCCGCGCTGGCTCCCTGTGCACGACGGAGAGTGAGCGCTGGTAAACAAGAGCCCGGCGTCGCTCCGCCGCTCCTCGCTCTGCGGCCGCGCGGGGACGGGGCTCGCGCCCGCCCTCCCCTTCCCTCTCCTTCCTTTTTCCTTTCCTTTTTCCTTTTTCCTTTTTCCTTTTTCCTTTTTCCTTTTTCCTTATTCCTTTCCTTTCTCCTTTCCTTTTTCCTTTCCCCTTTCCTTTCTCCTTCCTTTTTTCCTTTCCTTTCCTTTCCTTTCCTTTCCTTTCCTTTCCTTTCCTTTCCTTTCCTTTCCTTTCCTTTCCTTTTCCTTTCCTTTTCCTTTCCTTTTCCTTTCCTTTTCCTTTCCTTTTCCCTTTCCTTTCCTTTCCTTTTCCTTTCCCTTCCTTTCCCTCGCGCGCGCTCCCGCTCCCCCCTCACGGGCTCCCCTCGCCCAGGCGGCGGCGCCGGCGGCGCGCGCGGAGGCGGCGGCGGCGCGAGCGAGCGCCGGGAAAAACCCGGAGCAGAACGCGAGCGGAGCGGGAGCGGGAGGATGCTGCACCTCGGGATGCTGCACCTCGGGATGCTGCACCTCGGGATGCTGCGGTTCCCGCCTCTGCCCCGGCCTTCCCTACCGGGGAAACGGGAGAAGGAGACTTGGTGGATATGCAGCAAGCATCCTGTGGGGTGGCGGGAGAGCCCACGGGCGAGCCCTGCCAGTGGAAACGCCGCTGTGGTCCTGACAAATAAATAATAAAATAAATAAAGCATATTAAAAAGGCAGGGATGGGGTTAGGAGTTAGCAGCGATTTTTACATGGCGTGTTTATTTATTTTCAGCATTTAATGGAAGTTTCACACTGAGAACAGGGCCATGGGCTGACCCTGGAGCGCTGCTCCCAGGGACACAGGGCAGGAGCGAGGGGCAGGGATGCTTGGCCCAGCGCAGGGGACAAACCACGGCAGAACGTGTCCCCATCCACACTCACCATCCTCCCCTGGTGCCCTCACCGTCCCCATCCAGCGCTCCAACATTGTCACTCCCTTCCTCAGCTGCTCTCGTGTCCCTCGATGACTTTGGACACCTGGGCCCCACATGGAGGGGACATGGGATGAGTTGAAGCAGGAAAGGTTTGGGCTTTTCGGGATCGGAAGACGTGGGCCGTGTTCCCGCTGTTTCGTCAGAGCTCGTAGTAGCCATGCTGTGCGGCATATGGGTGTCCTGAGTAATCACAGATTTGTTGCAGTACTTTGGCATGGGGAGATAGCAAAATGATGCTGAAGTATAAGAAAGCAGACATCTGTGAGCATTAGCTACATTCTAGGCTATTGGTTTGGGTTTTTTTTTTTAAAAAAAAGGACATTAAGAAATTTGCAAATGGCACATTATTAATGCAAATGTCAAAATTCAGTTTTTACATTTAAACTTGAATTCTTCTTGAGCATCTTGTGTTAATTACAATATCCTTCAGTGATGCTACCCCATCATTTCCGACAACCTTGTACTGTACATGTTTTTCTTCCTGTAGTTTCTCCATCCGTTCTACTGTTTTCCTTGTGACAATGGTCCGGTTGTCTGAGTTACTCATTAGCTCTCATACCCCTTAGGAAAGATGGAAAGGTTCAATTCTGTGTCACAGAAATTGAGGAGAAGATCACCACTGAGTACAACAGGGCCAGGATTGCCACACGAGCACACCTGTGCAGGACTCTGTCAATAACTCAAGAATAACTCAAAACTTTGTGCATTTGGGTGATAGCACAACTCTCCTGAGATTCCCTGTAGGAAAAACAGGCATTTACACCTGAAACCATCCAGGATGCCACGTGTGTGTCTACCATAGATTTTACCGACCACACACAGGCTCTCATGTCCTCAAATTGAACCAGAGGGATCTTCATGTCCCATAAATTTTTACTGTTGCTGGGTACAGCTGTGGCTGCTACGGGCGCCGGTTCTGAGCAGAACAAGTGTCCTTTCTGTGCATGCCATGGCATTGATGCAGCATAAATTGTAATGTCTTATTTACCAATTCATGTATTGTTGTGTAAAGGCAGAGCTGAAGTGGGAACTGCATGTCTATCGTTCATCATTCTGCTGTCATAAAGAACTTTTATTTTTGTCAAATGGCCTTTCTTTCTTTACTTTGGCAATAGGGAAAGTCGTGGACAAGCCTGTTGTACTGGTGATGTACAGGCAGAGAGCAGAAAGATGTGCTGTGCCTCCAAAGAGCTTCCAGTCTCAAATAAACACAGTCCTATAGGTGTCATAACATAGTTTGTTCCTGGAATCTGTCAGATCATTTTTTAAAGTTTTAAAAAATATATAGTAATAACAGCACATTGTTGAATGGGAGGCGTTCACAGTGCTCTCCATCCTCCTGAGCTGCTGATGTGAAATTCATAATTTGCAATTATCTGGCTGGATTCTGCCCAGATGTCTTTACCTTTTATTCTGTGGAGGTGTGAGGGAGGAATCCCTTTTTCTGTGAATGCCCAGGTGCCCATAGTTCTGTTCTCTTAACCTCTTAAGAGGAGACTGTGAGCAATGTTCAGCTTCCCTCATGCTTTCTCATTTCAGCAGCCCCCAGTGCCAGCCATGCACATGCACATGCTCAGCCTTAGTGCACCCTTTTAATCAGATCTGGCTCCTGTATTTTGGTGTCTTTCTCCAGGAGGGCTGCTGTTTTCAGTGGAGATATTTAAATCAGGATTTTTCAACATGTACAACCACACCACGGTCATATCCTTGATGATGAAAACCTCAAACACTGTACCTGTACCATGTGCAAAATTAAAGTTATAATTTGGACAAATTAAAGCTAATTTTCATTACAATGTGCTTCATTATGAAATCATAAAATGGCTCTTCTCTGTCCTGTTGGTTCTACAATCATTCTGTTTGTACTCGGCTTTGTGCTTCCCCTTTGTCCACTGCTGGCTTGTGGTCCTTGAGATAGATGGACAGAAAGAAATACCTGGTTACACACACACATTTTACCCTCTAGAGTGGGATGCTGAATGCCACCAGCATACCTGTGTCCTGTTTAAAATCCCACTTAAGTGGAAAACTCAGGAAATGTGGCAGTGGGGATGAAACAACACGGTTAAAACAGCCACTGACCCCGGTCTCTCAAAACACATATCTGCCCAAGGCAAATATCCTCATACTCAGCCATACTTCAGTTTTAACAGCAGCCTCACCACTGCTTTCTGGGGCCACCACTGGGGAGGAAGAGGCCTCACTCATTCCCCTGCCTCGGTGCTCGGACTCCTTATAGGCCTGACTAGACTTTATTTTGGCTTCTGCAGCACATTCAGGGCAGCCTGACCTCTTTACCAGACGCTCGCTTGTCATAACCTTTATGCATCTGAACATTTTGTATTACCAGCAGAAGGGAGCTGCTGAAATTTATTCTCCTGCCTTCTCCAGCCGTGTCAGCTCCCCAGGATGAAGGTCAGCCATCACATAGCACTGCCTGTGCCTGCTCCAGGAGCTGCTTTTTGGAAGGGCTCTGCAGCTCCTGGCGTGGCTCTTGCCATGGGCCAGCAGCTGAGAGCACCCACTGCAGCCACCTCTGTGCTCCAGGAGCTGCTGGTGCTGCCAGCTCACCTTGTTCAGCCTCTGCTCCAGGCTGAACGTTCTCTTTTTGGGGAGGTGTGGGTAGGGAGGAGTTCCAGGTGGGAATTGTGCCTGGGTGAGTGATACATCTTTTACACATCCTGGCTGAGTGGGTTTTGTGCACCTGAAAGACAAACAGAAATGCTTGGAATTCACTCCTTTTTTCCCCCTCCAAATCTCCCCTTATAAACTGCATTTTATGGGCTCATAACAAGCCAGGCAAAATGTGGGTTGCCCCTTTTTACCACATTTTTCACTATTTGCCAGTTTTGCTCTGCACTGAATCACACCCTGTAGCAATGACCTTCACAGGCTCCCGAGTGCAGGAGGATGCTCAGTGTCCTCCCAGCAAGGGGACAGGAGCACAGCACACCTCAGATGGAGTGGGCAGGTTTGCATTAACTCCTCTGTCTGTAGAGCCTCTCTGACCATCTTCCCTTTCCCAGACCTGCAGGATTAGGGTAGAAGTGGCCATCTCACTATAACATTGAGAGGGCTGTGCAGAATCCTGCAGCTGCAGGAGAACAACTTCTTAGGACAAAGAGAAGGGGGGAAAAAAACCCCAACAATTGGACATGTTTGATGTATGCAAAATTTAACCACCAGAGAACTAATCAGGTAGACCCAAATGAAGGACATTTCTTTGGCTCTGAGTGATTTCCTTTTCTCCTGGCCCTAAAACTACTGCAAGCAGGAGCTGAAGATTGTTCCCTTCTGGAGCAAAGAAAAAGCAGAAAAAATAAAGGCTACTGTTTATTACCTCTTTCCCATACACATCCCTCCTTCAAACAAGGGATATGCAGTTTCATGGATGATTTAAGGGCGGCAGCTGAGCAGGAATAACTATAAAATTCATGTTTTAATAACAACAACAATAATAAGCACACAACAGCATTTATAACCCTAGTTACAGGCCTGAGATATCATATCCATAGCAACTGCAGCAAGCGGTGAATGCCATATATTTAGAGTTCCCGTGCACCTGCCTAAAATAGCCACCGATAAATTATGCTGATATTTGTGCCTTTTTGACAGGGTTTTAAAGGGCTGTCGATGCACTCTGCAACCACGCCGAGCCTGTGTGGTGAGGCACAGCAGCAGCCAAACCCCTTCCCTAGCAAACCTCCTGCCTGTGTCCCCTCTCCTGCTTCTAAGTGTGAGAAATCAGTGGCAAAAGGCACCTCAAAGGTGAGCAGAGTGAGCAGAGGTGCAGGGGAACAGCTGCTTCCAGCGCCTGGTGGTTCCCCACTCCGGCTGTCAGAACCTGCCTCCTGTTAATGGCTTGAATTAATAAACTGTTGCAAGTAATTAGGGCTCCATCCTGCTCCTGTTGCAGGCAGTGGCGAGGTGATCACGCTGCATATTAATGGTGTGTGTGTAAATAGTTTACAAAGAGTTAATGAGTGGCTGGGAGGTGTTGGAAGCCGTGGCCAGTCAGTTGTGGAGATTGGAGCAGAGTCCAACAGGTCAATCGCGTGCTTGTAACCGTGGCTTATGAGCATCCACCAGGCCATCTGTTGATGTGCTTATTACATTTTATAGCACACACTCCTGATGTCTGCAACGTGCTTATAACAGCTATTAATCTTGTATCATTAACTCTTTCAAAGCAGCATGTATTTGAACTTTAACCAGCAAGGATTTCACCAAGCTAACGAGGAGAGGGATCTGATTTGTGCCCCCTGTGCTGTGCAGGAAGGGTCTGTGCCTACTCTGTGATGTGATTTTGCATTGAGCACTTTGGGTTTTCACATTTAAATGTGAGTCCTGTGGAACATGAAGTAACCTGGTCTAGTGGCAGGTGGGACAGCCCATGGCAAAGGGGTTGGAAAGAGATGATGTTTAAAGCCCCTTCCAACCCAAACCATTCCAGGATTCTGTGAGCCAGGCCCAGGGATGATGTGATGCTGACCCACAGCAGTGAGAGGGACGTGCTCGCATCAATACCTGGAAGAAACTTGCTGCATTTTCCAATTGATTAGTAACATCATCACCAGATCTTAAAATGTGTTTATAGGCAATTAAATGTCACAGTTCATTCCTAAGGAGAATAATTATTGCTGTTGTGAAGAAAGAAACACAGGTGCAGATTGACTCCAGTGACTTTATGCTCACTCCTGTTACCTGCAGGAGAATTAAAAGGGCTCAACCTGCTTCTATTTTTGGGAGGGTTGCTTGCTTTTCAAAAAAACCCTGTAGGTATACAATCATTTATTTATGACAGATTTCAAAATGAAATTCTAGTTTGTCTCTGCATTTGCAGTTGACTCAAGGTGGAGCTGAATATATGAAAGTTGAGATTATTTGTTCTAGTCGGGCAGAACATATAAATGGAACCCAAAATAAAGTAAATGGAGGGTTAAATAGGATTAAGCAATGGAATTATAGACTGTAGGTATTAATTATATCAAATATTTGATAGAGTTCTATACAGAATAAAAGGACCTAAACATTATATAAGCACAATATATACAAAAACACATATTGTTATTTATCCACATTTCCATCACTTCAATTACAAACTGTCATCAAAACCCTTCAAACCTAAGGAATTCCAAACTATCTCACATTTACAAGAAGAAAGAAAAAGTTTGTTCAAAAATATTATGGAAAAACACAGCCTTAAGACTAATAAATTATATCTCCAGCATAAAAAGCAACAAAACCTTGTTTCCAAAAATTGTTGAAGAAGAAAACTCTGACTCCTTCTGTGCTAAAATAAGATTTTTTGACTTCCTATAAAATCCAGGGCTGGGCAGGTATTTTTTCAAAGACATCAAATTATGGATTGGATCAAATTGGATTTTAGGGTAAATTAATGTGCAACCCTGAATGGCTGCATGTACATCTAAATCATATTGCAAATGCTTTAAAGCTGTTGGAACATATTTCCAGGTGGTTTGGGAATGTGTAAATATTAGCACTTTCTGAAGGTTGGTTTTAAAAGGCCCTTCATACTCGATAGGTCTTGACATCAATTTTCCCCTAATTTGCTCTGTGTGTGTGTGAGAGTGCTCTGTGTGACCACCACGGATTTTAAAAGGGATGACTCATATGGGTTTAGTGGTAGGAGAAGGAATATTGGGCTAAAGATGGAGGACATGGAAAGAAGGTTGTTAATCATAAGAAGCTTGGAAAAGAAATCTTTAAACTGTTTTTTTCCAGGACATGCCAAATACAAGAAGTTACAATATTCCTTTGAAAGATGGGTTTCCATCAGATCAGCACTGGGCACTCACTGCCTTTAACCCTCCCTCTGCCCTTGCCCTTTTTTCACATGTGAGTGTTCAGTGGGCACAATGCCTATGAAATGAAGTGTCTCCTTCTCCATGTCTTGTTTAGAAAACTACTGCATTTAAATAAATTAGTCAAATATAGAAGGTTCTTGGTTTGTGTTTCAAGGAAATGAACTAGAAATACCAACTTTAAATACGTTCAAACTTTGGGTTAAATCAGAATACAGACTGTGGATCTAATGCTGGTTTTATTTAGAATTTTGAAAGAATTAGAACTGACTAGTTTTGTAGTGCAGGGACTCCAAGATTAGTTCTTGTGTTGTGCTTTTCACTTTCTCCTCCTGTGCTTCCTCTACCTACCAACCACTTGCCAAGAGCACATGTGCTTTCTGAGGAGACTGGTTCCATTATACAGCAATTACACAAAAAATGGACTTTGAATCTCAGTTGTTTAAATCCCAGTTACCAGCCAATTATAACCCCAACAGAGACAAACTGGCTCCTTTACATAATGCCTTTGTTAACTCCTCTGTATTCAGTGCCACGTGGATACATTCAGGCTACTGCTTTTTTTTTCTGGATGGACTCCTCTAGCCTGTCTGGACTTTTATTCTGCCCCTGGAGACGGTCACAGCTTAAATTCCATCCAAATTGGGAAGATGTAGAATAGCAGCTCTTGAGAGCAGCCATCAAATAATTTGTATAAATATAATATACCCTCCTTAGTGACTTAGGACCACTTTTCCTACAAGTTAACAAACATTTGGGATAATTTAAATATTTATCCAAATAATTTGGACAAACCAATCAAAGCTTTTCCCCTGGTATCTCTCCCAGCCACACACTCCCCATTTTCTTCTCTCACAGCATTTCTGGAACTGGTATTCATGCAAATGAACTGGGGGAACACTGACAATTTGTCCTTCAGCATCGTGTGAGCTTCTGGATTTGTTTTGTGCAGGAGAGTTGTCATTTGCCTGGAAGTTCCCATAGTGAATTTATTGGTCTTCTGACGTTCCTGGCGCCAGGTCTGCATTCCCACAAAACAAGCCAGGAGAAACTTGGGAAACAGAACCTTTATAGTATCCACATATTGGGCCATATTCAACTCCAAAGTCAGCAGGTGCAACTCCCATTGATTTCAGTGGGAATTCTGTCTGCCTGGGCTGGAGCTGAACTTGGTCCATAGTATCTGGCACCTTTCCCAAAAACTCTCTTCACTGAGTGCTGGGAATGGACCAAAGCTTAATACACTTCTCTGCTGTCCCAAGGAAAGGAATCAGTCTGTCTTTTCAACAGACTGTAGAGAAAAAAATACCTGCCAGTCTTGCAGAGCTGCTTTTGCCATTGTGCCCCAGTGTGAATATCTGACACGTTCTCATGAACTCACACTTCCCCTTGTCAAAAGATGGTCTGTCCAAGATAGCCCTTTTCTTTTTCAATTGAGGATTAAAAGGCAGAATTCATTTTGTCTTTTTTTTTTCTCTTCATGACACAGTATTTCTTATGCAACAATTTTTAAACATCACTGTAAAAACCTCCCAATGCAAATAATTTCAGAAAGAATCTCTCCTGAAAAGGAACATGATTTTGTCTGAAGAAATGTTCTTTCTGCTAAGTCATCCTACAGAGGAAAATAGCATCAGATAACATTTTATTTAAATCCCTGAGAGGGGAGGGAAAACTCTCAGGTGCATTTTTAAGACCCTCACATTTTGGGATGTGTCGCTGAAACTGAACATATGCTTAACTACATTCTTAAATAAGACCCTTTGAATGAGGTCTTACATAACTGTATCTTCATACCAGAGGATTTGCATTTTGTAGTATTTGCAACAGCAAGTGTAGAAAAATTAAAATAGCATTATAATCTCCAGGCAAAATTATGTGTGGGTTAAGGCATGAGATTCCGATTCGTCAGCGAAATCTGGTGAGAGCAGATTTTTCAGGGGGATGTCCATCATCGTAGGGGCAGGATCTTATCAGGCAGGGCTGTTCTCACAGGAGTTTGGCATAGATTAGTTTATGTAAATTCGAGATAAACTGCTGAGTGAGATAGGAGGATGCCTGGCTACTTTCTCCACCTTCTCAATCCAGATAGAAAAAACCGAGACGAGGCCACGTCCTCACCTGCTCGAGTGGAGTTGTCAAAATGTTCTTCCCATCATTTAGTCCCACCACACTCACTGTCAAACATGCCTTTGAAAAATCCTCTTGTAGGCTTCTAGCTGGCAGAAGTCTGCCCGTGGACGTTTATGAAATGTTATTTTCCCTTTCCAACAAGCAGAACTGCAGGAATCTTCCTGAGGAGGCAGCAGGGCAGTTCCAGCAGAGAGAGATGCGTGGCAGGGGTGCTAAGAAGATTCAAGGTATTTTCTCCCTTTTTTTTCTTTCTAATTGGTGGCTTTTCCTTCACTCCCAATACTCACAGCTATTGCTAACAAATCAAACAAAATCATGCCATAATTGTGGGATCTTCTAAATTGTTTTAATCCAGGTTATTGTCATTTACAGGCAGACCACTCAGAGCAGATTTCTGGTGTGGCACATGAGCTCTGTAGTCTCAAGGGCTGTGAGCAAATGAGGGGAAATTAAGGCAAAGGTTTGGAGAGCAGGAGAAAGGAACCTGGAGCAGGAGAAAGGATTTCCACAAAGCACCTTCCTGCAAGGAGCCAGAGGGCAGGACTGTGTCATTCAGCAGTGCCACTTGGTGCATCATGCACCTCAAACACTCCATTTAAGAGATAAAATATATTAAAGAAATATCAGCTTCTTCAACAAACCCAGAGGAACCAGGAACAAAATGCCCAGGAGAAAAAAAAAAGTGAATTTTCTGAGTTAGAAGATGAAGCAGGCAATGCTGGAAGATGTGGTCTGTAAAGGAGCCTTGCAAACTTTCTGCTCATGGTCCTAAACACCCTCCTGCATCAGTTCAAACCAAAGATTTTCCTCACTAGAAATATTTCTGCAGAACCTGAAATGGGGAGAAAAGTATTTCATGAATTACTGTGAAAAGCATCTCCTGATTTTACCAAATCTGAAGAATATTCTTTGAAGAATATCAGCTTTTGTGGGTGGGGGTGTCATTGCTCCTGCAGAACAAGAACAGGTCTACACAGTCACTTTTCTTCCTCCTGAATGCCAGGTATTAATCCTAGAATTTAAACACTGAAACCTTCTGGTTTCTCCACAGAGCACAGCACAAGCCACTGTGCTGTAGTGATGATACAGGAGTTTTATCCCATGTGCTGTAATATTGTCCCTGTAAAGCCCAGCACTGTGGAGCAGCACAGTAAACTGAAGGTCTTAGAGGGTAATGTGAGTTTTTATGTGTTTAGCAGCTTATGGTGCTGTATAACTTCAGAGCACAAATGCAGCAGTGGCCTCTTCAGATCACACTATTAATATCAGATAATGAGCAGTGCTGCTGCTCCTGAATTCTGGCACTGCAGGGGTGACTTCCTGCACTCCCAGTCCCCAGGATCATCCTCCCCAGAGGGAGCTGGGCAGTGCTGCTCAGGATTGCAGTGGTGTCAGGGGGAGCTTTCTGCAGTGGTGCAGGTGTAGCCAAAGATGGGAATTTGGCTTTTTTGCTGCTAGGGATGACCTACATTGCAGTAGCAGAGACATTTTCAAAGGGAGAATAAGTTTTCTTTGCTCATGGCACCCATCCAGGTTTTTTCTCTAAGAACAAGCTCTCCTCCACACTTTAACCCCAAGTCAGGACTCAAGGCCACCTCCATAGTGGCACATCCCACAGTGTGTCCCCAATACCCCTGATCAAATCAACATTTTGAGAACTTATTTTCCATCTGCCCCAATGAGACCACTCCTCAAAATCAGCTTATCCCTGTTCCTGCAAGAGAATAATAAAGATTTGAGCTATAATACAACCCTCTCCCCACTCAACTTAACATGGATGATGCTCTTCTCAGCTCTGGCATTTGGCACTTCTGCAGCCTCCAGATTCTTGTGAGGGTCCAGAGAGCAGAACTTGTCTCCATCTTCCCATCTGCTCTCTGAAAATAGCTGGAAATTAAGGTTAAAAACTGCCTTGCCTTTGGGCTTTACTTTCCTCTGCCTCTCTATAGGAGTCACAGGAGCATCATGCCTAGAGCAGCCTCCTGGCACTACACAAGCCTTAGCAGCTGATCACAGGCTGGTGTGCCTGAAATATTTTCCTGACATTCCATTCCTGTGGAAGGACTCACCAAAAAAATATTTTAAAAAAATCACCAAAAAACAAAACCCTAAACCAATCTAGAAACATCCAAAACCAAACAATCCCCCCAGAAATCAGCTGGAGAAGGTTTCTAGGGTCACTGCTGGTGGGTAGGATCAAGCTCAGCTTGCATTGCCTGTGTGGTTTTATGGGATGCTCCTGCACTTAGGAAAAGTAGGGGTTAAATTACTCTTTTTCCCAGATTTTTTTTTTTTTTTGGAAGGATGACTGAGCAAGAAGCAGCACTGTGACTGCAATGCATCCCTTATTTGCCATCAGCAAGAGGTGTGTGAACAGCAGTGGAAAATGACAGGAACAGTGTTTGTACAATGCATCGCCACTTTGGAAAATTTGGGTGCTGGTAATAAACTGTCACATATGCAGGGCTAACACAAATTAAGTCTGTGATACACCAAATGTCATCACATTTTCAAATCGAGAGCATCTTGCTCAGAAAAGCTTTTTCATTTTGAGTTCCCAGTGCCTTGAAACAACTCCCCAGCAGCAGCAATGTCCCAGCACCTGAGCAGCGAGCACAGGACAGAAGGGAATAGTAGAGACCAGGTTTTTTCCCCATTAGTGGAATTTTGCTCCTGCCCACACTAATTGGAATTCAGATAATGTTAACGTTTCCATTCTTATGTTAAAATTAATAGTAGACTGCTGGTATTTCAGCTAGACATTAATTGTATAATATTCATACGACAAATGCTATTAGTTTTAGAAATCTTCTAGATAAACTTATATAAATTTGTCACCACAAACCCATGAAAAAAACTTTCATGCATATTAATTAGGGCTTTTCTATAGTAATGCCAGAATCCTGAATAGTCCAATGTTAGCTGCCTAATTCTAAATAAGAAGGGAAATATCCAGCTGTGTTACTCCATTCTTTCAGTCTTTTTTTCCTCCTGATTGTAAGCCTGGCATTTCTCACCAGTGTGTAACACTGAAGAAATTCCCTTCATACCAAGACTGTCTGCCACAGAGCATGTTGTATAACAGGTTAATATTTTACAGCTATTATCTGACTGTTATTTGAATTTGAGTGATTAGAAAAGGAGAAGAAAACACACACAAGTCTCCTGTAGAGATTGAGTGAACAGCTGGGATACACCTTCCCAAATCCACAGGAGGTGCAGCAGCCTTTGAGACCATTTCAGTCACAGGAAACTCCACGAGCCCAGTTCCTCCCAGTGAAACCTCACTGGTAGCAGCCCAACAGCAGTTTGCAGGGGACAGACCCTGGGCTGAGCTCAGGGGCCTCATGTGGGAAGGAAAACAAAATAATTGCAGACGTGCTGGGGGAAAAGTGCAGCTTTATGTTACCTGCCAGCCCTGCCCCACTATGGCATCCTCTGGGCTCTCAGCTGCCATTCACATTCACTCTGAGCCAAGAATTGCCACTTTGGCTGTCCTCTGTACTCCTCACATTTTGGTCCTGGAGAGGAGCAGCCCCTGCTCCCTTCCTTTGCCATATACACATGGGGATTCCCATATACAATTGGGATTGCTGCACATCCTCACACCAGCACGTTCTCTTCACAAACCCCTCCCTGTGCTGTGAGAGGAGCTCCCCAGCTGGCATCACCCACCAGAGATCCACTGAAGTCACCTGTCTGATGATCTTCCTGGATATTCCATTGTAAAAACTTAATGGCAGGTTTTATTGTCATGCTGTTTGCATTAGAGTGGCAAGCCAGATGTTAGGCTCATTATTTGGTCGTTGCTTGAAGATTTTACCAACCAGGCTTTTCTTCCAGCCCTCCATTACCTCCTCAGCTATTCCATGCCTTACCCAAACAAGTGTTTGAAGGTCAACTTATTTTCAAGGCAAGCCTGCAGTTCTAATCCAACCCTCTTCTCTAAAAGAATGCACCAGCCTGACTATGAAGCCCAAGCTGGTTCAGTAGGAAATACACTTAAGAAAGCTCCTTTAAAAAAAAAAAAAAACATAAAAAACAAACAAAAACCCTGAACTTGAGAGGTGAAACTACTTATTTTAGTAATGAAATGTTACACATTAAGGTAAACAAGTACTTAGCAGTGCTTAAAATGCCAGAAACTCATAGACATCCACTCTTTACTCATGACTGTTAGAAAATGACTTTCACAAATGTGCTGCAGCGCTTTGTGTAACCTGAGTTTCCCCATTTCCCTTCATTGTATCCCTTTGTGCAATTCAGATTTGTAAATCATTCCAGGAAACTTTATATTAACTCACAAGAGCCCTCCAAGACAATATCCTGTAATTTCCACTGGTCTGAGTCAGACCTAGTCATATCAGCTCAGAAATATCCGTGACCTTTCAGTGTCATTTTCCTTCTGGTGATCACAGAAAACCAGAGTAACTTCTGGATAAAGTTTTGCTTTCTGATTTGGAAGGGGAAGGTTTTGCCCATACTTGCAGCCCAGCTGAATTCACACTGAATAATTTCATTATGCCTCTGTAAATTCCCCTTACAGCTTAAAAGGCACTGGGTATTTTTCTTCCATTGATTACAGCTGAGTAGTCTAACGCAGCTGCATTTCGATGGAAGTGAAGTGATTCCTTTATATCACAGCTATTTTGCCAAGAACATATGGTGTGAGGTGGATGAAAAGGAGAGTATTGCAGGCAGCCACAGCAGAGCCTCATCCATCACACCCTGAGCTCCCAGAGCAGCATTTTCCTGTCTCCCCATCCCTCACCAACTCCTCCTTGCCGGGATGTGCAGTGACAGGAGCACTCCCAGTGTCCCTCAAGCATCCCATCTTCAGCTTTGTTTCAGCTCCAGCTCAGCAGAACCCACTCCCAAAAGCAAGAAAATCCTGGCTGTGGAGGAAACATTAGTGCTTTCCCATCCTCCTTTATGTGACGTTCCAAGCAGCCAAGGTAGGAAGGGACTGGTGGCACAGGGATGCACAAACTTCTGTCCCACCAGAATACAGTCTGGGCAGCAAATTCAGGCTTCAGGGCAGCTCTTCCATGATGGGATTGTTTTATTTCTGAACTGATGCATCCAAAACCTTTTCCTGACAAACCTGCTGCTTCCCAAGGAAGGCAGGAACTCATCCTTTTGTTTTCATCCGTTTTCACAGTGTGCTTGTGCTGAGCTGACTGACATGTGAATAAGCCCCAGGAGAGTTATACCTAGGATGCTTCTACTAAATATTGCTGGTGTGGTAGGAGGGTGCAAACGCAAGGGAGGCATTTGGAACAGACTTGTAAACAGTTGCCTTGGTACTAATTAGAGTGTTACATTGTCTGGTGGGATCCACTCCCAGGAATGTGCATAGCCTGGATTAACTTTTCCAGAGCCAGGGTGGCAGACTGCAAGCAGGCAAGATCAGGAAATTGCTTGTAAGAGGAGTTGGGTTACTTTTGAATCTCCTCTCCAGAGGGTTTTTATACTGGTTAGCAGAAAAGATGAGGTTTTGCCCAATATCCCAGCAGCTGCACCTGCATTACCCCAGGGTCCAGGTTCCTTATGTGAAAAATTGCCATTTATCCTCTGTCTGTGGGGCTGCTCGTGTGAAAGCAGTGTGGTCCAAGGAACCATCTCTGGAGGAGGATTTCCAAGTCCTGGGGTTTGCTGCTCAGCTTCTTTTTGACCTGTTTGGCAGCCTCAGCCAAGACGCTCCTGCTGTCCTTGCCCATGCTCTCCAAGCTTTGTTCTCCTGGTTTGGGGCTGTGCTCTCACCTGTACGGGAGCCAGGCACACCGAGGGGCTGCTCAGCTCAGGGGAGTACATGCACACAGAATCAAATCTGAGGAGGTTTCAGGACCGTCTCATCTGAGCACAGTTTGAAGCATCCTCCTAACGCTGCCATGAATTCTTCCACAGACCTTATGGACAAAATCATATTGTGCGTTTCATCTCTTTTTTTTGTTTTTTTATGTTCTTTATTCACCTAAGCTGTCACACCTACTTATTGTCAGCACCTGTTATTCCTGTGGATTTTCCTACTTTGGGCTGTGGAAGAGCCATCAGGGGAGTGAGTATGTTCTGTTCCTCCAGTACCAGTCACTGGCTGGGGACTTGAACACAGAAATCACCTGCCCATCATTTATTCCATCAGGGAATATGGCAGTGCTTCACCCCTGAATGCTCTCAGGAAAAAAGGATCCAGATTTTCTCCTCAGCCAGAATTTCCAGGACCATTCTGGAAGACTTTCCTAGAAAAAGAACTGCTGAG
The DNA here is from genome assembly GCF_009819885.2 of Catharus ustulatus. Classification (NCBI taxonomy): domain Eukaryota; kingdom Metazoa; phylum Chordata; class Aves; order Passeriformes; family Turdidae; genus Catharus; species Catharus ustulatus. The sequence goes on from NC_046232.1 coordinate 17,825,507, forward strand.
AATAAAAATGCTGTGACTTAAGGCTGGATAGAAGATGTGCTTGTAGGAGATATCCTGGAAAAGGAGGGGAAATGCTCTCATCCCTCAACAGAGAATCAACACACGAGGTGATCTTTCCTGTGCAAAGGATCAGACCCGATTTAGGATAGATGGGAGATCTCATTAGCACAGTCTGGCCATTTATTGCACATACTAATCACTTACTTAATGGTATTGCTATTTGATTATTTAATGGCTGTAGCATCCCTTTTGATCCCTCCTTTGTACATGCTTAAGTGTAACAATTTCCAATTAATTAAATGGATTTGGATCTCTCGTATTACTCTTAAATAAAAAGAAGGGAGGTTAAAGATAGCTATGTGAATTAATTCTGGGATTCTTGAGACTTTTTTCAGCCTGTTTGCTCAGTTACAGAGAATTATTTCCAGGTTCTGAATCCGGATTTCTTGGGTGTACAAAGGGGAAAAGTGCAGGGAACCAGCACAGCCCACAAAATCAAGACAATTTTCTGTGGGGTTTCTGATAATCACCTTTGTGAAAAATTCTAGATTATGTGATTTCAGCAATTTTCTCCATGAGGATTAATTTTCTTTTCTATGGACAGCTGAATTGCAGGTATTTAAAATGACTTAAAATTTTCAAAACTACACCCTCCCCCCCCAAAAAAAGCAGTCTAAATGTCATGCAAACCTGACACCACAGATCTGACCGTGAGCTCATCTAGCATAATGTCCACTGGAAATTTAATCAATTCCACAATAAATTCTTCTTTTATTAATGAGTAGCTGATTGGATTTGGTTTCTGTGACTTGACATGTGTGAGTCCACCTGCCAGTTTTTGTGGCTTTAATTACCAGGTTTAAGAGGCTTTCCCCTCTCACTCTCTTTACATCACTATGAAAAAAAAAAATTAAAAAAAAACAAAACCCCAGACGAAGAACAAAAGGAAACTCCCCGAGTGACCGCACAGTGGAAACACTGAAACCAAACACCCTCTCCGCAAAGTGATATCGAATGAACCAAGTAAACAACCTGCAAAGAAAGAGATAAACCCATTCTTCTTATCTCTTTCAATTTTTGTAACCTTAGACATCCGTTTTGACCGCAGCAAAAAAAAATCAGGCAGAAAAGGCGATTTTAAGAAACTGCTAAAGAAATGGGAGAGGATCCGATGGAGCCGCTCCTGACTCATCCCAGGAGAGCTGGGTCGGGCTGGACCGGCTCGGGCTCATCCCTCATCCCGCCGAGCCCCAGATGGCAAAATTCGGGATGTTTGCTTGCTCTGGAAGCGCTCCTTTCCACTGGTGTTGAGTGAGTCACTAGCCAGGAACTGCATCTCATGCGGACCATATGCAGGGAGCTGCAGAGATCTGACTCAGAGATGTAAATCTGTGTCGGGGGGAGGCACCGGGGGGGTTTCGCCACGATTTATTCTTTCCGTCTTTTTGGTGGGGGAGGCACAAAAAAACCCCCAAAAGACCAAAAAAAAAAAAAAAAAAAAAAATTATATAAAGAAAGAAATCCCAAGCACCTCTCTCTTGTGATTCTAGGGATGTTGACTGTTTGCTTTGGGAGAAGTGAGTTTGCTGAGAAGCGCGCCGGAGCCGGGATGCTCCGGGGTCAGCGCGGTGCTCCGCCAATCCCACCGCTCGCATTCCTGGCTCGGGGACCACCCACATCCGATGGAGGCATGGAAATCATTTTGCTCGCCTGTGTGTGTGTGTGTCTGAGCGTGCAGCGAGTCCTGGGGCACCCCCAGCCCGGCCCAAACCGGGGCTCGGGGGCTGCGAGAGGCGCCCGCAGCTCGGTGGGGAGGGGGTGCCGGGATGCTGGGATGCTCCTGGGTGGCTCCCCCGAGTCCCTGTCCCCGTCCCTGTCCCCGTCTCTGTCCCCATCCCTGTCCCTGCACCTCTCCCGCCGGGTCCCGATCCCACGGGGAGTCCGCTCCGGGTTTTGGGGCGCCGCATACTTGGCCCATGACATCGGGCGGGGGCTCGCGGCAAAACGCGGGGTGGATCCTACCGGGGAACCTGGAGCCTCGCAGGGAAACTCATTCATCCCGAGCGAGGAGAAGGAAAAACCCCAAGAACCCAGGCAGCAAAGAGGGGCTGCTTTTCTTGCACTTATTTATTGCAGCCGGTTCGCCCCGGCGGGAGAGTTCTGCCCTGGGTGCTGATGCCAGCGGGCTCTGCCTTGGTCCCTTTGTTCTGCTTTGATTATTCATAAAATTTTCCAAGCTGGGATGCTGAGTGAAAACGAAATGAAAAGTGTGTGGTGTGAATTATTTGGAGTTGTGAAGTCCTCAGACACGACCACAGGTGGGAAACCTTTTGACAACATCTTCCTTAGCATGAGCACAGCTTTCCCCAGCACCTCTCCCGTACGAAATCAACTTTGTGATCAGATGGAGAAGCTGCCACAGCCTTCAGCTGCACAGAAGGAACATACACCAGAGTATTGACAGCCTTTGAATTTAAACAATTAGAATGGGCCCAGGGAGCAAAGAGGTTTTAAAATAAAATGCCATTTTTTTCCTTCATTCTCCCCTCGGAGGGCTGGCAGAGCTGCTCGAGGCCGCTCACCTGCCCAAGGTCGGGTCCTTGGGGCTGCAGCCACTGCACAAACCTGAGCAAGAGCTGCTCGGGGCTGCACCGTTGCATCACTGAGAGATTTTGCACAACTCTCCACTTTTAATTCTGCTGTTACCCCACACTCTGGGTGTCTGAGGTGGCTCCTCCAAGCAGTGCATGAGCAGAAGCTTTCCAGAGGCTGGAGCAGACAGATCCTAATCTGGGTGGTGAAGGGTTTGTGCTCTGGGGCTGTGCAGGAACTTGCTCGGGACCAACTGTAAGCTCGGAATTTCAGGACTGTCCTAATTAATTTTCTGCTTCTCGCTGATCCCCAGAAGCTGAGCAGACCCCAATGCAGGGAAGACAGGCTGTGTGCTCTGCCAGGGGAAGCCCTTGGTGGGGAATACACTGCAGTGGCCTCATTCCATAAATGATGACAAGAAGCTGCTTCTGCAGGGCTGAAAACCCAGTCCAGAGGGGTGAGAGGAGCAGGTACATCACACACAGGACAGCAGGAGCTTGCAATGCCTCTGCATCTCCTTCCTCCCATCTCCTCTGCTGGTCCTGCCAGGGAAATTCGGATTTCATTGTGCTACTCTTGAGGAAAACAACTGGAGGCTGGGGGGCTGGCAGGCAGGGCTCAGAGAGGGCTGGGTGAGGCAGGAATGGTGCGATGGCAGAAAGAGAGGATGGGGGGAAGAGCAGGAGCTGCAGGTCTGGGCACAGTCATGCCTTGGGTAGGAATTTTGCAAGTCCCTGTCTGCATAGTGTTGTTGTTGATTTTGCCATCTTTGATCCAGGTAAACAGGACTTGTGTGCACAATGAAAACAAACAAGCCAGGCTGGAAAATATCATGAGTCAATGAGGCTCTTTCGGTGCCTCCACCTTCCCTAACCCCAAGTCAGCAAATGCTCAAGTACTTGGCAAATCCAGGGAAGAGCCTGGACTGGGAGCCTGGGGCAGCCCAGCCTCCACACCGCCACCCTCTCCTGCTTCATTAAAACACCATCAATGAAATGTTTAAATACCGGGCCATCAGCTTTGCCTTATGAATACTGTACCGGCAGCTCTGCAGGTTCCCTCTGCATCTGAGCCTCCCACTGGCAGTGAGGGATCCTCCCAAATTAAACGTGGGGATCAGCAGGACACCATTTATCACTGATTATCACTTGCTGCAGGTAGCAGCTCCCTCCCTGTGCTCCTCCTCACCTCTCTCCTACAGATACCATCAGCCAGAGCTTTACACTTTGGTACAGCCCAGATCTCCTTTCATCTGGAGCCATCCCTCCCAGTGACTCAAAGTTTGGTTCTTTCTTAAAGTCTTCTGCACCAGGCTGAGGAAAAAAAATAAAATAGATGTCTAGAAGCCATTCTTTATTTCAGTTTGTCTGGATTACTTCCTACATCAGACTGAAGGCTAGAACTGACAATTTGGAGGTTTTTTCTGACTTTAATGATTCGATGCTTCTGTTCTTTTTATGATGCAGCACTCATGCTTTCTGACATCAAGACGGCAAATTTCCAGGAGCCCTGGAGGTGCAGGGCATGTTCAAAGCCACCCTGGATGTCTTTGGTGTGAATGGGAGGAGGTTGGGGTGGAGGCAGCTTTTCCTGAACTGTCCCCGAGCTCTCTAAGCTGCTCTCTCAGCTCTGCCCCTCAGTATATAGCACAACTCTGCAGCCTGAGATGCTCAGAAAATTAAATTTATATTTTTAACAGAGCAGACCAGTCACACACCATGTGAGTACTTTAAATTTTGTTCTTGCATCCTTCATCCCCTTCTCAAAACGTGCTCACCTTCTCCCTGGTTTAGCCAGGGGATCTGATATCTCTGAGCAGCATTTCATGGTTGGACTTGATGATCTCAAAGGTGTTTTCTAACCTTAGCAATTCTGTGATTCTCTAATTGCTCATAAACTTTTTTTATTTTTCAATTTTTTAGTTCTGAGGACAGGAAGATCAAGCACCCCCCTTCTCATCATTAACCATTTTCTGTCCATCTGAACTGAAATCTGTGCTACCCTTCCCCACCCCCAGGAGAGGCAGCAGGGACTTCTTGGTCCTGTGAAGCACCGTAGGGAGATCCAGGAAAAATGGGATTATTGGGATGGAGCTTCACAATGCCAAGAGGAAAAAGAGACTGGAGACTGCCCCAGGGAACCAGGGGTGGTGTCCCCCCAAAAGCTGCTCCCTCCCCATGGGTGTGGAGAATTATTTCCCTCACAGGATGATTCTGGCATCCAAATGGCTTAATGGTAATTTTTTATTATTATTATTTCTTCAAAGTAATCATGGGTGTTGGGTATTTGGGAACCTCAGAGAGAGCTCAGCTCCTGCATATATTTTAAATTATATGCTGTGTAGAATGAACATGAGACACTGAGCGATTTCTCATCTCTGGGTGGTTTTAAGTAGACAATAAAAAACCCCAAGATAGTAGATAACATTTTATTGCAGAATATAAATTAATCTCTGTTTAGCTAAGCAGAGAGCATACCACTCAAAAATTAAATGCTGGGCACCTAAAAAGCAATAGAATTATTAAATAACATAACTAATAATAAGGATGTCCCACAGAATTATCTCTGTTTTCATCATATGTAGCTCTTTGATTATTCAACTGTTTTATTTTCTTGCTTGAAAAAAAAACCCCAACATAATTTTATTTAGTTATTTCCATATTAAAACACATTGCCCACAAGCAAAATTAGGTTTTTTTTTTAACTCCATTGCTGAAATTAAGTTATTTCTATGCTAAAAGCACCATATGTAAAAGTAGGAAAACTCCAATGGAAAGAGACCAATAAAATTGGTCTATATTTGCAGTATTTTATTTATGCTTCAGAATAGTTTTGCCATTTTCAATAGAAATATTTATCTCCCTGCTTAATGAAGAGGCATTAATTGTAACTATTTTAACATTTTTAATAATAGTAACTTATTTCAATATTGTCTTTTAAAATTTAAATTCTTTTAAGCACCAATTTAATGTAAAACTTACAAAGACTACAATCAATTCCTATAGTGAAACCACAAAGGATGTACCAGTCAATTGACCAGAGAACTGTGCTGATCCTTTTTTTGTTTTGTTTTTCAGACTAACGGGATATTTTTGTTTTCTTTGTTTCCTTTAGAAAAATCCTGGGGTTTTCCAATTTAGGATTTTTCAGTGAATATCCAGTAAGTGGAATTAAACCTATTACATTTTCCAATAGGCTTCTGCAGAGGCTTTGTGAAAATCAGTGCTGTACATGGATTGTTCACAAAGTTAATTTTCCCCTGAGTGTAACAGGGATTTATCTGAAAACGGGCATCAAGCTTTGCCTTGAGATAGATCCAATTTCCAGCTCATACTACGAGAGTAAATCAGGTGTAACTGCTGCACCCAGTGGAGCTGTGTTTGTGTAAAGTCACTGTGAGGGTGAGTGCATCAGAAATGCAGCTTTTCTTAACAGCAATCCAACTGGAAACTGATTTTCTCTGATTTACTCCCTGGAATTTGTACCCCTTTATTTTTAAATCCTCCCTGCTATTTGTAGCCTTCAATTTTCCAACCAGCACCCACTCCTGGGACATTCCCCACGGTGCTGCTGGGGCTGATTTTGAGGAGGCAGATTCTGTGTCCCCCCCATGGGGAACCAGGGCCATGGTAAAACACTGTGAGGGATTTGGAACACCAGGAGTAACCAAAACATGAGTTGTGGAGGAGCAGTGTGCAGGGTCTGTCCTATCCCCAGAGGAGCTGATCCTATGATCTGTGCCTGTTCCACTTAAAAAAAAAAAAAAAAGAATATTTAAAAGTGGCAAACTATATAGTTTTATTAATACACCTTTTTTGCATAAATGAATTTGCAGATGTAAGTGAGGAGTCTGAAAACTTTCTTAATGGTTTAAAGAGTCTCAAAAATTAAAAAAAAAATTCTTAAAAACTTCACTTCTTTCCTCCTGATACCTGAGTGCTGTCCTTACCCAGCACTATCTGCCTTGGTTAGGATTATGATCATTGGGATTAAAGATCTTGGAGATCTTTTCCAACCTAAACGAGGCCCTGATTTGCTGATTCTTAGAATAATGGCTGGAAAACCCAGCTATGAAATGTGATGCCAGTGTCCCAGAACATGGAGAGATCCAGAGCCAAAAAGATAATCCTTGAATTCCCCAACCTGATTAAGTCACAGAGGTTTTCAGGAGCTGTTTGCAAGATTGGTAAGATTTACTTAAAGTATTATTTTGATTTTAAATTCGTAATGTCAAAACTACTGGCTCAAATGAAAGGAAAACAAAATCCTACTTTTCTGTAGGATCAGGCAACGTTTTCCCACTGCAGTTTTATTTTATATATTTTAGATATTGTCTACATTCAAAGACTCACAGTTGGGAGGGACCCACATTCAACTTCATATGGCATATTTCTTATGTATTTCATATATCGTATATAATATGAGAAATATTTATATATTAATAAATATATTACTTAGGATTGCATCAAAAAGGGAAATATGAGTTCCACCACACTGCATTACAGAAATTTTTAATAACTTGAAAAAACAAAAGTGCAAACCTAATGTTTTTTAATAATTTTTTTTGCAAGCAAAGTAGTAACTTTTCAACCTGTTGCATTTTTTCCATTGACTCCCATGTTTCCTGATTGCAGAAAGGTAACCAAGGTCAGAAACAAAATAATTAAATGAGAAAGGACAATTCCCAGAACTTTCTGAGCCAGTATTCTGTGCCTCAGAGGTTGGGATCACTCAAATAAGGATCAGGACGATATCAGAACTTTCAGTTCTTTATCCAAACAGCTTTTCCAGCTGCCCCATCACAGCTCCATAATCATATGGAGTTCTATCAGTGATGCTCATTCCTATTTCACAGGCTATAATAAACACAGCAAAAATTTGATGGGGTTCCATTTGAGGTTAAATGTTTCCATGAGAGAATAATTTCTGTTTATAACAAGACAGAAGAAAAAAAAAAAAAAAAAGACCACTGCTCTATTTTTAAAACCTAATTTAGAGCTGGTATCCAAAATATCAGTCACAACAGAACATGAATGAGGCAGGATTATCTCCAGGATTTTCATGGAAATGAGGGCACCGGGAGCCCCGCTGTGCAGGGCTGAGCAGAGGGAGCCGCAGCCTTTGTCTTGCCCACATTGCAGGTGGCTCCTTTGTGTCATCCCAACGACTCCCACAGCACCAGATTGCCCTGCCCTGCCCCGGGCAGAGCCTTCACAACCTGCCGCGTTCTGCTTTGTCCCAAAAAATTGACGTTGTCCCATGGAAAAGGCAGAGCATCCCCTCCTGCTCCCTCACAGGGGGGTTGGGGTGCAGCCCTGGGAGCGCCTGGGAGCGCCAGGGAGGGTGGGTGTCACTGGTGGGTGTCACTGCTGGGGTGTCACTGCTGGGGTGTCACTGATGGGGTTTAATTTCTGGGATGTCATTGGTGGGGTGTCACTGGTGGGTGTCACTGGTGGGGTGTCATTGGTGGGGTGTCACTGGTGGGGTGTCACCTGGTGGGATGTCACTGGTGAGGTGTCACTGATGGGTGTCACTGATGGGTGTCATTGGTGGGATGTCATTGGTGGGGTGTCACTGGTGGGGTGTCACTGATGGGTGTCACTGCTGGGGTGTCACTGGTGGGGTGTCACTGATGGGGTGTCATTGGTGGGGTGTCACTGGTGGGGTGTCACCTGGTGGGTGTCACTGATGGGGTGTCACTGATGGGTGTCACTGATGGGTGTCACTGCTGGGGTGTCACTGGTGGGGTGTCACTGATGGGGTGTCATTGGTGGGGTGTCACTGGTGGGTGTCATTGGTGGGGTGTCACTGGTGGGGTGTCACCTGGTGGGATGTCACTGGTGAGGTGTCACTGATGGGTGTCACTGATGGGTGTCATTGGTGGGATGTCATTGGTGGAGTGTCACTGATGGGTGTCACCTGGTGGGTGTCACCTGGTGGGTGTCATTGGTGGGGTGTCACTGGTGGGGTGTCACTGATGGGTGTCACTGCTGGGGTGTCACTGGTGGGGTGTCACTGATGGGGTGTCATTGGTGGGGTGTCACTGGTGGGGTGTCACCTGGTGGGTGTCACTGATGGGGTGTCACTGATGGGTGTCACTGATGGGTGTCACTGCTGGGGTGTCACTGGTGGGGTGTCACTGATGGGGTGTCATTGGTGGGGTGTCACTGGTGGGGTGTCACCTGGTGGGTGTCACTGATGGGTGTCACTGATGGGGTGTCATTGGTGGGATGTCATTGGTGGGGTGTCACTGATGAGATGTCACTGGTGGGGTGTCATTGGTGGGGTGTCACTGGTGGGATGTCATTTCTGGGGTACCACTGTTGGTGTGTCACTGATGGGGTGTCACTGCTGCTGGGGTGTCATTGTTGAGGTATCACTGTTGGGATTTCCCTGTTGGGATGTCACTGCTGGGGTGTCATTTCCGGGATGTCACTGCTGAGGTATCACTGTCGGGATCTCACTGTTGAGGTATCACTGTCTGGGTGTCACTGTCTGGGTGTCACTGCTGGGATATCATTTCTGGGATCTCACTGCACACGAGGGGACAAGAAGAAGGACAAAGGTTGGGAAGGATGAGCCTGCCCTACCAGGGAGCTTCCCCAGGGCTGTGGGCACGTGGGAATGAGCAGCACCTGCCAAGGGCTGAAGGCTCCAACCCTGGCACTGCCTCATGCAGCAGCAAATTCGGCCATTAGTGAGTCCAAACAAGTGCTCAGACACACAGCCAGTCATTGCCACAAAGCTTGTGGCTGCTGGAGCAGGAGGCCAGCAGGGTCCTGATGGGAACACGACGCTGCTGCTCAGCCCAGGGAAGGCAGGACCCGAGGGCTGTCATGGACTGTCCCTTAGAGTGTGGCCAAGGCTGGGCTGGGTGATGAACAAAGGCACCAGCCACAGCAGCCCTGCTGCCCTGACCCTCCCAGGGACCCCAGGGGTGAGAGGGAAATGCATTAGTCTTGTTCTGCAGCTTGGCAGCAGCAGCACATTGGCAGGTGATTTTCCCCAAGGTCCTGCTAAAAGTCCAGGATAGAGGTTGAACAAACCTCTGGGGCTGCTCAGCACCGGGATCACCTGCTCTTCTCCCTGCCTTGAGCTGACGGCTGCATTTCCTGCCCTCTCCTTGACTTCACTGGATTTTTAGGGCACTCAGGGAGGAAAACTTCCATAATTACAGGCACTGATGTGTTAAGAGCACTCCAAATGCTTTCCTCTGGTTTTGCATCGGAGCAAGCAGGCATGCATAGTTTCTTTTTTTCCTAAATCATGCGGTTATTTGGAATTTGAGTATTTCTGCCTACGGAGCTGCTCATCCTGTTTTTGTGCTGTGCTGTTTTCCAGCCATAGGCTGCAGTAAGAAAACAGCGGAATGACTTGCTTTTGTTTCTTTTCAGACACAGAACACGACACTGGTGCACTACAAAGTGCCTTTTAGAAACATGGCTGGGCTTGAGGAACAGGGTCATTAACATGTTTCAAAGCCAGGCTGGACGAGGCTTTAAACACCCTGGTGTCCAAGGTGTCCCTGCCTGTGACATGGGAGTAAAGATGAGTTTTCGGGTCCCTTCTAACACAAACCATCCCGGGATTCCCTGACTCTGTGGCTCAGAAAATTCCAGCAAGAAGCAAGGGCTGATTTTAACCTTGCTGGGATGGACAGAGAAGTGTCCTGGGCAGCCCAGTAGGTCCCAGCACAAGGAGGGAGATCTGCTGCTGCCAGCACTTGCAGGACAGAGCCCAGCCCATGGCACAGACTCCCTTGCTGCTCTGCAGACATCTCAGACAGGGAAAACCTACACTTGCGCAGCTGGAAACCACCTTTTCATTGAGGAATGAAGAAATCCCAGACAGCTCCAGCAACCTGACCAGCAGAAAGCTGCAGTGAGGGTCCCAGGGGGAGTGGAAGGAGGCCCCATCCCTCCAGCCATGGCTCAGTCCCACGGGGCTGTGCTGATGGTTTTTGGGGAAACCGCAGCGCCGGTTATCGAGCGCTCGCATTAAAGTCTCCAGTTCCGGAAGTTTTGCTGTCCTGGAGCCAGATAAGCTCAGAAATGTGAAGCCAAGGAGGCAGAATCACACAGTAAGTGCCTTTGAGAGCTGGCAACCTGCAAACCCTGTCCCTAGGGACAAGTGGTGAAGCTCCTTCCTGCTGAGGAGGAGCAGAACAAGGGGGCTGAGGGGGAACTCGGGATTTTTCAACCCAAAGGTAGCACCACCAAGAAAATTAATAAATTTAATATTATAATTTAATAATATGGTGTGTTGCCATTCCTCCTTCCAGAGAGATGCAGCTGAAAGAGACCAACTTATGTCAAAGCCTGAAAAAAAATAGGAATTACAGGTGTTAAGGCTTCCTTCTAGGAAAATAAAGCCCATTAGGTACAGGAAAGGTTTGCAGACAGGATGTAGCTGCCAGTTCAAACAGGCTGAGGGAGGCAGGGAGGGGTTTGGGACTTTTGAGCAGTGTTTAAATGTCATTAGTTGTGGCTTTGTTTTAAACAAGACAGGTAACTGGGAAAGTTACACCCAACCCAGTTTGGGACTGGAGAGATCCCATCCATTCTGCACAGCACCCCCACACTCCTCTGTGTTAGCTGAGGGCTCAGGCCCCCAAATCCATTCCCCCCCAAAAGAAATCAATAAACAAACTCTTTCCCCGCTCATCTCCCAGTGCCCACCAGCACCTGCTGGGGCCACATCCTGGGCTCCCACCAGGCCTGGCAGAATGGGAATATTCTATGGACAGATTTTACACTTCCAGGTGAAAAGGCTTGAAGAGGTGGGAAACAGAAAGAACCTCAGCAATTCCCTCAGTTTAACAACTTTTTAATTGGATGGCATTGATTATTTCTGTGATGAAGTGTATTTGGAATATGGAGACAACACAAAGGCATGAATGAAGATTAAGTCTTGCTTCCAACCCCAGAAAATGTTAAAAAGAGTTACCAGAGTATTTGAAAATATTTTTAATAGTTTGGAACAACTAAATTTAGCTAAGCTGCAGATAGGCCTCTCTTTATTACAGCCAGAGTTACTATGGCAACATGCTACAATTATTTATCGCCATGACAATCCACTGGAGATTTTTTAAATGCATTATCTATTTTTGTTTGCATTGTCATTCCTGCCAGGGGAGGGAAGACACCAATTTGGTGCTCTGTGAAATGGTCAACATTTCACCCCAGCCATGGTGGGGTGGAGACTGGGGGAGATTTTAAATTGAGCGGCAGGAAAAGCCAAGGAACAACCTCTCCCAGGATTATTTTTTTTTCCTCTTTTTTTAGTCTAAAATAGGTTACTGTTTCTAACTGACAAGTGAATAAGAGCTTGTTCTTTGCCAGTCTTCTTCCTGACTGCTCTTTGATAATCTGAGATACCAGAAACAAATGGGAATGAATGAGTTCTGCAACACCCAGGAACTGTTATTATCTCTGCCATGAGAGAGGGAAATGCGGACGAGCTATATTAGGCAACTTCTCTAAGGTCACATCAGCAGGCAGTGATAAGGACGTGATTAGGACCAGCTTCCCTGGCCACATCCCCCAGTGTGGCAGCAGCATCACGATTCCAGTGCTGCTGTCACAAGTGCTCTGCATCTTTATTATATACACCAGGTCAGGGGAAATTGGAAAATCCTGTCAATCCCTGCGTTGCAGGAACAAGGGAGGGATATCTGCAAAGTGCTGCCAGTGCCTTTGTTTGGCTGTGACAGCAGAGGAGCTCCACCAGCTCACCAGTGCCCAGGGGCTCTTTTTTGAGTGCAGGGTGAGTTTCCTTGCCCTCACTCAGCCCACACCCGTGCTCCAGGTGCTCCAAGCTGGAGATGTCCTGCCCTGGCAGAGGTTCAGCAGAGATGCCAGGGCATGGTGTGTGGGTAACCCTGTCTCAAAGCACACCACCACGTCCCTGTGCCCTCTGCAGGATGATGCTCGAGTGGAGCGGACGTGCTTGAGGAAAGGTTGGTGGGTATTGCTCTGGCACATCAGAATAATGCTCTGCTGGTCTTGTCCAGAGTGATGGTTAAGTAATCCTAAGGAGGACATGGAAAGAGCTCCCTTTGTGACTCTCTGACTAATGAAAAGCCCTTTATATAATTCTGCAATCAACTGCATGGGGCTGCTGGGACGGGTAATTGGGCTACGAACGGGCTGCATTTATGGGGCATTATGTAATTTACCGTTCTGTCATCATCTGCTCCCAAAACTGTGACTCTTTCTCCAAGGCTCACATTTCCAGGGATACAAGTAATCATCAAGACTTGGCCCTTCACATCTTGTATCATGAGCAGGATCTTTATAGGTGCAGCTGGTTTGGATTAAACTTGACTCTCCTGTGGACTAAGGAGAGCAAGAGGCAATTCCTGGTGGGACAGACCAGATTTTGGCTCCTGTACAGCCCATGTAGATGCAAGATCCTTCTTCTTAGAGGGAGTTGTTGGTCTGAGCAACACATCCCATAAAAGCAGCTGTGGGACTTGCTGTGCCAGAGGGGAGCCAGGCAGACGTTCCCAGAAGGTACCACTCTATTTATGAGATTATTTCTGAGAGTCATCAAGGGCTTTTGCTGTAGGTCAGCACTGCAAGACCAAAAGGAGGCTGAAGAGCACAAGAAGAAAGGGAGGCCTCCTTGCCAGACCTGTTCCTGAGGTGACAGTGCCCACCCTTGGCACACCTTGTGGCACAGACACTCTGTGATGCCTGCAGATCCCCACGTCACATCCCATGGCAAATCAAGGGAGCTGCATGACTGCAGCAAGCCCCAGAGCACTCCTGCTGTCATGTCAATAGTCCCTGAGCAAAGTGAGTTTGGGAACTGCTGCTTTAGACCAGACACATTGACAGTCATTGATTTCATACTTTTCCTCCACCTTCCAAGGCTGAGCCAGTGCTGTGGAGATCCACCCTGTTGTTTTTTCCCCTGACTAAATGAAGCACAGGTCCGAGTACAAAATCCCTGGTGTCTGCTGATAAAAGCCTCAGAGGTGTTTGCCTAAAGCCTGAGCACAACCAGCTTTGTGGCAGGAGCTGCTGGGTAATGGCTGGGTTACACTGAAAACCAATCTGTTCTCCATCTGGCAGTGGGAATGCCACTGGAAGGAAAAGGAGGCAGGACCAGAACTCTTAAGACCTCCAGAGTTCATTGCTGCTGCAAGAGTCCATGAACAGAGAGAACAGGAGCATCTGTCAGGGTGATTTTGAGGCCCTGAGGATATGGGAGGTGAGCTGGAGAGATTGGGTTTTCCCTGACCCTGCAGGTTTGTAACCAGCATGGGGACAGGGTGAGCACCATCCCTCTGATGTTGATGGCCAGGATGGGGACAGGGTGAGCACCATCCCTCTGATGTTGATGCCCAGGATGGGGACAGGGTGAGCACCATCCCTCTGATGTTGATGCCCAGGATGGCCTGAGGACCCTTTTGCAATGCACACCATGACCTGACAGCAGCAGCACAGCCCTGTGGAAATGGGGGCTCAGCAAGTCCCTTTGCCCCTCAAGTTCTGCTCCTCTATGGGAGCTGAAGATGTAGGTAATTTATATCTGACGTAGTTTTTAGGACAGGAGCAAAGCTTTGAGGAATTAGACCCCTGTACTAAGCACTGCAAACATGCAAAGTAAAAGATAATTTCTCTCCCTAGCTATGAAAAGGAGTGGAATTGCAACAGAGATGTGGAAACACACATATATTTAGTGATTTTTCACAGGTCACACGGAGTGTTTTCATTGCTCACACTATTTACAGACATGAAAAACAAAATCCTGCTTGTAGGATCAGACACACACAGTCTGGAAAGGTGTTTTCTGAGAGTTAAATCTGGTTGACATCCCAAGCCAGTCCTTGCAGAGACTACTGTATGGAATGCAGGAGGACAGATTTGGTTTTAGGCCAGGTCTGTGGGATTACAATGAGCCTCTGATGTTTCCCAAGCGATGAATTATTTCAAGGAACAACCTGGGTGATAGCAGCCCCTGTGTTATGGTGGCAGGGTGAGAGAGGAAGACTTTTAAATGTTAATTAGCAGGGAAGAGCTGTCTTGCAGACTAACCACAAAGATCTCCGGTGATGGCAGGAGGCAGGAGAGCAGCAGAGCGTTTCATTTGTAATGCATGGTTTTATTTCACCTTGGAGATGCTCTCATTGATGGGTTTGGCAGGCAGATAATGAGACTGCATTGCTGTAGGGTCCCTGACTGCAAGGTGCTTTAGCACAAAAGGAGGGCCCCTAGGAAACCTCCTGGCAAGGGGCAGGAAGCTGGCACTGGGCAGGGATCATGGGAGGAGGAAAAGTTGTACCTGCAAGCAGGTGAGAAAGAGCAGAGCCTGAAGGTGCCCGGTCCCAGCTGGGAAAAGGGAAGATGAAGTGGCAGAGGGAGGATGAGGTGATCCTACAAAGGTAAGAAAAAGGTTGATCTGGGTGATGGGGCCAGTTTGGGCTCAAGTTTTCCTTTCCATTGCTTCATTTTTTCATGTGGAAATCTCCTAAGCAAATCCCACTCCTGTGCCAATGTCATCAAGTTTTTCAGTCCTCCCACCCTTCCCATCACCTTTTTTATTAAGTGGACAGAGATCTGATGCTTTCCCATGTGAAAAAGGGATTTGGAAACGTGGCCAAAGCAGGGGCATGGTCCCCTCTGCCCGGCCCCAGTGTCACACTACTCTGAGGAGAATGGAGAGGGGATTTAACTGGAATGATGATGTGCCAAGTGCCACTGGCATCTGCTTGGGGCAGAGCTCCATCCCACTGCTCTGCTTTGGGCTCCTCCACGCGGTCAAGGGGGTCAGCTCTGCCCAGGCTGCCCTGTGAAGAACATCAGTGGGGTGTGGGGTAGAGCCATCCTCCCTCCTGAGCCGAGGAAACACCTCTGCCTTTGCCTGGGTTGCAGAAAACACCCATCTCCAGGCCCTCCCAAACTGGAGGAGTGACTCCACTCAAGTCATGAATTACTTCATTGACATTGCAAGGGCAAAACACAGTGTCAGACAAGAATGAAGCCAAATGTTAAGGCCTGAATCTTTCCCTCTAATTAACCTTAAATTAAAAAAAAAAAAAGAAAATAAAGTCAACCATGGGCAGAGGCACTGGCTGATAAAATGTGCTGGTGCTGCAGCAGCTGCATTTTGCTCAGTTGCACAGATATTTTTTAAGTGTTTTTGATCCCAGGGTGAAAAGTGCTGTATAAAAGTAAGATTTCTTTGTCCATCTGTCTGTCTGTCCATCTCCAGAGCACGGTCTGAGAGCGCTTATTCCTGCAGTGAAGGGGAACTGCAGTTACAGCACTCCTGCACATTTAACACTATTTCCAAGTCCCTCTTGACTTCCTTTTTCGTCCTTTTTCAGGGCTATGTTTAGATTCCAATTTCCAATCTCCTGGACTGAGATTGTTATTAAAATGCAGCATTGGTAATGCTCCATGCATCCCAGCCACAACAAACCACTGCAGGCGGGCGCAGCACTGGGGAGAGGAGTGACCACAGAGTGTTTAGGCTTTAAAAAACATCCAGTTCTGCTTTGTATAGATCTAAAGGCTATTCCCATGTATTACAGACAAATATGGCAATGGGGAAGGGAGGGATAAGAGTGTGATCTGCAGAACCAAACAGAAGGGCTATAATTAATCAGGTAATTGCAGTATTTGCATGGAGTGTCTGTAAATATTACCTCTAGTTCTAAGTACGGCACTTTGGACCACGTATCTTATCATGGAACAACCCGTCAAATAGCAAACACATCCACTTGACTGGAATATAATGAATATTAGGTCAGCCAAATGCAAACTGACTAAATTAATTTGTAGTTGTGTACCAAGTGATGTTGTGCGATAATTTAATGAAACCCTTCAAATAAATATCCACCGGGGAACAATGCCGAGGAGCGAGCGGAGTGTGCAGGGAAGGATCACTGGGGGTGCAGAAGGAGGTCCTGGGGAGCAAACAGGACTGAGGGGGGATCTCACAGAGCACAGGGGGGGATGAGGGCTGAGCAGGGACATGGGGGTGGCTCTGTGAGAGCCCTGGACCTCTGAGCTGCTCCTGAAGGAGCTTAGATGGGACACTCAGGGCCGGGCTCAGCCCTCTGGAGCGAGCCTGACGCAGGCAGAGCTCCGTGGGTGGCCCTTGGCCCCCGTTTGGTTGCCCAGACTGCTCCCAGGGAGGGCTGCTGGCTGCTGGGAGGGTGATTGGGAGCAGTGTGACAAAAGCCATGTCTGCCCTGTGAGAAACGCGAATGGGGTTGAATCCTCCTGGTTTGGAGGATGTTTTGGTTCCTCAATCAGGTTCCTCAGTCTGGGGACTCTGAACAACAAAATGCTATTTCTGCCTTTTTCATAACCCTCTGGTTCCTTTTTCGTTGGGGCAAGGGCAAAATAATCACTGCAGTAGCTCATTGGAGGAGCCAGAATACATTGATCCCAATGGAATCTGGGGGCAGAATGAGCCCTTTCTGAAGGGGCACGTGTCCGATGTCTGGCACGGGAGGGACGCTGCCCAATGCTCCAGCACACGTGGGATTGGATGGTATTTCCACAGAAAAGCACAGGGATGGGGTGCTCAGAGCAGACCCTGAGCAGTGCCATGGGGCTGGGGTCACCCTCTGGCAGCAGCAGAGCCCAGGCCATGCAGGGATGCTGCTGAAAAACCCCCAGAGCACTGGAGGTCACTGGGGGCTCAGCCACCTCGGTGGCAGCACCAGGGCTCTGCAGGATGAAACCTCAGAAGGGGGGATGAGAAACCAGTGGGAAATGCTGGTCCCAATGTGCCATTCCCCTGAACACCCCACGGGCAGGTGGGAACACTGGTGTCCCAAATACTGCTGTAAACCTGTAACCCTGCAGAAACCAGAACCCTGGGCTGGAACTGCTCTGTCCCGAGCTGTCCAATCTCCCAGCACAAACCTGACTCCCACAGCAGCCAGAGCTGCTGTCCTGTGGTTGCAGCAGCAAGAAGGGGAATTCCTCTGACTAGAACAGTCCTGGTGCTGCATTCCCAGGGGAGCAGAGCAGCTAACTTAGTGATGTTGACATAAGAGATGCCCTTGAACTGGTATTATAGGACATATGCTCAATTTATTGGGAAGGGGTTTATTAATTTGCCCACATGATGTGTCACAGGACTGTCTGCTAAGTTTACATCAGCTATTCACAGTGATATCAGGTGCCCTTTATCAGATTCTGCATCAGTCCACTCGGAGTGAGACCACAGAGGAGCAACTGCTAAGGGCTAATAAAGACAGTGATAATGGTGCCAGTAAATGAGAGTCGTGTTTGGGGTGTTCCTGTCAGCCCAAATCCAGGCAGACAGGAGTCGGAGACACAAGTGGTGGAAAGGTCAGGCAGGGTCATGCCAGCACAGACTGAGCAGGAGCTGCTCAGGGCTGCAGTTGGCACTCTGATGACACAGCAGTGTCCCACCAGGACAGGCTGGAGCAGAGCCACACAGAGCCCTTGTCCCACTGCAGAGGCTCCACATCCCCTCTGCTCCTCTGGGATGTTTGTGCTCAGGGATGCCACAGGGGCTGTGCAGGTCCTTCCTGCAGCTCCAGGACTCATTGCTAGAGCAGCCAGGGGGTGGGAGAGCAGATGGCTGTGGGCAGAGATGAGCTGAAGGTTGAGGAGTAACAAGCTCATCCCAGGTATTGGGGTCTGGGCAGGATGAGCTGCAGCAGGGCCAAGGGGTGGAGGGGAAGGCAAACACAAATACTGGACAGGCATTGCTGCAAGGTTGCACTGAATGCACCCTCTGCTACAAAGGAGGACCCAATATTAATTCTCAGACTCCTTGTGGAAATACCCTCCCGTATCACTATGGGATGAGATAAGCATCAGCACAGGATAAAAAAAAATTAAGCACATAAGGATAGAGAAGGAACTGAGGAGCTTTTACAGCATTTACCCCACGCAATGGGGGTGTCCCTGTCCCCACACAACCCAAGGCTCCACCATCACCAGAGCTGCTGCAATTTGGCTGGTGGCTGTGGATATCCTTGGCAGCTCCAGCCTCTACATTTACCCACTTGGCAGGAGGATTTGTTGGGTAAGGCTGCAGCCACGTTCCTGAGGTGGCCCTGGGAAGTTCTCCACCTCCTCCTCCTCCTCACCTTGCTGCTCAGCTGCAGGGGCAGGGAGGGGAGGATGCTGTGGAAGGCTCTCCAAAAAGTGCCCTGGAGGCAGAGAGAACCACCTCTGTGCAAAGCCTGCCTGTGCCAGTCCGGGCAGAGCCCTCATGACATCAGCTCCCAACCAGCTCCACAACACCCCGAGGAGACCCTGCTGTGTGCCACGGAGAGAACCTGCCCCAGCTGTGCTGGATCCACACTGCAAAACAGCCAGCCTGGAACCTCACAGAGACTCTCTGCTCTGTCCCCAGAGCCCCTGGGGCCCTGCTGACACCCAGATCCCTTCCAGGGCACAGGAGATGCTGCTCTGTGCATGAAGGTGATCCCCACCTCAAGCAGCACTGGCCTAACAAAGGTTGAGATCGCCCCAGAATGGCATTTTTGGTAACTGGGGATTTTACACCAATTTAACCATTCCCTCACCCCCTGCTGAATCTGCCCCCTCTCTGTGCACCACAGCATCCATGAGCAGAGCTGTCCCCACCCTGGGAACCAGTTCAGTAGCAGGGCTGCTGTGCTGATGCTGATCTGGGGGAGCCCCAAGAGCCTCGGGAGCATTGCTGGGGTTCACACCTGTGAGGTTCCCCAGGCTCACTCAGGAAGGAGCAATCCCAGGACAGTTTTCATTGCCTTGCCTCTCTAAGTCCCCCAAACCTTGTGTTTAAGCCTGTCATCAAGCTGACTGTGAAATGGCATCGAATTAACCTGGCTGTGAACACCTGTTTGCAAACGTGACCGCGCTGACTCTGCTTTGGGGTGTTTCCTACACACAGCCAGGAGAGTCCAGACTCCCAGCCCATCACCCCAGAGTGGCAGCAGGCTTTGCTGGGAGTCTCCTGCCAGGGAGCAAGCCCTGCCTGGCTGCAGGCAAGGACCTACAAGCCCACAGGAGCCCGGGACAGGTGTTCCTGCTGCTCCCACTTGTGAAGGCATTGCGAAGTGTGGGAGGGTGCTGGAGACTCTGTAATTATAGCCTGTGAATTTAAATCCCACAGTTTGCAGGAGTTCTGGGATATTTCATGCAGCGTAAGCTCAGCAACACCTTCGTGACAACATGAAGACTCAGAAGTTTTTGCCTCGCTGTAGCAAGGTGTGAGCGTTCATTAACCCTCACACCACCGGTGATACTCACTGTAAATGATGGGGAAAAGAGCAGGAAAAAAAGAGGAAAAGGTGAAAGAAAACACTCAGAGGTGCCTTTGGTAGCTGCAGAACTCAGGGGAGGCCTTTGAATCATAGAATTATGGAATTCCAAACTGCTTTGGGATGGGGCGAGCTCAAAGATCCTTTTGTTCCACACCCCTGCCATCACATTCCACTAGACCAGGGTGCCCATAGCCCATCCAACCTGGCCTTGGCTGGGCTGTTCCTGATTCCCTGCTTGGATTTGCTTCTGCCTCTGAGCATGAAGCAGCAAATAAAGGGAGAGGTTCCCTTGTTATTCACGTTATCACTTTGAATTTTCTTCACCCAAATGAATCCCTGTTGCAAATAGAGAGACACAGCTCCTGCCATTCTACATTAACCCCCTCGTTCTCATCTCCTTTTTTCAAAGAATTCCCTTGAGTTTAGAGGGGTTCATATTGGGCTCCCAAACTGAGGGACATCACCAGGGATGGGAATCCTTCATGCTCTGGATCTCAGTTCCCACTGTGGAGAGCAGCAGTGCTCCATGGGCTGCTCTCTAATATGTGCAGAGCACTCGGGGAAGTTGATGATTTCCAAGCCATGAGTATTAGTTATGCACATTGTTTCAGCATTGCCCATTATCTTGGCATTTTTATTGAATAGATCTATCAGTCAGCCCTGCTTCAGAGGCCACACTGCCCTGTTTGCCACCTGCAGCCTCAGCAGTGCCCTCCTGCCTGGGACACAGGCACAGCCTCACCACCCCACCAAACCCCAGGGTGATGCCCATCACCAGCAGTGCCCCTGAGCTCTTTGGGATGTAATGGGAGCCTTGCTGGAGTTAATTCCCACTGATTTGTGCAAGTACTACTGAATTGCATCTTCAGCCACCTGAGATTTCCTTGCTGAACCTGAAACAGGCTGAGGCTCAGGCTGACCCAAGTTTTAAAGTCCTTCCTTCACTCTCTTATCATAACTCAAAGAGCCAACAGGCTGTTTCCTCTGGAATAATAAATATGCCTTGAAACAGAGGTTAAAATAGGGCCAGAGAGTGCTGGGAGCACTGGGGCAGGCAGTGACACGTTTTGTGTTGCTCCTTCTCCTCTCTGTATCAGAGGCAGCTCTTCCTGCTCCAGTGCTGCCCCAGGCTCGGATGGGGATGTGGGGACTGACATTTTTGGCCCCTCCTGGATGAGGGAAGCACCAGGCAGGGCAGGAACACCTCGGCTAGGTCTTTCCCAACCTCATAAAGAAACAAAGACTGTAACTAAGTAACATCATTGCGCAATGCTTTGTCTAAAGCATTTTTTGCTCTCCCTGTCCTCACTGGATGGGGGTGACCAGCAGATGGAAAATCTCACTGAGGGAGACCCTTCCCCATTCCCAAAACTGCCTGTAATTGGGTTTTGGATTCCTAAGTGACAGTGGAAAATGCTTCTGAATAAGATACCAAGTGACACCAATCATTTACATGTACCAAAGCATCAGCTTCTCACCAGCTGCAGGTTTTCTAAAAATGGGAAAAATTTTTTCTCTGCTCCTCTGTCAAAAATGACTGTGAAGTTCAAGAATGACTGTGGGGTACAGGCAGAGAAACTTTCCATCCATGACCACAGAAAGAAGCAAGAGGCAGGTGAAAATGCGGGGTGAGTGATGCCTTCGTGTGAGCACATCTGTGCCGAAAAAATACATTTGAGCTTGAACTTCTCCTCAGCCCAGACATGAGCACTTCAGGCTGGTTTATCTTTAGAAACAGCAGGAAAGTTGGGAGGCATTGGGAGGTTTTCTAGAGCAGCTTGTTTGTACTCAGCCCTTCAGCACGGCCGTGTCATAGATAAATAGATGTTTTTCCCCATCATGGCTGGCTTTGCCTTTCACTGCATTCATGAGAGCAGAACAGCAGGTCTGAGCCTCCTGCCTGGGTGAAACTCCATTGACACGAGTTGTGAGACTTGCACAAATGAGAGCAGAGTTCGACCTCTGGCTTTGAAGTATCCTTGTCCCAACAGATTTATCACCAGGGCCACACGAAGGCCTTGAAAGAGAGGAAGCAGTTCTGTTTCACAGCCCTTTCTTCCCAAAAGTTTGTTTGCAGTTGTCCTTTTATTATTATCTTAGCTCCAGTGATTACACTTTGGGGCCCCTCAAGCTTTGAGGGCTTTTTGCTCCGACAGAATCCCAGGGCTGTTAATGAACAGATTATTTTAAAATAAAAAATCACTTGTTAAGTGGGTTTAGCTGGTTGTGGCCCTGGTATCAGATTTTAGTTGACGACTCATAATTAGTCACTGCAGAAGGATGGGTGAGTGGGAGGCAAAGGGTTACGAGGGAAGG
Organism: Catharus ustulatus; assembly: GCF_009819885.2. Taxonomy (NCBI): domain Eukaryota; kingdom Metazoa; phylum Chordata; class Aves; order Passeriformes; family Turdidae; genus Catharus; species Catharus ustulatus. The sequence goes on from NC_046232.1 coordinate 17,847,669, forward strand.
CTGGAGAAAGGAAAGATACGTATCATTAAATAAAAATGTGACCACCCATGATTACAAGTGTTGTAGTCCTCCTTTTAACAAGCACACACCGTACTTTCATTAACCCGGGCCTGCCTGAATAGCAGCCTGTCTGGCCGAGCGGGCAGTGATTTTGTAAAAGCTGGCCCTAATGACAAAGACAGGCCACCTACCCTGAACTTTTCTCTATGACTTTATTCTTCAGCAGTGCTCAAGTGTAAATAAACTTGTTTACTCCCATCAGGATGGTAATGAGAACGAAGCCTTATTTGTTTCTCCACAATGACAAAGTAATTTGTGCGTGGCCCAAGCGGGGAAAGGGGAGTCTGGGGGGCAGCTCTGCTCTGGGGACCCTCCATAGGCAAACTTGCTGCAGTCAGTGTTTTCCTTTGCTCTTCATTGTGTGCCACGGGTCAGCGAGGGAGAACTTCCCATCCTCAAGCTCACACGTAGAGCTGGGGAGGGAAGAGCAAAGCAAACGGGGCAGTAAGTGAAGTGAGGAGTCAGAGCAGCCTACCCGGGAGGGAGAGAGTGACTAAGGGAGAGGGAAGGGGAGTTACCTGGTCAGGCTCGTGAGTCACTATAGAAAATGTACAGAGAGGCACAACCTGGTGCTTGGTTGGGTTTTTTCCACTCCGACTGGTGTCTCTGAAGCGTTAATGAATCACAGCAAAGCGCACAGAGGACGTATGGAAGGGGGAAGGGGAGCTGAGGCAGGGCAGGCGGAGGGAGCAGCTGGCACCACTGAGGGCCAGGAGCAAGGGGAGAGGCTGGAAGGGGACAGGGCCTTTCCAGGAAAGATGAGAATGAAGTGAGGGTTACTCGTGGGTGGCTGGAGCTGACTAAACTTGCTGTGACAGAAAGGGCCCCTTCTGGCCGCACTCACTCCCTGTGTGTCCTGTGGCCTCTCCCTTCCGAGGGTTTGGGCAGCCTGGCAGGTGAGGAGCTGACAGATGGAATCACTCCCTTCATTTTTTGGTATGGTTTGTTTTCAACTGATCAACCTGAGACAGCATGTATGGGAAAAGATTTGTTTTGAATGTTAAAACAAGCTGTTTATAACTGGAGTTTTTAATTGTTGCTGGAACTGGGAGCAGAGATGGGGTAGTGTGGTCCCAGCTCACTGTACCCTTAGCAAGGCAGGCAGTACAGATTCAGCTGGTGTTTGTTTATAATGTTGTTTTTCAGGAAGTTACAAATAATAGGTTTAGAAAAATAATTTTGAAAAATGTAAACAATCACTAATCTTCCCCCCCTAGAAAAAAATCCAAAACCCAACCAAAACAGAATTGAAGGAGGGGAGGAAAAAGGCAGCCCAGACAAAACACCCCTTGGCAGGATCCACAGGATCCTCAGGAACCCTTGTCATCAGCTCCAGGCTCCCCTTCCAGAGCTGGGAAGGCCACTGTGCCTAGAAACTGGAGAGGATTTTGCAGGGGACCCATCCTATGGGAAGCAGGTAGAGAAATGAGGATGGGGAAGCTGGAGCCCAATTCACAGATGCAGAAGTGGCCAGAGCTGTGCAGTGATTCCAAAGTGCAGATGGCTTTAGCAGAGTTTAGGCGTGTCTGGAGCACAGCAGGTACTTGGAAGGTGCTGAGGCACTCGGTAGGGAATAGAAATGTAAAATCCCTAAGGCCCTAGCATGTTACATTCCTGAGTTCCAGACAAGTATGTGGTTTTACCCCGCCACGGCATCGGGGCGCAGCCTGCTCGGAGCGCTGCATCAGTCAGGAGCAGAACTGGCCTAACTGCAGCTGCCTGGAGTGCATAAACACCCCTGACATGGGTATTTTAGCAGCATAAATATTGTCTCCTAACAGAGCTTTGGCAGAGTGGGGGCTAAATCTACATCCAAGGGCTACATCCAAGGCAGCCCCGGATCCCCAGTTCTCAGAGCTCTCACTGGCTTGTGCTCCTGCTGCACCTGAAACGTGTGGAGCCATTTCTTGTGGTGAATTCCCTCCATTTTGCCTGTGTAAATCAGGCCACTGAGCTTTGCAGAATGCATTCCCTGCCTGACTGCAGCCGTGGAAGTTCTGCTCTGCCTTCCATTGGTGTCGAGGTGACTCTGCAGAAGAGCTGTCCAGAAGGCCATGGGTACACGGCGACCTCGATCCCTTATCCTGCTTCCACCGGGCACAGCAACACTCCCAGCTGTGACTCCAGGGCAAACACAAACAGTTAATCTGGGTAATAACACTTCGCTCCTCTCTAGCACCTTCTTCAAGCACCTCAAAGTGCTTTTCAAACATGAATGCGTTAAAGCTTTGCCGCTCTCCTGATGGAAGTGAAAAGGAAGGCAAAACACAGCTCAGCGATGCTACACAAGCTGGAAAACTCTCCAAATTGTTTCCATGGGGACTGAAGCGCAGCCCTCTCCTCGAGCAGCCCACCCCTCCGAAATGCCACGGGAGCCGGAGCTCAGCCTCGACTGCTGCGAGATGGAACAGCAGAGCCTGGCTGGGGAAAGACCTCCCTTTTAAAAAACAGGTTTGTGGTGAAATATGTCTAGGAACCAAATCACGGAATCCTCCAGAGCAAGCACCTGATGCGACTCCTGTGGGAAATGAGGGTGTGCGCGGAGCTGCTCCATGTGTGAGGAGCAGAAAGCCCAGGCGGGGCTGCGGGGCTGTAAAACCTCCCCGGTGCTGCACAGCATCCTCAATGACCTCGTTTTCCCAACTCACCCCAGCCAGCAAACACAACACAACACAACAAAACACAACGCCCTTCCCAACACCGCCTCTGCTCTCACTCAGAAATAACAATGTCACCTGCGGGACCTGGGGCACCACCCTGTCCCAGGGCTGTCACCCCACGCCCGTCTCGTTCTGATGTTGTCTAGCGAGGAAAACCTGACAGAGCCCCAACGCAGGGAAATACAGGATCCACATTCCTTGCACAAGCACCTCTGCTGCATGACTAAGGATGCAGATGCCCTCGGGCTGTAGAGGAGCTGCATCAATGCCCAAAAATCACAGTATCTTTGTGCCTCTTTCCTGTCTGCTCATCCTCACACCTGCTGTTCGCAGGGCTGAGTTTTTGGGTTTCCAGTTCTGCACCCTCCGACCACAGAGCTGGAGCTCTCACCTGAGGGCTGAGCCTGTCTCCAGGGCACAGGAATGTTGAGAGGAACCAGATCATTGCTTTGGTTCTGAATGTACCAAAAAAGTGCTGCTTCAGAGGTGCTGGCAAAGGTGAGGTAAGGACCAGGTGACTTTTCTCTCTGAGACAGACTTAATAAGGGGCAAAATGGAGGCCAAAAATTAACGCTTGGATTGGAGCACTGAACCCTGAAAAGACAAAATAACTGCATGTATTTGTTCCTCTGAATGACAGGAATTCATCACCCTGACATGGCTAAATGTTACTTCCTAATTCAGATTTGTTTCATCCAGTGAATTGGAATAATTAAAATGGTAGTTCCAGCCTGGCTCACAGGCTCTCCCATACCAAACCACAGCTAAATCTGATGAGCACCAGCAGGCAAATGAAAAGCCAAAGAGATTATTAAAAATCAGTGTAACACCATAATAAGCACCGAGATAAATGAAAATAGCACAGTACAATTTAATGGTGGGGGTCTGTTATAAATTGTTGAGTTATTTGTATTTCGGGATTGATTGCCACAATAACTGCCTTGCAGATGTTCCTGTTGTTAACCCTCAAGGCCTTCAGCAGGACAAATGGCTCAGGCTATCATTTATAAAAATTACTTCTTTCAAGGCTTTTTGAGCTTGTGATTAAATATTGTCCTAAATGAGGATGGGTTAATGGTCAGTATGACTGGAATAACAAATTAGATTCATCCCCCTTTAGCTGCCCATCAAAATGGGCAAGGGCATGGGAGGAGGAGCATTAAGATTTGTCCTGCCAATCCAATTGCTTGAAGTTTAGACAAGTCTGAGATAAAAATGGGATAAATTTGAAAACGTCTGTCCCACCACTGCTTTATAGAACACTAAAAATCACTGCATGGCTTGAGAAATGCATTTGTTTGTGCATGAAGAACCTTTAAATGTCTCTCCTATGTGGAAACAGTCACTGTGTTCCTAACCAGAATGACACGGAGGGTGGAATGGGGCGTGAAAAATTTGGGGAAGTATCAACACAAGGGCTGGAAACTCCCATTTTGAAGGTTTAACCCCAGCTACCAAGGCTAAGAGGAGATGAGAGACCAGCCTGGCTCCTGTGAGCTGCTCTCCTGTCCCTGTGCACTGCTCCAGCTGAGGCAGCACCACCCCAGGGCCACCGCCCTCTCCCAAGAGAACAGCTTCTAACCTTAAACAACAATCACAGCTGATGGTCAGACACGGCCAAAAGATTTTGGGGCAGTGGAAAACAGGAGGATAGAGCTGAAGGCAGAGGTGGTGCATCTGTGTGAGCAGATCTGCCACTTCTCCCTGCACAGACGCCCGGCTGACAGACAGCACAAGAGCAGCGCTGTTGCTGAGGCTCCTCTGAATATTTTGGGACTGATTAAATTCTGAGTGCAAATGCTCTCAGCAGTTTCCTTGCAAACAACCTGCTGTTAACAAAAATGTGATCAACAGCCTCTCAGGTGTGTTTTCCAGAACCTAAAATAGCCCAGATGCAGTGCTGCCCTTCAGCAACCCCCAAACTGGGGCAGCCAAAACACGGGTGGGAGGACAGGAGGAGGAGGCTGGAGGCCAAAACAATGTAGAAGGCTAAAACAAGGTGAGAGGATGAAAAACGGCTGAAATAGGGTGCCAGGCTGAAAACAGGGTTGCAGGCAAGGAAAAAAAGAAAAAAAAAAAAAAAAAAGCAAAAGGAAAAGAGGACTGCAGTCCAGTCCCAGAAGGGAAGAGGAGGGAGGTTGAAAATTATGGGAGGTTCAAAAAAGGGTATAAGAGGAGTGTCCAACTGTAAAAGGGGGTGTCTGGCCAAAAATGAGGGTGTCAGGCCTAAAGAGGAGTGGGAGCTTAGGAAGATCATGATTTAGTAAAGGGGTTGGAGGCTGGTGGGAGGCTGAACAGTGGGATGGGAGGCCAGAAAGGGAGGGTGGGACACCCGGGGGCCAAAGATGGGTGGGAGGTCAAAAAATAGTGGGAGGCCTGGAGGCAGTGGGAGTTTGCAAAAGAATTGGACACCAGGAGGGGTTGGAGTTCCAAGGAGAGTGAATGGGAGACCCAAAAGAGGGGGCAGGCTGGATGGAGTGGTCTTGAAGAAGACCAGAAAACCAAGAAGAAGTGGGAGGGGCACAGAGGTGTCCTCCAAGAAAGCTCCAAGTGCCATCTTTTCCCAACGACTCCTGTGTTGCAGCAAGGAATATCTGTCATCCAGGCTTAAACTGGGGGATATTAATCAGAAAAAAAAAAAGGAAAAAACCCAAATGATGTAAGAATGAATCTCAACTCCCACCTCCAACATCCAAAACCAGTAAAGGAGAGCATCCCATTAGATCAGGACCCAGCACCAACCACGAGGCTGCTCAGCCCCGGGGACATCAAACAAACCCGGAGAGGTGATTCTGATGGCATTTATGGGCCTCTCGGCTATCGGGAGGAACAATCTCCTCGTAAAAGCCCAGTGAAACCCTGTAGCAACACCCTGCGATAACCACATGAAAGGCGGGTCCTGCCCCGTGGCTTTTGTCGCGACAGCGCGGAATGTCGCACGCAGCCCAGGTTGTGTCCCCGCTCCTCCCTGGGCTGCTCCTGCAGAAAACAGGGTATCCAAGCAGGAGGAACAAAGCTATTTATATCCTAAAGTGTTCTTTTACGCTTGGGAGCTGAGACTGTAGCCTCGGCATCAAAGATAACTTCATAATAGCCTTTTAGTGGAAATAACCCTTATTTACAAGAAAGTTCTGTCGCTAGGCTGAGATGTAAAACAGGAGCAGTAGATATTACTCATAATGCACTGGAAGAGTTTATTCCATACATGGCCTTTTAAAAAGCTTCTAAAAGCAGCAATTTCAGGTTGGAAATCATGGAGAAAATCTTGGACCTATTGAAGAAGCACAAGCAATTTCCTTACCTGTGTTATGAGGAACATCTTAGCTTATGAAAGCCCAGCAGATTTTTTAAATCTAATTTATTTTTTATCATTTATTCCATTTTGATTACCTGGACAGTGCAGCAGATTGGTGTCTTTTCTGCTCCTGGATAATTTAACTGTACTGTTAAGAACACTGAAGAAACTACATGTTCTTTCAATTTCTTAAGAATAAAATAAAGTAACCCACAACAAATGCAGTGAAACCAAATGGCCTTTATCTACAGCCCCAAACTAGTGATATTAATTCTCTATGTCCTCCCCATGACTTTTCTAAAGTGACCAAAACTGGGGCAGTTAAATTATCTTGTGCTGTTCCTTCAAGAAGGGAAATGCTGTCCAGAGACAAGAAGTATAAATACCATAGATGGAGTAAGTTATTGCAACACCACCATCATTTTATCTCTGTGGTATTAGCCATCTTTGCTCCTTTCCTCTTTCCTTGCGTTCAAGTACAAGAGCAGAATTTTGTATTAAAAAAAAATTAGATTCTGTTTTAGTTTAATTAGCACAGGAATGAACCCAGGACACAGGGAATGAAGTTGCCAACAGTTAAGTAGCAGATATACCACACAGGAGATACCTCACATCCAACCAAATGTGCCACATAATACACTTTTTAAAAAGTATCTAAGGCGTATATTTTTATTATTTTTGCACTACTGCAGCCAGGTTCTCAAGTTAAGAAAACAAGGAAATACTAAAATCTGTGTGGTTTGGTTGGAGAGTGTTTGCAACTTCAGACAAGGAGCAAAAGTTATGTAAAGGGCCGGGCACAAAGTTCTCCTGAGTAAAACACACCATCTAGAGGTGGCCACAGCTTCTGCAAGTGCTCCTCAGCAAAATGCAGGCAGAAGTGATTAAACTGCTCAGAAGGAAAATCACCTTGATAGAGGCAACAAAGTGCCTTAATCACAACCTCTGCATTCTTTGCAATTAATATTTCCGAGGGAGTTTCTAAAAAAAGGCCCTTCTGCACCAAGTCAAATAAGGCTCCTGTTTTCAAAGGCTTTTCAAAAAGAGAACCAGGTCACTTCTTGTGCCTGGAACATCTGAAGGTCACAGGAGGATGTGCTTTGCTCTGGGGGCTGTGGCAGGTAGGGAGGTACAAATGACTCTGCTGACACGCTCCTGCTTTCAGCTTATAGCTCTGCAAAGATTTATCCAAAGGGGGGAAAATATGATAGGATGGCACATAGGGAATTGATCTTCCTAAAAGAAAGAATAAATCCATAAACTGTGAAACTCCCAGTGAAGCCAGGAAGGACGGTGTAGGTGCTGCAGGGACTGTGGGAGTGGCAAAGCATTCTCCTGGTCTGGAAGCAGAGAGGAGCCTCAGTTCCAGCCCATGGAGAATCATTCCCTGACCCAGCGACATTTTAGCCAGTTTTTGAGGGTCTCCAGGCTTTGTAGAGCCCCAGAAAGGGGATGCAGAGAGCTGAAAATGGGGACATACCTGATATTCATTTAACAGGAAATGGCTGGTGTTTGCTTTATGTTCTCTCTTACAAAGCAGGGTGGCCATGAAAGCCAAAAGGTGAGGATGGGAAATACTGTACTTCACACTCCCACCCACCACAGGAGGATATTCCTCCACTGATCTAATTGCAGGAACTGCCTGTAAACAAAAACCTGTTTTGAAACTCTTATATAAATAGCAATCCCAACATCTTGCACCATTTTAATGAACCCTGTTTTCTTCGCGTCAACCCATCTCAGGAACGTCGGAATCAGAACATTTCCCCAGTGACAGCTTCATCCTTTAAACTCTGCAGATGAGAGAGCACGCGGAACAGGCTGTGCTGAGGCAGGATTAAGAGTTACCAGGGTGACACTTTGTAGTTTGGAGGATGCTGACAAGGAGCCTCACAAAAGCATAAGACCTTCGCTGGAGCTGAAGCGACACAGAGACCCAATTTACCTCAGCTGTCACTGAAGTGGCAAAAGAAGATTGTAAATTCACCCTCTCCAGCTCTTTGATTCTCTTACTTGTGCATTACAGCTGAATTCCTAGGGGCAGGATGTGGCAGCAGGATTCACCTTGGGAACAGGGATGCTCCATGCCTCCACCTTGGAAGTGCTGAAGGTCTTCAGTTTCCCTTCTATCAAGGTTTCCAACATGTTTCTTCCCACAGAGAAGGAGAAATAACTGTGGTAGCAAAAGCCTTTAGCAGTTTTTAGTTTGCCCACCGTTGGTTGACTACATCAGGTTTCTTTCCCTTCTTCTGCAGGTGCAAATTAATTCATTAAAATTTTCAGGAAGAAGGACTCCAGTTATTCACTAGGCATTTCAGGTGCCCACATATTTGCACCAATCAGGTGATTCTTGATGCTCCACTGAGTGCTGGAAACCCAAACACAAAACTTCAAGATCTGTCTCAGATATGACTTGCTCAATTTTTGCCCCTTTAAGCATTCCCTGCCCTAGCCCACAAATTCCTTGCTGAATTGCAGATCCAGGCCCAGCATTAGCAGGCACCATATATAGCCAATGGAAAAGTAGATCCCCCAGCCTGGAAAGCTGTCCCACATCTACAGAGATTTACTTATGGCGTTTTTTCAAGAAACCAGAGATTTTTCATAAAAGCAGAGATTCAGCATCTACCATTTTCAATGATGAAATAATAAAAATGTATGAACACCGCTGCAGCAGGAAAGCAGTCAATTTGTCAGTAAGAGATGACAAGGTTGGACGTTTGGCTGGACATCCACAGTGGGCCCTTGGGAGCTTGTTTAGTCCGGCCGGTGCCGCTCTGTGTGGACCTCAGTGTCACCCGGGGTTTTTAGGACAACAGTGACATCAGAGGGAGAAAAATCCTCGTAAACCACAGGAAGGTACCTCTTCCCAGAAGCATAGTGGTTTCCTTCATAAAAGAACAGCAGGTGTTAGAGTGTCACCGAGGGACTTGCTTCGACCACAAAGCCAAGAAAACGCAAGTGCCTTTAGTAAATCTCGGCTTCTCAGTGACCTCTGAGGGAGCAAATCTGCCAAGGCTAAATTGGCTGACTTTTAGGCCAAAGCCAACGATTTATCTGTGTTGGTTAGGCTCAAATCCTGGAGGCTTTATTGAGATTAGAAGAAAACTTACTCAGCAGAGAGCAAAGCAGCAGCCAAAATTTGGCCTTTCTGAGGGCAGGGAGGTGTAGTGCTGTGGGAAGGCTTTGGGAAGGGTGAGACAGGGCAGCAAAGTGCCCAGAGCAGGTCAGGGTGGTACATCTGTGCCCTGAGCCCAGCTCTGTGGGGCTTGTGCCAAACTCCAGTCCTTTCCATGCAAGAGCTTTGCTTGGGAGGGGTCTCAAGGAGCAAACACAGAAGTGGGAGCTGTGCTGCCTTATGTGAAACAGCAAATTCTGCAAAACTCCCAGTGCTGCAGCACTGGCTGAAATATAAATGTGTGTGTGTCAGGGAGGGAGAGGGAGAGAAGAATGCCTGGGGAGATGAGAAAGGCTGAAATGAGTCACTCCTCGTCTTTTTTGTCTAATTTGGTAGATAATGCAGGGTGTGATGCTTCACTGCCTCCTCGCTGAGTTCCAGGCAGTCAATGAAAGGATCCAGCTGGATCCAGCCCTTATATGGAGCAAAACGAGGCCGGGAGCAGCGGGCACAGGGACACGCAGGCTGCAGGCGCTCGGCCCTGAGGTGAGATGTTCTTCTGCTGGGCAAAGGTTTATGGTTGTGACACGGGGTCAGAACTGGAGGAGTTCCACTGCAATGTAGTGTTGTGAAGTGGTAGTTCATACAAACACAAGCCCAGCCACAGCAGGTGATGGCAAACAGAGTAAACCCAGAAATCCCTCGTGGGGAGTGAAGCACCCGGGGCTGTGCTGGGGGTGCAGGATGAGCCCCAAAAGCGCAGTCCCAGCCAGGAGGATAATTCCAAGGAAGGGGGATCAGAACAGCAATGCAGGAGCCCCTAAGCAGGGCTGGGCTCCTGACTAAACAGGGCTTTCTTCTCCGAGCAGCATTTGGCTCCGTGAGCTTGACATTGCTTCCCAAGCCTGGCCTCGCTCCCTGAACGGGACTCAGCTCCCTGAGCTCGACGTTGCTTCCGGAGCCCGGCTTTGCTCCCTTAGAAGGGCTCTGCTCTCTGAAGGGGGTTTTGCTCTCTGAAGGGGGCTTTGCTCTCTGAAGGGGGCGTTGCTCCCCTAGCGGGAGTTGGCTCCTTAAGCCGGGCTCTGCTCCCCGAGCGGGATTCAGCTCCTTAGGCCGGGTTTGGCGCTCTGAGCCGAGCTCAGATTCCCGTGCGGGAATTTGGCGGGAGCCGCCAGCGGCCCGGCAGGGGGCGCCGCGGGGCCACGGGGCGGGGCTGGGGGCGGGGCCGCACGGAGGGGGCGGGGCTGAGGGGGCGGGATCGCACTGAGGGGCGGGGCCGTGTTTGGGGCGGGGCCGCGCGGAGGGGCGGGGCCTGTCCCGGGGCCGCGCACTCCCCGCAGCGCCCGCTGTAGCCGCGCAGCTCCCTCAGCCCCGGGACCACCGCGTCCCGACCCCGCGTCCCCGACAAGATGTGGCGGCGCTGGGAAGCGGGATGGGACGAGAAGAGGGAGCTGCAGGAGCTCAACTCCCGCCTGCGGGTCTTCGTGACCCGCGTGCGGGAGCTGGAGGAGGAGAACCGCCTTCTGGCGCGGGAGCTGGCGGAGCTGCGGGAGCAGGAGCTGATCGGGCTCCAGGTGCCCGAGCAGGAGCTGGCCTGGCTGCGGATGCAGCTGGAGGAGCTGAGCCGGGCGAAGCTGGAGGCGGAGCTGGAGCGGGACGGGCTGCGGCGGGAGCTGGAGGAGCTGCGGGCGCTGGGCGCGGAGGTGCTGGGGATGCGGCGGCGCCTGGAGCCCGAGCTGGCCGGGCAGCGGGCGCTGCTGGAGCGGCTGCGGGGCGAGTGCGTGGCCCTGGAGGAGCTGCTGCTGGAGCTGCAGGCCGAGCACGGGCACATGGCGGAGCGGCAGCGGCGGGAGGCGGTGGAGATGCGGGAGCTGCGGCTGAACCTGGCCGCCTTGCCGCCCCCCTTGGCCGGGCTGAGCCTGGAGGAGCTGGAGGAGACCTACGAGATGCTGCTCAACCAGAGCTGCCGGGAGACGCTGCTGCGCTACCAGGAGCAGATCCAGGTGCTGCAGGAGCAGGAGGCGCAGCGCAACCGGGAGAACGTGGAGCTGCTGCGGGAGGAGAGCCGGCAGTGCCGGCAGCACCTGGAGGATCTGCACCGCCAGGGCCAGGAGCTGTGCGCGCTGCGGGAGCGGCTGGAGCAGGAGATGCTGGCCCTGCAGGACCGCCACGGCGCCGAGCTGGAGGAGTACCAGGTGGGTGCCACATGGTCCCGGGACTGTCCCGCTTCCATCCTGCCCCCCACGCCTGTTTTGGGGCTCCCCGACACTCCTTCTGCCACTCGCCTTTTCCCTTCACGTGAGCCCGAGTTCCCCATCCCTGCTCCTGGCTCTGCTCCGGGAGCTGCTAAAACCCCTGGGGCTCGCTGTGGTGCAGGGCTTGCCCACCCCAGCCCCCCGGGTTTTCCCCAGGTGCAAGGGGAGCTGCCCCAGCAGGAGCCTTTTGTGCTGAGCCCTCCTCTGTGTGGGGCTGGGAGTCCCTCGGAGCCCCCCGAGGGTTTGGGTGTGATCAAAGGGAGTCAGTGACCCTGAGGACATCGCCCTGGTGACAGGTGCTCCCTTCCCAACCTGCCCTGGGCAAGTGCCCAAGAGCAGGGAGCACACGGGCTTGCCAGGGCTCTGGCAGGGCTGGACACGGAGCGAGCCCCGTGGGACACGGCCTTGAGGGTGGCCTGTCCCAATCAGAGAAATAATCTGAAATTTCTTCCTGTTCTACACCCATTCCAGTGTGCCTTGGGAAAAACTTGTGGTCCCCAGCGCAGCTAAGAAAACTTTTGAGTGGTGTAAAGGCGAGAAGATGCTGGAGGTGGATGTTGGTGCTGTCCAGCTTGGTTACAGCATCTGCAGCTGAGGATTTGTTTGCTGTCAGGATGATGTTTGGTGTGATGTGCCATCCCCCTGTGCGTGGGAAGGGATCAGCTCCTGCCGGAACAGCGGAGCATCCGCTCATCCAGCTCGGGCTGGACAGCACATATTAGATCATGCAGCCCATCGATCCCTTTCCTGAGGGCAGCATTCCTTCTGTTCACTGTTAGAGCCTTTATTAACACCCTGCTGGAGCTCGGTGTGTGCCTGAAGCCCGTGTGCTTTGTCCAGCTTTGTGTCCAGCAGCCCTGGTAGATTATGGAGATGTTGGCAGCTGGGAAGGGACTGGGACCTGTTGCTGTGTGTGTCTGGTTTTTGTACTCTGCTGGATTGTTTGGAAGTTGCATAGTTTGCAGATGCTGTGAACTGAGACAGATTAGGTATGTAAGAAGTAATTGGAAAGGCTCTTAACTTTTAAATATTTTTTTTTCCATTTTTGACAGGACAGTTCATTCTCAGTCACATATGTAAACATTCCCAAAGCTGTAGAAGATGACATATGTAAATCCTTTATTAATTAAATCTATCCAACAAAAAAACAAGTGAAAATGTAACGAAGAAAGAAACCTCTTCTCTTTTTCCATTTTATATTTAAAGTTTCTTAGGTTTCCAAAACATGGCCTTCTTGCTATTTGTATTTTTTAGGGGTTTATAATGAAAGTCAGCATTATTCAAACTGAAAACCTCTAAATATGAACTAAAGAGAGCATTTTGTGTAGCTCATTGTCCATGCTACAAGTTTTTCTTCTAAAGCCAGTGAGAATATCTTGTATTTAACATTTCAGCTCAGCAAGGTGTTTTTAAACCAGTTATTTGGTTGTATTTTTAAAGAATTTTCTTCAGAAGAGCAACTGGAGAAATGTGTTGTAGATGACAGCAATTTATTGCTGAAGTCAAATAACCAAAATCAATGGATGCCCTTGAATGGTCCTGATGCAATGCTCCAAAATGGATTGGTATTTTACACCAACGTCACAGACTTCTCTTTTACCCTCATGAACATTTGGCCTCTTTAGATTTTACAGAAAAAATAGTTTCAGATCTTAGTAATACAAGAAGACAAAAGTGTGTTGAAAGTATCTGACCATTTTCACCAGAAATTAAATATTGTTTAGATGTATATTCAAATTTATCATAAGGTCTATTAATTCTGAATGGTCGTATGTTTTGGTTTTAATGAGAAAGGCCTTTTTGCAGTTGCCAGTCTCCTGAGAAATAAAATCTTTTGCTCACATCCAGGAAGAAAAATTACAGAATGTGTAGGAGCAACTGTTTCTGGTTTCATTCTTGGGATCAAAGCTTTTTTTTTCTCTCACTCATTTCTTTTGCTGGTTGAAATATATTCAGCATGGGTTTTAAACTACTGTTTAAAGAGCATCAATTCCATGCTTATTTATTGTAGAGTGTCATGTCGAAATGATATGTATGTACAGATTAAAGTCAAGTTATGATTGTTCATTGCAGCTGCAATGGCAATTAGATTTATTCATATTTTCCATATATCATCCAGTTGCCTTATATGTTCATCTTTGCCTCCTGAACTGCCCTTAACACTGCTGAAAGCTTCAGTGAGGATAAATAGAAATAAGTATTTGGAGTTTTAATGTAGCTGAACCAGGCAGGCAGTAAATCATACACTGGAAAATTTTCACTGGTCCTGAGTGCTAAAGGGATGAACTCAGTAGGTCTCTTACTTCCATAATTTTAGCTGTATGCCATGAGAATACTGATGCAAAAACTCCTGGTGGTTTGAAAACCCTGAATTATTTGGGTGTAAAACCCTCCATGGCCCATCCTGCTGCTCTGAAATTAGGCAGATATTTTTCACTGATGAGAGTGGGTTTAGGATCAGTTCCTGTGTCAGCGTTGTGAGCTCGAGAGAAGGAGAAAACATCTTGTCAGATGCACATTTAATGTCGATTTGTCATGTGCCTTTTTCTGTGTACCAGTTTTGAGCCAGCCAAGTGCAGTGTGAGTTCCTCCCCTGCTGAGCCACTGAATGAGCTCTGGGATCAGTAAATAGTACCAGATGGAAAGGGCTGGGGCCTGGAATCCTCTGTTCCCTCTGTAGGTACAGCTTCAACAACCCAAGGAAATTCTTTCCCCCCTACTGCCCTTCTAAAATTTCCCAGTGCTGCCTGGAAAGGAACATAGGAAGGGTGAGAAAACAGTTTCTATTCCATTCCTTAGGCCTAGCAGGACATCACTGGGATTTGGGGGCTGTGATTGATGTGGCTGGGAAGCAGATCTTTCCAAGAGAGTCCTGTGTGAAGAAAACACAAGATCTGCCAAGTAGAGGTTACCTTTTGCAAAATGGGTTTGTTGGCTCCCAGTCTCCTGAGCTTTGATGGATTCTGTGCTTTTTGGCGTGCTTGGAGACAGGACTTGAGACCAGTTGTCTTCTGCTTTATGTTTGAGCATCAGTGATGGAGGGCTGGGTGACTGGCTGTCTGCCATCCAGTCTATAGAGTGTCTGCTCCCACTGGAATTAATTCCTTTGGAACTACTGCACAGCTGGCTGAGTTATGTGGCCCCTTATGGTAATCATTAACTCCAGCTCTTGGATCCCCAGTGCTCTCCAAACCCAGTGGGTAGAATCCAGGAGACTTTTCAAACCCAGGTTAGGGAACTTGGGGGTGAGGGACTGAAGCTCCTGTGATTTTAGATAGGTTTGAACAGCCCCTGTCTTTCAGAGCTCCCCACACTCTGTAGTCCAGTGTAGAAATTTCCTGTGTGGATTTTTCTGGGAGTGCAGCATTTTAAAGCTCTTTTTAAGGCATGCATGCACTTGTATAGGTTATTCTGTGTTTAATTGTGGGGGCAAGGAACATCTGAAAAATTTAACTTTTGTATCAGAGCTCTTAGGGATTAGTTTTCTCCTGCATCTTTTGCTGACTCCTGGTTCTGTTGCACCCTGGCCATTCTTTTCCTTTTAAAAGCAGGACCTTGTACTTTTCTTCCCTTTCCACCTCAGATTTTCCATTGTTTGTGCTGTTCTTGGACAGGATTGTTACCTCAGAGCTTCTAGAAGTCTTCATGGCCATGGGATGGTGCCTCAGCTGGGGTCTGCAGGAGGCTGTTGGGGGGTTTGTGGTGCTCTTTCAGATATGCACATATGATTTGTCTTATGCCATAAAAAGGGAATTTTAAGTACACTGAAGACTGTAGGCCAGGATTGTCACATCAAGGGAAACATCAGTGTAATCATTTAGCAAGAGCTGCAGAGGCAACTGGAGAAAGAGATTAATGTGTTATATAGAGAACTGTACCCACATGTATAGGCAAATATAGGCAGCTCCCTTCATAGAACTTTCTTTTTAGTTTTACCCAAAAAACCCCTGAACTATTAATGTTTAACATGCCAGCACTTCATATTCTTAGTTCTTACTTCTGCCTAGCACATCATGCTGGCATTAACAGCAGAGTCCCCTGCTGTAATTTCATTTTTATGCTATTGTTCATACTGTGATACTGGAGCACTTGCTGCCTGTAAGTGATATATTTTGAATTTTTTTGAAACTAAACCATCAGTGCCTTGATTTTTTGATTGCAAAGCAGTTGTCAGGATGAAATCTAAAATATACTGTCGTGAATTCCTGTTCAGTGTTGTATATGTGTGTGAGGTTTTGCTCTGTAATTGACATTTCAGAGTTCCTGCATAGTGCAGAATGACATGAACAAAACAGAATTGGGCCTTTGTTGATATTTAATTTCTGTCTTCCCAGCTCCCAGAACAAAGTGAAATCTATAGCATATTAGTTAGCAAGGCTAGATTTGGTACAAATATATATAAATGACAATTCACCCTACATGTGAGAGGTAACACCAGTGACTAAAGCACTTTCTGTTTTTTTTTCTTGCTTCTGTCATTTAGTGTAAATATATACTACCTTATATATTTAGTTGTGTTATATAAGGTCATACATAGTTATTGAGATGAAAATGAGGAATATTTTATCCATCTTCTGAGCAGCAGTTAGGACAGAGCTGGGTGGACCTCAAAGCAGGTATCCAAATACTGTAGAAAACTTGAAGGAATCACTGGAGGTTCATTTTTTACCTTGTGGGCAGTGTGGGTATCTTCAGATGCTCAAATTCCAAAACTTGTTTGAGCCCACACATCTGTGGAACTGAAAACACTGATAAGATTCTCATGGCAAAGCAATTGTGAAATTTCTGATCTCAAGTGTGATTTAAGCATGTCTTAAAATGACCAGATGACTCACATGTAAGTCTTGTAAAGAAGTGTATTTTCCTTGCTATGTGTGCTTAATGACTTTTGTTCAGGACATCTGAATGGGTTTTAATGTAGTATTTAGTATTTAAATTTAGTAGGGCATAATATGAATTTAGCATAAAACTTGCTTCAGGAACAATGTATTTCATCTTGTATGTGGAGGGGGGTCATAGAGCTGATTTCTTCTGGTTTCTGAAGCTATGGAACATTGATGTATTTTTGTATCAGTTTTTTTTTTAATTAAAAATTTTCTATTTTAAGGCATTCAAGTACACAGACTTTTATGTTCTTTCAAAACTAAAAATAATTTGTTTCTGTTCAGAGAATAATTGATGCCCTAGAAGAAGAAAAGCAGCTCCTGACCATGTCAATCACAGATTACCTGAGGGACTACCAAGAGCTCCTGCAGGTGAAAGCAGGCCTCATCCTTGAAATTGAAACCTACAGGTAAGATTTGTGGTCACACTTTATTGTCTAGATAGAGGATAATTTAAATCCCTTTTTATGGGTATAGGAGCCCCATTCATCCTCTTTCCAGCATTTAAAATATAAACAGTGAATTTGGGAGTCTCAGGGCTCTGAAGCCAATATAATCCATAGGAATCCTATTAACTTGGTACAAATACAGTGATATGTAAGAAACCTTCTTAGTCCTGGTCAAGTGGATATCAGATTGATGGGAATTTTTGGGGCAATATTTGGTTACAAGCTGAGGAGACAATATCCCTAAATTGCAATCAATAAAACTTGAGGTTATGTCATTGCCATCCACTTACATGGCACATTTAATTGTTTAAATTTGTTGATTAGTGACCACCTCTGCTGCACTGATGTAGGCAGTGAGTTCCCCATCCTTGTTGCAGTTGTAGGATAGCAGGAAGAAAACAGAAAAGTCTGTTTGGTTAAGTCCTGGCTTTCTCCATCCTTTTTTGTTATGAAAACATATTCAGATCAAGTGTGAGATAAGAGCAAACAACATCTCTGCTAATGAATCTTCAGGACTGTACCTCTCTCTCACCACTCAGTAGTTGTGGGGTTGAAAAGCCAGAGTAGTTCTCTTGTTTGGAGAGTCATCATGTACATGGCACAAAACTGATTTGGAATGAAAAAAATCCTAAATAACCCAAAACTGATGTGCTGGAGGAATATCCTTCCTTCTTGTAAAGATGATGTATTTTCTCCTACAAATAGCACAGTATTTTCAACAAATTTCATTGAGATACTGATCTTCAAATACAGAGGTGGGCAATTCTTATTGAACAAAGGGATAATTTGCAAAAATTTTAATGTCAGGCTACTTCTGTATTCTTTTAAAAAGACTGTCATTACCTTGTCTGCATGGGGTGCATTATTAATATTCAACCTGTGTAAATAGACAGGATATTTCCAGTTAAATATAATATATTCTTCTGTGTCCTACAGCATTAATGCTGTGTCCTGAGTGTGAGCCAGTAAGTCTGGATAAAGATAGCACCAGCTGAATTATGGGTGAGGTGTGTAGACTAAAGTGTGTGAACTGTCAATCTACTGATGCATATGAAATCTAATTTCAGTTGCACAACTGCAAATATGAGAAACTTGAAATAATTTCTGAGCAGCTTGATAAAGAGTAGTGAGCAGAGAATGTCTGTCTTCATGAAAGAGCACCAACAGTCTGTTCAAGATGCCTTGAGAATGTCTGCAAGGAGGCACAGACCAAGGCTGGTTTCTGGATAAGATAAAATTTGTTGGTGGAGTGGGATCCCTGTGATCCTTGGAAAGCCAGTAGTGTCTGGAGCATTACTGTGGAAGTGGTAGCCAACTGTGATCCTTATCTCTGTGTGTTAATTCTGTTAACTTTGCTAAAAAACATGATTCTTCTGAATGTAGTCCCAGCTCTGTTGTTGACTTTCACTGCTGTCCTTAAACTTTCTCCCTTGGTTTATTCATCTGCAAAACAGGATTATCACTGTCACAATAACAGAATTATCAGAGTTGTTTTGATGATTAGTATTCATCCAGAACTAGGAATGATAATGCCCAGATATTCAGTTGTTTGAAAACCTTGTAAACCCATGAAATTCTGGAACTTCTCCAGAGTTGTGTCACTGATTATCTGAGGATTATTGGTTTGTCTAAGGATTCTTTGCCCTGGTCAATGAGAGCAAAACAATTCAGCATCACCTGCAGTGTTTGTTGTCCAGTTAAGAAGCTCCTTAGTCTGTAGGGTTTCTTCATCTGATGGATGTGAATGCAACTTGTGTTGCATCACTGGTGACCTTGGCAAGGCAGATGTCAGTGGAAAAGTTAACATCTGCCCACTAAAGATGATCTAAAGATGAAAACAAGAGAATGGGCCTTGCTACAGAGAAAAAACATGCAAATGCCAGCAAACAGAATTCTTCTAAGATATCAGCTGAAAGTGAAAAGTTTTCAGCTGAAAGCTGAAACGTGATTGTTTTGTGTTTTTATGTTTATGCAGTTTTACCTATTCCTCTCTTTGTTTTTTTCTCCCTTTATTCAAGAAAATAGTTCCTTTGTTTTTGTGTCTCTCTCTCAACCCTGCTGTGGGAGGGGACCCAGTCAGTAAGGTTGAATAGGAGAATTCTGGACAGCTCACTCATGTACTTTTCAAGTCCTATTCTTCTCCCAAGTCTTTTTACCTACCAAAAAAAAAAAGAAAAAAAAAAGGGCATGTGAATGCAGCTTCAGTTGGTTTTCACAGTGGGTGCTGGCATATACCCTTGCTTATGCATGCTGGAAACACAAGACACCTCTTCACACTCAATCCAGCATCCTGAACTTCCCATGGAGAGGTTCCCACAAAAGCCCTGGCATTTCCTTTCCTCCTGGCCTTGTAGGTTAAGGGTGTGGTACTGGTCTTGGAGCCTTCTTTGTGCCTCCCACCCTGTGTTTTCTCTGTTTTACAATTTCTACAGTTCTGTTTCAAGGTCAGTTCTTTCCATTAGTCACCATTGCTCCTGGGGTGGGAAGAAGGATCATTGTTACAAGGAACTCCCTTCCTTGAGGTCCAAGTGTGTTTCCTCTCTGACTCTGCTCACCCTTCCTGCTCTGGGAGCTCAGATTCACTCAGGAACTGGAATATGTGTCATATGTGGCTTTGTGAAGTTACACCTCATGGGAATCTTCTTTCCTACACCCTCTTCTCACTGTTGAAGTAAATATTTATCAAGTGTCTCACGGTTTTGTTCTATGTCCTTAGAACCCTTCAGAACTGCAGCTACTTAACTGTGCTTAGGTTTTATTTCCTGGAAGAAGTGGTCACCCTGTAAAACTCCTGGTTTTAAAAGGAGATAGAAAACCTGCCTAGAATCAGACTTACTCTCAGGCCTTTCTCCTTAGCTGGCAGAAACTTCTCTTCACATGGCAGAGGCTGCCCAGAGCCTGTACCAATAGATTCAGGAGGCTTTCTGTCCTCTCTAAAATATGTTGTTGAAGGTTAAAACATTTCACTTTGAAATTCCAGTGTCATGCATTCTGTTCAGGTTACCACCCTGTATTCTGAATCACCAAGGGCTGTACAACTTTTTTTTTTTTTTATTTCCATGGTCATTGTTAGGCTCTCTGAACACACTTGCTAGGTGAATTTTCCACTTGTGTTCCTCCATCAACATTTCTGGCCCTTTCCATGCCTTCCTCTCACAAAATCATCACCAGCCATAGGATCCTCTGAGCTACTCTCCACAGCTTTTCCAGTCTCGTTACTCCCCGTTCATAACTTGTACCATCCAATAGATCCTAGTCCTGGATGGGTTTTATTTGGAGAACACACTGAGTGTTTTCAACACCTGGGGAATTTAACATGCAGTTACCATGTGTTCTTCATACTCCTCATCCTCCCATCCTGTGAGAGAAAAAGGATGTGGAATGGCCTTGACACCCCTTCCTGGAGAGATGGGGTTTTTTGTAACCCCTTAGCAAATACCCAGGTTCTAAAGAGGTTGAATTTTTACATCCTGCTGGCCAAGTGCCCATCTGAGATTTTGGTTTTCTATGGTTTAAACGAGTCTCATTACTGTCCTGAGTGACCATAATAAAATTTGCACTACATCCTTTTGTTCCCTCTCCCCACCCAACCACTTTATCTCCTTGTCCTGCTTTCATGGACTGGTTGTTCTTCTTGTCATCCAACACAGGGTGAAGTGCCTGTCCCTGCTAACTTTAGATAAATGACATTAATAATGAGATGAGCTAACGGTGCAGTTGGATTATTTTCTGGTAACTCTTAATTTAAGTGTTAACAAAATGGGAGTTTATGTCATTTGGGACCTGATTTCCAAGAAATAGGTGTCATGGTTATTTTTTTAGAAGAGTGCTGCTTGGGGCAATGTTTCTTTTATTATTACTACAAGTGCTTAGAAGTTCATACAGTTGAAATTAATTCTTCAGGCAGTTTAAGTTTAAAAGCAACCCTTACCACCAATTATTAGGAAAGGCAGAGGAATGGAGAAGCAAAATGAGTTGCATAAGCTCAAGCTATGGTCAAGCTGAAAACACAACCTGAGTTTGCTGGCTCAGTACAGTACACTGCCCTTTCTCGTGCCAGGTTAGTAAGCCAAGCTCAGTTTAACATTTTCTTGGTTTTTTGATAAGCATGAGGTCATACATATTATGAAGTGTCCAGTAAAACACTGATTCTCTGTCCAGTTTTACAGAGGTTTCAGGAAGCTTTGCCTTTCACTTTCAGTAGTAATACTTCAGATCCAGTTTTTCTGTTGGCTGCTGCCCTTTGCCATATACAGTTACCTCCTGGAACTTATTTTTAGTGACTTCATAGGTTGCTGCAGCAACTGAACAACTGTTGTTTTAACAGCAGCCAGAAATCCTTAGTCAAAGTCCCCACATTCCTGCTTTCCTTCGTCATGGTTAACACTTTCACTGCCAGCTCTGGATGTGTTTCTGCAGTGTCACCACCAGCCTCTCTGGCATTTCTGTCAGAGCAATTTGTTTGGCACTCACTGGATTCATCAGATCAGATGTTTGTTCTTGGGAACATTATATGTGTGATATAATTCCTATAAAGCTTCTGTCAACATGGAGAAAGATAAATTGCTTTTTTCAACTCACAAAATAGAAGGAAAGATGCCTATCCAAGCCTGTTTTAGATAGTTCTAACCTGGCTTTTCTTCTGGATCTAGACAAACCCATCAAGACAAAGAAAACCTTGCTAATGTTATTTTGCTGATGCCAAAGTGATCAGTCATGGGAAGTCTGAAATACACAGGTGATGCATAAATGTCCAGCAGAGGTGTTTGTACCCCAATCCTAAATGGCTTTCAGCTCTGCCCCAGAGAGTCAGGAGCTTGGCTATCACAATCCTCCAGCTTTACTCTTGCCAGCTTTGATGTGGCAGCTGTGTCTTATCAGTGCAGAACATCTGGCATTCCCAAACCCGGAAAGCAAGGCTGTAACTGCCTGGTAGAATCAACATAAACCCACCCAAGTCACTGCCTGTGCTGACTGTGACAGTGCCTTGCACAGGGAAAGAACCTGATGTGGCATTTCCAGACTGCTGCACCAGCATTTCCTGGAAGTGTGGGAGCTGTTGGAGTGTCACTGCCAAAAAGGAGGAGGGCTGAGGAACAGGGACAGAGATGTCAGGAAAGGAAACAAAGCAGATTCTGTCACAGAGAATTTTCCTCCTCTTTTTTTGTGAAATGTGTTGAACCTGTTTCCAATGGAATAGGAATTAAGAAAAGTTAATGTAATAACTGTTTAACAATTTAACAATTGTTTCCTCCAGCACTGTGTTTGACAGTAGAAGTTATACTTTCCTTCATTTTTCATTTGCAAAGGATAGAACTTGCAAGTCCTGCTGTAACAGTTCCCTTATATCACACTGCAACACCACCTTTACTACTCTTTACAAACAGGAGGGTTGCTGCAATTTTTTTTTTTTTCATTTTTGCCTTTTCTTTATAAAACATTTTGCCCAGAGAAGCTGTGACTGCTCCATCCCTGTTCCAAGCCAGGTTGGATGGGGCTTGGAGCAATCTGGTCTAGTGGAATGTGGCAACTACAGGATAATTGTTTCAATTTCTAGGACTTAAAAATGTAAAATATTATGCTTATTATTCCCTGTATTTTAATGAAATGCCCTTTGTGTTTTGCAGAGCTTTGTTAGAAGGGGAGAGCAAGCCGTGGATTATATGGAGAGAAGAGCTTGCAGGGAAATTGTCTCAAGGTAAAATATTAATATTAAAAAATTAATTTTGAATGAAATTAAGTATAACTGGAAGTTATTATGTTATAGTGGTCCTGAAGTATGTTTTTATGGGTGTGTTGCAAAGTGAATATTGAATTTGTTTTGAGTGTTAGTATTTTAAATCAACATACTGCTCTTCTATATGAGATACCTTATAAAGTCATGGCTTGAGTGGAGAGCGTAGGGAGTGATATTTCATAGCTCTAAGGAACTTCTGGATGCCCATAGGTCTTAAAAGAGTTTTGAAATATAAAGAAAGAGGAGCTTAACAGAACATGTAGTTAAAACCATGAAGTTCATAATCCTGAGGCATTGTGAGTGTTAAAAAGTTCACGTGGGTTTAAGGAGATATTTTAGCAGAGTAATGAAAGACAAGTCAAAGACTTACTAAACATAAAGATACCATTTCTATCTTAGGAGCTGCAAATCTCTGGAGGCTGTGAGAGTATGCAAGGGAAGTATCACTATTTACTTACCCTGTTCTTAAACTCTTCCCTGTGTATCTACTCTTGGTACCTGCAATCAGATTTTAGATGAGATGGACCTTCACTGTGACTGCTGTGACCACTGTAATAACAGAATTATCTGGATAATGCTCATGAGTTTAACAGTGTGGGGTCGTTACTGTAGTCCCAGAAGACATTTGAAGGCTGTGTGTGTAGCAGGAAATTCAACAGGCTCAGACCTAGGCTGAAATGCTCACACAGATGTGTCTGTGCTGTTAAATTGTGAGCACTGTGCCTGGATCTGGACAGCACAGTTTGGATCTGGACTAGCCAGTACTTCTGCAGACAGTGCTCAGGCATATTCACAGAATTGGGAAGGAATTACAGAAATAATACAGGAGACACTACCAAAGGTCAGAGGAGATGTGGTGGTTTTTCAGGAGTGAGAGATGTGAGTGGTGCATTACTGGTTGGTCTTACCTGTCAGATATTCCTGGCACATTGTATTAATTTCTATAGATAGAGCCCAAAAGGTTCTTTATTTCTCTCCCTTGTTGTGCTTTATTGTGTGGCTATGAAGGGTTGTATCTGTGTTTGCAGTTTCTAGTATGTGGTGGCAGGTGTGCCATTAAATGTCAATAGGAGCTAAGAAACTTCAGGCCACTTAGGCTAATGAAGCAAAAAGCCCAGCCTATGATATTAGCATACATGATTTAATGAGAAGTTGTAAATGAACATTGGTAGAAATACAGAAAGTGTAATTCCTCAGTAAATGTCACAATACCCAATAGTGCACAACAGGTAAAATTAGCAAGATCTTGCAGCTTGAGCAAAAGCTTTGCTTTCAGCTTTAATGTAATTTATGCATAGACTTAATTAACAGGCAAAACCTACAGGAATGCCTTTACAAAGCTCCACTGAAAATGAAGATGTTATTTCTTACAAAAAACATAGTGCATGTTTGCTTAGTTCCTGCCCTCTTTTTGATGGTATTTTAGATAAAAACCATTATTTTAATGCTTGGTTGCCTGTGCTCTCTTTGCAGATATTATAAACACTTCATATAACTACACTGATATTTACTCTACTTATCAAGAAAGAAATAGAAATAAAGCTTCACCAGCTCCCAGGATCACTGACACGAGGCACAGAATGCCAGTGACAAATCTGAGCAGTTCTGCACATTACTCAGCTTACTCCACACAGGCTGGATCACACACAACAACGGGGGGAAGAACTTTTGGAAGGGACTTGCTTGGTTCAACGTATCGCCCTTCAACAACTGTGACAAAGGATGAAAAGATTGTAACAGACCACAAAGAACTAAGAGCATTTACTCCAGACTACAGTAGCTGGAGAAGCACTGAAATGCAGCAAAAGAGGATTCCAGAAAGAAAGAAAACCGAAGTTACAACTTCATCCACAGTGTCTTTTTCAAAAGAATCAGCACATGCTGCAAGATCAGACAAGGACCACAAGCCTGATGCTGAAAATACAAGAACTAAGCCAGGCTTCACTAGATTTCCAGCTTATGAGCTGATTACCAATGCAAAACCATCTACATATGAAGAAACTATAATTGAAACTCGGACCACACTGACAGACAAAAGAGGAGGCAGTAAACCAACTGATGAGAAGACATCTCTGCTGAAAGAAAAAGATAAGCTGGAGAAACAAACAAAGGATGAGAAAAAGAAAACAGATGAGAAATCTTTTATAGAAGAAAGTGTTGATTTTGGGAGGAAGACTGAGCAGAAAAAATATACCCGTGAGAAGGTTAGCCAGAGGGTAACAGGGAGTGACATTTCTACTGCTAGAGCTTTGAAAAGTGAATCTATCAAAAAAGATGCAACTGTGACCTCAGAATCAAGAAGCAAAGATGTCATTGAGGTACCAATCAGTATTGAAAGGCCTGCTCATGACAAAGGACCTCAGAGAAATAAAGAAATAAGGGTACATGGTGTTAAAACTTCTATGGGAAGAGAAACAGATGACCACGTAAGCGAGTCTGCTGAAACTCGCCAAGTGAGGATTTCAGAAGCAGAGTCCAGTCTGGAAGGTCAAGAGCAAATTAAGGATGGAAGCCATAAAATGGGAACTCTGCCAACTGAAAACATAGCAGAGAATATTGTTTCTGACATTCTTAAAAGTTTCACACAGTCTTCTAGTTTACAGATGTCAACAGACACCAAAGTGACCTATTTTGATAAGAAAGAGCAAGAAGATGAAGGGAAAATAAAGACTGAGTTCACAGTGCAGTCTCAACTTCAAGGAGACATAGATATATCTGATAAGGGTCACTTAGGGCATCTGTCAAACCAGGATGTTAGAAAAGTGATTCGAGAGGGCGTTGAGGGAACTCCTTCCAAAGAGGAGATAGAAGATATTGTCCATCACGGCCTGAAAGCAAGCGAGAGCGAAAAGAACGTGTCTGTGAATGTGGAGATTGTAGAGGAGCCACTGGATTACACCACCGATGATTTTTCAACGCCTTTCCAAGTAGAAGAAGTGGAGGATTCGTTCCCTGAGAGGGAGAGGCGTTATGGTGAAGAGGAACAAAGCATCACCTTCACGTATGAAGATGTCAAAAAGAAGAAACCGCGCCACGAGAGCTTCACTCGCGTGGAGGAAGTAACCGAGGAAGATGACTCACCTATTGAACAGAAATATTTTGTATCTGTTCCTGATGATCATCCTGTTATTAATGAAAAAGATGACTCAGTATATGGGCAAATTCATATTGAAGAAGAATCGACTATTAAGTATTCTTGGCAAGATGAGTTTTTGCAAGGCACACAAAGTAAGAGAGAGGAAGGTGTGAGCTCCCCAGAAGAAACCTATAAAGTGGTGGGGGAGGAAGCAAGTGCCCATATTTTAAAAGAACATCCTGATGGTGAAAGTTCCCATGTTGAATCCATTGTCATTGAAAAAGAAATTAAAATTCCCCATGAATTCCAGACTTCGATAAAAGGGCTTTTGTCCAAGGAAACGAAGGACCCTAAACATCAACTGAAGGAGGCTTTGGAGCAGCTGGAGGGCAGTCTCCCAGAAAGTGTGAAAGAGGAACTCTCTGCATTAACAAAAGACAGCAAAGTGGATGCTAGTAACTTGGCATTTGATATCAAAAAAGTTGATAGTAAGGAGGAGGGGGGCTCAGTGACAATTGTTGCTGAAGTCAATCTGTCCCAGACCCTTGATACTGATGAATTTGACATAGATCAGCTTGGTAAAGTAATCACAAGCGAGAAGGAGAAGGCAACAATTCACTCCCTGAAGGAAGAGAGTTTGGATAGGAGCAACATAGATGTTTCTTCCCCCAGTGACAAATACACTCCTTTTGCTGACCAGGAGATCTACAGCTCATCCACGACGAGGCGGAGCGGTGGCAGTGGCTATCACACCACTGAAAGGGTTGTTTATGATGGTTCTGTTTCAGAAACTGCAGATTATGGAGAGGCCTCTCACTCATCACAATCAGCTGAGGAGACCAAAACCCAGAGGCGTGTCAAGGTCAGCCCAGCAGAAGTCCAGAGGTTTGAGCAGGTCCTGTATGAAGGGCCTGGCTCTGAAACGCTGGAGCTCAGTGCTGCAGAAGATGTTGTTCAGAGGGACGGGCCGTCAGAATTCAGCCAGTCTGTGAGGCACTTCAAGCTGGGCCCCAAGGAAATCCAAACCACAGAACAAGTCATTTACACAGGCCCTATTACTACAGTTGTAGAAGAGATGGATTCTGGAAATCTTTCTCAGAAGGTTTCCACAGACTTCAGCAGGGCCACCAGACGTGTCACAGTAGGATCAAGGCAAGTGACTGAAGAAGTCTCTTTTGCAGGGTCGGGTTCAGACTCTCTGGCTCTCAATAGCTCAGATGGCTTTTCCCAGGCTGAAGGGGCTGTGGATGTCAGCAGGTCCATGAGGCACTTCAGGCTGGGCCCAAAAGAGGTTCATACTGAGCACGTTGTCTTTGAAGGACCCATCTCTGGTAAAGTGGAGGTCAGCAGCTCGAGGGATTTCTCACAGGCAGAAAGTTCAGTCAGACAAATCCAGATGGGTCCCCAGGGCTTTATGACAGCTGAAGAGATCATCTACCAGGGGCCTGTCTCCCAGCATGCAGAAATCACTGAACTGGAAGACCAGACCCTTTCAGGAGGCTCAAGAGCTTTCAGGCACGTTAAAATAAGTCCTGCAGGAACTCACACTGAGGAAATAATCTTTTCAGGACCCATTGCTGGAGTGGTGGAAGATCTTTCCCAAATAGCAGAGTCATCTGAGAGCAGCAGCTCTGTGAAACATATTAAAGTAGGCTCCAAGGAAACAGCTTACACTTTCCAGATGGATGTTTCCAATCTGGGTGGAATATCTACAGTGAAGAGTGGAGAACAGCAAGTGGCAATGCTGGTGTCCAGCAAGCAAGAGTCTTCTTCTGGTCAGCCACAGGTCATCGTTGAAAGCAACCAGCTTGCAGGAAGTGAAAGCACAAGAAGTGGCCACGTTCTCTCCAGTTTTTCCCAAGATCAGAGTGGAAAGGTGGTGGAACAGTCATTTTATGATCAAACTGTGCACCTGCAAAGAACAGTCGACCAAAGGTCAGATGCTTCTGAAGAGAAGAAAGTCGCTTTTGTCTACCTGGACCATGAGGAGGAAGATGATGAGGATAATGATGGACAGTGGTTCTGAAAGGACTCTGTGATGAAGCCTACGTAGCAATTTGTTTATACGTATTTTTTATTATCCTTTTTTTTAAAGAGAAAAAAAGGGATGGGGAAACACTCAATGGTGGACTGAGAAGTATTGAATTTAAGCCTCTATTCAGCACATTTTATTTTCTTGGAAATTTTATTTTTGGGAGAGATCTTGCTATTAATATTGTTTTCCTCAGAGTTCTGTGTCTAATATTTTCAGATTTTTCCACCCATAGAAACAGGAATTTGCTACTGGGGAATTCAAAGGATTCTATTTTTTTGTTTGTTTTATAGCACATCACTATTAAATGTGTGCTTGAATAGGACTTTTCAAATTATTTTTTTCTTAATACTGTATTGTACTTGGTTACTACAATATTACTATGCAATTCTATTTAAATCTCAAGCTACTAACCACAAATTTAACAATATGAGAATGAGTGGTAGTAGCTGATTTTCAGTTCCATTTCTGTGTATTTATATGCAATACCTAATGAATACATTATAAGAGACAGTTATTACAGCTATAAAATTAAATATGATCCTGTAGGATCAAACTAAGCATAGCAAGGATTGACAAAAGTGACATTATATGTATAACTTGAATGAAATGCAAAAAAAGAAAGAGATAACACTGAGGTAAGAATTTCTCACAGCATTCCAGGTGAGAAATAGTGAATTTTATGGTTAGACAGTAGTTTATTTAATATCTCTAAAAAGAAAACAAATTTAAAACTAGACTGGATAGTGTTCCCACTGAGGTAAGGAGAACTCCTTACAGGTTCAGTGGCTGTGTACATTAGTAACCTCAACTTATTTTGCAGTTTATGGGTTACCTGATACTAGGTATTGCTAAAGGTAAGTGTGAAGTGTCAAACATGATTACATAGTGCCTAATTTCCTAACACAGTGAAATTAGCTGATATGTGTCCTGTTAAAAGGAAACTTTTCCAATGACATTGATGACACTTATGATCATTGTGTGTCAGCTCATTCCCAGATAATCCTTTGTTTACAAACAAGATGTCCCTTTCAATCACTGCAAACCCAACCTGAGATTTGAATTTTTCTTCCTTTTTTTTTCCTTCTGAATGTAACATGTGCCTCAGGCCAAAGTTGCCTTCTACTTAAATTGTTTGCAAATAAGCTAATTTCTCTTGGATTGCACATTGGTTGAATGAAGGACATAATTTCACTTTATAATTCAGTGACTTTATAAGTTCAGCTTGGAAGCCAGCACAGCTCCACTGGCTGGGCTGAGCTGGGCAGTGCTGGCAGGAGCAAAAATAGCAGCCAAAATATTGTCACTGGGGTAAGAAATACCATACTGGGCACGTATGGAAGTAACAAACAGAGGTGAGAAGCTGCTGTTTCTGCACACACACACTCACAAACACAAGCACACCCTCACTCACCTCTGCAGAGCAGACACACACCTGGCTCTGGGTGCCTGAGCAGCACCAGCCCGGGTGCTGCTGACTCCCAGATTTTTTTCCTGTGGTTGTGTAAGCCTGGTTTTGTGTGTGCTGATCCATATTAGAATCCAGTTAGACTATCTTAGTCTGGCATGACTAGTCACTTTTCAGATTCCTTACTATTAACAGAAGTAGATTTCTCAAAGCTGACTGCTGCTTTACACTTTGAAAGTAAATGCAAAGCTGAGAAGCTCCGTGCTGACTGACATATCCTGCTCTTTCAGATGTAGGACAGTTTAATCCATGTGTGCCTTAGTTACTAAGTTTGAAACTGTACAAAGCTATTAATGTTCCAAAGATTAACTCATGAGGTTTGTCTGCACTGCAAAATTTTCTGAATGTTTTCCTCGTTTTGTCTGGAATCATTTGTTGAAATTAGAAGTTCCACCAACAGCTGGAAAATAAATACAAAACTGAGTTGTGTAGAAGCACTAAAGACATGTAATCTAAGCTTATTTATACTGTTCACTGTGTAATAGATAATATTTTTTCAAAATTATTCCTATATGCTCAGAAAAGGTCTTGTGCTTCCATTTATAAATAGGATGTTAATTATTGTACTATTTCTAATCTCATCCTATACTTTTGTTTCCTTAGTTGACTGTATGATTTTAAAGGTGGCAACATCTCTGTGTTTAATGATCATGTACAAGTGAGAATTTTCCAGCTGGATGCCATACTGCCAGTAATCAGATTCTGTACTTCAAGTATCAAATAACTGCATGAAGGAAGAAGTCAGGTCTGTAGTAAGCAACAGAGGTAAAAATAATGAGTGTAAGTTTTCTTGAAGTTTTGTTCAAGACTTACCATTCTCTGTGAAACAGATACAAGAATATCTGCAGAAAATATATTTAGCAACCAACAAAAACTACTTACAATGTCAAGCCCATTTATTGATATATTATGGAATCTTTGACAGAGGTGCTCCTTAGGAACAGTGATGCCGAAACTGTTCTGTTTAATCTTCACCTGCTAAGAGGATTATGATGTCAGGTGAGGGAATAAACCAGTGAGGAGCAAGTGACTTATAAAATGTAGGTGCCCTTAGCACTGAAGGATTAAGAAAAAAGATTGAAAATCAGTATTGTTTCCACTGAGGCAACAACAGCTCTTCAGAAATTCCTTTGCACATCACTGTCAGATGCAGTAGGTTACACCAAGATACATTTCTGTTTTGATAGTCTGGAGGAAAAATCTGTTCAGTGTGCTTTATTTCTATTTAAGAGCAGGATTTTAATCAAGTATTGGGAAGCTGGGTTATTATAGAGAACTGGAAATGTGCATTAGTGTGATGTTAAAAAGACTTTAACATTTCAGGCACAGTTCCTTTGCATGAAGAAAATGCTGTGAAAATGAAGTTGCCTCACATATAAAGGTTTAAGTGTTAAAAAGGTTTTAATATAAGCAACCCATTTTCCACTTAGTTCTCATTAACCTGAGACATCAAGACACAATGATAACCTTTGGATAATTCTACCTTCAGCCAACAAAGTGTATTTAGGTGGACAGTCACACCCTGCAGACCCTGTGGCTGCATGTGCAGAACTGGGGCTGTAGGTGCATTAATTACTAATGAGAGCAAACATAACCTACTCCCTGGTGTACTAACTCACCCAAGATCACTCACTGCATAAGAATTATATCCTGTGGCTGAGCAGATTGGTGACACACCTGCAGTCAGCATGCACTTCTGAAGCTTACTCATATTACGCTTTTCATTAAGTAGAAATAAAAACTTTACCGCTGTGTTTGGATTCAACGAAACGCTTTTCAAATATAATTAGTATTTTAGGGAGGGTAAAACCTATGTACTATGCTGATATAGATCAGAAGTGGGGCACTGTTTATTCAAATGTGTAAACCACTGGTCTAGGAAGCAAATAGAGCATAGAACATAAAGAAAGATGGGTGAGATAGTGAGAGCTCTGTGCTGGCTGATGTTTGTGAACAGCAGGTGTTTCAAAAGACGGTCAGAATGTTGAACCTGGGTTTGTTGATGTCAGCTGTGTGAAACTTTGCAGGCAGCTTATGTTCTGGTCATTTGCAATGAAACTGCGTTTTTTTTTGTGGTGGTATAAGCTTTGTGATTTTACACTTTTTCACTCTTGAGTATTAAACAATGAAAATCAATGCAGATGTTTCTCTTTTCTTCCTGTCTGATGTCCCAAGAAAAAGAACTTAATATCTGTAAATACCTTGCTGTCAGGCTGGGTTAATTTTGGTTCAAAGAATGAACCTAATTTTTCATTCCAGCAAAGATTCCCCTCCTTCAGGCTGATAATTGAAATGATGGCAGAACATGGCATATTCCATATTGCAACTGCACACAGCACATATGGACCAGCAGTGGTTGTGGAGTGCCACAGGTAGTGAGAGAGGCAGAGTATAAAGCAACACAGAAGGTGGAATTCCCTCCTGAGTTGTCAGCATCATACTTGTCCTTGGATCCTGGCCCTTGACCAAGGTATGTCTTAATTTTTACTCTTTTCTAGTAAAGAAAATTGTTTTACACACATTCAAACTTTTAATGGAAAATAATTTATATATATATACACACATATGTATATTTAAATGGTACCCCTCAATGTACTGCAAAGTTCATTTTTCTCTTTAACCACACACTTGATTTGTAATGAAAATACCATAACTTTAACCCAGTTTTCTCTTAATTAAAGAAATGGCTCAGAATGAGTTTTTTATATGAGAGTGAAACTTTCTGAAGAGATCCTCCATTCCTAATACACTGAGAAAAAAGCACACAGTTCTCCATATCCTGCAAAAGGAAGAAAGTATCTGAAACTACTGTCTGTAAATCACAGCATAAACTGAAGATGGTTAAGTGATCAGCAAAATAGTTTCCACTGAAAATAGCCTGTGTAAAGAAAAAAAAAGTTTTCAGGCTCTATTCAGTGAAGCAGTATTGCTGTTAAAATGCTCAGTAGTGAAGACCTGAATTCTCTGAAACTTCAAACATTTCTCTGAGGAGTGAGGAATGGGACTCAAAATAGATTGGTTTTCAGTGCATCAAAATTGCAGTTTCCTGTTTTGACACACTTGTCAGTTGTGATAACTTTGTAAAGATGCACTAAAAATGCGGGAATGACTCAATATTACATTCTAAAAAGAGGAGTTTAAAATTAAATGGAAATAAAAGGTGTTTGAAACTATTTAAATTTGGAGTATGAACAAAGGTAAAACTCTTTTTCTTGATGTATGTCAACAGTCAAAAAAACCCAAAACAAGCAACCTGCCTAATGAATAAAAAAGTTTTTCTTCAGCTAAGAAAAAATTCTGGGTTTTGAAGGATGTTATCTCCAGCTGTTGGGTTATCTACAAACCAATGGTATTGGTGTTGTTTTCCATTTCCATATCACAGTGTGGTGTGGCAGGAATTTACTGCTGGAATCACACCTGCTTGGTACAGTACAGACTTTTTCCAGGTGAGAAAGTTGAGATGCTGAACCCTAATACCACATAGACTTTGCTCCATGTTTTATAAACCTGATAGGAAAAGCAACACACTGTAACCAAAATGCTTCTGACATGCTGAAATGTCTGTTTTCCTTTCCCTTATATTTGTCATGATGTGATTTGTGTCAGTAGGCAGAGGGTGACTCATGGTGGGTTGATGTTTCAGTGTGTGGATCTGTTGTATTTGACCTTTGCTTTGTCAGCTTTTTTGTGGCCCTGCAAACAGGCAGGGAGGTACAGGCTGCTGATTATTATCAGCTCAAGGTTGTTTGCCACTTTAGTTTTTAGAGTGTGCTTGTAAGAGACCCAGCTACTTAATACAAATTTTTAAAAAAGGTAACTTCTCTGCATAATTGGAAACTGCTGCTTTAGATTGGTTGAATTTTCTCTTAATTTTGGCTTTGCTTTCACTTAATGCCATTGCTTCATCCTGTGGAAACACAGACATGCTCTGTGACCACCTCTGCCACTATTTGCTGTTATCACTTAAGCAGAGGAATTAACCAAGAAAATCAGTGATGGCAAAGGTGGCACAAATCAGATCTCTTCAGGCAGTGGCTGCTGAATTGGTGACACATCTGACATTTAGTGGAGGAAAAAGCCTGAGGAGTGAGTGAGCAATCTGAGCTGCTGCCCGGGGAACTTTCCAACAGTTTGACTCATCTGTCTTTTCCATCAGGCATTTGTGTGACTCCCTGTGCCTAAATATCTCTGAGAAGTGCAAGGGAATAGAGATTCTAACAGGATGCAAGAAGATGCTCAGCCAAGAAGGGATCTAATTAAAACCTTGCTCTGAATATGTCAGTGGTTTCTTGAGTTGCTGTCAGTCCTTTTTTGTTGTGGGTGCCAAATGAGATTTGGCAGTGAAGGTAATACAATGTACAATTCTGTGATACAGATTCCTTAGACTCTCACTGGAGTAAACTGATAGAGAAAATTCAAATATATGTATTTCCCACTGGTATGAAAAATAGTGTTACTGTGAGTAACACAGCTCTGTAATTGTACAGTAATACCTTGACATCAGTCTTTGCTAAGCATCTGTTTCTTTGAAGAGAAGGGTTAAAGTTTGGAATTCCTATTATAAAGATGCTTTAATGCTAGGTAAGCTGCATCTTGACAGAATTAATTTATTTATTACCTAAAATCCTGTCTCCTTATATGGTAAATAATTTGGTGGGTTGGATAGCTGGCAGTCTATTCTATCCTTATGTGAGAGAGTAATTACATATAATGTACAGTATTAGCAGAAATATATTTTCTGTATTATGAGTATTAAATCATTTTCCTGAAGCCTTAATAAAACCACTCTATGCAGATTATTAGACAATTTGTATACTGGAAGGGGAGGAAAAAAAAGCTTCAGAAAGAGGGGTAGGAAGACTTTGCCACATTTTTGTGCCACTCTCCAAAGTGACCTCTGGGCACCCATGGCAGTTTCAGAGCAGGTTTTGGAGCTGGGCACTGCTCAAGCCCCAGGGTGAGCTCCCAGTTTGCTTTTTACATTGAAGAGCCAGAGCATTTGGCATGCTCACACCTACATCTGGAAAAACTTCCATTGAAATGGTTTCCAAAGAGCTCTGCTGGAAACTACCCCAGCAGCTGCTGGTACAAAGCAGAATGGGCTGTTCCAGCAGCCACAAAAGCAGCCCATGCTGAGAGACCAGCCTCGCTTTTTGAGTCCTGAATTGGGCAACTTTCGGGGCGTGGACTTGGCTTTGCAAGTTCTGTCTCTTTGTTAGATGCTGCTGCTCAGCATCCGATGAGTTATTGCACAATTCTCATTGAAAAATTTCTCTAAAAATTGGTCAGTTTAATAAATCTTTTTCAGTAACAGCACATTATTGTGTAGGATAGTAGAATGTTCCTGCAGAAGGAAAAGATCAGCTGCTGAGCAATGTAATGGGGGAAAAAAAATTATTACACTGGTTTTTATTTTAAAAAATGAAGTGTTCTTAGACTGCTATATAGATGCTTCTATTTTGAAGAAAAAGTCTGCACTTCCATACAAATCCTTTTATGGATTTTATAAACTACTCTAATATTTGTAACAAGTGATTACTACCTTGCATACTGAATTTACCACAGAGGGGAGGTTTAGCAGGATCATTGCTTTGTTTTAAAGAAAGAACATTACCAAAACATAAAACATTATATTAATTCTTTAAAGGGAAATGTAACACCACCCAGTTTTTCTCTAATAACTGTCTATCTTGCACTGTGGTTCAGCTAAGGTGAAATAGCATGACAGTAAGTTACTTGTGTCATAAAATCCACACTGGAGATCTCCTGTTTATTCTTTGTGACCCCAAATATGGCTTTGCTTACTTGGAGCTGAAAATAGATTCACCTCATCTGAAGCATGGGAGTTCACTTTAAGTGTACATTAAAGGTAGAGGGAAAATAAGGCAGTGAAACTGTGCTAGCATTCTGAGTGGATCGAGTTCTCTGGCAGAACAAAGCCATGAGGTTCTGTAGTGAATGTATTCCTTTTTTTCTGGAAATTTAGAAAGGATGTGCTTGTTATTACAATCAATCCACTGAGTTGCTGAATTTAAGTGCAATGTTAAGTGTAAAGCAGTTGCTGGCAGTCCAATCAATATATTGAAGGCTTACTGATCCCTCCTATCCTGACTCAAATACCATTCTGCTTGGGGGAAAAGGCAAAGCATGTTTCTGAGCAGTTGTTCTAACAGGGTGTGACTAGTAAAGAATGGCTCATACTTGGGCCCTGCTCTCATGTCATTAAAATAAAGAAGTGGGATGTGAACTTAACACAGGAGCTGATCAAACACATCAGCAGAGAACCCAGCAACTCCCTTTTAGGACTTGAATAAGATTGCAAAGCAGAGCCATCCCCTTTCCTTTTTTCTTGAAACAGAGCAAATATTTTGTGATGTCACAAAGAAAGCCCTTGCTGCCAGCAAGAGGGCAGGGGAGGAACCTCCCATTATCAGCGCTCTGAGCCACCAGGCAAAGTGATGGAATCACAGGACCACAGGAGAGGCTGAGTTGGAAGGGAAATTCCCAGAGTGTGGGAGACTCTGTCACCTCAGGGATGTGCCAAGAGCCCTCCTGCACCAGGGACACCAGCAGGGGACAAACAGCTCCTCCAGCTTCTGCAGGTCAGTCCCAAGGGTCAGGATGAGCTCAGAGTGACACAGGGAATGGCCAAATTCCTGTTCCAGCCCTAGAGCTGGCTGGGAGTCCTGGATCCCAGTGGATGGACACCTTCCTGCTGCCCAGTCCTGGGCACTGGGACTCTGCTGGTGGCCACCATGCCCTGAGTCCCAGCGTGTCCCTCTGGGAGAGGAGCAGCTGCCTCCCAAGTGCTGATGGAATAGGAAATAAGCTGCACCCAGGTTAATATCAGATGGCAGAGCTGAAAGGCATAACTTTTTCCATGAGTTACAGCCTGCAGATGCCAGTGTTGGATCCTCCAGCAGAGTCAGCAGCAGCTACAAATATGGGATTTATCCTCACTGCCTGCTTCTGCACTTCCCTGCTTCTGCGGCTGACTCGGATGAGCCAAGTTCCTGTTCCTGAGATGAAGGACCCTGGCTCATTGCAGAGGCAGCCAGAGTAAGATGTGCCAGGGTATAAAATGCCTATCTGAAAAGCATCCTTTGAGCAGTGCCAGCTCTGCAGCTAATGGTTGTACCTGCTTGGGTTTCATGTGTGCTCTATTTGTGTGCCCTGCAGCCACTC
This sequence comes from Catharus ustulatus, assembly GCF_009819885.2. Taxonomy (NCBI): domain Eukaryota; kingdom Metazoa; phylum Chordata; class Aves; order Passeriformes; family Turdidae; genus Catharus; species Catharus ustulatus. Next base: position 17,883,887 of record NC_046232.1, read on the forward strand.
CCTCCTCCTGGCGCCCCTCTGTCTTGGGCACTGCTGGGCTCCCATCCCTGCGTGGAGCCAGCCTAATTCCCTTCTTTCAGCAGCACAGTTGCTTTTTGTGAGAGGAACAGTGACCAAAGCACTTAAGTGGTGGTCAGAGAAGAGAGGGAAAAATGCCAATTCTTACTTCAGCTCCTTAGTTTCGATTTTTGTTGTGAAAGAAATTGAAAATAAATTCTTCTTATTACAGAATTCAGGTCTTCCCTGCATCTTAAATGAGCTAAGTTAAGGCAGGACATGAGTACATAAACAAGATGTGCAGGACAACCTCAGGTGTTGGCATCTCACTTTCTTCATTTTAACACAGGAACCATTAAAAAAGCCCCACAAACCCAAGAAAATAACAAACAAACAAACAAACAAACCCAACAAAAACCTCTAAAAGTTTACTTTCTGTGATTCAACTTGGACAGGTAATAGTTCCCTGTGTTTCTGCCAACTTGCTTTTGAAAACTGCCTCATCCAAAACTGGCTGAATAGAGTGAAGAGCTTGCCATTGTCTTCTGAGTTCCAGCTTGGGACTGTCATTATTATCCTTCAACGCAATCCAAATGTATTCACCAGAGTTTTTGTCTTTAAATTTTCTGTGCTAATATTTGCAAAATGCAGAATGGGGAAAAATGCAACTGAAGTCTCTGTTAGGAACAAGAAAAGCAAACTGGGACTGATAAAGAAAATGTCTAATTGTGAAACTTTTCTGCTCTGAAGAGGCTCTCGAATTCAGAGTGAAGAAAAAGAACAAATTATTGTCAAAGTTTGTTCTTTTCTTTGTATTTTATTTCTTGTTGTTCATGGTAAGCTGAGTAGAAACATAGTGTTCTATGGAAAAGTAGCAAAAAAAAGAATAGAGATAGCCAGTTCAGTTCTTCAATTATATGAAAAAGAATCCATTAGGAATTAACTAAATCTCAGGTAGTAATCTTTAATGCTAAAAAATCCTTTTTTTTTTTCTCAGATACATTTTTAAACAAACCCATAGCAAAAAATAAAATCTAATTTCAATAATCTGTTTTCTAATTTTACTTTGGATTGTTTGAATTTTATTTTAATTTTATCAAATTATACATTTATACCTGAATTGTTAATTCAAATGTTGTTTACAAGCAGCTTTGCTGGAAATCTTAGTGAAACATAATGTAGCTCTTCATAACAATGAAAAATAATTTGCTGTTCTTCAGTCTAAATGGTATAAATTACTATTCCAAAAGAAAAAAAGGAAGTCCAGAGGCTTAGCTTCTAATAATAAATCTATAAATAAGCATGGTGAACACGTTACAAATATTTAAGAACTTCTGAATATTTAATGATTTCATTAGATCAAGGTGATAATGCTGAATTCTTTATTTCTACTAGAACATTTTTGTCATGCTGCTTTAAAATGACCTCAGGATGACAAAACACAGAGTAACAGATTTCATTCTGTTAAGTGAAGGAATCAAAGATATTTCTCATATAAATTCTTTGGGATTTTGCTCAGCAATTGCCCATTAAAGAACATGTTTCAGGATTTTTCCTGTGTGCTGTGTGCTGGCCCTGTGCCCTCAAAATTGTGACTATGTTATGTTTTCTCTGGAATGCTAAATGCTTTATTTCCCTTTCAGCATCTTTCAGATCTGCTTTTCCTTTCCTTCCAGGAGAGTTTAAGGGCAGCAGATAATGAACAGCTGACCTTTGAAAGAGGTGTTTGTAAATTCTGTGCTTCATTCACTGAAAACACAAAATCAAATTGTTTGTGGGTTTTCCTCTGATTTCCTGTTCTTCTAACTGAAAATGAAGGTGAGAAACATTTAACTTTGTCCTGTTCAGAAGCAAGTGGTGGGATGGTTACTGCTTTCTGTCTTCATGTTACTGAGGGGCATTGAATTCTGTTCTTGACTCGTAAGTCAGCCAAGCTGCAGAGTCCTGTTTAGAGCATTAGCTCACCTTGCAAAGCCTTGGCATTTGGGCAGCCTGTAACTGGCACCTCAGGGCAGCTGTTTTAGCCTTCCCTAAAATCACTGCTGGCCACCTGGTGAGGTCAAAGCTCTTCCCCTCATTTTAGGGAGGTGCTGTGCAGGTGGAAGGAGCTCATGAGAGCTCTGTGAGTGCTGTGCCTGCCAGCTGAGATCTGCAGGAAGGGGTCACTCACTATTCCAGCACTCTGTGACATTTGGACATAGAAATACATACATCAGAAGTGCCTTTCTCGTTTGTTCTACTCAGGCTCAAGCTATTTTAGGCTGACATTTTCCAACCAGGCCCGAGGGAGTTAGATGTCTGAATTAAATCCAGTTTGACTGATTTGGACATTGAACATCTCTGAACTGAAATCCTGCTGATAGGCAGTGGGGAAGTGCTAAAACAACATTATTAGCTCTTCAGTTATATAGAAATGTACATCTTGATCTCATTTTTTTTCAAATTTTTTTTTATGCCAAATAATTGAATCATGAGTGCAAATACAGGAATCAAATTTGGAATAATATTTTTTTTTAAGTGAACACAGAAGATGTACATGCACTGAAAGTGAAGCTGCAATAAGTAAAAACCTCTCAGCTGTTCTAATGTGGATATGATACAAGCACCTCCTGTGAAAACACTATACTCTTGTTGATTTAAATGTATATTTTATTGAGTGACAAGCAAGTAATTCACTGCAGCTGTTTGCCTCATGAAAAAGAATCTTTTTGGACAATCATATCAAAAACTGTAATACCCTAATTTATACAGCAGTTTTTAAGGAAAGTTCCAATGTGTTTAGCACAGCATAAGGGATTATATAAACTGGGAAAGTGGAACTGAATCCAAAATGATTGAGCCCATGGGCCAAACTTCCTGTGGAAATTCAGCCTTTTATTCACCTGGGACAATGATAACCTGGGCAAGGACAGCAGAGTTAAAGAACTCCCTGCCTTGTGCAGACTCTGTGTGCAAATGCTCTTTAAAGAACACAGTCTGGAAGTGGCTCAAGCACTGAAAAGCAAAGAGGCAAACAATTCCTAACAAGGCTGCCTGTGTACAGCCCTGCTGCTGGTATCAGCCTCAGAAGGTTTACACTGAAGTGCTCTTTGCCTCACAAGCTCTACTTCAGATTAATATCATTTATGGGAAGAGCTGTAAACAAAAGGGAAATGTCTTGAATGCTTTTCAGTGCTGGGGGTAAGTGTTATTACAGAACTCTGACACCAGCTGCCACCCTGGTAAGGCCAGCCTGCCTCACATCATCATTTTGCCACCCAGCACAGCAGAAAAAAGCAAGACTGCAATCCATAGACTTCCCTTCTCCAAAGTGATTGTGCAGAATTTAAAAAAATAATCAACAACAAAAACAAAACAAAACAAAAAAACAACAACAACCAAAATTTGTCTGTCATCTAAACCAGTGTGAGCAGTTACCCAGTACAGTCTGTAAAACCTGGAACTGGGAGGAAATGTCCTTATGCTAAAGGCTTTGGGGAGATGAGTGTTTGTGGTCTGGGTGTCTTTGGAGTGTTAGGAAGTCTAATAAAAATAGTCATAACATGAGAGCCCTGATCTGTGACCTCAGAATGGACATCTGTGCCCTTCTTTGACATGAACTGAAATTGAGGATGGCTGAAGTTGCCAACATGTTCTACCTTAGTGTGCTCTATCAGTCTGCCTTCAGTGCAATTCAATTTCAATTCCTAAAGCCCTGAATGTTCTGAGGACTGGTTTACCTGTGTGATCCCCTCTCACCAGCAATGTTACAAAAGTCAGGACATTTCTTCAATGTCATCTACAGCTGACTGTCTTTTGGTAGTGACGATAAAAATCTTGGCGCAAGTTCTCACCTCTGGGAGTGATTTTCCAAAATATTCTTATTTTTTTCATGCTCTTCCTTCAATCAGCCCAAGAACAGAAGGATGATCTGTTTGTAGGAACTCTTCTGGCTGCAGAGGAGCTGTGGCTTTTCTTACCCTTTTAAGGAAGTTCTCCCTGTGGTCTCCAAGATGTGTAAATAGCTCCGGGAAATTAAAACTCTTGAGATTTTTAAGTGGACAATTTACATGTCCAGTTGCAGTTAGCAGGGAAAAGAGCTCCTTAGTAATCTGTAGCTGGAATTTAATGGTATTGCAGTCATCAGTGCTGTTCACCTTATCAGCTGCACTGGTGACTTTGGCCTTGGATTGTTTGCCATTGTCCAGTGGTCATCACTGTCACCCCACTGGAGATTCAGTGCTGCTGTGCAGACCCAGTTTGAATCCAGAGCTGCAAACTTGCTGAAATGCAACAGAAGTTGAAGGATTATGGTGCTTCCTACTGAAGGGACAGCCACAATTAAAAAAAAAAAAAAAAAAAAAAAAACAAAAAACTTGCAGGAAAGCTCTAGTCTGTGATGGAAGATTCAGTGTGAAAAAAGAGGACAAAGATGTTCAGTTCACCATGAGCTTGGGGCTGAATCAAGCCTGTAGTATCCTGGGAAAATCAAAGCTCTTTTCTCTGCCACAATGCTCAGCAAAACCAGATTTTTTTTGTTTGTTTGGAAATTGTTACTGTGTTTCTTCTGAATTTTTTGAAACAAGAAAGCAAAACTAATAATGTAACTGCTAAGTCAAAATAAAGAGGCAAACACAGAGAAGCACAAGGGAAATCAAATGGTTTGTTGGCTTAAATACTGGTAATATTCATGTAAACTTAGATATGAGAGTAGGTTTGCTTTTCTGATTAGTACATATTTCTATTTCTGTAATTTCACTAGACTTTATATCTAAGCCTTTTGAAGATAACTTATCTCTTCACTGAGTGATGGGAAAGAAGAAAAGTCCAAGGGATCTGAAAACAGTGGGGAGCATTGCTCAATGTCAGGAATGAAATGAGAAGTTTGCTTATGTCTATCACATGGGTTGGAAAGGGATTTTATTTCCCTTCCATTTGTTTTTCCTTTTATAAACTTGCCATCTACAAGTCTTTCATGGCCTTCCTGTCTCTGGTCAATTGAAAAAAAGCCTTTTAAAATATGCATGAAACTACTTTTCTAGCAGTGCTTTTATGCACCAATGAAATACCAAGCATGAACCATTGAGTGGAAATGTTATTTCCTCCCCACACATTGCATTTAACTGATCTGCTTGCCCTGGCTACCTGGTACAGGTAGGGAGGTTAAAGAATATGGGCCTACCCTCATCTTTGAGTGACCCTCTGTCTGCAGCAAATATGTCAGAAATATTTTTAAATCATTTACTCAGTTCTGCAAAAGCCCTGTTCTACCTTGGTTCTTCCTTGATAGCCATTTCTAAAAACAAGATTACTTTCTTGACCTTGCTCTGGCATTCACTGGAGTTTGCTCTCGTTGAACTTCCCAAGATGAAAATCTGTACAACCCCTTGGATATTTCATATTATTGCACTTAGAGCTATAATGTGGAATCCAATATTATGAACAAATTGCAGAGTTCACATTGAGCAGAATCAGCTTTACTAAGTAATATCTGATTTTGTGAAAAGCATCCTATTCTAACTTTATATAAATAAAAGAATAGAGGAGTACTATGAGCTTTTGAGATGTGTTGCAATGTTCTTGCATTGTTTGCATATTGCTGAGTTCTGTGCCACAGGAAGAATTTGAGGAGGAAAGATAAAATTGAAAAATCTGAATAAATCAAATAGGACAACATGCTGTAGCTAAATTAACAGAGCACCCTACAATAAATACTGACTCTGTCTGAACATCAAGGCATAACTTCTGTCCCTATTGAACAAGGAAAGTCCCCTTTGCATGGTTCATCTTCTGTGAGTTTTGGACTCTTCTTATCAGGTATTGAACAAACTCAAAGACTTTGTGACAGCAGAGGTCAGAACACTGGGAGCCTTCTAAGCCCTTATGTTGTGATGCTTTTATCTACTTAACTTTGCTGTTATCTTTCCATGCTGTTGTTGTGCACTGGTCCTTGACTTTGTCTTTCAGCCAGGAAAAGTATCTTTAGTAGCTGTTTCATGTGGTTTCAGTACAGTCCTTCCCCTAAGAAGCAAAAGGAAAAGGACAGCTTTTCAAACACAAAGGATTTGCTGTTCACCCTGAATTGCTCTGCAAGTCAGGCATGTGTGGTGAAGAGGTCAGGGAGGAAACTGCAAATGGAAGGAGGAAAAAGTTATTTCTTTCACTGCCATGGTTTTCTCTTCATCAGGGATGCCCAAAGTCACTGAGAGCTGAGCCCTCTCATCAGCAGAATAGAATATACCCTGTCATCAACCTCTACAGACTTGACATATGCTGTTAAAGGCTGGCATACTCTACCACATAAATCTTCCAGGGAAGTGGGCTTCTCCATTTCCTAATATCAGTTTTCTCTCTTTCTCCACTTATTTAGGGGCATATTAAGACTATTTAGGCTGATTTTTTAAAACATAGAGGCCAAATCATGGTGCACTTATCCATGTGATTTTCCAGATCCAGATAGATCCATTTGTCAGGAGTCACATTATAGATTAGCCACCTCTAAGGACTGGATATGTACACAGAGAATGCCCATTTTTCAAAAATATAAACCCCACAAAAGAGCTCTGGTATAAATTTCTCCTTTGGTTCTAGAAGTTTTTCAAACATCTAAATAAAATTAAATTATTTCCTGATAGCAGTGTGTCTATCCATAGTCCTACCCAACATGGGACCAGAGTGCAGCACTGGAATGCTGACAGGGATTTATTCCTCAGCTGGAAAATGTTGTGACTTGTATGTGGCTGATTGGTGGCTACTATTTTATGAAAGAAACACACATTAATTAAAGGATTGTAGTGAAGTTGTAGCTTATTGGTGGCTCTAATTTGTAGCAATGTGTGTCTCAGGCTCAGTGCTATGAAGGTGCCATCACTCATAGAGGAAAGCTGTTCTAAGTATTTAATGTGTATTTGAGAAGCTTGAACTCATTGACCATGACTTCAGTGCTAAAAGCACAAAAAGGGTTTAACAGACCTAATTATTTCACTGGCCCAGAGATATTAATCTCTGAAAGAATCTACAAGGCACATGGCTCTTTTTCCTATGCCTTTGGTGAAAAATGAAAAATAGTTTCAGTGAAATAGTTTCCGTAGAAATGACTCTGAGTTTTCAGTTTTACTTTTGAAGGCTGAATTATCTGCTTTGGTCAGACAGGAGATGTTTCCCTGCTATGGCCTGGAACAGCTCCCTGGGAGCAGAGCTGCTGCCAGACACAAAGGCATTTTGTCCCAAACATTCCTTACACCAAGGAAAGGGGGAGCTGGTAATAAATATTGTACCATGACTTTATAATGTGGAAAGATCTTTATCAGTGTTGTGGTGCAAATGTGACAAAGGCAGGAAGGAGGTGTGGACTTGGAAAAAAAGGACCCAGAGCCAGCAGTGACTGCTGCAAGACCTTGACCACTGCCTAAGGGCTCCCCAGCCAAGGGTACCTGGGCTGTGCTTACCTGACTCAGAGCTCTCAGAAAAAAGTGCTCAAGAATTCCCATGAAATATTTCTGAGAGGAAACACAGTGTTAACAAGAAAGGAAAGAACCTTGGCTTTTCTGGTTTGCTCTCGAAAATGAAAAATTCTGTGTTTGACAGGAAACAGCCTATTGAGTGTCTCCCCAACACTTGGAACATCCTGGTATGTCTAAGCTGTTCCTAGAGTGTTCAATACAAAGAAAGGTCAGATCCCAGCTGTGACCAGATGGATGGCTGACATGAAAAGGAGAAACCCTGCAAGGTCTGGAAAAGCAAATCTCCCACTGGTCTCAGGAACAGAAGATTTCTATATCTGACTTCCCTCAAACAAGTTCCACAATATGCTTGCATAAATCAAAGAGCTGTGTATACACCATGCTGCCCCCCTTCACTATTTATACTCCCTTGGAATGAAAAATAGCTCACCACCTGCCTCATTTCTATCATAATGTAACAGGTCACAGAGTTAACACCCTTCTGAAATGAATGGTGGAATAAAATTACAAAACTGGTCACCTTACACAACAAGGACTTTGGCACCTCACTGGAAACTTTTCCGTAAGAAATACAAACATCTCATAAATGGATAAAAATGGTATTTCAAGTGTGTGTATTGTCACTAAAATGCTTTCATTTCAAACCTGTATGTGCTAAAATTATGAAACTCTGAGGGTGAGAGTATAGGGATTTAATATGTTATCAAAGTTTTAAGGTAAATTTATGGGAACAATGAGGCTTTGCTGATGATATGGAGTCTCTCTACAAGATAGGAATTTGTTTCAACACCAGATCATGGGACTTCTCAGAAAAATAAATGGCTAAGAGAAAAAAGAAAATAATATTAGGCAGCAATAGATAAAAGAATGGAGTAGGTTTGGTATCTGGAAGGAACAACTTCAGAATAATTAACGTTTAATGTTGAAAGTACTGATTTTGGTTGAATTAATAACAACTTTTGGTCAAATTAGATCCAACGAATCATTAGAAATAGTCAGGAATCTTTTGACAATTATTATGAACTTAGCAGATCTGTCAGCTGGACTGAAGGGAAATGCAGTGAAGATGAAAAGAAAGGAAACCTAAGGCAGGAAGGATGAAGAGAAATCACCACCACAGAGCTTCGATGGCAGCTGAGGGTGGTAGTAAAAAATAATATTATTGAGGACACATAAAAATAGACCAAAGAACATTTTGTGCTATTTGTTGCCTGAAATTAATAAGTGTCCATGTGCTGTCTAAATTTGCTATTCAAGTTTTGCTACTTGAAGCAAAACTGGAGATAATATTTTAAGTGACTTTAACCAAATCACTCAAGTTTAAAGAGTTTCACAAAGTGAATTCCAAGCAATAAACAAAACTTTATTCATTAATGCATTTGTGACATAGAGCAATGTTGGCAAGTTGAAAAATAATAGTTGGTTAATTGAAATTAATTTGAAAAGCTGTGATTATCTTGTCACAACAAGATATCAACAAGAGGTAACACAAAATACCTCCACATCAGCCTCATGCTCCCTTCACAGTCTTTAAAGGACGAACAAGTGAAAAGCCATGGAGAGCTGGTGGGTTTGGTACCTTTGTACTGATCCCATATTGAGATTTCCCAATGGAGCAGAGGCAGAAATGTTGATTCTGCCTATTGTTATATTTGTTTAACACATTAACAGAGGAATTTGGTTTCTGGGGCAGTGAGTGAGGCATTGTTCTTTTTCCAATTGAGATTAATTGGATCAGTGGGAATTTAGAATGAGCAGAAACTGCATGATCAGGGACAAAATCCACTGCTTGCTTATTCTGTATTAGGGTTGTTCCATTCAAAATGCAGCCTGTCCAAATGACCAGTGCTTTCCATTACTTCTTAGGGAGTCTATTACACAACATAATCAATGTGATTACCAGGAAATTTCCCTCAAAAATTAGTTCAGCCCCAATTAGCAATAAGCTGTTTTAAAAGCTTCCATTTTGAGCGATGCTGATTTGAACCATACCAGGCAGAGCAAATAACTTCCTTTGAAATTAGGTTTTTCATTAGCATTTCATTAGCATTACTGTGCCATTGAAAAAGGAGTCAGTTCGAGTTTAACAAATACAATAATGAATAAACTGAAAACAAAAAGACTTGAGCCAAAGGTGGATGATGTCTAAATGTTAAATACTGGCATGCTGGCACTCGGTGTGCAGGAGCTCCATCTGCCTTCCCACTTTTGAACTGCTGCAGAGTTAAAACATTTATGGAATCAAAGTTAGCAGTGCTGTGATGAGTCACTGTAACTTTATTCCACTCCAATAAGAGAGCTTTGTCCCTAAACCAGAATTACTAACTGGAAGTTACAAAAGACTTCCTAAGAAGAACAAGGACTTTCTGGAGAATGGATTCTTTCTCCATTGTAAAGACCAAACATTTTACAGAGTTTATTTCTTCCTTTTACAAATCAACAAATGATGCATGATGCAAAATAAACCTCCTGTGGAAAGAATAGATCCAAATTTTTTTGTCATTTTTACCAACTGAATATTGTATCTTCACGTATATAAAATCTAAATTGACTGAAAACATCTTAATGTAAGGCAGTGTAAAGTGAAAATAAGGGTAAGAAGAATTAATATTTGAAATTCTACAAGAAAGGATGTAAACTGGAAATGTTATCTTTGCTTCTTCAAGTCTTTGCAGAACAAGAGGCCCTTGGCTCTTATTTGAAGAGAAATGGAAATTATTAGTCCTCAGATGAGGGAGACAAAACCACTCCTCAGTGTCTGTAAGAGCAGAAAAATGAAATTGCATATTCAACTGTATAAGAGCTTTCAAAATTCCAGGCAATGTTCATTTTAAGAGCTTTCAAAATTCCAGACAATGTTGATTTTCTAGAGATAAACAGAACATTAGGACAGTACAAACCATTCAGCCCCTGAGCTGGAACCCTGCCATGTAAAGGAGAGCTCTGCCATTTTCCCAGACCACTCCAAATGTCCCAAGCATGTGCTAAGCACATTCTTCTCCAGTCTGAGCATGGAAAAGATGTTCACTGTCTGTGAGACCTGGCAGATGCACCAGTCCACTGGGTCACTACTGCTTCACATACTTGTGCTAACACTTTTACACACCAGAACCTAAAGCTGCATTTCCATCTGTTGGTCACTGGATTGATGTGTGCCTAGAAGATTCCTCCAGCCCACAGGACCTCTCTGCACCAAGCACAGCTGCATGAGCTCAGTGTTTACTGGCAGATTTTTGCCTCATCATAATTCTCAGAACATGGTGATGTCCAAGAAAGCCTATTTTGTACTGCTACTTGACACACTGAAGAGCAGAGAATAAAAATACTTGGTAATTACCTGACCTTAAAGGAGAAACATTCTCTTGCTGTCGTGCATCAATCACACTGAATTTTCCTGTTGCTAAAAACTGACCTTTAATTGCAAAGTGGGTATTTTTATCATATTCCAAATTTACAAAGTCTAATTTAATGCACATGATTCAATGTAAGTGGTATCCACAGCACTGGGTGGAAAAAACTCATGCAGGATTATTAGGGAGGCAGAACCTCACACTGTTCAGAACTCAAATTCAGAAGTTCACTGAGATACTTTGGATCTTGTAAGTCTGTGACATTGAGAGCTAGGAAACTTGTCATAAAAACCTCAATAAAAATAATTTCTTCATGTTTCACTTGGCAAAACCACAGAAAATGCTTGCATAAAGTTTTACTATGCAAAGTATTTCCAATTGCATCTCCCCAAAGTTGTCAGTCTCAATTAGTTACCTTATGTAATAAATCTGGTATAGCATAATCTCTTTTTATTCACACCATCTTATTTGTGTGATTTTGACACCCACAAGGGATCACCAGTGAGGCTGTGCCCATTTGCTCCAGCTACACGATTTGTTCACTAAATCACTGGATAATGGTGGATCTTCAAGTCACCAACAACTGCAAACTACTTGAATGGATCTACTTTAAACTGGAATTTCCAAGCAGGTTTTATTAGTTTCTTTATGTAGGCACAGATAAGATCAGCTATCCTATTTAGCAAGGTGGAAAAGTCAAGCTCTCTGTGCTCTCAGAAGCACAAAAGAAGAATTAAATTATGGTAAAAAACCAGTGAAATTTACTTAGCAGAGAGATCGCCCTAGTCTGACGTTAGATGAGAATGACTTGGCAATCATGAGGCAAATGCTCTCCTCACCAGGAGATCAGATTCCAGTATCCCTGCCCTGCTCATCATTTTTAGCCTTGTGACTACACAAGCAAGACTGGACACCTGTGCTGTGCAGGATCGGAGCTTCAGGATCAGCTTTCAGATCTGAGAGCAGCACTCGTCAGAGATCACCATGGCATTGGTTCAGAGGGAAAATCAGAGAATGAATGGGTGTGATGATTCAGGCTACACAAAACAACAGAGAGAATCCTGAGTGACTTTTCAGGGGGAAAGACACAAGAAAAAGTGACGTGTGCTGGTGTGAGCAGAAAAGAACAGACAAAATTTGCTCTCAACAATATCAGTGCAGTCATCTCCTACCTGTTTCTCAAAAAATCTCCAAACAAAAAACTCCAAACCATTAAAACATAGGCGTAAATAAACACATTAAATATCCTGGCTCTGTTAAGAGCAGGTCTCCCAGGAAAAAAGCTTCATCTTTCCTTTTCTATTTCAGTAGAAGAAGACAGAAACAGTTTCTGTCCTGATCAATGACTCAATAATTCTCTCTGAGGAATGTGTCACTAAAAGTCTTCATATTCAGCTTCTACTTCGATCTGAAATAAGCTTAACTTTTAATTTCTTGGATATTTATAGTGCGAGACCAAAGTGACATTAAGAAGTGCGATCTATTTGCTGTTTTTTAAAACCATGGTGGTCTACAGGCCACTTTGTCACATCAGCAGAAAAAAACAGACAAGTGCTATCAACCACAGTAAGAAATCATGTGTACAGAATGATATGATAAATATGGAGGATGGTGGATTTTGAAGGGTAAATTATTTCAACAAAACCCAATCTATTTTTTTCTGAAAAAAAAACTACTCCAAAAAGACTGTGATTGCAAAGATGGAGCAAGTGCAGTTGTCACTATCAATGATTGCCTTTCATGTGCAAGAAAATGACAAATGAGCCATTAAGAGCTGCTCTTCTTTATTTAGAACTGAAAAAGAGAGAAATGAGTCTGCAAGGGAAAAGATCTTAAGCTTTTCTGCATGTTGATTTATTCCCAGTGAAAGTTATGTGAATATATGGAAGAAATATCTTCTGCAAGGTGTTCATCTCCGTAACCCTGCAGACCAGCTGCGTGAATCTTGTTAGAAACAGTTTATGTTAATTAGTCTGTGGAAACTAGAAAGAGGATTTCTGCAGCTGAGATTCTTATTTTAGCCAGCTATAGAGGTGATCTTCAGCAAAAAGCAACTTTTTTTATACCCGGTGATGTTAAATACCCTGAGGATGAGGGAATTTGCTGTCAGCAGAGAAGTGACAAGACACAAACAGCCTTTATGTGTCATCCCAGTGTGTGTGAATACACATAGAATCAAAACATTTCCACAGGGTAACTATCATGGGTAAAAATAGTCGTGATGGGCAGGTTTGGGTGCAGGCAGGACCCCCTGAGCGTCTCCATTCTGCTTTTAACACAGAAAAAAAAAGGCAGCGGCAGCTGCACCAGAGGTAGAAGGTGGTCTCTGACCAAAAGTTTTGTCAGCAAATGATGCTCTGCTTTGTCAGCGATTAAGCACGGATGACTTGTTAGCACCGGGAGCTGTGTGAACAGGCGGGGAGGCAAGTGGAGCCCACATATTCGCTCATGAAGCCGCATCGGGAGGTACCGGGACACCGAGAACACCGGGAACATCGGGAACACCGGCAGGGACCGGGACACTGGGAACACCGGGAACACCTGAACACCGGCAGGTACCGGGACACCGAGATCTCCCGCGACCCCTCAGCCCACAGCGAGGGACAGGCGTGGCGCTGAGGGGCGGGCGTGGCGCTGAGGGGCGGGCGTGGCGCTGAGGGGCGGCGCGCTCCCATTGGCTGGCAGAGGGAGGCGGGAGAGATGGGGCCCTGTGATTGGCTGCTGCCCGCGGCGGGGCGGGGCGGTGTCTCGCGAGAGCCGCGCGGCGGTCGCGGTCTCGCGCGGCCCGGCCCGTCCCGCCCCCGGGTCCCTGGGCCGGCGGCGGCGCCGCTCCCGCTGCGGCTGCCCCGGTGAGTGGCAATGACCCGGCCGGGCCGAGGGGGGGACGGGCACAGGGCCAGGGCGATCGGGTCCTGACGGTGGGAGGTTGTCTCCGGTGCTCTGCCCCTGCTGTCTGCCGGCCGGACCGCGCGGGCATGGTGCCTCTCCGTGAGGGGGTGCGCGCTATGGCCGGGCCCGATCCCCCGTGTCTCTCATGTCTCCCCGTTTCTCCTTCTCTTCCCCATGTCCCCCTTGTCCGGTGCCACTCTCTCCCCCTTCTTTCCCCCCATTCATCCCCTCTCCCCAGTGCCCCCTTCCCCTCCCTCCTCGCCTTTCCTGGAGGACCCGGCCCCTCACAGGGCCATGGTCACTGGGTGCTCTCATGCTCATCCTTTTTCACTCCCCTCAAAGACCATGGTTGTGCCTGTTCCTCTTTGGGGAGGCTGCGCCTCATCCTTGGACAAAGATAATTGAGAGAGGAAAAGTTTGGCTGGTGGTGGAAGGAAGTAGGAGGAGGTTCCTTTGAAGTAAGAGCCAAAGTAGATTGTGACTGGACTTTGCATCTGTGGCGTTGCTTGTCTGCGTGTCTGTGTGTGCCCTGCTAAATGGGCAGTTCTCATATGGAGTCACAACTCTGTGAAGAGAAGCCCTGGAGTGCATCTGAAAACCATCTCTGGACAAATTGGAAGGCTGTTGGATATTTGTGCTTGTGTTTCGTCACATCACAGCTTCCGATTAAAAAAAAAATCAGAGAAAGATAAGATGTCCGTTACCTTGTCTTAGATTGTAGAGATTAATAATAAATATTCAGATTATTAATAATAAATATTCAGATTATGTCCATTAAAAATTTTAATGCTTTTCCAGGAACTATTTTAATGCTGATCACAAAACTAGAGTTGAGAATTGTAATGGCTTCATCTCCTTGATCTTCTGGATGAAGAGAGCTTTAATGTGAGAGTGCCAAGGGCCAGCTGTGTGTGCCCTGTTCCCTAAAACAGCTCGTGAAGGCAATGGTTAAAAACCTCTTAAAAACCCCACAAATGAGTCCTGCTGCAGAAGGACACAGATCACTGCTAAGAGCTGTTACCTGCAAATCAGGGGAACTACTCAAACTAATGAAGTAGTTTGATTTACCTGTATGGTTGGGCTGTCAGTGTTCAGTTGGAATTTTGTGTACCATGCCCATCATCAGATGGGATTTATGATTCAGGACCTTCACTTCCACTATCTGTTGTGATTAGAAACCTCTCTTTCAGTAAAGGATTGAACCAAAACAAAATGTCATTGGTGGGAAGCAGCTCTGAGTCCTTGCCTTTCATTAATAGGAATTAATTTATATACACAAGTCTGTAGCAAAATAGTAACTTTAAATTAATGAATACTCTGGGTTTATTATGTTTTTTATAAGATAGTTGAAAAGATGCAGCAATGCTGTTGTTGTCGAAATCTAGACAGCATAATAATGACTTGAATTTTGGTTATATGTGGAAAACAAGTTGAATAAAGTCAGGTTTCAGATACGAGTTAATTTTTAATTTGTCTTCCTGCTTTTGTTTTCTTGTTTTGAAATTGTCAGTTAAAGCTTGACTTTGTTCTTTCTGCTTTTATTTTTAGTAGAGTAAGCTGAAAATCTGCTGTCTTATCTAACCCTTTATAAATTTTCTCACTACAAGTTTCAGACTTCTCATACATTGGTGTATTATTTTTTAATAGCTTTACTGGCTATCTCTCCCAATTATCTCTTCCAATTGGTAAATTATGCCACTGGTTTTATATGGGAAAGCACTTCAAACTTCATTGCCTTTTGTCTTACTGCCTTAAAAGATAATGGTGTTTTTTAGTCATCTGAGACCAAAATCCTCTATTAATTGTGTCTTTTTCTTATCTGTATGTTCTTTTTTTAGCACATGTGACAGGATGGATGTGGGACATCAATAATGGTTAACAGAAGTTGCTTCTTTTTGATTCTTGTGGCAGTTTTGACAAAATAATCTCAAAGGTCCAACAAACATGGATGAAACTAAAAGCATTAAATACACCCAAAGATTTTGTTATTTTAGGTCCTATAATGCTTGATCCAGAAAATAGTCAGAGACTTACTTCTAACATAGCTTGTGGTGTGGATGTTCTGGGGGCTTGGTATATTAACTGGAATAAGTTTATCAGGTAATCTGTAATCAGGAACTCTTCCTGCAAATGAAGGCATGGTACACCTTGGTAATACCGGGCTTTTTCCCTCTTTTTGTCTCCTAGAAATGGGTCTGCTCTCAGAAGATGCGATGCAGTAGATGTGGTGCTCAGTCATGGCATCAGAACTGTGTAAAACAATCTCTGAGGCAAAGCTGGAAAGGCACAAGAACTTGTTCTTAAATTACCGAAATCTCCATCACTTCCCTCTGGAGTTACTGAAAGATGAGGGGCTGCAGTACTTGGAGAGACTTTACATGAAAAGAAATTCCCTGACCACATTGGTACGACAGTCTCTTTATTGCAATGTTTACTGTCTGTGTATTTAGGAAGTCTAAGTTTTGAAACAGGAAAAAAAAGAGATTATATTATAGATACTCTGCCCCTGAATGATGTCATCAGCTGTAAGATAAGAGCGTTTGAACTTGCATAGTTAATGTAGAGAATAATAAATGGAAGTTCATTACATTTTATGGTTGCCCTTTTCAAGCTGTCAGGACCTTCTGGGGCTTTTCTTGTCAGGCTTGTTCTGTTTTTTTTTTTAAACCTGTATATTTTACTCTCATAAGTGGTCCATTTCTCCTGTTAGGTGATGCTATGCAGTCTTCTACATTTCTTCATTAGGCTGAATGACTTTTCCCTTGGTGTGTGCCTAATTTCAAAAATTTCAAAGGCAATGTCAATCCCAGGGTCTAATTCCAAACCTGCTGTTCAGGTGCCAGTAAAAACTTGAATCTATGGGCTGCTGGTAGGAGAACACAGCTACATGTCAGCTGATGTCACAGTTAATGTGGGATTTTCTTTTGGGATTTCTTCTTGTTTGGTTGTGTGTGGATGTTGTGACCTCAAAGTTCAGTGTGGGGCAGTTAAATAACTGTGAGATGTTCTGAGCTGCTAAGACTATAGCATAGAGGCAGAACTTGCCACTGTCAACAGGCTCAAATCTCCCAAGTTTTCATTTGTTGTTGCTTGATTGGTTTGGATTAAGTGGTTGGTTTTCTTGGTGGGCTCTTCCATGGTGTGAGAGGTATCATAGTAGAATGGTAGAGGAGCTGTAGGGCATGACTACTTAAAATTATCCAAAATTGTGCACTTTTCAGAGTTTCCTAGAACAAGTCCAGTATTCCACTTTAAGGGCTAAAAGCTGCCAGGATTCTGAAGATTTTTTGCCTTTTCTTCATCTTGAATGAGTCACTTCAGTTGACGTGTACTGCAGAGAATTATTTTAGCACTCTGGTTTTGGGCAGTAATTTAATAATGTGTAATAATTTAACAGGAGAATAGGATTCATGGTTACAAATCAAAACTGCTATAAAATTAGCCAAAGACTGTAAACAGCTCTGCCTTGACACTTAGTGAAATTCAGTGATGATTTAGTGCAGTAAGGTTCACAGACTTTGCACTGCTCAAAAGATGAACCAGTAAAGAGGGTTTTGTATGTAAGTGTTAAAACTGGATAAAGAAACTGAAACAAAAGTTAAAATGTAGGTCATACTTAGGCAAAATTGCTTTCAAGCAGCATGAAGCAGAGCATGATTAGATTCACAGCAATCAGGATAACTTGCTCATAATGTGCTTTGTTGGGATCTCATTCAAGTGCTCAGCACTATTGTTGGAACAAGGCAAACAAATTTGGGTGTCATTCACTGAGCATCTGTTCCACAGAAGAGATGTTGGAAGTTGTAGTGGACCAAAATAGATCAAGTCAGCAGCATGTTACAAAAAAAGGCAGATGTCTTTTTGGAACGTGGAAAGTTTCACAATCTCCATTAAAAGCAGAAGGAAGTAATTATTGGATACTGTTAAAGCTGGAGCAGAGAATTTCATCCTCATGAACAGCCTGGATGAATTGGAGAGGACCTGGAGAGCAGCAGCGAGGGACCTTTAGAGAGCATGCCCTGAGAGAAAAGGTTGAGAGACTGATGGAGAGGAAATAACAGGAGAA
The DNA here is from genome assembly GCF_009819885.2 of Catharus ustulatus. Lineage (NCBI taxonomy): Eukaryota > Metazoa > Chordata > Aves > Passeriformes > Turdidae > Catharus > Catharus ustulatus. The sequence continues at coordinate 17,901,631 of NC_046232.1, forward strand.
ACTGGGAGAAACAAATAGTAGATATTTTTACAAAGCAGAATTTCATAATGAGGTTTTTCAATGTCCACTTCTGAGAGGACAAGCAGTGCTCTCAATTTTGGCAGTGGGGGGAGTGGAAATCATTGAAAAAATTAAATTACTGAAGGAAGATTTGTCTTCCTAATATTTCTCTAATGCAATAGCTCATCAACAAACACTTTAAATTGCATAAACAGTATTGGAACCATCAAAATGGAACCTGCACCATATTTCTCTAAAATTAGGTGGTACTTTTGTCCCACTGGTCCATTCCTTCAGAATTCTGAAAATAAATGACTAAATCAGCTTTTCTTCTTTACTCTTCTCAAATGACTCCTGTCCTTGACAGATGATTCCTATGAAATGTCTGGGATAGTTATGCTGACAGAATTTACCTTGGCTAAGAATAATTTCATTTTTGTCCTCATTGGCAAGATGGAAGTGATGGAGTGCTGTGACATAATGAATGGATCAAGGAGCCATACAGCACACCTGTATCCCAGCATCACATCTTGCCACTTGTCAGTTAATCTCTGATAACACGAACCTTCCAGTACCTAATTTCCGCATCTATTAAATGGAAATTGGTGTTTGCCTTGTTAGCTCTGTCGGAAGCAAGATCAAGAATAATTGTTCTTAATTTACTACCTCAGAATACGTGATGACAGAGCAGCAGGTGAAACAGTGACAACAGTCTGTGGTTCAGATTAACATCTTTATGGTAATAACGGCTGTAGGGTGGCAGTGAAATTGGGGTTTTTTGGAATTCTTTTGTGCTGGAGCGGATTTTGCTCGGCTGTTGGGGAATTGTGAGCGGGTCCGGCCGTGGCTGCGCTGTGGCCGAGTCGCCACCAGGGGGCAGCCCCGGACCGGGGAGCGCGCCCGCCGCGTGTGACGTCACCGCAGCGCTGCCCCTGCCCCAGCAGAGCCGAGCGGAGCAATCTGCGCTTTGGACTCAGAGCCAGCCTGGGCACGGCTGCTGCGCCAGAACAGCACCTTCTTCCGCTCAGCATATTCCTCCATCATCACGTTATGGACACTAAGTTATATGCTTTAGATAATATAGCTATTTAAGGTGTCACTCATCGTGTTTATTCGCATGAAGATTTCCAGTTTTAACAGGAATTTAATTATGTGATCAAGCTGCTTTTAAAATGCTGTCATTTCTGCATATGTCAGTATTGTAACCCCTTTTTTTCAGTAAAACAAATCTGTGTTAAAGCAGGTTTCTTAAGCAATAACTGTCTTAACTTCGAATAATTCTGAGTACAGTTTCCAACACGACATCTGAAACTTGTGAAGCCAATTTTGTGATATGTGTTCGTGGTTATAAATGCCACCAAGGAAGAGAATTACAGCTAGGGGATCAGTTGGCAGTTAGGAAATGATATGCATGTTAATATGTAAATATGAAAATCTAGTTTGATGGATTCAGCAGTTCTGGCTTGGTGGTAATTGATTAAGCTACACAAAGATTGTAGGTCATTTCCCAGTTTAGCAGCATTATAAAATACATTCTGGTTAGACATCTTGTGTAGTTCTTTAAGTTGTGTTCTGCTTTAAGTCTGTAAAGTAAGGCTGCAACTTCTTAGCAATCTCTTCCCTTCAACTAACTCATTTATTTGAATATATTTTCAAAAGGAGATGAGGTAATCCATCTTTTCAGTCTCAGAACTCTGACTCCCATTTTGCTGAGGGCATGATAATGTCACTTCCAGACTGTAGTTCTGTTCAGTAGTGAATTGCTCACCCAGGATACATCTGAGATTGCCCTGATGGATACTTGGGGGCACAGAACCAGGGTATTGTACAGACATCCCTTGTTGCCATTTTTCCTGCTGATATTTTGTAGTATGGTGATTAAAATGACTTGGGTACACAGTGTTTGTGTGTCTGGTTTTTGTTTCGAAACCTAAAAAAATCTCTAACTCTCTTTCAGCCAGAAAACCTTGCACAGAAGCTTCCAAACCTCGTGGAATTGTGAGTTTGTGTAGGAGTTCTAATATATTTTTATTATGCTTATCTGTCTCATCTTAAAATAATCTAGAATGTATTACTTGCACATAATTTATCTCTTAAGTGTGGAGGGCTTTTCTAGAGGGCAAGAAAGGGTAAATTTTTGTTGTTGTGTTTTAATTTGTTTGTTGTTGGGCTTTTTTTCTGAAGAAGGCATATTCAGTCCAATTTAATTTTTTTAAAATTTCTTGTTTATTGTATGAGAAGAACCTTTATATACCAGTGTCTATACTGCTAAGGGAAAGAAAACCTTACCCCATAAATTCTGTGTAGACTTGTCACACTGATAAACCCCTGGAACCTCCCAGTGCAGTGGTCAGAGGGTTGTGACAGAGCCAGAGTAACAGGTTACAGCCTCCAGCCCATCCCTAGTGCTCATTCCCACCCCAGCTCCCAGGGGTTTTATGAGCTCAGTCTTGCTGATTGGAGTAATCAGTTTTTGGAACCAAGTCACAGATTGTCAAATAGGAGCAGGGATGAGCATGTAGGGGTAGTAACTATGGAATGATGATTGCTGTAGGCAGAGCAGTTTATCCAGTCTTGTCCAAAAAATGGATGTCCCATGAACTGGATTATTTTGACAATTAATTTAATGAAGCCCCTGAGACGATGTTTTCTTCCTTCCCCTTTTCTTCTTACAAAGTTGTGCTTCCCTTCTGAGGTAGGATTGGCAGTGGGGGTTAAAAGGGAGATCCTCTTGTCCCCTTTGAAGCCCTTTGTCTCAGTTTCACATGAGTAACTGATGGAGCACTGACTGTGTTTATTCAATGGCCAGCTCCACACGGGAGTCTGTGGAGTCAATGCCCTCAGCTGTCCCATCTTGTCACCCTCCTGTGGCCCTTGAACCCCACCTGGTGCCTGTGCCCCAGTGGAACTCAGATGGTTTGTAGGTCACTGCAATCTCTGACTCACTCCAGAGCAACTCCTCTCATCATGCCTCTGTCTTGAGAGTGTTTGTCCTCTGAAGCAGTAAAATAAATATTTTTAATTCGATATTACTATTTGCCACTGGGCATCAGGAAACCTCTGTGTTATTTGGTATTACTTTTAGGAAAACTGTTGAAATTACAGCTTAAAATAATTTCTTACAAACACTGATTTATAGGAGTCAAGCCTAATTATTTGGTGTTCAGCAAGTTCAGTTGTACCACCATTGTCCCACACAGTCTGGTGGTCTAGAGAGAGCTGCTCTGGGCCTGTGGTTTGTGTAGCTCTAATAGGACAAGTCAGATTTTGATGAGACAATAAGAGGTGTTCTGTTGTTGGGGATAAGACCACAAAATAAGGATGTACTTAAAGGATATTTTGTTACAGTAGCTTTCAATTTTGAGAGACGAATTTAAATTATTAAATTATTCTCCTAAAAGTTACATCCTTAGTTATTTCACTTGTGTGTTTTTCTTTGTGTATCTTGCCCCTGATGCTGGGCTACAAGTGTAGCTCCTCACAATACAGGTTTTTTTCTTTAGCTTAAATAAAGTAGTTCACAAATATTTTCAGGAGCTGCAGCTGAAATGGGTAGGAGAATTCTCATCCTATGTTTCTACAAACATGTATGCTATTCTTATGTTTGTTAATTTTTTAGCAAACTACAATTTTTAAGGAGAAAGAGAAGGTTCAGGTGCCCCTTGCAGTTGAAATATTCATATTTCTTTTCTTTTGTTCTGTCTCCCCTGAAAAGAGGGGCTCCTACTTTAGGGAATGCTCTTGGAATACAGTAGGAAAAAACATGCCATGAAAATAATTCCAAGTGTGCCTCAGCTATTGAACACTGAGTACTCAGTATTCCTGTATAGTTGGATATCAGTATTGTAAAACTTTGTTACTGTTATTTTCTGCAAGATCCAATTGTTCTTTTGCAGCAATGATGATTGAAATCTGAAATGTGTAAAATCTAAGATCAGTGTTTATGTTACCAGAAGTACTGGAAGTGCTCCATCAGAGGGTGCTGAACATTCTTAGTGAGAGATCTGGCCACCCTCTGTAGCTGCATAAATAACTAAGTGTAAGATTGGGTTTTTCTTTTGAAAAATGCACTTCAAGTTTGAAAAACCCACTTTCATATGCTTATTTCTTCACTGAAGGTGTGAGAGTTTATGTGCAGGGGAAAATGTTTGTATAACTTGTGTGGGTGTGGGCTTTTTTTCTTTCTGTGGCCAGCATTTAGTGTCAAATAACCTGGTTATCAAATATGATTTATTCTGGTTATTCTCTCTGCTTAGTCTTCTCCCTTTTTGTTTTCCTCCATATGACTTGAAAAACTAAAGCCCATTATTACTGTAACTGTGAATTATTTGTTTTGCATAATTGTATGTCATTTTCTTTTATTTTTATGCTAATCGTTTAATAATCCAAGTGAAACTTAAGTACCTGTCCATTGCCAGTTTATACAGTTTCCACAGCTTTTGTGGTTATAGGGAGGAATGGCTTTGAGGGTGTTCTTTCAGTCTGAAACTGGATATTTTGCAAACTGATTATGTAGCAGAAGTCCTTGAGGGTAACAGGTGGTGTCCTCTGCTTTTTCTCCTCCCCCCAGGTACCTTCATTCAAATAACATAGTTGTTGTACCTGAAGGTAAGTAATCTACCAGCTCACCATAAGTGGCAGGAATCATAAAATATTCATTTTTCTTCTTTGAAGAGGCCTATTTTTCCTTTATTTTCCCATAAAACATTAAAGATTTTCATATGAAATATACCAGTGAGCTTTTAGTTGATAATGTCGTTGTTTATTCTATGTTAAATTCTTTTAATGAATTCTCAAATGCACCTAAATGCTGTTTGCTCCAGTTCTAATTGCAGAAAGTGAAAAGGCTAAATGACATTCATCTGCAGAAACTAAAAATCCAGAGTGTCTGCTGCTTTCAGGCAGTTACCACACTAAATACTCTGCTAGTTTAGATCATGACAGATTTGAAACCCAGAGGAGCAAGAACTTGTACTAGTTCATTTTCCTTGTCTTAATTGCAGTTACGCTCTCAACTTGAGGAATTCGTGTTCAATTTATGCTCTTTCTGAATATAAATTGGATAGAGTCGAAGAGAATGGAGAAAGTGGTTTCAGAGCAGAATTGCCTGAGGAGAATGAGGAGATGGGAGTATTCTGTACATCCCTGTGTTTGTTACCCTGTCTCACTGCCAGCAGAGCTGTTTGTTAGCTAGAGCAGCATTTCCACAATTGATGTCACTGACTTGTGAGACTGCCTTTAACACCTCGAGATGTGCTCAGACACAGCTGTTGGCTACTGTGCCTTGTCCTCCTCTCACAGTCCTGTGAAGATCTGCATGTTCCTCTTGGGTCACATTCACGTTTTAATGTGTTCTCTCACAAGCCATTGGCTCCCTGGTTAAGCTGCAGTCTCTGGACCTGAGTGACAATGCCCTGGAGATTGTGTGTCCCGAGATCGGCCGCCTGAGGTCCCTGCGGCACCTGCGCCTGGCAAACAACCAGCTGAAATATTTACCTGCAGGTGAGTGCAGGGGGCCACAGCACTGCCACAGCCTTGCAGCCTCACTTGCCAAGTGATCTGCTCTTGCTTTCCTGAGTGCTACACCCTGCACTTGCAAGGGTTGCTGTTTGTATTGCTCCCAGGGTGCTCTGTAGTTAGAGAAAAGCTGTGCTCTGTGTGCTGCACAGTCCTGAAAAATGCTGCTGAAGTGGGAAAAATGCATTTATTTAACAGCCTTTGCCATCATATCAAGAAAATATTGAACTTCTTTGAGATGACACAAAATGCCAATGACAACTGTCATTACAATAAAATGATGTTTCTTCCAATTTTCCACAATAGAAAGGATTCCAGTCCTTCCTTCCTTTCTTTTCACCCAATAGCCCCAATCTCGTATTTTCTAAAAAGGCACATGTCTAGTAGCTTTGCCTATGGCAGTTGTATCTCATTGTGACAGTAGATAACAAATGTTTGTCTTGCTAGGTTATTATAAAAAAGCAAAATTTATTCAAAGTAAATGTGACACCAAGTCAGAAAAAGTTGGCCATAGGCAGATTTTGAATTTTTTTTTCTTCTAAATACTTTGATAAGCAGATACAGTATTATTATTCTTCTATCAACCTTATATCTGTTCAGATAAGATGATGGTGATTTTCAAATACTCTTTTAATTTTAGTTGTTAATTTTTCTCTGGTGTATTTGCATTTTCTTATCTGCAGAGATGATAAAAATTTAAGGCTGCAATTTCAAGAAACTTGCCTAAGTTAATCTAACAGGATTAGCTCTTGGCTCTATTTTAACTAATTTCTCAATGTGACCTTCATATGTTTTAAGTTCACATTGTTTATTCTCAAGAAATGTACTGCAAATGCTCCTTGAAGTTTTGGGTGCAGAAAACTCGCTGTCCTTTCCCTGCACTTTTCTAGACTGCTTAAAAAAAGTCAAAGGATGGTTATGATTAGAAAGAAAAAAAATGTATATGACTATGTAAATGCTCTGGAATGAAATTAGATAAACCTGTTAAACATTATGACCCAGGGCCAATAAAATTTCCATCAATTTTCAGATGTCCTACATTCAAAAGAAAGGAGTGACTTGAGTGTGCTTTATGTTCCTCAAAGATAATTTACCTTATGGTGCTGTACCATGAAAGAAAGACTTGTTCAAAGAGAAAATGACACATTTTCTGCAAAACTTCACACATTAACTTTAAAAGGTTCCAAAAAAGACTTTCAAAAGGATAATTTACATTACTGAAGAGTTGATTTGGAGTCTACCACATTTGATTAGGAACTGGTATCAGCTGAGACTTGCTGCATTACATTTCTCCTGAAGTTTATAGAAAATTTGGTCCTGAGCATTGTCCCTGAGTGTGTGCATGAAAAGTTTGCATGCTTAGGAATAGTGCTGGTGTTGCCTTGTGCATTGGAGAGTGCAGTGGTGTGTGGTCTGTGTTTGTGGTGTGTCCCTTGTGCCATTGCTGCTGCTGGTACCAATCCTGTCACTGTCAGTGGGACTGGATGTCACACAAAGTGTTACCAGCCCAAGCAGGATTAGCCTTTTACTCACACTGCATCATTTGCCCACTGGACAGTTAATCTATTGCACTGACTGTTTCCTAAACAGAGCAATTCCCAAAGAGAGCTTCCAGGCATGTTTTCTTAGATGTTCTCTGTTAAATTGTGAAGACTTCAAAGACTTCATTAAAAAAAATCTTAGGCTTTCAAAATAACACTGATGTTCAACAATTGAGAAAGGAGAGCAAAATAATAAATTTTGATGAATTGTTTCATCCTTAATTATACTGGTAGCATGAATCTTCATTATAGTGTCAGCTAGCATTCTGTTGGGAAAGCTGGTAAAGTTCAGCTGAACTAGGATGGGATGTGATTTTACTGCAGTGCATTATTTTGCTGTGTTTTCACTGCTCTCTGCACTGCTAGGGAAAGACAGCTCTAAATGACTCTTAATTTATAATAAGGAACCATTTAAGACATAACTTAGCTTCTACCCATGCAGCTTGTGCAGAATTTAAAGATCTGCATTAAAAAAGAGCTTTTGCGTTTAGATGACAGTCATTTATGGTTGCCCTGCCATTTCTCTTGGCTTTCCATTCCCAGTTTCTGGTGTTAAAAGTACCCTCCGTTTTTTTTAAGTTCCATGGATATCTAGGGAGATATTCTGGGTAATATCCTAAATCAATTGCTAAAAAATATCTTCCTTGCAGCTGCAGAACAGTTGGAGGGTAAATGTTTGCTATTATGTGTCTGAACACCCCCACTGTTCTATTGCATTTTAATTCTTAAGAATGATTCTTTGTTGTGTCTTCTTTAATTGTGATTAAGAGCTGGAAGAAACAATGCAATTAATAGCATATGTTGATTCATTATGCATTTTTAATGGTTTTATTCCACAATTGTGCTCCTAATGTTCCTTTTTGGTATTTAAGATTTGCCTTATAGAAATCAAATTTTAAACTAATTGAAGTAGTGTGCATTTAAGATTTAGATTTAAGCCTCTAGTCTGATTGTAGAGATTCTTCAGGCTCTGATAGAGGTTGAGCCTGTGCTGCAGTTTATCTTAACTGAGATGGGCCAGGTTTTAATCTCCCAAGTACTTGTTTTAATAAAACATGGGAGAATTTAATGACAACCACTCTGCTTTTCTCAGGTTTGGTCATGATTGTTCAGTGAATTTTAAAAAATTATTCTAAGGGAGGAGATGGGGGAGAATGATAAAAATACATCAGCCAGTGTGGAGACATAAGCTTTAGCTTCCTGAAGAAATCAGGCAATACAGGACAGGTGAGGAGGAAAATGGGCATTAGGTGGAACATGGCAATAGTGTCCCGTGGAGATGGGGAAGCACCTTCTGTGCTGTGGCACTCTGGGAGTGTGACTGACACTCCTTCCTTCCTTTGTGCTCAGCAAACACTCCCAAATCCCTGCCACCCTTGGATCAGATCTTGAGCTTTGGCCTCAAGGCTCTGTGTTTGATTTGCCATTGCTGAGGGGGGCTCCCATCACATCCTCCAGCTGTTGTGAGAATGCTCAGAGGTGACTCAGCTGAGCTTGATGAAAATTAAAGGAAAAAATTTGTCCAGAACAAGCGTGTTGAAACTGAAATATAATGGCAAATGGCTGAAAGAAAATGCTTTGTGAAATTCTCTTAATGTCACATTTTGAATATACTTTAGATAAGATTAATAAGCAGACCAGCTTCTGCCTAATGCAGAGTCATCAGTATCTGCATTCTGGGGTAATCAGAATCCCTGAGAGGTTCTGCCTTTCAGAGACAGGCTGATTAAAGAGTTGCAGATAAGTGAAACGAGATTTAATGTTCTAAAGTTCTCTTGAGGACTTGTTTTCATTTAAATGCACAACATTTTTTTGTTCTTCAAATTGTAAATCTTGTAGCTGCTGTCTTTAACAGTTTCTTGGTTCATTTATTTGGCTCTGGTAAATGCAGTTCTTGAACATGAAGTAAGTTTTGTGAAGTTTTCTACTACTTAAATGTGGCACTTAAATAATGTTAAGTTCTTGAGGGCCATTTGGAAATGTGTGACACCAAAGATGTTACTGGAAAAAGTCAGCATAAACAAAAGATGGTTATTTCATATTATTACATTAGTTCATGTATGTGCTTGACTTAGATGTGACATTGTGTTTTCACAGTAGCTGAACTTGATTTTTTCAGAGATTTCTCCTTTTATTCAGTGAATTTATATTTCATTTTGATTTGGAATTGTAGAGTCAATTCTATATGCATGTACTGTCAGAAGGAAATTTTCTTAATCTTCTCACTCACAAATGACTACCTGAAAAGTTCCCCTTTATTTCTGACTATTATAATGCATGTGATAGCTCCTTTCATTCTTGAGAAATAATATTTCTCTTTGTGTAAGAGTTACTATGTCATTTGAAAAAAAAATAAATCCAGTGAGATGTATTATAAAAATGATTCCTGAGGAGTCCCAAAGTCAAGGTTCTCTGTTTGCTGTTACCATTTAGATTTGGTTTGACTTCAGCCTTGGAATCTTTTGATGTGCAGTGGTGGTTCTTCAGGTTTACATTTTGGTCTTCTAGCTGGAATGCATGTGTGGGGAACAGATGACTTAAAAGAGGGTGTGTTGTACTCCATTTTGGATTTAAGTTTCTTACTTGACAAGGATAAGATTTTTTTTTTGCCCATTGCTTGAGAGGTACTTCTCTTTAGAAACAGCAAGTTTTGTAGCATCTTGTTCTAAGATTTAATTAAAAGTGAGGTTATGTTTACTCAGCACATGCTGGAGTTAATTATAGATTTACTGAAATGAAAAGCTTAATGTTTTGCCAAGTCAAGAGCAAAAGCTAAGTAATTAAAGAAGAGGGTATGGTTTATGATCCCAGCCCATCTTTTGGCAAAATTCCCTTTAAGAAGAGGGAAAAAAATCAGCAGTTGTCTTCACATGGGCTAGACCATGGTTCCCTTTGTGTTTGTTGTTCAGAAACTTTCAAAACCAAGAGCTGAGTGCATTGACCAAGCAAAAAAATAAAGCATGGCCAAATAATGGCAAATTTGTTGTCAAAAGTGGGATTGGTGTTTGTTGGAATGTTAAAGGGAAGTGCAGGTGATGGAGCAGCTGTTGCTGGAGGGGTGCAGGTCTGTGCCAGAGTCCAGGGCAGGTTCCTGCCCCAGCAGAGGGAGAGTGTGGCTTCCATTGCAGATCCACACTTCTGGCTTGTCTTAGGAAGCTCCTGCAGCTTGCATCCACTTGTTGCCATTTTGGTTCCTTTAGGCAGACTGAAGGAAAATGAATTTGTGTGCCTTTGGTGTATTTAAAGTGCAAACTGCAGCAGTGTTAGGGGAGGTTAACAGCACAGAGACCCTTCCTTTCAGTTCTGTTCAAATCCTTTTCCTTTTTAAGGCAAATTGTTTTAGAAATATAATCAGTTTAAGACTCATTAAAATACATTTGTAGGCTTATAAAACTTTATCTTCAAAGCATTTGAGAAAGATCCTGTGAAGCTGATAAGAGAGTGTTATCCTCATTTTACAGAGTGGAAAAAAAGTGTTTTTAACAGAAGTGATTTGCTCCAGGCCACAGCAGGAGTCAGTGTTAGCCAGAAATAGAACTTGGGTGTTCCCATTCCATTTGTTAAGACCACACCTTTTTGAGACTGATCATATTTAATGTTAGGGAGGATTGAGTCTTCCCACCCATTATTAGGAAATTAATAATTATCTCTCCATAATGAATAACCCTCTAAGTTAATAGGAAATTAATAGCGGTAAGATCAGTGAATTTTTGTAACTGAACCACCTTGTGCTTCCAGACGGCTGGAAGAGTTCAGGAAGATGAATTTTGAAATACATAACTTTTATAGATAAATACTAGACAATTTTCTCTTGCATAGGAACTTCAGTGTAATGACAAGGAGGGTTCAATTGTTACTAAAATTAAAAATCAAATTGTAATTGTTGATTGCTGCTTTGTCTATTTATACAGTAACCCCTGGAATGTCCCTTGGAGTGATTATTGCAAGGTCTGCTTTGCTTTGGAATTTGCTTTACTAATTGGGGGCAGGAGAAACTTCCAGATATGAAAACTGCATATTCATTTCTCTCACTTTTTTAATGTTGCTGTAAAGTACAATATCTGTATTTACTATTCATACCGATATTTAACTTGTAAAGATGTCTTGAATAGCCAGCTTAGAATTGTGAATAGAGCTCAATATAAGGGATTTCAGTAAATCTTAATTAAAGCAACATAAACACAACTTCTTCCCTCCCTTCTTTTCACAGTAGATTTCCACTGATGGGTACAGCGTGCCAGTAATTCTATTCTTACTCTAGACCCTGGCATGAAAATATGTGGTCCTAACTCATTTTTTTGAACTTCTGTTCCACATTTTGATTTAGAGACATCAGAATCAGGGGAATAAATTTGGTTTCTTACCTGCTCTTCCCAGATTTTCCTTCTGATTTATTACTGTCTCTGGTTAGGGCAGATTGCTTTGATAGATAATAAAGTTCAAATTTTTTAAATAATGGTTGTGAATTTAAAAGCAAAGGCACAAACTGATGCAGACCCTGTTCTTTTTTCCAAGTTGGCATAACCTTAGTCCACTCTGCTTTCCTAATTTAGTAACATGGATAAAAATATGCACGACGGGACAGGTTTGGTACGCCAGGCACCCATCCAGGAGCGTGGTGTTTTTAAGTAAATGGACTTGTGGGGATTTGAGGAAAACACAGATTAGGTTACATGAGCTTTGCACTCTGAAAGTATGTGACTATTTAAAGGAGCATGGCCTCCTAAATAAAAATATGGTAATTATTATAATAATATGTTGTTTTCTGTGAAGGAGTTGATGCCTAATTATTAAAAACAAGGTTTTCTTTGCACAGAGCTGTAAAATATATGCTCTGTTTAATAATTCAATTCTAGCTTCAGTTTGCTGTATAAAACCAAGGGTCAGAGTACTAAGCTTTACATTACCTCTTAGGTTCCACAACAGCTAATTATTGCTTTTTTTTTTTCCTAAATCAATGCAAAATTTACCCACGCTTGCCTGTTACTGTGTTGTGTTTTTCACATCAGGATTAGTAAGGCTTTGGTGATTGTGCTGTATTAATCCAGAAGCACAGTAAAAATACCTGATAGTATCTCTTAAGTAATTCCTTAGATTTCTAGGAGGAAAATATTTTCAATGTTTTGGTTTTGTATAAACTCCAATACAGCCCTATCCAGGCAGCCTGTAAGGACTGAATTTTTTTTCAAAGAAAAATTTCCCCTGTGAAATTACAGCAGGGAGGAGCCCGGAACAAAATGGCAACGTGGATGGGAAATCATTGGGGCTGGACTTTGAGACTGCCTGGAGGTGAGCAAAGCACAGGGCAGTGTTCTGTACAGCTGGTGGATTAACTTCCATGCACCTCCAAACACAGTGGTACCTATTTAATTAAAGGATGTTGGTTGCTTGAGATTTTATAACAGTCTGCCTCGCTCAAACATTTGGTTTAGGTTAAAATCTCAGGAGGACTACTAGTACTTCTGAGTGCTTGAAATTTATGGGGAGGGAAGTGAAGACAGAGAATAAAAGAATTCCACTAAATTCCTGGAAAATTTTGTTAACTGAAGTTTTTCCTGTATACCCTCACCTGTATAGAATGTCAGAATGAGTCATCTGTGCATAGAGCTGCTCACTGTTCTCTCTTTGTCTACTTGCCCCTTCTTAGTGTTATTTTTTTTTCCCACTTCCCCCCTGTTGAGGGGCTTTTAAAAGCCTCTTTGTTACTGTCATACAACATTTTTCAGTGTACCACGGAAGGTTCATAGTGTCACTGGATGCTGGTAACAAAAATAGTATAAACATAGTCAGAAAAATTCCAGACCTATATTTTATGGTTAAAAATGTTATTCCAATATAGGCTTTTGTTCCAACACTTCTTCCAGATGGGCTCCTATTGGGTGCACTGGAACTGAAATATTTCCCGTAACTGTAACAGAAATGACGTTAAGAAGCACAAAATCCAACAAAAGTATCTCTTTCAACAATGGCCTGCGGTATTCCTGGTATTCCTCATTCTGGTGATGCACAGCAGGTCCTCAGAAATGCATGTGCTGAGTATGTATGTGTTGTAATTCAGTAATCTGAAAACTAATGGGAACCAGTTGGAGGAAGCCATCAGCGTCTCTCATTGTAACATTTAAATTAAGGATTCAAATATTGCTTTGTGTACCAGGCTTATTGGACTAGAAAATTCCATCGTAAAATTTGCTATTCTAATTTAGTGCAATCACTGGAAAAGTATTTAGAAATTAGGCTCGTTTAGTGAGCATGGGCTTAGTTAAAAAAATAAAATTATGATATGGTTCAGTGCATTATATTTTCAAGTATCTGCAATTTTATTAAACAGATTTTAACTTCTATGGTCATTCAATATCAGAAAAAAGATCAGGCACAAACTGGATCTGGCATTGAGGCTTCACATCAATAACTGGAAGCCTAAAATCCTATTGTAGCACAAGGTAATGACCAAGTGTTTGGAGTTTTCTAATACTAGTTTTATAATACTTAAAGGTCACTCAAAATTGTAACATAATTTCATTGATCTTGATTTTTTTCTTCTTTCTTGCATTATGATTTTGGCTCAATCACGCTTTTTTCTGGCCTCTAGCTTTGGTGATGCTTTAACTTGAAAAAAATCTGTGCCTGATTGAGTTTTGACTGTATTTAAACACGAGCAGTATGCTGATGTAATTACTGAGTTCATTAATAGATCCAGGAATGTCTGGGAGCTGGGTGCTGTACATCAGCGTCTCAGACATCCTTGTTTTGTTGGAATTCCTTTGTATGATCTGGGCAGAGACTGACCTGTAAATGTTCCCTTTTTATGTGGCAATTCTTCCTGGCTGCCAGATTGTAGTGACAGTTATGGTGGCATTGCCTGTCTGGACAGAGACATCTCAGAATGTCACCACCCGAGTTCTGATCACTAATGACTTCATTAATAGATTGTTGAACAAACCTGATTGCAGAGGGTAACTCTGTGTCTGTGTGAGGCTGCCTGTGACTTCTTGTTGCCCAATTTTTTTTTATTTTCTATTCTGATTTTATTCTCAATTCCAATGTTTTCATGTTTTTCATTTTGAATCTGGATTCTGAGAGTGGGCCAATGCTGCCATTTGTTCCCTTCTGTTCCACGTGAAATCCCAGTGAAAGGTTTCCATGCACCAAACTCACAGAATTATCCCCTCCAGTCCCTCCCTGTTCCTTCCTTCCTTTGAAGAGCAGCTTCTAAGAAACCTGCTGAGGTGTAGGTGAAACCAGGATGGAGCAGGAAGAGCCAAACTAATTATTGCCGGTGGTGCTCCCAAGCCTGTTGAGCTTCTGGCTGAGCAGTGCTCCTGAAAATCAGAATCCTTGCAGGGACATGTCTGTTGCTGAGCTCTGGGCCATGGGCTTTCCCCGTAGCTGTTCCCCTCGAGGGCTCTCAGATAGGAGATAAAGGAGTTGGAGCTGCTTCTAATGGGGGTACTTGGATGATTCTCACATTCCTGAGAGGATGGGAGCAGATTTAACTGGATTCTCTATTGTTCAGAGATTTGGTGCTGCCTCTCAAATCCTGGCTCGTTCTTCTGCGCAGCAGTCCTTGATTTCTCAAGTGACTGTAAGCCTCCTCCCTCCAGGGGTTTTCCTCTTGTTTGTGGGGGTAGGCAGGAATTTTGAAGATGTTGAGAGTGCTTTAAGTAATCCTGACAACCATTCATCTGAAGCTTAAAACTCTCTGAAGATGTTGGAGGTCTTAATATGACTGGAGAAACGTGGTAGTTATGTTGCATGTTCTTGTGCCTCTTTATTAAATAAGGAGTGTTAAGCACAACTCATTTCAACATAGTTCATTAAACATAAAATTGCATAATATTTTTCTAGTAAACTCAATTTGAGATTTCTCAGTGAATTGTTAAAATACAGAATTTTTTTTAAAGGGAAAGACTTGCATGTCAAAGTAACTTCCAGACTTTGCTTTTAAAAGCTAGTTGTATGGTATATGCTAAGCAATAAACTGAAAGAAATTTAAGATTAAATATTGATTTTAATACTAGAGTGAGAAATGGTCTTGAGATGACAATAAAATGAGTAATAGGGTGATGTGGAAATGCTGCTGGACAGACAGGTAGTTGATACAGTAATACACAGCTTGTCATTCAAACATCTGGCAGAAGGAATGACAACCTGAAGTTTTTAGGGTACATGGGAACAGAGCCCTGATGGAATTCCTGTCCCCACTCCTGCCATGGATAGAGCTGCCACTTCAGAACCGAGGGCTTTGGAAAGAGTCTCCTGACCTCTGAATGTCCCCCCAATGTCATGCTGAGCCAGGGGCCACGAGACAAAAGTGGGAAGTTTATGCAGCAGTATGTAACTTTAGAGAACATTAAGTTGTCATTGCTGCTTTGATCAGTGATAGAATATACTTTGATAAAACTCAGATAAAGGGCTTCAGGCTGTAGCATCAAAACAATGCTTGTGTTCCTTTTAGTTTGAAAAATGTATTTCTACAGTCTGGTTTGAAGAAGTAGAATGTGCTCATGAGAACTGATTAGACCTGGCACAGAGACCTAAATAATGAAGGTCAAATAGAATTATTTGTTGTTTACATTTTGATTGTTTGAAAACTTGGTTTTGAAATTTGTGGGGAGGACTCTTTGTGACACAGTTATATATCACAGAAAATATCAGTCTGCGAGTGGCTACAGTTGTGTTTGAACTCAGTCATTATTCCATTTATTTGTTTTATTTGAGTTTAGTGTCTGCATAGCAAATGAGAGGAACAAGTAGAGGGTCTTGCTTTTGGTCAATCTTATTCCAGTGGAGTAGAAAAACAGACTACCAGGAATATTTCATTTTGCAGAGGTGCAATTCTCTGTATGCTTGCTTAGAGTTTGAAGGTGTTAGTTACATAAACATATCTAGAAATCCATAAAGACTATAAAACCTAATATTTCAAGTTGATTTAATTTTATGGGTTATCAGAGTAAGTTCTAAAGCTTAATAGATCATTACTCTGTTCATAGCTCTGGCAAATCCCCTCCCACCCCCAAAATTCTTGGTGGCATCTCTGATAATCTTGGTAAATGAGAAAGTGTGATGGCTCGTTGCTTGTCTGGCTGCTTTGCTGTGCAAGTGTCATCAGGACTAGTGAAAATTCATGTAAACACTGCTGTGCTTATTATGATAAGGTGTTAAAGGTATTGTGGGGGGTTTAGTTTGCTTTTGTGCTTTAGAAAAAGCCCAGCCTAACCCAAAAATGGAATCTTTAGGATCTTTTACCTTTATTATTACATAAGAAAAAAAAATCTACATCAGAAGAAAATTCACAGTTATTGTAACTTTTTAAAGGTGTCATTCCCCTCCTTCTGAAACTTCTTCCCTCAGCATTGCCGAATCCTGTACTGAACGCACGGCAGAGGCTCCTCTGTGGAATTTGATGGCAGGGTTTTTCCGTGCTGGGGCTGGCAGCAGTCCGGCTCTGAGCAGCACCCCGGGGCTGTCACGGGGCGGATTCTCCGCGGTACACAATGCGTGTATCAGCCTGTCCCCATCAGGACAGCAGCATGGCACTTCTAGAGAGGCTTTTCCTCGGACTGCTCTTACAGAAACCACTTGTTATGAGGACATTCTCTGAGAAATTAACCTCAAATAATCGTATAGTTCCATAATCTCAGACCTGCTTCCTGAGTAAAGGAATTGCAGAAAAAGCTGCTTTGTAACTCGTCTGTCATCACTGAATTCTTCTGCTGATGATCTGATTGTAAAGATAAGTCCTTACTGATTGCCTGGCTCAAACACATGTGAGATATATGAACCTCTCGCTTCTGCAACTTCAAAACAGATGCTCTTCAAAATACTTGTAAAAGTCTTTGGGTTAGAGCTGTTAGCCAAAAGTAAACGTGAACTTCAAGGGAGTTTGAAGGGCGTCTCTCATAAATGTTTGCCAATAGATGTTCACACAGGCTAAGACAGATGTGTATTGATAAAGCTGAGACCAAACCTCAGAGGTGGAGATGTATTTTGAGAAAGATGTTTCCCATACAGATGCTGTTGAGCTTTCTGTAGTACGAGAACTTCTTTGATATCAACAATCTGTTCAGGGGTGTTTAGTCAGGCTTTCAGAGAAGCTCAGCTTTGAACAGATACTAAACTGCAGGTGTTTTTTCTCTGAAATTTTTCATCAGTTTGTAAATGTGTGAAAAAAGAAATGGTGGTAACTGGTTTGCAGTTTCCAGGTTTACCTCAGAAAGACCTCATTGATTTCAGTGTGCTGGACTGCCAAGGAGCTCTAACTTTGTTTTGCTGCAGTGACTTATTTTGGGAGGGTCCTAACACAAATTAATGTAATCCATGCAAGCAAAGCCAGCTTTTCAGGGAGATTATGTCCATGCTTGCTGTCTTTACTGACATTGTTTTAAAAAAAATTATCTGTTAATTCTAACTAAATTAATTTGCTAGTAATTTTTAATGTAAAACCTCTTACTAATTTGAAATTTATGAGATTTCTTTTTTTTTTTTTGGTTGCACTAAATTAGCATTTGTGACAGGAAAAAAGTAGCTCTTGAAGCTTATTTTTTATAGTTTCTAGGACTGGGTGTTAAAAGTTAAATTGCTTTTGCCTTAAACTCTTAAGTCTTTATTAAAAAAAAAAAATACTATGAATGTACTTTTGTCTCTTCAGTTTCCTTTACTTTTTCCTTTCTTTCCCTAAGCTCTCCCTAACCTATGTACAGTGATTAGCAGTATTAACAGGTAGTTGATTTTACTTGTGCATTAAGCAAATGCAATTTCCTAGTCGGGATTGAGTGCTCAGGGAAGCTTGGAGAACAAAGCCATTCAGTCTTTGAAAGGGAACAAACACAAACTGTTAATGCTGTGCAATAGAAGAATTTTATAATATATTGATTTCCATTTTGACTTTATTGACTGAGTATAATTTAGTTTTCTGCATACCACTGTGAGAGAGTTAAATTACTACTTGTTATTGACACCCTTGTTTTTACTCAGCTGCTCTATTAAATGAATTGAGGCAAAATAAAACGCATCATTTACTGACACTAAATCTAAATGGAAAAAGCCTGTAAAGAGAATGTGTAGAACTTGAGGTATTTTGTGAGATTAACCTTCCTGTGGTTCATGTCACACACTCAGAGTTTGATACCTGCATTTCAGTTAGCTTAATGTTATTGCAGTGGTATTTAAAATAAAGACCTGTGTTTACCTTAGCATTGTCCAAATCTGCATTAAATTGTCATTCTAGATGGAAGGCTTTGATGCCAAGCAAGTGCAAGTGTACTCTAGTTGGTAATTGTTTAACATTTGAGAGCTTTATGAACTAACACCATTTTTTTGTGTAGGTAAAGGAATGCAATTCAGAATTACTTTGGGGGGTTGGAGTGGAATTGCAAGCCTTACTTGTCTACTTTGTGCTGATTTGAAACACTAAACAGCAGAAACTGTCACGGATTAAGACAAGGCTTGCAGTTGCTCTCGGCATTTATAAAGTCAGGACAATGCTAGCATTGCTTGAAGTCAGATGTCTTCATTTTTTATTGATAATCTTAGTTTAAAACTGTTAGTAGTTGGTTCATACCATTTTTCAGTAGTAAGCATGTCTTTATAGCAGCTCCTGCCTCCCCTTCCTGGCTGGTGAATTCTCCAGGCTGCTGAGTTCAGCAGAGACAGTGAGGAGGAGCAAGAGATCCTGGTGCTGCTGCTAGAAAAGGACATCTGGATCTATAGTTTTCATGTCTATTATAGTGGGACTATTTCCTGTAACATTCAGCCAGTCCCTCCCCAGTAATTACTGTTGCAATTTGGAGAAACTGCCAGTGGCCTGGAAGAACTCTTATTTCACAGGACTGGAGTTGAGACAGTCCCATCCAATAGCATTCATTTAAAAAACAAATATGGTGATTCTACTGCTGTAAACGTGGCTCCAAGCTAAAGATCTCCCTTTGATTCTTTTCCTTATCCCACACAAATTTATAGTTTCATCTTTTTGTTATGAAGGCCAAATTTGACCCTCAGGGAAGGGTGTTCTGTTCTGTGGTGTCTCCCAGTGAGTGAGCCATAACTTGCCTTGATACAACAGTACTTTCTACTGAAAAATGAAAATTGAGTCTGGACCTATTGCTTTTGTTATGCATTTAGTGGAGAGGAAGAAAAAAAACCTTAACTAACCTCAAGAAGAAGAAAGATGTGTCTGTTGTGAGTTGGTTGGAAACAGTTGATAGCAACAGTCACAACAGATTGGTCTTTGTGTGGATTATTTAGACACCAGTGCTGTAATGGGTTAGAAGCCACTAATCTGTGTTTGTCAGAGACCACTCTGTTGTGTTGATCTCAACTTGTTCCTTGGAAGAAGAAAGGAAAAAGCTGTCCTAGAATTTACGGGCAAGACTAGCCCTGTCTCTTTTGCTTCCTGAGCTGTTCTTAATCTCTCCTTAGGATGCTCCTTTTGTTTGCCTTGGTTTCAGTACTGGTTTGCTTTTAAGGAGCCATCTTCAGCTGTCCAGCATTGTGAATTCAAATCATCAGCTCTGTATTTTATGCACAAAGTTTTTCTGGAAGGCTTTCCCCCCCTTTCCTTGTATTGATATTAGTGCACAGTGAATGGTGGATGATGTGCAGCAGTAAAGATAGTCAGACATAAACAAAACAAGAGAAACATAACAGGTCTCATGCTTTATTCATGTCACTTTTGTTTATGTTTTACCACCCAGAGAAAGGGAAACAGCTGCTCCTTAACAGAAAGACAACAGCAGAAAAACTCCTTAAATAAGAGACTTTGTCTGTAGAGTGCTAGCAGAATTTTGCATGCAATACATTTGATAAAGTACCATTCTGACTCTTTCTGCTTCATTTTGGCCACTCTATTGAAAATATGAGATATCATTTAATAAAACCATAGAATAATATTAATACATTAATTTCTCTAACTTGTTTGTGTAGCAACAGTACCTTGCTGTGGGGCAGTGAAATAGGCAGAGCACACAAGAGCAAAATGAAAGGATAGGTTGTCTTCTGAAAAAACAAACCAACCAAACAAACAAAAAACCCCAAACCAAGAAAACAGCAAACCTGATCATTTCATGGCCTTGAGTTACCTTTGTGCATAAACAATATTTTCCTGTCCTTGTTCCTCTTGCCCTTCCTCCCACCTTTTCCACTTTTCTCGTGTATGATAATTTCTGTTGTTTTTATCATCTGGTTTATTCTAACTGTTCTCATTGAAACCATCAAATTGTGGACAAAAATGTAATTCCAGTCCTGCACTGAGAGGAAGTACAGGCTAATAACCACTGTGGGTCTGTGCTCTGTGTGTGTGCTGAGGAAAGCACAGAGTGCTGGCCCCATGGCATTCAGACAGCTGCCAGTTGTGTTAACTGAAGTTTAATTGTGGTATGAGATGGGGAACCACTGACCTTTAGAAGAATTTGACTTAATGAGACCCTCATACCTGATGTCTATTTTCAGCCATTTTTAGCTGACCTAAAATTACTGTTTAGCAAGGTTGGACTTCATGGAGCCACTTTTCTCACCTTTGCTTTGAGTGATGGCACAAAATAAATAAGGATTGGTACTAAGTTTGCATGTGACATTTAGCAAGGTTGAGGGAAAAAAGATTCTATTTTGGTATGTTCAGTAGAAGTATGTATTTTTCACTTGGTTTTGGGCTTTGTCTGCTTCTTAAGTGTTTTGGAGAGGAGTCACTGTAGTTTATGGCTGAAGTAGGTGAAACCAAGAATTGGGGACAGCTTTGCAGGGTGTTACATGACTATGTTCATTCACAAAGACTGTCCTGCCCCAGAAAAATGTTTTCCCCTGTTCTTTGCAGCCAGAATATTAGTGTGAAATGCAACCATAAGTACTGCTTTGAAATTAATAGATTGAAGTTTCATCAGCTGGGGTGGAGGCTTTCTTCTTCCATAGAATTTTTGTGGGTTTGAACTCATTGAACACCTTATTTAAAATCAGTTGCTGCAGTATCACAAGATCTCTTCCAGTATCTCCTTTTTTTTTATTCCTTTAAAAAACCAAGCAAGTATTAGCCTATATGGGAAAAATACCAGGAAAATCATCTTCAGGTCTATTGGACTTGAGAAACAGAACATTTTTCAAGCTCTCTCACCAACAGTACAGAAAAAGAGCAGGCAGCAGTGTCAAAATGTAAATGGGATTCAATTTGCCTGCCCCTTTCGTTGTCCTTAAATGTAATGAGACCAATTTTAGTTATGGTTAAACTTCCTTGTTTGAAGATGGCACAGCTCTACCTTAAGTGTCAATTTGTGCTAGAAAATTTAATTTTTATAGGCTATGAAATGTGAGCTGTGTGGTAGGCCAGTAAATGTAATGTAATATCTAATAGGCTATTTAATTTGTTTTAACCATCTTAAAGTCTATTTAAGTCCTTCTGAGACATCCCGGAGCAGATCTAAAGGAGATCTTCTCCATCAAGCTCTCAGCAATTTAAACTTACACTTCCTGTCTGTTACAGTTTTCAATGGATAATAATATCCACTTCAGATTCATGGCATGTATAGACTTGAATTTTTTTTCTGGTGGGACAGGTAGTAAGGTCTGTTAAGTGTGGAAGACTTCAAACACTTTTCCTCACTGGTGCGTGGTTTTACAGGTCTAATAAGGAAATGCATCTTGTGCTCAGGTTTGTGGAAGTTGATTAAAACATTAATTCAAGGGTGAAGTAGGGTGGCCCCTTCCAACACCTTTTGTTCCTTTCCTGGAGGAGCCACCATTCATTTTAGCACCTGGGAGAGGGAGGGAAGGCTGGGCTCACAGTCCTGGGCTGTGGGAGCTCACAGTCACAGCCAGGCTCCCAGTGCTCCATTTGGTAACTGTTTGTAAGAAATTGTCCCTCTGGTACCACAAGCTGGAAAACATCAGTCCATGGGAAGCAGCAGAAATCTGTTAGTCCTGAGCTGCAGCCTTGGAACAGAGAGGATCCATCACCTCCTGTTAGAGCTCTTGGGTAGCAGAGTGTTAAAGGTGTGTATGAGAACAGCCAAGACCATCATTACTGCCTGCAATACAAAGGAATATTAACAAACTTCCCTTCTCCTGACAAAATGCTGGCTGTACATAGAAATTGCCCTATTGCCCTTTGGGAGGGAACAAGTATAGCCAGACCCTCTCCTCCTTCGCACTTTCAAGCAGAGTCCTGACTTGCAGCACCTTCTTGTCATGGTTTTCTGTTCTTTTTTATTATTATTTTCTCTTACTTTTCTTTCTGTTTCTATCCCTTAAGTCTAGAAGTTCTTGCTTTTCCTGCTGTATGACAATTTGGTTCTCTACCACATTCCTACTACTTTAAATACTTGGGCTGACAGCAACCCAAAACCTAATATTATTTTTTACCCAGGTGCAAAATGGGAAGTCTAAACAAAGCAGACCCTTGAGGAACACCACCACTAGTAATATTTTCTCCATCCCAGTAATTTACCATGAGGTGTGAAACTCATGTGTTACCATTAACCAAGAAATTTCATCAAAGAAAGATAAACCAGTATGACATGATTTACATTTGAGAAGATCTGGGGTGCATTTCTGTTCTGCTTTCTATTTATGTTCCAGTCACTGGTTACTCTTGGGTGCTCTTTCCCCTTAGAACATTTGTTATGAGATGCTGAGGAGCACTGAGCTCACATTAACAGGGCTTTTTTGAACACAGGTTCTATATTTCTTCTCCAACCCTAGGCTGCTATCCCAGAAAATGTCCTATTCATTGAGAATCCTCGTGCCTGAATCTGCAATTTTGATATATAACCCTTTTTTTTTTTTTTTTCAGTATTCTGGGATGGAAATTTTTTTAAGCAGCCTCATTTCATTTTAGTAATGGATGTGGTAATTTGCAGTGCTTTGTCCTTGTTCCCATGAGGTATTCTGTCTCTGTCCCCATACACAGCATTATTCTTACAGGAAAAAATTGTGCAAAAAGCTAATTTAATTTGGGTTTGTCCTCCTAATTTCTACTCCTTGTTGACATCAATTCTTCATTCCTTGCTCTTAATTTCTTGTTAAGAAACCATTTGTTTGTCTGTGAGTTCCCATTTTCCTGGCCTCCTGGCAGTTTGCATTTAACCTCTGCAGCCTGACCTCTAAGTGCCAGCTCTCTTTGCTGATCAGTCCCTTTCTCCATTCCTTGTAGGTTCTCTACTTCCCCTTAATATCCTGCTTTGAGGTGCATTCTCATGCAGGTAGGTCTGTAGCCCTTTCCTGTCCCCCTTTTAACTTTACTGGGATGTAAGGACTCAGGTTTAAAGTAAGCCCTTCCCTCCCATACACTCAGATCCAACTGTGTATGTGTTTCATATATCTTTGGATGAAATTTTGGTTTATGGCCCATCAGGGAAAGGTGGGATTACTCTTGAAATGTAAAGAAAAACTGGTGGTTATTTTTGGGTCATGCAGCTGGTGAGGCCTGTACCCTCAGAAAGATTAAGGAAGTTTGAATTGCCTTTGGCAATTACTCTATGTTGTATAGGCTGCTTATTTCCAGATGGGTTTTTTTTTTCTTCACGTAAAACCATGGGAATTAATTTTAAAAACTGGCATTTAAACCATCTGAATCAGAAATAGATTTTTTTTTTCCTTGATGCTAGGTATGTTTACACAAACACAGTCATTTTGTTAGAAGGTCAATAATTTTGGACATTTCCTAAAATCCTTTCCAGGTTTCACTTTTTTAAGAAAAATATTAAAGGTATGCTAATGTTTCTTTTTTCATTGTGCTGAGGGACCGATCTATTTGGCACCTTTTTGTTGAAAACCCCAACACACAAGAGGACAATTCACTTTTCCATTTTTTCCCAGTAGTTGGGAGAGCTCTTACAACAGATGCAGAAGCTGCTTTTTGGAGCCGAGCGATCCCTTCTGAATCTGCATATTCTCGGGGAGAAAAGGATAAAATGAATTCCCCAAGGCTGGCAGCTTTGGAGCACAGCCTGTGTGGGTCTGTGTGGGTCTGTGGCACTGCAGAGGCTGGAGGAGGGGTCAGGGAGTGTTGGATTCCCGGGCTGTCAGCCCCTCGTGTGCGCACTGCGAGCACATTGGGACCATCTGGGATTGGCCAGCTCCATGTGCCGGCAGCAATCGCTGCAGATGGACACGAACCAGCACTGCAGCGTCACGTTTGGGCTCTGTCTGTCTCCACAAATGTGTGTCCTTCTGAGCTGGGGGCAGCAGAGCTACCGAGGAGTTTGGGTTTTTTCTGGCTGCTGATACCAGAATGGGGCTCAGGGCTCTGCTGCATTGATTTTGATAGTGTTAATCCTAGAGCTAATATAAATTTTAAATTACACTTTTATGAATTTCATTTAAATGTAATTGGAACTCCTCAGTGTGGTCTAATGGTGATGTATAATGCTTGTCTCTTTCTTACCCTTGGGGGTGCTGGGGGAATCTCTGAAAGTCCCTTTGTCAGCTCTTTTTGTTTGGGAATAGCCATTTTCTTTTCTGGATCTGCTGTACGTTTCCAAAGTTCATCTCTGGTTTATCCTAGTGCTTGATGAGCTGACAGCAAGAGAGAGATTTGCAAGTCTTTCACTGTGTTTGTTAGCCAAGGCTTCCTGCAGTATTTATGCTGCAAGACTTTAAAAACAAGGATAATAGTATTTAGTACCTAAAAGCTTGAAAAACTTATTAATGGACTGTTTATATTTGTGTTATTCCCCTTAACTGTTTCCCTTGCTTTAATGAGATGAAAACCAATTTAGTGTCATTAGTAAGTGTCTGAGCATGTTCTTCAAACTGAGCTTTGAGCCCTATGGTGGGGAGTCTGGGGGTTGTATCTTTAGTATGAGGGTTATACCTTTAATATGATGGCACTTTGTTGTTTGGCTTGCTCTTAAACTTCATTGTGGGTCGTTGGGTGTTTGTGCAACATGTGGCACTAGATGTTGAAAGTGGATGTTTACATCTGGTATGCATTGGGAGATTAAGGTAGAGAGGATGAAGTTTTGGGTATGTGTTTTTTGGATGAAGGATAAAGTGAGAATACTTTTATTTCCTCTTAGATTTGAAACATATCATTCTAGCAATGCCTTTGAAACTCTGCCAGCTTTGCCAACCGTAACATTTATGGGATTTTGGACCTAAACTGAACTAGAGAACTGTTTTTAGTGGCAGAGAAAAAGGTTAGTGCATGAAAATAGCTGGGCCTATTATTGACTGCATGTGGTCAGTGGTTTGGCTGAATGTAGGTGGCTCTTTTCCTGTCACTGTTTTCAAGCATATGGCTTTGCAATGAATATAAAACTCTTTTGAAATGGGATCTGCTGCAGTTCTTTTTGCACAGTAGTCTTGTGCTATTTAGTAGTGATTATTTTGCTTTTGTCATTTTGATGCCTGGAAAGGCATTTTCAATCCTGTAGTAAAAAAAAAAACCCTTTTCAAGTAAAGCTTATTCCTGTTGACATCAAAGCTAAGAGGTTTGAAGAATGTGATCATCTGTGTACAGTAGCTGCTTCTGTCAGTAATATTTCTAAAAGGATGCATAAACTGTGTTGAGTCTTTATTGTAGTTGGTGGTGGGATTGTTTGCAGTGGGCAGAAACTCCCTCTAAACGTGCACATGCATTTTGTTTAATGATTACTTGTGTGAAAATCTCTAATATCGAATTACAACTTCCCTTTCTTTGCTTTTCATGTTTCCAGTCTTGAAAGTAACATTTATAGCAGTTTCTCCCTAGGTTAACTTCTTTTTCCCATTGTGTGGAATACAGCTTGGGTTAACCCAGTGTTTTGTTTCCTTCTTTGTGTGTAGTATACAAGGTGCAACCTCAGAGCTCAGGGAACAGTGAATTTTCTAGCTCCTGCTGCAGAGAGCTTAAGGGCACAACAGGTTCTGTTTAACTTTAACTTAAACAGTGTTACCCTATTTATATCTTTGTAAAAAATCTGGGTGATAGAGCTGCAAATTGTACAGATTGTGGATTGTGCAGATTGTCTGGTGTTTTCAGTGTAGAAAATTCTAGTAATCTTGTTTTAGCAGCTCTCAGATGCAAGAGCTGGTTTCATTCAGCTGAGAGCAAAGTACATTTGGGTTCGCAAGATGCTGAGAACTGCAGCGAGTTTTAGGGGCACCGAACACTTCATGAGTTGGTTCCATTGCTGTGGAGTATTTAAAAACAAAGCAAAACTGTTCCCTGTGTTTGGGGGGAAATGTTATGGGTTCCTCCTGTTTGAGGGAAATAATATATAGAATTATCCAGTTTTTAGAGTAACTGTAAAAGAATAACTAAATAAACAGTGAGGTAACCTGCAGAGCTGCTTAACATATTTTGAATCTATTTGTCAGTCAGTCCTGCATCCTGTTTCACAGACACAGGGAAAAACACTGCTGCACAAGTGAGGCTGCTTGTGTGATCATGTCTTACTCACATTTAAGAATTTAGTTTGTAACCTACCTAAATAAATTAGACAATACTATCTGAAACATGAAATCTACTTTTAAATTCTTGAAATTAATAAAACCCTACTTTAGACACTGTAATTATTGCAACTGTAGAATTAGAACTTAGTGAAATATCTTCCTGCAATATAACAATATCACTGGTTATTAAGAAATTTCTTTTCTAATTTAAACTAGCCCTTCTGAACTGTATCATGAAGACAGAGCTGTTTTTCTCAAGCGTGCTGGGTGAAAGACTGTCACTAAGCAAGAAGTGCTATGCATGTGTTTGTAACTCTTGTTGCAAGAGAATATTAAGTGATCACTCAATACTTTAAAAAAAAAATCATTTGAATTTTCCTGAGTTTGAGGTTGTGCAAAACACCCTCAATATCAGCAAGCTTTTTTGTTTGCATTTTGGTTTGGGTTTTTTTTTTCCCCCTCATTCTGATTTAGGACTAGGAAAATGTTTGATATTTTGACAATAGTAATTGTCACAGTTCAGGAATGCTCTATGAAAGATCTCGAACATGCTGATAAAGGTTCCTAACTGATACTGATAATCTCCATCATCCTCATATTCCAAACCTTTTGATACATGAAGATGATGTTGATTATCAGTAGCAGTTCTCAACATGAGAACAGGATCTCACAGAAAAGCAGCACCACTGATGAACTTAGATTTTCATTTATGTGAGGGTTTTTTGGTGCTGATTTTTGTGCCAGCAGTTACAATTCTCCTTGCCTGTCGTGCAGAGGTCGGAGACCTGCGGGAGCTGCAGACCCTGGACATCTCCACCAACCGCCTGATGACGTTACCCGAGAGGCTGCACATGTGCCTTTCCCTGCAGTACCTGACTGCAGACAGGAACCACCTGTGGTCTGTGCCCCGCCACCTGTGCCAGCTGCCCAGCCTCAATGAGCTCTCCATGGCTGGCAACCGCCTGGCATTCCTGCCCCTGGGTGAGTCCCCACCTGGGGGGGTCACACACAGCAAAACGAACTGCCCGCACCCAGGAATTAAAAACAAAGCCACAACTTGGTGGTCCCTGCAGACTGTGTTTATGGAGCTGTCACAGGGATCATATTGTTGGAAAATATGTTAATTTAAAAAATGCAGGTTAAGGTTTCATGGTTTTTTTAAAGCAATAAGGCAGCTATCAAATTTGCTTTATTTTTAGCTAACCGAGGGGAAAAAGTCTAAATGATGTGCTTAAATATAGTACTGTGTAATCTGAGTTCCACCACTTTGGGTAATGAGCTGTTTCTGTTTGCTGCATCTGATGATTTAACTAAGATTCTTCAGCTAGGGTTTAAAACTTGTTGTGGAGTCCCAGCAACTCCATATAAATTACTTTTCAGCATTAGGAGTGTCACTACCACATAATCCAGTGCAGGTTTAGTTTGTGCTGTGTACAGGCATCCATCAAAATTTCCACAGTAGTAGCCCAGGGAGGGATTGATGTGCCTTTTGCTGAACCCTTTGAAAGTTTGGAAGAGTAGAAGCAGGTCAGGAGTAGGAGGTGCAGTCAGTGTGTGGGGGTTTGCTGGGGGCAGTCACTGTGTGTTCCCTTTGGGAAAAGCAAATCCTCTTCTCTGAACTTGTCACTTTTCAGCCCTGCCACGAGGTAATCTCAGCTGAGATACAGACACACATGCAGAGCTGCCCTGCTATCTGAATAACCATTAATAGTTCTCTAGAATACAGAGTTTAATTAGGTGCAGATTAAGTTATGATAATTGGAAAGAAGCTGGAAATTAAGATGGCAAAAAATGAGCTCATAATTTCTAAATTAATTACATTGTATAGGTTTAACTTAATCTTTCAGTACTAGCAGTTCAGTTTTTTAAAGAATTTACTGATCTTTCTGAATTTTTTATCACCTTAGTTTGTATTACTGGAAAATAAGTGCAAGTAATGTCTCCAGACAAAGTGTTGCAGTTATGTCCCAGCATATGTCATTATATAAATGAGAAAACGAGTTCCAAGATGCACCCTCCAGATTCCACAGTACTAAACCAAGCAAATTGCCTTCCCTTATTTTGGCAAATATTTTTAACTCCCATGAGAGAGGAAGTTAAGCAGTTTTAATTTTGTAAAAATTCAGTAAGATGAGATGTGAAATTTTAAAGGATAAAAGTTTTTGCTACTTTTGCACTTGTAGCTTATCTGTGAGCGAGCCGTGACCTGGATGAGCCACAGATCTGCCAAAGTGTTTTAAGTTCAAAAGGAGGAAATAAATCTCTAATATAATGACACACCTTCTTTTTTCTTTATTTTTAGACTCAAATTCAAAACATTCAAAAGGAACTTTTAAAATAACGGGAAACATCAAAGACTGTCAATTGACCTTGTTCAGTAGTTCTTAATAGTGACTCACTGGTGAACATTTGGAGATAATTTGCTATCTGTGGATATGAAACTGAATCATAAATCCTAGAGTTCAGAGGAAAAGCAGCACAGTATAAATGTAAATGTTTAATCCTTCCTCTGAAGAATCAGAAGGCTGTAGAGTGGTCAAGATGTGATGAAATAAAGTAGAAGAGAGAGTGCATTGAAAAGCAAAAAGATTAAATCTATCTTCTGTTGCTTAGGAAAATATTTTTCTTGGAGTATTGCTGAAGTTGAGGCATAATTGTAGCATTACTTCTGCTTGTTGCAGATGTTGGGGCTTTTGTGTGTATCCTTACATCCAGCTCAAGTTTACCAGTTTATGACTGAGTAAGGATGCTAAGCAGTGGTGAAAAATACTGCAGAAATACTTTGGAGTGATAGTCAAGCAAATATTGTCTAAACAACTTTTGGCAATTAGGGAGCTGTGTTGAAAAGCAGAGAATTTATTCATCTCCTGACAGAATGGTTCAGGTTTTTTCTTTTTTTATTAGATATGTCCATGTTAAAAGAAATAAGTTTAAAACAAATTGCTTAATGCTTTTTAAAACATTATTTACTTCTTTTATTTCACATGGTGGGTGACATCTACTATGTCAACCAGGAATCCATTCTGCCTTGTCCAAGTTTGTCCTTTGTAGCTGCCAGCAGAGCCTCTTGTTAAGTGCAGTGGAAATCTGCATTTTCCTGTCCCTGGACTGATGGGGACAAGGTTTATTCCAGCAGCAGCAGTACAGCCCTGCTGGACAGGGATCAGGAGATTCTTTGCCCTGTACATTGTTTTAAGTTTGCAGGCACATGTGCCTTAGGAAAAACAGTGTAACACTGTTTTAATCAGTTCTAAAATAAAGTAAAAATACCTGATCCCACTCCCTGACTTTCAGAACTGGTCCATAAACAAGCAGATGGGTAAACAATAGTGAATTAGTAATTTGTTCTGAAGAATACACCTAAATCTTGGATTTGCCAGTGTTTTATAAAAATCATTTTTTCAGCTGTGAGTATTTCAGTTTATACTGAAAGAAATGAGACACCATGGATCTCAGCCTCTGGGCCTTCCTAATGAAGTAA
This sequence comes from Catharus ustulatus, assembly GCF_009819885.2. NCBI lineage: Eukaryota > Metazoa > Chordata > Aves > Passeriformes > Turdidae > Catharus > Catharus ustulatus. Next base: position 17,931,529 of record NC_046232.1, read on the forward strand.
TTTTTAAGAACAACTCCAAAAATTGTATGTATAAGTTGAACTGGAAGCTGCATCCTGAACAGTTTTATTATTGTCATGGTAACTTCATGCTCCCTTAGTAAATGGTCTTAGAAATCTGCTGATCATTCTATATCAATCTACTTACAACATAAATTATCTTTTGACAGAAAATTAACTTTAAATTTTTAGCATTAGCAAATGCTCCAGTGCCTGAAAACAAATTCCACCGCAAGCAGAAATGTGAATCTGATGACACTGCAAAAATAAAAATCATTTGTGTAATAAAGTACAAATATAATTAAAACATGGTATAAATCTCAAGTGTACTGGCAGCACAGGGGATGGTATGACAGCAAATATTCAGAATTATATCATTTTATTTGAGGGTTTATGTGCACTTTTTCTTTAGAAAATGGATCTAGTAATTATCAGTGCAGAGTAAACAAAGGTCTTATTCTACCTCAGTATATGCTGCTTTTGTGTCCTTGCCCTCACAGTATGGTTAAAAGAGCATCAGTGCAGCCACACAAGAGCTTTTGTTCCATCTTCAGCCATGTGGAATGCATATGCCAGGGCCCTGAGGTTAAAAAAAAAAAAGGAAAAAAAAAAGGAGGGAGAAAAAGAAAAAAATAGAATTGGGGTTTGTTCAGGACTCATGGCATTTGGTCATTTCTGGGAGAGAGGTCTTTGATCTGGGAGGCTGGAAGGAGGAAAGTGGAAATGTTTTAGACACAGTACAGTGCTTGCAAAAGCCACATGAAAACCTTCTTTGTAGCTTTAGCCTTTTCAGAGATGGGCAGCTTCCTTATTGCACAGAGTTCTTCAGAAGCATGGTTTTTAGAGAACTTTTAACAATATTTGTTGGCTGATACAAGACATAAAATTAACGTGGATGGGATACAAAGAGCCTTTCAAAGTGATGATTTATTTAAATTTAAACTTTATGGATAATGTTTGAAACTGAGAAAAAATCTTTTGGAGTCTAGAAGATGCTTGGTTATTTAATGCAAAGAAACTCTATCAAAGGAACATTTATAGTTACAGGCTATTTGGCTTTGGGAATTGAATTTTTCCTACTGAGATATTTTGTCTAACATCCAAAAATTTGCTTTAATTACCTAGGAAATGCAGTCAACTCAGAACTTAGAATCTAAACATAGCATAAGATAAAGACAGAGGGAAGAGATGAGATGCAGCCTCACTCCCCCCTCTCAGTGCATATGAAAAGAACAGCTTTAGGGCTTTTTTTGACTTGCCTGATTTTCAGCCCATTTGCATACATCTGTGTAGAAACCAGCAAGATGAGCCTCTTTTAAAAATTTTCTGCCATTCTCTAAATTAATAAGTTAAACAGTAGCACATTCAAGCTACCCCAGCAACCCATAGTTTTCTGCTGTTTTTAGTCTAAGTGGCTTCTGCAACACGAGGGAACATTCTCTGAACATTACATGTCCCATCCACCTGCTACCTGCTTTAAATTGTGCTGGCTGATTCCTCACCAGCCCTGCAATGTTTTATGGTGTTACATTGCCTCTGTGTTGCAGTATTTTTATTCATTGTAGGATAACAATGGGGTTTTGTTTCATCTAAAAATATCCCAGAACTTCACTAAACTATTTTCAGCCCTGCAATACCGAGCCCAAATAAATCATCTCATTGAGGTGATGCTCAGCAGCATCTCCAGCAGTGCCCATCAGTCAGCAGAGGGATTTGTGCTCCCATCCTGAGGCAGGACACTTGATGGATGCAGCAGATAGTTCTGTGAGCTGGAATGTCTCTGGGACAGGGTCAAAGCAGCATGTGATGCTTGAATGTGTCCCTTGATGTCCAGTGACTCTGCTTTGAACAAAGCCCAGATTATGGGCCCTGAAATCTCCACAGACTGTTGCAAAGCAAGGACCTGTGTTAAAGGGGAAAAAAAAACCAAACTCATTTTTTCTCTGTTAATACTTTTATTTTAAAAAAGGAATCTCTTCATTTTCTGTTGGTATCATTGCTTGTTCTTTATATCAAAGATTTGATAATGTCACTCCTCAGCACGAACTTTAAAGGTTTCTGGTGCTCACAGCTGCCATTCAAGGAGTGACAGCTGAAGACATTCAGTATATTTTTAAGATGGACACACATTTGGGGAGGGATCACTCAAAATAGCTGCACTGAGTGGTATTTAGAGCTCTTGTGTACAATAAAACTATTTAGTAATAAAGAAGGGTTTGTATTACCTATTGTTGTAGTAGGGAATGAGATCAGTATTCCAAATAGAATTTCTGAATAGAAAAATCATGGAAATTGTTTTAATTTTTATTCTGTTCTTGGTCATGATTACAAAGGGGACAGGAGCTGTGCCCATTCCTGCCCTTATATTCCTGCCAGGCAAGGTAACTGATAAAGATGGGAAATCAGAATTACTCAATGTTAGTATTGTCTTACTGTGGCTGATGCAGCCAAATGCTTGTTTATCTTAGTCTCTCTGAGGTACTCATGAAAGTTTAACAAGTTGGGAGGCACACAGATTATTTGTGCTTTTCATGGTGCAGTTTGTCTGGGTCTCAGCTCTCCATCCTGGGCAGAGGCTTTCAGGCTCTGTTCTCCTGGGCTGTGCTTTGCACTAAACACAGAAACCTTTTCCTGCCCAGTGTCTCAAAGGGCATGGGAGTGACAGATGAGTTGGGCTGCCCAGCAATGCTACACATCAGCTTTCTTGCTAGTCCAAAACTCGTTCAGACCTTTCTGTTTACTTCAATTTGGTGTCTTTTGAAATGTCTCTCATTAATATGTTTTCACTTGTTTTAATGCCAGACAGTTTTACCACTGACTAGACCTTGCTAATAAGCAAAATTCTCATTTCTGAGAATTCTTCCAAGAAACCTGATTTTCCCCCATTTAATTTTAATTTTCTAAGCAAAATAAAATAGTTCCATACTGATACAGTTCTACCTAGAGGTATCTTAATAGATTTCTAGTCCACAAAGACATTACTTAATCATGCTGTACTTGCTTCTTTTGACTACCAGCCATGAATATTTTAAGAGCAATAATGCAAGCAGCACACCTCCAGAAGTATTGATCATTTACTGCAGCCACAACTTTTGATGTCCAACACTCTGCAGTTTAATGCTTTGTGTTTTCTTGTGCTCTGTAATTCACTGCACGAGTCAGACTCGTTTCTGAATGACTGCACTTGTATTTGGTTAAGGCTAATGAATCCCAGCAAGGATCCCTCCTTGGAGAAAAGAAAGAGGGGGACAGAGCACATTCTTGTGTCTGTCTTGCCCACTTTCCCAAAGATAGAGAAGCTGTGATTTCACTGACATGAGACTAGTTAATGAAAGCAGGTTTGACCTTATGAACTTGAAGTATGCACTGAGGATTTGAAATCAATTGTCCCTTTGCTTCTTCCAACTGACTTCAGAGTTTGTCAATGTTAAAATTTAATTATTTATAATGGGATTTTCAGGGCTTCTGAAAGGGGGCTTTGTTTTGTTTTAGTAATTTGAAATGCTTGCTTCTAAACAGCTTTTCAGCTCGTCCATAATAAAACCATTGGCTGAAATTTTACAACTGAGAAGTACTAATTTATGTTTGCTTACATTGAGTCCGATTAGCTTATTTATAATTAAAGAGAATTGCTTTGCTTATAATTGTCACTATGTTATCCTTTCTCCTCTTGACTTTTCTTGTTTTCTAAACGCAGATTTAGGTCGTTCTCGAGAGCTCCAGTATGTCTATGTGGATAACAACAGCCACCTGAAAGGCCTCCCATCTTATCTCTATAATAAAGTCATTGGTTGCAGTGGGTAGGTATGAATTAATTCAGATGTCTTGTGTACCTGTCCTTGTACAACTTCTCCTGTATGATATAGCTAGGTATTTTTGTGTGTCTGTGATTGATTCAGAGCTGATGTTACTTGGAGGGGGTTACTGCAGCTCCCAGTTCTCTTTTATTTTTGTAATAAATCTTCTTTAATTGCTGACTTTTAACTATTTTAGTATTAAGGCATAACAGTGAAGTTACTCTGAAAGCATTTGTCATAACAATGTAAGGCCTAGAGCTGAATTTAAAAGTTGGCCAAAAGTGTAGGCTTCACAGCTTCCAGAACTAGAGAATGAATAAAGTAATTCTTTATATATTGCAGCATCTCTTTGTTTCTAAGTGCTCACATTTCTGTAAATTGTCAAATCTTGAAAAGTCATGTGCAGCTCCTTCACTCATTTTACATCCCAGTATCAGCTTCTTGTAGGTCTTGGTACCTACTAACTAAAGTGACTTTTTTTAGGAGTTATGGATTGACAGGTTTATTTTTACATGTGGATTTTAAAAATATCCTGGGCTGTCTCATGTTTGTGGTTAGAATGCAAGAAAAAAGTGGTCTGTGTAGGACACTGGCTTAATTCTTTCTGCCCTGACACTGGCATAAATTAGGATCAGCACCCCTGATGAATGGAGCCTTACTGGTGTAAAACTGATCAGAAGAGGATTGTCCCCATTACCATCTAATTATAAATTTCTGGTATGCTCACTCTCAGCAGATCTCGCATTAAATATAAATTCCCTCTCTACAGCCTGCACTCTCCTGCAATATGGGAGATGCTGAGTCTTGGCATTTTAAGGTTTTTCTAATATTCCAGTGTCAGCTGGTTGGTGATATTTAAATACTTGCAGTTGGATTACAGTTCTGCTGAACTGTGTGACTCGCAAGCTTTTACTAATTTTGTTTTTCAGGAAAGATAAATTCTCGCTTTTTTTTCTTTCAGAACTGATTGTAAATTGTTAGGCAGACATTAAATTGACCTGAAATTTAACAGAATTGTATTGATTGTGACCAAAAACAGTAATGATAATGCAGGAGATGATCCAGCTGTCCTGCCTTTTTCAGGTGGTTTTATACAACAACCATATTTTTTTTTTTTTTTAAGTTTTCGTCTTATACCTTATACAGTTCATCTTATATAGTTAAAATAATTTTATCTTTGCATTGACCTTTGTGAAGATCCTACCAGCTCTTTTTGCTGTTCTTACATGTACAGTGCTGGTGAGACCACCTGCTAGTATATCTGATATTATAAATCTAGTACAGAATTATAGAATCTATAATTAAAAATCTAGTATAGAAGAGACTAAAGGAATTGTAAGTGTTGCAGTGGAACTGATGCTTGTAATGCCTCTGTGGAATGAAAAGTGATTTTCTTCCTTAATAATGAATAATAAAAAGAGATAATTTCTAGTAAGAAATATAAGGTTTGTATTTGTGCACCAAAAAGATCCTTGTCTATGTTATGAAACTGTCTTGAAACGTTGCAGATTATTTTTAAGCAAAAATTCCAGTATGGGGAGAACACATATATATTGTTAAAAACCAAAGGTTTTATTTGATAATGTGCTGAGAGACTTTAAAATTGTGTAATAATGGTCATGTGAAGAGTTTCTGTGTTCTTTCCAAGAAAGCATTAGCAACCAGGCTAAGGTTTTCATGGGTCAGGCAAGGGTTGAAGATCCAGGCTTTAGTGCTCTGTCTGGCCCTCCACTGGAGAATAAAATCTGACAAGCTGCTGTTACTGACATAAAGCTTGATTTCTGAAAATAGAATATAAATTGCCTTGTGTAAGTATTGAATCTCTGTCTGGGCATCCTGCAGTCAGACTGACTGAAAAAAGTCTTTTATATGAGAGGTGATGATCTCAGCACTCAAAATAAATTTTGATCTTATTTTTTGCAGATTGGATTTCATAGTCCCCAGTTAGGGATCTGTCAGTCTTGTTGAAGGCAGCCAATAGGTGGTCTCAGCTTTTTTTTCCCCTCACTTATTTATCTTCCAGGCTTCTTCTGCAGCTCCTATTTTTCCCCAGCTGTTTAGGCCATCCTCTATTCCAGTTTTTAACCTCCATGGATTTTGTGTGTGGCATTAATAGCCTCACCCTTTACATAAAGTAGACCAAATGTCCCAGCTCTGAACTGCAGAGGCTGTAATAAGTTCTTGGGTTTGTTCTTAGTGAGGTTGGTAAGGGGTTATTCAGCTTGAAAATGCAACATGATGGGTTTATTTATTTATTGTGATAGCTAACTCATTGGGAGTGGGTCATTGGAATACCGGATCTCTGAATTCCCACTTATTTTAACCTCACTAATGGGTTGTGGGAAAGGATTCAATATTTAGCAAGAGCCTTATTGACTTGCTTGCTGTTTGATGCTGCTCTTTTTTGGTTGTTTCTCTGAGCTGTTTCTCCTTTAATCAGAAGAGATGAGATTCTGTGTTGTCAGAGGAGTACTCTGAGATTTCTTTCACATCTGATAAGGTTGAGAGTGGTTACCTCCGTTTTAGGTCTAATATCTGGGAAGGCTGACAAATTTGTGTTTCTATTCCATTTGTTAGGACTGGCCCCAACAAGTTGCTCTTGGCTTCAAATTTCAGTTGTCATAAACAATTCCAATTCCCCTGTTGACTTCCCCAACCTCTTAGTAGAATTTTCCTATGCGTGTCTCTCTGGTATGATCCCTTGCAACAGGGATCACGTAAAGAGTTATTATTTTTACTACAAGCTAAGTTTCTCTCCCTGGATCCAAATAACCATCCCTTTCCATATATGATTTGGGAAGGGCAAGGCTAATAGACTTATTAGGATATCTTCCCACTACAGCATGGCTGTTGTTTTTATTTTTCCTTCATCTACCCCCCTGTGCCCTCCAAGGGGACTCTGTGGATGGGGAAAGGTGTAGTACAGAATCACCCAGTGGCACTTAAAATGCTTGGTTTTGGGGAGTTTTTGGAATTTACCTTACATGTTACAGTAGAAATCCATGATTGTTTTCAGCTGGTTGATCCAAGACACAGGAAGCAAACTGTTGGGTATGAAACTGCTCCCCTCAATAAAGTATTTACCAAGAGACTCAAAGAGATTTGTCACATGGGCAAAGTAATGGGCACATAGCATACTTGGTTCACCCCCTTGGGATTGTGTTCTCATTTCTTTATGTTATTTGATGAGTAATTCCTCCAAATGTCCCATGTCTAGCACATCACAGAAGGTGGGAATCTGTAGAAACATAGAATCATAGAATAGTTTGGGAAGGGACCTTTAAAGGTCAACCCCACCATTGCACTGCTCTCTGCAAGGAATCCTTGAGGGGTGCTGCTCTGGAGAACAGTGTCAGGCTTACTTTGGGTTGGTCATCTGGGTCTCCCCATGAAATTGCTTTTATTATTTTTTTCTAACCACTTTCTAAATGTCTTGTGTCCTTCTAGTTGTGGTTCTCCAATTCAAGTTTCAGAGGTGAAACTGCTCTCTTTTTCATCAGGCCAGTTAACTGTGTTCCTGCCAGCAGAGGTGAAATCTATAGGGACAGAAACAGATCATGTGCTGCCTTTGCAAGAACTGGCCATGAGGACCCTCTATAACACGTACTACAGGTTTTTGAAAGGTATGAAATTTCTTCTTTCTTCAGATTACAGAAAGAGTGAAAGTGTTCTCTGGCAGTGAGAGGAACATTTCTAACAGTTCTTCAAAGGCTTGGGCAAGGATTTATATTTTAAAAGATTTATTTAATCAAATTATGTTTGAAATGCTGCATTAGAACAAAAATGTCCAATATCAAAAACCAGAGTTCCAAAGACTATTTCTGAGGTCAGGTGGTGGTTATAAATGGTTCTTACTTGAAGCCTGCACGAAGAAGGACGCTTTTTTTTTTTGCAGGAGAAACTCTTTAATGGAAATAGGAGATGAGAAATACAGTTCCTGAGGCAAGATCAGATGCATCAGCCAACAATGCAACTCCTTGCCAGGCAGCACACTCCTAAACTGGCAGACTTGTTATACATAAGGCAGAAGAAATGCGAGCAGCCCTTGGCCATTTCAGCACAGTGTGACAGCTGAGCTGCTTTAGTTCTGCCCCAATTCAGGCTCTCTGCTCTAAAGTGGCCCTTGGCTTATCTGGTTCTGCATCATGCAATCACATGAGTTAGCAGTATCTGCTGATAACCTGCAGATCCTCTCAGATCTGGATGTGTTGTGCCTCCCCACAGTTGATGCTATCTTGGGAATTCTCAGCTTTAAAGGTCAAAGGAGAAAGCAGAAGGGTGGAGAGTTCCAGTGGGAAGATTGGAGGGGTTATGGAAAGGGTCTCTTGTACCTTGGCCACTGCAGTAAATCCTCCTGCTTTGCCAGGAAAAGTGTACAAGGAGGTTCTGCCTTTTCTCACCCACTTGTGACTTGCACAATTATTTCTGGAATCCAGCTGTGTGGATGTGGTTCCTGAAGATGCCAGTGAAGTTTGGTTTGGGAATTGGAAGGTCATATTGCAAAATCAGTTTAAGGACTGGTTTGTAAATGATTTTATACAAGGCTGTGAGGATTACACTTACTTTCAGCCAAAATGCAGAACCTGAAAAAGATGGATTTCTATATCCATATACACACACCCATAGATATGTCCTATTCTCAGTGACCTTATTGCAGGCTGTGGCCATTACCACTGCAGCACCCCAGCTGCAGTGAGCAGGAGCAGTGCCTGTGGCAGACAGGTGTATGAAAATGCTCTGCTGGGGAAGCAGGTGGCACATATGATTAAAGTAGCAGATTTCATCTGTCACTGCCTAAATTTGCAGTTTCAAGAGTGCTGTTAAATACTTGGCAGCTGCTGGGGAAGTGACAGAAGTGACTGGACTCCTTTTCCTCAATCTTTGCTTGGCTGCAGAGTGTGACCTTTTCTTTCTGTCCTGCTCATCCCCTCCTTGGGGCTGGTGTGGTACATTGTGTCTGGGGTTCAACCTTGCAGGGTTTGAAAGCTGAAACCAGTGTGATACCATAAAACTGATTTATCAGATACTGCATCTTGTCTTGATTACTCAGCACCTAAACTCACTCACCTGTCTTGGCTGTCTCTCAGTTTCTAGATGGAGATTAGCATGTGGGGTTTAATTTATAAAACACTCTGTGGCTTGGGCCAGGCCTGGGAAAGTGATGGCTCTTTCCCAGGAAATGACCCTGGAGTCCCTTTTGGTGCAAATGATGGCATCTTGGGGGCTGTGGGGGAACACTTAACACATGAGGAATGTATTGATCCTTTTAGAGTGGTCCCTTTGGTTGGACCTGTGAAATTATGCTGGGCTGGACTGAATTTCAAGTAATTCCAAATATTGCAAATCTCTTTTTCGTGATGGTGGAGTTTGTAGCCTTGAGGTTAGCTATCCTGCTGGATTGGTTGCTGAAATATTTTCATAAAATAATACTGATGTCCTTTTCATAATGTTGTATTGTTACTAGTTACTAAACATCTGTCTAGATCATCTCTGTGTCTAAAAATCCTTCATGGTCTTTTAATCCTTTCTAATATTTGCTTAAGCTGTAATATTTTCACCTGGGTATTTTAGCCCAGTTAAACTTATGCCCACAGTTGCTAAACTTGTAAATTTAACTTCAACTTTTTGAATTTAGACATGGAAAGCATTATGTGCCTCCCTCTAATTGTGGTAATTTGTATTACCTCATTGTTGTTTTGACAAAACCTTAAGAATGTGAGGCAGCTGTTTTCTGAATTGTTCATGGATCATGCTTGTGTTTGACTTTATCACGCAATCATTTTATTATAAATATTTTTTGTTTCTTTTCTTCTCTAGATTTAAACTTTCTGACTCCAATCTCACTACCCAAAAGCCTCTTGGAATTGCTGTACTGTCCCTTGGGACACTGCCACCGCTGCAGCCAGCCTATGTTTACCATTGTCTACCCAAAGCTCTTTCCCTTGAGGGAAACTCCAATGGCAGGATTGCATCAAGGGTAATTATACAGGAAATTACACTGGGGTTTCGTTTAGGAAGAAAAACACCTTATGGAACAAAGCATGTTGTTAAGGATTTTTTTTTTAAACACAGCATTTCAGATCCAAAGTCCCTGGCCTGTGATTGCATATTTAAGTTGACAAATATTTTATTCATGAGTCAACCAAAATACTGCTGTTACAATGCTAAAAGGGTCTTCAGATACGCTTGTCTCAGCCTGCTGTGAGACAGGAAAGGGTTTGGATAGGATGGGATTGAGCTGTTTGTGGTGGTGCAGCACATGCCTGGCACTTCTGTGCCCTGGGAAGGAAGTGATACCTAACACCAGTAATTGTCCTGATGGCCTCTACCCTGATTTCAGATTGCCACCACTAAACAAAAAGTGCTGCAGGATCAAAGATGGAAAAAAGCTCTAAAGCTGGAACTTAATTAAAATGTTCTGCAGTAAAATACTCTTGTTTTAATTTCCACACTAATTAACTTGAGATATGCTGTGGAAACATTCTGCATAGGAACATAAATTTTGTAGTAATACATGTTTTTAATAATACTTCAGTTTTATGGTTGTGAAAGTGTGTGCAGTCAAATACACAAGCCCACACAGATTTGCTGACCTACTGGACAGTGCAGTCACAGAAGGGACTCAAAATGGAGATGTGGTTCAGGGAATGTTGCCTTCATGTAGATAAAGATATAAAATACCTTTAAGGTGAGCCCTGATTGCTTTGCAGTGATTCTTTCCCTAATCCTTATTAGTCTGAGTGGATACATGACTCATAATATCAGTGAATCCACTTTCTGCAATGGAAAAGCATCATCTGAGAAATTTCAGCTTGTATTGTGTGAAAAGTAATAAAGGAGGTTTAAAGCTAAGTCACTTGGAGTTAAACAAGCAAAGGTGGTGTTAGGTTCTTGTTAGAGAATTCAAGTCAACCCACCCATTAATTACAAAGCATCTACCCAAAGGTGGTGGGCAGAAAATGAAGGGGCCCTAAAAAGGAATGTTTGTGAGATGACTTGTTGGTGTCTGTATAATCCAGGAACCACTTAGTTCCTAGCCTGCTGAAATCCATTGATTTGATAGTTACCTTCCATAAAAACAAGAAATTGCTTTTCAATTGGAAGATCTTTCTATTAAAGAGATTATGGGTAAAGAGACTAACCAGTTCAGGTTGGTGGTGGCTGTTTTACACAGCTGTACCCCAGCCTGTTTGCTGTGAGTTTGTAACATGAGAAACATCTGATTTGTAAGTAATTCAGCTTTATGAAATGAAACAACTTAGGTATGCCAAATCTGGGCAGCAGCCAGAGGGCTGCATAAATGCTATTTTGGAAAAACCATCTTTCTTAGAAAGATCTAATTGCAGACATTGCACACTTCAATTTACCACTCTGTTACACTTCAGTCATATGTCGAAATTCAGTGGATTTCACGTTGAGTGAAATAATTTACTTCCATATTAATGTCATAATATTCTTAGTCATAAGATGTTATAATCATGCTATAAAGAATTTCTTTCAAACATTCAACAGTATAATTTTCTAAGAAAATGATGGAAAACTACTGGCTAGTCACCAAATTCATCTATTACCCTAAATAATTCAACAATGTGAGAGTTTGCACTACTTAGTAATTAATTGCTAAACGTTGCTCATTGTAGGAGCTACAGTTACAAGATGATAGACATTATCAGTAGACACTTTTAGGAATTATTAAAGTTGAGACTCCACAAAAACATACTTTAGAGCTGTTATATTAACATTCTAAATATAATAATTAAAAATACATACTTCTGCATGATTTTCACTTGTTTCAAAAATAGTTATCATTCCTTCCCTTAGACAAGAATGTACTGTGTTCTGCAAAATGCCTTTAATGAATCCAGTCTTAAGTAGCTGACGTTTGATGCAAATCCACAGAAAATGAGATCTAAACAGGGCAGCCTGTCATCCTTATCTCTGTAGCTTGTGCACTTGACATGGTAAGATTATGTGGAATTGTGGAGGTGTGATAGCTGGTTTAGAAAGATGTGAAGGGCAGGGTTTCTGTTCTAAAGAGCTTAAAGTGACCATGAAAACACACAGGGTAGGGATCCTGGGTGTTTGAGCAGCACTGATTAGCACATGCCACATCCATGCCAGTAACTCCTGCCTGGATTTCCATATCACATTCTGTATCCTCTTAGAGGGAAGGAGAGTTAAGTGTTGGACTGGTTTTCTGTATCTGAAAAAGCACAGATGCCACAAGCACTGGGTAAAGTGTGATTTCTGGGTTAGTGCAAAACCGATCTGAACATTTTTAAGGCAGATATCTCAGTCCCTGCCAGGCTGGGGCAGGAGCAGGGTCACTGAGGCTCGGATCACACTTGCACAGTGCCATCCCTGCTGCTCTGCATGGCACAGTGTGACAGCACTGCCTGTCACTCATCCTTGCTGAAGATCTGCCTGTTCACTCTGCTAACCAGGGAGGACACTGCCCTTCAGTCGTTTCATGCCTACAAGCAGTAATTTAAGAAACACACGAGCAGGGCCCAGGCTGCCCAGCTATTTTCCTGTCAGCTGCTAAACCTGCTGGCTGTGACACTCAGCCACACCCTGCTCAGAGAGAAAAACCACACACTGCTGCTCTAAACCCAGGGCATAAGAAACCAGGAAGGTTTTGAGAACCCCTGCAGTGTTTCCCTGCCTTGGTGTCAGAGACAGCAAATGAACCTGTGCTTTTTCTGGGCTGTGGAGATGGGCTAATCCCATATTTTCCAAACCAGCACATTGTATGTGTGGAATGGAGCCAGGAGCTTTAATCTTTACTGACAACTGTTCCCCCCTCTCTCTTTTTTTTTTTTTTTTTTTGTCTCGTAGGAGGACAACTGTTAGTTTTGTGGCATACTGCTGCTCCACCCAGTGTCTGCAGACTTTTGACCTACTGAGTTGATAAACATTTCAACCTCCTCAGGAGTGCTGCCAGTGTAAAGCTGCATTTGATGCTGTGTCCCCTTGGTACTGGAATACCGTGTGTGTGTGTGCCAAAGCAGCAGAAGTGCCCAGTCAGGAACACTCTGAGACACTTAAATCCTGCCCTATCAAATCTGGATGAACTGCTGGAACTTTTCAGAAGTGTAAATACCGAGCTTTTAAAAGTATTAACTTCTCTCTCCTCCGAGGCAGCACACAAACCAAACACATTCACGAGCTCTGACTTCAGGATTTCCAGTATTTTTCAAATGTGCCTGATTTCAGGTTGACCCATTGCATCATTTGAGGCAGTTGCATTCCTGTAACAGGAAAAAAAAGTTTAGTTATGGCAAACAGATTTTCACTTATTCATCCCTGTTCTCTTCCCCTCTACAGCTGCCATCAGGTATTGCTGTAAGCCTGCAGAAACTTTTGATGGATCCCAGTGACTTTTCTATAGAATTCAGCCTTATTTTCTCCCTCCCATCTTAATGTTTACCCCAGCAGTTATACCAGTTGTATACCAAGTCTTTGACAGTTCTCTGTGGTATTTAAATCCACATGCTAAAAGCAGATCTTTCTTTCTAGCATCATTAAATACCACAGTGATTTAATTGGAGTAACTAGGATATGTCTGGAGACTGAAGATCCTGTTTCAGTGAAGGCTGGTACTGATGCCTACACTAAGGGCTCTTGCTCCAGCATGTTTGAGGGTGTGTATTCTTTATTTTCGTTGCTTTATTTTTAGAAATAGTTCTCCTTTTGTTCCATTGAGTTCTTCAGGAAGAAGACAACTTTTAAGTATCAATTTCCCTTTGAAAAACCCAACTAGTAATATGATAGTAAATCTTTATTATATTTTTACAGTTGCAGGCTATAGATCTGCAAAGAGCTGGTCTTGATCTTTTTCTAGATTCAGCGTTTGGCTGATTTGTCCAAGTGTATCAGTGGATTGTGTGCCTTGGAGAAGGTTGGAAATCCAGGAGCAGGTGTGTATCTCCATGCACAGGTATATTTGCACATGGATACCTGCACAGAAGGGCTGGGACTTTTGTTTCCATATATTAATGGCAGATTTGGTTCAAATTGCCACTCACTAGCATATTTGTGGCAATCTTTTTTTGTTACATCTAGTTAATTTTAAATAAACAGCAAAGGATGGAAAAAAGGCCCCAAATGCCTACATGCCTAAACATTTTGATTTTATCTTGAAACAATTTATAGATTACTTGCCCCTCTTGATTTGTTTTTGAATATATAGTATTTTTTTTAAATATAATTTGTTCTTTTTTTTTGCTTTCTATTTCTTCAGTATAAACCACTTGTTGATTTAGCACAGTGTGCTGCTCTGTGCAGTAGGTAGTTACAAGCTGAAATAGATATGAATGAAACAGTTTGTTGTAAAAATGGCAAGATAAAGAGACTTATTTGGTAGTGTATTAGCATATGTTGTGGTGAGGTGTGCGTACTTTGAAGGCAGGAGGCATTAAAATGTTTTCCTGTTGCCAAAGAAGCATTTGTTCCTTCTGCAGGCTTCCTGGCATCTCTTCAATAAATAGAGTATCTTAAGAGCTTAAAAGAGTACCAAAAAGGCAGTTTTGAGGGTGGAAATTTTAGGTTGTGCATGTTACTTGTAAAAATCTTTCCTGGTTTTATTGGGTTGGTTTTAGAGAGTTGAATTAGCATTAAGAAATGTAGAACTTAATCCTTCAGGAATGCAAGTATCATCTACTGCTTAAGAATTGTGAAACTTTCTAAAATAAATCCCATTTATTATATCTGCTTTGCAGTAGGGGAAAGAGCCATGTCCAGGCAGCCTTGGTGCTTTAGGATTTCTGTCTGTGTTGTTTCCCAGGTTTGTTGCCATGTTGGAATCCCAGCAGGCCCAGCCACCCCACAGGGTTCACTGCTGAGGCAGCACAATCCACCTTCAGCTTTATCCTTTTCCTTCAGTACCTCAGAGCTGAGATGCAAATTGCCCATGTACAATTATATCTGTATCAGAAATGTGCAAGTGTAGGACAGAATCCACTTTTTTAAAACAGATGACAAAAGCTATGGTAATGTTACAGATGTTAATTTTTATACAATACTCTGATCAGGAATTTTCAGTATTAATTTTTACTGTGACTTCCTCTGTCTTTGAAAGAGATGTTTACTTGGAAGTTTTTGTCCTCTTTTTATAGCAAGTTGTAGACTCGAAATCACAGTTTATATCTGAATTCAGTCTGTAAATACTATTTTGGAGTTAAATCTGGTTGTGATCACCTGAAAGATATTATCATTTGTTTTATTAGGAGTCAAGAAGAGTGAAGCTTGATTTTATTATTATAATTATTTATTTATTATTTTCTTTCTTCTCCCCATAATCTAATTATTTCTTATTGAGTCTGTATCAGTCTCTTTATTATTGTCTCCAAGTGCAGTTCAGAAGAAATTTAACCTGTTCTATAAGCAGAATGAATCTTAACTAATGCTTTAATAGATGATATTTCTAGAATGGAATGTTCAATAAATAAATGACTTAAACATGCAATTGAAGCTGAAATGTCATACCCTATTTTTGTAAAACAAAGGGGAAAGCCAATATATAGATGAGAATGCAGCTTAAATTCATGTTTGGAGTTTTGGGGTTTTTTTTTAAAATTTGAACAGTGTTTGTATTCATCTGTATCTTTGAGTGATATTCTTCTAGATTAAAATAACTCCATTCTCACTTGTCCAAATTTTTCTAAAGTTGTTCTGCTGTAAGAGTATTTCATAACCAGCAAGCATGAGAGCCAGCTATGCAAATTGCAGAGGGGAGAGGGAGCTTGCTGCTGATTGAACTGTGCATCACTGGTTTTTCAAGGTGCCACAAGGCTTTGACTTTTCTTTGGTTGGTTTGTTTCTGGGTAATTTTTCATTTCTTGTTCTGGTTTGTCAGGTTAGTTCCCACTGAGGTAATTTTTTCTGTGTACTACAAAAACTCAGGTTCCAGATGTTGAAAAAAATGACCATTTAAGAAGTTTTTTTTTTGTTGTAACAGTAGGTCTTAATTCTTAGCTTAGGGCAGGAGCAAGAAAAGTTTTTGGGTTTTTTTCTCAAGGTATTACAAAGAGAAAGGTGCAGGAGAGGAATGAGATAAAATAAGTCTTTAACCCATTGATACTGCTGTAAAATCTTTTCTAAGTAAAGATTAACTGCCATTTTAATTAGGGATCACAGGCATAATTTTTGTTTTTAGTTGTGATAAGAGGCACCATATTGATAAAAGTCAGACCCTATACAGAGGTAGCTTTTTGTTCTGCCACGGGGGAGATGGAGGAATCTCTGGTTTTGTTTAAAAATCCTTTTGAGTGGTTTTGCAATGGACACTGTTACATTTGGAGCACTGTTCTTGGGAACCTTCCTCATCATCCCTCAGAGGATCAGAAATGCCCTTTCCTGTGCAAAGAGCAAGTCTAATATAAAGAAATGTGTATTTTTCTGTTTTGATGCTTCTCCTGGGCTCTTAGCACGGCTCATTACAAACCTCCTATTTACTTGCTTGTGGTGAGGTTGAGATGTTGCTCTGAGCAGAGCAGTGCTGTTTATTGCCAAGTTGGCTTCAATTGCTGCAGATTGAATTCTGCTGAATCCCTTTTTCTGGCATTGAAGGGAGCACAGGACTGTTCTAACACCCGTGTGGGAGCAGCGTGTCAGGTTCTACTGACATCACAGCCCAGCTGAAGACTGGAGAGTGACAAACCTGTCACCAGAGAGGACAACTGGCTTTTGAAGGCCACTTTGGCCCCACCAAAGTACCACTGATAACAGAAGAACTTTTGCCCTGATGTCAGTGGACTGTGGGTCAACTTTTAACTGATGAGAGGGAAGAATGTGTGTTACCATCTTTGTATTTCTTGCAAAAACTGGGACAGCACCAGAATCCATGGCTGCTGCTCTGTCTGCAGCTGCACTTCCATAATTCCAAGATGTACCTATCTTTGCCTCTTACCTTCCTCTTAATACTACTCATGCTGTTGCAAAATGTTATAGTTAACTTGTGATGGAAGAGGCTGAATAAATTGAATCCAGAGTTTTTATTACTTTTTTGTATTACAGACCTATTTTGTAAGAGACCGAAGGTCTGGTGGAAAGAAATGGCAATGTTCATGTGAAGTCTTCATTGCTTCTGCTTTTATGTGCCCTTTCTTGGATTATAACTTGAACTTGGTTTGCAACTGAATTCATTCTGTGTCTGTGGAAAGCACATGTGCGTTGCTTTCTTGCTCTGTATTAGCCAAATGTCACTCAGTGTGAAGGTGAGCTTGCTAGATGGTTTATTTAAAGTTAGTGGTGCGATTATTGTATGTGCTTGTTAATAAACTATATTTTTGGATAGAATTACTGTTCATTCAAATTAACCAAATTCTTGCTCCTGGGACTATTAAGCTATGTTAGAATGCAGCACTTCATTTACATTTCAGTTCATTTGCATTGTAATTAGCTATTAAGTCTCTTGTCCCAAGGCTGAAGAGGTGGGGCGAAGACACTGAAAGCACTCCCAAGCCCAAAACACCACTTCAATTCATTTAATCCCTTTGTCTCAGACAATGCAGTTCATCAGATCTTGCATAATAGGAACAAAACCCATATGGAAACGTTACTTCAGACCCTTCCACGGATTGATCAAAAGGAAATTAAGTTTCAGTAAGGCTGTAGTGCCACCCTGATAGTCCATAGATGAGGCTGTGGTTCATGGATTCCTTACTAAGCAGGATTCAGCAGCTTTTTTTCCTCATTTAACAGATATCATAGGAACAAGGCTGCCAAAAATAAGTACAAATTAAGCATCTGTTTCTCCAGTTGTTTCACTCCTTGCTATGCAGCATTTTGCTTCAGTCAAAGCTGCTGCTGTTCATGTTGTGATGAGTTCTTCGAGCTGGATGCTGTCTGGATTTCTGTGTTGGATGAATACTCAATATCCATTCTCCAGTGACACCTGTGGTGGCCAGGGTCACTCAGATCAGTTATAAACCTTGCAGGTTTAGGTGCTGTCCAGAGTTCCCTGAAGCCTGTTTGGTAATTAGTTTACAATGATTTGCCTTTTTTTTTTGTATTTTACAATGGACAAGGTAACTTTTCCTACCCTTGCAATGGAGGTAACCTCTGTTTGCCTGGCAGCAAGATAATAAATGGGAGAACGACCCTTAACCTATAACTTTTACCAACCACTGATATGTCCCTTATGAATTAGAAAGAAAGAAATGGGAGAGCTTAACATCCTTTTCCTTTGCAATTAAAAGTACTTGGCATAAATGCAAGCTAAGTGGAAACTTCAGTGACTGAATAATGCTATTGTATGCAGGAAATGAGAGGAGCTGAGATCTCACTTGGAAAGGCACTGGATGTTTTGTGACTTCTAAGCCAAGATTTAGGGCTGTTCTATGTGGTGGCATTTTGGGAACTTGAGAGCCAAGTTGAACCCACTGTGTGCCCCAACTTCAGCAACAATTTAATATTCCAGTAGAACCCTCTCTATCCTGCACTGAAGAATCCCACCAGCCATTCCCTGTAGCTGGCTCAGGACTATCAGATTTCTGTCTGCTGCTTCAGCAAGAAAGCAAGCAGGAGTTGACCATATGCTTTTTTTATCTTTTCACATTTTAAATAATAAACCCCTAAGTCAGGCTCTTTCAGCACCCATTATGCCCTTCAGACATCTCCTGCTCCCAGGCAAAGACCTTGACACATCTGTGAGAGATCTCGAGTCTCAAGAAGGAAAGTGGTTCTGTTGTTGGAGGGGCTGAAGTGATTTGACTTTCTGATGATGCCTTCCAAGTGGCAATCAAGGGCTAATTTCTCAAGTACCCTGATGCTCTTTTGTATGTTCATGAGGAATGTAAATATTGACTGGCTCTTTCTGCCATAGAAAGCTGCCACTCATGGAGCCCTGTCCTGCTGCTAAATATGACTATGGCCACGTGGTGAGGCCTGGCCATGAAATCACAGAATATGCTGAGCTGGGAGAGATCCATCAGGGTCACCCAAATCCTGTCCTGCCACAGGACACCCCAAGGTGTTCTGCTGTCATTTGCTGTGAACCTCACAAAGTTATTAGGAGGGTTAATTTTTTTTCCCCCTCAAGATAAGTTGAGAAAGCTTTCTTGTAATGAAAAATGCAATACTGCATTTGTTTATTGATCAGCACTATGAATGTTCTCTAAGTGCACTATTATAACAGCAAATCAAGCTATTTGATTAAGAAAGCAAAAAAAAAAAAAAAGCATTGTTAAATCCCTTTTTGGTGTACATAGGGGCCACTGGGAACACTAACATTTTGTTTAGGAATAAGAAATAGAGCTCATAATTCATCATAAAATGCAGGTATGGTCTGAAGATGCTGATGATGTCGCCTGGATCTCATGAAAAAATAAATTTAGGAAGATGACCAGCATTTCTTCTAGGGGTAAATATTAACTAATTGTATCAAATATGCTGGGGTTTGGTTTTGTTGTGCTTTGAACACCTAAAATTCTGCACTTGTAGCTATTATTTCAGTCTTACTAGGTTTCCTTTATACTGCAGAGTTCTAACCATTGATTTTTATTGTTAAAACAATTAGAAGAATCAAGCTGAATATTGTTGGGTCAGTTCATGATAACTGTGATTGCTTTGCTGGCACAGAAATTCCAAAGCTGTCTGAGCATGGACTTGAATTTGGCCGCCTTTGATCTTCTGTGTCTCTGTTGGCTCTCCAATTTCATTTTGCAAAGAGCTGAATCAATGGAGATGATACATGAAGAGTTACCAAGAAAAACAGCTTTAACTTTGTTCAGAAAGTCTGGCTTGGAATAGGGCTGGCAAGGTCTGCTATATGAATTCCAGGTAAGTGCTCCTTTTAAAGGAGGGTGAAAAACACTTGGTTGAACAAGCAGTAGAGAACCCCATGTCTAACAGTACCAAGATTAATATATTCACACCTTACTGTTCTATATCTTTGTTTCTATAAAAACTGAGTAACTGCCCAATAGGGAGTTTAGTTGTATCTTACATCTTTGTAGATTTAAGATTGATTTATACTTCTGACACACTCATTACTCTTCACAGTGTAATGCCTCTTCTTTTCTCTGCCTGTATAGTTGTAAATAATGGCCCTTGTTTCCTCCCTCAGTCCTCACTCCTGACCAGAAAATGTTGTTCTGCTCTCTGGTTGGAAAACAGACCCTTGCTGGGGTCCTGTTATGACCAATATTAAAGCAGTTTGTTACCTGCACAGTGACACAGGTTTGTGCTCCATCAGACACCACCTAATCACATTTCTGCACAATTACCTGGATCACAAATACATCTTCTATTCTGGCTGCAGATGAACTGAGGGATGTCTAAGTTGAATTAATGAATTAATGTGTATTAAATCAGTACTTTGTATCAGATTTTTAGATGTACAGAATCTAATCCTGGCTCTTAAGCCTCCATTATGAAACATGGAGGCTCAAATTTCTCCAGTAGCTCGATCTAAACTGTAGCCAAACTTCTGTCTGATCCCTATAAAGATACTTGGGACTAGATTTGAATTGAAAACCTCTGTTTAATTATCTCCTTTTTCCCTCCTCCCTGCAGGAGGCTCAGATGGTGCAGGAACTGATACCTGCTAGCTAGAAATGTCTTTCCAGGTCAGTGCTGTGCCAGCTGCCCTCCCTGCCGCGCCGCTGTCGCGCTGGCTGCCAGCCCTGCCCAGCTCCTGCTCGCTGGCCCCGAGCTGCCAAGATGAAAAATATTGATTCCAGTCCATCTCATTGAAGTATTATCATGAGGTGTTCACAGACATGCTGGGACTGGTCTTTTACTTACAGAACATTTATCCAGGGGGATCTGGGGTGTTATGTAGCAAGAAACTGCAAGAGGCAGAATGAATTTACTGTTTTCACTTACAGTCAGTAGCCTGAGACCTTACTGTGGCTTTAGCTATTCTTGATTAATTTCATATGTGGATGCTCCTATTCCAGAATAAAAGTGCCTTATTACGAAAGAATTTAATTCCTTTAACTTCATTTGGGAATAAATATATCCACACACCTGGTATTTAAATCTGGGAGAACTATTTCTTTATAAATTTACACCCTGTTCTGTTTTGGATCAGATCTCGTGTGTAGCTAAATCCTTGTATTTATTTAACAAGATTTGATTTATTGCTCAAAATTCTTTCTTTTGGGAAGTACCTGGTTGGAAAATAAAAATTCTGCTTGCAAGGATAAGACTGGGTGGAGAGGGGGCAAATGAAAAATTGTGAAAACAACTGGTTTGGAAGCACTGCATTGGAAAACATAGTTACATGTCAGGTCTTATTCTGCTGTTTTATTCTGAAACATCTGGCTTTTGACACTTTAAAAAAAACCTATTTTGATGTTTTTCAAATTGAGAAATACAGCTTTGAAACATGGCATGGAATATTTATGTTTCCTGCCATGAAAATGTCTTTTATGTCTCCATCATCCTATTTTCTGGTGCAAACACAGCTGGCAGGAATGGTTTGGAGTGACTTTGCTCTGCCTGGGTGTTAAGGTAAGAAGCTGCCCTCAGAAGTCCCTGTCTGTCACAGCCCTCCTTGCTGGATGTGGTTTGAGTTCCATGGGCACAACCCAAGCTCTCAGCAGCTGCAGTTTGCTGTGTCTCGTGTGAAGCTGCTGAGGGAGGAACTGGTAAAGAGATGTTTTTCTGTCTGACAGTGTCCCCAGGCCTGCTGAGTGGCACAGAGATGATGGGGACAAGTTCCCCTTGTTATTTGTGTCCCAGTGTGACATTCTGCACTGGTGCAGGGCTTTACTTTAAAGCTTTTTGTGTTTTAGCAGCTCAGATCTGGCTCAGCTGCCAGAAGGCTCCTGCTGTCATGGAAGGATGTGCCTGTCCACAGTGCAGCATGTGCACTCTGGTGCATAAGCACAGGGGAGAGCTTTCCTAAAGATGTATTACTAAGCTCCTTAAGATTTAATGCTTTCTCGAAGTTCAAACCGGTGTAAGGGAAGGCTTAAGCAGCTTAATGGGTTAAAATGATCCCTGACTGTGTCCTTCAGACAGTTTAAAGACCCTGCAGCAACCCAAGCGGGCCACCTGTTCCTCTCCCAGACAAACAGGTTCCCCCCTTGACCTTTATTCTGCCACCCTTCAGTTTTGCCTGGCCTGGCTCCATGTGTGGAGTGATTGTTCTGAAGTTTGTCATTGTTTAAAATGCCACTTGCCAGAGTTTAATGTGCACAGCTGCAACCTGAGCCATCGCCGTGTGTTAATAAGGCTAAAACCATTGGACTGACACCAAAAGATCTGCTTGCACTTGGCATGTCATAAATTAATATCATTCTTACCTGCCAGGGATGATTCACTGCTGGCTCAAAGCGTATTTAAACTTTGGAGGATGCCAACAAACTGGGCGGTGGTTTGACCTGCCACGTGGCCTGGGACTGCTGCTTTCCCTGCCTCCGCCTTGTTGCAGTGTGTCGGGAAACAGAAGCTCTTTATGGCCTTATGAGAGCTTGTGTTTGTGTGCTGCCCTGGCCCTCCTGCCCCCATCTGCCAAAGGGCTGGCCTGTTTGTGGGAACATCTCACTGCCTTTCAAATTCCTGGCTGGACTGTTGCTGCTGGGTTTGGGAGCGGTCCTGGGGGTTAATGCTTGACTGGACTGTGGCCTATTTTTTGCAGCAGCTCCAGAAGGCTCTGATCCCACTGACCTATCAGGCAGGTTGTGCCAGCATCCCAGAAACTGCAGATAAATTCCATGCTAGAGGAGCACACTTGACCAGCTAACAGCTCAGAGCAGGTGGGTTAAGCTGGTGCCCAGGGTGGGGAGCCTTGGAGGCAGGAAGGGATGGCCCACATGGGAACAGGAGAGATTGGATTGCAGAGTTATATGCCAGAGGTTGAACGTGCTCCCTGGAGCCCAGACTCTGGGGCTCCAGTGTCACAGCAAGTGCCCAGCAGGGAGGTGCTGCTCTGTCCCCAGGGATGTGCTGAGAGCCAGCAGTGCTGTCTGTTTGTGCAAGTGCTTCCTGGCTGCATCCAGGGAACTGCAGGGCTGGAGACTGCAGTGCTGACCTGGGCTGTTGCAGGGCAGGGACAAAGAAGAGATGGGAAGGGATGGGAGACATTTAAAGACATTTTGCACTTTCTCCTTAAAGTACATGGATAGGGAGAAGGTGTCTCTGGTGGTCTGGTGGTCTGTTCATAAATCTTTTATATAATGAATTGAGATTTATCTCCTCATGCTCTTCCCTCAGGGCTAATGTGTTCCTCATAAAATTCTGTGAAGGCATAATGTGCTCCTTTAGCTAAAACTGCTCCTTTGTTTTCCTTGGTGTCCCCATTGCCTATTTACTTTGGCTCATCTGAATAATTTGTTAAATACCAGGTTTGCATAAGCATTCCTGTGTGGACTTGGGACCCCATAAGCCTCACTGTGGACAGTAGGAGGGATAGAAACAGCCCCCATATCTGCCTGAGATATGTTTCAGTCTGGAAATCCCAAGTGTTGCAGGGAACAGGGTGTAACCATGATCTGGTTAGGGGTAATTATGGTTGGCAGTGCCAGGAGCAGCCTGCAGCCCTCCTCATGTTCCCCACCACAACTGCACACAGCCTGGCAGCCTAACCCTGATGGAACTATTGCATTATCCTCACCACTGAATCCACTGGCTTTTGTTTTCCTTTCCAGCAGGGAAAAAAAATTAATTACAAATGGTCTACTATGTGTAGGTAAATAATGAATCCTGGAAAGGGGTCATCCTATCCAGCAGGACAGACAGGAGACCCAGTTTAGCTAATGACACGGTTGTGGTCGCCTGCTGAAGCACGTTCAGAGCAGAGCAGAGGTTAGACAGTGTCTAGGACAAGGATTGCAGCTCTACTCTGCTCAGCTTGCAGACACGTGGTGACTGAGCTGCATAAAGGCTCATGCTGTCTATATTTTATTTTGTGGGTAGTGCGGGCTGTTGGTTTTATTATTTTCTCTTTATGCAAGACTGACAGGGAGCGTAGAGCTGGTTGCTGGGCAGTGGGGATTGCAGTTGGTAATAAAGGTCTGTTTTCTCACTTCCTCTATTTTTGTCTCTGGGCAGGATGAGGCACATCAGGGGAAAATCTGACTTGAAACAGAAGCTCAATTTTTAAGTTGGGAGTTAGACAGTCCTGCTGAGAGAGGTTTGCTCACACCACAGCTGTCCGTCACCTCGGGGCTCAGTGCTGAGGCTGCTCACGTCCCTCCCGGACAGATCTGGAGGGGACACTCATACTCCAAACCCCTTATTAGTTTGCTAAGTGACATTTTGGTGCCTGGGGCAGGATGTCTGCTTGGTTGTCCCCCAGGTCTTGTGAGCATACTGAAAAAGTGACATACATCCTCCTGTAAAGGAGGGAACGGTCTTTACCAGGCATGGAGTCAGGACTCCTGAGTCTTACACCTTTTCTTCCTCTTTCTGGCTCCTATGGAAATTCTCTGTATCCTGTGAGCACAGAGATGTCTCTGTGTGTGAGACCCTGCTGGTGGTCTGTTATTTGCAGGAGGGTTTTTTGCTTGCAAGGAGAATTTTGCAATCACCAAGTGCAAACTTTTCTCTGGAAGAGCTCTGGTTTCAGTACAAATCTCCGAATCTCTCCAGGTGAGTCTGTTTTCAACAAGGTCACCGGATATCCTCACATCTGCTCAGATGAGGAGATGAATGAATCCAGCTGAGCTGCACTTTGTGTGTGCCCTCTCTAAAATGAACTGCAGAGCTGATAAATTCTTCACCCTTTGCCCCTGCCAGCTCTTCGAATTGCAGCTTCTTTCAAAGCTAAAGTGAAAAGTGCTGGAGTGCCACAGCACCACTGCTACTGTCACTTTAGGGACAGGCTGCAACAAACCTGAACACTTACTAGAGCCTCACTGGAAGGGGGGTGCCAGTCCCTCTACTCTAGGGACAGTGCTGGGATGTGGGTTTTTTTCTTGTAACTCCAGTTGGAAGCAATGGAGAATCAATGCTCAGCACTGCTGGAGGCAGAAAAGGAGGACTTTCCCCCCTTGGGATTGCTGGTCAGTAGATGTTGCAGCAAGAGCCTGTAGCTGATATTAGTGGATTTTGGGTTTTGCTGTATAAAGTAGATCAGAATCTGGCCTGAGGTGAGGGTGTTTGTGCTTTGGCAGTGGGTGTGAAAGGAGAAACTCCAGAGGGTTGGGCGGCAACACGCTGGTTCTGTTCTCTTCCGTAGATGGCCTTCCGGAGACACGCTGGGTGAGTGGAAAATGTAATGAAATTCCCAGAGCCTCCTGGTGCACTACCAAGGTATTCCTGCCAGCTTTCCAGCCCGAGATGTTGGTGCAGCTGTAGGGGCCTGGGCCACAGATAGAGGTGATTGCAGATTAACCCCCACCAGAGCAGGATTACTGTGGGAGAGGTTTTCTTCACCTGGGCAACAGCCCACACGAGATCCACATTTACCTTTGGGGTGAAATGAGCTGAACCAAGAGCTCACAGTAGATCAAGCTCTTTTCAAACTGCTTTTATTTTTTAAAAGCTCACTTGTTTTTTCTGCTTCACAAACTGAGCAGTGCAAGCAACAGTAAAAATGTGGTGCATCCCAAATTCTCGCTGTGAGGATGGGTTTCGTGACCATTGCAGTCTGCATAAGGTCTTTAGATCCAAACCATCTGTGGGGCTCAGAGTATGCAAACTATTCATGTTGTCTTAAAGATTTACCAGGGAGCAGGGCCTCAATGTGCCAGAATCTGTAGGAAAACAGAGACCTGCACCACTGATGGTCCTGGGGGTCTTGTTTGAAGCTTCTATTGAATAGATTGATCATTGTCCTGCAGCGTTTAGTGGTGGAAAAAGAAGCAGGGAGGGGGTTTAACAAGTGTCTCATATGGTTCGTGTTGTCTCTGCCGTGCTGAACCTTTCTTTCTGCTCACACAGCAGGGTTTTGCTTTGCCTCTGTTTCCTTTGTGCAGATGGCAGCAATAGGTTTCGTTTCCCCCCCAGCCGTCAAATTAACAGCCTTGGCGAGCTTTCCTTTGCTGGCTAGTTTTGGGTGGTGCTGGAGAATTGCTCCACTCAGTACATTTCCAAGTCTGGCTTTTTAAGCCAAGCTCTATAAAAATAAACTTTTTTTTTTTGTTGTTTATTTGTTTGAGAGAAGGGACCTTGGGAAAGCAGATACGAAATTTGCTCTGACTGTATTTTGTCCGCTGAAGAAGTTGGCTTTGAGTTGCACTAGAATAGCAGATTGGCTTCTTGCACAAATCTCCCACAAGCAATAGGCTGAATTGGGAAAAGCTGGTGGGCAGAGGTACTGGAAACAATCTTCTGAGTTACAGCATCCGCAGGAGGGACTAATGAAAACTCTGGCCTCGTATCTCCAAACTCCACAGCGAAGCTGTTTGACCCACCCAGTTGCCCTGATCAACTTTGGAATACCATGGTATCCTGAGCTGGTGAATTTGCAGTGGGATTTTCCTCTTCTTTCCTCCAGTCACAGTAACCCAAATCAGTCTCAAGGAGCAGTAGCAGAATGGCAGCCCCTCACCATGCACTAATACCAACATTTAGCTTACAGAGGAATTGGTGATCTGAATTGTTCCATCAATACCAATGCTGATGCAAGTGGATCTGAACCAGAAACAAGTGAAGGATTGACTTCTTTATTTTACAAATATAACAACCCAACCCAGAGGAAGACAGGAGCAGAAGGTTTCCCAAACCTTTGCAGAAAGCTTGTGGGAGGGACATAAACTCAAACTGAGCCAAGTGCTCCTGAGCCCTTGTGCCTTTACTACATATAAATAAATCGTGTGTATATTTATAGTAGATATAGTTTATATGCTAAGGGAACTTAGCACAAATCTGAAGTTCTTTCATTGCCTGCCTGTATGCCTTTCAAACTCAACAAGCTCTGCTCTTGGCACCTCTCTGTAGTACAGCAGCATGTGTGGGCACATCTAGGTTGGAAGCTTTGTGCATGCTTGGTGCATCTTCACCTTCTGCATTTTACTTCGTTGCAGAGACCTGAGCTGTGCCAGAGATTGCAGGACCCAGGCTTTTGGCTATCTCCTCTATCTTGAGGATGTAATTTGAAATAGTCACTCATCAGGTGTTTCATTTAAACTTGGTCCTACATGAAAAAGATCCTGTGTATCCAACATGGTGCCATGCCAGGAACAACAAAAGCTCCAGAGCCCCTGCTCAGCCTCGCATTTGTTTCTCACATGTGTTCCAGGACTGCTCTCCTCAAACCTCCTCACTGGTTGTTTTCCTCTGTTGCTAGAGCCGTATGTCTCCAAAGGAAGGCCCAGCTCTGCCATTTGAACAATCCTCCTCCATCTGCTGCTCCTGCTCCTGGAGCTGTGTGGAGCGGCAGCGTGGTGACGCCAGGCCTGCAGACACTGCCTCGGTCTCTGTCACTCCTGTGTTTCCAGGGAGCCAGGCTGGGTGAGGCATGACCAACTTGCATTTTAGTGCTGGGCTTCAGTGCTTTCTGTTTGTCAGGAATAAAACCACCACCATCAGCAGTGAGGATAAAAATTTACTGGGCATTCAGACCTGCTGTTCTTGGGGAAACAGCAGATTGCTGCTGTGCTGCTGTTGGAGAGTTAGTTCCTAAATGTGGTCTTTACAAACCTGCCCTCACCACGAGGAGTAAGACAAAATCTAGTCAGATCTACTCCCCAGTTTCAGTTCTCTATAGGCTAAACCTATGCTCTAGATTTCATTGCTATCTCCTGCTCAGTTGGACTTTTATTTCAGTGGAAACCATAGCCTGCACAGCAAGCCTCAGATTTCAGGGGGTTATGCAAAATGGACTCAGAGATGCATCAGAAGTTTTCTATCCTTATCAATGTGCAATATTAAGGGTAAAACCAGGCACTTCTCAGAGCACTGGAGAGGCCAGACGGTCTCCTTTGCTCTGTGTGGGGTTTTATGGACATAGATGTGGACTGCACTGCCTGGAACACAAGTTGTTTGTTTTAATTTACAAATTAAAAATAAAACCATGTTTATTTGCATCACTTGAGGGGTCTTTTGCTCACAGCTGCTTTAAAAGTGAGCTCTAGCTGCCAAGTAAAATAAAGTTCCATGTTACAACATGCACTGGGAAGGGCAGAACTGGAAATTACCCTGCCAGCAGCAGGACACTCTAGGTACAATATTTAGAAATCCATGCAAAGTGCAGAATTTGGCTGTGGCTTGTGACAGATGTGGGACTGAGGTGCAGGAAGGTGTAGCAAAATGTCAGGCACCTCCAGTGAGAAACCCCCTGGCTGTGAAGGTGAGGGAGCTGTGTCCTTAGGGAAGCCCTAAGGAGCAGCTCTCTCTTGCCACACACCAGCTGCCAACCCATGTCTGGCATTCCCATTATGGAAAACTGGTTGGGAGGTGGCTCGAATCCCTGGTTTCCTTTTAGCCCTCTCTTCTCAAGCTTTGTGCTCTGGTGAACACTGGAAAACATGCTTGTGTTGGGCAGTGGTTTGCTCCTAAAAATTGATGAGGAGAAAGCTCATCTCCCTGGGTTGCTGTGTCCTCTGGCCGTGTGGACGTGCTCAGTGCCCGTGAGGTCTGTGTGGGCTGGAGCTGGGCACGGCTCTCAGCCTGCAGACCCCCCCAGGGCTGCAGGCAGGACACTTGTCAGGCAGGGATCTGAGGTTTCCATCTCTCTTCGAGGCCAGTGAAGTGGTTTTGTGGGACAGCAATGGCTGGTGTGGTCTCAGCTGTGTTTCATCTGACTCATCTGGTGCAGTGGAATAAATGAGCAGGGTCTAAATGTTGCTCTACTGTGGCTGAATCTGAAAGCTCAGCTATCAGTAAGTACAGGCACTGTGGGGCGAGGTACCGTATTTATTTACAGACTTCCCCTGCCTTTAGGGGACAAATGCAAGAAAAAAGAGAGGAGTCAAGGCAGAAGAGGCTAAGGGAGGCTGCTCTGTTTGACTGCTGCTTGAAGCAGTCCAAGTCATGTTTGACACTCAGCAGAAAGACGCTTTCCTCTTGTTAGTGACAAGGCAACCTGGAGGAGTCTGGCTGAGGTAGCCCAGATCAGATGGAGACAGGGTCCTCCTGAGCCCTGGGGGCTCAGGCTGGTTGTGTTGCCTCCAGGGTGAGGAAGGTTTCCTGCAGAGCAGGTGCTGCCATTACCTGCCTCCTGCAGCATGTGCCTGTTTTGTGTTGTGCAGCCTTTTGTTGCCGGCCCTCCTCAGCTTTGGATTGCTTTGTGACCATAATTTAACAAGGCAGTTTACAATGGCTCTGACACCATTTGGGTAGATGAAATTGGCTCAAAAAGCATCCACCCACTTGCTAAACAATGCCTCAGGCTCTGAACGCATTAAACTTGCTCTGCTCTGCTGCCTACATGCAGCTTTCCAGGTGGAGTTTGTTTTTGATGTTATCCATCCCCTTGATGGCTCGTGAGCTGGCCAACTCTCACTCCGCCTCCCATCTCTCCTGTCCATAATTTGTTGTCTAATTTTTGGGAGCCTGCTCATTGCAAAGTCTTCCACAAGCAGGGAATAGTCTTTGCTTCAGGAAATGTCTCTGCCCATTCAGTTGGGTGGGAAGTGCAAGACCAGGATTAAGATTTTAATAAAAAACCACTGTACGTATATTTGTTGGAAAACTCTGCCTCCAGTTATCTGGATTTATCTTACAGGGGTGTTAAGATGCCCTGGGTTAATGTAAATTATATCCCTGTGTTCTTTTAAGAATTGGTGATTTGTTGCTGGATTTGACTTCCTGGAATTGCAGAGACATGAAATTGTTGAGAAACCTCGATTTAAGTTCAGTTTGATGTGAAGGAGACTCCAATTCTGAGTCGAGCTTTAAAAAAACCCAGCAATCATCCCACCAACAACTACTTTCTTTTTTTAACTAGAAGCATATAATTTTCTTTGGAACTTTTCTTAAGCACCAGAAGGGCGAAGAGGTGGATGTTGTGAGCTAGAGCACTTTTGGTGGTAAGGACTCTGCTTTTTTGGACTTTGCTAATGCAGATCAACGTGTGTATATGTTGAAACTCACAGTGAGTAAAGAGCAAACAGCTGTCTGCCATCCTGACAGAGTTGGCTGGGAAATGGCCCAAACACAGAGAAGTCTTTAAAAAAAAAAAAAAAAAAGAGGGAGAAAAGGCAAAAAAGGGAGAGAGGAAAGTGTCTGTCTTCAAGTATGTTTGAAATAATGAAAAGAACCGATGTGCAAAGCGATTAAGAGATCTTTGAGGATCAAAAGCCTTGATTCAGTTTTGCCAATGGAACAAAACTTTTCATCTGTTCTTGTGTGGACCTTAAAGTAGGGCAGAAGGGTGTAGTTTTTAAATTATTTCATTTCAGGATTTACTTTGGGCAGGGGGAAAGGGTTCTTTCTGTTTGTTCTTGCTCTTGTTATTCAGTGTCCTTAACACAAAAGGCCAGCCTGGCTCTGAAATGAAGAGCAGGGTCGTTCTATGAACTGGTGGTTCATTAGTCTCCTTTTGATATGTCAGAACAGTAAGGGACCCTTTTATTTTTTTTTCTCCCTTTCTAGTAATGTCTGTGTTCTTAAATCAAGACATCTTCCCTCATCATGCTGCAGTGGCTGAATCTTTTTCAGAGATTTCCTAAGTGGGTTGTACCAATAGCGTTCATCTCGTGCACACAGAGCAGAGAGTCAAGAGTTTGATGCATGAGGAAGCCAAACCCAAAGATTTTCAGTGCTCTGTGCAGTAAATCCTACTCCCAGCTTTGTGTTCAATTGGAGCTGGATGCCCCCCACCAGGTTATCTCTGAGCCTGTTTTCCCTGGTAGCCTCATGTCAGCAGGACCACAGAGCAAGCCTTGGGAAGGTGGATCAGGGAGGCTCAGAAGTGCAAATCGCTGGATTCCAGCACCACCAGCACGGCAGCCACGTGCTGTTTCTTGGGGAAGGGGTGGTGGAAGTAACAGCAAAAGAAGATGAAGGGATCTGGGGCTGTGAGAACGAAGACAAAAGATTGGGAAGGAGAGGACAAAACTCAGGAATGTCCTTGTGTTTGTGTTTCTGCAGGGGACAGTGGAAGAGCTCCCTCTTCCTGTCCCAGCTGGCTCTAACCATTGTGGGAAAAGCCTTCCTTGCAGGCTGGAGTGTCTCTGTGGTCCCAGCATCCATGTGGCAGGGGTTTTTTTCAGCATGGATTTGCAACCTGTAGGATCCACAGGAGAGCATGGATTTGCTCTGTAGGCTCACCAGAGCAGCTCTGGGGCACCACCAGCAGTGGGGTGGGTTTCAGAGCTGGGGTGCAGGCTGGGTGGGTTTAATGACAGGAGGTCACCTCAGTGGTGGAAGTTGTGTGTTGGCCCTGTCTCATTGCAAAAGAGCTGGTGAGAGCAGAGTTTCTGTGTTCCTGTTGCCACTGCAGATATTCAGGAGCAGCATCTGGTGCCCCAGGTGCTTCCTGTGACCTGGAGCTGATGTACTTCTGGTGTGTGGTTTCCTGCCCTGTCGTGACTGGGGTCAGGTGGTAGGTGTGCTCTAACCTCTTCAGTGGGGCAGCTGTGATAAAAGGCTGTTCTCTGCTCCAAAACCTAATTAATACAAGTCATATTTTGTCACCACATATGCAGCAGAGATGGCAACTCCCATTGCTGCTGCTGTGGGAACCACATCCGTGTGCTACACAGACCCTGTCACGCTCTGGTGACAGACCAGTAGCACTACTGGAAACCTGAAAACAGCAGCAGCAGAAGCTGAAATCTGCATATGGCAGAGCAATATTGTGGGTTGCAGGCTGGAAAATTTCTGCTGGTAAAAATTTCTGGCAAGGTGTGGACTGCAGAATGAATTAATCTGCTTTCTTCTTTCAGCTGCTTCTAGATTAGCTCATTCTGCTTGATCCAGCACTCCTGTGTCCATATCCATGGCAGGAATGAAATGTCACCATTGATACAAGCCTAGTGTGTAAAAATCTGTAATTACAAGCCATTTTGTGAGCAATACGATGGGTGAAAAAAATTACCTCCTATGGACTGGTGAGCTCCACCCTCTTGGCCTTGAAAGCAGGCATACATTAATTTACTGCATGCATTAATCTGCTGCATACATTAATTTACTGCATAATTTTTGTGCTGCTCTAACATCATCATAAGCATGTGTCATTTCGGCATATTATCAATTCTAATACAGCTGTGAGCAGCAAAATGGAGTGAAGAGACTTCGTGCCTGCCTTCGGGGTTGAGGGTGGAGATGGGATTGTCCATGTATTCTGTTTTGACAGTAGCTTCTCTCTTGGTGTTCACGTAAATAGTTATTTTTAGGAAGATCATATATTCCCCAATAATTGTTTTAAATGCATCAAAGAGCTCACTGATATAAAGCCTGTGATTTATGGGTTCCCGCTACTTTTTAATAGCTGAACTTAAATCCTGGATTCACTGAAGCCATTTGGAAAATTGGGATTATTCCAAGCTGGAGCAAAGGGAGGGAGACTGGTATTTTGCCAAGATCAGCAGTGATTCATTCCTACATTCGTGCTCAGCATCCAGTGAAGGGCAGGAGCTGGGAATGCTGTAAGGAGAGCTAGCAGGAGGTTATCATGTTGAAGGTGAATCTGCCCTCCTCGCTCACTCTGCTGCTAGATAAGGTCTTTTGAATGAGAAGGACCAAATTCTGTCACGTTTTTCTTTCATTCCCTTTTAAAGCTGATTTATTCATACAAGCTCCAAGCCAACTAACTTGCCTCCTGTCTCTGAGGCATAGAGAGAACTGAATTTTGGCTGTTCCAAGAATGTCCCCATAGGGGTGAAGGACTGGAGAACACCTCGTGATAAATATACTTTAGAAATCCCTTACAAAGAGATGTTTTAGTGACTGCTTGGAATGAAGCAATGTCTGTATCAGGTTAGGCCAGCAGGCTCTGGCAGCCTGAACAGGGGCCCTCAGGAACCTGTAAGGGGACAGGGTGGACCCAGGGCTCATTGCTGGCACATTCTGTCACGATCCAGTGGTATTTGGCCCCTGGACCAATTGAGAGGTGATCACAGAATAAATCAGATTGGTGGTGGTATCATTTAGATTAGGTGATAAATGTTGAAGTCATAGAAAAAGTGGAAACTTGCTGTGGTCGAAGGGTTTTGTTTAGCCTGAGGATATTCATGCTTTAGGTGCCTGCACCAGGGTTCAGATTCCATCTCTAGGACATACAGCCAGACAAATGGTCACTAATCCTGGGTGTGAGGAATGAAAGGGGCTGTCTGTCCATCCTTGTCTGTGCAGCTCACAGGGGTTGAGCTCCAGCTGCACGTCCAGTAGCCATGGCTGTGGTGATGGGGAGAGCAAAGCTTTTACAGCTGAAATACTTCTTAGTTGTGAGCCCCTGGGGAGCTGCCTTCCCTCAGAGGGTTCTGTCCTCCTTGTCCTCGGGCCAGCTGACGTTGGAGTAAAATTTCTCATATTTTTGCTCTCCCAGCCCTGGGAGAGAAGCTCAGGGAGTTGGTAAAGTAAATGGACCAAATATCCCAGCATAGTTCAGTCCCCACAGAAAGGAAAGGACTTTTTTTCCTGTCTTGCAGAGCAGAGGCACAGCCAAAACTGTGTTTTCTTCTTTTCCTGACATATCATTCCCGTTGCGTATTTTTGAAATCTATTAGTACTGAGAGCACTGCTGTTGTGATCAGGAGTTAAAAATAGCCAAATTTATATTTGTGGATAAAAGGCAGTAATAAACCCCCCGAATTTCCAAACATAGAGGAGCATTGACATCTAAATACCAGAAATTCTAAGCCCTTACCTTGCTAATTCATGTGGCATTTGGAGGGGCTGTGGATTTTTATTTCATCCTGGTATTTGTGGTATTTCCTGCCATTAGTATAGGAAAACCCTTGTGTGGTAAATGCCGGCTTTTTCCTCCGTTGGTGGCAGCCACCGAGACTGGAGTTCATGAAAGGCAAACCATCCTTTTCAATACTGAAGGATCTCTGAGGTACCTGGGAAGGAAAAATCTCATCAGGGTTGAATGAGGCTGTTGGCACCATGACCGCTCCGAGCAGAGTCACATCTTGTCTCCAGATCCAGGAGTCTGGGGCTCACAATCCATTGGGTGGCTTCAAAAGCTGTAGCTTGCAAACAGCACTGATAGTAATTTTATCACAAAAAGTGATCTGCGGATAAAGGTTTCAGGTACAAGTGTTGGCCTCAAGTCAGTGACCCAGCTTTCAGAAATTGCTGTTTTTATTGCAGATTAAACTGTAGATTGGATCGTTTAGATTTGTAATGGAAAAATATTAGCCAATGTACTTTCCTCCCCTCCACCCTCTATCATCAGGGCATATATCAAGTTGCACTATCTGGCAGAGAGTTCCAAATGTTATTTGAGAAGAGGGAGGAATGCAAGCGATGTCAGCAGAAAACAGCTGAGTAGCGGTTAAATTTCTTTGGCCTGAACCTGCTCCACAGGGAAAAAGAAACGCAACAACTGGACTTGTTTCATTTCACCCCAGCACAAGCCATCCTTTGGAAACAGATGATGTTTGTGAGCAGATTCTCCTCAGAAGCTGGGGTTTTGGGATGCTGCTGGGCGGGCAAATCCTGCCGCAGACGTGGCAGGGCCAGCTCTGGCTGGGATCCCTCAGTGAAAGCACCGAGGCACCGGCTATTGCTGCTCCTCGCTCATCTGGAGCCTGCCACTTTAGAGGGGCAGCTTTAGGTTGCATCTCCGTGGCCTCCTGAACTTTTTATCTCCATTGGCTTTAAAGATAAAAGCCTTAAGAGCTGGCTCAAGCGAACTTGCGCGGAGCTGCCAAAGAGCAGTGGAGGTGCGTGCAAGGATACTGTTAGCTGAGAAGCTGGGCTGAGTTAAATGGTACCCTTAATCCCCTTGATATGGGCAGAGTCAAGTTAAAAGGTCTTCCCCACTTGGAGGGAAGGCTTTGCACGTGTAGATGCTGGTTCACATAAGGGCAGTGCTGCCTCTGCAGCGGGAGCCCCTTCGCTGCTGGCGTTTGCTTTGTTGCTGAGGGAAGAAGTTACTTCTGCAGGGGCTCCGTCACAAGTGTGGAATTTCTGCTCCGTGGGGACTTTTAAAATAAACAACAATGGAGACAGCAAGCAGATAGAAGCAGAATGATTGAACAGGAGAAGAGCACAAAAATAAATATAGCCCTTCATTTAATTCTGCCAGTCAGTCTGCAGTGGCTTCTTTGCCTTGCACTCCACATTTTAGCAGGATTTTGTCTGGGGTATTCACACAGCAGAGATCCACATTTTGCTTCTCATCCTTACAGCTGCTGCAGGCAACAGGAGGTTGCGGTCTCCTGCCATGGTCCTGCTCGGGTTCTTTCTTGTCTGGCTGGGGTTTAGGGCCCCTTCCCTTGCTGTGTTCTTTGGTTTGTACCATTTCCTGTCTCTGGACTGCTACGATGGGACAGCTTGGTGTTCTCTACGATAAAAACCCAAGCAAGAAAGAGAACAGGAGATGACTCTTCTTGGATCTCTCCCCAGCTTTGTTACGGCTTCCAGAGGGAGACTTCCAGCAAGAGCTACACAAGAGTCCTGCTTAGATACTTGAGTCAGATTCTTGTCTTAGCCCCTGATCCCTAGGGCTGTCCTTAGCCCAAGCCAGTGTCTGTGCTTCATAAATGCTTCATACTGAAATATTTTCCAGGTGTAGTGCCCAAAATGTATTGGGTACTTGTGCCTAATTCCCACTGAGAACTAAGTACAAGTTCTGCCACTCTCACTGCAGGAAGTGTGGACAAGTGTCAAGATCAGTTTTAGAAACTTCTGTAACGAAATGTAAGAGGAGCAAAACAGACCTAAGGAAGACAGAGTTCTTACAATCCTGTTTCTGTTGCAGTCAAAGGAAGCTCCCCCATTAATTTCAGTAAAAGGAGAAAGTATGAACCAGGAAATCAGATGAAACTCAGAGAACTTGCCCATGAGTTTATTTTTCTTAGCAGTATAGAATAATTTCTTAAACTGAGGAAATGTTCCTGATAGCCGAGCTCTTCATTCTGGAAATAGTGTGGCTAAGTATTTTTATACGTGGACTTAAATTCTTTAAAAAAATAAACTGTATGAATAGTTTTTCATTAGGGACTGCAGGAATGGAACTGATGTATTGAAACAGTATATTCACGATGTTAAACCAATTCCTGCTCTGAAGCTTTTGTCTTTGAATGTACTTCCTCTCTTCCTCACCCCAGTTGTTGGAGCCTGGTTATATTGCCTAGAACCGCCTGTTAAAACAGATATATTTTTATTTGCATGCAAATTGGTAGGAGGCAGCTTGGCTGTAAATACTGTGCTAATCATTCCAGGTTCATCAGAACCCTAATTGGCTGCGGGATTGCCTGTAACTCTCAGTACCCTGATTCAGAGCAACAGGAATTGTTGAATCTACATAATAAAGTGAGTGTGATGGAAGGTGAGCTCACACCTACTTGAGATGTGTGTTATCATTCTCATCAAGGTCAAAGATTTTTTTTTTTCCTTCCAGATATACATATTCATAGAGCCTATGCACAACTAATGAGTCGGAAGATTAAATGGTTGTGGATTAAGAACAAACCCTACTGTTCTGCTAATTTGATTGAAAGTTACTTGGTTCATCTGATTACAATTTTGAATTCAGCTAACACGGGCTTCTCAGCTACCTGTAAAACCTGAGCCTGGCAGCCAGGAACTGGTTAAGGTTTCATCCAGTCCCCCCAAATCTCAGGGAGGCCGATTGATCTGAAGAACCCCTGGAATCCCTCCTGAATTTCCACAGGGACTGACTGACCCAGGGCACAAGGGCTGTGCTGCCAGGGTCAGCTACCACCCAGGATCTCCAGACAGGATTGATTTCATGTCAGATTTTTTAAATATTATAGCAGAGATATTACTTCTAGTCCCTGGTAAAGAACATATTACCTAAGATACTGAGAGGAGCCTTTGCTCTTGAACTGCCATGCATTAAAATATCTGCCTTTTCCACACATACTGAGTTACATAATTAGCAGCCATGATTCAAAGGAGTCCTTGCCCTTACCCCCGAGTGTCACTGCTTTTCCCTGAGGCTGGAAGCAGTTGTGCTGGTCCCAGGGCTTGGAAAGGGCTGCAGCATCAGCGGGCTTGGAAAACCTTGGGAGACAAATGGCCAGGTCTCACAATAGGTGTGAGTCAGTCCCTTTGCACTTTGGTGACTTGACTTCCTGTTGCTCTGCTGTCTGGGCTGCTTGTTTTGGGGAACAAATCCTTATTAATGCTGTGTCTGTAACATCCTCACTTCCACCAAAGGCTCCCTGTGTGCATTATTTTCCTGCCTTGTGCCGTGCAGCACTTCCTCTGCTCCCCAGCCGCAGCTGCTCCTGCTCCAGCTGCCTGCGCCAGGACTTTTGGCACAGCTCCTTAATGAATGCTGCTCCAAGATGCTTGGCTTAACTTCATGGCACCCAGGAACATTTGTCCTTTCCCTCTAATCTCCCAAATTGCAGGAGTGTTCAGTATTTGGGCTTTAGATCCTGCCTGGTTTTATTCAGGTGCAGAAAAGGGGAGAGGAGAAGGTGCTGGAGGGTTTGTTTAAATATAAAGAAAAAAGATAATGGTTTGGGGCTGTGCTGCCCTAGTTTTTTTTTCTTTTTTTTCCCTTTTTTTTTTTTTGTGTGTGCATGCATTTATTTTAACTTTTCTGTTTGAAGGGGGAAAAGGGACCACAGGGTTTGACCTGTGTATTTAACCAAAAGAGAGCACTGAATGAGAGGATTTCAAGAAGTTTTCATAGGTGTATTAAAACAGCATAAGATTCCTGTTTCCTGAAAATGGGAGCAATGTGTATCCACAACAGATATGAAACAAAGAGAACTGAGAAATGTGTTGGCATTCAAAAGAACAGGAAAGTAACACTGTTCCTGTCACTGTTAAAAGGTTAAAATCCTGCCTGGCAGCCTATAAACTGTTTAAATGATCCTACAGAAATTCCACTGACTGAATCATTTTTGGGATTTATAGCTAAATCCTTCACCCCAATTGAAGACCCAATGTACTCACAGCCCTGCCGGAAAATACACCTTAATGAGGGGAAATTGTAAAACAGGACTGAAAAAAAAATTAAAAAAAAAAAAACCCTCTTCAGCAGAGGTCCTTGCTGCAGTCCTCACTCACTTCACATGGCCATTGAGATGATGGCAGCTGTGCTGCTGTGATCATATGTGACCTAGATTTTCCTCACAGTAGTCCTGTGCTCTCCCTGATCTTGTGTAGGCCTGAATGAATTGAATAGGAACATTTCTGGATGCTTTCAGAGAGCAATGATATCTTTTTCTCTCTCTCTCTTGTTCTTCAAACTGCAGCATCTGTTCCCCTTGTGGTTTTCTCCCTTTGCTCTCACTCGGTGCTCGTGAAAGAGGACAGAGCTGGCGTAGCTTTAATTTGGGAAATGGTGGATGGGGAAATCAGGGCAGGTGTGATCCTTCCTTGGTGTCCTGTCACACAGCAGAGGGTAAAACTCAAGTTCATGGGTTTAGCACAAAGGAGAGGGGAGGCTCTAAGGAAGGTCGAGGGGTGAGACTTGCAGCATCAGGGAGCCAGAGATTCTGCACATGGCATCAAGAAGGCTTTTAGATACTATTCACACAAAGATCTTCTGCCTGGGCTCAGAAATTACCCTATGCAAGCTCCTAATCCTCTGTGGGAGAAAAGTTGGAGAGGCTCAGCTCCTCAGTGCATGTCCAAGTTCTTGTTAATGCAGTTTGGCTGGATTAGTTGTGGGCAGGAATTAGCTCATTGCATTGCAGTGCCCAGCAGAACGTCTGAGACTATTCCCAGCTCTGGTGTGGAGGTCCTGGAGCCACTCTCCTCTGGCATGGCTTTTGGCTCCTCAGTTCCAGCTCTGATACCAACACTGCCTCTGCAGGGGAACAGAAATCCCTTCATTTGGGGGGTCTTGGTTAAGGTACAAGGAGGAAACAAAACCAGATCTGGTTTGGTTTCCCTTGGGGGTACAGCAGAGCCTTGCATCAAAAAAGGCTGAAATCACCTATAGGGCAGGTTCCCTCCCTTCCTTCCTTCCTTCCTTCCTCCCTCCCTCCCTCCCTCCCTCCCTCCCTCCCTCCCTTCCTTCCTTCCTTCCTTCCTTCCTTCCTTCCTTCCTTCCTTCCTTCCTTCCTTTTGAAATTCACGTTTTTGTGTTAAGATGCAAAACTTTTAAACTAAAATCAAGCAAGTAACACTTAGAGTCCAGTGGAAACTTTTAGATACTGTTCTGGTGAGAATAAAAATAAACACTTATTCTCTTTCTCAGTTCATATGCAGAATAAATTGTAATGATCCCATCATCTGCTGTGCAGAAAGCCGTAAGGACAACTTCTCTTTGGTGCTGTCTTCAGTTACAGAACTGTTCTGACAGTGGCGAGTGAGTGTTACAGGTGGTGGGTGGGGGTTCCTTCCGAAATTTTATATAACGCCAATATTATCTGTTCCTGTGATTGACTTGACACATGAATTCAAAACAGTTGGAGCTTCTCTCCCACTCTGGTGTAGCAAACTGGATGTGAAAATGACACTTCCCCCTGGGAGCTGATAGTTTGCTGTTCCATGCATGGTGTTGGGTTCCTTTGTTCGCTGAATGTGGCACTTGGCAAGTGGTTTTTGCCACTTCAGGGTTGTCAGTTTTGTCTGCTAGAGGCCAAGATAAAGCTTCACAAAAAGCCTTTCACTCCAAACAAATCTTCCCTGTAATGCACTGACTCGATGACAAAGGAGCCAGGAGCTTAGGGGTGGTTTGGATTTCTTTCCACCCCAACGTGTGCGCTCTTCCCTTGTCATGCTTTTATTTTAATGTGGTATTTCCTACCCTGCTGTAAACACCGGGGTGGTTTTTGTCTTGTGACTCGGCAGCGCTTTGCCTCGACATTCCTTTCATAACGCGCTGCTGATAGCGCTGGATGTGCTGCTTATCAGAGGGTTTGTACCAGCAGCACTGATACCCCGGGAGGGGATGCATTAGCGGCTGGAGGCCTGTGTGAAGCACTGTTGTGATACATTTGTGACCAAGAGGATAAAATACACGGGAATGAACCCTTGGAACTCTGGAGAGTTGGGGTTTCAACAGAGCACAGTGAATATGTGAAGAGTGTCCTGGTCCCCAATGGGATTGTTCCATCTGTGGAGTGACCCTGGTTACTCATGGACAGGACAGTGCCAAGGGTCCAGGGCTGGGCAGCAGCATCTGTCCATAGCCCAGTGAGCCGTGGTCATTGGTCATTACAAACAGAATGTGAGAAATGTTCATGCCAGTGAAGCTTGCTTGGCTTTGATTTTACTTGGAGAAAACAGATCAGATTTGTCCTAGGGTTCACAACGGTGCCTGAATGCTGAAATCCTCAGCAGCCATGACTTGATCCATCTTTGTGGAATTAGCTTTGCCTGTTGATGTGAAGCTTCATTTTTCTTTGGATCTTATCCTGTTGTATTATTCCTTATGCACCAGCAACATAAGGATTCGGACATGGATTCAGAATTACTGTGCTTCCAAACTATATGCAAATTGTCTGACTGAAGTAAGAAGTTGATACCTTGGCTTGTTTTTACTGGCTTCTGTAACAAAGAATGTAAATCACAAAGCACCCAGAGGTACTGGCTGCTTTTCTGTGCACCAGGATTTTTCCATGCAGTTTGGCAGTTGACTGACTCCTCAGCTTCTAATGGGGGAGAGGGTGATACATACAGAGGGACAAGGCAAAAGCTCTAATTCCTAGTCAGACAGGACTGAAAGGTAACTTTTCTAGTGAAAGGACCTCTCCTGTGTATTGTGTCAGGACTGTCACAACCTCCAGCTGCCAGAACAACCTCTAGGGCAGTAGGATAACTATCTAAATGTAGGGAGACAGCAGTAGTAGGCAATGAATCTGCAAAATTGGAGATAAAGTACATGCAGTCCAACTGCAGAGCCAATTATAATCAATGTAGGTTGTTTTAGGGACTTTGCAGAAACCGGGATTTGACTTCACAAGATGAAATGAGAAATTTAACAGGGATGAAGAAAGGCGTTACCACGCTATTCATAACACTCCTTGTTAGAGGCTGCCAGCTTCTTCCTGCATAAACCGAAGGGAGCTACAGGTGATGGAAAAATAAATTGGTCCCTGTGGGCACAGTGATTTTGACTGTACATGTGTATTAGAGATGAGGTCGATGTGCTATGAACTGCAGGTGAAATGGCAACAGTGGTACCTGGAAACCTGGTGTTTGTCAGAGATGCTGGAGAGCTGCTCAGAGATGGTCAGGGAATAATTTTATTCAGGCTGAGTTTAAAATAAACCTTTCCAAGAACACAGAAACTGCTTGTTGGAAGAGTAAATGGCAGATTGTGTGAATCTTTATGAATTTCCTGTCCTCACAGTTGTACCATGCAATGGGGGGCTTGTCAAAACTGCAGGAGTGCTTTGTGGTACAATGAAAAAGTGGATGTAGTTTCCTACAGGTCAAGCCAGCTCCTCATTGCTGGCTCATCTCCTTGTGTGCACTTTTGAAGTACTGGGTTGTATATGGTCCTGAAAAACGTCTGCACTTTTTATCCCCCCTCCTCACACAGCTTTGGCTTCAGTCTGAAGCACAGTTAAGCAGGGAGAAAATGTTCTCTAAATGAATCCATCATAAACACAGTCCCTGTCCTGTAATGGTTGGGATTGGAGAGTAACAAACTAATAAACCAAAGTCTTTTATTTCTTTCTTTTTTATAGATCACATGCTGAAGGCTTCTCAGAAGTGCCTCTGTCTCCCAGCCCTGAGCTCGCAGCAGAGATCACCTCACAGCTTGCTTTAGTCAGGGCTGATGAAGGAGAAATGCTGCTGGGTTTGCCTGGACACTCAGAGCCAGGGTAGGTTTTGATTCTTAATTGGGCAGATCCAAAGTTTTCTGTAGCTTTTTTTGTCTAGAAAAGGAATATCTAGACCAGGATGCTTCTGACCACCCTTTGAAAGCTCTCTGGTTTCATTAATTGGGCTCTACACCCCCAGATTAATGACTGTGCAATGTGTTGCTGTTCCATTCATGAGATCCATGGTTGTGATGGATTTTGGCAGTAAGAAGGAGAGTCTGGACTCTCCTTCCTCTGCCTTTGAACTCCTGCCTGGCTTTTTCCAGTCTATATAGAACCATTCACTTATCCTGCTGGCCAACAGCTTCTCTGATCCCTGAGGAGCTGATACATTCCCTTCAAGCTGCACAGCTGTCCCATCTCTCTTAATCCCCCTTCTCTTTTCCTCCTCACCATCCTTGCTCTGCATGA
Source organism: Catharus ustulatus (assembly GCF_009819885.2). Classification (NCBI taxonomy): domain Eukaryota; kingdom Metazoa; phylum Chordata; class Aves; order Passeriformes; family Turdidae; genus Catharus; species Catharus ustulatus. Next base: position 17,973,452 of record NC_046232.1, read on the forward strand.
ATTGCTCCCAGAATGGAGCAGTCGATTTTCATGCAGGAGAGATGATATAGAACAAATCTACCAAGCTGTTGCTTCTCCCTCAAGTTGCTTCTTTCGCTGTCACTTTTCTCCCCAGGCTCTGTAGCCCAAATTTCCCTGGCCTCCATAGGCTGAAGACAGGGAGAGCAGGAGAATGTTGCATCAGATTAATTCAGCCCCTATCTCATATCTTCACATTTTCTCTGTCTGGATTATTGCCTTTGAGGTCAAAAGGGTTTTTTTGATACTGTGCAGATAATATGATGGTGGAATGCAATATTTGGTAAGTAGATCACCTGTAATCTTGTTTTCACAGCTCTTTTTCTTATGCTTACATCTTGAATGTGAGTTTTGGATTTGCACATTTTCCTTCCTCAGCAGCAAAGCCACCCTGCTACAAAGTACTGGCTTTATTGTGTGTAACAGGTCCTAGAAAATTGCTTAGATCTTTATTTCTTGGCACAAATAATGTGGCAGGAGCGTTCTCAATGCTGCCCTCATAATGAAGGGAGAACTTTTCACTGGAACTCTACAATCGTTTTTAGAAAATAATTTGGAGCAATAAGAGTGAGTGACAGTTCTTCCCTAAAACCTTTTCTGTTAACTCACAGAAAGGATGCCATTTGCTTCCTTTGCAAATAAAATGAACAAAATAGTTCGAGTGATACCTGAAAATGCCACATAAAAAGTGCTAGGAAAAGGCAGCCCTGGTATCTGTTGAGAAAGGACATCATTGTTCTTATTCAGTCTCAGCCATGATGAGAATCTCACCTTCCAGACCTGACTACACAACAGGCTATTTTGAGGAGAGAGTCTCTTTACATTGGCTGACTGTACAAGGCTTTAAAAAATATATACATTAAATGTAGGCAAAAGGATTACATTCAAAAAAAATCAGGCATGTAAATGAAAACTCCTCAAATCTTTGAAAAATCTTCCATAATATTATATAATAAGAAATACATAACTGTGCCTATTTTTACAGTAATTTTCTTTCATTTGATGACATTCAATAGTAAGATTTATTATTACCCGCATGGAAAATATCCTGCCTGGGGGTGGTTGAAATAGATCTTGCAGACAAGTCATCAATCAGCTCATGTTTATCTCTTCAGAGATCAGCGATATCAGTGGCAGGAACAATTCCAACCAATTCAAGAGTATTTACCGATAATAAAAGGAAATGTTCATGTGGCTTTATACGGCTGCTCTCGCCAGAGGTCACACGGCATTTTTGCAGGAGGGCTGATTTATTGAGGCTGGTTTGAAGATGGGGCAGGGAGGGCTCTGAGGTGTCCAGAGCCCTTGCCCTGACACCTCTGTGGCCACTGCTCCCTCTCTGAGAGGTCTAACTTCTCTTGCAGAGGGCTTTAAGATAACACCAGCCTTCCCTGTCCCCACTGCTAATGAGTTCAGCTAAAAGGATTTAAGACTGATGCAGACAAAAAGATCTTTTACATCAGCTGAATTCCATGCAAAATGATTCTTACACTTCTAAGGAGTGAATTGTAGCTTCTAACTGAACTCTGCTATAATTCTAAAGCAGAAGGTCTTATATTTGTGTCCCTGATAAAGAGGTTTTTCAAAACTTTATGACAGCACTCAGAATATTTATAGGTATTGACTGCAGGGTTCAGGACAAAGATCTGTTGTCCTTGAGGCAAAATAACAACCCTGACTTTACCTAGTATTTGCCTCTTGGTGTAATCAGTCTGGAACTAACACTGCAATTGTTACCTAACCCGTGTATGACACAAGGGTTTTGTTCCTCTCACTTTTGCTTTTATTTCTTTGTAAAATTCAGTACTTATACTTAGTGAAACAAAGAGCACTTTGAATCACAACATGCAGTGTATGGTTTTTAAAAAGTTATAAAAGGGTCTCTTTTTTTTGTTTAATTTCTGTGTTTTTGTCTAAGGAAATTTACTGGAACATTCATTTCAGTTTGAGAGGAAACTTGGTCTATGTGGACAATAAAGATGTTAAGATCAGGATGAATGTCTATGGGAGATAATAATGAATGAAAAAATGCATCAGTCCAGCACTCATATTTTCCAGGAACTGCAAGAACTCAGTTCTGGGTTGTGTTTTAAATCTGAGCCCCATTGTTCCTGTCTGGGGTCTGAGTCTGTTGGAAAGACTTCTCTTTGTTCCTCTGAGCTGCTCCAATCTGAAGCACTTGGACCAGTTCCATATTTTAAGCGAGATTTTTAAGCTGAACATGTATTTTCATTCTTCCAGCTTTAGAACGCAGAGCAAAGCATCTTCCCCCTGTTTCCTGCTGGATGTGAGCAGAGCACATTGACGCTGGCAAAAGTAATTTGACCCGGGATGAGCTGGTGAGGGGACAGGCAGCAGTTATCAGTGGTACGTGAGAGGTGCCAGGAGCACTGTGCTCCCCTGGGGCAGGAACATGCCTTGTGAGGCAGCACAGCCCGGGCTTCACCCCGGGCACGTGTGAGCTCTGTGCTCCGGGCTGACGTGATTTGTCCTCCCCACAGATACAAGGTGGGTGAGAACATGCTTTTCCCGCTGATGCTGTGGCATTTGGTGGCATTAATCAAATGCTTGAGGTGCCAGGGCCAGGGTTTAGCTGTGCCCTTTTGCAGGTGAATGCCCCAGCCTGGTAGCACAGAGGTGTTTTTCTTCTTCTCTTTTCTTTCTCGGTCTTTACGGAATTTTTTCACAAATGGTGCTTCAGCTGTGAAGCACTGAGGATGACCTGCCCTTGGACACTCTGGCATTTGCCCTGGTTGTGTGCAGCAGCCTGGGAAGCTCTTCCCGCTCACAGGCAGGATTTGTTACTGGCTAAAGTTACTCTCCTTGTAAGAGAAGTTATTTGGAAACGCGGCCTCTCACCCTTTTAACACCCACCAGTTAAACTTCTTCCCTTTCAAAATGCCCACATAAGGTTTCCTGGCCCAGCCCAGCACCCACCTTGTGTCCCTGTGGCTGTGCTTGCTCTCCAGTGTCACATCATGTGTGAAACCATCTTTCATACCAAGAACTCCAAGATCTCCGCACTCGTGTGTCACACAGCATTTGTAAGCCCGACCCCGCTATTGACAGACTGCCGGTCTGTGAGACGGCTGTGACAATACAACCTGGCAAATATTAGCCTGGAAAATACTCAGGAGCTCGTGGCCATCAGCAAACCTGGGGTCCCTAAGAGGTCGATGTCAGCGTGCGGGTGAAGCCATCCAGCAGGATCGCGTTAGAGCTCGCACGGAGCATGAACTCCTCAGAGGGGACTTGGCACTGCCTCGTGCTCAAGGGCAATTGTTGGAGCAGCTTGTGAGCAGGCAGCTCGCCAGAGAGACAGGGCATGGCTGTGGACAGCTCACAGAGCGTGTGTGTGTGCAGGGCAGGCAGGATGCACAGCTGGGAAACGGGGAAGGGATTTCTGTAAACTTCTGCTCCGAGGGGGAAGAGCACATTCAGGCGATGCCAATCCGTGGAGGAGTAAAGAAATGATTTCTGGCAGCTAAGACAGGTTTTGGGTCTGGCTAAATCTGACAGAATGCTGTGGGGGAGAACTGGAGATGTCATGGTTAATGAGTATGGAAATTATATCAGTAGCTTGGCCATCTAGGTTTTAAATGTTGTCAATCTATAACATGCAATACTTCAGTGTAACATTTTCTGGCTGCCTAGTTTAAGGCATAAAGACAGGCAGCCTCTCAGTAATGAGTCAGTATCTATAGAGAGCAAGCTGTTGATAGCAAAGCAGAAATCTTGGCTTCTCATCTCAGCAAGTTTAAATTAATCAAAAAAGATGGTGGGCAGGAGAAGAAGAGGGGTTGTTTTCTTTTGTTTTCACATTTTTGACATACCTGACAAACTGAATTCCCCATGATTTTTCTGCCTCCCTGCTCGGCCCACGGGAGCATTAATTCCTCTCTCCTCCCCGTGCACTCCAGCCCATGAGCTGTGCAGTGACCCTCTTGTCCAGCTCATCTTGGCATCCTGGAGTGCACTTAGATTCTGCACCATGAATGCTGGGAGAAGGCAAAACCTGTTTACTGTAAACACTTTCTCCCCAGCACTTCAGTCCAGCAAGGGGTAATTACCGAAACTCCAGGACAAAGGTGTTGTGGATCTTTTTACTGGTGGATGGAAAGGATCCTTGTCAAGTCTAATGAGTCTGTGGCTCTTGCAGACATCCAAGTGGGCCTTGCTGTCTCCAGAAGAGACAGAAAGTAACTCTGGGAAGGCAGAGTGTGGAATCTGACACTACTGTGTAATTGAGGAAAAAGAGCTGTATGCATTATTTATGAGCAGAAGGCTGGGCTTAATGTTAACAAGTGAGAAGAAAGTGGCTTCAAAACACTGGCTTTCTGCTCTTCCCTGTAAGAAAGGCTTCTGATTAAAATTGCTTGCATTTGAGAGCAGGAGGGGAGACAGAGCTGTTATTTATACCAAGCCTTATTCTGTGTGTGTGGAGCTGTACAAGACTGAGGGAGAGGCAGGGATTGCCCCGAGGAGAGCAGCCTCTGCTCACTCAGGCTGTGGCCAGGATGTGTCATCCATGCTGCCCTGTAACGAGCTAATCCTGATCTGCTCCAGGCAAAAGATTTCACTGCAAGACAGAAGCAAGCAGAATTGCTACTCTTTTGGCATTTCCATTGGGCAGAGAAGGTTTTAAAAAGCTGAGGAATTTTCTCTGAATCACTCTATCCACCCCATTCCCTCCCTTTGCAACCACTGCCCAGTTTTGGGGTTGGATGAGTTGATTTTGTGGCTTTTGTCCTCTTATGGGTCCCCCACCAGCAGGGTCTGCCCCGTCAGATGTTGTGGTAGGAGCTGGAACTGGCATGAGCCATCCAGCTCAGGCTGCCACAAAATCTCACTGTAAAGTCACACAGATGTGCTGGGACTTTTGGGTTTTAGCTGTTTTCTGATTATTTTCTAAAGAAACCAGGCCTGGCTGGCTAATGAAGTTTTGCCCTTCATGATGACAACGTGTGATTATTATCAGCAAAAGATAATATGTTCCAAAGAGTGCAGGATGCTGAGCTGCCTTTTTTCCTAGGAAAACACAGCGTGGGCTGAGGCAGGGCAAGTCCCTCCCTGTGGAGAGATCACCTTCATAGCTGAGCAAATTATCACCTTCATCACTGTCTGCATGGCAGTCACACCTGGAGGCAGGAGCAGGAGCTTGAACTCTCCCTGGACCTTTCTGCAGCTCAGCACATCCATTAAGGACCTCACCACAAAGGGGTAAAGGCTCTTCTTCCCACTCCACCCAGCAGACGTACACAATATTTGCTGCAAAAGATTTCACTGCTGCTTCTGCAGCCCTGCTTGGGTTGGAGTCCATGCTTGGCATGTTTGTGCTGCAAATCTGGCACCCAGCACTACTCCATGAGCTTGTATTTGCAGAAGTTCAACGCTTTTATTTTCTGCAGGTCCCAAAAGGTAAGAGAACCTTCCATTTTCTTCCCTTTTTAAAGGTCACCAGCTTCTCCCATCCCCATTTCTGCATTACAGCCAATGTCCTTTCCATGGTATAAAATCCTGACTCCTTCCTGCTGTGATCTCGAGCAGCCAGGACTTTGTTTCTGGGAGGAAAATTAGCTCAGTGGGATAAGATGAGAATAACTAGGCCTCTGTAAAAGTCAGGAAGCAAGAAGTGAACAGCATTGCACTGGAACTGATGGGGGAAAAGCACTCTGTTCCTTGATTTCTAACACTGGCTCATTGATTCTTCTCTTGGTTCAATCAGCAGTTACTGCTTCTCCTTAATCCAGGTTCATAACTTCTTAGTGGAGCGGGTTCTTAACAGAAATACCCCTGAGAAATCATAACAACAGGCTGGAGGGGAAGCTGAAGAACACTGGGATCTTGCCTGCATCCCAGAATGATGTAGTGGAGCAGGGAATTGCTGTTTCTAATGGGGTTCCCTGGAAAGTCCCTTTGCAGCCAGGTTTGTGGCTGCACAGCTTTGTGTGCGTGTCCAGAGGGGCCAGCAAAGCTCGACCTGAGTGCTGAAAATGAGTAGCACCTTTTTCTGAGGAGTACTGCTAAGTTTTCCCTGTCCCCAGGCTTCTCATAGCAAAAAAAGGTAAGGGCAGGAAGAACTAATGAATAAAGATGATTTTTGTAAAGGTGGGATTGGAACAGGAGAGGCTGGAGGTGAGGCACAGCGATGGGGGAGGAGGGAGGCAGCCCGTGTGGGGACTAGTGAGTCATGCATCCTCCAGCAAGCACTGACTCACTGGGAAGATGATCACTCTGCTGTTCCCTTTCTGCTAAGGCTGAGGAATAGTCAGTCCACAGAACTTTATTCTGCAAGCTCCCGGGGTCAGAGAGTGAGGTGTAGAAGGGAGGGAGCTGGAGAAGCACTGCAGTGGGAGGCAGGGGTGAGCCCTGGAGCACAGCCTGCAGCTGGTGTGGCTGCTGAGGCTCCCTGCAGCAGCTGGAGGGGAGAATTCCCTGTGCATGTGGAGCAGAGGCTCAGCTCCTCGGCCAGGCTGGGCACTGGAGCCTGCAATACCCGTTTGTGCTCTCTGTGCTGCAGGGTCAAGGCTCAGGTGCTGCCAGCTCTGCTGCTCCCCACGAGGCACACGGACTCCTTGGAGCCAGACTTGGAGTGTGCCAGCTGGGACAGGTGTCACCTGGCAGAGATGTCACATGGGAGAAGTGTCACCTGGCAGAAACGTCACTTGGGAGAGTTGTCACCCTGCTCCCCTGTGGACAGTTAGGTACAGTCAGTGGGGATGCAGTTCTGATGTTTGTTATCTCTGCCCAGCTCATTATGCTTGACAGATAAGGAGAGCCATCACTGAATCTGTATTATCTTTAAAAGAAAATACATCTTTTTACCCGTTGTGTACACAGGAGAATGATTCTGCAGGACTGAGGGACCAGAGGGCCATGTGGTTTCTTCCTCTCTGAGAAAAAGAGGAAAGAAAATGTGTAAGAGGAATTCCAAATGACCCCAAAAGCTGATTCTCCTTCAGATTGTTCAGCTTTCATATGAGTGAAGTGCAGAGAGCCCTGATCCATGAAGTGGTGCTGTCAGGATTTTTGGAGCAGTGAAAGGCTCCAAGTGTGTCTGTGCAGTCAGTGTTGAGGGCAGGGGCTGGAACTGCCCAGTGCAGCCAGTGCCCACACCTGGGATCAGAAACTGGGAGAGCAGTTGCAAGTCAGAGCTGCAATTTTCTTGTGCTTTACAAGTTTTATGTTGGTAATGTGAAGTAATTAATGAACCAGAGCAGTGCTGCAGAGGGGGAATAATTTTTATGCTCCTTTTAGAGAGGCTACTAAATCAATGGGGCAGTTTAAAAAGGAATGATAGCCTAGAGATTAGGAGACTTAATGCAAGAAATTAGGCAGGCTTTCGAGAGTGATCGAATCTCAAGTAGTCAGGTACTTCATGAACTGCTGTGTGGGCATTTGCATGTTCAGCACACACCGGCAAAGGCAGGACTCACTGAGTTCCAGGCATGACTGGTCAGACTGGGCAACCGTGCTCAGACATGAAGGTCCCCAGCACTTGGAAAAGACACTGAGAGATTGTAAAGCACAAGCTACACTCTTCCCTCTGTGCAGGAGCAGTATTTTTCCACTCCTGTCACAGGTCTTCTGACTACCAGGCTCATAAGCAATGTCTACATGGGCTTTTGTAGGCAGATACGAGCTTACTCTGGCTGCTGGCCAAGAAAACCAGAAGCCATGGAGCTGCAGCTAATGTGCTACATGCCCAAATTACTGTGGCCTGCTGAGAGGCAGGATATTAGCTTGAGCTCAGGGCTCTGGCCAGCTCAGACCATGAGTGAAATAAGTTTTCCTCTGTGTGCAGAAAAGCATGGAGACAAGGACAGACAACTTGAATAGGATTTGGACAACCATTTTTATACTGGCTGGGGCAGGTTAGCTGAGCCCAGGAAGATCAGGCAGACACAACTCCCTGTGTACCCTGCCCCAAGCACAAAGAGCAGCTCCACATGGTTGGCCTTGGAGCCAGCCAGCTCCTCCTGGCCAAGGAAAACTGCGTTGGGAGCTGCATCCAAATTCTGTGGGCCTCCAGTTGGCTCTCCCTGTCACAGGCATACCCAGCGTTTCTCTTCTGTTTTGGATGGCAGGGACTCGCTGTGGCCAGGGAGGGTTTGAATTCTGTCCTCACTGGCTCTGTGAGTTTCTGCAGGAAAATGTTTGTACAATGTGACACCTGATGGACCATGCTGAATTCTGAGCCCTGAATGGTGAACAGGCACCTTCATGTGTCCAGGTTGAACGAAGATGAAAGGCTGTCTCCATTTTAAATGTTAGCTAGATGGATTAGCAGATTTTTTTTTTTTGTTCCTAAAATTTTTTACTGTCTCAATTTTGGAGACTGCTTTGCATGAGAAATTTCACCATGTATTACTGTTTAATGTTAATGGAGGAGGAGGAACTCTGTGTGTGTGTGTGTGTGTGTGTGTGTGTGTGTGTGTGTGTGTATATGTACACATGCAGTGTACAAGAAAACAGGGATGTTTATATGGAACTACACACCCAAAATTCAGTCTTGATTGTCTTAGAATGACACATAAAGATATTAAGGATTCACAGCAAAAAACTGTGTGCTAGGCAGTGTCATAGTGCAGTGAACTATTTTAAAAGGAGGAATTTGAGTAACTGTCTCAGTCACTGAGGATAGAACCAGAATTTGAGTGGGAAGAAGCTTTAATTAAAACAGACCCATCAGGTGAAATCCCGGCCCTATCATGGTCAATGGCACAACTCTGACTGATCCTTCATGGAATCAGGATTTTGCTCGGATTTTGTGACATTTGCCTTTTCTGAATCTGAGGCATTAGTCCTCAAACAGAATACATAAGCTAAAAATGGAAAACTGCCTGACCTAAAATAGTTTGACATCCATATCATAGTGCTTATTGTCTGAGAGTACATCTAAATGACATGTTGATTAATCCTGAAGTGAGGAAAATGCGATTCGTTGGAAAGGACTGGGATTGTACCAATAATTCAGTACCAGAAGCTACACAGCCATCAACTCAGTGTGCAACGGTTCCAGGAAAACTTTATTTGCAAGCTGTCAGATTCATCTGCCATTTTCCCAGCGACTTTGGTTCCCTTCTGAGTGGCCCGGACGAAATGCTCCAATCCAGTTCGTGTTGGCTATCAGCTACTTTGCTAAAGCAACTTTCCCCCTGCCTTTTACTGAAAACAAAACAGTCACATCAAGTCAGGTTGCTGTGAGTGGCTCTTAAGAGAGATGTCGGCTGCACTTAGCGCACAGCTGGGGCCAAAGTGAAGCTGTGTAAGTGCCTGAGCTGTTCAGCTGGAAATTACATCTTGTGCAGGAACCTAAATGTCAAGTTCCCCAGTCCCCCTCACAGCCAGAACTCCAGCAACTCCCCTTTTCCCATGACTCTTCTTCTCTTTCCTACAGATGTAGCTGTGTTTTCCTTCAGACACAATAAATCTTACATGGGAATGCCACAATGTAAAGCAAAGCGAGCTGTCACCCAGGACTTCACATGACACTTAGCCACATTAACGAGTAAACAGAGCCCACAGGAAAGATGCCTTTTGAAATGCACTGTTTGTGTCAGCAGTGCTAAAACTAACGAAGCAAAACAATGAGGGGAAAAAGGGGGATCATCAGATGCACCTAAAGCTATAGGCTATAAAGTCAGATCGACTGTGAGCAGCTCAAATACAAGCAAATCATTGGGACAGTACATAAATTATGATTTCCATAAGCAGTAAGACAGCGAATACTCCCAGCCTTGTGATGGGAGGAAAGCATGAAAAGAAAGGCTAAATGTAACCATGTGAAAAGAAGGGAGCAGGAATGAATGTGCTTCTTATTTTGGAACCTTCTCATGGCAAACAAGCAAGGCTGGAGCCAAAATCTCCAGGACACAGAAGGAAGTTGGAACTGTTACCCCAGCGCATGGCTCACGAGAGAGCTGGCACAGAGAGAGGGATCAGCTCTGCATTGTTCAGAAGGAGCCTCACAGAGCATGCAGGATAACATGCATCCCCAGGGCCTTTGGAGGCAACCACCATCAACAGTCAGTGGAATCAGTCCAAAGTCAGAGAAATGTTACTGAGTGATAATTTTGCTCTTGATGATGGAGGAGCAAAACTGCACCAGAAGAAAAGAAATAAACTGATGGTAGGGTACAGAAATGGGGCTGTGGAAATGGCTTTGCTTTGCTTGCTGTAGGTATTTACTTTTCCATTGAACCAGTTCTTAAACAATAATCCTCTGAAGGAACCCTTCAGATCACTGACATGGTGAGAGGAAACCAGTATTAGCTACAGTTCTTACATTCGTGGTTGCTTCATGTTGATACAAACAGAAGTGCTTGGTCTTGAATTAACAATAGCTGTGGTTTAGGTTTTCTTCTTTCAGTGATCCCCAAATTATGTCTGCCTGAATAATTTGGTACTAGAGGCAGAATAAACATCAACTCTTAATAGCTGAAGTTTTAAGGTTAAAATTGAGGCTAAGTACATAACATTTATCTTCTTCTGAAAAAAGCATGTGTACCCTGGTTAAGGGGGAAGATGAAAACCATGTCTGTGAGAGCACTGCCTGATGGCTTAGTTCTGCATGATAAAATAAATAACTTCGATTAACTTCAAGCTCCAGTACCTCAGATGTTTGTTGTCACAGAGGAGCAGCTTGGCTGATTGGCAGCTCTGGTTTAGTCGACATGTGTTAACAGAAATTGCTCAATTTACATGGAGTACTTCAATCTGCTGTTTTAGGAGTTTTTGTCTTACAGAGACTGGCATTTCAGCTTTTGAATAGATGGAGGACTTGTAAGGGTCATTAAAGAAATTGCTAAAGCTTCTGCAAATGCTTGGGCCAGATTGCTGACTGAGATGCAGAGCATGCACGTGTCACTGCAGATACTTCCCAGATAATGGTGCTGATTGAGATTTTAATCTGGACAGAGTGCTGGAGGCAACTTTCTTTCCAACACTCAATTATCCTGATAATAATATGCTTATTTCTTTCCTGCGTTCAAAATGTGTGGTCTGCTGCAACTGTGCAGTGTGAGTAGTGCTGTACGGAGGGGGGAAAATCAGGGAACAGAACTGACTGCACGGCAAAGGGCACTGACTGCACAGTCCCACAGTGTGCAGGGAGATGTATTTTTACCTTGAATGAGCTGAGTAACCACCATGAGAAAGGGCTGCATTCCTTCCCACAGGCTGCAGGACAACTCCTTGGTTCTCAACAGCCACAGAGGAATAAATCTGGAGCCCAGCCTGCAGCCAGGGCTACGTAGTGTGCTGTAGGGGCAAGACTATCATTTTACTGTGCATTTGCATCTCCTCCCTGGTGGGATGCTGATCCATAGCAGAGTCCTCTAAAATCTCACACAACACAAAGAATCCAGACTAGTTTCCCACGGATGCTCTCCATGAAAGAATTTCTTAGAAGAGATAACTCAGCCAGGAAATGGGAACTAGGGGGCCAAATTCCTTCATTCAAATCCATCTCCCTTTGGTAAAGGATTTTAAAAATTGTCCCTATATGACTAATCCCAGCTATACTTCCCTAATTTCTAGGAAAACAAGTTTTTAGAGATGAAGGGTAAAGCCATTTGAGGAAACCAGGCTTTATTTGCTTTTTATTAGAGAATTTTCTGCTAGATCAAATTACTAAAAACACTTTGGTTATTAAAATTTATGAAACCTAGATTTACTTTTCAGCCTCTGTATCATCCTCTGATCCTTAATACTTTTCATCACACTCAAGGAATGAAAACAAACTCGGCTGTTTTGTGTTTGCTCACAATAGACTTTTAGCAGGGCTGTGTTAGGGTTGTTACATACTTGTTATTAAGTGATGGCAGAGCACACACTTCTGAGACAACACAGAATATTCATCCTCACTTTCAGCAGGTTACAACCTAAAACGAGTGTTGCAAACCTGCCAGGAAAGCCAGAGAAGGTTCTGCTGCTTCCACAGCTCCCTCTGCCCCTCTCTGATTGTTGTCTGCAGGGATAGCTGTGAATTTGACTCACTTGTTTTATGTGTCCAGTTGTATTTGTTGTTTGAAGTGAATGCACATGCCCTAAAGCAAGGAACATAAGATTTTTGGCTTTTTAGGATTAGTTGAAAGTCTTTCCATATATATTAGATTCAGCTATATTGAATTTAGTTAAGCTAATGCTGAGCAGCCACTCTTACTCTGGACTTGATTTGGGTCAATTTGCTTTAAATCCATCCCTAACTGACTTGCACTGACCTGAGCTAACACCCGATTGATGCTCTCAGTTATCCCATTCAGACCAGAGCTGGGGGATGCTGTTGGGTGTAAGGAGTCCCCTCGCATTCCTGCCCTGAGCCTGCAGCAAACGTGAGCTCCATGTGTCAGCCTGACCCCAGGCCAACAAAACGAGAAGTCTGAACGGGTTTCTCCCATCGCCGATGGCCACGGGCTAAGAGCAAACACACACGGTCAATTAGCGAGGCTCAGCTGATGCGCGGTGAGTTGTCAGGCACGTCAGGACCTGAATGAGATCACTCATTCATGGATTCAGCCCCTGAAAGTATCCTTGTAACTGCTCTTATATAAACAAGGGGAACTATGGCTGCGGACACGCGGACAAATTAGTGTGGGGATAAGGAGCCTTTATGTGTCAGCTGTTCCTGTGTGCATACCTGCCTGGGAGGGTGAGCTGAGGTAGCCTCTCCTCCTGGACCCAGGGGGAATTGTAGAGCTCAGGCAAATTCAGAGCCTGCCTTCCTCGGCAGTGATGGGTTTAACCTAGTTTACAACAGTTCAGCTTGGCTAAAGTGTAGTAAAACCACTTTTACACCAGTTAAACTGTACTTAATGTGTATTTTACTCTATAGCTCAAATGGTGCAGTTGTGCAGGTCAGATCTTTGAGTCAGTAAGAGACTTTCCATTGACCTTCCAGAGCAGTGTTTTATGGAGAAATTTGAAGGGCTTTCCTTTTAGAAGCTAAAGATGGGCTTGCATCTTAACAAACAAACCACAAGACAACAAAGAGAAACCCCACAATCCCAAACTTTCAGCTTTCCTCCCAAATAATACTCTATTTCTTACCCTGCCCTGTGGGAGAGGGACCATGCCTTCCAAGAAAAAATTTGGAACACAACAGGATTTGCTAAATTGAAATTAAAGTTTCAAAAGCTCCAAACACAGTATGTGCTTGGACCCTTTGTGACTGAGACCAATGAAACACAGGATCAAACACCAAAACTTTGGGTTACTTCTCTTTTTAACTCAAAAACCTTAATTCTATCTCAGTTCATCTTCACTTTCATATAACGAAACAGAAGATATTTGATTAGGTTATGTGAGATCATGTGGATGGATTCAACACATGGCTGCAGGACCAGTCATTATTATCTTGGACACATTTTGAACACTGCTTCTCACTCTGCTATCAGCCACCGCCACCTCTGCAGTAATGTGACAGCAAGAGAAAAAGGATGGGAAGGCGATAAAGTTTGCCCACGCAAGGAGAAAAGAACTTTCTGTCCAAAGCCAGCTGGCTTGGCTTGGGAATGAAATGGCATTTCAGTGAGAGGTGACCTGTTTACATGAGCTTTGTCTCAGAACACTTGTCCTCGGTACCGCAGCGGGGTCTGAGACGCAGTTTGTCGTCGAGTACCCAGAGAAAACAGGTGAGCTGTCTCCGTGCCAGTTTGTTCTTCTCAACTGTTTGACAGATAAGAAACCATCCTCAGAGATTGCAACAAATGTGCTGCCGCATTTCATGGTAAGAACCGAGCATATTTTTAGTAAAGGGTTGAGAAAGTATGCAATAATCCTAAATCACAGCCAAGAAAACCACAAACCCCGTAACAAATGCCTGCTCGCATTCAGAGCTCAGAAACGTGCACCAGTTGATCCATGTTAACGCTCCGGGGAAATTTTTAAGCTTATTTTTCCAAACTCCAAGAGAGAATCCACGACTTTTTGCCTTTACCTGGAAGAGCCAGGGGGAGCAGGGAAGCTGCTGGGTGCTCTTTGTCCTGTGGGACACAGACCAAGCATCCTACATGTGCCCCCAAAGAAATCAATGGGGTGTGCACCAATCCATGTTTGTACTGAGCAGTCTGTTCACCATCATAAAACCCCAAAATGTACCTTGTAAATTGCCCAAGTTTAAGAATTAAACTTTATTCCATGAGTTAACTGCTTTAGAAGTTTCTTTGTTGTGCCTTGTGCACTCTAGCAGATCCTGCAGAGCCACTGTGGGCTCTGGATGTGAAGGCTACCAGCGCAGGATAAAAAATGTGCCTTTTCGTATTGCAGTTTGCTCAGTGAGTTTAAAGTGAAGCAGACAAAATGCAGGAAAAATAACACTTAAACTTGCATTTTAAGAGCAGCTTTAGCTGATTGCAGAAGCTGAGGGTGCTTTGCACAAGTCAGAAGAAACTTATCTGGCTTTTAAGAGTTTCACAAGTCTTTTGTTACTTGAAGAGGCCCCATCAACTTCAAATCTACTTTAAAAAAGTGGTTCAAAACCGTTTCAGGTATTATGGTCTCCTATATCTATTTCTGTCCCTTTTGTTTCCTAACAGCATGAGATACTGACCACACATACTGCTGTCAAATATAGAAATTAAACCTACAGAAAAAAGGAGCCATTTTCTCTTTAATCTCTTGGAAATTTTTCCAGACTAAAGCATAGTTCTTAAATTGATAATATCCCTTTAAGAATTTATTTGCCAGGTAGTGTTAGAAGAAAAAAGACTTTAAGGTCAGTTTGAACATTAAAAAGAACCCCTTTAAAATAAATTTCAAATCTATATTGGAGATAATGGCAAGCAATATTTGAACAGCTCTCCAAATTATAAAATATATTCTACACCTTAAAAATGCAAATAGCTTTAAAATCCTTTTAAGTGATTTCCAGCTCCTTGGACAAAGGTCAAGATTTATCCTAAGAAATACTTTGTTGCATAAAAATAATACAAATAGTTTAGTGCTGCAATATGTACTAGCCATAATATGTACAAAGCTACAAAATTATTAACAGATGAGGGCCTGTAAGTTTTGAATAATGCAGTAAATATGATTATTTCTGAGGGGTGAAATAACACAATGCCGTCAGAAGAGAAAATTACATTTTAATAATGAAAATATTGAACATAACTATTTTTCTTTAGATCTGCTAAACAATCTGTGTGTTCTCTATGAGATGTCAAACTATAGAGTGCATATGAATCTTTGCTCCCTCTATAAATATACATGTGCACGACACATTGCTAACAGCAGCAAGCGAGTGCTGGGGAAATACAGCAACAATGAAGTTCCTGAGAGAGGCTTATTTTTTCAAGTTATTAAAAGAAGGTGGCAAGCGTTCATGAGGATATGAAAATTTAAAGCCGTCTGCAGGAAACTCTGAAAACCTCTGGTTAAGGCTGCTGCCAAAAAATCTCAGCTATGTTATGTCAGAATGTTTAATTGCAAGCTGCAACTTTAATGAATGGAAAGATATGGCAAAAAGCAGGAAGTTTCTGAAGCAACATGGAGCAACCATGAAAATAAAATACCAAAGGTTGTAATCTTGAGTGCTGTTGGAAGCAGGAATTTCCATCCACGCTCTGCCTCCTTTCCCTGCTGTGCAGGGGTTGCCAGCTGAGGGGAGAGGTAAAAGGCTCTGGATATCATCTCCTGGGCTCAAGGCAGCACTTGTTATGTCTATGTGAACAAGTCAACTTCTTTGCATTTGTCATTAAGGGTGTTTACAGAAGTGCAGCTTAGGAATGAGGGGAGGAAAGGCAAATGTCAGAGTGCATTAAATAACGTATTTTCTTTACTTTCCAAGAAGCTTGCTCGCAGCATGATGTTGCTATTTATATCACAGCTCCTAAACCCAGCTGTTGGTTCATGTTAACATGCAGAATGGTGAGAAAATCCCGGCAGAAGAGCGTGAATCCCAGAGAGACTTGTGGGGACCTATAAAATATCACCAGTTTTGCTGAGGTACAGGCTGGGTGTGCCCTCGGTGAGGCAATACCAGCATTTCCCCTGTTGATCCTCCAGTGTTAGAACACCAAGAGCAAAGCAAAATGTGAAGTTCCAAGTGCTGCGGCAGGAAACTTCAGGGAACTGAGCTCGCACCCCTGGCTGGAAGGGTTTGAAAAGCTTACTTTTACCTGTAATTCAAAACTAGCAAATACACTGTACACCCACATAACAGCATTCTTAGACAAGCTGTGTCTGATCTAATCTTATGTACCTTGGCCACAGGTTTTGGAAAAACAAATATTCTCAAGGCAATCAGATTAGTGAATATACCATATAATGATGTGGAAATACTAGTGGTTTACAGAGAGCAGTTTATGGGATGGATTGAGTGAATTTAATTCATGCATTGTCAGGCAACTTGGACTTCAGTAAAATAAGGAAATCTTGATTTTATCTGTGTGTAGTGGAACATCAGAGCTGAAGAGTGCAACAACAGCACTCCTGAGCACAGGCAGGGACAGCACAGCTCAGGGGAGTTTGTTCCCAGCCAGCTCCCCAAAAGGACAAGCAGTGTTTGTGCTGAGGTGACCACGAGGTTAACAGGGTTACCCAAAGCCTTAATGGCCAGGAACTATTATCTGCTCCTCTCTGATTTCCTGCTCCCTAGGTGGGAGTCCCCCCTGCCCCTCTCCTTTGTTTCTAATGTGAGTTCCCATCCTGAAATGCTGTGAGTACAATTCGGTTTTGTTGCAATCAGTAGTCCTTTACAAAATCTTCATTCACAGAGTGTTTCCCCCATTGTAAGTGGAACAATGTTAGGAATTAATCTGGCCTGCGATTTGTAGGAACCTTGTTCTGAAAACCTTGTTCAAAACCCCCCCTTCCCTTTGAAGGGTAACTTAATTGTTTGGCAAACGTGTAAAAGCTGCATAACATCCCCTACTCCTCTTAGCTATGATTTTGAAAGTCCTGCATTTTGGTTTTATATAACATTCACCTCTAGAAGCATGAGGCTCAGATTCTCTTCTCCAGGACACAATATGAAAAAGCTGATTTCTGGAACATAAGGAGCATTTGAAAGGAGGAAAAGCTATGGTACATCTCTGGAAAGGATTGTAAGAAGGTCCTAAAATGTAAGTTGAAAAGTTGGTAGAGATGTGATTTTGGTGATAGTGCCTCCAAAATACCTTGAATGGGTGGGTGGAAATGCACTGGAATAGAGATGCAAGGGAAAGCTTTATTGCCATAACAACTGCTGGATGATGGCTCTATTAAACTCTGAGGCTATTTAGTTAAAATTAAGAACACTGCTATCTTTTTTTCTATATCTTTCTTTATATTTGCTATTGATGTGAGTTTATTCTCTTTGGATATCATGGAAATTGCAGTGCCTGCTATTTGGCCAAGAGAAGAGATTTCAGGGGGCTCTTTTTAGTCTCTGGGTTGTACATAAGATGGGCAGAAATGCACTCAGTGGTTGTTCCCTTTTCTCTCAAGAGTGATCCTGGCAGATGCTTGTGGTAATTTTTCCCTTGTCATATTGACACTCCAGTGTGATGTTCTCTGGGGCTTTCTTATGTTGCTGTTCTACAGTCTTACAAAGATTGCATTTTTTTCTCTGCAGTGCACATTCTTCTTTATTATCTACAGTTTTGCACCCTTTGTATTATTCAGGTGAATTTGGCCTTTGCAGCTGTCCTGGAAATTAAATCCAGTGCAGCACCATCAGCTCAGGTAGTGATTTCAGTGATTTTGATGCACCAATTCTTCTGTGAATTTATTCATGTCAGCCTGAGGGGTGACATTTTTCACTCCTTGTGACACATCAGGACATCTGTGCCCTCCCCACCACCCATCCTCATTCCCCACCAGTCCCAGGAGGGTTCTGCAGGAGCAGATGTGCCAGCACATCATCACACATGGAAAACAACATCTGGAATTTCAACTGCAACCTGAATTTTGCACTTCCTTTTCTCAATTGTTACACAGGGCAGTGTTTCCATCAAGGCAGGAAAGCATTTCAGTGGGAAGGAGGCTGCTCTGTGGCCCTGAAGTATTGTTTGCAAGGCTCATAGAGAAATCCCTTGAGCAACACATGCTCTGCTTATTCTTGTGGTGCCACTGAAAAGGACAGATTAGAACCAATTATTTATCTCTTTGGCTTCCTGCTCTATTTTTTGCTAGCTTGGAATAATATGTACTGAAAATAATTCATGAGTGTATCCAGAAGTCCTTGCTCAGGCCTTGCTTCAATGTCTTACTCAGATTCTCACTGACTTTTATAACTTAAATATTCAGTATTTTATCTTAACAAGTTCTCAGCATATTGCTGTCATGAGAAGATTTCATGGTATTAATCATTAGATTCTAGTAATAGACCTTACAGGTATTATGGATGTTAGGTATAGTTAGGAAGAAGAGAATAAATCATATTCATATAAAAATCAATGACATTTGGACTGCTCATGTTGAAATTGAAATAAAACTGTGTATTTAAATATCTTCCTGATTATTGCAGACCACCAACAATCAGTTTGGAAATTGTAGATGGCAAATATTTATATTTTATTGTCTTTCTCACTTCTTGTAATCTTTTTCTTAGATCCACAAGAAATGCTTATTCTTGCACTTCTATTTTTAACAAAAGGTGCATGTTTAGAAGCAGTCCAACTTATTTACTAGCTGCACTGTTAAATCCAAACTAATCCATACATTACAAACCCTGAACTCCAACATTTCTGAGAGCTGTGAATTACTGCTTCCATGTGAGCTAAACTTCTGGAAACAGCCAACCCAAATTTACATTAACTTTTTGGGAATGATCATGGCGGATCTCCCTTTTCCCAACCCATGGTGTGGTCACCATACTGCCAGATGGGAGTTTCTGTCATCATTTCTTTCATCCTATTTCCTAACCTTTTGTGGAGCTACCTTTTTGTGTTCAGTTAATGATACCATTTTAAAATACAAAGAACACCCTCTGATCTGTGTTTTTCAGAGGCAGCACCTTTGGTTCTCACGTCCTGATTAGAGATGTGCCCTTTTCAGTGATTTAGAGCTGTGAAATGGCTCCTGTCATTCCACTCCGAGGCTGTGGGTATCTCACAGGATAAATCTGGAAGAGCTGTAGAGCGCAGATGATTTTTGGCAAGTATCATTTTATCATCAAAATTTTATTTTTGGGTCGCTCTTCAGCTGCCGCCTTCTGTGAAGGAGAAAGACGCCCATTTTCTGTCTTTTATTATGTATTCCCGAGTAGTCTTTTCTACTTAGAGCAAAATTAATGGGAGCTCTGGCAGAGAAATGTGAGGTGGGGATGGATGGATGGATGGAGGTGGAACTCAGGTGGACTTTCACCTTTGTCTGAACGTGGAGACACAGCTCATGTCCTCAGAGCTGGGAGTTTCACAGAAAGCCAGTCAGAAAAATATTAATTTTTTTAATCTATAGCTGTATAGTCACTATACATAGTTAGATGTACTGTATAGAATTAATATTTAGGGTAGAATTGACATAGTGTGTATGTACTGTACACCATACATGTATTTATAGTGCATATTATATAGAGTATATGTACTATATATATATTTAATAGTGTAATGACTTTATATTAATACTTTTGCTTTTACAACCTCGTCCTTGTTCAATTTTACCAGTGGTTATTTCTCACAATTATATAATATATACCAGTGTATATATACATAATACATACATTTTATATATTGTATATATATTCTATATATTAGACACACTGTTTATATATACACTATATATAAAAACGTATCTACATAGTTTAGTGTGTGCATTTATAGATACACACACACTATATATATGTATATGTGTGCGTGTGTTGGGGAGGCGGTGGTGGTTTCTGAGGGTGGCAGAGCTGTTTGTGGGGTAACTGCTGCAGTTCCCGCTGCACGCTCAGTTCGGGGGGACCCGGCACCACTCACCGGGAGTTGTTTTAATTACCCCGAAGCCGCGGCTCGGCCCCCAAGGCCCCGCGTTGGCGCAGGCGCCGCTCGGGCCGAGCCGGGGCCGGTGCGTCACCGCCGGCGCACCCGGCCCAGCGCTCCGCACATGCGCACACGGTGCTCGCGAAGAGACGGGGCGTTCCCTTCCCCATGATCCCGCCTTCGATCGGCTCTGATTGGTCACTGCTTCCCGCCCCGCCTTTCTGATTGGACGCTACGCTGTCGCTCAAAGCGTCCACGTTTCGCTACGCCCCACCCACCAACTGCGTCCTGATTGGCGGGTTGTCCCTTACGGGCGCTGCGATTGGCTGTGCGCGCCGTCACTCCGAGGCGGGTCGGCGGGCAGGAATGTAGGCCCGGCCGCTCCCCGGCCCAACAAAGTAATCCGGCGATGCTTCGAGTGCGGAGCTCGGCCGTGCCCGCCCCAGCGCACGCCGCGGGGGCACCGCGCCCCTCCCCGCCATCCCCGTTCCGTCCCGCCCCTGCCCGGCGCCGCTGAGCGCCCTCGGCCCCGCCGGAGCTGCGCGGAGAAAAGTGCGGAAGCATACCGAAGAAGAGTGTGACAGAAGCTGTAGTTCCGGCCGCGGTCGGGCCTTGTTTCCCAAAAATAGCGCGGCGCGGTATCCGTGCGCCGGTGTCAGTGTCTCCTGAGGAGCCGCGGCGGGAGCGGAGCGAGCGGGGGAGCGGCGGTGAGCGAGGGGTCCCGGGGTCCCGGCTCCGCGCGGCCAGCGGGGCGTGTTCCCTCAGCCCGAGGCTCGGCGAGGGTCGGGGGCAGCGACCGAAGGGGTGGCGGGAGGGGGAACGGGGAAAGGAAGGAGGTCCCCCCCCGCCGGCCCCATCCCGCTCTGAGGGAGCGGAGCGGGGGGAGCCGGCGGGGTCCCGCGGTGGGCGAGTTCCCGGGGCCTCCCCAGAACTTCGTGCGGGAGGCGATGGACATTTACGGGCCAGGCCGGCAGATCTGCCCGGGGAGCGGGCGGGAGGGAGCCAAGGAGGGTGGGGTACGCGGCCCTGGAGCGCCCGGGGTGCGGGGAAAGGACCCTTTGTGCTGGGTGTCGCTGGGGAAGGCGACATCGCGGCGAGCGGGGAACCAACAGGAAAAGCCTCGCCGGGAGCCCGTCCGTGGAATGCGCCGGCGGGAGCGGCCGGGGTCGGGCAGGGGGAGGTGGGAATGGTTCAAGGAGTTGTGCGCCGCAGGAAGGTGTGCTGGCAATGGCAGGGGAGAAGCGCTCCTGATGTGTGAACCGGAGGGTGTTTTGTCCAGAGGGAGAAGGCAGAAGGGACAGCGGGGTTGTGCTGCCAGCAGGATTTTGTGTTCAGCGGCACAAGTCATGAGGAAAAAGGACTGGTCCGCTTCTGACTGGAAACACTAATTTTTTTCTTTTAAAGTTTATGGAGCTATATTTTGCAATAAATTTTTACCTGCTTTTGAGATGCTAAGCGGCAAGGAGAGTGGAATTGCTTAAAAAAACTGACCCTAGTGCCTTGTTTGACAGGTGATTAATTTCAGAGTTGAGAAACTGGAGTTCTGTAGGGGGAAAAAAAGATAATTTAAGAAGAGGGTTTTTTTATTGTTTAGTGTAAAAACATTGTGTCCCATAGCCATACAACGACTAAAATCATTATGAAGAGTGAGGTAAGGGGTTCTGGGAAGTACAAAAGAGGAAGGAAAAGGAATAATTTGTAAACAGTAGTAAGGAAAATAAAGTGGTTTGGTATGGAGTTGGTAATGTAGACGTATTTATTTTAAACCTTTTTCACAGTCTGGGAAATTTTTATATAGCATGAGGAAGGTAATGAGCTTTCAAGCTTAATTATGTGGACTGTCTACACACAATTGTTCCTTATGCAAGTTGTTTTTTTCTTTTTTTTTTTTTTCTTTCCCTTAGGAACTAACCAGCTATATTTTGTTAGATAATTCTGGTGTCTTCTTATTTCGATCTGGTATTTAAATGACCCGTGCAAAATATGTCAGGGCAACATTCCTGTCATCTATTCTGTCTGTATTTAAAATTGTTTTAAATGCCTTTTACATGTAAAAATGTAATATTTAGGTTTCTTTTCTCCTATCTCACAGGTGATTTGCATTTGGGGGAGAAGTGTGAAGTTCCTCATTTAAACTATTTTTTTTTTCATTGAGGTGCTATAATATGTGCCAAATGACATGTTACTCAATTATATAATTTAGAAGGATTATAATAAATTATAATAAAGGATGTAATGTTGGTGCTTTTGTTCACTAAAGGGTGTCATTGTTACATGATATTTTAAAATTCTATACTTGTTAAGCCAGCAAATCAAAAATAAGAGAATGGAACAAATTGTCAAGATATTAAGGGATTATGATGGTGCTGTGCAGCTGGAGATGAGCCTTTTTTGACTGAGGGCATTCAGTTTGGAATTTCATAAAGAAAATAACCCAGTGCCCTGATCAGTTATTTTTCTCCTCCTTAATTCTTTCCTACATCAGTAGTTGACGTGGCCCACGTGTAGTAGCAGAGGAGGATCGTCGGTAAATGGGGAGAGTCCCTCAGTGCCAGGGCCAGGCTCTACCTCAGGACAGCTTTGGTGCACATGAAACTCTTGCTCTCTGCCCCTGGAGCTGATCTAAACCAGTTTGAACATTCCAGCGTTTCTGGGATTTATTTGTGGGCAGGCATTTAGACATGATGGTGGAAATCCATCGGCTTTAGTTTGCTGTTTGCTTGTCCTGCTCCATTTTTTCAGTGTGTGTTTAAACCGATGTGGTCACCGCTCACCTCGCAGTGAGTGGGGCCGTGGAATGCTTTGCATATGTGCACATCCCTGGATTTAGATCCCTATAATATGAGTTTCTTTCTCTGTGAAACCACAGATGGAGAAGAAAGCGAACATTGAATTTTATGAACTTAGAGAAATTGAGTCATGTTGGACTAGCACGATGGGGAGGACATGGCTGCATTCAAACTTGAAATAATTCTGGGGAATAAAACGCCTTATTATGGCAGAAGACTCATCTTATTTAGAAACCTTTGAGCTGAAGTGTGTGTGGCTCACCTTAAACTGGTTAATGTGGGCAGCAGAGATTTTATGGGTTTATTTTAGAATGTTGGCCACGTTTCTCAGATAACTTGTTGATGTCATTCTGTATATTCTGGGCCCAAGTGCTGCTTCAGAGAGCCTGGAGGCACCACTCTGCTCTGTGAACAATGCCGTGCTACCTTGCCTGCTCTCCTAACAAAACACAGCTGATTAATTCTCCAGCAGTACTGAAAGAAGTATGGTCCAATGCTGTGTAATTAGCAAATCTGTATTAATTTGGCCACTTTTTTTTTCCTAAATAAGGAATATCTTGAATTAGTTTTAAGTGTGGTTTGTTATGCCTTGCTTGAGAGAGGTCCTAGGGGTTTAGTTGAATTTTTAAAAGTATATGTTTTCTAAAAATTACCATTAACACGTTTTACTCACCTTACCAAATTCTTAATTTTATATTGTTAAATGATTAAATATTCTGTGTAAAGCTTGGGCTTTAGGCCTGCTCAGTCCTGACAGCAGCCTGGTAATGTGTGCACAGCACTGGGATCTGCTTTTCCTTCTCATTGCAACAAATCATCTTTGAATTAATTGGAACATCATGTGGCAATGTATGTGCTTCTTAATGCACAAACCACTTTAAGTTTTTCCATTTATTGTATTGGAAAGACATTATTTCACATGTGTGATGAGTTCTTCAATGAATCAAATGGAACAAAAGTCAGAATCTCTGTCTGTGATAATATGGGTGAATTAGTTGCTTTGTGTTCAGATTTGATTCCTTCAGCTCTGGTGAAGTTACCAGGGAATATAAACCCAGCACTCCCCTTTTTTGTGTGCCTTCCTGTGCACTGCAAGGCCTGTGCAGTGATTACCTGAATGGACTTGTCACTGTTGCAGAGGTGCTGCTGATGTGGGGTTACTTCAACTCTTGCTCCTGCCAGTGAAATAAAGTGAATAAAGACTTTGAAGGTGTGTAATGGAATAAGGTTTTAATTTTGGTGTCTTAAATTTATACTCAGAATCCCCTTGGCTTAAGGTGCAGGCAGATGTGAAGTAACTAAAGGTACAGCTGGTTTTTCCCCTGGTTGTTTGCAAGTGTCTGGTGTCTTAGGAAGTTTGGGAGATGACACAAGACATTCTTTCACTCCTACCCCGAGTTAGCTTTGTTGACCTTCCAGTAAAAAACTTGAGGAATATTTTTGGACAGCTGATCAAAATACATTTTAGGTCATTGATGTAGTATCCAGTGTAAGAGAATAAAATAGTACTGAGTTCAAACCAGCCTTCAGCTGTGTGATATGACAGCTACCCTCCCCCCCAGCATGTGTTCTGTGCTAGAGCACCAGCTAATAAATAATGAGCTCCTAGTCTGCAATAATAAATTTTGCTTCATTTATTTGAAAGTAAGCATCTGATCTAGATTTCTACCTCTGACCACTCCCCTCATATGGTGCATTCTTATTTTAACACTTGATCTTTCAAGTTACTGCTTAGGAAGTTGAAAAGAAAAAATTTTTTCCTCCATATTAAGGCACCGATTTTTTTTTTTTAATCAACTGTATTGTTTTGGCTTTTGTTTAATGGTTCTGCAAGAGTATTTCTAGATTTCTTTATATTTAACTTAGTTTAGAAACATAAACCCTTGTACTGTGTACTCTCATTTCAATTTGACACTAAAGAAGAATTAATATCTTGTAAGACCCCTCTGTTCCTGAGATTTCAACCCCCAATCCAAGACTCTCACGTAGTTAGAATATTTTAAATAATATACATGTGACATACATATTCTTAATCTGAGTCTACAGTGAAGATTTAGGAAGGAATTTTATTAGAATAAGGCTGGTTAAATTTTGTGACCAGTCTTCAAAATTTCAGGGGAGTACAGAACCTTTTCTATGGGAGCACTCTGCTTTTTGTTCGTGTGTTGTAGCAGTACAAACGTGCCTCTGTGATCAGAACAAAAGTACATCCCTCTTAATAAGAGTGTGATTAATTGAATTATTTTTCAGGGAATTAACTACTTTATATTCAAAATGTTAGTGATGCTTAATTAGGTAGGTCTCCCAGTTATATTTGCCTCTGTCCCTGGAGAGCTTTTGGATTCTAGCAAAGTCCTTATGGGCCAACCTGGAAACTTGGAAACGTGTTGTGCATTGCTTTGAGATTTCACTAGGAGTTACTGAGAATTGTTGCATGCCTACTTTAAGTATAGTAAGATAAAAAGTAGGTGCTAGGAATTACCAGCCAAGCAGAGTTGTGGAAAGGTACTTGCTTGGAGTGTCTGTGTACCAGGCACTGATGACAAAGCATCTTTTACTTTTTTTTCTAATCAGGAGCTAATTGACTCAGAGAAAAATGTGTCATGGTCAGAGATCACCTAGGAGTGGGTGTGTAGAATGGATGGGTTTGTGCTCGTGATACTTTTATGATGATAATAGAGGTGAGGAAGGATTTTTTCACATTTATTTCAAATCTCTGTTTGTGTAACTCGGTTTCATTTGAAAACCAGATTGCTTCTGACACTGTAATTTAGGATTTCATGGACTGGTGTTATTTTTATTGTTTGAAAGCTGACCTGTGAGAATATGTAAAGCAGATGTGTCATCTGTTACCTGCAGTGACACCGGCAGGCTGTGGTCAGGACCAGAGCTGAGGTTTTGTACCAATATACAAAGGCCTGATCTTTTCATTTTCTGTGATCACTGAGTGTTTGGAAGATCAAGAGGGTTAAACTATTAAACTTTATCTATATAATTGTGTAACCATGTCTGTAAATGAGCTGTGCTATGCTGTTACACATTTCTTTCTCCAAGATTGTGGCATACAGAATTGAGAAACAGAATTCAGAGGAGATTATTTTAGTGTCCCTTATGATGTGGAAGAATTACGAACAGTTGTAAGAGAAGAGAGTAAGCAAGATGTTGAGCCTTCAGGGACTCAGATATACACACATGTCCTAAAGATGAGGGGTCATAAAGGGCACAACAGACTTTTCTTGGCAGTGTCCATTAGAGAAACTTTTGGAAAGTGTCAGGGTAATGTTACTTTACTCTCTGTATCACACAAAATCTGCATTAATTGAGTCCAAGAGCTGAGAAAAAAGTTGTATTTTTTCCCCCCTCAGATATCAAAAAAGTGACTGTTTTTAAGTGGTTTTCTTTCTCCAGATGTTTTGAATTGTATTTAATTTACTATCATGTGGGAAACTTATATGGTATAGCTCAGAAGCATTGTGTGAGGCTAATCAGCATTAGGGACATCTTGTTTTTGGTATCATTCTTTCACAAGCAACTGCCTCTTCCTGATATGACTGCATGCATCCTGTTGTAAAAGCTGTAAGCTGACAAGAATGACTGCTAATAATTTGGTGTATAGAACAATTTAAAAATGTTGCTTCTTCTAGTGTGAGCTTTCAAAGCAATGAGTCTTCTGAGAGTGTTTGAGGAAAAGGGAATGTTCCATCATCATTGTTCTTTTATTATCTTGTCAGGCTCTGAGGGTAATAAACTGAAATTTTCAGAATTTTTATTTTTCCTTGAAGCTATTGAAATTATTGTGTAATGGTATGAGGTTTTAATTAAGTCAGGTGTCTTAAATTTATATTCTGAATCCCCTTGGTTTCAGAGTAGAAGAGGGAAAGTCAAAGGTACAGTACAAGATAATTTGTTTCACTTGATGCCTACAAAAATGAAAAAGCACTTTCTGCTAAAATTTTTGAGCCTATAGACTGTCAAATTATCTTTGTTAGTCTGATTTTAGTAATACACATATTTACTTGAATAGCTGGCTTCAGGGATTTGGAGCTTTTGAGTGCAGAAGGGTTTCCTCTGAGAGACTTTGTTAATATCCTCCTGTGGTTTTTTTGAGTTTTGGGGTTTTTTATGTTTTGTCTTCTTGTTGTCCTCCTTATCATTGTTCATAACATTCCACATGGTGTTGCATTACCTTTTAGTCACTGAAACGTAGGTGAAGGTCTTTGCTTTGAGAGATGTTGGGCTATGAAAAAAGTGCCAGCAGTAAAAATATTAATGGTTTCCATTAGGAAGCACTAAATTAGAACTCCTCCTTCAGGGGAAGGAGACAAAATCTTGGATGGCTGAAGAGAGATGGGGTCAGCTGATGGAAGCAAGAATTGGGTGAATATTGGAGATACAGAATATGGGTGATTTGCACAAGTTGTGATTGTAACACAAATACCCTGACAATTCCCAAGGAGTATGTGGAACATGTAATGGCTTTGGATGTCATAGAATAATAATGAGTTTTAAATAGGTGCTTGTTGTTTTCTTTGTCTTAAATATGAAATCTGCTAAACTGAATATCTGCCAAAAAAGTAATGGGAAACTGTGAATTGAAACAACTGAAATTTAAAAACTGTTTTGTCAAATCTGTATTACAAAACCATGTAGAAAGCACTTGTTCTCAGTGAAGGACAGAGAAATTTAAGAAGACTCTCCAGGCTTTGTATTGGGTTTAATATGAGATGAAATTTGAGGAGGCCGGAAACAACAAGAATTACTGTAATTGTTAAATGATTTTTTTTTTCTCCTAAAAAAAAAAGGGAAAAATCTGATGATCAATGTTTCTGTTTAGCACTGCTAATTCATTAGCTTCAAGAAACTAGTAAAATGTGGTGTTGAAACGATTGGAAATTCTGAATTTTGAAACTTAATATTCCTAAATATTGGAGTAATCTAGGTGCCATATGCAAAATAGGAGGAAAGTACCTTGAACGAATAATGGTTTGTTCAGGAGGTGAGACAGGGTAATGGGAGAGTTACAGATTTCAGCTCCTGTTCTGTCATGGCATTCTGATGCTCCTGGTGACTCCTGGTTGAATTTTTTCCTAGGCTTATCTCCAAAGGGGACTTGGATTCCCGGTGGGATGAAATGTAACCCGATATTCCCCAGTTATCCCCAAGCTGCTTCGCAGTAAATCTTGTGCAGGTCCCCTCAGCCTGCCCTGGCCGGGGCGGCTCCTCTTGTTGTCTCTTGTGCCTCCGTAGCTTTCCCCTTGTGTTCTTGCTGGGGACTTGGGCTCCTGTCCTGTCAAGTTAAGCCTAGTGCTGACATCCTTGTTTTCACAGTTCTCTCCTGAGGATGCCCTGAACTAGTCCGTGCGACCCGTGGTTGTCACACTCGTACTTAGAACGAGTCGTGTGTTAGCACAGGGTGCTTATGTAAAACCTGCACCAGATTCCACCAGGAAGTGACAGAGTCATTCCCTTGAGAAGCTGCCATGGCAGAGGGGATCGGAAGGTTCCGACTGCGAAGAGATGAAGTAAAAACTGCTTTTTCTTAAAAGCTGAGGGAAGGACTTGCCCCGAGTGAGGAGGCTGCGATGCGAGCCCGGATCGCCCGCGCAGCCCCGTTCGGAGCCCCCGCAGCTCCCTCTGGTGATCCCGGCGTGCCCGTGCAGCACCGGGGGCTCGGCTGAGCCTCCGCATGGGCGAAACATCAGCTCCTGCCACAGCGCTGAAGGATCGCTTCAGAGCCAGCCGGGGCTGCAGCCAACCTGCTGGTGCTCTTGGGTGCCACTGGGTTTTGCTGCCTTTCTCTTTTATTCTTTTCGCCATCTAATTTTTGTCTCAGAGGAGATGGAAGTCATTAAAGGATCTGTAGACTGTCCTGTTACCACTGGCTCTAGGCAAGCATAACCAGTGTGATTGCATGAGATAAAAGGATTCCAGCTCTATGGCTGGGTTGCAGAGGAGCGAGTGAAGCATGGTATGGGGAAGAGGGAAGAACAAAGTGTGTATATGAAAATTTTTATTCTGTATTCTGTAGCCCATTTTATAGACGTTATTAAAATATGGAGAAATGGTGGAAGTAAACTTAAAAATAGTCTGAACAGTACTGGTAAAGAAGTGGTTTTGCAAGTAATAAAACGTGGAGAATTTTCATTTCCCTTATTTTTCAACTCTTTTGTTATTCCCTGATCTTTTAGAGTATCCCCTCTTCACAGTTTTTCTTTGGTTCTCCAAGTATCTGAGCACAGGTGCCTACCCAAGCATCCCCCAGGACCTGCTGCCTTTGGTCACTGCAGGGCACTGCTCTGCCTGGGCCTTCTCTGCAAATGCCAGCTCAAAAATTCTGCAGCACTTTCAGGAAATCTCAAAAATAATCGATGCATTTGCTACAACAGTTGGTTTAAACTGGCCAATGTAATCAGAAGCTATTAATGAGAGAATAGACTGTGGTCAAGTAAACCTCTTTTTTAATAAAAAAGTAAGTTTTAAAGCTGTGGAAATAGTTCTGTTTTCAGGGTTTTAATGCTGTCATTGATAATACTCTAATCTCAGTGAACTCTTATTTTCCTAAGTGTTTGTATTTAATTTTATTAAAATAAAACTTAGGGTGATTTAAAACTGCATTCAGTTTCTTATTTTGCTTTGCTTTTAATGTGTTTGATTTGATCGAAATATCATGCTATGTTGGAATTCTTTTGTTCAGCAAAATAAATATATCTTCATTTTGATGAGGCCTGCTTGTAAGTGTATGGGAAGATAGTTGGGAGTCTTCCTGTCTTCTTAAGA
The DNA here is from genome assembly GCF_009819885.2 of Catharus ustulatus. Lineage (NCBI taxonomy): Eukaryota > Metazoa > Chordata > Aves > Passeriformes > Turdidae > Catharus > Catharus ustulatus. Next base: position 18,002,922 of record NC_046232.1, read on the forward strand.
TATATTAATAAATTTATCTAAAGCCCTCACCTCCTCCCCCACGTGATGCTCATATCTGTGCTTTATGCTGAATTTTCTGGATCCAGTTTTTTTAACAAGATCTTTTAAGGGCTGAATTGTTCCATAATAAAACCTACCACAACATTGCTGAGTAGTTCTCAAAAATAGTTTTTATCTGCTTTTCAGTCATTCAGCCCTTGAATGAAATGTTAACGAGAAGATGATCTGATAAATTTCTTAAAAACTTTCTGTGCAACAAACTCCTAATAGAGGATTTTCCTCCAGATCTGTTTGTTTTAAGGCACCTAAGCTGGTTTCTGTAGCTGACTTGCATGCATATAGATAATGCCTACAAGCAAGCCACAAAGGTGTTAGTGTGTTGTTTTTCTAAGGCTTGAATGACTAATTTTCTGAAGGTGTAAGGAACAACAGCCTTTCATGTGAAGTTCCTTTTGTGCTTGTTAGGACTGTTAGAAGCAGGAGAAAGTGAGCACAGCCTGAAACTCAGTTGCAGTCTGACAAGGAATCCTCCCGACTTCTTATCTGGAAGAGTTAAGATCACAATTTTTGCTTCTGTCTTACCTGTGCTTCTCTGCTTTTAATTCTTTATGGTCTCCTCTGCTTAGTCTTAGTGGCTTATAAGATTTTTCAGTGGCATAATTAGCTTATCTTAAAATAGTCTGATCTGGTGGCAGTATTGGGACAATGACGGGACAGCCAGTCCAGTCCCAGTCACATGCAGTGAACCACAGAGATGTGTCAGAGTTTGGGCCACTAAGCAGGAAGGGAGGAGCAGGTGCAAATCTTTTGAGGATATAAGTGGACCTTGACCATGAATGATTCAGCTCACCTGTGCTAGGGTTTGCTCGTATTTTCCTTCAGGAATTTGACAACAACCTGATAAAGTGACTAGAATGCAGCTTTTCCTTGCTTTCAACCAAGATGGAATGGAAACAAAAAAATTCAGTTCCAGTTCAGGTCCTTTCCTTGGGTTGATTTTTATGTTTGTAGCTTTAGTGTCTGGCTCTGTTTATCAACCCTTACACTTCAGAGAGAATGAGCCTCATCTTACCTCAAATGCCTTGTTTCAAACTTAGCAGTGTTTTGGGTCTGAGACCTTTCAAGTTTGAAGTATCCCACCATTAACGTTTACACTTCCTTGAGACTGTATCTCTGGGTTTCATACTTGCTGTAATTGTCTTGTCTTCTATCTTCATTTCCATCTCTTTACACAAATACTCATTTAGACAAGGGCACAATTACAAGTGTTAATGAAGATTGTTGTAGGTACACCAGTTCTGAGGGGTAAACTCTACATGTGTAATACCTTTCTTGGAAGCGCTGCTGCTGCAGTTGCTATTGTGGTTGCTACAATCTTGAACAAGGGATTAGAATACTTTTTGTTTCTTGTTACTATGCAGGGAAAGCAACTTGATCTACAATACGTTCAGAATCTTGCTGGTGATGTGATTTATTCTGTATTTTCTGAAAGTTGTCCCTTTACTTTTTCTGAAACTCATAAACCCCCTAAAATGATGTGCCATTACCACGCTTTTTTTTTTTATTAAAAATGGATTTCAGCATTTCATTTACAACTCACTATTTGTTGAAGTAGTGGCTCATGCTAGGGCACTCCAATACTGGCTACTCTTGACTTCGAGGAGAAAATTTAGTTCTGTTATTTTAATGTGTAAAATGCTTTTTAAGGAAGGTTTGTTCTCTTGAATTGTTAACTGTTCATTCTGGAGTCTAATGAAACTTCTATATTAATGCTTTTGGGTTCTTTATCTTCATCTCTCAAACCCTGCAAAACAGTCTCGTAAGAGATGCTTTTGCTACATTTGAGTTTGCAGACCTTCATTGAAAAATTAATTTGGATTCTGCAAGACACAGTTAAAAACAAATTCTGGTAATGTTTGAGTTCTGCTTCCAGGTGGATTTGATTCCTCCATGCAGGAAGTGAGCAAAGGAGTTTTAACTATACATTAATGTCTTGCATACACTGCAATGTTCCTTCAGCTTCTCCTGTAAATGGCTGCAGCCAGACAAGGCCTGTGTGTAGTTTAATGTTTAACTCTGGTTTTATTTTGCTATTACTGCTGGTGCTCTTACGCATGCAGTTGGAGTTGCACTCTGAGGCTGAGAGGTGGAACTTGCCTCTCTTCCTATTTAAGCTGTGGATCTCAAAAGCTTGGTCTAGGCATGATTTTAGTATGGTGTAATTCAAAAATTTAAATTAAATTTAAACTAAATTTTTAGTTACATCCTACTTTACAAGGGCCACTTATTCCAGTGAAACTTCCTCGACTACTTTATCTAAATTCAGCTTCCAGTGGGATTTGGGACATTTCTTGTAATGCTTGGTTCTTTGTGTTGTGTGTGGAGTTGTGGGTTTTTTTTCCCCTTTCTTTTCTTTTTTTCCTGGTTTCTCCCACATTCATTAACTGTGCTTACAATGAGTTTTCAGTGAATTAGTGTCAATGTTCCAGTGAAATCCTTGGCTGTACTGATGACGTAAGTGGTGGAGATCTTATTCTGGAATTCTTTCTACTGTCTCCTTGTGTCTGTTAGACCTATTTAGATGAAAATGCTGTAGGGCAATGGCATTGCCTGTGTGCTGGTCCCCTGCTATAATATTAATGTTTATATCTTAGAAGTATTAGTGGAGAGATTATTAGGAGGGGAAGTCTAGCAGAAAAGCTTCCTGTGGATGACTTGCAGTAGTGGTGAATTCTGACAGGGTTCCCATGGTAGTGAATGTGTTTTCTTTAATACACATTACTCAGATCTTGCTATTGTCTTCTTTGTAATACAGCGTGGTGGCTGTATTATTGTCAATACACAAGTTGCCTTAGCAAAACCTTTTGAAGCACTGTAAAAAAATACGTGAAACCATGTTTGGCAAAAAATGCTGAAGGGTTTTAATGGTTCCTGAGTGTGTAGGGAACAGTCTTTTCCCCTTTTGGCAGTCACATGAACTTTTGAATCCAAGTCTTTGTCTCTGTCTCCTCTGTTGTATTTCCATACAAAATTAAATTATTTAACTTTTATTTTAGCAATAGGAGACAATTTGAGCATAATTAAAGCAATGTATCTGTCTAAATGAGTGATACCTAATTGGATTAGCATTGTTTAGAGAACATGTGTGCAGTCATTCTTTGTGAATCTGTACATTTCTCTTTTAGATCTACAATAAATATTGAAGTCTCGCTGTTCAATCTAATGAACGTGGCTTTAGATCTGCACTTCAATTGTTGCTCTCAGCATCCAGTGGGTTGAGATGCTGTTCTGCAATTCCTGGTCTCAGCCTTCATTCTCTGCCTGTGGGGACATGCACTGGATCTGGAGATGCTCAGAGTCATTTGGATAATGAGGAATGATAATATCCATACCGTTTTAAGAATTTTTTTTTAAAGTGTTTCTGAGTTCTAGTGCTCTTCTGCTCGTCTCAAGCAGTTTATGTATGAAATCCCCTAAACCAAAAGATCCTTCACCCACATCTGAGGTCTGTGTATCCCATAAACAGGCCTTGCCTATTTTCCTGTACAGTGCCTTCCTGGGCTTATCTTAATAACACTGTCATTTGAAAGACTTGGCAGGGCACTGTACTGAAGAGCAACACAATAGGAAAAATATTACTCATTAGGTTTGTGTTCTGGATTAGTCCAAATTTGGGGAAATAGTCTGTTTGTCTGTTCAGCTAGAATTCCTCAGGTCCCCTCTTAGACAGTAAAGCTCTGTTTTGATAAATGTGTATGAGTAGATGTATACAGGACACCTTTAAGCTCATTTAATGTAGCTGTGCCAGTCAGTGGCATGTTAGGATAGCACACAGAAATAATTTAGTTCATTATCCCTACAGCTTGAAAATCCATCATTCCACAAAATGCTCGTTAGTTGTAGCACCTAAATGGGGCAAACCTGTTTCTTAATGAAGAACATGTTTTCAGTGTCATATTTGTCATCATTAAGGCTTTGGGAAACTGGGTTAATATGTTCACTTGTGATTATGCACTAGCAAGATGTGGATGGCAGTGCACCTGCGTTCTGAGGTGGGTACATCTCACGTGGTCTCGTGTGGTTTGTAGCTGTGAATTCCTGTCTCAGCTCTTCTTTACATCTTTAGCGGAACAGCACTGAAATTATTTGATGTGTTCCAGTAAAGCAAATGACAGCACCCACCAACTTTTACTCTTTTTCCATTTGTTTCTTTATTAGATGTATTTTGGTCATTTTTTGTGTGTTGTGAGAACATACTAAGGTTTTTTGATTTAGCAAGTGTTGCTGTGTGAAATGCTTCAAATGTAGATTAATATGGCAAATTTAAATCAGTCATCCTTTAAAAAAACTGAAATCTCGTTTATGTATTTAATTTAGGTGATTAAACAACAATGAAGCTTGTGGCTTTCAGCAAAACTTGCAGTTCCAAAACTTGTCTGTGGTCTAGATTGATGTCTCTGTTCTAAGAAAGATTTGTCTCAGATGGCCTTTAACAAATTGGGGAAACCAGGGGACATAGTAATTTTATGTAATTTTGGTATCTATGTGTGACAGAGGCTTCTGAAGTGCCCAGCATCCAGGTCTTGGGTTATGATAGTGGTTGGATGATGATGGTGGTAGTTTCTACCTGTTGTAATTTGGCCTGACTCTGAGAGTTTTAACTGAGGACTGTGTTCTGCCAAGTGTTATTTCCATCAGCTCTTGCTCTTTAGAAATATGCAAGATAAAAAATTAGGAATGATTTTCTAGTGCAATTGCTATGTTTCTGCATTGTTTTCAGTTCTCTAGTTGATACCTGTAGGTTAAATTAAAAGTGCAAATTGTGACCTGAAAGACTTCAGTGCCTTAGACTTGTCTGCTAATCCATTAGGTTAGCAGCACATTACTTCATTGGCAGACCTTGCCTTGTTTTGAGTATTTTTGCCATTGAGAAAATTTAAGATTGGTGCCTTGCCTTTGAATTCCTTGCTGCCCCTGTGCAAATGCCTCAGTGTGCATCTCCCTGCCTGGGTGCAGTTGAACAGTCTGGTGCTGTGTCCCCTGTCAGTGTGACAGCACGGTGCTGTGTAGAGGAGGTGTGGTGTGATGTGTGACTTGGTAAAAGCAAGTGCTGTAAGCAGCTCAAGTGATTTTTGGTGTGATGATCTGGATGAGTGAATATGTCAGATTTCAGCTGTTTATTCTCTATAATTTTTTTTTTTAGATAGTTGCAAGTAAACAAGAAGTATTTTCACCACACCCCCTTCTGTTTTTCTCTGCTATTTTTTTGAGCTTTCTTTCATTTCACTTCCTGGTGGGTAGATGGTGAGCTCTCTGGCAGATTTATGTGTTAAAGTGCTGGTGTATTTTCTCCTGAGAAAGCAAGTGTTGTGGATTCTACTCTTGGCAAGTATATCTTCTTTTACTTATCTTAATATCTTCCATTTTCGGTGTGTCTTCTAGTGTTTTCATGAATACAGTTCTAGCTCTGTCAGCTGGGTATGTTGCATTAACAGATTTTTGTTTCTTCTTTTCCCCTGGGGTCTTGAAAAGCAGATGCTCCAAAACTGACTGATTAGGTACCAACACTTCTGGACAAATAAAACAATTATTTTCTGATCTAAAACTCAGAGCATCTGCATGGTTTTACATTATGCAAGCTCTACTTTTGTTGATAATCGTGTTGGATAGATTTTGATTTTTGCCTGTTGATGGCTTTTGTTTGCTTCTGAAGTAAGAGTAACCTGTAACACTTCACAGCTGCAGATAATTTAATTCCAAGTCCTTCACCAAGGTCAGTGAGATTCTTTTGGTGCTGCTTTGTATAATATTGAGCATGTTTCTTAGTCTAAACTTGTTGCATTTGCTATGTAAGATTGTGAAGCACCATAATATTATTTGCTTATAGAAGAAACAACTGTTTATTTAGTTTTTACTGTATTGATAAAGTTTAGAAGCTGGTTTTTAATTGTGCAATCAGAAATGTGTTCTTTAGAAAGGTGAAAAATATGTTTTCTGTAGACAAGTTGTATTTGTAGATTCCACTTTCTAGTTTTGTCTTCATATAGGAGTTTACTGTTCAGTTATGTCATGACTTTTCTGTGGGGCTTTGTTATCAGAGCAGCTCTTGGTTTTAGTTCTGTGTGTTCTTGTGAAAGGAATCTGATATATGTGTGAGTTATTGAATAATCCTGGTGTGCTGGGGCTTGTGTTGTGCTGTTCTTCAATGCTGGGACTTTGCTAATAGCAGGTCAGAATGCTTTGCACCTCTGAAGTCATCAATGTGGAAAAAATGTCAAATAAGATGTAATGACAAAATGGGTTCAGCTCTGCTGCAGGTAGGAAAGCAATGGTTTAAATATTCGAGCAGTAACAAGTCAAATGCCAAGTTTGGAACATGGTAATTCAGCCAGGCTCACGTTTGTGACAGCTCTGCAGAGGTGAAGAATGGTTCCAGAGAAGGATTTTTTTTCTTTCCTCTTCACAGCGACAGCTTCTGTGCTCCCCTGGGTCGGGGGGTGGGGAGCTCTTCCAGCAGCTGCACAGAAACCTGTAAGTGCAGGGATGGCCCAGATTCGATGCTGGAGCTTCAGGCACAGTTGTGCTGTGTGTTAGCACTTGGTCCGTGTGACGCTGTTTGACCGGATAAAGGCTCTCAATCATGTGCTAATGTGTGACACTAAATGAACGCATATTCTGTGTCTAGCTAATAGAAGTGTTTCTCCTGCTAAAAAAAAAAGTCCCCCCCCCAAATTTGAGATGATTTTGTGCCTCCAGCATGGTCCCTTAGAGCAGAAGTTCTAATGTCAGAATGAAACCTGGTCAATCTATCAGGGCCATACTGCAGACATTTTATAGTTTGGTGCTTAACCTTTGGGTGAAATAAATTAGAAGTGTTATAATTTCCTTCTGTTAAAATGTGGTATTCTGTATCTTTCAGTCAGTGTATTATTTGACAAATGCTGCTGTGCTCTGCAGAGTAATTAAGGGAGGACTCTGAATAATGAGCTAGTTCAGAGTATCATCTGCTCAAAATCCAGGCCTACCTCTACCTTTGCCTCTCCCTGTTTTCTGGGTATGCCCATGGCAGATCTTTATTGTGGGTAAGCTGATTCCCTGCTGGTAGTTCTGTCTGGTCTCCAGCTGTCCCCAGCCAGTGGAAAGGGAAGACCAGTGAAGTATAAACCATCTCACAGAATTTCTGTTTAAGAGGAGCAGTGTCAGGATGTGCTTCTGGGTTGCAGCAAACACGCAGTAGCAGCTAAAGTAGGTCTGTGAGAACTTTCACCTACCCCCTGTGGATATGGTTGCACTACAGTAGCAACAGTCTGGGATTTTTATGTGGGCTAGCTCCTAAATATTTACCAAAGGTCTGTATGAGTCCCTCTGCCTCCAACGTCAGTACTGAAGCTTGTTGTGATTACACCCTTACTGATAAGTGGTTGAGTTAGGCTTTTCCCTGTGCTTAGGAAAAGAAAAGGATTAATGCATGTACCTCCAGCAGAATGCAGATAACCTCTCTTGACCCTGGTGATCAAGTCTATTCCCCTTTTGTCTTTGCATTCTCTGAGGCACCAGTCTAAAGCCATGAAACACAATCTGAAACTCCCTGTGTTGGTCTCGAGGCTGCTTTTAGAAGAGCTTGCCTTCCTTTCCCCATTAGGCTGGCATTGTCTGCAGTGCTGTCCTCTTGTAGGATGACATAGGAAAGAAAGCATTGTAACAGAGGATGATGAAATATTTTTAGGGTGTGCTCCATTAATTTTGACAACTCAGATTTGTTTGTGCTTTTTATATGCCAGTGTGTGTATTTCTAGACATGTCAATATATATGTAGAGACAATATGTGGGATTTTTTAATATGTCGCTGTCTTTTATGGAGAACATCTGCTCTGAAATTGTTATAACAATATGCAATTATGCTTATTTAAAATGTGTTCTAGTAGTTGCTGTGTATCCAGGCAGTTTAATAAACCAGTAAAAGATTTCAAATGTAGTTGAATATCCTACCCAGTTAATGACCTCAGTGTTTGGAATTTCATCAATCTTAACGTGTCACATATTATAGACTACAATTGTGTGACCTTTTCCGTAAATTTTCCTAGCAAAAGACTATGACAAAGCCATTAGCTTTGGAGTTTTGAATCTGAAAAATTCATAATATAGATAACATAAATGCAAGACTTGCATGTGTGTGTTAAAATAGTAAATGGGTTAAAGTAGCACAGGCATACTTAGTACTGTGTTGGCATAGTTTTCCCCTTCAGATGGTAGTTTGGAATGTGAAGCCTCTTCCTATATGTGCTGGAGTAGAGCTAAACTCTAATGTCACTTACAGGAGAAATTTAATACAAGCAGCTTGTGCAGAACTGACCTGCTGCCATGGTAGCATGTAATATATTTAGCATGCATGTGTCTGGTAACCATGTGATCTTATACAAGTGAATAAAACAGAGAAGCTCTCAAAAGTTAACATTTCTCTGACTGTTTTCAGAGTTTTGTTAATTAAATAAAATGTTATCAAACTATTTAAAGAGGCTCAATTTGTAACTGGGGTGTAATCAGCTCAGAATTTGGAATGGTGCAACAATGTCTCTGTATGTCAATATAAGAGAGACAGAATTCAAAAGTAGTTAGATTTTTTAAAATCCATAATTTTTGGAGTGTTTTATTTGGTTTTTTTGGCTCTTATGGTTCAGTTTTCTGCTGCCATAATGACCAAAGATTAAATTTCAAATGAAATCTGAAAATAGCAATCTGATCCTCAGGTACTTAATCTTTAAGAAAACCCACAAATGTAAATTTTGGCAGTGCTGTATATTGTCAGACTGTCTTGGTATCATCTGTGCTTAAAAGCTAAAGTGTCACTAACATGCCTTGTGCAGATTTAACAGGACACCATTTGGGAGATGATAAGCAGGGAAGAGTGGCACACATAAGTCCTCTATCAAGACAGCATTCAGAAGTGGATAATCTCTTTAATGGAATATAATCTCGCTTATGCAAAATCCTAATGAAATGTTGTATTTTCCCTGCTGATTTGTTGCAGAAAGTGTGATGTTGATGCTGGTTTACAGTTCAGGCGTTTTTGGTGTCTTGTGCTGAGCAGAGAGTGAGGTGCTTTGCTCACTGTCCCCTGTTTTGTTGCACAAACCCATTTTCTCTGTGGTAGTAGTGTGGTTGTTGCATGGCAACTGTGGGCCCAGGTGAGGAGAAATGTCCTGGGCTGGATCTGAGCAGCAAAGGGGAGCTTTAATACTGAATACCAACACATTGCTCAAGGATTTCCTTAGGCTCTGCCTTGCATGATTGTGTTCTTCAGCTGGAAGATTGAAGTGGATTCTGAATGCTTTGGGAGTTCTTTTCCTCTCCAGGTCCCATGTCCTGCCAGTGAAGCTTGCCTGAAAGCAGAGGAATGAAAGGTTCCACCTTCCCCCAGCTGTGATTTTCACATGTGCTTCTCCAGCTATCAGCTTTTTCTATCTCTTCCTGTTGAGAAGTCCATGTAGGCACTTTCTTCTGAATAATTTGTTGTTGGATTTGGGGTTTTTATTGTATTCTAGATGCACTGTCATTATGGACTGGTGAACTTCAAAGACTGAACATACTTTTTATTGATTTCTGTAGTTGTGGTAGATACTGCATTTGCAGAAAATTTGCAAGGAAGCACAGTAGATTTTTAAGAATGCACATAGTAAAGTAGCATTAAAATGTCTTAAACATTATAGAGAACTGAAATTTATTCCACAAAGCATCCTTTATGTATGTTAGCATATGTCCTATTTCTAGCCCTGCAGGGTGTAGTTGTGTTGGGAGCCATGATTGGTCTTTTAAAGTGGTTCAAAATATCAATATTCTTCCTGCACAAGCTCCTGAGTTAATGATACATGAAAACAACCAGGTCCCTTTAGAGTTCCTGTTTTGGTTTTTCCATAGCAGCCTGGACACTGCAGAACCACCAGTGGAAACTCAGACCTCTAGCAAAAGCTGCAGCTTTTGTAGTGGTTAGTCAGTCCTACTGACTAATATTTCTTCAATTTCATTATTTACTCTTCCTTTCCTCATGGCTGTTCTAAATAACATTTTAACAAGAACTGAGTCTTGTGCTTAATTGATTTAATTTTCAGAAGGCCAAAGAATATCATGTGCATCCTTGAAAGACCTTCCCTTAAGGTGAAATACTCAAAAGTGAATGAAAATCAGTTTCTTTTTAATGCCTGTTTGAATCTACTAAATTTGAAACACCAGGTCTGTGTCTTTGTTCTGTGCTATGTGGCACAAATTAGATAAAATGTCACAAACTTATTGTTAACTCTTTCTGCTGCTGTCCTCTGTCACACTTCTGCTTTTGAGGACCTGCTCTTCCCTTCAGGGCTTTCTTCCAGCTGTGCACGGTGAGAATTTTCCCTGAAGGAGCTGGACTTAACTCAAAAGAGAACAAAGCACAGACACTTGAGAGCATCACTCCTCTCCATGGGAATTTTATGGGGATATTACCATCCTGTTCAGGAGCATTGTGGCTTCTGTTCCACCTCGGCAAGGGCACCCTTTTGACTGAAATGAGATTTTTGAATCAGAGGATTCACTAAATGCACTAAATAATTCTTCCTTTCCATGCCCAAGCTGACATCTTGCAGCTAATGCAGATGGAAGGATTTGGCAGCAGTAGGGTGTGAGAGCAGAAGTCTTGGTTTTCTCTGTTTAAACCAAAGCTCAGTGCTGCTTTAAATGTTGTTATTCCTGTGCAATGGATCTGGTTCATGCATGCAGATCTCTTCCTGAACTGTGCAGTGATGGTGGCCTTAAGATTTTATGTGCTCCTGTTTCTGTTGTGGAATACTGAAGGGTTTGTGTTATTTTGGGTAAGTGAAGCTTACAAAGGGGAGTGCCTGCCACCACGAAAGGCTTGCTGAGGTTGTTAATCAGATATTACCATCAAAATGAAGTACATTCAGTGGTAGACAAAGAGGAAGGAAATCCACCAGAAGCTAGAAGGAAGAATCTCCACAAGTGTTGGTTGATGTAATATGTGTCTGCTAGAAGTACAGGGTAAGCTTGTTTTGATTCCTATCTTCCTTTGAAAGCAGGCAAATGTTTATAGTGTGGAGGATGTCTCCACCCCTCCCTAGTGAGGCTGTGTGCTGGAGAAAATGATGACACTGGATGTTGGTGAATTCTTACAAATCTAAACATAGCCCATAATCATAGGTGTGTCTGTGCAGGGGTAAAAGTGTCTGAGCTCCAGATGAAATCATAAGATCAAGTTTTGAGAACTAGGTCCAGCTCAGTGCTCAACCTTCTGGGTTATACCAAGAAGTCTTTGTTTCAAATCTCAGTTTAAAAATCTGTTAACTTGGCAGCAGGATGGAGTCTGCTAAAAAACCAACTAGCAATCTGTAGTTTGTCTGAATGCAGGGAGGGAATTGCTGGAAAGATCCCTTTCTCCCACTGGGAAGACAGAATTTTGTAGTCACGGTGTTTTGTTTTCAATTTTCTTTAAGCAAGTCTGAATGCATTTCCTTATAGCTTCTGTAATCCTACCTCAAAATAGAGGATATGAGGTGGGAATTGAGGGAAAAGTAGGACTCAGTCATCAATACAGTTTCCTAATTAAAATCCACTTCACTAATTCCAATTTTCATGAGCTGTCAGGACTTTGTTGTATTTTGGCATGCAGCTGTTCCAGTGTTTGCTCTGAGTTGGCTGTTTGGTTTTTATTAAGCAAGGTGTGGCCTCGTGCAAGACTTGCAAAGCATCATGAAAGAGCAGGACAGGATGGAGCTGGGTGCTGGAAGGTTCTTGCTGTATGATTTGTTGCCAGTTAGAGCTTTGTTACTGGGTATCTGTGTGCAGTGAGGGGATTCAGGTTCTCAGGGTGGTACAGAGGAGCAGGTATGTTCAAAGGTACACCAGTACTGGAGGGGAAAACACATTTTCAATCCAGAGCAGAGCAGCAGTAACAGAGCTGGAGAGGTCCTGGCTGTGCTGTCCCTCCCAGGCTGGCTCTTGCTGAGGCAGGTGAAATTGGAGAGCAGAGCACTGCTATCTGCTGTTTGCCAGCTTGCTGTCAATATTTATTGCTTCAGCTGCTGCAAGGCTTCCAGTCAGCATGTGAGAGAGAAATGCTTTAATGTCCTGAAGGCCCCAGAGTACTCAACAATTAATTTTTTTTCTTAGGGGAGTTAAGATTTCTTGCAGGGGCAAGAATGCTTCTCAGCAGGTTCTTGAAAGCTGTGTATAAACTGTGTCAATTTGCTGTGATTGACTTTTAGTTCATATAACTCTATATAATCATGTTCACAGGTTATTTAGATATAGAATGAGTAAAATAAGATAATGTAAAATAATTAAGTTAGCATCTGATTCTAGTATGCAGAATCCACTTTAATAAATGTATTTAATATCTAATATCTTAGTAAGGAAGTACCTAGAGTTTTTCAGAAAGACAAAATTCCTTGTCATATGAGAAAGGAACACAAAAGATTACATATGCTTTCATATGTGCCCTAATGTTACTGGTAGATAAATGAAAATAATTTCTGTGTCTGTCACTTCTCATGAGTTCAAACCAACTTGATCTCACTTCTCCCAGCTCATGGGTTGACTGAGGTGTGTGAACTCACACATTGCACATTTTCAGCTACCAGGGCTACAGGGAACATCCAGTTTATGGTGGAATGCATCTGCTCTTAACCACAATACACCTTCAAGAAGTCATTCACAGCTAACTGCTTTGTGTTTGCTTTGCAACTCAAATGAGGTTCCTCAGGGCTCTTAGCTAGGATTGTGTCAGGGGTGAGGAAGGCAGCAGGGAGGGAAGGGGTCCAGCAGTGTGTGTGAAATAGGCACTGCTCTGTGCGTGTTCCGAGCAGGTTTCAATCACTGATGCCATAATTAAATGCTGAGATGTCCACTCTGTCTAATAGTGCAAGAGATCATGCAGTCTTCTCTTCTGGCACGGTTTCAGGGCTGCTTCTTGGTGTTTGTGGCAGTTCTTTCATTTTTAATGCGTAATTGCAGGTCTGGATGGCCAGCTATGGTTTGTAGTCTGATTCCTGATGGACCCTGGTTTTTGTCAGGTCTAGGCAGTCATTGCATCAGATGCTAGTTGGCCAACTAAGTGGTGAAGATCAAGATGTCTCTCTTACAGTTTCAAACAGCTCACATTTGCATCTGATGTTTCATGTCAAAGGGAAATGAATATACTTGTTTAAATGTAAGAGGTTTTCAGTAAGGGAAGTCTACATTAATCTGAAACTGTCTGAGCTTCTGCTTCAGATTCCTGCCTACTTAATGCAGTTGTGAAAACAGCCCAGCTGCCTTTCACATTAAGAGCCAGCTTCTGTGATACCTTTCTTTTCTCAATGTTCCTTGCTCTTGTTGAGTTCCTCAGTGGTGTAATACATTACTCATGTAGTACTTTATCAGAAGGACTGTATATGTTTGTGTGGATCACTTAACTGGTTCTTGCTTGGGACCTTGATTAACATTTTTCTGGCCCTTCACTTAAACTTCTGTCAGCTGAATCTTCTAATTCACCTTTTTAGTGACCCTCTTCATGTAAGATGTTTGTCAGGGTTTGTTGACCAGATGAGAAATTGAGATATTTTTGAAGTTTTAAGGATTTCTGTTTTTAATACAATAATGGGAACAAATGGCTGAGAATTCTCACTTGTTTTTATAGCCACGGAATATTTCATTCCAGAAGCTGTTGAATCAAGTATTTGAATACATGTTGCTATCTGCCACTTGAATCACATGGCTTTGCTGTGAAGCAGTAATGTTACTGAGGGTCAAACAACTTAATTTTCCCATTTGCAGCAATTGGCAAGAAAGAGCAGATGGTAAAATCTAATTATTTCACTTATCTTGCTGGTAATAACAAATAACAGTTACTGTAGAATCCTGAATTTCAACTTATCAACCAAGCCATATTAACTGACTGTGTATGCTAGTTTCTTGCTAGGGGCACAATAGTTTCAAAGTTAGTTTCAGAATTAGCTTTCTATTCAGAGAATACCTCAAATTCAGAGACTAGGTCTTATCTGAGGAGTCCATGTTCTGCTATCAGTGTAGTTAAATTGACATTTTTGCAAGGGAATCCAAGTGGCTGGGTTAATGTTAATGACATAACAGTGCCCAGACTACCAGACATCACCTTCCAAAAAAGAAAAACGTTTATATGCAGAAGCAGAATATATTTTGAGTAATATTCTTACTTCTTTACTGCAGTAAGTTTAGGTGTTGGGGTATGGATCCTAATGTTCTGAACTTCTGGTTTTATTGGCTTGCCCTGTACTTGATTAGGACAGACTTAGCTCATGATTGATTTTAAGAATATGGAAATCCAAATGGAGGGCAGTTCCACTGTTAAGATGAAGTACTTGTACTTGGATCGATAAAATGCTTTGGACTGTAAGGAATTTCATTCTAGGTTGCTTTTAAAAGTGGCTGCTGACATTGGAGAGGTCATGGGAGTCAGTTTTTTGTCTGTGGTGCCCAGCACCATTTTCCTCAGTTCCTTGGTGCTGCCTGAGTTCTGCCTGCATGTAATCCTTTTGCAGATTATCACAGTGAGGTGTAGCTGAGTGGATTCATCTCACTTGTATGTTATTTTATTATTTGCTACCTGTCTGCCTTGGATTCTGAAATGTTTAGATTACAAAGAAACTGTCTCCGTGCATGTCTGGAGAGGACCTGCTCTGTGATCTGCTGTAGCTCCCCTACCAACAGCAATTGTGGTTTATTTTATTTAAATATGATGGGACTGTTTGCTTAATACAGGGAACAATCCTTTGAAATGTGGTTTTAATATCTTAGAAATACTAAGTATAGAGTATATACTTGGTATAATTTTTAAAAAATTATTTGGAAGTTTGAACTGGTGGTGTATCTGAATTTTAAAAGCAGAGTTTGATTTTTGAACAAAGGCTGTGGCAGCCACAGAGTAAGAAACTTGCCACTAATCTTTGTTAGAAACACGTAGGCGTCTTTATGGTTTGCTGAGTGTCTTTCTGAGGCATGCAGCCTGCTTGAAGCATTATGTTGTCGTGTCTGTCTGGTTTATAATTGTTGCACTTCAACAATATGACTGCATGCTGTCATTTAATCAGACATCGAATAAATTATCAAGAAAGCTTTCTGGATAATTGTTCAGTGATTTAAAGCTTCTTATAGATCACTGATGTGTGTTCTCTTTTGTATTTCTTCTTGGGTTTCCTGTCCTATTTCCTTTAAAAGGGGGGTGTGTGTCACATGGAATCCTCGGGAAGACTGGAAGCGTGTAGTTGGTAAGAAAGAGAAATGGAGACTGCCTGTCACAGCAGGTAAAAAAAACCCTGACAAAAAACCAACACAGATGGGAGTTGTGCAAGAAGCTTGGAGCCTGTGGCTTGTGCAGAGCATGAAGAAAAGCTGATCTATAACATCAGGAAGAGGCAGATAACTGAGGATGAGCCAAACCTTGGGAAGATGATTCCCATGTACAGAATGGGAGCATACAACACTCTGCGTCACAAAGCCACTGGTGACTGAAGCCAAACTTGGAAGCCAGAACCCATCTTGCAAGGGCACAATGTGCAAGGAAGAATCTTGTTTATAATCCTTCTATTTTCCATTCTCTAATATACTCCCATTTGTCCCTTGCTGAGAACTTCAATAAAATCTGGCATTGTTAGGTTTGAAGGCTGACTTGGGGAAGCTCTCTGTAGGATAAGGTAGAAGCAAAGCCCCGGAATGCTGTGGCTGCCTTCGTATCCCATTACATTCCTGAAGTCAGCTGTAAATGTTTTTGATGGCTGTAATGTTTGTTCAGGAACATGTGTTGAAGTTGCTGTCCTGCGGCTGTTTGTTGTATTACCTCAACAGTTTGTACTTTGCAGGCACAGGGGACAGTTTCCCTCCTCATAAAAAGTAACAAAGAATTACTAGAAGTTTACTCACTAGTTAGTGTTCAGACGTCAGAGAGTTTTAGAACTCTTGCTGCTAATCCCAAAGATCGGTTTGCTGAAGTACCAAATTAGTACAATTTTCTACAATAGGGAAACTGTGTTAAATAAGATTACCTCATAATTTATGTTCTGGTTTGTTTTTTCCAGTAGAAGAAAGTAAAAGACAAACACAAATGCCTTTTATTTACATCTTTCCTAGGGAGAAATCTGTAGTTTCTACTCTTGCCTTGGGAAAACTGTGTGAGTTATATACCAGTCAGTTTGAATATCCTGAGCACAGACACTGCTTTACCTGGCTGCAGAGTTGCTGCTTTTGCATTTGCTACAAGGGAAGTGAAGTGCAGCCTGCAGAATTTGAATGCAATTTAAAAGAGAATATTTGAAGGATAAGAGTAATAGATCTCATAACATTGCCCTGTAGTATGTGCTGTGTTCTGAGTATTTTTCTGCCTGTCTTCATTTTTCTACATTTCAGATCTTATATCAGGATGCTGCTTGATTTAGCTCAGTTGGCACCTTGTTCAATTTTGTGATGTGTAAAAATAATACACTGTATCTGTGCTTTTCTGATGTTGCTTTTGTGAGTATTTTTTTTGCAAAATAATCTAGTGTGAGATATGATTAAGTCAGTGTGTATAGATGGATATTTTTGTCTGTTTTTCGTTTATAAATGTTCAGTTATTTACATGTGGGTTATTGGTTGAGATTCTAAATGGTTGTGAAATAGTGTTTCCCCTCCAAAGCACGCACACAAAAAGCTTCAGTACTCCTCAGAAAGGATAATCTGCTTAAATCGTGTTCTCAGAGACAAAAGGAAGAACAGTGCTCTGCGCGGGTAAGGATTTCCATATAGAAATGCCGGCAACCTGAATTTAAGTTTACTTTGACATATTGTTGCTTATGTTTAAAATGTTCCTCCCACTGAATTCAGCCTGGCATGACCATGGTAAAAAAAAGGAACAGAGCAAACCTGTAAACTCAATTATCTACAAAGGGAGGAAAACGATTAGAGACCACATATTTAAAAGAAAAAAGAAAAAAAAGTGATGCCTCTCGTCTTGAATTTCACAGAAATCTGACCAGGTGAATTTAGGACTTAGCAGCTGAATTCTGTTCCAGGAACTGTGAGCCATCTCATCTCTGTGTACAGTGAGTAGGTCTGGGCATGGCAGTGCTCTGCTGATTGCCGTGGAGATAAACAGAGATGTGACAAGTGGGGCAGAGCCATTGTGAGAACTCACAGATAATGAGCTACACCTTTGCCAGATGCATGTTGCTATGCAAAATAAGATTAGCTCTATTCTCTGATCTATTGATAAAGTTAAATTGAGATGGGAGATGTAATGAGCCAAGGTAGCAGTTATCAAAGCTCGAGTGTCACTGCTGTAACTGATGAAATATGAAGGTTTCTGGAAGGAGATTTCACAATGATAATATTTTTTCGTAAAGTCATGGCTTAACGGTATATTAAGTGTTATCTAAAGATGCATCAGTGAGCCTGAAGAAGATTAATGAAGTATTAAGATGTTGCAAAACTAGAAAGTTCCATTCTGGTTAGTAAATATATTAATAGGAAACTCAACAATCCTGTATATGTATTTTATTCTCACTTACTGTAAGACGAAGAAAAACATGAGAATTAATCTTTTAATTGATCACACTGATAATTGTTTGTTATTTAGTTAATCACCGGTGCAATGTGAAGGTGTCTTGTTCAGCTGACTCTTACCCAATCATTATTAAAGAAAGGAATTTATTTTCCCTGCTGAGAACAGCAGCAAGGTTTTGGTGATCCCCATCCCAAGGTGAATATAAAAAATACATCTCACAGGGTTTTGTCTCCTGTACAAAGGAGTGCTGTTTCATGGCAGCTTTTTGTTGTGGGTCCAGTGGTGTAGAACTTACAGCCATCTCTGGCAGAGTGTTCTTATCAGCATTTTGGAAGGTTCCTCTGGTGGCTCCCTTCATTTGAGCCCAAGAGGAGTTGTAATAACACAAACATGGCTCTGTGCCATTTTTTGGCCACATGGTAATTAAGTTCCACAGCCATTACAAATTCCTGATAAGAATGAGGCAAATGCTTTTGATCTTGAAAAACATTTAATGTGTTCTATATGTATATTTTGCTTCAGGAAAGAAACCTTCCTTCTGTGGCTTAGAGTGTACAGATACCTATGGGGTTAAAAGCTGGGTTTAAATGCTTGGAGTTGCACTTTGAGCTTGTCATTGTGAAAGCTGTCAAACATCAGTTTTACACTAATTAAATATCTGCAAATGCTCTTTGGCTATGGAGCAATCATATCCAAAGTTAATTTTAGATTTCTGCATCTAGTTCATTAATTTTCCAGCAGCTGTAAATGGAAAAAAAGGGAGAATTTATCTGATCAAAAATTCTAAAATTATAACCAAACTGACATAGTTGTTGTAAAAGCTCTGGTTCATTCACTAGGAAATCAGTCCTTTTGGCCTCAGCTTTTAAATATTGGGGTTTGTTTTGTTAACAGTGTCTTGAATCATCTTTGTTTGTGACTATTTTTGTATACCATGGAAAAGTCACTTCTTTCAACAAATTACATGATAAATTAGGAGCAAGTTTCTTCAGAAACTCTCTGGAACATGTTTTCCAGACAGCTATTCAGTCATGCACTTATTTTCTTAATTTGTTTGTAGAAGTCTGGCAGCAGAATTCTTATGATTACTTAATATTTTATATTCTACTTGTATGTAAAATTGGATTTTAATCCAGTATTGAAAGTTCAGTTCTTTTTCTGTGGTCTTTCTCCACTGTTAGCTCAGCAGTTTCCAGATCTTACTTTCTAACTCTATTCTAATGTATTTTTGAAAATCCAAGAATAAATTAGTTTAGAAAATACCATGGATGGGAATAATAAAATAGAATTTAGTGTTACTTGAGAAGATGTAGTAAATATGCATTCTTAAACAGAGAACTTGACAATGGCTGCTTTGGTTCCAGGGAGTATAAAGTACAAATGCTCAGAATAGGATGATAGTGATTTTTTGTACTGAAGAGAAGACTGAGAAAAAGTGTATAGTCAGAGTATTGAGTATTATTAAAAACTAAACCCATTTAATTGAAAGTAACTAACCAGAGCAGAATTCCTGGCTGTCCCTGCTCCTGGACAAGGCCACATTTGTCACATATGTCACGTTGTCTAGGAGTGCCTGTACTGTTGTAGGTGATGCTGGTGGTTCTGGAAAACTGGTCTGTCAGGTCAGGCAAATCAAACTGAGAAAAGTGCATTCTAGGAGTAATAAAACTTATTTTTAAAACAGGCGTTTCAATCTTAGATCATTTTTGATACAACTTAATTTTCCCATTTGCAGCAATTGGCAAGAAAGAACAGATGGTAAAATCTAATTATTTCACTTATCTTGCTGTTAATAACAAATAACAGTTACTGTAGAATCCTGAATTTCAGCTTATCAATCAAACCATATTAACTGACTGTGTATGCAAGAAAATAGAGTTGTTCCACTTTGTCTTAGGCAGGACTGAGTGCACGGAGGGGAATGGCAGAAAAAAAAACCTTTTTTGAGCAACAGTAGATTTAAGTAGCACTTGGAAGGTGCAGTTCTTCAGTGAGAATATTTTTCAAAAATACTTTATGATTTTCTCTAATATACCTTCAAAACATAATTTGAAAAGCTCTATTACTTACAGACTAGAAGCTCAAAAATACATTGGATGTTAGGGTGGAAGTGAGGATCATGTTTGGTTGCAAAACTCCACAAATCATAAAAGTACAGTTTATTTAAACTGTCTTGTACCAAAGATGTGCGTTGTTCTTCCCAGCTGAAAGAAACAAGTGTTTTATGATCAAAAACCTGAATATCAATAAAGAATTGTTTATGCCTTCCTGTTTTTTACGTTGTCCCACTTAAAAAAAAAAAAAAGTGATTTTGGCTAAGGGTTGTATTATTGTTTTATAACAATGCTTGTGTATCACTGGTGGCTGAGGACCTTGAAGCTGTGAGGCCACTCTCATTTACTCTGAGGCTCTGCTTGGATGGAAAAGAATGGCTTCTAAACTGAGGATGGAAAAAAGATTTATTTCCTAAGATTGTGGTGCAGCAAGTAGGGAGAGAGAAATGACAGCGTGTACCCTTGTTTTGGAAAGGGAGCCGTGTGATTGTTTAACAGTTACAGCTGCCACTACTTACAGCAATGGATGGTGCAGAAATGTGGCTGGAGGAAACTGCTTGGTTCTGGTTTTGCACACCT
Source organism: Catharus ustulatus (assembly GCF_009819885.2). Classification (NCBI taxonomy): domain Eukaryota; kingdom Metazoa; phylum Chordata; class Aves; order Passeriformes; family Turdidae; genus Catharus; species Catharus ustulatus. Next base: position 18,023,094 of record NC_046232.1, read on the forward strand.
CTGCAAAAACCCCAGCAAGGGTCTGGCTGTGGTCTCTGTTAATGCAGACATAAAGGTGTGTAAAATCCCTTTGCTGGGAATTTTAATTTACAGGTTTAACTTCCAGGTGCTAGCAGTGAGTTTTGGAGCAGGGCTGGTGGAATGCCTAGAGCACAGAGGTGACATCCATGGACCTCAACGTGTGTCAGTGCAGGCATGTCTGAGTGAAGGCATTTTGTGTAGTTAGTATGGGATTTAGACAAAAAGATGTTTACATGGTTTGCATGTCTTTGAGGTTCTGAGGAAGAAAATGTTCTTCTCTTTCACTTCTGGACAGTGAAATGGAGTCTGAGAATCACGTTTGACCTTGTTCCACACAGCTCTTTAACCTTTAGATAAATTACTTTGCTGAAGACATTCTTTGACTCCTTTTTTTTTTTTCCCCCAGCTACTTCTACTCAGCACTGTGGGGCAGGGAGAGAGGACACTGACATTTGTCCATTATTAGTACTGTGGAAAAATAAAATACTCTGTGTTATCTGCCTTGTTGGTGTGCAACAACCAACCCATGGTGGGGCTCATCTCCGTGTTGCTGTGAATGGGAATTTTTATATCCTGCTGATGTGAGTGTGCAGTGTCAGAATAACCAGCAACTGTGCAGTTCACCCATGATCAGTCTGTGCTCATCAGTTCATGCTGAGGGGCCAAATCTACAAAATTATCTGCACAGCCTCCTTTAAGACTAAAAAGATTAATTAATCTTGGTTTAGGGAAAATGATTCTCTGCTATTTAGTGAGCCATACCCAAGGCTTGTGTAAGATGCATCTCTGCAGATCTGTGTTTTCATGCAAATGATCTGACGTCAGGACACTCGTTCCTTTGTGTGCATTGCAGTAAATGAGCCGTGAGGAGACGGGGACTGTCAGATGTAACCTGTAACCATGGTGGTGAAATGGAAGTTTCAAGAAAACAGAGTCAGAGGGAAATAAAAGGAAATTAAATGGAAGGAGTATGATTCTGACACAGTTTTTCCTAACCTGTTCTGCCAGGAGGCTTCCAGACCTTGTGCAGTTTAGCACAGATATAATGTGTTTCCACTGAACCCTTGAAAGAATCTTTTTAAATAGGTCAAATACAGTTTCCTTGCTTTAAAGTTACATCTCTCTCAACAGTCTGTGAAACTGAAAGCAATCTTAACAACAAACTCAGATGAGCTCCTGAAGGTGCAGTTACAGGGGTGTGTTTCTGCATGTGGTTCTGTTGTCTGTCAGTAATGAGTGTGCTGTTTTCACATGTTTTGGGGAAGGGAGTAAATCCAGAAAATTGGAATAGTTTACTTTTAAACAATAAGGGAGGCTATTACCTAGACAATTACAAATATAATTTTTCTTGCCTTTATTGCAAACTGACATGATTTTCTGTTTGAAGCTCATCATGAAGCATGTGGGATTTTTTCCTTCTTTTTCTCTTCTTAATCTAATTATTTTGTTTAATAGATGCCTGAGGTCCTCCTTGAAGACAAACTAATTTTTTCTTCTGTGTGCCCATGCAAGTAATGTGAAGCAGCTTTGGTGGCTGTGATTGGATTCTGTCACTTAAGGAAGTAGAACTTTACCTTCATCAAGGTTACTTCGTGTTAGTTTCGTGTTTACTCTCACATGTAAATGTGGGTTGATCTTCATATGTGTGTCAGGAGGTTTTTCCTTTATTTGGGCAAAAGTGTGTTGATAATCTAGATGAGATGGCTTTGTGAATTAAGAACTCCACCTAATATATATTTGTAATGCAGCTATGATTTAGCAAAATGAAAGCTTTTCTAGTTACATTTCCGATGGAACCCTTTGTTGGACCCAGTTTTTTATCTTATCATCCACAGTTTTGTTGCTAGTCAGGATAGAAAATAAAACCACAACTGTGACATGATCAAGGATGAGTAAAAGGAAAAGTAGTTCTTCTCATTAGAAATGTAAATGCCTTTGTCACTGGCAGTAACTTCCCATTGGGATGTTCTGAGCATGCAGGAAAAGTGCCTTTTTACTGCACAGTTTTGTCTGATTTTGCAGCTGTGTCAAGGTCCTTTCTGCCCTGAGCTCAAGCCAAACTTCTGTTTCAATTCTGAGCTTTGAAAATCACCTTGTGTGGGACTTCAGAATGACAGGGATGCTGCATCCTGGGGCTGGGCTGCCTTTGGAAAATGCGATTCCAAGCCAGGTTCTGGTGTCCATAGCAACCTGTGGGAGAGGGAGGAGAGCCTGGACCCGGGCTGGCCACACATGCAAATAGCAATCGGGAATTGCGAAGTGATACAAGTATTGAAGGTTGGAGAAAGACCCGAGATGAGAGGGAACACTGAACTGTCAAAAATGGGAAATAGCTTGAGGCTTTTATGCCTGATAGAGCATAAGCATTGTAAAAGACCTGAAATGACACCCCAAAGCTGTAACAAAATGTTGGTGAAAATGACTGTTTCCCATTTCTCTTTGTGTGACAGTACACAGAGCAGATAACAGTGTTTCCCTGCTACTGTGCCTTCCATTAGCTCATACAAAACATTTGTGCATCTCTTATTTTGTATTCTTTAGTATGTCTATTGCATAATCTCACATCATACTGCTCTTCCTCTCCCCCTCTTCTCCAGAGTTCCTTATTTTATTCACTGCATAGACTTGCTTTTGAGTATGTGTCACAGGAGGCAGAAGGACTCCAGAAGTTCCTGATTCAAAAACCCCTGAATATGTGGTTTATATTTTTATTCTGTTCCTGTGTTCTTCCTTGACCATCCTAGTGACATCTGCTAGTAGCCACCAATAAAATGCTGCCCCAGCTGGATCCTCAGCCTTGTGTGGTGGCCATTTCTGAGCACTAGTGATGATGGGGGGAGGCTTTCAAAAGCAGAGGAAGGACTCTGGTAATTCTGTATTCAATTAATTGTTTCAATAATACATGGTAGGTTTAAAAAATGAAGCCACACATGAAGGAGAAAACAATTTTAGGAGCTGGTTAGAGATTCTTTGATTAGATATGTTCAAGGGAGGCAACCAGATTTTTTCAGAACTAAATTTAATGTGTGATCATAGCATGAGCTGAGAAAATTTTTTTTAAATAAAAGTGGGATAAATTGATATGCCAACTGTTGTTTCCCTGGAAGATATTCCTTATGTGCCGTTGATTGTATAGAGGCTGGTTCATCTGGTCTTCACTGGCTGTTAATTACCTTCTTAGCAGAACTTTGGAAGAAATCCTTTTGCACGCAGAAAACAAAAGCAATGCAGTGTTGATGGATGTTTTCAAATGTTTTGCTTTATAGGCAGTGTTTAGTGCGTATCCTTTAGACCAGTGGACATCACTGTGTGAGTGTGGATTTGATTTTAAATTTCATGAAACAGTATTTCTAAATACTCTTGGGCATTTTGTGATTTTTGTTTTTTGTTGCTGTCAGGTAAATAGAAAATGACATCTCTTCATTTTGTGATGTTCCTCCACCTCTGTTTTTTTTCTCCCAAGAACATCATGTCTGTTTGCCCGGTGTAAATTGAATGTATTGTGAAGTGTAGCCTGTGACTAATCGCCTCTTGCTGTCTCTGCTCATTAACTGTCTGATGGTGATGTGGTTGCACCACTTTCTACACATGGCCTCAAGGATGTGGCCTGGTGACACCCAGATTAAAATATGCAAGGCTGGACTTCAGAAGAGGTTTTGGGTTGGGAAGTTAGAGAGGTTATCAGCTAATGTTTGGGCTGGTTTTACCCCTTTGAATGAGTATTAGGTGGTAATAAGATAAATAAAGTGTACCTAGTTCATGTTTATACATTCTAGCATATACTTTATGTTCTAGAAGCCATTTAATTTAAATTATTCTCCAGTTTTTCTTCAGCTAATGTTATCCTACAATTCAAGGAGTATGTCTGGAATATGGCTTAGCAATTTTTAAACTGAAAATACATTTGAAGTTTGTTAAATATCACATAGTTCATGCAGATTTAAATGTGGTGGCACACTGACTGTTCAAGTTTCCTGCATCTTGGTGAGCAATGTAACAGTGAAACAGGTACTGGGCTGCAAATGGGTGTGGGCTGATGTGGCACTTACAGGTTATTGGAGAGAGTGGAACTCTGTCAGTTCTCAGGTCCTCCTTGGTGATAGTTTATGTAATAGCTTTGTTGCAAAACTGTTTTCTGTGGTCTCTTAATTAGAGTTTCCCTCTTTCCTTCTCCCTCTTGTTTCCCTATGGAACCCCAAGAATTAGCTCACAAAAGGAGATTTGCTTTAGGAACAGAAACTTGATATTCTCATGGCTTTGTTTTGTTATTTTTGTGATAATTTTACAAGAGGAAGCAGGCAACACAAAATGTTTCTTTATGAAGTTTCCTAAAATATTGAATGGAGTTTACCAAAACTTGTAAATGTGTTAAACCTCAGATAACTAAAGGCATAAAGCTTCAAGTGATGAGCCTCACCCCTTTGAGAATTGTATTTTTAAGGCATTCAGTTGGAAGTGTGTGAAATTACTGATAATTTAAAGTCTGTAGTTTGTAGGTAGAATGCAGCAAACCGGTTGGAGTTTAATTGAAAGAGAGCATGTAGTATAACACTCCACTAATAAAAACTTCATCTCTCACTGAAATTTCATGGTGCACATGTTTTTTGGCTCTGTGGGTTTTTAATGATACTTCCTGTCTAGTAATTTGTACATTAATATTTTAAATTCTTTTTTAGGTGCTTATAAGAAGAAGTGAGAAGCGTTTCTCGAGCTGAAGACAAAGTAAAAGAAAACTGTATCATGTGTTAGAACACTGAAGAGGGACATTTCTTGGATTAGTTTATTTCTGGATTGCTAAGCAAAAGAAAGAGGCGGCAAAAATGGGGAGAAAGAAAATACAGATCACAAGAATAATGGATGAACGGAATAGGCAGGTGAGAAACAAGAGCATGAACAGGTCCATCAGTAATCTTAAAAATTAATGGAAAGTTTGAATGTATTCATCCTAATTCACTGTTCTGAAGCTGTACTTTGTCTTCATATATCCACAGATGCCCTTGCCAGAGTATGAATAAAAATCCTCAATGATTTTATGACTGTTTGAGGAAAAAAGTGTTATTTATTAATAATAATTCTTACTACTTAAAATTTAAAATTGCTGTTCCTATTTAAATGGTACCCTACTGTACTACCAGTAGAGTGGAGGGGTGTTTTTAAACAGACACATGCCTTGATCTGATTGCCAGTAGGAGCACTCACTACTGGAGACAGAGAGAGGATGAGAAATTCGGGAAGGATCTAGAAAAGATATTTTCTGAGGAGCTTGAGGTATCTGTGGGCACTGTCTGCAATGCTTTGGATACAGTAGCAAATTCTGTTACCATTCTATTTAAAAGCATTGATTTGTATTTCTTGCAAGAGCTGTTTGCCACAACATCTTTAAAAATTGTCAGTCACAAGGGAAGGGGCTCAAAATGAATGTTTTGGGGAAAGCTGCTCACTTGGCTGCTTGTGCCCCAACAGAGAGATGAACTTGAAAAGTACCAAAAATTGATGACTCTTGCAGTAATGTTACCTCTTAATTTCTAAATTGCCTGCATGAGGTACAAAATAAAATTTTAATTGGATACTAGACTATATGGTGGGATAACTGGAAGCTGTCATTTTTAAGGCAAATTATTTCAGGAATGACTTAAGATCTTTAAGAGCCGTGCTGGTGGCTGGGCCGACATCTTTTGTCCAGTGAAGCTGATGAGCAAATCTGTGTGGGCTGGAGATGCACATGTTACACCACTCTGTAATCCTCTTCCAGCTTTTAACTATTCTTAGCTCAGGGATTTCCTGAGCTGGATGTGGTTTCCGTATATTTAGTAACCATTAATGGATTCTTTTTGTTTGTTTTCCCCACCCCCCACCAGTGAAGTTGCTCAGTTATCCTTTGAGTCCTTAAAACGTTGCAGCATTTACAACATGTTTTGTCTAGAATTTCCTATAGTTCTAGTGCCTGTTGTTTCAAGAAACACCATTTTATTTACCCTTTGTCATGGTTCTGCTAATTATTTAGCCCTTCTATGGAAGAGGCAACAGTGAGTCTGTCCACATTTGCTTATTTTCTCTTAAAGTAAGTTTTTTTAGGCTGTAGCTGCCTTGCTTGCTGAGTTGTTTTAATACAAAATTTATTCCACACCTCTTGCTCCTTTCCCCTGAGCCTTCTGGACTGTTGCTCCGTTGCTTTTGATGGCCAAGGGACCCAGAACTCAGGATGCAGGCAAAACATAGACTTATATAGTGGTGTGCTGCTGTTTTGTTCTGTTCCCTTCCTGCTGCTTGATTTCCTTTTTCAACTTCTGAGCAGCAGTTTGACGTTGGGGTAGTGTCAGAATTCCATGGGACTCTCTTGCTGCTGACACATCAGCTCAGAGCCCATTGTTTTGTTGGTGAAATCAAGATTGTTTTTCTCCCTGTATCACTTTAAAGCAATGTAAACTCTGAGAAGTCTATATATAGCAAGAAAAGTATTATTGGAGTTTGGGAGAAAGCCAAGTATTGTGTTTGAACAGCTTTAATCACCCAGTGACTTTATGTTTGATGTAGATAAATGTCTTAAGTACACGTAGTAAAAGTAGCTGAATTAATGACTTCAGTTCTTTTCAGATCTTGCTCTACAACTTAAAGCACATGGAAGAGGTGAAAATTGATCCTAATTATTCCTTTTATTTAACGAATCTGGGTTAAGTTGGGCAACGTTGGTTTTGTTCTGTGTGAGAAACAAATAGGTTACACTTCTACCCTGACTTTAGTGAGGTGGTTTTTTTTTTTTCCAGGAGGAATTGTTTTTTTCTTTTGAATCCCCATCCCATTGTTCAGATTGAAACAATGGAGAGGAAGAGAATCAGTGCATAAGTATAAAATTTTAGACTACTTACACCATTGCTGTGACTGAAGCAAAACAGGGAGATTCAATTCTAATTTTGTTTATAGCAGTTTCTTGGCTAGCACCTTTTTGGGGTATTTAGTGACAAGGAAGAGGATTAAAGTAGAATTTAACTTAAAAGTAGAATCAGGCTTGCATATCCTTTTTCTATAGAAACCCAGATGAAAACAGTCTGCATCTTGTTTTTAAAAGGTTTTGGAGATAAACTTTGATGTAGAGGTATTGATGGCCTTTATCCTCACTGGTGTTCTGTGGTTTTGGTAGCCAGGATATGAAATTTTAACATATTAGAATACCCTGAGGCACTGGGCATTTATAAGGTATTTACTCTGAGATTTTTTCATTGAGCCAGATAAGGAGGGCATTCAGGGTTTGTTTTGAACAGAAAATGTAATTCAGTTGTGTCCTGTCAGTTTTTCTATGGCATGGGTCACACATGGACATGCCTGGTTGAATGTTTATTTTGAGGGTTAGAATTTTTTTTGTTTGAAAATGTAAGTAGAATGGAACAGAGCTTTACCTGCAAAGCAAGTTCATATAACTTGTGTGGGAAGAAAAACGACTGTTTTGTCAGAAGCATCTTATTTCTGATGGCATTGTATGTGAGCTCAAAACAGAATATATAGACCATTCCTCGGGGAGATTATGATTGTCATGAGACTGTCATTGTATTATTAATTAAGCAGCTTTAGCTGCTTGAATGAGCTGTAGGACATTTATCTTCATTAAGCTGAAGAGAATCCAGTGCAGTAAATTAGATATCAAAGGAGCTCAATCTTGCTGCCTTTGCTGTCTCCTCCTCACTCATTTTTTTGCTAAGCAATATTAAAATAGTACTGGGGAAAAGATTTACCTGCAATAAAGAGACATATTTTTTGGGTTTGATGTAGTCCTAAATGGAAGGAAAAAAAAGAGAAATACACAGAACTAAGTCTGCTTTTGGGTTCTGCACTGAAAGCAGAATTTAAAATAATCTGTGTGCATTGAAGTAAGGCTTGCAGTGCTGTGGTAGAGGGGTCTGTGCTAAGCACTGTCCAAGCACCGAGTGAGAAGCTGATGCCAGCTGAGAATCTCACAAGTGAAGCCTTACAAGAGGTGAGAAAGATAAAATTCCAGTAAAGAAATGAAGACCAGGATCCTGCTGGTCCTCAGTGGCAGTAAACCTTCATTCTGTTGCCTGAGGACTTCTCCAGGTGACACAGCACACACACATCTTGTTTATGATGCCTTTTTCCTGACAAACACTGAACAGCAGTACCTCTCTGTGCCTGCTCATACTCAGGCAGAAACGTTTTAAGTGTCAGAAGAACAACTGTGTCTGTGCATCCTCTGAGACTGTTAACGTGGTGGGAAGAATAGGATGTATTTTGTATCATTATATGGTATTAAAAAAGTAATATGTGAGATAATGAGGAGAAAAAAGCCTTCAGGTGTGAATATACAGAAGAAGCTTCCTATCCATTTTCCCAAAAACTTGATGTACAGCTTGGTAATTAAACTACAAAAACCCAGAAAACAGGTTTGATTGTTTCTTGTGTCTCACTTCATTCCTCTCTTGCAAAAGCTCATCCATTGACTGTTGAATATGGGACATGTGGATTGCTCATTGTCACAGAGGCTCATCCTTGGAATTGGAATAGGGAGGTGTCAAACACATTGATGCTTTTATATCCTTAGCTGCTGTCTTATGAAAGTAACTTTTAAATTAATTTTTTTTTTAAAATCAAGACTGATGGTAATTTTCATAACTCTTTTCCTCCTTCCCTGATGGGCAGATGCTCCTGTGTGATGGTCTGTAATGGATTTGCTCCCCCACAGCAGTTCTAACTGGACAGAACAATTGTTCCCTGATGTTTCCAAGTGGCAGAAGACAAGTCAAATTATAGTTGAATCTGATTAGATGATTTAATAGCAACAAAATAGCATTATTTCTTACCTTTGCATAATTAGAAATCATAGTGCATAGTAACAGTTGATTCCATTGATTGTTCTGTTTTCTTTGGTACCGCAGAAGAAAATACTGAGATACCTGGAAAGTCAGTCTGTTGAAGAGAGAAATAAAGCTAAATTATCCTATTCTAACTAAAACTCTAACTGAAATTTAACTCTCCTCGATAGTTATTTACCAGTGGAAGAGTTGGGGGTGTGTAATTGTTTAACTTAGTCTAATAGAGAACATTGGACCCTAAAATTGGCAGCAGGTGTGATAGTTCTTGTGTTAAGCTGCGTATGACAGTAGGAGCAAATGGTGTAGGCTCAATCAGTGTATTCCTTGATTCTTTTGTCATGTATTTTTAAAAAATAAATCAATCATTATTCTTTCTTCTCTAGGTCACCTTTACGAAGAGGAAGTTTGGATTAATGAAGAAAGCCTATGAGTTGAGTGTGCTCTGTGACTGTGAAATAGCACTCATCATTTTTAACAGCTCTAACAAACTCTTTCAGTATGCCAGCACTGACATGGACAAAGTTCTACTCAAATACACAGAATACAACGAGCCCCATGAAAGCAGAACCAACTCAGATATCGTTGAGGTAACAATTTGAAAAGACACATCAGTCTTATCTCCTTAATAATTAAAATCTAGAGCAACATAGAGTGTTTTAACCAAAGATATTTTAACCAAATGTTTGAAAGTTCTTTAATTCCATGTTATAAAATGTGAACTACTGCTTTTAGTCTGGTTTCTCTAAGGCAATAACTTGTCTTTACAGCCATGTTGTTTTTCCATCTGCCCTCCACCCCCTGCCAGTTTCTGGGAAACATGTTTGATTTCAATCACATTTGGCAATGGAAAGAGAGGTGTGAAAAATGGTTGTTTTTCTGGGGAAGGAGGGGGAGAAATGTTCAGAGTTTTAATGGGGAGAAAAAATCGACTGAGTGGGAGAGGAAGGTCAGAAGAGTGCCTCAGCCTAACAGACAATTATATTGGCCCTTTTTCTCCTCTGAGCTAGTAGCCACTTTACCAGTCATGTATTGAACATGGATCAAATCAGCCACCATCTCTACTGCCCTTTATATAGCCAAGGAAAAAAAAAAAAGCCAAAAAAATAGAATATGTGGAATAAACGAACTTAATTAAATTTGTTGTCCAGTGACTGTCAATTAAAATAGCAGCAGAAGGACTGCAGTTTCTGCAGTAATAGAATAACATGAATATGTTTACTCCAAGGTATTGGTTTCATCTACTTTTATAATGCTTGAGCTTTAAATAGAAACTCTTTTCAGTACATAATTTCTAAATTAGGTGCAGTAGAATTCAAAGATTTTCTTGGCAATTGGAGCCTTGATGTTCTGTAACTGCATTTCAGAGCATGTCTCCAGTAGTCCTGTAAATAGACCAAAACAGGTGGCTGACTTAAAGGTTTCATTTAAATTCTGAAGTTGTCTTCTGAACAAATGCCTTGCTTTTTAGGAATGATTTCAGAATAATGATTAGCCTTGAATAGCTGAAGAGCCTATTGCCAAGGGGATCAGAGTACAGGGATGGTACTAGCTGATCTTGTACATGAGTGTGCAAGCAAAACATCAGCTTGACAAAACTGAGATACAGACAAACCCTTTATATTTCTTCCTGAGAAGATTCTCTGCTAATTTGTCAACTGTCTTTTATGATCAGAAAAAAACCCTCCCCAACTTCTGTCTTCAGCATTGAGTTCTAAAGAGAGGGATAATACAAGCCATGAAGAGTTGAAGGCTTAGTCACTGGATTAGCATAAATAAGGGATAGCCACTGGAGAGGAAGGGAAAACCTAATTCCTGCAGAATGAGCTTTTGATTGTGACAGACATGAATTTGAGACAGGGATGCAAGTTCAGCTGGGTTTTGTTCTGCATGCAGGGCCTCTTTGTGTTGTGACTCATGGTGATGGTGCTTCTTCACATCACGAGGACTAGGGAGCTCTTCCAGAATAATTCTGTGCAAGGCTGCTTTTTTGGGTTCTTCTTGGTGGGTTTTGTAACCAGGGTCAAGTGTTTGACCCCTGACAAGTACATTAGAAGTGCTCTTAGCATCCAAGGGCAGATGAGCTCTGGGGGAACATGCAAGGACTTATCTGCAGATTCTTTCTAATTTTCTTCTCTGGGTTCTTGGAATTCTGTGGAATTTGGGACTTTATTCCCATTTTTCAAATACATTGTAATTTAGGAATGCATCCTCCTATCTCTTCAGGTTAGCCCTGTGTGCTCTTCAGCCTGGTTGTGAAATATTTTTGGGTTTTTTCTTTTGGGTACCTGGAGTGTCAGATGTTTAGTGACATCACCAGCATTTTGGAAACAGGCTGAAAGAACAATGTAAAATGGCTTCTCTGTATTGTAATGATATTGAAATTCTATTTTAACAAATGAAAATTACTGCAGAAAAGCACCTAAAATCTGTCAAATTCATACTAAACTGAATTATAAGTAGTTCCATTTTATGGAGGTACAGCTGATGTATAGATCTTAGTTTAGTAATTCACTTACCTCCTTTAATGTGACAAATGACATTTATTGTGACATAGGCTCACTGTGGACCTATTCTGGACCCACTGTGGTCCTGATGAGCATGACAGGAGGGTGGGTTTTCCTGGGCTAGAAGGAAAGGAATTCCACACAGCTCAGAAGCTGGGTAAGGGAGGAAACAAATCTGCTGTTACTTATTTCTAGCCCTGGGTAGATGGCAATGTTGTAAATGATTAAGTGAAATCGATGAGACATCTTCCCCTTGTAGTTGTCTCCTGCTCAGTTTTGGCATAGGAATTGCTTTCATATGCCCAGAGCTTGGTGTCTTCTGTTGCTGCTGGAATGTTTGTGAAAACATAGTGGGAGGGAGAGCACTGGCATCTTAAATTAATATTAGAAATTTTTTTTGATGCATGCACTTGGGTCTTTCACTGAACATGTTATTGTAGATGGGAATGATCTGTTGCTGTCCTATACCTGCTCTTTTCTGAGGTTACTGGAGTGTAATGCTCTTGCACAGCATTGGTGGGCCATACAGAGGTATTGAAAAGAATGAAATTTTTATTCAGTATGTGCCTGGAATTCTTGAGATCAGGTATTTGATTTTACAAACCCATAATGGCACAGTTGCAGATTGTTACGCTGAAGTGCTGTCTGTGATTTGAAGGACTTGCTGTAGGTGTTAAAGCATTTGATGCTTTAATGTTCATGGACTTTTTTCCTGTAACAGATTATTCTTGACAAGTAATTACTTTTCCTGAAGAAAGAAGTATTTCTGCAGAGTAAAATGGGAAGAATTTCAGGTTTTATCAAGATTCTGTATCCATATGGTCAACAAAATGTTTTAATTTACAAAAGACAGTTTCAGACGTTGAGCATTCACCGGTTTTAAATCCAAAGGAAAAGAGGGAGATGAACAGGCACTTGTATATTTTTTTTAGTGCAGGATGTTAAGATTATTACAGGTTATTTACAATAAGATACCACTTCCATTTTGGGTCCTTCTGCCCCTCAGGAAGGCCTCAGAAAGCAGCAGTTGCACCGTTGTTCCCTCTCTCCCAGCCTCACTTCTCTGGGAGTCAAGGGCTGAAGATGGCTCTTGCTGCCTGTTTAGCTCAGCTTTTTTATCTTTTTTCCATGTTTTCATTTTCCTTGACTGATACAGTAAACCAGGGTTTATTTCACCTATACTTGGCCATGGTAGGTTTTGCTTGTTCCTCATCTCACCTCATCAGACTGAGGTGATTTGATTTTTAGGAGCCTGTGTAAAATGTGACCTACTTTCCCAGTTGGCATCTGTGCCCAGGAGAATTCCGGGTGGGTGTCAGTTAATGAGCCTCTCCTGTGCTCTGTAGTTTAATGCTGTTTTCAGTGTAGTGTAATGTGCTGAATAAGGCTTAGGTTATATCCCAGATATTGACAGCTGTCCTTGAAATAGGTAATGATCTGTAATAAAAATTGTAACTAGAAAGTACCAAAAAAATATCTCAAACTATGGCACGTAATTATTGCAATAATACATGCAATTATTGCAATCATACATGCATTCTTGTGGAAGGACTGCTCTGGTGTAAATTCCAGCACGTGATTTGGATGTTTGCATTAAATACCTTACCATGGGAATTGGTGACTGTGATGGGGAGTAACATTTGTGATGGCTTGGTGTAAGAGTGGTTTTGCCATAGTTCAGCCCAAGCAGGTAAATGACCCTGCTGCTGCTTTCAGCAGGGTCAACAAGCCAGTTTAATCTTCTGCTGTAATCAGCTCTTTTCTTGCATTAAAATACATTTAATCTCTGGCTTTTCACAAGATTTTAATAGAGCTGTTGCAGGAGCAGTGCACGTTCTGTAGTCAGGAACATGTCAGGGATCAGAGCTGGGATTGTTGGCTCCTGGCTCCGAGTGAGCACGGAGAGCTCAGCTGCACGTGGAGAGCCTGCAGCAGGAAGAAGCAGATGCATCTCCCCAGCCAGATGGAGCATATGCCAAGAGACAAGTGTAACAGTGTGGGGAGCATAAACAGAAAAGTTGGTGTTGAAACACTGTGTTTATAAACCAAAAGCTCTCTGGTTTTGTTTTTCATCCAGCTTTCTCCACCTCCCAGCATTGCTTCTTTTCCAGGCTGGGAATAACCAATGTGTATTTTGAACTGTTGTTGGTGTGTAGTAGTTTGTTTTGGTAGCACTTGAATTGGTTCATTGCTTCCTTTTTTTTTAATTTGGGTTGACTTCATATGAAAATGAAGATCTGGGAATTGTATCTAAATATATACTTGGATGCACACATACAAAATTAGATGAGAATGACCTTCAGTTAATTGATCTTATTTCCTTCCTTGGTGGATACCTGGTGTATCCGATCTAGATAAGGATTTGCAAAGCAATTTGGCCTTCTGTATTTTGCTGTTCAAAGCTACAAAGTAAAATGGCGGAAATTGGGTCAAATTCTTAAAAAATAGTTATTTCTTTGAAATGTTTTATAACACAAGCTACACGGTAAATTTTAAAATTCATTTTTAAGAAGAAAATGCCCTGCAACCAAGAAAATGAAAACTGATGCTGAATGTAGGTGACTAAAATCTCCAAACATACCTGAAATACCAGCTCAGCTTTACAGAGCTGTGAGGCTGCACCAGGAATGCTGATGGTTAAAGACACTCTGGAGATTGGAGGGAGGCTGACACTGTGATGTGTTAACATTGCTTTGCATTCCTGCGCGTTTGAGAGATGGAGAAATGCCAGAAGTGAGCAAGACCTGGGGGGAATAAAGAAAGAAAAACGCTTTGGGCTGCTAGAAGAACATGTATTGGTGTAATATTGTGTATTTTTGTAGTTCAAAACACTTGATTTGTTCTCCAAACACTGTGGGAATAAGTGGTGCACGTTTAAAAGAAGGAAGAAGCTTAAAAATTATTTTAGTGAAGGAAGGAAAAGACTTGGTAATCTGCCCATGATGCTGAGAAAATGTAGCCATTATTGGGCTTGATTTGCTAAATGATTATGTAAATGTAATTATACTGCATATAACATTTCAGATAATTTCAGATGGCACACAAATACCTTTGAGACGTTTTAAGGAGGTGATTGAGGAGGGAGGATTTATGTATGGTTAAGGACTGAAATTTTCTTTTAGCTTACCTTAAAAAGAGGGAAAGTGCTTGAAAACTGAAGTGGTCTGGAATGAGTCATCCAAAGCTTTTATATCTATGTATATATATATATATATATATGTACACACATATATTTGTGTGTCTGTGTGTAGTGGTTTGAATCTTCTTTTTTTCCTGGTAGAAGTGTTTGCTGTAAACCTGACTTACAAACAGCTTCTGCCTTGGGGTTTTAGTTCCCACTCTTGGTTTAGGAAAAAACAACTACCTTGAAAAACGTAAAATTTGGTCAAGGTAGCAAATATTATTTTCAATATTGTGGCAGAAGACAACTGTGCATTTTGTGCTGAACAGAACAGTTGCCGCTCATGATGGTGTCTTTGTCTCTTACTTCTCTCCCTTCCTCTTTTCAGTCTGGGAGATTAAATTCAACACTTAATTCCTACAGTATTTTTTTTTTGAGCTGTTTACTGTTATCATTAATTTTCCCACATCTTGTATTTGGGAATACTGTTTTACTCAACAATATTATTTTAATTCTTTAGCTCTGCTGAAATTGCTTTGGACATATAGATGAATAAGGTGCCTCTTAAATTTATTTATTGCAAAATGACAGAATATTGGTGACTCTAAGCAAGCTGACAGGACTGGCCAAAAGTTTTTGTTCTGAGTTAATGTTGTTTTGCATTCCTTTGTTGCTGATATATAAAGAATTTTCAGAAGTAGGATAGATTTAGTTTTTGGGTTTTTGGTTTTCTTTTTTTTTTTTTGAAGCAGCTTTGGTTTGCCTGCAAATAATCTAAAGCTGTACTTCCCTTGTATCTAATGCAGTGAATAAATTTAGTGGTTTAGGGTTAAGAATACATTATTTCTTCTACTTCTTTAAAACAGTGCCGGTGCTTTAAATTTACCATGCTCTGCTGGTATTCTGAATTTTGATGAATTCCAGATTTAGTCACTACTTAAAGCATATACATATTTGAAGTTTGTCTAGAATGCATCTTTTAATAGAATTTTCTAAAGTGTTGCTAATAATGACTGTACTAGGCTGCTGTATTGCCAGCAGTGATTTTATGGAGCTGCAGTGCTCTCTGTCCTATGCCAGCCCTGTCACAGTTACACCAATGACATGATTTTAGAGCTGTGAACTGAAATTTGCTGTGATGTTCTCATTTTTTAATAAACTACCAGAAAAAGCTGATCACTGAGCGATGAGTGGCAGCTGACTTGGCTGTGCATCATTACAATCTCAGATTGGATCGGATGCTCCTCTGGAGGCTGTGCTGCTTGGAGGGCCAGAATCCTAAATCCATGTCAAATAATAGTACAGAGCTTTTGTATCCTCTGTCTACCAAAAATCTCTGCAGCATCAGCCCTGCAATAGGCAGGATTGGATTCTCCTTTGTCTGAAACTTGGTTTTATTTCCCAGGTGTGCAAGTGATGTTTTTCCAACTGATTCTGCTCTGTGTTAGGAGAATATTTTTGTTTTTGAAATTTATAGGGCAGACACACAATGTCCAGTTCTCACACCCTCTGCTCAGGAAACATTTGTCAAAGATTCAGTTCTGGGTTTAGCTGTTCTGGAGACGTTGTGTTAAGTAGGATTGAAAATTGACTCCAAGAAAATCCGCAACAGCTCATTGCTTGTTAGTGCTGGAGTTCATGCAGGCAGTCACACAAAGACATAATTATTGTATGAACAAGTTCTTCAAGCTGTGCTGGTCTCGTGTATTCTGCAGCCCTTGTGTTGCTGCAGAATTTGGTGCTTTTGAAATTCTGTAGTGACAGAAAAGTATATTTTTACTTTGCGATTTCAAAGTGAGGACTGTGGCATCTGTTAATCAAGAGAGAGTGACTTTACACAAGCTGTGCATGGAAAGAATAGACCCAGAACAAAGCATCTCCTGCAACTACAGCGAGATAAAGGACTGTTCTTTCTGTGCTAGGCTTGGTTTCAGTGGAGACTTAATGCAATCCCATCTTTTGACTTCCAGGCTCAGGGGTGTGGTTGTGATTTCTGCCAGGGATTGACCACCCTGCAGGAGGGACAGCAGTGCTGCTGCTTGGTCATTGCTGTTCTCAGCCACTGCTTCAGCAGGAACTGCCCACAGGAGGGGAGGGTCATCTGCAGTGCCTCACTACTCCCTGCCTTCTGACCTCACCATCTCTCTGCTTTTAATGTGTTGCTTTTGAGTGATCTTCATGTTTGGGCCGTGAGCTGATGGTGCTGGTGCAGCAGAGGGCTCAGGGAGGCTGTGGCTGTTCACTGCCAGGGTTTTACTGCAGGAGCTCAGCACTCACCTGGACAAAACACTTCCCTTGGGAACTGCTCCTGCCCTGGTTTGGGGAGTAACTGCACCTGAGAGAAAACATTGGTGGTGGCAGTTCCTGTGCTGCAGACCTCTGAACATCCCAGCAGCCTGTGACATGTGACACATGTGACTGACATGTGACACACATGACATGAGGCACACATGTGACATGCCATTCTTTGCAATACTTGTACACATCCAGTTCTTTCAGTGACTTACCAGGGGGTTTTTTGTGCATCTTATGTCAGTGATGTGATATTTCACATGGGAGCCCTGTAATTCATAGTGTAGACCATGGAATGCTAAGCAAGTTAGTTAAATTGGCAGTAGGGTGAATTTTAAAATTTTATGTTTTACTAGAAATACTAGGTAATTTCAGCAGGAACTGAATCATACATTTTTGCTTAAAAACTCACAAATATTTTGGGAATGTTGTAAAGGTTTTGTAGATCAAAGCTGTTACAATGTCCCACTGTAAACTCTTTTGTAACTGTAACAAACTGGTCCCCTTTAAAGCCCTGCTCTTTCCTGCAAATAACTTAAAATTCAGTACATGCTGATTACAATGACTTTTTAAAAAGAAAAAAAAAAAATCAAACATTCCAGAACCAGTCTTTATCCAATGTTGACATGAATTACACGATAAAGCTTACTCAAATTTCAGTGTCCCTGATTCCTGTCCAGCCTTTTCTCTGCCTCTCAAGGTCCCACCTTTGGTTTCCCACCCCTTGTCACATTAAGTAAGGACAGTCTTCAAAGAGGTGCTTTGACTTTTGAATAATTTGCACTAAATGGAGGCTGTACAGGAAAAAAACGTGTTAAATGTATTGTATTGATGCTCAACTGAGAAGTTCTGTGTTTGAAACATGAATTGTGACATTATTAGAGCTGTGTTTGGAAGTTGCACATTCTCATTATTTTAGTTCAGTAAAAACTGCTTGTACCCTATTTCCTTATTTTTGAGGAGACTCTCTGCTTCCTGTTGTACCCACTGATCTCAGCTGGTGTTTTCAGATACCTGCTTTCACTTCTCTTATTCAGCTTGCTTATTTTTGGGGTATTTTTTGGTGGCAGTTCCATACAAATATTAAAGGTATTAGAGCTTGTTCTGGGAGATGAAACCAGTGCCCATAATCTTACATGTGAACAGTATTTTAACAATAGCATGAACCCTTGGAATCTACTAACCATTTTCTTTGGGAATGGTTGCCATTTGTGTTGTAATTACTGTTTTGATAGCACTAAGTTATCTTGAGTACCAAGACTCTGAAATAGTTCTGTTATCCCTTCCAATTTTAAAGCTGTAAAGAATTCAGGACAAGAAATATTTGTAATTGCAATACTACATGAGCAGGTAGACCTAAAGAACCCCATTCTTTTTATTAAATGAATTCTAATCAGAGTTAAGCCATTTTTTTTCTTGGCAAACTATGAGTAGGAGATAATATTTTTCCTAAAGAACTTCTGAAAGATTATGAAGGATATTATGCAGATGGATTGCTGCACTTGGAAACTTTTCATGTTCCATATGGCTTATCTGCAGTGCACTGTTGCTGAAAGGAGGTCTTCAGTCAGCTACTGCTGCTGCTGATTTATAATTTAACCATTGCAAGTACATGAAGATCTGTGTTTGGGAGGCTGTGTGTTGTTGTTTGGACAAGGACTGAAATAAAGCATTAGTGTACCATGAAATATCTCTTTGAATGTTCTAACATAGAACTGGCTTTTGCTCCATTTTATCATTAATTTTGTTTATTTGCAAAATTATAGTCCCTGAAAGGACTATAAAATGTATTTAATTTATATGCTAAGGAGTAATTTTTACTTCTTAAAGATGAATATCAGTCTATTTTGTCTTTGTTTTTTAATAAAAAGATTGAAAAAGATCCAGTTAAACTGGGACTTTAGTACTCTTTAATGGGAAAATCTAGTTGATGGTTCTTTCTATAAAACAGGTAAAATGCAAAGCTGCTCAGTGATATAAAATTTAGTAATCTACTGAGTTGGATAGAAAGTGAAACAAAGACAAATGCATCAAAAATTGGACTTTGAGAGCTTGACTAAGCTGTCACTGTGGAAACAACATTATCAGTGCTAATGGATTACTAATCATTTTAAGTCTCAAGGAGTTCATTTAGGACCAAGCAATCCAGCTTGTTTGTAGGTCAGTAACTGCTTTATAAAGTCCATGGTTCACAGATAGTGTTTCTCTAAAACCACAAATACAAGCATGCAGCCCCTTTCCCACACCTTCTAGTCCAGAGCTGTGTAATATTCTGGGGGTGAAGAGTGCATTTTGTAGCCGGTAAAGTTCTAATTCTTTAGTAATTTTTTGTGGTTATCTACTTAAAATAATGTTTCACAGCAAAGATGCTTCAGGCTAGAATTTAAGCTTCATGCCATATCAAGTCTAAAAACCTTTTGTATGTGTTATTTTATATAAATGAGAGTTTGAATCCTGAGTGCCATCTTTATCATATCTGAGAGGAATTTGACAGCTAGCTTTCATGTTTAACAAGCCAGGGATACATGTTAAAATTTGCCAGATACTGGAAGTGGTCCAACATTTGAAACAAGATGGTGTCTTTTCTTAGAGTGGTTTATAAGCAAGGACACTGATAAAATTTCAAATCATGAACATTTTTCATCTGTAAATGCCAAATACCTTTTTCTAAAACTGAACACAGAGCATTGCTAAAATGGCTCTTCTTTTTCTTTGTATTTTATGGATAATGCCAGGCAGGCTTAGAAGTTTTTTATTTGTAAAACCCTGGAATAAGTCATTAACCCTAAACCTTCTTTTTTTTTTTTTTTTTCTAGAGCAAACTATAATATTTGACCAAGAAATGCAATAGCTGTAACAAACTTCAAGTACTGCACTCAGAATTTTTCATGTCCGTGTGTTTTTGCATAATGTCAATTATTTACTTTTCAAATATTACTACTAATTGAGCACAAGTATGGAAAATATTATTTAAGTAAGCTGAAAGTAGAGTATGTCAATAGTTCAGATTTTCTTTAGCATGCAGTATTATGTTGGGGAGCCTGCCAGAAAGATTGGGAAGGTCTTGTTCTTTAAGAAGTTAAGCTCTCCAAGTTGCTTAGCTCATGGAAATGTCTGTCATAATCTAATTTGGCCTCCTGTGCGTTTCAGGGAAGTTTTGAAAGCTGGGCACCACTCCTTCCCTGAGCTGGTTTGGGATGGATGTGTTTGTGGCTATAATTAGAACGTGAAATTTGAACTGATAGCGTGGCAAAATGTAATTGAAAATGTGTCAGGGATACTGAAAGGAATAGTGTTAGGGCTAAGTGTAAGTAGCCTCCCAATTCAAAGGACAGGGAAACAGCTTCATAAGGAAATTTGCAGATGCTTCACTGGTTGAAGTTGAGAATATTAATAGAGCTTGAGGAAAATACATCAGTTTTGTAAACATCACATAAAACAATGCACTACATCTGTCTGTGGAAAAAGAAATTTCAGCCTACAGAAATAATGTTGATGAGCCTAAATAGACAAAACACCGTTACTGAGTTGATTTATCTGGTTTTTCTCTGGCTGTTCTCGTTTGATGTTTATGCTGCACTGGGGATTCACTCCTGCTTGGATTTTAGACAGTGGTAAATTCATGTACCCAGCACTGTGGGGTCAAGGTCTGACTCTGCAGAGATGTGTTGTTAATTTAGAGAAAAGAAACAACAATGATGATGCTTCTGTAGCCAAACTGACCCGCAGGAAGTTAAAAACTAAAAATAGCTTTTGGTGACTAAGAATACTCCTCGGGTGCTTGAATATGTTTTATACATAATTGGGGAGACATAACGGTATCTAAAGGATGAGACACCTTACTATTGTTCAGGCTGATGAAAGTGGAATATTTTCTGTTATAAAAGAAGAGAAAAACTGTCAGGTTTTAGGCTCAGCTTCTTGGCAATGATATGTATCAGGAAGCAAATAATAAAACAATTGTCCTGCTTTCAGCAGGACGTTCTCATGTAAAGCCTGTGGTGATCCATGTGGTCCTTGTCTGCTGTGGGAAGGGAGCTGAGCTGCAGCAAAGGAATATGCCCTGTTTTGTCTCACTGATCTTTCATGTATTAGGAAAGAAAACTGGGTGGGAATCTGGTGCTGTGAGTGCTTTATTTGTCCTTTATTTGGTTTTGTGACTATCACAGAAAAAAAAGGTGTGGCTTTTCATGTAGGATGTGATTATTGGTGGTGGCTGAGGTTTGCTGCTGCCAGCGAGGCTGAGCCTCCTCTGTATCTGTGGTGCTCAGCCCACATGTTGGCAACCCACCTATTCCTGCTACAGCTGAGGATAAAGCAGCAAAAATAAGTGAAAGAAGGAATGGACAAGAATTTTTTGCCATTTTAGTGAGAAAAAAATGCTCTCCACTATTGCATGGCATCTCCAGAGCATCAGGAAATTTTAATAATTTATCCTTTGATATCCATGGTGGAGGTGCCTACCAGAGCAGCAGTAGTACTTAGCAGTACTAGTAGGGCTTTGCCATTACTTCAGGCCTGTGGAATATTTACACTTTAAAAAGTTAGGATATTTAAAACATACTTACTCTAAATTTGTGCAGCTTTGCAGCTTTTCCGTGCTCTGATTGCAAGAGCAGAAGCAGAACTAGCCACAGGATTTAAGTGAAAGGTTTGCCTTTTCCAAAGGAACTCACTTTTCATTTCACTCTTAGTCAAATTTTGGACGTGGTTTTCCCAATGATTTGGGATGAAATACCAACAAAAATCCTCTCTGGCCAGCTCCAATAGTAAGTGCAAAAATAGAGCTGTTAACATGATACATGGTAGCTTTGAGAGCAACAACCATTTCCTTTTTGTGTAATATTACAAGAAACCAAACACTGAGTGTTTTGAATGACCTGACACGTTTTTTACACTTCATAACACTTTTTACACATGAGGTCATCCTACATTCTTGCTTTAAGGCAGAAAAATATCATTTCCTGATGTGACAATGAACATAATCAAGTTCTTTTACAGTTCTGCCAGGGCTGGTAAGGAGCCCAGATCACAATATCAGAAGTCTTGGCTTTCTAACCAAACTCACTGATCAGAGCACAAAACACACTGATTGTGCTCCTTAATCACAGCAACATGTCCTTTTCAGTGGGATATAAAGCCCAGGGTCTGATGGGAGGGGGCCAGTGGGGGGTTGTCACTTTGTCTCTGGAAGCAGTGACCCATCTGTGATTATTGGGTCAGAGTTCCTGGTTCCCAGAGCTGCCCTGAGCAGTGTCAGCAGCCCCTGGGAGCCGTGCAGGAGCTGGAACGAGCCTGGGGAGGGTGGTGGCTTCATCTCCCACTGTGGGGGCTCAGCAGGCTTCAGCCTCCTGCCTTCTATGTGTCCCTGCTGGATTTTGTGGAAGGAAGCTTGTGCTAGGATAATTACACTGAGATGGGTGAATATCAGCTCTGCTTCCTCAAGGATCAAACAATAAAAGACTTTATTGTGCTTTTATACTCTTTGGTATTTGTATTATCGGTTTCAGTAAAATTTATATTGAATTGTAGAGAGAAGCCAATTATTCCTTTCTGTTGTTGTTTTGCAAGAAGCCCTTCTTCTGTTCCTTAGATACTTCTTGCCAAGGCATGATTATTTTCTTAAATTAGCAAAATGCTAATTTTAATTGCAAAGTGCAATTAAAAACTACTTTGCATATGTGTGGGGAAGTTCAGGAAAAATATTGGGGCTCTTGTACCATGTGCTTGACTGCAATATTTAAACTAGTCATCACTGGTCCAACCATGCTCATACAGTGTTTTCTAAGCTCTGCCATTCAAATCAAAATAAATCAATACTAGGGACTAATAGTGGGACAGAAGCAGTTTACAGCTCCTGGGTCATTCTGTAATATCAAGATGACCAGAGCTGCCTGGAACACTCGTGTAGTGACTTGGTGTGTTATGTAACTGTATTGTTGTATTTCCTTCATTTTAAAAAGAAAATATTTCACACCTGCATTGGTTCCTTGTAAATACTTAACATTATTAGAACCAGTGTTTTTCTCTCATCAGTTAGTGCAGTCTGAGATCAAAGCTGCACAATCTCAGTTACTGGGGCACAATACAGTGTGTTGGCAAACACGTTGGAACAATTTCCAGTAATTTTGGCTAAGTCTTAGAGGAAGTGGAAAGTAACACAGATTTACTGAAAGGGCTACGCATTCCCTTACATGATCTGGAAAACAGGACTTCACACCAGAAGGTAATTGCAGTGAGCATCCAATAACAAAACCTGAAATTTAATGTTCTTTTCCGCTCTTCCCGTGGTAAGAGAAAAATATGCTTATATCTATTAGTCTTCACTGCAAATACTATGATTTTGTCCTAAAAAGCTTGTGTATCACAGCAGAGAAGTAAAACTCTCTTGTGTTACACAGATTACTTGGTCTCACCAAATGGCATCTTTTCTTCTGACCAACCTCAGAGTTAATAACATTTTGAGCTCTGTGATAGCATCTTGGAAATCGCTCAGAGAGCCGATTTATTTACATTATTTGGAGAAACAAGAAATTTTAGCGCTGGAGAATCTCGAGGGCGGAGCCAGCCCTTGTTTGTGGAGTTTGGCTTCCTTGTGTCCCCACGGGGCTGTTCCCAGGTTCCCGGGGCCGTGTCCCTCCCTGTTTTCCCTGCAGCAGGGCCTGGGCTGTGGTTGGGTTCTGGTTCTGGTTGTGGCTGTGGCTGTGGCAGGGCTGGCTCCCCTCAGCTGTGCCTGCCTGTGCGAACAGCTCGCAGCATTCCGTGGGCAGCCCTGGCCACGGAGCAGGAATGTTTTACTATTGTGTTACTGGGCACTGATAAAAGTTCGCTGGCTTTTTATGGTCAGGTCCTCCAAGTGGCACTTGGTGTTTTGGTGATAAGGAGGCAGAGCTCTGGCTGTTGGACCCAGCCTTATTATCTGTGACAGGGAACTGTGGCTGAAATCCCTCCACAATGACAGGAACCCCATCTGGAGTGACGGTTTCCAGAGCCTGAAACGGGAGATACTGAGGCATTTTCCTTCCTCATGAGTCAAAGCAGAGTTAACCCCATTGTTAGCAAAAATGACATGCAGTCACCGAGAGGAAGGAGGCTTTTTTGTATTTAAATCTCTTCCTTTTTGTTTAAATCAGAGGATAATTTTCAGACCGTTCGGGGAGATGAACTGGCAGCATTACGCTTAAAAGCTTTCACTAGATTGCTTTAGACTATTGAAAGGAGCTCTGCTGAAACTCCCTTGCTGCAAGACTTCAATTGCCTCAGCGTGTTTATCCCAGGAGCTGCACTCTGTGTGTGCATGTCTTGCAAGCCCTTTCTTTGCAGAGCCCCAGTGCAGCTCTGTAATCGTGTCCCGGGCAGCGCGCGCTGACGCCGAGCGCACATAAAGACATTTGGGTTCTATTTCCAGAGCGCCCTGGGCTGCAGGGGTTAAGTGTAATCCCGATTACACAGCGTTAACATTTTCCCTGCTGATATCAAAGTGGAGCAGACTGGCAGGCTGACTTGTTAGGAAGGGCTGTGAGAGGGATAACAGGCTCCGACCTTGAGAGGCCGAGAGCCGGCCCTTGTATGGCCAAGTGCATTTACGTGTCCAGCTGATTGGCTGGAGGAGCGGCATCGGAGCCGTGACAGGTGCTGGAGGAACCTACACCTGTTTTCCCCATATGCTGATTTAGTGATTACATTTTTGTGGGAGTTCCAGATACTGTGTGGGATACGCAGAGCAAGCCAGGAAACTTGAGAAGGAATTGCAGCTTATGGTGAACTGTGATATTAAAGAATTTCAGGCGGCGAATTGGATTTTCAATTCCTGTTTTCAAACTGCTGTAGAAATAAGCAGGATTTTGCATATATATGAATAGTGAGGAAGTCGTGTCTACTTTTTATTGTACTAAAAATCAGTTGACAGTAAAAAAATGCTGGTGAATACTATGAGCTAAAATATTTTGTTTTGTAAATCAGAATTTCAGTGCGTAATGAAAATTGCTTCTATAGGAAAACATGGGGTTTTTTATGGTGCTGGAAACGTCAGCTTGCAGATTTGTGATCTTTAGGGATTTGAATGTAAAATTCATGGAATATAGATAATTTCTGACAAAAAGGAAACACACAACTCCCTCGTGCCTGTATAGTCCTACTGCTGCTTTATGTACAGATAACATATATCTGTTTAAAATTTTTATTCCTTTCCTTTTGAATTTTTTTCAAAAAAACATTAAAGATTTTTCCACAGGTAATGTGTTAAATATTGTTTTGTTATAAATTAGAGCGTGCAGAAAAAAAATTCTGATTGTGTAATAGGATGAAAAAGAAAAACAAGAAATACAAATATATCTTGTTATTTGGTCATGAGACCTGTAGTTTCACATCCTTTCTTTAATGGCTGGATTGTAGACAAGCTTGCTTTTTTTTTTTTTCCAGGGGATGTTGTGAGTTCTCCATCAGAAAACAGGAAGTAGCTCCATAAAGTTAGTCTGAAGGACTCTGAAAAAGCTTATATTTAGCAAACTAAGTCATTTTAGAGAGGGATTATGTAATTTCTTTTTTGCAGTTCTTGTTATCGTACAGGATGACAGAAGCGCAGGAAGATCCTGTCTATCAATTACTGAGACTGAGTGTTACGGATATTAATGTCCTGCAGTTATTTAACTGGATCACAATTTTTAACCACTGTATATATCAGAATATAACTGTATGCTCTCTAAAATGTGAATATTAAAATTTGGATGCTAAAATCAATTCATTAACGAATGAGTAAATTGGCTTTTAATTACCAGTGAATATTTTGCCACAGGCTTGAATGTTCTTTGTCAGGCAGCTTCACTCCATCAGCCAATGTCTAAAAACGATTTTGCATGCAATGCTGGGGAGATGAAGTATTTGTAAGGGGAATTTACCTGTGAGATGGCACCTGGGTGAACCTTTTCTCTTTGTGTACTTTGCCACTATCTTGAAAGTCTGATTCTGTCTGTTGCACAGTGAGTTTTGTCTGTGAAAGTTTAATGTAGTTTCAGGGGCTCTGAATGATTCAGTAGTGTACAAAACTTCTTGGCAAGTTAGTATGATTTGTATGTGAATTTTCCAATTGTATTTCAGACCTTAAGAAAGAAAGGCCTTAATGGTTGTGAGAGCCCAGATGCTGACGATTACTTTGAGCACAGTCCACTATCGGAGGACAGATTCAGCAAACTAAATGAAGATAGTGATTTTATTTTCAAGCGAGGCCCTGTAAGTACTTTTATTTTATCTCTACTTTTTATTTGTTGATCCTTTTTATTAACTTCATTATTTAGGCTCTGAACAAGAAGGAACACAGAGGGTGCGACAGCCCGGACCCTGACACTTCATATGTGCTCACGCCACATACAGAAGAAAAATATAAAAAAATTAATGAAGAGTTTGATAATATGATGCGGAATCATAAAATCGCAGTGAGTACTAAAGTATGGTTTGTGCTTCTCTTACATGCATGAGAATTTTCATGGTGTTTGCTTAGCACTGAAAACCACTTCAAAGACAAGAGGATGTAATGGCTTAGGAAGGGAAGAGCACTTCTAAGGAAAAATGAGATTGTGATACCTGGTCTTACTAAAATGTATTTTATTGTAAAGAATAAGAAGAATCATCTCTAGCTTTGGTTTTACACTCCCAGTTTTTCATACCTTTGGAACACAAGACAACATTTCAAAATTTCAGGAGCCTACTGCATTACCTAATCCTACCTAAAATATATTTACCAAGATAGGCTTTTGTTGTGGGATGTAGGATCATTTATTTACATCTTGTAGGTCTTCATCTGTTTGGTGATCAAGATTTTACAGTATGTGACAAGCAGGCAAATAGAATTGGATTAATTTTGTCATCTAACCAGTAGAATTTATGTTGCCCAAGTCTGGATATAGAAAGTTATTTAGATATTTAAAATCAAGGCTGCTGCACAATGAGAGCCTCAGAAGATTGCCCCTGCTGAAATTCCAGCAGATACTTCCTTGGACTCTGAAAGATATTTGGATATTTTCTCCCAAGTGCCAATCCAATGTGCAACCATAAGTCACTTGGCTCCAGAGCTTCAGTTTGGGGATAAAAGGAGTGGAAATGTTGCATGTTTTTTGTGGAGGTGTTCATGGTGACATTTAGTTTCCACCTACAAAAAACAGTTAGTGTTGAGAATTACTAAGTATTTTCTAAGAAAACTAATGCAGGGCTCTGCTACAGCCTTAGAATATTTTAAGAATGCAAATCTTGTAGCAGTTAAAGGATATGGACTGGGTGGGTTAATCTGTACAGACCCTGGGGCACTTGAGTAGTGTCTCCAAATGACTGCTGATATTGGAAATCATTTCATCGTTCAGAGCATGAGAGATCTCTGGGGACTGAGCAGCAAACTGACAGGATACCCAGCATCACTTCTGTTAGCACTTTATGCTTGGATAAACCCAATGTATTTTGGGTTTTCTTTGTTTTGAAGATTTTGATATCCAGCATTTCGGTGTTCAGGCCTCATCTCTCAATATGTTACAGCTGAATGGGCGAACAACCTAAAAGTGTGTGTGGACATCAGGGTAAATAAAAAGGGCAACATTATGTTTTAGCTCTGCAGCTCTGTATTTGTAACTCAAATTTGACCAATTATGTTTGTTTCCAGTACTTGTGGGGCTGTATAAGAACACAGTTTCTCTTGTTCTCCAGCCCTCATTGCTGTCAAAGGATAGGAATGAGGCAAAGCGTGAAGAATTCGCTCGTAACCAAATGAGCACCATAGATGGGCAGAGACAGCCTTTATTGTAAGGTGTGGGGGGGGCTGTCACTTATTGGTTCTGTATTGAGAAACCTACAGAAAAAAAGTCCCAGCTGTTACCTCCTAGCAGTGTGTTCAGCATACTTTCAGGTATTTCCAGTTTAATTTGAGCTGCTTGACAGTGTGCTGTGTAAAAACACCCTGGTTTTGGTAGATACTGAGTAGTTTCCCCTGAAAAAAAGCACCAGTAGGGCTTGTCATTGGTTAGATACTGTGAATGATTTGTTAGCTTTGTGTTGTTCTGCTTCATTACTTTTTCCTTCCATCTGTGCCAAAAATTGATGATTATTCTTAGAATGCTTTGGTAGGGACATTGTTGTTGGCTCTCACTAGTAAGAGATTTTGTTTCTTGTAGAGAATATATTCTGCTCTTTTAATTAATATAGTTATTGCTACATTTCTTGTTTATCTAACTTTTCATGCAGAAGTATAATTTGAAGTGATTCTTAAGCTACACATGATGAAATTGCATTTTTTAAAGTGTACTTGCCAGGTCATGTGTGTTGGTCATCTGCCTTTGACCTCTTAATCACAACTATCATCTCTCTATTCTGTCAATAAATACTACCGGGTTTTGCTCTTAAATTGTACCTGTCATGGTTTTGTTTCCAGTAATTATGAGAGTTGTGAAAAAAACAGTCGCTTTTGTTTCAGAAACCCATCACTGTCAAAGGATAGGAATGAGACAAAGGCCAAAGAAGTTAGTCATGACCAAATGAGTACCATAGATGGGCAGGCAGCTCAGCTTTTGATTCAATAGCTGTTGAATAACAAACATATATACTGCAGAAAAACAGTTGTCTTTTAAATAATGCTGTAAAAACTAGAATTTAAAAAATCAGATTTGCAAAAAAGATGGAGTGGTTATTCAAGCAGGGGTATGGGGAACCTGAAATGTTTGAATTAAAATTATTGAACTTTGTGATTTTCTAAAGATCTGTTTATTTTTTCAGTCTGTTGAAAAACAAAGTCTTAGAGATTAATAGCAATATATTGGCAAAGTTATTATTAGAAAATGTTATTACTAACTTATTCTTTTTTTGTGTGATAACTGTTTGTAACGTGCATGTTTATTCTTACATTTTGAAGGTACAACAATTCACTGATTCGTAGACATGTTTAGCTTGTCATTGCTTTGTAATAATCCAAATTAACTGTTAAATTTGTTGTATTTATGAGCTTGTGAATTCATATGAATACTTCCAGTTTTCTCTGTTTGAACTTTACATATTTGAGAAGTTTGAGTAATTCTTTGGAACTGTTATTATGTGATGTATAAGAATATAACACCATATTTTACAACAAATGGATGTTTTAAAACTGTATGCTTACTAGAGTTTAAAAACTAACAGAATTAACTTTAATAAAAACCAACAAAGTGCTGTAACTGAGAATTGCTCTGCAAGCACAGTCGATGCTAACAGCGTTGTCTTGTTCCTCGTCTGTCTCCCGCAGCCCGGCTTGCCTGCCCAGAACTTCTCCATGTCGGTGACGGTTCCAGTGTCCAATCCCAACACTTTAACCTACAGCAACCCAGGGAGCTCC
The DNA here is from genome assembly GCF_009819885.2 of Catharus ustulatus. Lineage (NCBI taxonomy): Eukaryota > Metazoa > Chordata > Aves > Passeriformes > Turdidae > Catharus > Catharus ustulatus. The sequence continues at coordinate 18,052,197 of NC_046232.1, forward strand.
CTGGTGTCCCCATCCCTGGCTGCCAGCTCCTCGCTCACGGACACCACCATGCTGTCCCCACCCCAGAGCGCCCTGCACCGCAACGTGTCCCCTGGGGCACCGCAGAGACCGCCCAGCGCCGGCAACGCAGGTGAGCTCTGCTGCTGCTGCTGCCCCTTCCTTCCAGCCCAGCATCTGCTGGCAGAACCCACCTAAACCCTCCCAAGGAACAGGTTCTCAGTGCTTTCAGTGCACTTGCACGGCTAAAACTTTGATGTACAGAATTACACAGTATTAATCAGGCAAGTCAGTTTAATGCTCTGGCTTATTTTGATTAGGTGGAATGCTGGGGACAACTGATCTCTCAGTGCCAAATGGAGCTGGTACCAGTCCAGTGGGTAAGTGCAGTATCATGTATTTGTTATAAAAAATAATCTTGTGGTTTCAGTTTCTCAGTTATTCAAAAGCAATTTTTTATTTTGACTGTTTGGAAAAAGTGGCTGTGGAAGAACAAAGGTCGTAATTTTTTCAGCTGCACTGCTATTGTCAACTTTTCTAAATTATTATCAGGAATTTGCCCTTTCCACTTCAGTAATATTTGCTTTTTTTTAGTGGTTTTCAGTAGCAGCGTGCTGCTGCTTTTGTGTTTCTCTGCAGGTATAATTACAGCATTCTAAATACATCTTATGTTTGCCAAATCTTAACTATTGCACTAAAGGCAACTCAGCTCAGTTCTCAACTTCAGTATTTGCAGGACCTTGATGTTTGATGCTGGTTGTGGTGCCAATCAGAATGAAGCAAATACAGACTGTATTGTTTGTATTGCCATGTGTATCTTGCTAATCATTTTCTAGCAATTACATGAAGAAAGCAATGAATCTTGGAAAGTGATAGCTAGGATCTGTCTTAGTTTTGGATGATGATCACAATTTCTTCTGAAAACAAATTAGAGATCTTGCCAAAAATCAAATCCACAGTATTTTTTGACCTTCAGTAAAAATACATGATAGCACTTTTTAATTTCAATAATATTTTGTCTCCCCTAAACAAAATTTAGCCCTCTGATAGAGGGGCAGGCAGCCACTGAAATGTGTCGTGCCACAGACAGACAAAATAAATGACAGCTCACCCACTTTGGTCACATTCCTGCTGTGCCACTGGAAGTCGTGCTGGCTGAAGGTCAGTTTTGCAAACACACCCAACTCCCCTTGGGAAGTGTTCATAGCCTGGAATTAGAGAAGCAACTGTTGACCTTTCAGTGTTTGCCCACTGGCTACTTAGTGTGGCAGCTGGGAAAAAGTTCTTTGAACATCAAGTCAGGCAATTGAACTGATGAATAAAAAATGCTGCAGTGTTCTTCCAAGGCTGAAAGCACAGGATTGACTTTCCACTCTTTATCCATTCCTTGGCTATGTGCAGCAAAGGTATGAAATATTAAAGAGTGGTTTCCATCAGGTAAGCAAGATTTTAAATGGAGGAAACTTCCTCAGTTGATAAAAGATGGCTATTTTTAGAAACTGTAGAGGTCAGATGTTGATTTCCATAGAATTTTTCAAGTCAGACTAAATAAGTTTATTATCAGGCTGTTTCAGGCCTCTTTTCCCAAAAATCAGGCTTTATTAAGAGCAACTTCAGATTTAAGACTCCTTCCTTCAATAAGCAAATAAAGCAGTGGTTACAGTGCATTCTGTAGGGTATCAAACTCTAGAAATGCCCAGTTACAGCAGCTTGGGGAGCATATTTAATGCAGTAAAATGTTTTCCTCCTTGCATTTATTAATAGTTTATGTAAAAAGTCAAAATGCATCACTTATCTCTTACTTTGCAGAACATCACACCCAAGATGTTATACATATACCCACTCACTTCTAGAAAGGTTTGTCATGCAAGTGAGAGTTGTGACTGTACAAGAACAGGGGGACATCTTTAAGTACCTCTAGTGAGGCTCAAATACCTGGTTAACACCAGAATGCTAAATCAGAGGGGTACCCAGAGTTGTCAGACCTCCACTTGCTGCAAGTTATGGTATAAAAACTTTGTAACTACTGACAGGTGCACAGGAACCTTCTCAGTTACAGCCACAATCAAGAAATCGTACGTAACCAGATTGACTAAATCTGCTGTCAACTTGAGCTTGACAGCTGCTCTTGAAATGTATCTCATGTTAATTATGTCTGCAGACAATAATGGTTTTAGTTTCTTGCTGCATTTATTGTAGAATTCGCTTTTAAAAAGTCTTATTTTCTTCTTTTAGCTTCCAGGTTTTTTTTTTAAACTTCTCAGGAATGGAGAATTCTCCTATGGATGTAGTGAAAGGTCACGTGCCAAATTTGCAGCTCACAATTTATAGGAGTGATGTCAGAGGTAAAGATGGGGAGTACTGGCATATCCATATTCACAGATATTTTCTTATAAATAAATGAAGGAAAAACCCATCTTCTTCAATATTATGAAGTACTTGTGCATCTGAGATTTTGTTCTCATTTCCTTGAAAGACACTTACATGCCTTTATCTCTTAGTAACAAGCAAGTAAAGGTTATCTTGCTTATTTGGGACCCAGTTCAAACAAAGATGTTGCATAAAATGGCTCATATTGAGTTCACATGAGTTTTTTTTCTCGAGTCCTGTGTAACTTGATTGGAATGGAAATGATTTGCTTTAGCAGTCAATCTGCCAACTTAACAGTTTTTCTGTGGAAAATAACTTTGAGTAAAAATATCTGCGTGTTGTAGCAAAGATTGGTAGGTGGTTTTTTATATCCAGAACAGAAAATTTTGTGATCACTTTATAATACTGAGAGCTTACTTCACATGCAGCTGTCATAACTCTGAAAAAGCATTTTCATTTTGTAATATTTTTAAAATTCTACCCACCACATAAAAAACATTTGCTGAAAATTTTTACTTGGCAAATATACCAGTTTTGAGAGGGGAAGAAATGTCCAGCATTATAATGGAGTTTGCTCTAGAGCTAATTTATTTTTTCTGTTAATTAGATCAAATGTTTCTGAGCTGGAACATTGATGATCTTGTTGCTTCTGGTCAATGTTAAACCCTGTTCAATTTGTGATGGGCATCAAACGTGCTCCAGGAGTCTCTCATCACCAGGGAGTGGAGAACACTTCAGGCAGAGCAGAGCCTCACATGCCCAGATACAGGGGACACTTTCTTTGTCTTAGGGATGGATGGATGGATGGATGATGGATGGATGGATGACATTCCAGTTTGCCATGGAATGTGTGCAGTGCTGTGTTGCAGCAGATTGGTATCAACCCCTGAATCATGCACAGGTCACCAGTGAAATGCACTTGCAGTCACCTTGTGCCATCCTTGAGGACTCAGAATCAGAAAAGCTCAGAAGTGCCACCACAGCTACTCAGTCTCTGCCTTTTCTTCCACACCTTTCATATGTGGTGTTGAGCCAGAGGACCTGAGCTGGTTTTCATTGCCAAGGCTGCATGAAAACCATTAACCTTGAGACCTAAGTTCTTCTTAGTCCCAGGGAATTCTTAAGGAATTTTTGGAAGTGGAGGCTGTTGATGATTTCACAAAGACACAGTATTTTCTGTCTGTATATTTCTGTGTCAGTGAAATAGCCCTTCTGGTCAATAATGCAGATTATGGACATGGTGATCTTTTGGAAAAGAAGAAGGAAAGAAGAAAAATTGTCTTTCCTCTCACATTTTTACTATCAGGAGAATGGATAACACAGACGTAGTCTGCTTGGGTACTGCATTTCTCCTCTTTGTTCCAGAGCTGTATCTTCTCTAATGTCCTCACTAATCTTCAGCTTCTAAGAATGTGAAATAACCTCAGGAATACTGATTTTCTTTGGAGCAGAACTGAAGGGTGTATCTGCTGGAAAAGCTGTGTCTTGGATGAATACTAAGAGTCAAATCTAGATCATGTGTGGTCTTTTATCCTGGCCCGAGGAGGGATTTTGCAGAGGTGCCACTGACAGCTTGCACACACCTGTAAAGTGCTTGGAGTTGCCAGAAAGGGATCAAGACAGAACTGTGAATAGCCACACCTGTAAATGGTTCCCTTTGTCTTGAGGGCTTGGCTCATGTGTGTGAGGATAAAAGAATCTCTGAGCTTGGTTTCGCACAAGTCTGAATTTGCTGCAATCTGGAGTGCACCAGAGGCTTCAATAACAGCAAGGCTCTCTGTGCACACCTTTCCAGTTGTGTTTGGTTTGTGAAATGAGAAACACCCCAGCAGGAGTATCCAACTGACTCCTGAAAAACACCTCTTGCATTGATGCCATCAGCCTCTTCCTTAAGAAAGCAACTTTCTTCTGCCTCTACCCCACTCTGACATTTCCATCATGTCCTCTTGCATCAGCTACAAGCCTTGGCCCTGTGAGAGAGCACCTTGGGAAAGCAGCTGTAAATAAACCCTGAGCAGTTCCTACTTCAGGCTGTGCACTCCTGGTGGTTTCAGGTCTGTGCTTCCTGTGCAGTGACAGGGAGGATCAGTCCCAGGTAGTGTTTCCCCAGTCAGAACTCCTCACTTCACTGCATGGAGAAGAATCTGAGCTCAGAGTGTTTGTTCACTTGCTGCTGAATGCAGCACACAGAGGTTCCTGCTGTGCTGCCAGGAGTGGCTTGCCTTGCTCTGATCTTGGAGAGGACACAGGTCAGTACAACAGTCAGGGCTGCACCTTCTCCAGGGAAGGGGCTGAGGGCTGCAGCTTCCAGGCTCCTGAAGGAAAAGGAGTTTAGGGAGTGAACTGCAGAGCAGCTGTTCCACAGGGTATGAGCTGAGTCCTTTTCCTTTGCTGGATGTTGTCAGCACATAACAAAGGCTGGTCCATCCATGGCTCTCTGATTAAATCAGCTCACAAGAAATGACTGGCTGAAATCAGCATAAAAAACCTGCTGGTAAGAAGAAAGAAAGAATTGGATTTTTTTTTTTTTAAACTGTAGCTCTTTTCTCCTTGGAAACCACCCATCTGCATGACATGAGGTTAGATCAGCCCCTGAACTACCGAGGTTTCAGTTGAAATTTTGTATCTTGCTGTGTGTGTTTGCTCTCTTACCAAAATTTCTGTTTTACTGAGAGGTACATGACAATTCTGGTTAGAATTTGCCATACAGAGAACAAATTATTAATCTCCCAGCTGGGTTAAAGTAAATCTCAACATTTGTATAATATCCCCTTGCCCAGGATACACTGACACATCCCAGGTTGTTGTAAACATCATTTCTCTCCTCCTTTCTTTGCCACTCTTTACTCTGGCTTTGCATAGATACACAGTAATCAGCAAGTTTAGGAAGTAAACTGATGTAATTAACTGTAATCTGTTTAATTGACAGAAGATCTAAATGACATCCAGTTGCTGTTGGTGATGTTTCACTCAGATACAAGAGCAATATGTCTTTATTTAGGTTTGCTATTGCATTCTGAATAATAACCACCCCTTTAAATTCCAAATATCCTTGAAAATTCTTTCTCCTTTTATGTAGCTGTAGGCAAAAAAAATTTCCAACAACCTGGGAAATGAGCTGTTTTAAAAGTTCTGTAACATGACTAAGCATTCCCTTGACATTTAGTCATGTGTATTTCTTTTTGCTGCCTTTTAGTATCCAAAGTGCTGCCTTAGAATCATAAATCTTACATGTTAGACATGTTATCTGACATATTGATTTGCAAAGATCAGTAGAAATAAATTTATTTCAGATTCCTTGAGATATGACAGTAAATTCTTTCGAAGCTAATACAGAACTGGCGCTTTTTGAAAAGATGGTAGAAGCAGCAGTGATTTCTGTGCAGAGCTGAAAATGGTAGGAAAGGCATATGCTGTTTTTAATTTCCACTTGAATCTGTCATTCTAAACCCCAAAGTAAACAAATTGAGCAACTAATGCACACAGAAATGCTATTGTTGGTTTTACTTGCAATATGTCCCCCTGCCCAAGGTTCTTCATGGAAATGTTTTCCTTCAGTTGATCTTATCTGGCCTCCTGATGCCTCGTGAATCCATGGCGTGTTGCAAACACAACTTTTCAGTTTGCTTCTAATTGTGTGACGACTGTTGGGTTTTATGATGTCACTGGAGGCATAAATATTTATTTACTACAATCCTCATCTTTGCTTAATCTTACATGGCTTAACTGCTTGCCCACAATTATTTCAAAACTCTGTATAATTGTGTTCAGTTTTATTCCAAAATGAACCACCAGAAAAAAAAAAGAAAGATTAATGGCATCAATGCCTATAATTTATTCCTTGAGTAGTAATAAGTACATGGAGTACTTTCCAGCCACGTGTGTTCATTGTTTCAGCTGATGTGATTTATATAGTGAAATACAAGTCTGGCTCATGTAATTGAATGCTGTGTCTTGGGCTGCAGGACAGTAAATGAGATTAAGCTGTATTATGTCTCTGAAGGCAGAGTATCCAGTTGGGATCATGGGTGGGTTGTAACATTTCACTTCAGAAAAGAAGTTGCTTCAAAAGTAAACACTTTCTGACTAAACAAGAAGTAGGCTAATGTACGTTGGCAGGGTTTGTTATCATCAAATCTAATTAAATTATGATTCATATAATTGAGAGCTTGTATTTGCATTGGTGTCTGTTTTCCAAAGGACTGTTTTGAACATGCTTTCACGTCTGTTTTAAGGAATTAGAGTTAAATAAAACTCTTCCTTCGCAAGTAAAAGCGGTTGTATTTTTACACATACGCAGGATTTTATATTCTGTTTCCATTTCCAGTTTGAGAACGTTTTTAAACATAAAGTATTGTCTTTGGGGAAGATCTATGGCAGGTAGGGTAGAAACAATTTCTGTATTATATGAAATAGTAAGTAGAATTTATGGGGTTATTAAGGCCTCGGTTTGGCAAAGGGCTGTGTCGTTGCATCATCCTGTACTCATTATCTTTTTCTGGCTCCTGACCTTGCTCTAAGAAATACCACACATTTAGTTATCCTTTCACTCTTAACTGGTGATTTGATTTTCTTATTAGATTATTAAAAGGAAAAAGGCTTGAAGTTTCATACTAAAAATGAATATTCTGCACTCTTATTGCAGTCCCAGCATATGATCGATACAGACACTCCGGTGTTTGCTCAGTGTTCAGTGCCAGCTCTTTATCACAAAGGGCTGCTATTGGATTCATACCCATGGTATTGCACACTTAGGATATTTTTTGTTAGTGTTTCTCCAATTTTTAATGCCTTTTAAACAGTTCTTTTGAGAAGTGCCCAGCCTTTTGCTTTGCCTCTGCCCTGCTGCCGCCTGATACTGCGCAGAGCCGGCAGTGGCAGGGAGTTTGTTGTTTTTGACAGCACCACTAAAAGCATGAAATGTTTCTGAAGGATTGGCAGAGCCTTGGAGTAAGGGCTCAGGAAATGACTGGATTGGGTGTGGAAGAGAGACACTGTCCAGATTTAACACTCAGGCTACCGAAATACTTGAACAGAGGACAGGAAATGGTATCATGGGATGGCCCAAAGTGCTGCACAGAACCCCATTGTTTGCACAGACTGGGATTGTTGAGCAGCTCAAACTGCTCAGAGCTCACAGCCCTGCCATGGAAAGGTGACACTGGCAGCCTCAGTGAGTAATAAAATGCTGTTTATTATTGCATTAAAGCCCAGACTTCTGTTATAACAGTAAGTTCTTTAAATGCTCTGGTGCTTTTGCTGAAAATGGGAGGTGCCATAACAAAGTTTCAGATACAATTTGGTGAAAATTATGCCATTTTCTGATACTTTTCCTCCCTAGTGTGTTTGCTTATCCATTTAATTTTTACCCTGTCCATTGTGTAGGATATCTGTGAGTGTCTGCAGGCTGGCTGTAACTCATTTATAATGGATAGGAGTTGATGCATAACTGTGTTAACAAAATCATGATTCTACAAAAACCGTCTCCATTTCAGGAACCTTAAGGGTAGCACAGAACTAAATTTCTTCCTTTTGGCTTGTTGGTTTTTCCATGTGACCCAGCTGTGGAGAGTTTTCTCTTACCAGTCAAGAGTATATTTAGCTCTAGTGTGTATTCTCAGCTCCCAACTTTTCAACCACTCCACCTAAATTTTATCACTAACCTGGAAGCATCTGAATAAATTCTGCTGTTTTCTGCTGAGCAATGTAGATCCTTTAATCACAAAATGAGTTTTTGCTGTGGTTTTTAATACAGAAGGAAGAATGCTGACATTAAAAACTTTACTTTCTGCTGTGTTCCTTCTTTCCCCCATAAGTTCTGAGTTAAAAGTCATATTCCCATACCTCCTATGCAAACACTTCAAGAAAGTACTAAATTAGAATGACTCCTCTTTGCTCTGTTAACCTTGGAAAACTCAAGGGACATGTCAGATCATCCATGTATGGTCAGGCTTTTGGCACAGTGGGAAATCCACAGAGTGAGTAAATCCAGAGGAGGCTTCCTCACAGCATCCTGGTGAATTCCCATCGAGGTTCTCAGTGTGCCCTGGCTGAGTCTCTTGGTGATATCGGGCGCCTCCACCAAGTTTTGTGCCCTTGCTGAGACATGTTGCTGTTCTTCCTTCTTGCTGTGCTTTCAAAGGCATTAAAAGTGTTGCTAAAGAAGGTAGAATGTGACACTGACAACTTTCTTATTTTAATTGCTTTTAGATTAATATGTATTTAATGCAATAAAATTGGATTGGGCATAGGGGCCCATTCAAATTAGAATAATAATGCAAAATTCATGCCAGCGTGGCGCTATGGGCGATTAGGAGAGAATTTCCCACACAGTGAACTTTGTCTCCTAGACTTTTCCCTGATTGTGCCTATAAAAGCTGCTTTCAGACCTGCAGTGTTAGTGCAAACAGAATCTTACTATGAATTGTGTTTATTTATACACACACACACAGGTTCTGTAGGGTGGACTATGGGGTTCCCTGTTGCAAAATTCTCCTTAACAACTTTTTTTTTCTGTTTGCAGCTGAATAAGGTTTGTGTATTTTGAGAATTGTTGCTATAAATATGATTCTGTGATTGGAATGTGGCTTTACAATTTTTTCTGAGAAATATATTTTGGGTTACATGATTGGTGCTTCTGTCAGGATGGGAAAATAGAATACTGGGCATTTTGCTGATTTACTGCCTTGGTGCTGTTTTCTGGTTAGTTCTGAGTGTAAGCTGAGGCCTCTGCCTTGAGCATATTCAGCTTTGGGAGATTTCAGTGCAGAATCCTGGATCCCTAGGCTTTGCAATTCCACTTAGAATGAGTACCAGGAGTAGGACAGAGAAAGACTTTAAATAAACCTATGGGCATAAATGATGTGTGTATCTGGAATGAATTTGAAGGGAAGGGATTTGTTCCCCTCATTGTTTCTAAATATGATAATCAGACAGTAAATATTGATACTGAAATTAGTCCCACAGATCTTGGAAGTATATGAAGAATAAATTTTAGAAACAGAGACTTTCAGAGCTGATCTTTTGTTCTGACAGAAACAATTCAGTTTAGTCCATGCTCTCTCTGTGGGGGTGGGGACAGAGTGGGTTTGTGCAAAACCCTCACTTTTCTGCAGGCTCAGCCTGGAGGAGCTTCAAAGGGCAAACTAAACACAGCGGATGTTATTAGAAATAGTTCTTTGGCAATTTGCTCTTCTCAGCGTTTAAGCTGCCACAGCGTGCCCTTGAAGTGATATTCCCTTTCCATATTGATCCTCTGGTCAGAGTGGTTTGTGTTTGTTCAATTGTTCAATACTCAGCCCCTTGTGGGAAGTTTGTCATCGGAAATTTAACAAAATAAATATTTCATAACTGGTACGTGAGCACCAAAATTTTATATTGTCCTTCTCAGTCTTACAGTCTGTTCGTTTCTCCTCTTGCAGGAAATGGGTTTGTGAATTCCAGAGCTTCACCAAGTCTACTTGGTACCAGTGGTGGTGGGAATGGCCTAGGCAAAGTCATGCCTACAAAATCCCCACCTCCCCCAGGAGGAAACCTTGGCATGAACAACCGCAAACCCGACCTCCGTGTCGTCATCCCACCCTCCAGCAAGGGCATGATGCCACCACTGGTGAGTTCAAACTTTTCTTCTGGGTCTGCCTTTGTGGAAATGGACTGTTCTGCCCACGTGCACAGGGAGAATCTGTCTCACCTGCTTACCAGAGGGTACAGGAATAGAGGGGTGTTTGCATTCTGAAAATCAAAAATACGAATTGTGACCTGGGGGAGGAATTTTTCCAGCTGTAAAAGAGCAGTCTGACCTAAACGTGGTAAGAGCACAATCGTAGAGACAGGGCTGGGGACTTGGGTGTTTTGATGTGACATCCTCTGACTTGGTACCGAGAACTCCGGTGGTTTGGAGGATGTGGCTTTTAAAAAGGGTTATCCATTATTCTGTGGAGGAATGGCTGATCTTATTGGTGATGTGAGCTCTGTTAATGTGCCCTAAAGCACATTTTGTACCTGTTTTTCCTGGCTCATAATGGCTGTGGGATGTGAAGTGCAGCTTCCGTGGTGAGGAAGGGCTGAGAGCAGCACAGGTGTGATGTGGCAGCGTGGAACGTGACCTTGGCTGTCCTGTGGGGCCATCAAAGAGCTCAGAGCTGCTCTGCAGTGCTGCTCTGCACTCTGGCATCTGGGCACCAGGCTTTGTGCAGCCAGCCTGGGAATAGCACACGAGTTTCGTGTCAGCCATGAGGCAACCACGGCCTGGAGCCCAGAACAGGTCTTGCAGGAAGTGTTACTCTGCTTTTCCTTTAATTTACTTGGCCAAATGCTTTGGTCTTAGTCTTTTGCTGCCATGTAGAAATTTTCAATGTCTCTGTGGATGTTTTCTGTGTGTGGAAGAATGGGCCTTAACTAGGAGGAGCAGGATATAAACAACACAAGTACTCTCTGTATAATTCCTATTTGTTTTTAAGCTACCATAAGTGCTTACATTTGTTACTGGTACTCATGATGAATAATACCAAATTAATCCAAGTAACAAAAGCTATAATTAGCTTCAGAGTAATGATTCTTGAAAAAAAAAAAAAAAAGGTTTTTCTAGGAACACTGAAGTGTAGGAGAGATAGGAAGTGCACTGGCTGATCATTACAGTGACAATTACAATGCTAATTAGAAATAGAAGCAATAATGCAGTTCTGACATTAGTGGTGCACAGCACCTATTTATTGTTGTGTTGTGAAGAACAACATCACATTCAGCTTTGGGTTTGTCTCTGTTTTGGGGGGAGTTAGGAGGTTTCAGGGTAGATGCTGGCATGGAATGATGGTTGTATGTGAAAAGTGTTTTGTTGCTGAGCTGGTTTATTGGATCTGAGCAGCCAGAGACTGCTGTGCTGCACATCCACAAGTGCAGCCCTGTCCTTGGGGTCAGCAAGCTCTTGCTGCACCAATTCCCCCAAAGCCTGTGTTCTCTCAGTACTGCTGGTTTTGTGACACCAATTTCATGAGGTATTACATTTCTAGCAGTATTATCTACAGAATCAGGTGGCAAATCCACATTATTAATTAAAATGAATCAAAATCCTGAAGCACAAACGTGACTTTTTCTTTCATTTGAAAGCAATGCTATTTTTAGTAACTGTGTTATCCCTCTTGTTTGCTGAGTACAGTCGGAGGAGGATGAATTGGAGTTGGTGAGTTTGGGCTGCTGTTTGCTGAGAGACAGCAAGATGCTGGAAATGTCTTTCACTACAGCTTTTTAACTGTAGTTTCATTACATATTTTAAATAATTCCAGTGTTCCCTTGGTACCAGACAAAAATACATGTGTTTTATCAAACTCAAAACCTGACCAATTCAAGTTGAAAACACATCCAAAGTCAGCACTTGCCATTTGTAAACTTGTATTTTTTTTTCCTGAAAGTGTTTCTGTTTTTCTTGGAGGGAACATTGGAAAAGAGCCTTACAAAGTAACTGTCCATGTGTATAGGATTTGTACTGCCTTCTATATGAAATACAAATAATCCCTTCCCATCCCCTAAATTACTGGAATATTTTTAGAAAGTGCCTTCACTTGTGAAGTTCTTCAGATTGTAACACCAGCCCTGTGTTACTTCTCTTCTTTTCAAGGAGATGACATCATGGCTGGTGAGGTCACCTTTTTGGAGGTTAGAATTATTTCATCCTGCGTGAGATTATCAAACCACAGGGGTGTTCCCTGTTTACCAAGAGGAACAGAGAATTGCAAATGAATAATTCTACCTTTTTTTCCAGTGGAAAGATATTCTGTTTTTAAAAGGAAACTCTTGGGATTTGTGTGTTTTCTATTTTTTTTTCCCGAAAGGTTAAAACATTTGGCATTCTGTCTGGAAAATTAACGTAAGGCTAAAATAATTCATAACTTATTTTTAGAGCAAATTTCAAATTGTTTGGCTGCTGTGGCACAAGCCAGGCAGAAGATGCTGTGTCAGAATCACAGAGAAATAAATCAACTATTGCAGACCTTGACTGTTGTTGAACATGGACCTGTTGCTAATATGAGGCTCTAATTGCATGAAAGCATGGAAAATGTAGTGATTTAGATAAATTTCTTGATGAATGCATGCTGCTGGTTGATTTTTACCTTAAACACGAGAAGTAAATTTAAAAAGTAAGGGGAAATGGTTTTTTAAATCCAGTATTGAAGTTTTTAATCATTATTGGGATGTCTTGCTCAGCTAAAGAGCTCTCCCACTTTGCTCTCACCTTCAAGAGGAGTGTCCGGTTTTCGGTGCAAGAAGGAAATCTCAGTGTGAAATCTCTGAATCAGAGCTCAGTGGAGCTGGAATTGCAGCGCTTGGCGGGGTCCCTGGCCGAGCCCCAGCCCCAGCCCCGGGCTCGGTGCGGGATGGAGCCGCGCTGGCTCCGTGTGCCGCGGGGGCCACCTGGTGGCTCCGCAGCTGGGCCGGCTCTGCCCGGAGCTCACACAAAGGAGAGCAGCGGAGTCTGCCTCGAACGTGCCACACAAACACCGGCTCCACCTGCAGGGTCCTGCTGATGCTCGCTGCTGTGCTGGGGAGCAGCTCCAAATCCATCTGTGCAGGCTCTGAATGTGAAGAGCAGCTACCAGTGGAGCTTGAATAAAGATACTGAATTCTTCCTGCTGCATTTGCACCAGTTAAAAAGATTTAAAAAAAAAAGAGATCCTGAAATTTGTTGTGAATCTGCAAGGACAACAAATACTGGGCTCATCTAAATATTGCTTAGTGTTTTTATGAGGCTGAGTGTTCCAAGAATTCTACTCAGAAAGAATTTACCTCAGAAAACCACCTTTATTAGCAACTCAAAAAAAAAGAATCCCGTAAGGAAATCCTTTGGTCTGGATTGTTTCCCAGTATATTCCTCTTTACTTTTCCATTATGCAGTAATCCCAACTTTATAGGCAGCCATCCAAGAAAGCTTTGGAGAAAGGTCAGTTCCTGACAGACACAAAAATCTGCTCTAATAACATCTCTTTATGCCAGATAAACTTGGTCTAGAGGAGATTTTCAGAAGTACGTAAGTGATTTAAAGGGATCAATTACAGAAAATCAGAGGGACTTTCTCTGGGAATTGGAGCTTTGAAACCTGGGAGCTCTGAAGCAGAGGGCACATCTGCCAATGTGTGTTTGGCAACAAATGCCAAAGAGCCCCAAATCCTTGGGAGGCTCAAAGGTGGGAATTCCAGAGCAGCCAGACACAAGAGGGATCAGGAGCTGGCAGCCACTGACAGCTGTGGCTAATTTTAATATGGGAGCTGTGATATATATTTCTTTCTTTAAATTGGAAAGATACAAGATTGATAACCCTCAATTCATCATCATAAATTTAAGCTTAAAATTGAATACAGCCCCATTTCTGTACCTGCTCATTCTGATATTTTTAAGGGAATGATGCATTTTTAATGCTGCTCGTTCTCTCATGATTAGAGTGGAGAAAAAAGTTAAGTGCTGCAGATCCTGAAATACCTTTGTCTGAAATAAGGGAAAGGAGTAGTAACTTCAGTCTTGTAAAGCTATTAAATGGATCCCTACCAAAGAGATGAGAAACTGCTCCTTTTGTAGCAAATATTTTTTCAGAGATAGAGAGAAGTTTGCTTTAAAAAATATATTTCCAGCAGATTGAAACCCAGCTCCTTGTAGAAATACAGGGTGTAGAGACTGCTGCTATTTCTAAGAATTCTGCAGATAAAAGTAAATATCTTAAAACCCCTAGCATTTTCTGTTCTTGACAGTATTTGTCATGGCCAAATGGTGTTGAACCTCGTATTTTTCATGAAAATTTGCAGTTACCACCATGGAGAGCAGAACATTCTGTGGCAGCAGCTTTGCTGTCTGGTGCTGTTGACCACAGTGTTTAATTAATTTTCTAACCAGCAGATTTGGTTAGAGCTTATTCTGAGTGATAATGTTTGCTGCAGATGTTCATTCCAGTGTATGGGAAAGAAAGATTGTTCTAGACTGTTATTAAAAAGCCAAATAGTGCCCACAGTTAAATTATATGAGACAATCTAGTTTGACTATTTTCCCTGTCAGAAAAGCACCATTGCTCTTTGTGAACTCCAGTGTCATTTGCTTGGAAACATATCTGCATTATAACAAGTACTCTCTCAGCTTCTCAGGAACCATGGGAACAGCAAGATTATTTTATCACTGAAGTCTTATCAACACAAATTTAGAAGATCTCTGTGTTCCTTTCAGGACAGGTGTAGTCAGCACAGTGTCAAAACTGGCAGCTGAAATTTGGAAAATTGGATAAACAACTGTGAAGTGGGAGAATCTCTTCTAGTGGAACTGCACCTCACCATCTGCACTAAAACCTCTTTAAAAAGAAGGCTCAAAACTCTTAAATCACTTAAGAACTTCTGAGAATTGTTGAGTGTATCCCTAAGAAATTGCATTTATTTCTGTGTGTCCTACAACTCTAACACTGTTGAAATCTGCATGCTTGGGAGCTGGCCCAGTGAGCCTTCAATTAATTTTTCATTTCAGTTTGCCAAGATCGTTTTGGTTGTCTTGAAACACTTTAGCTTTTTTAGAAAACCAATCCTGACCAAAAGGATGTGTTCTAACTCAAAGATGCAGCCGAGCAGCACGCTGGAATGCAATGCCCTGTCACCCTGGCCCTGCATGTCCCCATTTCTCCCTGGTCTCACAGGTTTGCTGTTTCCCTCCCTTGCAGAACACCCAAAGGATAAGCAGTTCTCAGTCCACGCAGCCCCTGGCCACCCCCGTGGTGTCGGTGACGACTCCGAGCCTGCCCCCGCAGGGACTCGTGTACTCGGCCATGCCCACTGCCTACAACACTGGTAAGCCCTGCTGGCAGTCAGGAGCCCAGCAAATTCACTTTTCTGTGGCACCTGACTTTGTTTTCTCCTTCTTCTGTTCAAGTGAAGGCTCTTACTCATCAAAAGTGAGTCTGTAGCACTCCCAGCAGGAACCGGAGTGCCTCGCGTTTAGGCGATAGCTGATCCTTCAGCACTGCTGTTCTTCACATGCTTTTATTGTCTTGCAGGACCTTAAAACTACTTCTGTCCAAGCTGGGGGTGATGTAAGGCATTTGGTAATGTAAAATGATGAGTGGTTTGCTGGTTGGGAAAGTAGTTCTTGAAAGTCAAGTAATAAGTGATGGAACATGAGGCAATGGCAGCCTGAAGTTGCACAAGGGGAGGTTTAGGTTGGATATTGGGGGAAATTTCTTCACCAGAAGGGTTGTCCAACATCCACCAGGGCATTGGTGGAATCCCACTCCCCCAGGGATGGGATTTTACACATTTTTTCCACTCTTAGCTTTGGAAGTTTTCACTGCTGTTTTTAGTTTAGCCAGCCAAGCACCTCAGATCCTCTTGTATCTTTTTGTGTTAATGAGCTCGTTAGCTGGCAGTGCCTCAGCCCCTTTCTGTGCCCTGGGCAGTGCCAGAGGCAGGAGGGTGCAGGGAGAGGGATTGTGCCCCCCTGAGCCAGGACTGTCCTGGGAGAGGGGCTGTGCTCTCCTCACACCCCTCAGCCAGGCCTGGATTTGCCCTCAGCAGCACCAGCCCATGGCTGAAGTTGATTCAAACACAGCTGGGCTGAGGGGTGAAGGCTGAAGCAGGGAGTGCAGGAGCTGTGCCAGGGGCAGAGCAGGGATTTGCTGTGGGTGATCAGGGATTTGCTGTGGGTGATCACTGGAGTGCAGTAGCTGGACCTGCAGGCCTTGGTTTGACTCCTGCCCCAGAGCAGGTTCAGCTCTTGTGCTGTGGCTGTTCAGAGCAAACCCCTCAGTTCCCTGCTCAGAGGACCTCACCGAGTTTCACCTGACACATCCCTCCTGTCCAGCTGGGTGCTGTTTCAGGAGGCAGCACTGGGTGCATCCCTCAGTCAGAAGAAGCTGTGAGCTGGTGGCTGAGACAGGGGCTGCAATCTCAGGAAGCAGCAGAAGGCAGTGGGAACTGATGTCCTGTGTAATGGACAAGTGCTGGTACCACTGGGGTGATTTTAAACTCCAGCCCATTTCCTTTGATAATGCAAATAATTTGTGCAAAGCTTTTAGCCTTCAGTGGTTTTCACACACTTTAGAATTGTTTCTGTATGATTGAACCTTTCAGAAGATTTGCAGGAAGAAATTTGATATTGAAATCAAATTGTCTCCAGGGGATTCTTAGAGTAGTCACCACTTAGAGCACAATTTCAGTTTTGCAGTTCAAGGACTAAGATAAAATTTAAATACCTTAACGGTTTTTCTGGATTGATGGGTTTTTTTATTTCAAGACTGGAAGGGATAACTTCAGCTCTTGGATCCTTTATTAAAACGTTGGGTATCAGTTTTCCACAAACACCCTATTTTATATAATCTGTTCTGGTATTCTGTAGATTTGTGGAGGAAAGGCCAGAACCAACTGAATTACTGGTTCTAAAACACTCCAGGCATTAAAAAAAAAAATTAAAACCCCCTGGAATCAGTTAATTAGTAATTGACACCCGAGCAGAGCACACCAAGCTATAAATGAATCCCTGGCTTCAGGTCAGTTGTTCTGCAGAGGTACAAACCTGCCAGTGCTGCTTGTGGGGTCACAGCAGTGACAGTTTCTGTGGTGCAGAAGATGCTCTTGTGTGTTTGTCTCACATCAGGTCACTCCTGCAGCAGGGGTGTCCTCCTGTCACTGCCAGCAGATATGTGATTATTTAGGGAATTAATAATGCAGCTAATTGTGTAGTGGCATATGTGCTCTTTGGAAAACACCTCCTCAAAGCCCTGTCACCAGACACGTTCTGTCTGAAGTGTCAGAAGTTAATTGTCCATGGTCATAAAAGCTGTAATTGCAGTGGAAAAAATTGCATGGGAGCTGAATTGCTGTCAGTGTTTCCTTCAGGTCTGCTCTGACAAATCCCATCAGCCCAGCACATCCATCCCCAGTGTTCAGGGGCTGCACTGGGCTGGTGTCAGAGGCTCAGTGAATGTCTGGGTCATGGCAGGGGCTGCACAGTTTTTATTTTTTTTTCTTTATTTTTTAAATTCAATTTTAGTCTTGCAAAAGGGGCTTTTTGGGTCAATCATCTTGGGACAAACCTTTCTGAAGCTGTGCAGAAATGCATGGGAGGGTTTTCAGAGTTTCAGTAGAAGTGACAGCTGAGAAGAAATGAAACAGAAAGAAAAAAGGCAGCCCAAGAAGCTTCACCTGCTGGGAGCAGCTGGGACTCCTGAAGCCTTCAGGAAGGTTCTTGCAGGGATGTGTGTGTGTCTCTGACAGCACAGGGCCCTGCTGGCCCTGGATTCTCCTGCCAGCATGAGCTGTTTGAGGGAGATAGAGAATTTATCCACTGCAGACAGGTCTGTGGATGGGAGGAAACTGTTCAAGAAGTCTCATCTCAGGAGAGAGACAGAGATTGTAATGGTGGTGGCAATACTGTAAAAATCCCCAACCCCCCCCCAAACACAAATCAAAGCTTAAGTGGAGTGTTTGCTTCCTCTGGTGGCAGTACAGCCTGAGTTTGGCTGCTCAGATTTTGTCCTGTTCACAAGAGACTAAAAATTATTTTAAGGAAGCTTTAATAGAAAATAATTAAAAGATGGAAAGAGTTTGACTTTGTTTTCAAACCTGAAAGAAAACGTGAGTGATAATGATCAAGTGCAAACAACTTCAGTTGTGTGAATGAAGTGAGAGGTGAGGGAGCCCTGCAGCAGCCAGAGCCACCAGCCGGCTGGGCTTGGAATAGATGGAGCCCAAAGAGGTTTCTTTTGTTCCTGTGATGCAGAGATGACAGTTCAGTCAGACACTGAGGAGTGATGCTGTGGGAGGGGGAGGATGTGATGTGATGCATTAGGACTGCACCTGGGGGTCCCTGGGGTTTGGGTACCCAGTCCCTGTCCCTGCCTGGGCAGCCAGAGCTGGACCAGGAGCTCTGTGGCATCGTGAGCCTCCCACATGGTTCCTGTGCCTTGTCTGAGGAGCTGCCACCTCCTGCCTGGGACCTGAACCACAGCCCAGGTGTCTGCAGTGGATTCAGGGCAGGATCCACCATCCCTGCCTAGTGACTCACATGGATCCTTCCCTTCTTGTTTCATTTTGAAATGTCTTCAAAAATGACATGTCCTACTGTAAGGTGCACACCTCTGTGTTGTACCTGTGGGTTTGGAACAAGCTCCCAGGCAGCAACATGGAGGAACTGAAAGCAGAATGCAGAAAACATTTCATTTGGAGGCCTCTCTACTGTCAGGTTTCCTGTTAGCTTGGCAGGATTGTTCCCAGATTTCAGTTTTCATGTTTGGATTCCTTTGGATCAGCTGCCTTTATTTGTTTTGGGCAGAAAGCCTTTGTATTTGTGTTTATTTCTATGTGTATGTTGCATATATAACCCCGTCTGTACATTACTTTGTTGTTTATTTGTTTTTCCCTCTTAGATTACTCCTTGACTAGCGCAGACCTGTCTGCCCTGCAGGGATTTAACTCCCCAGGAATGCTGTCCCTGGGGCAGGTGTCTGCCTGGCAGCAGCACCACCTCGGTCCCGCAGCCCTCAGCTCTCTTGTGTAAGTACCCAGGGCAGGGCAGCTCTGGGGGTTCTGCCTCTTCTGCTGCAGCAGCTGCACCAAGGGAATATTCAGCACGTTTCAGCCTCTTGTCTGTGCTGCAGAACTTTGTGTGTTGGGCTGTTTGTCCCTTCAGTCACCTCCAGCTAACGAGCCGTGTCCCTGCAGGCTCAGCTTCTCACCAAGGAGGCCCCTGTGTGGTGACTGAAATGTTTGACAATAGAAAATATCTGTTTGTTCTGAACTTCTGTAAATGCAGCTCAGACCTTTAATTAATGCTTTTCTCACTTTTGCTCTTCTCACCATCGCAGCCACGTGAATTGTCACTCGGTTTTCACTTTCTGCATTTTCTTACTCGCGCCTGTCGGTTTTCTCTCCGCAGCACTGGCAGCCAGCTATCTCAGGGTTCAAATCTCTCCATTAACACCAACCAAAACATCAACATCAAATCAGAACCCATCTCCCCTCCCCGGGACCGCGTCACCCCCTCCGGGTTCCCACCGCAGCCGCAGCAGCCGCAGCCGCCGCCGCCGCCGTCGCGCCAGGAGCTGGGGCGCTCCCCTGTCGACAGCCTGAGCAGCTCCAGCAGCTCCTACGACGGCAGCGACCGCGAGGATCCGCGCAGCGACTTCCACTCGCCCGTGGTGCTGGGCCGGCCGCCCAACGCAGAGGATCGCGAGAGCCCCTCGGTAAAACGAATGAGGATGGACACGTGGGTGACATAAACCCGCCGTGTCGCCCCTCCCGTTTTGTGTTCTCAAAATGAACTGTCCTGACATATCTAAATTTATAAATAAGGACATGAATAAGTATATTTATATGTATATACATACGTGCATATATATATCTTCACATGCATATATATGTGCTAGTGTGTGTAGCATACACCAATCATCAGGCACTTACGACAAACTCTTGTATAGCTGCAGATGTCCCTTGGTAACAGTAACAGAACAATCCCGTAGGTTTGATCTCTAGTCTGGCACTTACCTGGACTCGTGTGTGACCCCGGCCCGCGCGCAGCGGTGTCCCCGCAGTGTCTCCTCCTCCTCCACACCCACCGAGCGAGGGCTCGCCTCTAGTACCGTCCCTGTGTGTAGTCAGCTCTATGGTTACTCGTAGTTAAGAAATAATTGCTTTGTAGCAGCAGAGCAGTAGAAAAGCAGGAAGAAGAAAGCAATACTGTACATAAACTGACCTTTCTATTACCCAACCTGGCATGGGTCTCTATTGCAGAGGGTGCATGGAGAAGGGCTGATGCTATAAGAAATAAAAAAAAAAAACAAAAACCCTGTTTTGCACGTGCAAAAAAAAAAACAAACATAGTGTATTGGGTCAAAGAAGTGAATTTTTTAAATGAGTGAAAGAGAGACATAGAGAACTCGCATGAAATATTCAGAAAATATTAGCCTAGAAAATAGAACATTAACAAAATAAAATTAATATATTAAGTTATAATTGGAATATGTTTGACAAATTTGTTTTTACGTTCATACCTTTGAAAAATATAGAAACTGATTTTAGCTCATGTATATTTTATATTAAAGAAAACAATACCCTAATGAATTGAAGACTATATATAAAGTTATATACAGTACTTTTGAACACATTCTGCTATGAATTATTTATATAAGCCAAAGCTGTATGTTGTAGCTTTTTTGTAGAGTATAGTTTTATCTTATTTTGACTTTCTAGTTTTTGCTTTCAAAGATGAAAAGGAAAAACTTGCAGGCGGAACCTTGGGGGAAAAATAAGCCATGAACACTTATATGTAAATTTAAATTTGAGCCAAACTCTTTGTGTATATAGCATCCTAAATATATTATCACCTTTGGTGTAAGTACCTATGTATTGTACGGTCACCAGATTAAAAAGTATATTTTTGTGGATTGACGCCAACTTGAAACAAGGCGAGGTCCTTATTAAGTAGAGTATTCACTGTTTAATATTTACTATTTTGTTAAATATACTGTACTTTCTTTGGATTTTAATTATTATTAATATTATTATCCAGATTTTTCAGAGGGTGTATAAAGGGGTTGGCCCCCTCACTGGTGGTGAATGTGTGCCGTTCAATTGTAATCTCTGTGCTGTATGGTTAAGCTTCATTATACATTTTATATATATGTATATAAATAGCAAAGTGGCAAAAAAAAAATCCGGTGTTAAGTTCATCCTGCATAAATATAAAAAATCTGTTACAACACATTTTAAGGCATCATTTTAAAGCTGCCTCTTCCAAGGAGGAAAAAAAAACCAGTGGAAAAACTTGACCTAATTTCTCATGATAGGGAAATGACACATATCAGAGGAGCACAAAAGGTTTTGTGAGTTGGCAAGTGGTTTGGGAAAAATTTGCTGCTTCCAAGAAAGAGAGGGAGGAATGCAGAGCCCCTTGTGCCGCGAGACTGGGCTGGGAGCAGCTCTGGCGTTGGAGGCGGGGCCGTGCCCCCGCCGCTGCTCCCGGTCCCCTCCAGGCTGGCAGTGCTGGTTCTGGGGGGAGCTGCAGAGCCGTGGGGCTGCCCAAACTCTTCAGAGTTAGCCCTGATATTTATTACACTTTTTGCTTGGGCTTTATTTTATTTTTTTGCAGTCAAGAAAATTCCTTGATGCTGTAAGGGAGGGGTGAGAGGGGCGCTGTCCCTGAGGGAGCTGTGCCCTCCAGCCCTGTCCTGGCAGGGTCGGGACCCGCAGGGGCTGAGTCCCCTCCAGGCCCTGCCCTTGGAGCTGCTCCCCGCGGCCGTGGGTCCATCCCTGCTGGCAGGAGCCTGGAGGCAGAAGGGACAGGATCCCCCAGTGACCCAATTCACTTGCTGCTCCCTGGAACCTTTTGCTGCTCTGACCAGTGATGTGAGTTCCATGATTTATGCACCTGTATGAACTTTGCTGTACATCCGAGTGGGAGTTCTGCATTCACATTTACTGTCTATTTTCTTGTGTGCCTTATCAGATGGCTTTGCTGACTGTATCTCAATAGTCTTTATTTCTATGCAGGTTTTTAAACAGTACTTAACTACTGTTTTCTTAAAGACAAAGCTACACAAGGGTTAGAGTTTGTATTGAAATTGCACCGATGAATTAAAAAAAAAATAATAAAAAGAATCAGTTCTAAAGAGCTGGGCTGGGGAGAGGCCCTGTGCTGCCCCAGCCCTGCAGAAACGTCCTTCCACAGCCCTCCGCTCTCGGGGACACCTCCTGCCACCGAGGACATGGGAATCCTGGTTTTTAATAACGAGTAACTCACTTTGAAACATACTTTTTTAGAAATTGTAAAAATGTTTTATAAAAAAAAATGATGACATAGCACAGATATTTCAACAGGTTTAAAAAAAAACTTTTTAAAATTATCTCTGCTGACTGACGTGCAAGTGGATCCAATCCTGGGCTGAACCCAGTCAGGTCTGAATGATTTAAGATTTTTATCTCTGTTGTGACAAATCACCTCCATCCTCGAGCTCTCACGATAGTTTTGAGAACGCCACGTTGTCAGGGACTCGTCAGAGAGAACTGCTTTAGCCTTGCCTTCCCTCCAAGGACACTAATGCATCAGAAACTTGCGAGTTACTGTGCGCACAAGAAATACATAGTAAATAAGGAACAAAACAACTCCTAACAATTGATCCTGGGCAGAAGTTAAATCCGAATGTGAAAGAAAGACTTAACCAATGTAAACATTTAAATCTTAGTAGAACCTTTCTTCACTTTGCTGTGCAAGAGAACACTGCTTTGCTATATTTAAAATGGCTTTTTTAAAAGAGATTTATGTATTTGGTAAATGTTTGTAGTCAACAGTTCACAAGAAGCTGTTCACGGTTTAATGCTGATAAGCCGTTTGGCGGCACAAGCTGGACTTTGTTGCCATCCTTGAGACGAATCTTTTAAGAAAAAAAAATAAGTTAATCTCAATTTTTTTCCCTGAATGTGTTGTTTTTTCTTCAATATACAATAAATATTCTAGTGAACTTTTTATCAAATGGTTAAGAAAATGCTAGAGGTTGTTGTAAAATATTTGTATCCTGCATTCACTAAAGTAAAGATACTGGCTTTTACTGTGTACTCCGGCCTCTCTCGTGTTTGCAGAGCCCTGGTCCCGTCCGGTGCGTCCTTGCCCCTCCAGGTGTCACTCCAGCTGGGAGCTGCTGGTTTTGAGCTGCAGCCACGAGCATTCTCAGCAGCAGGAGCACACACACACTTGGTGCTGCACTCAAGGACTGGTGTCTGCTCAGAACCTTTCTGCAGCACTGGCAGCTGAAGCAGGGCCCATCAGAGAGGAGAGCCCCAGGCCTGTCCTGCCTGTGCAGCCGCTGTTCTCCTGCTCGCTGCAGGGCTGAGGGGAGGCTGCAAGGGGCCCCTCTTGCTCAGGCAGGTGCTCAGCTGTGTGACAGCAAATAAAGCACAAGCTCTGCCCCTTGTGCTTTTATTCCATGTGGCTTTATTTAAAAATGTAAGAACCCCTTCCCACCCCCTCCCCAGAACAAAGAGATACAGCTCTTCACAGAAGAAAAATACAAGTTTTTGTTCAGTATAAGATCCTTTGGAGTGCTTGTTTACAAAATGAGGTTCCCACTTTTGAGAGCTGCAGGGAACAGAGGTTCTCATTGTAACAGCACAGGGTTGTGCTTGTGTGGTGTGGGGTTCTCACCTTGCTGGAGAAGCTCCAGTCCTGCCTGGCCAGGCAGAGGCCACACCTGTACACCAGGTGTCTGCAGCACAGCCCCTCTCCAGCCCCTGCTCTGGCCTCGAGCTGCCAGGGGAAGCTGGAAGAGCCCTGGGGTCCTGCTGGCAGCTGGGAAACTGCAAATGGGGCTGGGCTGAGGTGGGAACCACAAACAGTGGCTGCCTGCACCTGCCCACCTGAGAGCTCTGCCCTCACCCTCAGCCCCAATCCCACCAATCCCACCTGCCCACACAAAATCCCTTAGTGTTTGATTCCAGGAAAGCCGTTACCTTTGCCCTCAGGCCTGGAATTTGCCAAATCAAATTGCTGAGGCAAATTCTTCTCTTCAGGAAAGCTCCCAAGGCTTCCCTTGCTGCTCCCTTGCAGCAGGTAGTGTTTGCTGAGTGGCCCTGGGGCTGACTGACACCTCCACTGCCCTGCAGAGCTTTTCATGCACATGAAGAGTTCACAGAAACCTGTCACAATCAGCAGCTTCACTGTCCTCTCCTAGAAAGGCTTCACCCTTCTTCTTGGACTTCTGTCCTGGACCTTGCAACCTGCAGCCAGCTCAGCACTTCACCCTCACTCAGACTGCACACAAGGAAGTAATTTCATGACTGAGCCCGGGTGTCTATGAGAAGCACCACTATAGACTATTGTTACATTTTTAGCAAATAATACTGACTAGATCTTCTGCCAGCAAACGAGCCCTTGAGAAGTGCCAGTGACTCCTCTGGTGCTCTCCTGTCCTCTCCCAACAGCCCCTGCCCACCTGGGGCCATGCAGGGCTGAGCAGTTCCCTGGGACAGCACAGATCCTGCACCGAGATCGCTGAAGGATTTCACTGAGGGGAGAGGTCTGGGCTCACCCTTCCCAGGGGTGAACATGGCTCAAAGCTTTGCTCAGGGGGGTACAATGTGGGGTGCTGGCAGTGTCCTCGTGCCCTGGCACACCCAGCTTAGAGCCCCAGAAGGCATCATTAGGGTCCAGTAGCCCAAAACCACCATGGTCTGCAAGAGACAAAAATGACACTTCTGAGAAAAAGTGTCCCCTGCTTCTAACCCAGCAAAAAGTGTTCCCTTAAAATGCCCACAACCCCCACATGTCCAACCACATTAATACTGCACTCTCTAGCTCAGCAGCAAAGAATTTGCTTCTAGACACAGCCTTAAGAAATACCTGAAGCAACCACAATGAGTAAATTACTACAAAATACTTTCCCTTCAGAGTTCTCAACTCTGAACCACCTGGATGATGATCTCTGTAAGCAACACCACATCCTTATTTATCCATGAAAATGCCGTCACCTCATTTTCAGTCAAATTCAGGATTACATCATCAGCTACTTATAAAAATAAAAATAATCTGTATTGTTGTATCCCCTTGGATGCACTTGAGTCAGTCACGAGCATACGGGCATCACTGCTGGACAGGCTGGAGTGGGCTGCCCTTTCCCCTTAGGATTTTTTTCCTACACCTGAGCCTTGTGTTAATCTCCCTTCCAATGCAGCTGTTGAAACATTTGGGGTCGTCATGTTAAAGGTGTGGGTCACCAGGCCTTGTGTTTTAAAATAGATGATATAAAACACCGGCAGGACAATTCCTATCAGGAGCATGATGAACACGGCGTTCCACCACTGGATTCCACAGTCCGCACCGTTACCAGTGTCCCGCTTCCCAGCCTCGGGCACGGGCCTGTCCAGCCCCTCCCCGCCGTACTCCGCGTTCAGCTGCACCTCCACCTGCACGGCGTCCTGGATGCTCTGGTCGATGCCCCTGAAGTACTCGCTGAGGCGGCGGCTGCCAGCAGAGCCGTCCGCGCCGGGCTCGGGCTCCGGCGGCTCCACGCGCGTCAGGCCGGGCTGGGAAGGCCCCGCCGGGGGCGGCCGCAGGGCCCCGGCGCTCTCCGTGAGCAGCCCGTGCGGCCGCACCGGGATCTTGATGGACTTCAGCGCGTACAGGTCCTGCTCCCGGATGAAGTTGTTGACGCGTTTGATATCTGCAACCTACGGGACCCAGAAAGGACACAAACAGTGAGGGCACGACAACCCAGAAGTGAGGCAGGAGGCAGCGACAGGATCAGTGTGCAAGGAGCCATCAGGGAATAAAAGCAGGCCCTGGATGTAAGCGGTTTGGTGCTCTGCAGAGATTCCCCAGCAGCTCCAGGGGTGCTCCAGGTCCTGCAGGATAGAGGCAGTCCCTGTTAAACCAGTCTGCAATCTCCTCTAGTGCTCTTACACCTGCTGCATTTTGCTCTGTACTGCTTTTCCTTCCCTTTGCTTTCCTTGCCCTTCTCTCACCTAGTTAAGGCAACAAGAATCTTTTTAGCAAACACATCCTTTAAAAACTGTTTTCATACCTTACACACGAGTGCTTAAGGTGATAACACAAGAACACTGTGAGCATCTCCTGCTCAGGAAATCATTTCAGAGTCATCAGAGCTCCACTTTGGGAGCACACCAGTTCTGAAAGCAAGGGCACAGCCTGGAGAGCAGGTGAGCATGTCCTGCACGAGCATCCTCTGCTCAAGCAGCACCTCTCTCGTGCAGGACAGCAGCTCAGCCAGTTCATTCCCCTGAGCTGCTCAGGGCTCCTGCTGAACAACCATCACCTCTGTGCTCCTGCTGAGCAACCATCACCGCTGTGCTCCTGCTGAGCAACCATCACCTCTGTGCTCCTGCTGAACAACCATCACCTCTGTGCTCCTGCTGAGCAACCATCACCTCTGTGCTCCTGCTGAACAACCATCACCTCTGTGCTCCTGCTGAACAACCATCACCCCTGTGCTCCTGTCTCCTGGTGGTTCCTGTCTGAGCTGTATCCCCACCCAGCAGCAGGAAGAGCAGGGAAGCAGCAGCCACATGTGCAGCACCACACAGGGATGGGCAGCAGCAATGCAAGGACAAAGGCAAGGCAGCATCCCTTATTCAATACTAAATAAGAAGACGCTTAATCCAGTGGCCACTCACAGCCACCCAGTAGGCACAGCAACTTCTCAGCCACACTAAACTCTGTCAGAGAAAAGGAACAGGATTCAGTGTGTGCCAGGAGCTCTCCACTGCAGCCAAGGAGATGTGTAAGAACTGTAAGGAAAAGGCTGGAAGGCACAAAACAAAACAGCGAGAGCCAAACCAAAGAGAAAGGCAACACAAACAGGTAAACCACCTCTCAGACACCACAGCAGAGACACAGTACAGGCACTGTGCTTTGCTCTTCAGAAATTACAGCAGGACCTGCATTCACTGCACACTCACATGCTTGAGGCTGCCAAGGAAACTGGGGAGCTAAAACAAAAAAACCAACACTTCCTAAGCACTCTGCTCAGAGGTAGAGATGATATAGAGGCCTGAATCTCACATTGACTCTGCAGAGCTTGAGAACTCTGAAAAGGCACATTTAACCCAGGACCTGATCTGGGGACCCCGAGGCAAAAGGAATCCTCAGTCACTTCAGGCTCCTCACAGCCAGCCCCAGCGTCAACTCTGGACTCAAACCCTGCAAAATTTCTTAGTTATGAAATAACAATCTCACCCAGAGCCTCCTAACTGAGGTGCTGCTTCAATTTCTGGATTTGTTCCAATGAAAACAAATTACTGGGACAGTAAATATCCCCTGTGGTGTCTGCAATCAAATACTGCAGTGTGGTGCTAAGACTCTAGAAACAGAAAGTGGAGCAGCACTCACACAAAAACAACAAACAAAGCTGATGGGAGGCATGAGGGAGATTGGGCTGCACAAGCATTTAGGCTTGTTTTCTGTACTCATTTTTTTGGCTGCAGTGAGCTCCTCTAGTCCCAGCTAAGAACAATGCCAAAAGCAAGCAGCACTATAAATGGTCAAGAGCAAAAATGAGAATTTTGAAGTGCTTTGCATCTCTGCCAAGTTATCTGTGGCACACACAGAGCTGTTTGTTGCAGTGTCTTAATATCCCCTCCTCAAGCAGATTCTGAAACCAATGTCAAGTCTTCATTGATTTCAAGGAGAAGTTCATCCTGGATTTTTACACACATTTGCCTATATAACTGTGGCTGCAGTTCTCACTGCTGTCCTGGCAACCTTTCATTGTGCAAATAAAACACATGAACACTGTAATGCCGGTTTTAGAGACAGATCTCCTGCAATAAGGATTTCTGTACCTGCTCAGTTTAACTGAACAAGTCAGAAATGCCCTTTCTGGAAGGGAGGGAGGCAGCAGGACAGTTTTTTCCCTGTGGGAGAACACTGACTACATGGTCCCTTCCATCAGCTTGCATTTCTCCTGGGCAGGCCCAGCAGCCTCCAGAGGGGCTGAAAGGCTCTGGGAGTGGGGCAGAGAGGAGCAGCCACAGCAGGGACAGAACTGGGCCCTCAGTGACAGGGCAGAGGCACAGCAGGACTCCACACCACAAACCAAAGAACTGCTCAGGATCTCCCTCCTCTGAGTGTGCCCAGCACACAGCTCCAAACCCAACCAAAGCTCAGCTCTGCCTTCTCAGGCTCTCCTGGGGCCAATCAAGGCCATTCAAGTCCTACCAGACTCGCTTCTCCTCACCATCGGGCTTGTCAGCAGAACGATTTTTGTTTTGTTTTTGTTTCTAAGGGCATGGCAGGGGAGGAGCTGCTGCAATCCCTCTAAGGCCTCTTGCCTCAGCTGCACCATACAGCTGCTGTGTGGTTAAGCAAGACAGACTGCAATGGCAGGGCAGCACTGCAGCCAGAGCTGTATCATTATCCCTGCTGCAGTCACTGGCCAACTGTTTGCATCATGGAACTCTGAAATCACAGTCCAGCTTGAGATAAAGGGGGCTCTAAAAATACAGCTCAAACTGCTGAACAATGGGGTCCTTCTAATGCTCAGAGCAGGTAATTTAACTTTCCAACTTTTCTTTGGAACCAAGAAAACATGTTGTGTAGTTGCTCCAACTCAGACACCTCACTGTGTACATGCCCTCCCTTCTGCCCACAGGCACCTGAACTGTGCATGTTTGGGATGACAGCAAACAACCAAAACCCACACAGACACCACCTGGACTTTGGGACTGAACTCTGGCATCTCTCCACATCCACCCATTAGACCTTCCTTGCAAAATGTAAGCTGATCCCTTTCAAAAAATAAACAAAAAGCTTCACCCATAACTGTGGTGTTTCTTTGTACTTCTCAATTTGCCTCAAAAACTCCAGTGTTCCTTGAGAGCAGAGCCCTCAGTTCTACACTCAGCTCCCTAATGTTTGCTCTGGCTGAAATAATTTAGTACAACCTGCACTTAGTCACTGAAATTAAACAGGAAAGCAGGTCAGGCAGGGTGTGAGGCTGACAACATCTTCCCAGGCTGTTGGCTGAACAACTCTTTCTTGTGTTTGTCTGGGGTTTTTTTTGCCTTTCTCCAGTTTTACCCAGACAACGACCATTCACACAGGACACAGGGCCAACACTTTCCAGTACCAAAACCTGCAGCCCCGAGGCCACCTCCTGGAACCGCTGAGAGCTGAAGAGCCCCGGGCAGAGGCAGCCCTCACCTTACAGCCGTACTGCAGGGCCAGCTTGTTGAGGCTGTCCTCCTGGGTGAGCTCCCTCTCCAGCAGCACCACGTCCCCCAGCCTGTCCCGGGCGCTGCCCCGCGGCTGCTCCTTGCCCCGGGGCCGCAATTCCATCACGTTGAGCTCCTCCTCCTCGGACTCCTCCGAGTCTGAGCGGCCGCTGGGGAACACGAACACCTGCCTGCCCGGGAAGGTGTGCACAGTGGCAGGAGCCTGGAAGGGCCGTGTCCGGCTCTCGTGCAGCCTCATCTCTTACACCGGCAGCACCTGGAACAAAACCCAGACACTCTCAGTTTCCTCAAGACCAGCGGTCAGCAGTTCTCAGCATGAAAGATTCAGAGAATCCACACAAATTGCCACCTGTGAACACTCACATACACAAAGGCAAATCCAAAGTGTCGTTCTAGCAGCAATATTATAAAAGCTATGTACTCAAACTGCAGCAATCAGTAATTTTTTTCCAATTTTTTTTTTTAGTCTGCCCGTGAACAAACCACTTTATAACTATGTTGCTCAACATTTTAAATGCTACATTCTACAGTTTTATAAAAATAGCAACAGTCACTTGAGTGAACTGTATTTAATTATGGTCAAAATATACCAACAGACATTAAAAACTGAGCAAAGTTAACCTTTTCGTAAGTCTTTAGTTCTCTACACTTTAGGAATCCACATTTTAAGTTCTTTGAAATGCTCTTTTTTTTAAAATAAGGACAGCTCATGCTACACGTAACTTCCAGCCGAGTAACAAGGTTTCAATTTGCTGCACTAAGACTAGAACCTACCTCAGCACTGTAATTATTGCTCAGCCTACAGCTCCAAGTTGGTTTGTTTTTTTTTTTTTTCCTCAGGTCTACAAACAATTTGTTGTCAGGGTCAGGTATAGGTTAGAAAACCCCACATTGTTACAGAACCTTGACCTTAACGTTCTCCATCTACCCCTGAAGGATTCTTCAGGTGAAACCACTAAGATTTAATGGCATTTCCTTGGCCCCGGGCACGGCACCCACAGCTCGGGCCGGGCTCGGCTGTGCCGGGGGAGTTCAGCGAGCAGGACCAGGAGCTGTGGGACAGCCCGGCCTGCCCGACACAGCCCCGTCCTCAGGGGCTGCGAACCCTCCCCAGGCTCCTCCGGGACCCGACCTCGTCAGCACCTAAGGGAGACCCCGAGTCCCGCCAGGGCCCCCGATTCCCTCAGCACTCCGGGAGTTCTTTTCCGCTCGGCTCCTCAGCAGGCTCCGATCCCCCAGGGGCTCCCGCTCCCCTCAGAGGGTCTCGCTGCCCTCAGCGCTTCAGGTGACCCCAACGCCCTCAGCACTTGAGGAGGGTCCCGCTCCCCCCTGCTGCCCCGCTCTCCTCAGCGCTTCATGGGATCCCGCTCTCCCCTAGGGTCCCACTCTCCTCAGGGTGTCCCGCTTCCCCCAGGGGTCCCGCTCCCCTCAGGACGTCCCGGTTCCCGCCCCTCTCCCTGCGCCCCCCTCACGGACCCGCCGCCATCGGCCCCGCACCAACCTGGCCACGGTCTCGTCCAGCCCTGCTCCCATTGGCTGGCGGCGCCGAGGGGCGGGACCTCAGAGCCGCCCGACCAATGAGAGCCCGGGAAAGGCGGGAGGGGATGGGCGGGCGGGGCCTCGCTTAAAGGGCCCGCACCCCCAGTTCCGGCGGCGGGGACCGAGCCCGGAGCGCTCGGGGGAGCGGGTCACACATCTGGGCAGAGGGACAGGTCACACACCTGGGCAGAGCTGAGGGCACACACCTGGGCAGTGGTCACACAGCTGGGCAGTGGGACACAGCTGGGCAGAGGGACACAGCACACACCTGGGCAGTGGTCACACACCTGGGCAGTGGGACACAGCTGGGCAGAGGGACACAGCACACACCTGAGGTCACACACCTGAACAGCCCAGGGTGAGGTGTCACTGCCCTGGGACACGTCACACATCGGTACAAGGGGTCATGTCACACACCCACACAGCCCTGTGTTACAGTAATAGCTCAGTTATTACATTGTCAATATGTAATACGAGATTACAGTATGTCAATATTACAATCTGTCAATATTACAATCTGTCAATATTACAATCTGTCAATACTCCTCCCCTGTGCAGTGCCCTGGAGCTGGCAGAGCTGACCAGCTGTGCTCCCGTGTTTGCCTTGGCCCGCCCTGACTCGTGGCTTATGTTTTAAAAACAAGCTCAGGACACACTTTTAGCAAGTTCTACATTGAAAGCTTTTCTGGGGTGCAGGGACAGGAGGAATAATCCCTCCTTGCCAGCTGTCAGAACCAACCAGGCACTCCTTCAGGTGCCCATGGTGATCTCCTGCAGGGCCTGCTCTGTGCCCTAAAGTGATGGACAAACCTGCTTTTAAGTTAAATAAAAGCTGAGTGCACTTATTGACCATCCCATTATCCCTCTGCCTTCCCCTGTGCAACCCCAGAGCACAAGAGGGGAGGGCATTTCCTCTCCAGCTCTGGCTACCACTGGCTTAGATACAACATCAGCTGATAAATGTGACACACTGAGAGGAAAGAAGGCTCCACAAGCATCCACAACTTCTTTAAGCAACAGCTGTTTTCCACAGCTCTTACCTGCCCACACACCTTTGTGGATGAGCCAGCTCCCATCTCCCAGCAGGTCACAGGATTTCCTTCCCTCCATCCCTGGGCCACATTATCCCAGGAGCAGATCACTTTGGGGCTCAGGCAGCTTTCTGCTTAACAAGAAATAACTGTTTTGTAGGAGAACTGATGCTGGATCTGGGTCAGTTGCATGGGTGATGTCATCATTCCAAATAATTGGAATATTTTTGTAGTTAGCAGACAGACTGTGAGAGCTGCACAGCCCCAAACAAGAAGATTCTGTCTGAGAGCTCAATGGTTCAGTCATTATCTGCACTCAACCAGCACAAGGGTCACTCGTGTCCTGAATTTCAGGAAGAATCCTCCTGCCCTGAGTGAGATCAATGCAGAGAGCTGAGAGTCTGCTCATTTTCACTCAATCCAAAGAGCAGTGTTTCCACGCTGCTGGGCACCAGCTGGAGTTCACATCCATGCCAGCTGCTTCCCAGAGTTAATCCCTGTCATAAAGAATCAAAACTTCCATGAAGGTCTTGGCTGGAGCTCTCCAAATAATCTAGAACCAGGCTCCTCTCTTGTGTCCCTGCAATTCCTGGGAGCTCTTGCTCAGAACCAGAATTGCAGTTTTCCTCATCTCTTGGGATTTGTTCCTCTTTCTTCAGGCTCACTTCAGAAGTGTGAGAAGTGTCAGACACACATTCCCTGTGTTGTTCCTTGCTTCTCTTCCAGCTGCATTCTAAGCTGTGCAATAAAATCTCTCATTTGGATTTTGGATCACTCAGTGACAGGCTGCTCTCCACTCCTGGGAAAAGAGTAACTTCAAGAAAAACTTCTTCAGCATCTCCTTAATACCAACCAATCCCTCCAGTTCAGTTTAGCAGATATATGGGAAAGGCTCCTATACAGCACTGTGAGGCAATAGGAATCTGTTGGTATTCCTGAATTCTATACACAAAAATTGAAAAAGATGACTGTTTATTTTCACCTTCATTTCACTGTTCCCTAGTGGGAGACTGGGAAGGCAGCTGGAGCAAACCCCACCCATACTCTGGACATGGCACTATAGAAATTATGATGCCTCTCCTGCAAATAATGAATAAAAGCTGCACTCTGCTCTGGCTTTGGACTAATGCAGCACAACCAATTTTAGTGGAGTTACCCCTGTGTTAAGGCAGAAGCATGAGCCAAATACAACAAAATAAACCTCTCCTTGTACCTGGAGTGACTCAGCTTATGTGGGTACTGCATGTACATTTGATTGAATTATACACACAGCCATAATTTTAAGAGGTTGATACAGTAGGGACCCAACACAGGGGAGAAAACCTCAACTAAATTAAATTTATTATAGGTATATACTTAATAGAGTTAATTGAGCTATGGAGGTTACTCAGTGTTTGGTAGCACCAGGTCACACCTTGTCTCTTTTAAGTTTTCCCCTCCTTGCAGCTTGTGCAGCTCAGCAGGTTCCAGACTTTGCCATGGAGCACAAGTCCTGTCATTGAGTGCCTGGAAGGGTCTTGGGCTGCAGGAAGGAGCTGATGGTTCAGGTGGTGACACCTGGAAAGGAGCACAGAGTCCATGTGGCAGCAGCACTGAGCCAGCTGCACACCTTCCCTGCAGGGGATCCCTGCTCAGGGCCCAGCCTGGCAGTGTGACCCCAGCCCAGCCCCAAGGGAGGAGGGGTTTGTCACTCTGGAGTCAGGTGTGCGAGCTACCCTGCACCTCTGGCTTCTCCCAGGGCAGAAATGCAGCTCCTGCCTCCACCCTCTCACGCTTCCTCTCCTGTCTGTGACAGAGCAGGTGTGACAACAAAGGCCCAGCTTCATCATTCATCTCAGACATCAAATTACTCCCACCTACAGGGGCTGCATTTGCAACTCTCTCACGTATGCTGTGACTCAGGAGTGGCACTTTTATCTGGGGAAGCAGAATGCAGATCTGAACAGCTCTGCTGTCTCCTGGAGGAGATAACATGTCTCTGCTCAGAGCCCTTGTTCTGGACTTGCCTTCTATCACACAGCTCCATTTGGCAGGGGCTGCCTGGCATGTGTGATAGCAGGCACTGAATTACTTCAGAAAAACAGAGACTTTTCTATAAAAAACAAATTATTAATTAAAAATGGTTTTAATTTTGTAGCTCATATTTTCTTGGGATTGTCCCAGACTCTGGAGTCCATGCTCCACACCCTGTCCTTCTGGAGAAATTTGGCGAGGGAAAGCACTGTGAGATTTGTTCCCTTTCCTCTCCCTTACTCCTAAAACCCCCCTCCCCCTTTTTCCCTTCCTGCAACTGGTAAATTGTGAAGAACAGGAATGTTCCTGGGAAGAAACCCAGGCAGAATTGCATTCAGAACAAGTCAAAGATTTCTTGCATAGCTGAAGCATGTGTTTGCAATCCCCAATTGCCAGAGCACATAAGCCCTGCCAGCGAGTGCTGTTCCCTTCAGATGTTCTCAGAGAGCTCTAAGCAGTGTCCAGAGCAGCCTGTGGACAATCTGAGCTGAGAAATTGCTCCATGGCCCATCTGTTCATGGTGCCATGCCAAAAAGGTTCTTGGTGAAAGGATGGCAAAGAGCCAGCCCTACCATTCCAAGGAGCTGTGTTAGGGATGGTCAGAAATTGGCTCCATGACAAAGCTTGGCTGCTACTACCAACCTGTCAGCCCAGGCTTCAGGCAGCTTTTGGGATTGATGCTCTCCAGAATAGTTAGCATGTGCTACCCCAACAAAGGACAAAACCACAAGATCCCTAATTTTAAGTGCTGGGAAGCAGCAGAGAGCCAGCAGCTACAGCCTGCTCTCCCTTCAGCTTGAGAGGTGCCACTGATGCAGAGAGAAAACTGCTCTTCCAAGGGGTGTTGTTCAGGGGTTCAAAACTGGAACCTGACAGGGCCAGGAAGGATGGAGTTGGGGGCTGGGACACTGGTTGGAAAAAGCAGCTTAAGGTGTTTGTGAGGAAGCTTTTGTCCTTGGCACTATACAGAACACAGGATATTACAGGAGCACAGAGTGAGCTCTTGCTCAGGCTGGTGCTGATTCTGGGGAGAAGCAGGTTGATGAAAGCATCACTTGCCTTTCCAATGACCTTATCATGTGAGCTGAATCTGCCAAGAGCTGTCTCTCACTCTGTGCTCCTTGTGGCCTGAGCCAAGACTCCTGGATGCTCTGTGCTGTATCTGATATCCCTCAGCATCCCTGGCAGGCTCCCAGGGCTCACACACATCCTGGTGGGACCAGGACCCCTCTGTGCCTTGCTGCCTCCAGATCATCTCACTTCCAAACAGGTCCAACTGATTTTGCAGTTTTTTGAGTATAAGGAACACCCTGAGCTTGAGGGAGGAACAGAAGAGTGTTCCAAAGCAAGGTCCTTGATCTCCATTGCTGTGTGGTTGTGCTGGCTCATCTTCACACTTCCCCACAGGGTTCCCAGGTCTTCACTGGTGTGTGGCAACAATAATGAGCAAGTAACACGTGGGGGCAGCAGAAGGCTTTGCTTATCTGGGAGTCTGTGGTTGGAGCATCCTTGCAGGGGTCCTGAAGAACCCAGGTGCTGCAGGTTTGAGGGTCACTGTGGTGGGCACAAGCTGCAGCTGCTCAGACTCTGGGAGAAGGATGTCACAGGACACAGGGGCTTTGTGGCCTCCTGGGACACGATGTCACACTGAATCCTGGCATTTTGTCACTGCAGTCAACTCCAGCTCCTGCAGGCCCAGCCCAAGCAGTGCCATGCTCATGTTCAAAGCATGTTCAGCCAGAAGACATCACAGTGCTGAACACAATGGAAAACTGGCTGGAGTGAAAATCCCAGAGTCAGATCCCACTGCATCCCACAGGACAAGCCTTGCTGAGATTGTTGCACCACAGGCAGGGTGGGGCCCAGCACGTCCCTTTCAGTGAGGTGAAAAAAGAAACTCTTACCTCATCACTGTGAAGAAAGATGAAGGTTCCAACTGCTACCATTTCTCCTGAAGACTTGGAATTTTCAGTTAACAGGAAAAAGCCTTGATCTCGGCTGTGAAGGTCTTGAAAGCCAAGTTTTCAGAGTAGGACTATTTCAGACAGGGAAGTGGCTACAATTTATATAGTGTGGCTCTAAGATTTTCTGGCAGGTCTATCTCCAGAATAGGTGTCATTTTTTCTGCTCTAAGTGAGCAGAAATTCAGGAATTGCTTGTCCACTTGATATTTGCCTGATTGCTCACATCAGTCTCCCCACCATCAGTAATGTGGAGTCTGAGTAGTACTGGCACAATCTGATGGAAATGGCAAAAAATAAAATAATCCACGAAAAACCAACCTTGTCACCAGAAATGATGATGGATTAATTATAATAAGGGATGGGAAACAAAACACCCCTGTGCTCCATGAGTAATTAAAAAAGAGTAAAATCAGATAAATTCCCAGATAGGAAAAACATTTTCTGTAACTGAGGCTGCTACTTTAATTGGAAAGTGCTGTTAACACAACTCTGAGCGAGGCGAGGGCAAGAGCGCAGCAGGACTGGTGGAGATCTGCAAGTAAACAGCTGAATTGCTTCTCTCAGCCTCAATCTGCAAATTTCTGAAGCCAAAAGAACAGCTTTAAATGTAAAACTTCTGTTGGAGCTCATGCTTCAATTGGGCTGTGTGCCAGGACATGCAAAGACTCAGGGCATTAAAAGTCTCATGGAGATGAAAAGACAGTGGGGAGTCATTTGAGTTGGCTTGTAATGCACGGAGCTACAGCAGGATCTGCCTTCATTCCCTTTAAACCAACTTGTGGGGAGGCAAATGGAGAAAACTGATACTTTATCACTTGTAACTATTACAGAAAAAGGCAAGGCTAAGCACGGCCCGGATGGAATTCCTGTGTCCTGCACACAGCCCTGCAGAAGGATCCCAGCCCCAAGCTGCCTCAGCCTTGCCAGTACCTGGGAAGTGAAGCAGCCCCTTAAAACTCCCCAAATCATGAAGTGACCACCTCTAGGATGTATGAACTGCTCTGCAGGCTGCTGTTTTCACTTCAAACCATCATCTCAGATAACCTTTAACCACAGAATAACAGAACATGTTTGTACCTACCCTGCTCCTTCCAAGGAGCTCAAAGTGCTTTAAAAATCCCCAGCCAAGCAGAACTGTTGTGGTTCCTACTGCACAGTGGTTCCCTGAGTTACAGGGCAAAAAACTGCTTCACCCAAGGCTGCACAACATGTTGGCATGTCAGGACAGCCCAGATCCTGGGAAGCTGGGATGAGCATCCATCAAGGAATCAAGGATGTGTCTGGCTGTCAATAAACACTGAAAAAAGCTGTGAACAGCAGCAAAGTGACACAAACACTGCAGTCACCACCACAGCACAGCTGGCCAAATCCTGCTGTAAGGAAAAGGAAGAGGAGCAGGGCCATGTCTTTCACTGGTTAGTGCTGCACCTCCCTGCATGGGCTGGCTTCAGGTGGACAGGCTGAGCATCACTACCAGGGCTCTGGGAATGCTTTGCTGGGACTCTTCACTCCCAGAAGCTGCTTTACAATGTTCCAAGCCATTCCCCTCAGTATCAGCTTGGACAAAATTAAAGACAAATTAATTCCCTTGGGTTTCAAGGAGCCTGGGAAGTCACTAAACAGGTTTCTGCTGAGCTAAAGGCAAGGAAGAACATTGTTAGCAACAAACACAGAAAATCTTCTCTAATTGGAGCCATGGAATGGGTGCCTGCTTCTGAGGAAACCTTTGTGTCTCTCAGGAGCACATTCACCACAAGGAGAGGAGCCCCAGAGGGCAGGGGGGGCTTTTATCATAGTGCCAGGGACCTCCTCAGATGACAGGAATTTAAAAAAAGACACACCAAAAGCTTCATTAGTGTTAAAACCTCACCCTCAGTCTTTGTCTTGGTCTGAAGGGAGAGGAAAGTGTTTCCATTTGTTTTGAGGTTGGTGTTAGGAAATTCTCCCAAAATCCAAGGGCCAAATGCTGCCCTTTCTCCTCAGGAAACAGTCCCAGGGAATGGTCAAAGACACCAACCACACAGGGAAGACTTTGGAGGTCCAAGGTCTGGGTGCCAGAAGGGAGATTCACCGTGGTCTCCTCCTTGAGAAGCTGGCTCACACCCACAAAGACACCCTCAATGTGGGATGTGGGTGCATGGGAGCAACACTGGCCACGATGCTGGGCCTTTAAATCTGCCAGGATCCTGGGAAAGCCATCCCAGCACCCTGTGCTTGGAGTGCTAAAATCAGAGCCTGGATATGAGACAAAGAAAAAAGGGAAGAGGAACCTTTAGAAAAATTAAAGGGACACATGAGCAGATGAAAGGTTCATCTTTTGTGTTCCCAGGTGGGACATCACCAGCAGCAGAGGGAACACCACACAGAATCGGTGGGAAGTGGATCAAGTAACCCTCACCTCGCCCCATTCCTTAAAATTCAAAACACACAAATGCTGAGCTCTTGCCCAAAGCAAAGCACAATCCTCTCCTCTCATTGTTATGTGTAACCCTGAGCCTGTGGAAGCAGCTACAGTGAATTAACATGAGAGAAAGGAGCTGGATTGAATTTGCTAAGGGAGACAAAAACCCCTACAGGCATGTTGTTAAGAAAGAATGAACACTAATTCTGTTTATTCTGATTCGTTTTGTTTGATTGTGCTTGATTGTGCTTGCCCTAGGAAATGTGAGAGCTGGTGGGGATCATATCAGCAAAGAAAATCAGAGAGAAACAAGTTGATAGTTTAGAGTTCATGCAAACATCGTGCCAGCCACTGAATCAGAAGAAAAGAGCTGGCTCAGAGGCAGCCACTTATCTACTGATAAGATCCTCTTGGGGAACAATCTCAGAATGATGTGGAAGGGAGATGGGAAATTGTGCTGCAGAGCTAAGTCAAGCAATCAGCAGAGAATATGGCATTGTTTGGGTTTCTCCTTGCTTTCCCCCCTGTTCTTCCCCATCCATTATTAGAACAAAGAGTATTTTTGCCTGTAAAAATCTTTGTGCCTAAAAAGAGGCAACACCGGGGTGCGCTCCTGCACCAGAGCTGAACTTCTGGGTAGCTTTGATTCAACTTTCTGGAGAAAATCACAGTAAAACTCTTAGCTATGGATCTCTATGTGATCATTACCTCATCTTTAAACACCTACATTTACAACTCCTTGTTTGTGGAGATAAAATACATCGCCATGGTTTCAACTCACCAGAAAGTCTCTCCCAGCAGCTGCTCCCTGTGGAAGTGTCAGAGGAAGGAGATCAGGTCCCACACGAGCTGGGGCTGGCCAAGAGCAGAAGCTGTAAAACATGAGGCATCTGGAGAGGTGAGGAAATTCAGGACAACTTCTTGGTCCAGCAGATAAACCTTCCTGCCTATTTTTACAGATGTGATGTGCTTACAGATGTTCCCTGAAAGGGGCAGCAGAGACCAATCCCACACAGAGAACATAAAGCGCTGTCCTGATTGGGGAGAAATAAAAATGAAGAGCAAGAATTATTTGCAATGTTTCTTTTCTTTGGCATACAGAGACTCCACCATGTGTCCACTCAAATAAAAACAGCTTGGACCCACACAGGCCAAACTGGGGCTGCTTGGTAGAATCTTGACCAAGTCTGTGATCACTTCCTTCAGCTGTTTTTGAAAGGAGGGCACCAACCCTGCCCAGATGTGGGTGCTGGGTGTGCAAACATTGTGGAACTCTATATAATGCACTGATTACAGCAGCACAGCAGCCTTTGGGCTGGGAGTGTGATTTGGGAAAGGTTCACTAACAGACTCATGAGTACC
Source organism: Catharus ustulatus (assembly GCF_009819885.2). Classification (NCBI taxonomy): domain Eukaryota; kingdom Metazoa; phylum Chordata; class Aves; order Passeriformes; family Turdidae; genus Catharus; species Catharus ustulatus. Next base: position 18,091,567 of record NC_046232.1, read on the forward strand.
TGCACCACAGCTCATCACTAACACAATTTGGATCCCACCTAAGCCTGAAAGAGGGAGATGAGGAAAAAGGGCTGCTTAGACTACCAAGGTTCCCAACAGTCCATGTTGGTGTGAAGGTGTGAAGCAGGGAAACCCATCTTGGACCATCTTTACAAGCTCTCCAGGCTCTCTTGAACCACTCAGAGTTAATTCTAGAGCGGATCCAAGTTGCTGCCTGGAGAAGAAGGCACAGTTATTTACCTGCAGCCAATCCCATATGTGTTACCTCACCTAAGTCAAGACTCCAGCCTGTCCTGTTGCTTTAACTGCCTTATGCCCCTCTCCAGCACTGTCCACAATCCCCAGTGGAGGGGATGGTTTTGCTGGTGGGGATGTCCAAGAGCTCCAGTCATGGGATACCACAGGCACAAACCATGCACCAGGGTCTTCATCAAGGATTTGCAAGAGGTCTAAGATTTGAGAGCAAGGAGGGGCCAGTGTGAGGTGAGAAGGCAGCAGAGGAGCTGAGGCAGCAAGAGCTTTATCAGGAAACCAAGAAGCCTCTCTGCTCCTGCTCTCAGGATAGAACAGCACACCAGCAAATCTGGCTGCAGACTGAAATCTTGGCTTCCCCTGAAGCCAATGGCAAACATCCCACTGGCTTCAATGGGAGCAGGACTTGATGCCAGATCTCGTGCTTCCCATTCCTCTGCCGTAGCCATGAGAGCAAGCTTCCCTTCCAAGGCTGTGTCTGCAGCTAGAGCCTCCAGGAGCAGGAGAATGGCTCTCCTTGCAGCCTGAGAAGCATCAATGGGAAATGAAAGACTTATTTTTAACAGAAATGGTGACTGTCCTAGAGAAAAACTTGCTTAAAGTTATGGGCCTCTCTTGGAGCCATTTCTTTCTTAACAATTCCCTTTAGGCTTTAGGTGCCCACAGGGTGCCCAGCAGCTTTTGGCTGTGACAAAATCACAAGTGGGAGAAGTGGCTTGAGCTGGGTTATGCACCTATCAACACTCATCTCTCCCAGTCTTAACATCCTTCATCCCACACCTGGACACAGTGGAACTCAGAGCAACACAGCAAACAGGCAGGAGAAGACTAAGTTTGCCCATTTCTGTTTTCACCACACCAAAGCTGATGAAGGAAGGGATGCTGGAAGAGCTGTGCACTGACCACACAGGGCTCTACATTTGCTCTGGCATGAGCATCCCTCTGCTGAGATGAGCATCTTGAGACCCCCAAGCTGTTTGGGAGGTGGCAAGGTCACATCTCCCATTTCCTGAAAATCTTTGCTTTCCTTGGCAGAAAGGAAGGACTTTGTTAGGAAAATCTTGGTGGGTGTTTTGTGATCAGTCAAGCACAGCAGATTACTCAAGGGTGTATACAGGACCTCCCATCTTCTTGACATAGGAAAATGATTCTGCTTGCTCCAGAAATTCAGGAGTCACCAGCATGGTGCTGACCACCTGTATTATTCCTTAGGTCACGTGGCATGTCTACTGGACAGATTGATGTCTGTACAGCTGACTGTTTGAATATCAATTCTAGAGGCAAAGGAAATTCTTCAAATCCCAGAGCACAAATGTGCACTGCTACAGAAAAGCAGGTGGAGATGTGCCAAGTTACAGCTCTTTAGCTGCTGCCCCTGTAAGGAATGCCCTGCGAGGAAAACTGGAAAATATTTCATGAAAGAGCAAAGATAACACAAGACAATCTGGCAAAGGGTAGAATTTAATATTAATGGCTTTCCTTTAGTCACTGTATTTCCTGTTCCTAAGTTAACCCTCTAAAATCAGCCATGCTCAGAGAAGGGATATAAACTTTTGCACATCTAAAAGGTCTTAGAGCCCTCTGCAAATATCAGGAGTGCTGAGGGATGGTTTTTCCCTGAGGAGACTGTCCTGTAGCCAATGGGCAGATGCTCCTTTGGCTGCTGAGGCCAAACACTGAAAAATTTGGCTACTCTGTAAGAACATCTTTCTTTGCCTCCCAGGTTCCTGTCATCACAAGAACCCAAAAATGAGAGGAGCTCATTCCCTTGAGCTCAGTGTAAAAAAAACCTTCCTCATGGACAGATGGGTAACAGACACACAGCAGGGATGTGCTGGTGTCATTTCAGCCCAGCAGCCACTTTAGGATCTTGTCCCTGCAGATCTCAGGGTTACATGGAGACAGCTCATGGCTGATCTGAACACCACCATTAAAACACACTGAAATTTGCCTTGAAAGGGAGCTGGACCAGCCTCACCTCCCCACCCTTCCCTGCCAACTGCTGCTTGCCTGGAGGAGCCCAAAATTAGTCCAAGCAGATAAGAGATGGAAAATGTGGCTCCTCAGAGGGACCTTTGCTCAGAGAGGATCCTTCAGTGCCCACCCACATCTTCCTCTAACCTGGCAAAGTACCTGAATTACTGAGCTGACTTGCCAACAGAGATTTAGGCTGGAAACCTCTCTAGAAAGATGTCTCTCATTAGGAGCAGGGAGCTGGCTGGGGCACAGAGCTGGGAGAGGAGTGTTACTCATTCCTGCCTCACACTGGGCCCTTCAGACACTCTCCTCTCCTGCAAGATGCACTGTTCTGTGACTGCTGGCAGAAATTAATGAGCAGAGCTGGTTGAAAAACTTTCCATCAAAACAGTGCTTCTGCTTTGCCAGAAGATAGTTGAAAAATTAAGTGGAAAAATTAGAGAAGAGAGCCTGGGTTTTGGCTGACATTGTTGGTCCAAAAATCCCAAACTTGGGATATTTTAGCCAAAAATGGAAGCATTTGGGAAAGGCAGGGGAGGAAAGGGAGGTGCCTGGCAAGACTTAGTGACACCCTGAAAAACATCTACAAAAATTTTGACAAATATGAGGGTGTTTTTGCTAATTTTATCTTTTTTTTTTTCTTCCACAGTGAAGGATACTTCTGCTTTTAGAACCATTGTACAGGGAGCCTGAAAACAAGCAAATAAACTTTTTCTTTCTTACACATATGGCTACAGATCCCCCATAGCTTGTGATATAAGCACAGGCAGCAGCTCAGCTGGAGAGGCACACCAGGAAAACCAGATCTTTACTAGGAGCTGCCCAAGAGCTGATTGCCCCACACTGTAACTCTCAGCAAGGGACACACACAGAGCTGGTGTGCTGTGAGTTTGTACAGCTGATGGAAGCCTCCATAACCTCTCAGCTGCCTTGCACACAAATAAACTGAGCCATGGGGACAGCCAGGGAACAGGGCTGCTGGTGGAAGGCACTGTGCACACAGCTGCTGCAAAACCACCCTGCTCAGCACTCAGGCAGCCACAGGCAGAGAGTTGTTGTTGAAGGGAGAAGGGCACATGAATACCTGGGAACCCACAGAAAGCTCTTTTCCATCTTGCTTACACAATAATGTGGTTTTCCTTTTCTCCCTTTAAAATTGTTTCTTCAGCAAAACATGGTTAGGAAGAAATAAAAGAGATGGAATCTTCCTTACCCTCTGGAAAATGTGGCTGACAGTGTCACTGTCCCCTCCTCAAGGCCAGTGATGTGATGGGGGAAGAAGCCAGGAGTGACAGCAGCTCCAGGGTGCTGATGCTTGAGGAGAGCACAATCCCAGCATTCCAGCAGGGCCCTTCTTCCTCAACACAAACCTGGTATGGAACAGAGCTGACAGTGCTAAAGCCAGCACAGCACAGGTGGCACCAGCTCTGTGAGAAAACCAAATGTTGTTACTGAGCAGTGGGGAGCAGGGGAGGTTCAATTTACAGAGATTTCCTAAGGAATCAGACCATTATTCTGGACAGGACTTATATTTTAAACAACATCTAATCTTTAAATTCATTCTAGATGTGGATTTCATACCTTTTCCTCAATGAGAGCAGCACTGGAGGAAGCAGGCTCAGGAGTTCTGATGTGTCCTGGCAGGGAACTGCTGCAGGTGCCCTTGCTGACAGCCTGAGCTTGACTCATAGCCTGGGGTTACAGTCCCAGTCACTTCCACCACAAACAGCTCTGGCTCAGAGCCCCCAGAGTGATAAAAGACTTCTTGTGTGATCATCTCAGGAGGGAAGTTTGGTGCCAAACAAAGCTGCAGTCTGGTTGGGTCCTTTTGTCATCAGAGACAAAATCAAGGGGAAAGGTACAGAGCTGGGGAAAGAAATGGAAGCTGCAAAACATTCAAATGATGTCTTTTCTAAGAAAATGAATAAAGTCCAATCCAAGAATGGCTTGTCTGGTTTTGCTGGACAGGCTGCACTGATCTTGGTGCAGGATGAAAGACTCTGTTAGAGGATTCCTCCTTCTCACTGACCTCTCAGCAGTTTGAGTACTTTCACTCCCTGGCTCCAGAAAGGCTCCAGTGAAGCTGCAGTGTGCAGTGACCTTACAGAAAGCTGTCAGTGATCTTCAGCAGCTGCTGGTTTGTGGGGTGGTGGAGCCAGCCCTGCAGACTGGTCAGCTACCAGTGCTCTCCTGGTGAAAAATGAGTGTTTTCCTCCATCTCATCTCATTCTTCCTCAGACCATCAGAAATGTGAGTGCATGGAATGGGAGCACATCTGGCACAGATCCTGGAACTTCACAGCACACTGGTGTTGGCACTGACACTCTCCAGCATGAAGAAAACATCCCTTTCCCCAGGGAAATGCTCCACATGGTGTTGGGGAAGGCACAAAGAACATTTGGTTTTTCACTCTACCAGAGAGCAGAGTCCTCAGCAGTGGTAGTCAGTGAGCATGGGGCTGATGTGGGGATAAAGTGTTCCACATTTTGGAAGAAAATTTCTTCCAGAGCAAGCAGGGTGCTGCCAGCTTGCTGCAAGAGACAGCTGAGGCTGCCATGGACACCAGGAAAGTGAAAGGGAGCAGGGGGAGCTGGTGGAGGCAGAAGTGACCTCCAAGGAGAGGAGGAGGGATTTCACTTTGCTCCTGTGCCAGAGCACCAGAGCCATCTGACCCCACCTGCCTTTACTGACCTTGGCTGAGGTGTCTTAAATAAAAAGAAACCAACTGAGCTCACAGGGAAGGGCAGTGGCTTGGGCAGAAATGGGGATTAGGAGTAAGAGAAAAACAGCAAACAGATACATGCAAAATAGGCAAAGAAAGTATATAATCCTACTGGATTTATAGGAGAGATATTGGCACATACCAGGAACATTTCAAGCCAAATGTATGACAGCATTCCTTACACCCCTCCCACCCACTGCCATAGCCCAGCTTAATGCAAAGCCCTTTGGCTTCCCCAGGCTTAGAGCTAGGTTTTATTGTTCAAACAGGTCAACAATTGCAATCAGATGTTGACTGCAGGCAAGGCACAAACACGATGATGTGTTAATGTACTGCACCACTTGGATGGAGTTTCTGCAGTGCTGCTGCTGTCAGTGGTGGCAGCTGGGTTGGTGTCTCAGAAAACTGGGAAGCCCATCAGTGTTGTGCCATGAATCTGGTGTGAGATCACTAAATTAGCTCTGTTATTAAAGTATAAACTCCATTTGTGGAAATTACAGTGGGAGAAGGGCTTTGGTTTGTTATAAAATCATAGAATGGTTTGGGTTGGAAAAGACCTTTATGATCATCAAGTCCAACCCAGCAGTGCCAAGTCCATCACTCCACCAAGTTCCTGGGTTTTTAGAGCTGCTTTGGAAAGATGCTGCTCCCACCTCCAAGTGCCCTTTTAACAAGAATTGGGCTGGAGTGGGATACAGAGGATGGCAGGGAGAGGATCCTACAGGTGTACTGACTGCAAAACCAACCTTCACCATGCTGGGGGGAGCTAAAGAGTACAAAGACTGGCTAGTGCCTACAACAAAGACATCCAAAACACATGGCACTGAAGTAATTCCATTTATTTCACACCAGGGGAGAGTGCAGCTAGGTTATGCAGATACCTTCCCAGTGGATGGGATGGTTTTGCTCCAATATAAACTTCCACATGCTCAGCACTGTTCATTGTCAGGGGGTGCCTGTGGAGCTCCACAGGCACAGCAAGAACAACCTTCCCCAAAGGCACTCTCAGAACATCCCTCTCCCCAAGCAGAAGCTCCCCCCTCCCCAGAGCCTGCCCAGGCACACACAGATATCCCAAACAGAGCCTGGCATTCCCCTCCCACACAGGAATTTCCTCCTGTTGTGTCACTGACCACACACCTGGCAAGGCATGTTCAGGTCTTAACATCCCTGTGCTTTGTTTTGCAGCCTGACCAGGACAAGACCCATCATTTCTTGTTTTGTTAGCACACTGAGAACTCTGAGGTGCCAGAATTTTACTGCCAAATGCCCTTTTACACCAACCACAGCAATTAAACAGTTGGCTTGGATTTAACCAAATCCCAGTCTCAGTCCAGTATTACACAGATGCACAATGTACCACTTACAGCTTCACTCCTTTCTCTTCATTTACATGCTGTTGGGTTTGCTTTGAATTATTGTTTCAAGTTCAGAAACCTTATTAAAGTTGTTATGGAAAAAATAAATTTATTATTCAACATATTCAATTTGTTCAAAATGGAATGATCCTCTTTTTTTTTTTTTTTGGCTTTCATTTACAACTGGTTCCATTCACTTGGACTGTTTTTTATCTTTTTCTATTTATAACCAGCACCAAGAAGAAAATTACCATGGATACAGTACATATGCAAATTAGCTAATGGAAAAATATATACATTTCACTCTGTAATGAGAAAACTTAAATGATATTATTGCCATGGAGAATATATCCCTGTATTATAATAAAATATCAAGCAATAATCGACTGCTAAGATTCTTTTCCACCAACAAAAAATAGCACCATACATGAGATAGTGAGAATCTACACTCAATAACACAATTGTGCAACTAGAAATGTACAGTACTTTAGTAACAGTACAGAGTATTGTTTACAATATGGAAATACCACCACTGTAATCAAAAGAGCATCAATCTCTTATGAACAACTAAGAAAAGTATTGTCATAGATACACTGAAACAAACAGCTTTTCTTTTCACCAGAATGTGGAACTGAGGGCAGAGCATAGCTGTGACTTCATTGTAAAGCTCCTATAAAGTGATAAAAAACAGAAGTGCAGGAATATTGAACAGATTTTTTTTTTGTTATTATTTTTCTGGCTGTTATGTGATGGGATGATTGTCACCATGTGAAGTAAGAGAATTGAAGAAAATGGAGCTGTGTTGTGCCATCAGTTCTTAATCAATGTTGGGGGGTTTGATTATAAAACATAAAAGGTTGATGCATGCTAATCTGTGAGCTGTGAGAGTGAGTGAGGTGGTTTTTTCTCAGTGCTCATAAGGTTGAAAAAAGACCCTTGTAAGCTCCTGTTTCCTTAGGCAGGACCCAGAACTTGGACCCAAGTGTCCTTTGGGTCCAGAACCCAGCAGACTGGGTCAGGCCACAGGTCTAACCAGCCTAGCACCCTGTTCTGGACAGTAGCCAGTAGTGAATTATTACTGAAAAACACAAAATCTAAAATCCTTCCTCTCCTATGTCCTACCTTTTGTCTAGAGAGGGTCATAGATCAGCACCAGAAGGAAAATGTTCCCTGCTGTGGAGAAGCACCTTTGATTCCCAGCAATGATAATTCACACAGTTCTGTCAAAGTAGCAGAGAAAATGTTGCCCATGAGAAGAAAAACAGCAAATTCCAAACCGAGTGAGAGGTCAGGGGACTCAGGGGTGGCTGTGGGGACAGGGAGGCAGCAAGGACAGTCCCAGTGTCACTGCAGGCTAAGGGGGAAACACCACTGTGAATTAGGAACATAAACCAAGTCTGTTTGATCTTTTGGAACTTTCTCATTAGCAGTTCTGCTACCTGTTATTTTGCCAAATTGAGTATCATCTGGTATTGTCTAAATCTTCCTGTCACCCTTGCCAGCAATTTTCCTTTGATTGCTAAGAACTTACACAACCTCTGGGCTGGACAACAGGGTGGGAATAACAAAAAAAGGAGGTTTAATCCTGATTATAAATTGCCAAAAAAAAAAATCCAGTACAACAAAAACCAAGCTGGAATCATTTCCCTGATAGAGAAAATCATCTGAGGCATTGGAAAGCAGATCTGTTTGAGACAGGCAATTGAGGAAAAAAGGTGTGCAAATGTGCCCTTGTGCATCAGGCCAGCCCTGTGCACATGCACTCGTTTGCACTAACAAGCACAGATGTAAATGTGAAGCCCACACAGGGTTTGTTGATGAACATTATCTCCCTGTGCTTGAAAAATTTAGCCCTTAATAAAATGCTAATAGGTTATTCCAGTGAGGTCCTGGATATGGAAAGAATTGTACTAAGCAAAAATTGCTTTGAAGACATGTTAGGTACTAAGAATCTTTATCCTTCCTTGCATTGACAAAAAGAGACAACAGCAACAAAGACAACCTGGGGCCAGGTGTGAGCTGCAAGCCAGCCTGGCCCAGGGCTGGGGGAGTGGCTGGGCTTGGTTCTGTGCTCAGCTCCAAGGAGTCCCAGAGTCACACAGCTCTAGGGCGAGTACAAAGCTGCAATTATCCAAAGGGCTCTGTTCCTGTCTCGAGGAGGGGGCTGAAACTCAACCATGGCCTTGGGCCCTGGCAGGGAAATGGTGCAAGATGTGATAGGGAGTCACTGATGTGTGTGACAAAGGAGGGGACAAGCCCTGCCCTGGGCAGAGCTCCTGTTTCAAGTCTCACATCACAGAGAGGAGTCTGGTTTAAAGTGCAGAGACATGGCAGAGTATTGTGTGTGCAGCACCTGGAAGTGCTCTGACAGCACCAAACCTGACAGCACCACAGAAGTGACACAGGGAGCATTCAAAGACAAGAGAGGAAATTCCCAATCCTGGAAAGCAATGGAAGTCTGAGCCCTCTGGCTTCCCACAAGCTCCAGGTTACACTTAAAATATCTTGCATCCCTGTCTAGTTCTGGTTATTCCAAAAGCTACATAACCTCAGCTGTGTAAAAGAGCCCAGAGATAGGAAACACCTGTTCTGCTCCCCACTACATCCTTTTCATAAAGATTGTTCCAAATTCGGTTTCTGTTCCAACCCTATCTGGTTTCACAGTCCTCTTCTAAGAACCAACAGTCTCATTATCTGATTGACTTCTAAAAATTGGAGAGAGCTTAGGCCAAGCAATCCCTCACTGAGCTCTACTGGATGAAATGATTTCTGGCTTCTCCCATCTCATGTAAATGGTTTAGATTGTTTAAAAGTAACTATCTACAGCTGTTAATAAGCTTCCATTTCATTAAGCTCAGAGAAAAATTAGGTTTCATAAAAGAAACTCTATTATTCTGGGGAAAAGACAGAGGATTGTTTTTTAAAATTAGAAGGAAAAGCACTCCTTATTAGTGGCTCTAAAAATATGACTTGGAATGTTGGATATAATTATACTGAGTTTTCTGTAGGAAATTCAGAGATGTCCATCCTCTGCTATCAGTTTTCACAAGCTTTTACAGAAAATCCTCTCCTTAAACTAAGCCTTTCATTTATGCATGTCCCTCCAAGCCCACTCTGCAGTGGAATAACTGCTGGGAATTGAAAACAACAGATAAAAGCCAAGATTAAAAGATTAAGTCATGTCTCTACCTTTGCTGAATTATTTTGCCAGAGGCCTTCCTCCATGGAGGTCCCCATAACCTTATCCAATGTAATCACTTTGCAACTCTTGTCCTTTTCCTTAATGGTAGCAAGCCATCCAGTGGCTGGTGATCTAATATATTAAAAAGGCATTAATGAAAAATGTGAGGATGTCAAAATATTCAGAAATGATTGGCTCCTTGAGATGACCCTTTCTGTGTGTTTTTTTAAGGTGGATGAGCAGATGACTTTGGTATCCAGTCTGTAGGATTAGTTTCAAGTCTCATTAGGTGTGCTTTGGGATCCACCACGCTGTAGCAACTCATGAAGTTCCAGTACTCAGACCTACTAGTCTGTGATTTACATACAAACAGCTGGAAGACTCTAAGGAGTGGCACAGCTTCATTAACTCTTCTGCTGCATCTTGTTTGCATAAAAGTCTCTGCAGGTCTGGCAGCAGCGCTGGTACCACCGCATGTCCTGGCACAGGTTCTTCTCACGGATCACCCTGCAGTACACTGTCCACTGGTCCCCCGTGCACTTGTAGGTGAGGGCAGCTTGGGAGGAGACAAGAAAGGAGAAACTGCCAGATTAGCCAGGGAACAGCACTGCAGGTGTGAGCAAAAGCCCTGCAGCTGAGGGGAGTGAGGGCCACGCTTGCTGCCGGCACTGGAGAGCAGGGATGCTCTCTCTACCAAGGCATCAGGCTCTTGGAAATGCTTCCTTCCTCTCCTGGACATGAATGGAGAGTGCAAACCTCCTCATGCTGCACCTATTCTGTCTCTGAGGCAAACAGGCCTGGATGAACAAAACATCCAAAGACAGCCCAGACTGAAGGCCATGAACTCCAGACTGCAGCCAATGGGATGGAGATGAATAAATCACACACCTGGCAAGAACACCTGAGACAGACCTGATCAGATGGGAGAGTTCACATAATGGAAACTAAGACACAAACAACACCAGGACTAGTATTTCAGAAGTGCAATGTCCCTCAGAGGTTGTGAAGGATGACAGGAAAGAAGCGACAGAATAAACCCCTCTGAATCTGTCGTCAATAAGAGACACTGGACACAGACATAAAAGTCAGGTGAGGTGAATTCTACACTTAGATATTTTTGGAAATGTTACCCAAGATAAAAAACCATTCTGAAGCAGGGACAAGGCAGCATGGGGTCTGTAGACTACTGGAATTGTTCTCTTTTTCTTTCCTTTGTTTTTTGCTGATGCTCCCATTGCAGAAAACGGAAAATTCCGTTTAAGGATAATCCAATTAGAATTGTTTATAAGCAAAAAGAGCAAAACACTCAATGATATGTCTTTCTACTAATATCAAATATCATTGTTTCTGGCCCTGGTGATTCCAAGCCTGGTTTAGAAACAAAAGCATCCCAAATTGCTTGCAGATTACTTCCAGCAGGGACTTGAGCCTCCTCAGTCTTCTAAACACACGAGCATTTTATTGCTTTGTCCTAAAACATGAATTAGGATGGATTTCTTGTCTCATCAATGTATCAAGGGCTTACTTCTCAAATGAAATGTTTTTCTTTTGCTATGCTCTTAGTGCTAAAATATCTGGGAAGTACTCTCATACCAAAAGAGGTTAGAAACCCCTCAGCACGAGTGCATTTGCAACAATGTAAGTCCCCATTTTGTTTTAAAATGTTTGGTAAACTTTGGGGAACAAATTCCAGTTCAGAAGCTTAAAGTCCAGTCCCAGTTGAAGCATTATTTAATACTGGACAGCACTATTCTCTATTATTTAGCAGCTCTGTGTTTTCATGTGTGTTAGAGGTTTCTTAGCCTGTTAGATCAGCTCAGCTGTGACAGGAGGCTGCTCTTTCTGGTAACCTCTTGTTTACAACCCAGCCTCCTGTATCTTGTACCCATGAGGCTGTGTCAGTGTAGCTGGTGTCTTCATTTAGCTTCATCTTACTGGTGATGATGATGTGTGAAATGCAAAGGAACCAACTTAGTTCTTGGAGCTGTGGTGGAACACACAGGGCTGAAGTTTAGAAAAATATATTCTTAGTACATTTATATTTTTATTCCCTTATAAATCAAGGAAATACAATGTGGAAAATCATGAATTTGTATTAACAGAGGCATTCTTGACTAGTGGCATGTCTTAACTACAGTGTTAAGGTGTTTCAGGAAACAAATGGTTATCACCATATTCTCATCTCAGCCAGGGACACAAGGAATGCAGGGAGGGTGAGGAGGAAGACAGTGACAGAAAATCACAGGGTTTACACAAGAGGCTGGATGCTCTCTTGCCCCCCTGGGCAAATCAATCCATCAAACCACCTGTCAGGGTCATGCATTTTCTTGGAGCACGATGAATTAATGATCGTACTTCACACTCACTGCAGCACAGGCAGCTTGTGGAAGGGTTTGTGATGGAGCAAGATGCACCTGCCAGGTCCCCCACCTCTGTGATCCATCCATCCATCCACCATCCATCCATCCATCCATCATCCATCCATCCATCCATCATCCATCCATCCATCCATCCATCCATCCATCCATCCATCCATCATCCATCCATCATCCATCCATCCATCATCCATCCATCATCCATCCATCCATCCATCATCCATCATCCATCCATCCATCCATCATCCATCATCCATCCATCATCCATCCACCTATCCATCCATCCATCCATCCATCATCCATCCATCCATCCATCATCCATCCATCATCCATCCATCCATCCATCCATCCATCCATCATCCATCCATCATCCATCCATCCATCCATCCATCCATCATCCATCCATCATCCATCCATCCATCCATCCATCCATCCATTCATCATCCACCCATCATCCATCCATCCATCCATCCATCCATCCATCCATCCATCCATCCATCCATCATCCATCCATCATCCATCCATCCATCCATCATCCATCCATCCATCAATCCATCATCCATCCATCATCCATCCATCCATCCATCCATCCATCATCCATCCATCATCCATCCATCCATCCATCCATCCATCCATCCATCAATCCATCATCCATCCATCATCCATCCATCCATCCATCCATCAATCCATCATCCATCCATCATCCATCCATCCATCCATCATCCATCCATCCATCCATCATCCATCCATCCATCATCCATCCATCCATCATCCATCATCCATCCATCCATCCATCCATCATCCATCCATCATCCATCCATCATCCATCCATCCATCCATCATCCATCCATCCATCATCCATCCATCATCCATCCATCCATCCATCCATCCATCCATCCATCCATCCATCCATCATCCATCCATCATCTGTGTGTTCCTGCTGCTCTCTCAGCCCCCTCCTCTGCCAAGCCCTCCAGCTGGGCACAGCCTCAGGCAGGGCTCAGACAGGACCCACCCACACCAGACCTTTACTCTGGAGTCTGCCTCAGCCTCTCCCAGTTCCTGGCCCTGGACAATCCCTGCAGCACCCTCTGGGCAGCTGGCACCTTCCCCCAGGCCCCTGACTCACCAAGCCTGGGTGAGGTGATGGTGTTGACGTTGATCTTGTCGTTGCAGACCTCCTGGTGGCACTGCCTGTAGGCTGCAGGCTTGGCCAGGGCCGGGCACTCGCTGCCGTGGCGCCCGGTCACTTTGTGCATGCACTGCACCACGCGCGACTGCAGCCCCTTGCCGCACGTCGAGGAGCACTGCAGGAGAGAGCACACAGGGTTCCACATCACATGGACACCAAAAATCACTGCCAGAGGAAAGGCTGCAGCCACTGTGGTGCTGAGGGCTCATCCTGGCAGCCAGGGACTCTCCACGTGGCTGCTGTGCTGTCCAGGATGGTTTTGCACCTTCAGGAGTGCTGTGAGCAGAGGAACTCTCCTGGCACAAGGAAGGAACCTGTTGTGTTTCTGCCCTTAGTTCACCTACTCTGACTGTCCCCTGTGGATGCCCATGAGGTTCAAGCAAAAAATGCAATTCCCCCCACCAGTCATGAAGAAGCAAAGCTGAAAAATGTGTAATGCTTAATCATGGACCAGCAGCTTCCACCTCCCTCTCCGTGAGGGATCTGGTGGTACCTGGTTTAAAAGCCCTCTCCAAGACTGGGATGGTCTAACAAGGCTTCCTCCACAGCCAGGCACTGACATAAGATAAATCTCAGGATTAAGGGAGAGGCTGGCAGCTCCTGCATGCCCAGACCTCTGAAAAGCTCTGTTCTGGAGAGAACACATCAGGTATTCCAGTACTCACTCCCATCTCTCCCTGCTAACTGTCTGGCACTTGCCTGTCCTCCTGGGAGCAATTGCAAATTTTACTCATGAGTTTTGGCTGCTATTAGCCAGGAGGCCCAGCCTGTTCATATGCTCTCTTTGTTGTCATACAATCAGAGTCCCTCCCTCTCCCTCCCTCTTCCTCTGGCCCAGTCACTTGTGATTTACAATGTCCTACTTGCACGCTGTTCAATTTTAATAAAGCAAACACAGTGAGCACAGGGAGGTGCAGCAGCTGGAGTCAATAAAAGAACCTTGTATTTAACATAAAGAAACAATGGCTTGCAAGACTTGGGTAAGATTCCTGTTTCTGCTAAAGCCACACACAAGCAAACCATGGGGGAGAGGAGAAGGTGAGGGAAAGCCCAGGAGGTACCAATAGAATGATGTAAAAAAGGTCATGTTTTCTGTCTTTTGTTGTTTGTCCCCAAATCAGGACATTGGAGCTTTCTCCCTGAAAAATACCATCACCTCAGAGAGGTAATTCTCAAAAGAGAGATGCCAAACATTGCAGAGGTTCAGGAGATGGGCACCACTGAGGCTGGACTGAAGTCCAGGTACAAATCCTGTGTGTGCAGTGTGGATGAGACCCAAATCCAAGGGCAGAACATGTGGATGCACACAGGGCCCCACCTCTACATCCAAGGGGAGTGAAAACAGCAATGCCATGGTCATTCTGGTCTGGAAGTATCACAAGAAACCCCTGCTGTTTGGGCTTTTTTTTCTTTACAATGTTGAAGTTCAACACAGCAGTTTATGACAGATATTTTTACACTTTGATTTTTCAGGTGTTCAATTTACATAAAAAATTGATCACTGTCAAATAATACCTCAACAGTGGTTATAGTACTTAGGATTATGCTGAATGAACCCTTCTCCTGTCCTACAGTGAGCTCTTCCAAAAATCAGGAATTAAAGTCCCTGACTTAAATCCCCTTCACAATGTGAATTTATGCAGTGAGATCTGGGCATTACATTAGTTTTGTGCTTCCCTCAGCTCCTTCCCAGTGCCCTCAGTGACTTCCACAGCCTGGAAGCCAGTCAGGCATGGCCACTGGATTTAAAGTGAACTATTTTCATCCTGATAAATGCAACTATTAGGCCCTTCCACTTCACCAGTCAAATGCAACCTTTAATCCTCAGGATTTCAGTGGCACTTTTAGTCTTCACAGTGCTTTACTAACCTTAATCCTCCCCAAATTCTTTGCTTTGGAAGGGGAATTGTACATCCATTTTGTGAACAGAATTGCTGTTATCACACAGGCATTAAATAACTCAGGCCATGGGCTTCCTTCACATGATTGTTACAGCGAGCCTGAAACCTCTGTCTCTGGCTTTTAAGCACTCCCTGTGCTCTTAACAGGGGGAGAAAGAAGGGAAAAGAGGATGAAAACAGCATTTTTTTCCTAAGGTGAATTAGGTTTTCAGATACCAACACACAAACACTCACCTACCTTTGTCTGTGCTCCTGCCTCTGCATTTGGTAACCAGCAAGGAGGGCAAGCAATGAAAGTTTTTTCCACAGACACTGCCAACTTCAATCCTCAGACAAATAACAGCAGAGCTTTTGCCTGAAGCAGTTTTATTCCTTCTCCTGGGAGACTGGGATCATCACCTATGCTATGCAATTAGTTTTTCACAGCCAGCAAGACAGATTTTAACATCTTTCTTGAACTCTTTAGGGCTTGGCAGCTAGAGGAAGGTTGGACATCTGGCTTATTTTAAGACGAAATTTTCAACTCAGTACTTGGATAGTTTCTTTCCTAGGAATTTCAATAGGAAATAGGAATAGATACAAAATACATACAAAGGGGGAATTGTTACTCATGCTGCACTATGAGAAGAGGACATCATTAAAAGAGGCATAAAAATCCAAGTGCAACTGCACAGCAAATTCTCATAAATACCTTCTCCCCTTCTCTGGATAGCTGAATGCACTGCTATGGACTCTCTGTTCCCAAATGTTTGTGGAGCAAGGAATCATACCCACAGAACAATTTCCAGGGCTGGATTCACCAGAGAAGACCCACCAGCAATCTGCTTCCTCTGGGAAGCTGGGGCTGGGACAAGGGGTGAGCAGAGATGCTGGTGCCAAAGAAAGAAGTGGATTTTCCCTTCCACCAGGCACTGCCAGTGGTGTCACTGTCACAAAAATGTATGTGCAAAATGCACAGGGTTTAACCATAATGCCCTAAACTGACAATACCAGCACTGGAAACTGGAAATCCACCCCCATGCAAAGATCAAAGGGTTGTTCAGCACTGTAAAATACAGGTGGTTAATAAACAGCTACAAAAAGCGAAGCTAATGAGAGCCCCAGTTCAAACACTGCTTAGGAAGGCAAAAGCAAGACAAAAATGCCTCCATTCACATTCTTTGGCAGTAACATGCAAGCCAGTGGGGATATCCAGAAGGAAATAAACTCACAAATTGTCAAGGCAGCAGCTGCATTCAACAGCTTAAAGAAGATTTACTCACTGAAAAACTCTAACCTTAGGAGCAAGCTATGATTTTTCAACTGGAATGCTATTTCCACCTTAGGATACTGATATGAAAGTTGAAATCTAGCAAAGGTGCTGACAGATGTCTAATTGCTTTGAAAGCAAATGCCTCAGGAGAATATTAGGTATTAAAATAGAACAAATTTATAGAAAGTGCTGAGATCTGTCAGGGCCCTCATCAACTCCTGGTCTACAAAAGATAGCCAGAGAAAAAGAGAGGAATAAGAATTATTTAAGCCAGGGTAGGGCTGTTGTTGGTCAGCACAGCAGAGTCCAAAGAATCCCCTGTTGAGACATAATGGGGCAGAAAAAGGTACAGATGTACCAGCACTGAGACAGGTTCAGGACTGAATGGGATAATGGGATAATGGATCATTGCTGAGGGCTCCTGCAAGGCTGGGATGCATTTCAGACCCCAGGACACCTTCAGAAATGGTACTTTTCTAACCTCTAAGGCATAGATGTAATTTTCTTTTTTTTTTTTTTTTTGGTAAGAGACTTCCCAGCAGGAGCAGGAGGTCACAGCATCCCTCCAGCCAATCCTGAGCACACTCCAGCATGGACAGGGCTGATCTGTCAGAGGGAGATCCAGTTCTACACGACTGTCACAACTAAGCTGCAGGCAAGATGGGGTTTTCTCTTTATCCATCAGTCTGTAGCCATCTGATGCTTAAAGACACTGGTTTGTCCCCAGTTTGCTGGTAGGTGCTGAAGCCAAGGATAACACCATGGCTAAAGCTCCAATATTGAGAGATAGAGTCATGCTTTACTGACTTCAGAGTTCAAGCATTCAAGGCGTTAGGGCAGAGTGTTTTTCCCCTCGGGGGTCTTATTTCTTGCCTCTATGAAAGTCAGAAAGAAAGCAAGACAAGTTCCTATTAAAAACATTCTAACACAGCATCTGAGATGAATGACAAAGGTCCTGTAATTGCTCCCTTCCCGGGACCTTAATAGCACACACATGTGTGCTCTGAAAGCCAGTGCTCCACACACCTTCACATCAGGCTTTTTATGAGGATCACTCATTTAAACCCCACAGTTCTAGCTGAAAAGCAGCGTGCAATGTGCTTTCATAAACACCAGGTCAACTTTCACCACAGCATCATGCTAAAGAAAGAAATATCTGTCTTTTCACTGATAAGATCTAATTAGCCCAAAGCAAACTGTAAGCTGTTTTTCAAGCTTCCTCGTTCTTTTCTTTTCTTTTTTTTTTTCCTTCTTCTTTTTGAACCCCAGATCTGTAAAAGAACATATCTGGTCTTGCTTACAACAATCTTTCATTTGGAAACTTTTGTGAAATGACTGATTTGTTTAATTTAACCAAGAAGAAAAAAAAAATGCATACCCTTCTGACTGAGTATGGGAAGAAACAATAAATTATGGCAGCAAATGCTCGTGGCTGATGTGACAGTATCTTAGCAGGAAAAGAGAAGCAATTTTTGCAAACTGCCTACAGCTGTACTTTCAAACTGCACGACCCCAAGGAACAAGACCTGACCAGCACATCCAGCATGTCTCACTGCATCATTAAGCTTGGCTTTGATATTCTGAAAAGTTCCATTGTGTACAGAGAGTTCAGAGATTAAAGGCTGAACACATGAATATTCTGGGTAGTGACAGTGCCCCTAAAGTACATCCAGGTGGATGCTGATGAGAAAATGCCATTTAATCCAATATTCCAATCAGGCAGAATTTACTTCTCATGAGGTTTCAAACTGGATTTGAAGACCAGGCTCAAGCAGAGCTGTGAGGTGATACAGAGCTGCCCATAGGGGACCATTTTCTAGCAGGTCACCTACTGCACTTGTGCAGTGTTTGGATCTGTGGTAGGAAGTGGAAATACTCCAGAGCTTATTCTACCAGGACCTGATGGTGAAAAACACCAAATGCAAAAGGCACAATCAAAGTAATTTCAAATAGCCTCAGCAGTAATGGACAGCTATGGGATCACAGAACTCAGGCTGGATGCTGGAGAATCCCCCCTGCTCCTACAGCACTGTGAGCTGCTTGTGCTGAGCCAGGCTCTCAGGGCTCTCATGAGCTCTATTCCCACCCTGACTCCAGCCCCAGGTGCTATCCTGAGAGAATATCCTGGGAACTGAAGCCCCACTGAATGCATTATTAGTTACTATTATTCATCAATGATCAATGCTCCCCCAATGCAATTTATTAAAGAAAGTAATTAAAAACTAAGGACTCTTTGGGATTTTTTAATTTCAGCAAGAGGCTGCTCATCTCTCATTCAGTCCTGCCTGAGCATTTTCTGGACATGGAGCTACCCAGCTTTGACATGTGTGATGCTGGCTAACACTGTTCCATCTCTCTGCACAGTCAGATTGATACTCATTGCTCCTTAAAGGTGTTCTGGGAGGTTGTCACCTTAATGCCTTGGTAGTCATTATAAATCTCAAAATGTTATTGCAAAGACTGCAGAATTACAGCAGTCCCTGCTAGCAGTACATATTGTGTGCTGTAAGTATTCAAGGGGAAAATCCTCTTCAGACAGGTACTACAGGGTTTAAATGGTGAATTACTACTCCCCATATTTTCAAAAACATGATCCTGGACACTGTAACATCTCAGAGCAATTCAGAGAAAATGAATGCAAATACTTGAACAGGCTTGTCTTTCACTTTTTTCTTTTTCACTTTAAAAAACAAGAGTAAAAAAAATCACAATGCAATTTCATTTCCAATCCACTGGTCTTGGTGGAAGACTTTAACTCTCCATCAAAAAAAAATGCACTTAATGGACCAGGCTTTTAAATAAAAATATAAAAAAAAAAAGAGAAGTCACTCTTCCAGTTAATAGTATCACTGGAGGCTGTATTGGAATATGAGACAATAACACTGTGGCAGAGCCTGCTCCACTTCAAACAAAGCACTGATTAATCTGATCTTTTTGCAGCACATTCTCCATTACTACAGAACCTTCACAATAATTTGTACAGTGGATGTTCCCAGAAAGCCCAGTGGAGATGAGCTGTGCCATCTGTTGTGCAAACAAGGAGCAGTTGGGAAGGCACAAACAGGACTTGGTTTCTGGAGCCTGCAGTGCCCAGGGGAAGGACATGGGCAGCACTACACTCAGCATCTCTTCCCTCTCCATGCCCAGCTCCCAACTGGAGCTGCATCCACTGGGGCTGGCTCTCAGCCCCAGCCTAGGCACAGGTTTGACCTTGTTTTAGTGCCATTATGCAACATTTCCACCTCTGCCCACAGCTAAAGACATTCCACAGATGTGGGGACAGACAAAAGGGTGGGGTTCATCTCACTGAACCAGCCCCTTCAAATTCAAGAGTGTCCCTGGCTGGTAAAACCAATTTTGGGCCATTTGATCTCATCTCCTGTAGGGAGGGGTGTTTTGAGATTCAGCTGTTGGCAAGGAAGGCTCTGGTTTGCACATCAGTGATCGTGTGCCAGAGTCACAAACCGCAGGGAACCACAAGTCAGAGCAGTCCATGGGGCAGCACTTAGCTTTAGGACAGATGCTCTGGCTCCTGGCCATGTCTAGGACCACAGAAGCAGGGAATTCAACTACCAAAGCTTGTTGGATCCTCTCCTTTCCCACCCAGCTCCATCACCTTCTGGAGAACAACTGAGATGCACCAGGGACTGGTGAGAACCTTCCAGAGCTGCTGAAGGCTCATGGGCAGCCAGAAATCACAAAGCTGTTCAGTGGCAGGGAAGGCTTTGTCAGCTCTGATGTGCCACTGCAGTTTTAAGCTACCACAGAGCTCAAACTGCAGAGTTTTCTCTCAATCCAACAAGAGAAGTTATTTTCTCCAAAGCAGAAGAAGATGAACTTAGTTCTAACCTTTATGAAGAATAACCAAGTTGTCCATACCTTATCATAAACAGATGTTGGGTCAAGCCATGAATTCATAATGAATGTCAGAACAAAGGGCAGTTTTGCTTCTATATTTATAACAGCTTTGAATACACCTCTGAAACCACAGCTGTCGTTGATTTACTCTTCTTATTATGTAATATGAATTAATCATTAAAAGTGAGGCACATAGAGGATTTTGTTGATGTTCCCAATCATTTGGAGCTTGGAAAATATGCCTTCCTGGCACTGGGAGATTGTAGAGTATTTAAAAAAAAAAAAGCCCCAAAACCCAACATGTTTTTTGGTGTACTGCAAGGCTGGGGGTTTATCTCCCAGAGAATAAGACCTCCTGTAATCCTGCCAAAACAATTAATTTGCAATTACAAATCCTTGTTACCACCCACTGTGATGAATGACTGCTGATCTTCAGCGTGAAGCACCTCAATGTCTGGCACAAAGCCAGTATTTTTCTTATGGGAAATTAGATTCTTTTTTCCTCTCCCTACTGTTAATGTCCTCCTGGGAGGAGAATCCATCTCCTGCATTTCACAGGCTCAGCAAGTTCTGGAAAGGAATTGGCAACTCTGGATGCCCAGGGAGGGCAGGTGGCTATGGGGGATTTTTCAGATGTGCTTTATCACTATTGACACTCTTTGGCAACAAGAATATTGTTTAAAATGACACTTTGCCAAGCTTATCCTTACTGGTGCTTTCCAGTTTCTGGAGTGTACAATCTCTCTGAATCCAGTGAAAGTTGTGCCAGGTGGTTATACAAGATGTGAAGTGGTAGAAATAGATTTTTCCTCTACTTTCTCTGCTAGTTGAAGCTCAGCTTGATGTGTCATAGATTTGCTTTCTCCTGAGAGCACAAATCTGTGATGGCTCCTACCCAAGACCCAAAGATTCTGCAGAGCCCACCAGGTCAGATCCTGCTCTGCATGGCATTGGCATAAACCTGCATTAACTCAAGTGCCTGAATTAATCTGGGTTTACCCTCATGTAAGAGAGACTGATATGTGACCCAGTGTGCTGAGTGAGATCCTTGGCCCCTGGCCAGTGGGTTGGAGGGAAGAATGAAAGACACTTACCCTGGATTTACACTGGGTTATCTGAGATTAATACAAGCCTTAGTATTTACAGAGCACCTACTGTAACTGCAAAGAAAAAAATATGGCAAAGCCAACATGCTACAAGGCCTCTATGTGTCTTTCTTCTTCTAAAATTCTTTTCATTGGGCTAGGTAATATAATAGGTTAATAACCTAAATTGTTGCCTGAGGGACAGAAGTTGCATATTTAAACTTCCACCCACAGAGCTGAAAATGCCCCTTGTGAAAGTCAGAGCTAATGATGGAGCTTTGTGTCTGGCTTGTAATTCCACCTTCCTTGATACACCACCAGTGAAATGGAAAATAGTCAAAAATGAAACTGGGAGCCCTGAACCATTCTGTGCTATTGGCTCCAAAACAGAACTTTAGTCAGGACAGAATTTAAGGCATGTGAAAGAAACATTTAAGTAAAACTGGAAATAAAGAAAAATCCATAAAAATCTTGTGGAGAATTGCTCCTGCTATATAACCTTGCCTCCTCAACTATAACTTGGAAGAGTCCAAAGGACAACTGGAGGAAAGGAACTTAAAAAATATAGCTTTGGTCCTACAGAATTAAAGAATTACTAAAGTTGGGAAAGACCTCCAAGGTCAAGCCCAGCCTTTGACCAAACACCACCTTGCCCAGTAAACTCTAGCACTGAGTGCCACATCTGCTTGTTTTTTTGAGCACTTCCAGGGACAGTGACTCCACCACCTCCCTGGAGAGCCTGCTCCAATGCTTAACCACTCCTCCAGTGATGATTTTCCTGACATCCAACCTGAACCTCCCTTGTGCTGTCTCTGGTTGTCTGGGAGAAGAGCCTGACCCTCACCTCAACACAACCTGCTTTGAGGTGGTTGTGGAGACAATAAGGTCTCCCTGGGCCATCTTTTCCTGCTACATCACTGCTGGAGCAGCAGGGGAGAGAGCTGAGGACAGGGGGCAGCCCCTGGTGCTGCTGTCACCTTCAAGCACAGGATCTGTGTCACCACCACCAATCACCAACACCCCCAGCTCCCTCCATCATCTGGGACATTTCCATTGGCTCCAATGCCAAGTGCAGGTCCTGCAGCTGCTCCTTCCAGCACAGCCTGGGGCAGGGAATGGTGTGGAGCTGGGCTGTGTGTCCTGCTCAACTGCCCAGAGAGCCACACACATAAAGACACGCTCTGTTCTTGCAGGAATGTAATCCTCGACGTAAAGTTTGTCAGCAAAAACATAATTCACCGTGAAAGAATGAACTACTGTCTTGCTAAAGCATCAAGAGGCACATTTTCAGCAGTCTGGGAGTCTGAGGCAAGTGTTGGGAAACTGAGCAACCTGTGTTTGTTCCTCTGAGCAGCACAACTACAACAAAAATGTAAAAATGCTTCCAGTGCTAGAACATTTAACAGCTCAGATTTCAAACAAGGAGGAACTATTTCAAAGCAGAACGAGTGTATGAGATGTTTGTTTCTTTAGCTGAATGCAAACTGGATGTGGAATTTCCTCTTGGAAGAAACAACTGAATGGGAGATGACTTGGACTCCCTTTTATATATTGCATCATGTACAAAAAAGGATGATATAATGAATTACAATTCTGAAGAATCCAGGCAAAAATACAATAATTATTTCAGGTTAACACCTTCAGTGGGTCTTGCATTGTGTAATTCATGTTTCTATTAGGTTTGAAGACTCTGGGGCCAAGAACAGTTTAGTTATGAAACTTGTATCACCAATGTTGAGTAAAATGCTAAAAAAATACTTACATCTCTTTAAGATAATGGGTTTAAAAGAGAAATGGCAGCAGTGGAGAGAAGCTCCAAGTTTAGTAGCAGTGGTAACAGAGGTTTAGTAACAGAACAACTCTGTCTTTAGATTTCCTGTTCAGTCTGTTAATCTCAAACACTGGGCCCACAAAGGCAAACTCAGAGCCATTTAAAATAACTTTACAGACCTGCCCTTATGTGTTTGCAAAGTGAACTGGATATATCAGTCCCTTGTGCAACACTTCAAACATGCTGCAAATATATTAAGAATATACAAACATGACAATTAGCTCCAAATGCTTTCCACAGCTACAGGACACAGCAAGGACCAGCTGCAAATAAACCTGACAGAAAATGGGATAAAATCCCTCTTTTTTCAGGTATGGATAATGGCTACAGAGCTGCTGCTGAGTGGATGGGGTTTGGCTGCTGGGTCTCAGATCAGCATTGGCCTCGTCTCCAGCTCTTCCACATGGGAGCTGAGGACATAAAATCACAATTTGCCTGGGGTAGGTATGCAGGTTTTGCTGCTGCTGGGAGCTCCTTAGGGAGCTGATTCACCTCCTCATGCACTTTCTGTGTATTTTACAAATACTGCCACTACTAACACAGAAATAACACTCTGTCATGCCACCCAACCAGCCTGCTCTATTTACAAGTTGTATCTGGGTTTGACTTTTTAGATGAGGTTTTCCCTCTCTCTTACATGACTTCCTGGCATCTTCAAAGAGGATCTTGGTTTGGGAAATTAAGGATCAGAGGCCAAGTCACCAGGCAAGCTGTTTGCACATGAAGCATCAAAGCCCATTATTTTAATCTGTGATAATTAGCACTGTTAGTTAAATCGTGCTTCCCTGATGCTTCTCAACAATAAGGAACAAACGCACAACACATTAATTGCACAAAGTTGTTGCTTGTTCTGAGATCAATTTGTATTAACAGAAAAAGTTTCCATCTTACTCAGCAAAGCTCTCTCACAGTGACTTTTACAGGGCTGGGAACAAATGTTTAACAGTGGAATTTTGCCTTGGAAGGATGGATTTTAAAGAGCTCACTAGAAGCTAATGACTACAGACTTTGTGTTTGTCCTTAAAGGAAGAACTGTTTTAAGCCAGAGTTGCTGATAGCTGTAAAGGCTCCCCTCCTAAGTTCAGGCCCTCTATTAAATCTTCTGGATCCTCATGATGAAAATCCCTCACTCAGGATTTGTGAAGAATTGAATTCCACACCAAATATTTCAGCTATCTGGGTTTTTGGAACAATACATTTTCTTCTAAGAATTGTACCTACCCTTTTCTAGCAATCTCTACCCATCTACTCAGAGAATAAGAATCTAATTGTGTGACCTAAGTGTCCAGTCAGAATTAACCAATATGTCTAGAATTTTAAATGCTCATTACAACCCAAATCTAAGTCCAAGAACATCCTGCTGGACTCACACAGGGTGAAATTCCTGGGAAGCAGAACACTGGCACAAGCTCCCTGCAGACAGAAGCAGGTCACATATGCAGCACACAAGCTTTTGTGCCCTCCTGCACAGGAGTGATCCTGATCCTGAGTTGAGAATCACAAATAACAAGTGATTTTGCACTGATCCTGCCCTGCTCACATGCAGACATGAAACCCATCAAACAACACTGTTTACTGTGACCCATGATTGCAGCCCTCCCAGCAGTGAGCCAATGTCTTTATCAGATTGGAACTGTTCACACAACACCAAACTTTCAATCCATGTCATCAGTGAACACACAATTATTTCATATTCCTCCCTATCAAGAGAATCCGGGTTTTTTTGCATGCCAAAATGTTTTAGTGTTCCACAAATAAATAAATAAATAATGTTATTTCACCTGTTAACACATGGGGACTGTTTGTTTTGGCCATCTTGCATGGACTCTGAGTGCCAGGTTATGAATAAAATAATGTTCAATACTGTAAACATCTTGTGACATAAATTCCTGGCTCAGCACAAATACAGACACTCTGTATGTGGCAGGTTCTTCCTGCATTCTCCAGCACTGACACCATTAAATTCATGTATCTATGACAGAGTATATTCATAATTGTAATTCCTAAATAAAAATGCAATCACAGATAAGCCAATTTGCCCATCCTGGGCCTCTGCTTCACTGGATTTTGCTTGCTGGAGTTTGGGTTTTTGGAAAGCAAAGTGCAACTACTGTATCCCAGAGGTTTCTGCACATGCCGTACATTCCAGAACAGAAAGTAGGTTTTCTGTTTAAAGAACAGCACAGTTAGAAAGATAAGATAAAACCAAACTGGAATATAATATTGCTGGGAAATTTTAGTCCTTTATGCAAACACTAAGTCAGTAATGTAAAGGATGCTTTCTGAACAACACTGGCAAGGGTTGAGTTTCTCACACTGCCAGGCCTCCTTCCCAAGCAAAACCTTGTATTACTTTAAGGTCAGAATGCAAATACAGAGCAGAGTCTGCATTCAGGAATTAATTCCACTGATATCACTGGAGAAACAAAGTTCAGACAGACCTAAGTGAAGGTAAGCTCCAGCCCTGAGGAAGGGACTGATGGTTTTGGCTCTGCCTTTAAACTCAAGCCTTTCTTTCATTTCAGGAGGTTGGAGTCTAGGACTGGCCTATGTGTGTAGGTCTCAGGTACCCTGAAAACCAGTTATACCTTTGCTTCCTAAATATTTAAACTGCAAATTAATGCAGACAGCACATGGGAGCTCAGCAACCTGAACATCTTTGTCCTCAGAAAGAAAACACCAAGAAGTGTTTGCTGTTACCTTGGACCAGTCTCCTGTTTTCCACTCATAACAGCCTGTGTGATCCTCACACTCTTCCTCATCTCTTGGCCTGGTGGCTGCATCACATTTGCCTTGGGAGTTTGTGCACGTCACTGTTCTCTTCTGAATTCCCCTGCCACAGTCTGCTGAGCACTGCAAAAAACCAAGGGTTTGGTTTTTGTTACATGGTGCTTAGAAATGATGGCTTTTATGTTGGTAACACAGCTCAGAGGGAAAGCTGGGGTTAGGAACGCTGAGGAAAATGATAATCCATAAGATTTTATTACAATAATCTAAGCCACTCATACATGAGTAATTTGAAAAGCATGATGACTGCTTATGAAATCTTTTACTTTTGAAAAATGGCAATTCTGAAAACCAGCCTTCTTTGAAAAATCTCAGCAGGCTTTTTGCTAGAATTGGTGCCACTAAATTTTGTGTTGAAGAGCTCCTCATTCATACTGAAGGACACACACTGAGGTTCATACCCAGAACTGCCACAAAAATGATAAATGGTGGTGTTAAATGTAATTTTAAATCACAGTAGCATGAGACCACTGTTATAAACACATTTCTGCAGTACAGTTTGTGCATATCATGGCAAAGTCACAATTCTCACACGTTCTCATGTGGAACACACACATCACGTTCACATTTTGATTTGCCATCACTATCTTACTTCTGAAAAACTCTAACAAACATTCACTGAGTGAGCACAAATGATCCACAAATGTTTTTGTGCCTGGGCTCTGTGGAATTAGCATCTAAAGAGCAGGGATATCTGGTCACTCACTTGTTATCTTTGCCAATGGCTGGAAATTCTTGTTTAATGAAGAATTTGTCTTGATTTTCTCGGCTGTATGAGGTGGGAAAAGGACACTGGCATGAACGGAACCCAAATTTCTGTTTTCAATAAGCAGTTTGATAATAGAGCACCTGCTGTCACAGCCACCTGAGTCCTTGTCACCACCCCTGAGCACAGCCAGCCTGCCTGCTCCTCATTCTCATGCCACTGCAGTGGTTAAGAGTGAGAAATTGTCTTGCAGAGCCACTGGGGACAGGTGGGTGGAGAAATGATCTATGTACCAGCTGAGATAAAAACTAACCTCCTCTGGCATGTCAAGTTCTGCCCTTCAGGGGGCCAGCAGGGAAAAGACAGTTGATTTGACACTGAATAAATAGTGAAGATATGAGATATTCTGTGAGGTCTTTTGAACATGTTCCAAGAAGCTTCTCCATCCAGGGGGTCTATGCTGGAAACAAGCATCAGCTTGATATAAATTACATCAAATGGACAAATCTCAGCATGCCTGTCTAACCATCTTAAAAACACAATCCAGGCAGCTCTGACCTGCTGGCCTTGTTAAGGACATGAGTGACAAGCGTTTATGAGCTGGCAAGCAAACAGACATGCCTTTAAATACTTCACAGCACTACAAAGTGACTTCTTGAAAATCTGGGAAACCTTCCACTTAATTTACTGTGTGCTGCTCACGGCGTGACCCCCTTATGGATGTAACATCTTTGTAAGGAGCACAATCTATAGTTCTGCTAAGACAGGGGGATGAATTCTTCCCAGCTTTGCAGAATTCCACAAAATGTTTTCCTGGACTGCTCAGAGCACAAGGCTTGCCAGAGATCCCAGGCTGGAGCTCTCTAAATGGTACCTTAAAGCCATGAATTTGCCCCAGGTTGGGTAGACTTTCCCAAATTATTTATCATTTTCTCCAGGGTGGACTCCTCAGGGTTGCACTGGTTCATCTCAACCTACAAAGCTCAATATATAAAAATCTTTGGAAGGGTCCAAATGACTCGAAGTAAATCAAGCTGAAGTGGGAGTATTTTTCACAGTAGGAGAAATCTCTAGGTGGGTTTTACAAGCAAGTCTGGGAAAAACACCAACTGTTTGTTCTTCCCACAGCTTTTAAGTCATTCACAGATTAATACTGCATATACTTTCCTAGACAAAACAGCATGAGCAAGGAGGTTTCCAACAGATCTTTGGTGGTCACATATAAATCACCCTCTTTAAGAGGTTTTTTTTTCCTTTCCTCAAGTCATCTGTTTTCATGAAGAGTTTCCTAATACATAGATTTTACAGGGAGTCCACAAATTAATATACACAGTTTCTGTGTGTCCACTCCAGATCATTAAGTCTTATTTTTTTAACAAAATACTTTGTCAGAGCCCATGAGGCTTTGCAAAGGAGCAACACAACTTTGCAGTTAAGACACAACTCCTTTATCTGAAGGAAATCCATATTTTTTCCACTCTAGTTCTCTAGCAGTAGAAACATTCACCTTCTCCTGACAGTCTCTATTTTTATCATTAAAAATGGGTTGAGCAGTATTTTGTCCAAAACAATCTCAAGTGTTTGGCAATACAAGGGGAACTTAATTTTTTCCACAATGAAGATTGCATTGGAATTTGCTGTGAAAACACACATTTTTGACCAGGGATCAGACATCAGTGTGTTGTATAAGCAAGAAGTTAAAAAAAATAGATCAGAAAATTGATTTATAAAACTATACAATTGCAGTAATATTTATTCCTCAACATCAGATTAACATGCTAAGGAATAAAGTGATTACCACTGAAGAAAGTCTAAGGTGTGAGAAGGGCACACTGGCAGAGCATCAAACGTGTCCTGGAGTCAACTGTGCCTCATAACAGCAGAAATGGGCCAGAATAACAAATTTAAAATTGCAAGTGCACAGTTACAGACTCAACAAAAGTAAATAAATGTATAAAAGTATACGTAAACCAGCTATTGAAAAAATCATCTAAAAATGTTGTGTATTTGCAAAGGAGTTACATGGTCATGGAGATGGAAGATTTCCACTGATCTGTTACTTGACTTTATTCCATAACAGGGAGACAGAAGTACCTGGGATTGTTAACAAAAAACTCAAGGAAAAATCCACATGTAAACCAGGTAGGAACTGCACCCTAATCTCAGCTATAAACAGTTCAGCTGGTTTAGCTATAAGAAATAAAGAGGGCATCATCTGAAAGGGGGATGTCTGTGACACACAAAAGACCTATCAGACAACTCACTAAAACCTTGGTGTGTTTCTGCACATCTTTTGTAACGAAAGAACTCAGAAAGAACACGAATCTCATGCATCAGTGAATGGATCCAGCACCCCACTGAAAGGAAACACTGCTCTCACTTAACCATCACCTCTCTTGCCAAACTAAGATTTCCTGTCCAGGAGGTGCACAATGAAATCCCATTGTGTTTGTGAGGAGACACTGTTCCTCAGGATCCCTTCTATCCTGAGCTTCTGTGACTTTTAAGCACATTTCAAACAATAATATTTAGCAAAAGCTCTTTGAGAATGTTTTAAACAGGAGCTCCCTGTTCCAAAGAGAGGTGAATAATGAGGAATCCTTCCCACAGGAAGGGCTGCTGCTGGACAGCCAGGCTGGAATGAGGCTGGCAGAGCTGCAACCCTGCACCCAGAGTGAAAGGAGCTCATCACACAGGTGAGCCCAGCAAATACAATATCAAAGTGAACTTGGGCACCCTGTAAGGATTGTTAATCACAGGGTACAGACAAAGTTGCCCTGTACTTGCTGAGTCCTGCTCATGAACTGCAGGCACACACTCAGATCACTGCTGCTAAACAGAACACAGGGTAACTGTCTAAGATCTCCCACGCATTCATAACACCTGGGAAAAATTTCTTAACTCTGCAACTACTCTGAGATGCACCTTTTATACAAAATACAATCAGCTTTTCCTTGTTCCTGGAATTACAGGAAAGAAGGCAGGATAAGGCCCAAAGACTGTACATTTTCTGTAACATGCAGATGCCTGATAAGTCTGGTATTTCTTCACACCACATTTAAATGGAGCCAGAAGCTCTGGGTTACTGCACTTCTGGCCTCAGGTTGGTGAAACATTTTTCCTTACTGGTCAGAGTTTTCAGATGGAAAGATAGAGTCACTGGAGCACATCTAAACTCTGCCTTACTAACTCACCTGCTCTGCAAACCAAACCTCAGCTCCTCACTGCTCATCTCAGATGAGAGTCCTGCCCAGCACTCCAGGGCTGTGAGGATGCTGACCATGAGAACCATGGATTGAGGGCAGTGTACCCAGAGCTCTGAGCAGTCTGGCTCCTCTCTGGAGTGCAGTTCCTACCTTTGACCACTCGGATGCCTCCCAGATGGACAGGCAGTCCCGTCCCTCACAGCTCTGCACCGTGGCTGGTTTGCTGCCCAGGCAGTAGAGGTCCCTGGTGTTGACGTAGGTGCCGTTCTGCAGCTGATAAACACAGGTGACCTCCCGGTGCTGCACACCCTTCTCACAAGTGGCAGAGCAGGGACTCCAGTGGCCAGTCACCCACCTGGGAAGGAGCCAGAGGATAAATGTCAGCAAGCTGTTGGAATAAAACACTGTGCTTCACTTAAAACCAATGAGACATGGGCAGCACTTCCTGGATTTGTGGGTGTTTTGATGGTGCTGTGCTGGTGTCACCCTGAGCTCACTGGGCCCCTCTGGGAGCTGAAGGGTGCACAGCAGGAGTGTCAGCATGCAAGTGAATATTCCCTCCTGACTCCATGCCAGGCAAACCCCCAAACCCTGCATCACTCCCTTTAAGTCCCCTCTCTGCAGTGGGGCTGGTTTTTTCCCTCAGATGAAGACAGACTTGTCTGCAGACCATCCTGCCAGGGAAAGCAGGCATCCTCCCCCTCTGTCTGCCAGCTCCACTGACCCCAGCAAGTGCTGGAAGCACCACAGCAGGGCTACAAGGCACTGAATAAAGTGTCTAAGAAGGATCTGAAGGAGGAGGGATGGAGGGAAGGGCATTTTTTTTCTAAAAGAAAAGCAGCATCGATCTTTAGCTTCCTGCAATCTGTCAGTGAGGAGCATGTGCTCAGTAATTACAGCATTCCTGGATGGAGAGAGGGACTGGAGCAATAACTGTGCAGACACTGAGCACCAGAAGGCTCTCATGCCTTTCTCACCAGGCAGCTGACCTTCCAGCCTGTTATTCAGGACTGTCATCCAGATTAACATCCTTACACCATGAATCTTTCACCTGTCACCCAGTCCTGGGCTGTCTATTATGGTAAGTGGCCCAAACAAGACTTCTTAAAAATAGAGAAATACTATTTCATTCAGGCTCCTGTAATCTAGGTAGAGCAACTTCTTCATCACATTTCTTTTGAAGCTGTTGTGTGTTACTTCTTTGAAA
The DNA here is from genome assembly GCF_009819885.2 of Catharus ustulatus. Lineage (NCBI taxonomy): Eukaryota > Metazoa > Chordata > Aves > Passeriformes > Turdidae > Catharus > Catharus ustulatus. Next base: position 18,122,457 of record NC_046232.1, read on the forward strand.
TGAATTAAACAACTGTTACCCATCTTCCCATTCCAGAAAGGGGGAAAATCAGTTCAGCACCATTTGTGGAAACATCTTCACCTGCTGCAATTGTCATGAATGAATTTGTAAATGCCATGAGTGGTGTGACAGCACTGATGAGTGTGCTGACAGTGCTGACAGTGAAGGCAGAAGCCATTTGAGCAGGACTGGGCAGACTGGCCACCTGTCTTTTGTGGAACAGGGCCCTGCTCAAATGTTCCTGTGCATTAATTTCTGTGAATTTCTGTTGGCTAAAACAGCTGGCAAAACACCAAACCTGTTTCTCTAGACTGCAGTTTTGGTGCATCTCCACAGCCCAGGGCTTGGTATTTCTCTTATGGAATGGGAAAGTGTCAGCTGGGAAATTGAACACTAGGGCTGAAAGACTGACAAAAATAGCCCTGAAGTGCAGAAATCAGTGTTCATGAAAATTAATAGCCAGGCCCCCTTGGTATCAGCTGGGCTCTGCCCTGTTGGAGCAAATGTGAGGAATTCTCCACCTGGGGGAAGGAACCTCTTGACAAAGGCCTGGAGGGGACAAAATGACTTTGCTTTATGAGCTGAATGTGAGTCACAAGGCTGGGAAAGGGTTCTGTCCAGGCTCCACTCAGCTAATATTCACTTCAGCACTGTGCTCTCACTGTGATCTACAGCTACTGGCAAAAGAAAAAGGGAAAGGGGCTGAAAGCAAGGAGAAAGATAAAAATACATTCTTGGCAGAGGTTGTCTGTGAACTTGCATTTAGGGTGGGCAGCACTCAGCATGCCAACTATTTCCAAGATGCCTTATGAAGAAAGATTATGGTTTTCCTTTTAGGAAAGAAAATTCCTTTCTAATTTTTTGCTTGTTGTGCTTGTGGAGAGGTTTCTACCTCAGTTCTACCCTGTTTGCTGGTCTCCAGTCAATACCAGCACAGACATGACAGAGTGTAACTAAAAAATTAACACAGAAAAAACAAGTGTTATCATCACCATGAGAATGATTGCACAGGGAATGAGCTGAAACCCAGGGTACCAATACAAAGATGTGTCTGTGGTGAAAATAATCTGCAGCTTTTTCCTTGGAGGGGTCAGCTTCAGTCACCATCCACTACATCCACTCCTGATCCCAACCCAGCCAGGTGGGGCAATGCTGTAAAGGATCTCTGAAACCTCACATCCCACTCTGCCCTGGCAAGACAGGCACAATACTTAGAAATTAAAGGCTATTTTTAAATGGTGGGTTTACTTTCACATCCAGTAGAAGTGACATTAAATGTCTGAATAATACTAATATGTAAAGCAGATTATTTTCAAAAGGGGATAATCACTTTGACCACTAAACTTCATCCTCTCATGAAATGTATGCTTGAGTCAATGGCTTGTAAAAGCAATCCTGCAAACAAGTAAAGGTGAGTCCTACACACAGTCCTGGCAGTGCCCTGAACCCCCACAGTTCCCCCAAATTCTCCTTCACAGGCAGCTAAAAATATTATATTCACAGGAACACTGCAACTACATTTTAACAATGTTCACAACCAATATGGAAAGACAAGGGATTTATGGATAAAGTGATTAAAGATGAAAATTCCTGCCAGTTTCAAACTTTGGAAGGAATTTGCAGCAAGATGTTAGCAGAATTACTATTTTCAAGTAATATATACACCCAGGGCAGAAAAATGTGATGTGCAAATAGTATCACATTATGGTAACTATTAAATTGCACCACAGGTAGATCTCTGTCTCTACACCATCATTACACATTCTGAACACACCTGAGTGTATTTAACAAGACCTACTTAGAGGGTGATTTTCTTTTAAAAAGGGGACGTATTTTTCTTATGACAATGTCAAAAATAACTCCAGTGTTTAACTCCAAACCCCAGGCTGGCTCTGTGTTATTAACTAAGCCAATTAACTGCTGTACACTAAGCCCTGTGTATATCACATAAAGCATCTGGTTTCCAGTTACACTTTAAGCCTGTAAACTGATCTTAGGCATTGCTTGACACCAGAGTTCTTTTCAGTTTGGCTTTTCTCTCCTAGGTTATAACCTATCTTGTGTGGGACCATGGGAGTGCTCCAGCTGGGGTCCCAGGAGAGCCTCTCATTTTGCCAACAAACTCTGATTTACGTGACAAACACACTCATCTTTCTCACAACCACAGGGATGGCTTCATCCCTGCTATTATTTTTTTGTAATCTTACCTCTACAGAAGATTCAAGAGCTAAGTAATCCCTGCTGGTGGTTAGATTCAGGAAGAAAGTGATGAGCTTTAAACAGAGATTTTTACCCCAGTCAGTGCTGTCTTTCTAGCTAAAATATGCCCAGAAGGGTGTGATTTTCAAAAGCTTCAAAAAGCTGGGATGGGCAGGACATGCAATCTGAGAGGGCTGCTCTGAATCTTTGTCTTCTGAGTCTTCCTCAACCTCTGACCTCTCAGTATCTCTTCTGAGGAACTGGGAGTTCTTCTAATCTGCTTTGGCAACACTCATCTGGCAGGCCCCTGGAGCAAACTAGAAATATCTTCTGGAGATTCAGTTCATCATTTGATCTTTCTATGGTCTGGATTAGTTATTAACCTTGAAATTATCTACTCTACCTACTTGCCTAAGACTCCCACATTTTCTAGGAAAAAAAATTGCCTGCAGCACAATGCACATAAACCCAGGGGAGATGAATGTCTGCAAATGAGGGCTTGTAGCTAAAGATTTGGGAAAAAAATGTTAGGAAGATAAAATGGATCAAGGCTGAAGGATGGGGGTGAGGGAGTGCAATCAAAAGACATGAGGTCACTTTTCAGAGATTTGCACCTCTTACAACATAAAGCCATCACATCTTCTGCGGTAAATATTGCAGCCCATTAAATTTCTTCTGGTTTTTACACCCTGAGCCATGCAGAACAGTGTGTTCTCTTCCACTAACTACACATCCATGCCATGTTCACACATCCCCTCACTACCTACAGGGTACTTTTGTTGCTTTCCCAGGGCTACAGTGACATTTATTTCCCTGCTTTCACAGTAATAGCTTGGATATGATCAAAGACATGTTTGCAATAACACATTTTTTTGGTTATTAAATCTGATTTTTTTTAAGCTGGCTCTTACCTACAACCAGTTTAGAGCCTGTACTGCTGCTGAGTAAAGCAGCAGAGGAAACTGCCTACAAAACATGTCTGGAAAAGTCCTGTGACAGAAACATATGGAAAGCCCTGTAATTGGAGGGTGTATTCCTAATGGATTTTATTGAAAACCTTTTGGTTCAATGCACAGGTGAGGATAACTCCATGCCCAGTTAGCACTGGTTGTCTTTAGCACCAGCTGGTGATGCAAACCCATGCCAAAGTCACTCTCAGTTTTCTGAGGCACCTGGATGAAACTGTGGCTCTATTGATTTAGGCAAAAGTCAGACCAGCCTTCAGCAGGGCCAGGCTTTCACACTGGATAATTTTAGCAAAGAGAATTGGAAAAGATTTCTGAGAATCAGTCATGTGGAACTGACAGATATACTTTGCTTACAGCTGTCAAACCAAGCTCATGCTTGACTATGTAGAAGAAAAGTCTCTTTACAAAAGGAATTGTGTTTTCCATGAAACACACACACACTGCAATGGGACTGTCCTCTCCCCGCACACTCCTGAAACTCTCCACCACCTCTCTGCTGCACTGGGCTCAAAACAATCAGGTGAATCTTTTCTTCTGGGAACAGGTTGTGCCACACCCAGTCACTAGAAGGCTATTTTTTTTTTTTTTTTTTGGAGAGAAGTACAAGGAATCTAGTAGAATAATACAGCTGCTGATGTTGAAAGTAGGACTCCAAGACTAACATTCCTGTCTGATTGCCTTTATAAACAGTGCTCAGTAATTTTCCAGTACAGTAGTCATTCTGCTAACAGACTTGCCAACTTTCACTCACACAGGTTTCTTTTTTTCTTTAGTGATTATCATTTTGACAGCTTTTTTTTTCCCCCCACCAATAAGATCAGCCATGGAACAATGTTTTATAATTTACATACACCCTGGGAAGTTCTTTTTTTTTTTTTAATGGAAGCCATTGTATTCCCTCTCCTCCTCCCCCAGATAAGCAGATCTCTCAGCTGTGGAGGACTCAGTGTGAGGAGGTGTCCTGCTGGCTGGCACCAAGGGACAGAATTCCAGCACTCTCAGAGCTCCTCTGCAGTGAGGTTCCCCCACCCACCTCCATGGCAGGTGTAGCTTTAGTGGGTAACTGGTTTCCAGCTCCATTCCCTGCGTTTCCAGGAAGGCAGAGCCTTCTCAGCTCCCACCACCATGAAGATCATTACAGCAGGCAGCAGGAGGAGTGGATTTCACAATTAAATATTTTGCTAGATTATCCTGCTAATCCTTTTCTGTGGCTTAGAACTGCACTTGGCCTGAAGAGCCTCAAAACAAAGCAGCACAGATCATGTAACATTTTAAAACAAGGCAATGGTCAACCACAAGGTTCTGAGTCAAACATTGCACTGGGAAAGAACGAGGTGGGAGCCAGCCTGGGTGTTCACAACAAAGCTGGGGACCTGTTTCATGACTCCATGTGAAAATTAAAGCCAAATTAATTCCTACTCTAGCAAGTCATCTTGGATTGTTTGATGTAAATGCATTTAGCAACAGCCAACAAGCACTTTTCATTCTACATTCTACACTGTCTGTTCCCCAGCCTTCTCTGCTCCACTGAGTTGAGTTGCTGGGTTTGCTGGAAGATATAAGCAAATTGTCTTTCAGTGGCTAATTGTCTTTTTTAGCCACTGATTGGTACTTGATGACCTGCCTACAACCTGGAGCACAGCTTTTGTTTCCTTTTGGTGGATGGGGACCACCATCAACTCAGCTGAGCCCCAGATATGCCCACCTCAGGACACACCCCTCACAAAGGTGCCCAGGAGTGTCTCAGGTTTTCTGGTCTGCACAATTTTGGCTTTTGCTGCTGCAAGGCCCAGGGGAGCCCAGCTGCAGGCAGAGTCCCCGAGGAGCTGCCAGCAGAGCGCAGCATTCCCTGCTCCAGCCAGTCCAGCACAGTCCTGGCAAATTCATTAGGCTCAAGCTGATTCTGGAGATCCCAGCTCCAGCTTTGGGAAGTGCTTCAAAATGAGCTCTTACGTGGTGCCTCCCTGGATCAGAGGGTGCTAACATTACTGTTGATGCCAGATTTCCAGGCTAAAATGAAACCCTCCCCATGGCTGTTCCTTCTTTTCTTTTTTTTTTTTCATGTAACCAAATCCCATGCACATCAAAGATTTTTCTCAGCACAATGCACAGACAAGGCTTTGGACCTGTTAGCATTGAAGCTTATGGATGATAATAAACATTGGCAGAGGTTCCAGAAGACCTGACTGCATTAATGAAAGGACTGACCCATTTGGAGCCATTAAATGTTCAACTCAGCTCCTTCAGTTAACAAACACCACATCCCTCCAGTTTAATGCAATTTCTATACAGCCCTGTGAGTAATTTGCTGACATTCTCAGAGTTTTCCATCATATTTTTTCCCCCAAAATTCTTCTATTTGCAAGATTACCACACAAGATAAATCTGAAATAAATTCCCATCTACCTGTGATGAGAGCACACATAAATGGGGTGCAAACATCCCAGAATCAGGGAGACAGACTGACTTCTGTATTTTTCTGATTTCTGTATTCCTGGGCTGTTAAACAGAGCACTCTCACAGGAATATGGTGGAGTCTAGAGGGCAGGGTGGACTCTCAGTCAGCACATGGATACACACCCTGAGCCTAAATCAGACCAGGAATCAAAGCAATGGGCACTATCAACCATCACACACTCAGGCACCATTATTTTGGCACTCCCCAGTCTTTGGACAGGTTTTTGAGGTGCTGAGCCAACTTGGGCCTTGACTGACTCTTAGAACTGGCTCAGTTTTCCCCAGTGGGCACTGTTGTGATGTGTGAGCCCTTGGAGAGCCTGGTGCTGGATTCCAGCCCATGGATGGAAAAGTGAAAGGGAAAGAGAAGAAAGGAAGAAGGAAATGATCCATGTAACCACAGAGCTGACCTCAGCAGTGTGCCAGCTTTTAGAGCTGATTTGAAGGGCAATAATAATCAAGGGCACAGTGGTAAAAGGATGCAAGATAGGCTTCCTCCAGGCAAAACTCATTGGCTGCGTTTCTCTGACTAAAATAACTGGTTTTCCAGACAAAGGAAATGTGGTAGATTTAATCTATTTGGTGAAGAACTCCTTTTGCTGCATGGGAAATGCTTACAGGTGACATGCTGAGAAACACAGATATAATTGTGTAATTCACAGAGAGGTGAGAGCTGGCCTCCCATCTACCTTTAGTGCTGCAAAGGAGTATCAGGTATGAAAGGAATTTAGATCAGTTACTAGTGGGCTTCCTGAAAGGTCTGTCTTGCATTTGATCTAATTTAGTATGCTCATTAATGACCTTGGCACAAAAAGAAGAAAACTGATGAAAAATTGGGTAAAAATGCTGACAACACAAAGTCTAGAAGCAGTGTCAATGCCTCAAAGGATTAGGATGTCATACAGGAAAAACTGAATAACCTTGAGAACTGCAATAACAAAGCTAGGATGAAAATAAACAGCACACAGTGCAAGGCTGAGTGCTCAGGGACCAATAACAAGCATTGCTGTGTTAAAGTAAGGTTCATACAATGAAACAAATGAGGAGGAAAACATCTCGAATGACTGTAAGCCACAAATATGATGCAGCCATGAAAAAAGCAGTAAGAAGTTAAAGTAATGGATTTAGCCCAGAAAAATGATGGAAGGAGGAGATACAATGGTTTGTTGTATCCTGTGGCAAACAGCCCAAGGCAGAGAGGGAGGGAGGGAAAATACTGTGTAAGAAAAAGAATGGAGCTGATGCACAAAAGGGCTGAAAAATGACCATGAGTAACTTGGGCTGGAAATAAAAGGTTCTGACCCACATGAACAGCAAGGTCAAAGTGAGGGAAGGAGCCTGTGGAAAAAGCTCAGCTTATAGAAAGGAGTCTAAGATATGCTGCTGGCAGTAGCAGAAAACTAACCCTTGGGCTCAGGAGGTATTTTCAAGTCCTAAACAGTGAAAATAAGGTCTCAGGATCTCCTGTGGTTTTCTGCAGATGCAGCCAGGGATTTCTGGCATTGCTGCTGCTGTTCAGCATCCACGTAAGAACACCAAATATTCAGCAGGCCCCTGAAAGGACTCAACCTCTCCTAAAATCTCTTAGAGAAAAGAGGAGAAAAATAACCAGTCCATTACAGGTCCAACAGTTGGGGAATTTCATGTGGTTTTGGTGCTTTTCCTGCGTTGGAGGGGAGCAGTTTCATAGCCACAGAGCCAGCCATGCATGTAGAAGTGTGTGGCCACTGGCTGAGCTGTGTTTTCAGTGAAAACAGCTGATGTGATCTGTGATTTGTGAGTCTGGTGCCAGCCCCAGGCCTGGCTCTGCCGCTCTATTTGGGTTGGTGCTCAGCGTGCTGGAAGCGACCCATCCACGCCGCATGCAGGAATCCAGATTCCATCTGGTTACAGCAGGGTTTTGTAAAAAATATCTAAAGAGCTAGGCAAAGGATTAGAATAAAGAGGTGCTAATAGGGTGCAGTTGGGACAGGAAAGGAAGCTGTAAAGAATTTAATGGAAAAAGAGGGTCAAAGAACATAAAAAATAAAATAGGAAGAAAAAGAGGCATTTTTTTAAAAGGTGAAAGAGTAACAATAATAAAGAATGAAAGATTCTTTTATTTTTGCCAGTTTCAACAAAACCCTTAAGAAAATTCTCTTCTCTGACGTTTAATTTTAAAACATGTCAGTGTATCCAATCAAGTTTTAAATCCTGCTTTGTTTTTCTCAGATGCTGGGTTGCAGTTGGAGAATTCCAGTCTTCTCCTTGGCCTCATGAAAGTACTGTCCCCTGCCCTACATTATTTGGCTCTCCTGAGAGGTGGCTGAAGTTCAAAGGGATATATAATTTACAAAGCACTTTGGGATCGTGCTGGAAGAAAGACACTGTTATTAATAACATACCCTTTTTTCCTCCTGATCACTTTATAAATGTGGGTAACTATTTTTTTATTTTTATTACAATCTCAACAGCCTCTTCCTCCACTTAAACAGCACCTCACCCAATCCCAAAGAATTTGCAATCTAGCTTATACATGGATTGAGAGAAGAAACAAAGGGACAGTGTGGGATGGAGAATTAAAGTCACACAGCCCATCCAAAAGTGAAATAGAGACTGAGTGTCCTCTGACCCAGCCCTGTGCTGGCCAAAAGACCCCTCTCTAGAGATAAATACTCTGAAAGGTGATTCTCCAAAATTTTGAGTGAAAATGCAAATGCAATTCAAAATGCACAAAACAGAGCAGGTTTACTAGAGAAAGGAGAGCATTGTTCCTCCTTCTGAACTCAGGTGAAGGGCTTAGGTCTGAGTGGAAACGGGAAAGGACCTTATTGTAACAAGATGCTACAATAATTTTACTTGAAACCCTAAAACAAATTCAGGGCTCATAAAAAAAGCATTGACATGGTGAAAGAGAATGGTTTCTTTAAGATGTTCTTGGTCAGAGAATATGCTAAGCATGCATTTCTAATGTCTGGGTGGGCAAACGCAAGTGGAAATTTAAATTCTACAGAGGCACAGAGAATGTGCTTCTGAAAATGTTTCCAGTTAAAAGCATGTTAAGTGTGAAAGTGTAGTCTACACGGAGGGAGTGAGGGAGTGTGGTCTATCAGATCATCAGCAAGGATTCTGTGGTCTTCCCAGGTTCTAAGCACATTCAGTGTCTGCTGTCATTGCTCTGAAAAAAATGGGCCAACGAGAGTGTCCCTGTGCCAGAGCTCAGTGCAGCTGGGCAGAGCTGTGCTCAGCTGTGCCCATAAACTGCTGGTGACTCAACACAGGAGAACAGAGTCCTTGGAACAACACTAAGGGCTGGATTCAATTCCCCAAAGAACACAGGCTGGATACAGGAGCAGAGTAATCCTTCCTCAGGAGGTTTGGTTTGATTTAACCTCACCCACTGTCACTGCCCTGGACAGGCAGCAATGCCATGCTGGGAGGGCACCAAGGAGATTTCCCCAAGGGTTCAGGGTCATGGACATCCCTCAGAGCACACTGTGGGTCTCAGGGCTGTGACAGACCTCATGGCCAGGACTTCCCATCCTTGCCCTCAGCTGGTAGAGGCAGAAGCTGCCCACATCTTCCAGAGCTTTTAAAGTTACTTTTCTTCATCTCTACCAACTGGAACCCATCCCATACCTGCCTGGGCTCACTCCAGTCTACTCCCAAAAGCTTTCCAAAAGAAATACTTCATACCAGGGTAGCAACACAAGCAGATGCTTTTTGTTTCTTTCTGAGAGAGTGACATGACAGAAATCCCAGCCTCCCTGGACTTCCTCCTGGAAATGACAGTTGTTTCCTTGAAGCCATCAGGATTTTGGCTCTCCTTACACACCAGGGTATCTCATTATACCTTTCAGAACTGCAAGTTGTACAGCCACAATATTGTACAGCAGCAATAACAGGGCAGACAGAAACTGAAACCTGAACCAGCCTTTTTGATGGATGACCTGACACTGCATTTCCCTGCTCCAGGGCACCTTCATCAGAGTGCAGCTCTAATTAGAAGGAAGTGTGCTGTTTGTTGTTTCCCCCATTGTTTCTGCCAGCAAGATTACCTTTGTAGGTGCATTTCCCTGGCCTGGCTGATTAGCTAAGGTGCAGGAGCCAGCAGGATGGTTTGAAGATGCTGTTTTAGGTATTGTTCAGCTTTATCTGAAATCGATTTTATCTCAGAGTTGGAAGGAACCCACAAGGATCATTGAGCCACCTCTGAAGAGAATGGCCCATACATGGATCACACCCACGATCCTGCTGTTATTTTAACTACTATCAAAATTGGAGTTTCTACACTACAATGCTAAACATCACTGCAGAACAAAAGTGAACTTTTTTTTTGTCAGCAGAGAAACTAAACAAATTAATTTACCTTCCTGTCTTTTGTAATTTTGGCCAGAAATGTCTTTTTTTAATATAAAACAGATCAAAATTAATTCAGCTAAAAGTGCTTGCCAGATCATAAAAGTATTTTTATTATTTTTAGAGATCTCTAATAACTAATGAGGAAAACATCTAAAATGTGTTTATCATAATTTAATTTCTTGACTTCAGGGTTTTTGTAGTACTGTTTGACAATTAATCAGACCCCATTCTGTGCTGATTCAAACAAAGAAAGGTTAGATATGCAGTCACTGTACTCTTGTCTAACTTCAAGTTGTTCTGACTCCCAGGAGGCAACCAAGGGGAAAAGAAAACCATCCCCAAACAATGCATGAAGGCAGCCTGCATGGAATCTGGCCTTGCTGACCACAAATTAAATGGGCTTTGTCTGAGGTAATGAAAATCTGACCTGCTCAACTAAAGGAAATGAATATTACAGCTGCTTACTGTGGCTAACAATGTGTCCCAATACTTGGAGACATTTTCACTGTTCACCAGATGCAGGCTTTGGAAAGGGGCAGTTTCTGAAGGAAAAGGATATTGGCTTTTAGTGTTTTCGAACTCCTTACCGTGACTGGCAGGGGTGAGTGTTACATTTCCTGACCTGGGGCTCGGGGCGGGTCACTCGCTGGCAGTCACTGTCATTCACCAGTGTCATTGTCTTGTTAACGAGCCGAGTGCAGGACACGATGGTTTTCCTCTCACCTGAAAGCCAAGGCAAAAAGAACTGAACAAACCATGTCCACTCATCAACCAAAACTCAAAAGCTTCGAGTTCCCTGCTCTCTATAAGATGTACTCTACCACCTCTGAAGAAATCTTATTCTCCTATTCTCCACTTCTGCCTGACCTTTGGACTGGCATGTTTGGGTTGGTTTTTTTTCAGAAAAAACTACAAATCTTTCCCCAATAATCATGCAATTGACTGTTTCACAGGAGCAGCAAATTGGGCTTTCTCCATATAGTGTTTAAGGTGGAAATGAGCTTTAAAACAATTTGTTTTCATTTCTGGTTCCTCCTCCACAGGTAGCTGTGCCCTGTCATCACCTCGGGCAGATGTGCTGCAGTCACAGGAGCTCCCACCCCTGATAATGTGACTGATAATGACAGCACAGCTGCCTCCTGCTGCTGCCCAGGCAGGAAGTCAGGATGAAAAGGAGTGACCCAGGTTCAAGAGTCATTAACTGAGCTCGTTTGTATTTCACAGAGAGAAAATAAAGCCACCAAAATAAATTATTTTTCAACTCCTGCTCCTCCAGATACAGTCTTAAAATCCTTGTGGCAGGAGGCATCTCAGAAGGAGTCAGCATTTCTCACACAGACTGTGCATCAGGAGTTTTTCATCCAGTGTGGCCCTCAGGGTTCAGCTGTGCCACAGGGAGCATGACAGTGACCAGATGTGACAAGGAAAGTGCCACTTCTGCACTCTGTGACTTTGCCTTACCAATTATTTTGGTTTCTCAGGTTTGCTTTCTAACCCTGAGTCTGCAACAGTTTTTTTCACCATCTGCAGCTGATAATAAAAAAACTCATGTTCTGTTAATAAAAATATGCATGGAAAGGAGAAAGGCCCTTCTGATCCTGGATAAGTAGCAAAAGCATTGGACAACTAAAATAAAAGACCAGTTATTAAGCTACTACTGGTGGGAGCCATGCTGGCATATACTGATTTGATTCAAACTTGTAGCAGGCTTGCAACAAAAATCAGAAGAGCCACAAATAAATTTCTTTTTCACTCATGTGAGGGTTTAATGGCTTAAAAATTATTGTTCTAATGCATGAGTAAAAGTGTCTATTCTAAAGAGAGTCTTATTTACAGAAAAAAAAATCAGTAATTTCAGTGCACTGAGGGCAGTGAGCCTGCAAATGTGAAGATGAGCTCTTTCCTTCTGTCATGTCACATCATAAATAACTGAGTCTGCTGGTGAAGACAGGCTGCCCAGAATGCTTGGAAACGATCTGTTTTCCTCAGGGAACAACCTACTTCTTCCAGCTCTGAAAATGCAATGGACAGTGTCTGACAAACCAGTCTGTGCTTTCACAGCATCAACTCCCCCAGGGCTCCAGCAGATCTGGGCACATCCAGGGATCCTCTGGGGAGGGAGCTCTGCCATGTGCTCCTGGACTCCCAGCACGGCCTGGTGCAAATCTCCAGGAGCTGTGACAGCAGCACTGCCCCCTCCATCCCTGCAGAGGGAAGTGCCTTTCCCTGAGCGTGCCTGGACACCTGTGGGGAGCTGCTCCAGGAATGTGCTGTGGGGGAGGCAGGGGCTGCACACAGCGCCCGGAGCCATCCGTGCAATGATCCAGGTGCAGCTCCAGCCTGCGGTGACAGAGCAGTGTCCCTGCCAAAAGGCTGCCTGCAAATTAACTGTGGGGATGGGGATCAGAGCTGGGAGAGCTGGTGAGAACGAGCTTTCATTGAATTCATCATGGTGAAGTCCATTTTCATGGCCAATTTCCACCTCTCCTGTGGCTGGAGACTGCAGACAGCACGCAGGGATTCCCACCAAGTGTCCCTACCTCCTCCACACTGCACACTGCAGCCTTCCCATCCACTGTGTGTCCAGATGTACAAGGAATCCTGTTGCTTTTCTGGCTCACTTCTGTTTTCAGCAGTATAGTTTACAGGGATGGTGTATTCATAATGAATTCCATAATTCTGGTCATGGAATAACAGCACCTGGTTCGGCAGGAAAAGAGAGGCTGTTGCAACACACTGCTGTGAGAGCCAACAGGCTGTGAGATAGCACTGCTGGAAATGCTGGCTCAGGAAAAAAATTCCTAAAATATAAATACCTTGTGAAAGGCAACCAAATCTTTAGCTAGAAAACCTAAGTTACAACAGTACTGGTAAACAGGGCAACTGCAGCAGCAAGAACTGCTTATGATTTCAAGCAGTCACAGGGATGTCCAAACCTGGAATTCAAGGCATAACTTTCATGTGATCAGCAGGACACTGGCTATTCAAAGAGAAAGACAACAGGAAGCATTAAATAAGACTTTTTATATAAGAACTATTTTAAAGAGCATCTAGAGTCAAAGAAAGAACAAGGTGATGCTTCTCAGGGCAAAACCAACTACTGCACACAAAGTCCTTTGTCTCCTGGTGAATGTGGCACTCAGGGCAAGCACTAGTCCTGCTGACAAGCTGTAGCAGCAGGGTTTTATGTCTCAGAAAACTGTGGATGTAATGCAAAAGCCATATCACACAGCTGCTGGCAACATATATTTTCATCCCTGCATATTGGTAGAGGAAGGTGAAATCTGCTTCCAACAGCAGGTTATTTCCTATGGAACCACTTGTGATGTCTCCAGTGTTATTACTCCAAAATTCTCTGACTATTAACAAAGGAACAGAGAAAAATGTTTATGTTTTCACCATAGGCAGATGAGAGTACTGGTCCTGTTTTGATTTACATGTTGGACTTCATTTGGCTCTCACTTTCCCTGGCTTGAGTCAGAACTGATTGGAAGATATCCCATGGAGGAGGGGGTCCGTGGAATCTGAGTTACCACAGCTTTAACAAATGCCACAGAAGTACTACTGTAATGTTCATGCTGTGGCTTTAAACCTACTTAAACTTATTATCCCATGATCTGAGCAGCATTAGACAGGTGAATTGTGCTGGCTTTTGTCACCTACTGAAATAGGAACAATGCCTTATCAAATAAGGTATTTTAAGCAGGGCTCTCCTACGGGGAGCAAGCAGCTGCCCATTTGAAAAAAGACAAATTTGCAAATACTATTTTCTCCCAAAAATAATTGTTTCCCCTTCAGATTTGCACAAATCATTCCTACTTAACCAATAATCTCCCTAAAGCTGTCAGGAGCTCATTTAACCAAACAAATGTGCTGAAAGAAGGGGTCCTGGCAGCATGTGCTGTGAACACTTGGGGGGGCTCCACAAACTCAGCACCCATGAGCTGCTCTGCACAGGACAGAACCCAGAGCCTTTTCCAGAGGATGTGGGGAACAAAGACATGAGTTTGCTTCAGCTACAGAGGGAGCCTCCCTACCAGGACTGAACACCAGGGTTGAAAACAGCCAGCCATCATTACACTCTCCAAGATGAATGTTGGGTTTTTCCAACACAACTCAAACACCAGTCAGAGGCAGAGAGCTTGAGCCCTGCTCTGGCTTTCTTGAAGTGCAGGAGATACAAATCCTGTTCTACAGAACTGATCAGTCAGCCTTGGCTAAAGCCCCCTTCTGCTCTGGGAGTGTTTGGTTGTCCTCTGTTGCACAAGGAGGACTAGCACAGGCCTGCTTGCACAAACATCAGTTTCTCCAAGAAATACACGCACAGCAATGCACTTGGAGAAATGCCTCAAGTATTAAAAACCAGCTCCTAAAAAGAAATCCTTATTATCTCAATATGGGTGCAAGACTAGTGAATCTAAAGGCCCATATGAAACCAATTTCATGCAATTTCGTAGCCATATATAATTGGGGGTGTGTGGATGTGTGTATAATTGGTTTCAAATGCAGGTCACAATGGACTGACTGAAGCTTCTGGCTCTTTGTCAGTCCAGTGTATTCCACCACTGTTTGAACAACAGTTTTCTATTTAGAGGGAACTGGTAACCATCCTGCCTTTCTTGTGTTGAAAGAATGAAACACACCACCCTGTATCAAGGAAAAGATTTGTATCTGATTTGATGCAAAGACTTCATGTGTGCTTTGTTTACCACTGGCAGTGATTTAAAACCACATGCTTTTAAATGGTCTGGTAATTTTTACATTCCTCATTTTTAATCATTTCTGTGAAGGAAGGTGAAGAAGGAACATTTCCTTTGCTTATGTCTGCTGAAAGGGCCTGTCTGTATCTGGACAGGACACTCATGGAGAAACTCAAAATCACTCTGTTCCTACGTTAGCTACTTACTCCTTCACAAAGAGGAGCTGAGCATTTCTTTCAAACCAAAGCTCTGCTGATGCTGAGGTTCACAAAATGCCAATAACCAGATTTTACTGCAGTGGACCTCAACCAAGGAATGCCCCAGAAGGTTCCAAGAGCTGCCAAAGGAACCCTGCACAGCATCTTCCCAAACGGTACCTGTGCAGCTCCTGTTTCTCACATGAGGGTGGGAAGACCTTGGCAGTACAAGATACTTTGTCAGAGTCCTGGTTTCAGGAGGGAAGGCTCGTGTTAAGGCCAAAGTCAAGCAGAAGCTGATGAGTCTGATGGTGAAGAAGGTGCCTGTGATATACCTCCTTTGAGTGGGCACACCCTGGATCACACAGGTGAGCCAGGAAGGTGCTGGTGTGCCCAACCCTGCACCCCTGACTATTGCAGCTGTAACCTCCTTGAATCCAGCATTACATTGCTCTGTGAGCCTGGAAACTCACTCATCTGTCTGAAAAAGCAAAGACCAAACCTCTCATGTTCCTGTGCAGCAGATTTTGACACCAAGAAGGTACTGACAAAGTGGAGTTTTACTGTCAGCTTTTTGTGTGTGTGAAAAGTTCAGGCATCTTTGGAGCTTTTCAAACTGGGTCAAGAAGTGTTGCACAATAAACACCAGCAAGCCAAAAAAATCAGGTGAAGAAAGGGAGAGAATGCTGATTTTTAGCAGTGCTTACAGACAGCCTTCAGAGAACAAATATGGCAAAAAGTCACAAGGAGAAGAAATAGCACAGAAAAAAATGGAATAGAATAAAAATGTTAAAGGAAACGATGAAAAAACTAATAGACTTTCTATGCAAACCTGTAAAGCTTTCTGCAGACTTTTAAACAGGAACAGATAGATGAGACAGGCATTACTACAGCTGTCCCACAGATACAAATGTTAAGGTAATGTTAAGCATTAAGGAACTGGCCCATGGGTCACTCTGTCACCCTCCAGTGACAGCTCTGGGACCACAATCCTGCTCTTCTCACCGCTGTGGACTTCTCATTCATGTTCAGCCCCATGGCTGCTCATAAAATACCAAGCTGGGTTAACAGAAGGGCTATGCTGAGCATCAGGAAAAAATGTCAAATAACACCTTAAACTACATACAATTGAAAAAACAATACAGAGAAAACAAAAAATATTTCTGTGTGTAATTAAGTCATTACTTAGATTTAAATTCACATATATCATCTGTGCATGCTAGATCTGCACCTCTTCTGTTAGAGAACAGAGTACTTACACACAGAATACATTCTGGCATAAGATAAAAAGACATTTCAGCAAATAAGCTTCTATGTGTGTGATCAGGTATGTCCAAGAAATAAGACAAGTCCTTGGGAACCTACATCCTTTAGAATGGACCTGTCTATGACACAGTACAGGGATATCCTGCACTGGACATGAACACTGCCTATTCTCCAGCATGGAGCATCACTTTTTGAGTGTGGAGCTGGGCTCCTCCAGCCCCCACAATGCTGCAAAAGAACACTGTGGTGAGGAAGCAAACAATCAAAATTTAACTTTCAGCTAGGATATAAACCCTTTCTGTTGCATCACTTAAGAAACACAAACAAAGGATATAAAGTTACCATCAAGTGCAGTGGTATTTTAGTTGGTCCTTTGGCAGAGATTTTCTCCCACAGCCCCCTTCGCACGTACCGGACAGTGGTGCCTGCGATCTGGAACTCACCAGGAAGCTCAATTTTCCAGTCGCTGTTAATGGATCTCTTACTGGAATCTTTTAAAGCTGGAATGAATCAAACACCACAGAATGAAATGCAAGCAAATTTGTAATTACAATACAGACTGCTGAGCCTTTGTCTCCAAGCTACCTCAAGCACAAGATACAGAAACCTTGTAATGGAAGTGAGTTTAAAAGAATAACCCCCCCACCTTTAGATGGCCCATTGTAATGTTTCAAACTTGGATATATTCTGTACTTCAGCTGATGAAGGTATTTTGAAGAATTACCATAATATTCATAGATCATTTATCTCTAAACTCTCCTTTTAAGTCCAACAAGACAACTCTGCAATTTAATTTCCAAGTAGAATTTTCAGTTTCCAGATTTTGACACCACATTTTCCTAAACTCTCCTTGAGGAAAAGATCAATCAAATCTTCGTTGATACACATGTGAAGATTTGCAAGTGCAAAATACAACTGATGCTGTGTTTGTGTGTGCTCCACAACAAACACTGAACAGATTAACATTGAGCTGTCACAGCTGTAAAGAGAAGTCAAGTCACACAGCAGGGGCAAAATGGGAACTTGGGCACCCTCCTTCCAGAGGGACTGCAGTGCTGGACATAAATACATAAAGTCAGGTGCTGTAGGGTCACACCCATCCTGTTCCTCTGTGCCTCAGTAAGGCCAACATGGAAAGCTCAGCTGCAGAAGGAAGATGAATATTGAGAAGATCCTTGGAGCTGTATGTCCTTTCCTCCAGCACAACTGTTGCATCAGGATCACTGCTGTCCTTCAAGCACTCAAACAACTCCAGCCATAAGGGCATCCCATTACTGCTGACTCATCAGTGGAAGCTGATTTAGGGATTGGTGTGTTTTCTGTGTTACAATGGAAGCAGAGTTATCCAGATGTTGGTGTGATGCACTGAGGGAAGAGAAAATTGGCAAACCCTGCTGCAGCAGAAAGTGCCAGGCCCCTTTGTGGAGATGCATTCACCATGATCAAATCTGCCCTGACAGCAGACAGACAGAACAGCCCACGTGTTACTGGGCTTCCTCAGTTCAAGGTTAACTGTGTCTTTTGGCTAAGCCTTTAACAAGATGTTTTTTTAACCTCTAGCATCTCATGCCTATTTTATTCTCTTCCAATAAAGAACACAACTTTGCTCTCACTTAACTGAGTGTGTTGCAAGAAGGAAAGAGAAGCTGTTTAAAGCCTTTGGAAGTCAATAGGAAATCTCCTATTGTCAGTCCCTTTGGATCAAGGTTCCATAGCCAGCAAACCCTTCTGGGTGTGCTTAGGATATACAGGATATAATTTGTAATGTCTAAACCCTGGGGGAATCTGCAGCAAGTGGAGGTCACAATGTTCTCTGGATCTGCATGTGCCTTTGTGAGGACCTGTACACTGGGAATCCCTGGAGAAAGGTGGATATCTGTCCTGCTGCACACAACCTTCCTGACAGCTCTCAGAGTCAGCCCCATCACTGGCTCCAAAATCAGGGTGAAGGGGAACTGAAGTGGGAGAATATTTTTTCTGAGGAAAGTTTCCTCTGGCACCCAGCCCAGGGGTATGAGGGTGTCCTGGCATTTGCATGCTGCAGCAATGTGTCAGTCCCTATGGCTCACTTCTTTCTGCTTTGTTCCTCAGTCTACAAAGTACCTTCTGCAAGCTGCAGACACAATTCTGAAGCAGGATTGCTTTTCTCTGCCAAGGCCTAGTGGCTTCCAGGCAGATCAAAGCAGCCACCACGCTGGCCCTGAGGACACAACTAATCAAAGCTGTGGATGAGATAAAACCATCTCCAAGCAGCATGGCTGACTAGGAAAGATTGCCCAGCACGTGCTCCAAACTGTCTAAGAGGTTGAGTGACTGAAGTCATGCTTTGGTTCCAGCTCACTATCAAAGGGAGATAATTTGCTGATGAAAACCAACGTTTCATCTTTGTGAACATCTTTTCTGGCCAGGGTTTGATTTTGATTGCTGCAGGCACTGCTCCCTTAGTGGCTGAGGAGATGGAGAGTTTGGAAACAGACCTGTTCTCAAAGGGGCTCCTTGAGGATTGCAGGAATTGCACTGGGGACTCAGCACAGAATTTGGGCCAAAGGGTTTTCACTGCTGTTTGCCTCCATTGCCCCATCAGCAAGATCACTGCTGCAGCTACAAAACCTTCCCTGTCTCAGACACAGAGAACTCCAATGGCTTTTGTCACACCTGACCATTGGCTGGCTCTGCCCAGCCCCAGAGGTGACAGAACTCAAACTTGTCCACCAGAAGAGCAGGAGGAATAGAGACCCCAGAAACAGCCTGGTACTTCTGTTTTTCTTGCTGGCTGGAAGGCAGGAACTGACAATCAACTTCTAAACCTGGCATCTAGTCAGATCTTTATTTCCACCTTGGGTCCCTCCAGCTTGCCTCCCAGCCTGTGGACACAAACTGCCCAGGCATTTCCTGTTCAAGGAGGTTTTTAAGAGTTACAGCCAGCCAAGACAGCCAGCGTGGGTTGCCTGTAGGTGGAGGGAAATTCTTCAGGCACTGCTCCCAGCACATGGAATAATGATTCCAAATTACGCTGGGCTTCTTTCCAAAATGTTGTACCTGGTTCTGAGTAGAAATAGGACCTGACTGGACTCAGCTTTGTCAGTGCTATTGAAACAGAAAATCTTTCCACACTCGGACCTGAATTTAAAAGTGATTTGGGTTTTATTTCTTGGTCATCTTTATTGTCCTACTAGAACCCCCCCTGCTGCTATATTTCATCTCAGTTTAGCAAGACATTGGGTATCTTTTCTTTGTGTTGAGTGTTCCTTGAAAGAGAAAACCCTGGAAAGCTTAGGGAGGTTCTCCTGGCTCCTGACCATGAACCAAAGAGCTGAAAGCACTCAAATCTTTAAAAGAGCCAGATTTTTATCTATCTTTATGTGTTGTAAACAGGGCCAACTCCTGCTCTCAACAATCCTAATCTTCACCATCCAGTGGAGAACCATCTGCTTTAGTCAAGGTTATGTTGTCCCAAGGAAGGGCAGTCTCCAACTCCATGTTAAGACTCTCAATGCTCTGCTATCTGCCAAAGCCCAAACACCCAGTGCAAACCCCACCAAGACAAACAGAAAGGCTGGTTTCCAGAAGGCAGACCACTTGCAAAACCCAAAGAAACACTGGCTACCATTGTTCCACCAGGCCTTGCTATGTCAAACATCTCATGTGTAGGTGGGACTCTCTGGCAGGCTGGCTAAGGCATGATGGAAATGGGAGCACTGGTGATATTCCTTCCTAGCAAGAAGTGGCACAAATGCCAATGGTTTTGATCAAAGGGCAGCTGAATGACATCATTTGCCTCCCTTTTTTCCCCTGAATCTGGAGAACAAAAGCATCTCTCCTGGTGATATTGCCAACTGTGGCAACATCTCAAGGCAGAAAACCGATAGCACTAGACCTGAAATCCTGACACAATCACTGAGCAAACGTTTTCAGCTGCATCTGATATTCCAGTGCTGGATATTAACATCTCCTTTTGGCTGGAGATGAAGAAATATAAGTAAAAGATATGGAAATCAGAGCTTTGCTCTGACTCCCTGCATAGCCATAGCAAGCTGCCACACCTCAGCTTCCTCTTCCACAAAACAGAGAGTGACAAGCTCTGCAATCCTCTCAGAGTTCCTTCCTCTCTGGAAGCAATTCCATGGCCATGCAGCTCTGATTGTGCCAGGGACCTTTCATGTGCAGGGGTTTTTTTGGATCTTGGGTAATTTTCCTTGAAGCCTCTGCTCTGCCACAGGCTTCCTGTGTAAATTCAGAGCCATGGGGCATTAGCATTTCTGTGAACTGGACTCCCCTTCGAAGTAGATGGGGATAAAACCCTTTATCTATTGCACAGTAATGACAGAAGGAAATGCCCCAAACACTGGAGACAAGAGGCAGAAGACCAGACTGACAGAACCTCAGTGTAACTCACTGACTGCACTTTACAAATGCCATTCTGACCTTTAATTTATTCAATGAGTAACTGAACAACAAATTCATTGACAGACTCTGCCCTACAACAACCTCACATGCAAATCTTACCCATCAGTTATGTCTAAACCTTTTTTCCCAATAGGAAAAGGAGGAGAAAGTGCCTGTTTCCCTCTAAAGGAATGTAGAAGTAGAAATGACAAGAGGATTAAACAAATTTTTTTGCCTGATAAAACAGAGGCAAGTGGACTAGAGGCTGCAGCAAAGGCCATCTCAGAGAGCAGGATCAGGTCTTGGGTACAGCATCCAGAAAATGTGCTGCTGTAGGAAATGGCAGCAGGTTACTGAGGGGTATCAGCTGTCCTGCCTCTGCTTCAGACTGAGCTGGGCGCCTTCCTATCAGTGCCTCTGCCATTCCCTTCCCTAAACACACTGCTCTCTTCCCCACTCCCTCCTCAAGTGCTGTGTGCTCCTGGCAGCTCTGTGCAAGCCACTGCCAAGTTCTGCTCAGGAACTCTTGTGTCTGTATATAAAAGTACTCTCTGGTCCTTGCAGGTTGCTCAGGGGCTGTAAGTGTCTCATACTATCACATCACAAACATCATGAAACCAAGCCTCAGAAACAGAGACTGCAGCAAGACTCAAAATCACCAGCAACAACAGGTTGCTTAGAGAAGGGTCATTTTCAAAAGAAAACAGAGCTGAATTTTAATCAAAGCATTTTTTCTTTTGTCTTTTTACCCAGAAAGCTGTGAGCAGGTTTGTCCTCAACCACTCTGATCCTCCGGGCACCCGCAGGGATCACAGCGGCTTCGATGTAACCTACAGCAACAAAAAAGGGGTGAATGAGAGCAGGGCAGGGCCAGCCAGGATCAACCAGCTCGTATCTCCCCATGAAAAACTCAACTCCAGGCTGGGGATTGAGCGAGAAACACTCCAAATGAGATCCCTGTGCTGGCAGCCAGTTCTCACTGCTGTGACAGGCGTGGTCATGACTAACATTTCAGCAGAAATGCATGTGAGCTGCTCAGCTGTGACTTCAGGCTTGTTAATCAGCTTTTATTCGATCTGCACCCTTCAGATCACCCTGGTTTTCCTGCAGGACTGACAGGGATGCATGAGGACACTGTGAAGTGTGACTGTGAGGAGCAGCACAGCACAGAACAGACATTTGAAATTGTGTTTCCAGTAGATGCTCCTGCTCTGTCCTCCCTGTCCAGGCTGTGCTGTCAGAAAGGATTCACTTCCACTAAACTTTCTGATGATGCTAAAACTGAACAGAGGGAATTGGTGGGACAAATGAGGGGAAAAGCTTGCTTTCATTCACATTTCAGCTCTGTACAAAAATTCTGGAGGACATAAGTGACCTCCTTGTGCTGGGCTGCTGAGAATTCAACAGCTCAGATTTAATGCAATAACAAAACTGGAAATTTCTCCAGGACTGATCACTGGTCACCTCTAAAGAATTTTTCAAAGACCAATTTTGACTCACAGAATACAGTAAGAATAAGCAGGAGTTCAAGGCAATGTAGCCTATTTCCCCCACTAAGGAGACATATAGAGTTACAGACTTGCTCCAGGGGGTGGAAGTGGTGCCTTGAAATAATACAGCAGAGGAACACTAGGGCCCATTTCAAAGAGCCAGGCAGAGTTTTTTCCACTGGCTTACTGGACTTTGAATCAGGCTTCTGTAGATGACACTAATCTCATCACAACCATGACTTGATTCCTCCTAATTGGCCACCCAGTTTACTTTGCAGTGTATCACTTGGCACCTTTTTGGGGTTATTGCTGTCCTCTTTCTTTTAGATGTTAAGCAGCTTATCCTGTATGTTCCCTCATCCACTTTTCTTATTTAAAGGGCTCTGTGAAGCTGTTCTGTGTCAGTGATGCCTTTATGGGAATTGTGGGCTGTCTAGAGCAATGGGTTGGAGAAGTGCTGGCACAGGGAGCAATGATTCCTTTAGCACCTAGCAGTGTTCAGGGAGCTATTTTAGGGATAAAAGCACAGCTGAACAGCCCTGCTTTTGCTGTGCTGATACAGGGAGGACTCAAAGGAGCATGGTGACAGCCTCCTGCACCTCAGGACTAAGTGATTCTCCTGCCACTGTGACATGGAGTGAGACAGATTTAGGCTCTCACATGGTAGATTCATTTCCTGAATATTCATTTGATGAGTAAGGCTTGAGCTCTTGGGTTTCATCAGATGCAGAGGGTGGGCAGCTGACTTTGGCCAGACAGGCTCCCTCTTTTCCTGACTTGTATCTGAATGACACTTTCATCTGGCCCTTCAGCTTAGTTCTCTTTGCACTTGTTCCTCCTCACTTCTCCCTTATCAGGATATCTCAGAAATGGTCACTCAATCCCTGCAGGAAAACCAGAGAGAGGGGCAGCAGAGCTCAAACCTTGTCTGTGCACAGAAGTCAGAGCAGAGGCTCTCCCAGCTGCTGTTCCAGCCTGGGTTTCACCAGGAAAAATCATTACTTCAATTTTTCAAAGGCAATACTGAAATCTGTTATGAAATCAGAGCAAACAGATGTTGGGCTTTATCCTAGACATTGCCAGGAGTTGGTTTTTCATCAGCTGAGATATCAAATCACAGTCAATGCAGAGTGTTTCAGATATCAAACATCCTCACTGCACCCCATGCAGCTGCGTATAAACCCAACCAACAAGTACTCAAGACATGAACACACAGCAGAAGTGTGACCAGTGACAGTCTGTCACAGGGAAACAGCTCCTGATACAGCCCCCAACACCCCTGTTAGGAAGCCAGTTTGGAACATGCCCAAGTTTCAGGTAATTTAATGTACCTACTAGGGGACTATTTACTTATTTAGTTTTTAAACCAGATACAAATGCCCAGAGCTAAATCATGCAGGGGTTGGAGACAAAGTCACTCTGAATTTAGTGGAAGGCAGTCACTAAGTTCAGTGAACTCTGGATCTGTCCCCTGACCCAGCAGCAGCCAGGAGTGTGTCACACTGCTTTAGAGGTGAGCAAACCCTGGAGCTGTGCTGGAGGCTCAGCTCAAGCCATAAATACACTCATTTCATCACTGTGCCATGAGAGAAACACCACGTGGAAAAGTGATTTTTATGTCACTTTTTACAATAGTAAATAGTGAAGTGTGAGCTATTAATGGAGTATTAGTTCTGGAGACTGTTTGGTTTGGTCTCACACCAGATTTTTTCTCCTTGTATAATTTCTAATCCTGATTGATGGCTTTGAGGGGCTGCACTCACAGCTCCTGAATAAGAAGAAACACACTGTGTTAACTCACTGTGCCACAAACCTGACTGCTGACCTTCACTCTCCTTTTAGAGAACTGCCAGATGCTTTGCAGGGGTTTGGATCTGACCTG
Source organism: Catharus ustulatus (assembly GCF_009819885.2). NCBI lineage: Eukaryota > Metazoa > Chordata > Aves > Passeriformes > Turdidae > Catharus > Catharus ustulatus. The sequence continues at coordinate 18,146,343 of NC_046232.1, forward strand.
TCCTCCCAGAGGTGAAGCAGAACCTTGGGCATGTCCCACCAGGAGCACCTGGACACTCTGATTTGTTATCTCCAGCAGTGCTGGGTGAGTTAGTGGTCAGATTCTGCTGCAAACAGACTGGATATCACCCATGCAAATTTGCCACAGGTACAAAGTTGGATCACCTCCACCACTCCACTCAGGTCCTCAGAGCTGGTGGGAGGCTTCTGGTCACAGATTCCTGATCCTTGAGATAACTGCACCAGGAAACACCTCCAGTGTTTTCCAGGCACATTTTATTAAGCAAACTGTAACTGCAGATTGCCAGAAAGATTATCAAGTGTCAGCTAGAATGACCAAAAAAGTCTCAGAGTTGGCTCAGAGTCAAGGACTCTCAAAGCTCTGTTAGGTCTTAGGATAATTGTCTGCAAGGCCAGGGTTTGTAAGGCTGGGCTTAAAGTTCTGCTTTAAATGAGGAACTGGTTAAAGACTGATGAGATTTGGCAACTATAAAGCAGCATTTTTAGTAATTTCACCCATAAATCAGCCTGTTAGGATGAAGCTTTGAAAATACAACAGGAGAACTTCATTATTTGATAATTTATAGTGCTGTATGCAGTATACTCCACCTTGGGAACAGTTACTCTGGCACACACCAATCTTTCTGGATAATCTGCATTACATCAGTGTCTCAGGAATGTAAGACTGTGATTGAAGCAAATCCTAGAGACAAATTTTATGGTATAACTCGTATTAGGACAGACACCAGAACAAAGAGGTGGCTTTGTCATCAAGGAGATTAATATGTGAACAGTGGCTACTGTATCTTCATTTAAATGCTGGAGAGATTTGCAAGAGGAAAGCAGCCCACACAGAAAAATCCATTGTTAGCCATTGTTATTACTCCCAGAAAGAACAGAAAGTTTAGTGTGAACTTCAGAATGCCACTGATCTACTGCAAAACTCTTCTGGTTCACACTGCAGTGAAAGATGGACTCTGAGGTGCAGAAAAAATGATCCCATGGCTGAAAGTACCAATCCCTGGGCACTGCACCTTCCTACCTTACCCCTGCACACACCAAAATCAGGTGTGAGAAAGTCAACAGTGCCCAGCCCATCATCAAACTTCCCAAAAGTGCTTTGAGCAAACATCTCAGGGTAGAAGCCAAGGAGATCAGGCTGTCCTGCCAGCCAAGGCCAGCAGAGCTTCCATGGCATTTCAGGATGAGCATCTCACATCTTCTTCTCACCTTGCAGATTCTGCTGAGTGCTACTTGCTGCAAATTATGTGTCTATTTTCTGAATAGCTGTGATGATTCTCCTTTGCTTTTAGCTTGAGAATAAATCCTGCACTGGCACCTGTCCACTTCCAGCCATGGGATAGCTCATTTGTAAGAAAATCATTTCTCTGAAGAGCCATGGATAAATTTCAAAGCCTCCTACAATTGCTGGAAGTTGGTTACTGGGATTTCTAACTTGTATGTTCTGATGAAACCCTTATAAGGATCTCTGAGTTAAAGATTAGGTAGAGTTCTATTTTCTCATAATTTAAATGTGCACTCTATTGATAAAAAAAGATATTTTTGTGTTGGCTAAAGATGCTCCCAGCCAGCACAACAGCACTACTGTTCAAATTTCTTTTAATAAGTGCTGGATAAACAGCATATGTAATAAAACCCCTACTTTTCCATCATCTTAAAAAGAAAAATTCCTAGTAAAGATGTACTTTTCCTTTCCCAAAATGATATTTACAACAAATGGCATCTCTCGCCTTTAGTTAGATTCTGCTATTAAAAAATATCCAAATATCTGTGGTCATTCTTTTGAATTATAACCATAAATTCTTTCTGAACCACAATCAAACATCAAAATCTTGATGTGGCTGACAAAAGTCAAGAGAGACAGACCCAGGTCTCTGAGCATTACAGGCACAGCTTGGAGAAGCTGTCAGTGAAAAATCAGCTCCCCAACAGACAGAAGTCAAAGAGCTGGCCTTCATTTCTAGGTCCCTTGTACAGTGGGGGACAGAGCAACTCTGGGTTTGGTTTTGAAAAATTATTTTGTAGCAATAGGTGCAGGGCATGCTGCCAGTGAAAAGGAAACCTCAGTGTAAACAGTGCATTCAGCTGCCCTGCTGAAGACAGCCAGCTCACACAAGTGGATGTGGTGGTTAGCATCATAAAAAAAGGCTTTTGACCTCCTGTCCAGCAGAAAAATGGAGCCCATTTCCAGCTGGATCACCCTGGATCACAGGTGGTAAGAGCTGAACTGCTGTGAGGCCCTGGGGATGTTCCATCTTTCCCACTGGGGTGGCAGAGCCTCTGTGCCATTACAGCTGGGGAAAAAAAGAAATAGTCCCGACTCTTTTTGTCTGGTGCATGAAGATTTGGCTTCCTTTCACACAGACAGGTTCCCCAAAAGGAAAGGATCTGTACTTTGTATCTCTGACAAGGCAAGTGTAACAGTAAAAGGACTTGAAGTTTATCCATGGCTTTTGATACCAAATTTCCCATCTAATCCGACAAAAGAAGATAAAGAACCAACACCAAAGGATTTCACCGACACCCACTGACACTGCAAACAGCATTCAAGTATCTTACACGAGAAACACTTGGGAACAGCCTTTGCCTTTGCCATCACACATGTGGAAACCTTCTTACAATGACTATTGGTTACTAAGAAACAGAAAGGAGTTGGCAGGGGTTTAGTTCAGGTCACAGGGCTCCACAACATCATTTCAATCACAGGACACAGAGGGACCAATCCTGCACCAGAGGAGTCCCACGGGCACAGCCAAGGCCCAAGGCTGCAGCTGTGATTCCCCAAACAGTTACCACTCCAAAACAATCAATGTCTTGATGTTTGAAGTTAATTCTCTTTGGAAATAATAAAGCAGCACACTGGACTTGGGGTCTTGGCCTTGGCTTGGAACACAGCCAGGTCATGGGGATTTGCCACTGAACTGTGCAATCATTTACACACCCAAGCCTTGAACTTGTTATCACCAGAATATTGTGGATCTTTCTTTGCCCCAGCTCACATCAAATTTTTGCACATTTTTGCTTAACTGTTAATTTTTTTTAAAAAAACCCATTTTTTTCCCCTTGAGTAACACCATATTCACTTGTGATACTCCAGAACTGGAGCTTTGCCTACTGCATGAAATTCAGTGGGTTCACCTGAGGACCTGACTCTGCAAAACAGCAGCATGTGAGCAGAAATGGATGAGAGCACACACAAAATGCAATTAACTTTCCAAATTAAATTAAAAATAAAACAAAACATCTAATAAATGGCTAAGAAGTTACACTGGTAAAAAAATTATCTTCTAAATTATGTGACATGGCTAAAGGTGGAAACATTGCATTGACAAAGCAACACTGTGACAGGTTTGTGCATCTGAGATGATCAGCAGAGAATCCAAATGCTTGAACACTGTCCACAAGTCATCAGGAATTCTTTGTGATTAGGTTCCAGGGCACTGGGGGTGAAAACCTCCAGCAGAGTCCTGGCAGCCAGTAAAGGCTGAAGCTGCTCTCTCCTCCAGCCTTGTAAAGTCACCACCTCAAGCAGTGTGTGGAGCTGGAAACGGGTGCAACCTCCTGGCAGTGACCCAGAAATTTCCTATTTATCTGCACAAGATGTTTTGTAGACTCATGGGAAAAGATAAAAGATAGCTGCTCTTCAGCAGCATGTAAGAAGTCCATGAAAGCTGTATAGCCTGCTACAGAAGTGGAGAATAGCAGGGGTTTTTTCAATGGAAATGAGGAACTTTTCCCACCACTTGCATCAAATGCACAAGACTTGATGCAAGTGGGTGGAAAATAACTGGGACAAAAGAGTCAAATGCATTAATGTCTTTGACTAATGCATAAAACCATTCAACAGCTTGGCCAAGCACACAAATGTGCACCAGAGAGATGTGGTGCAGGTGGGAAACCCTACCTGATCTCACAGGAGGTGAGAAATCCCAGCTGGCCCCACAGGTGAGGAGGAGGAGGGTGCAGAGGAAGAGGTCAGTGAACAAAATCAGCCTCAGACTTCAGAGCTGAGACCTGGACTAAAGGGAGCTGCTGAGCACTGGTGCTGCTTTAGCCACTCAACTGAAGTGTGTGCTTAAAGGGGATTTTCATGTGCTTTGTAGAACTCAGTCCTGGAGCAGCACATGTTGAATATATTTCTCCATACAGAAATGAATGGGAAATAATTTTTCTTCTGGACAAGTGTTTCCTTCTGGAGTAGCTTCCAAGTTCTGGACATGACTTTCCCCCCCTCTTTGGCTAATTAGGATTTGTGATAACAGGGTTCTCAGAAGAGCAGTACAGAAACCCTGGAACAAAGACTAATTCAAACACCAAGCTGTACATACATTAATGTTTAACAAGAAAGGGAAAAGTCTTAATCCCAAGCTCCTATATCCTATACTGGATATTTTTGCTGGCAGGGAATCAGTCAAAATATTCAGAGGGGAGTGCAGTGCTCTTTCCTTTAGCTGAGATATTCTGATTATAACATGAATCATCTACAACATGCAACATGCATCATTCTGAGACCTCAAAGATGGTGCTGAAATCCAACTTCCCTCCCGCTGGGAAAGATTCTGTGATTTTGTCTCCTGTTTATAATCATCAGCACCAGTAGCATTGAAATGAGAAACACAACTTCACTCTGAATTTCAGGCAGAGGCAGTGGCTGGTATCTGGGTGACTGAGTAAGAAGCAGATGGGATATCACACTTGAAGTGAGCTGGGGTTTGCTTTATGTTTCTTAGGTGCTTCTTAGAGCTGTTTTTTTAGGTGACTCCAGTGCTATGCAAGAAGAGCTGTTACTGCTACCCCAACTCTCCTCCAGCAGGTAAGAGAACGCACAGAGTGTTACTCACCCATGCCCTTGGTGTGGTTGAAGTCTCCTTTCACCACTTTGCAGGTTTTCCCATCACCACTGCAGATCCCACAGCGATCCTCCTTGGCAGCCGAGCCAATGATCCCATCACAGCCAATTTTCTAATGACAACCAGAGACCCCCATTACTTTATCTGCAAGGTCAGAGCATCTCTAAACAGTGAGGTCAAGACTAAGATTGACATCTGACTGAAAACCTGAATGGGGAAAAAACATTGAACTCTTCATTAAACTTTTGAAATGCCTGAAAAAAGACCTTATTAATCAGATGGTTCAAGATACCTGAAATGAAAGAGTAGTTCAGTGGAAGCAGGTCAGTTTTATACCTGGCCAATTATGAAATTTTCCACATGCTTGCACAATATTAAGAATTAATATTTAATTGAAAGATAAACTATAAAATCTAACAGTTTCACCTAAAGCTTCATTATTAGTGGTGTTTTCATCATTTTGTATACATACCTAGTTTTTTTCCCAATAAAAACCTATAGTTCTGCTTTCACACATGGGAAGAGTCACAATATTCTCCCTGCAGCTATCAGGAACATCAACATAATCTTCCTTATTCACAAAGCATTCATAGCTTATGATGGTGAACATTCCACATTTGTAGATTGAGGCTGACAACACTGTCAATAAGTACATAAATTGTATTCTGTCCATTTAAGACCCTCAAAATGATCAGCAATTCGCTCTTAAAACATAAATTTCTACTGAAATAAGCATTGTCATTATGCAAGTTATTAGCAGAGATTGCACTGTTAAAAATGAGTTTAAGATTTATTCTGCACAGATAAACAGTTTCTTGGCAAATGAGTAGCAGGACTGTCACTAGTAAGACTTATTTGAACAAGGCTATTGGGTCTCTCCCATCTTTGCCTTCCTATGATGAAGCCAGAGGAAAGTTGGAGGGATATCTTAGGGAACAATCAAAACAACAAACATTTTGAAAAATAGGGTAAGCAGGGAAATATTAAGAGAACTTGGGCTGTTTATCTGAGCCTGTCTGCATGTAAGCAATGCAATTTGGATCAGAATTCCAACATTCCCCTTGTTTCAGAAGACCCTGGCCACTGCCTGAGTCCAGATGTATTTCAGGGATCAAAGACTGCCAGCGTTCCGCCGTGTGCTGATGCAGAGCTTGTCTGGGTAAATCATTAGGGACAGACATGCTGAGAGAGGATGATCACCCTAAACACATACCAGGAAATTCTGCTCATTAACTGGCACAGCACCTACATTGGTGCACAGGAAGAGCAGGAAAAAACCTGTATAAAAGTATAAATGGGAGTTAAAAGAGGTAGGAAGAGGATTGTGAAGTTTTTGGCAATTGCAACTCTCAAGCTTAAATTCACGCCCATGTCCAACAAATAATTTTGGGATATTGAACGTGATTCTGCCCCCAGAACAGAAGGATGTCCCAGCAGTTCTCCTTCCAGGAAAATCAGGATGATTTATTAATGGGGTTGCTGAAAGGCAGCTGGAAATAAATGTCTGTCTGCCACCCTGCTGAGATACTGGAAAGGCTGTGTTTAATTTAGGGCTCTGGTGCTATCTTTTATTGTGCTGCATTGTTATTAGCACTATGTGAGCACACAGATGAATAAAGGGAACATAATGAGTGTTGAACCACACTTATTCCCAGAGCTACATGAGGAGTCTGTAGGACTCTAACAGAGGCAGGGAAAGAATGGGGAGTTGGCAATCACATGCTCTGTGTTTGTGCTGCAGTTTCCCAGATAATGGAAAGCAGTGGAAGCGGCAAAGCTTGGGAAGGCTGAGTCCCCATCTGAGACTGGGGTTCAACACAAGCCATCTCCTCACACCTTTACTTGGTCACTGGCACCTCTGACTTGAGAGGCCCTCTCTGAAGGGCATGGAAATAACCCACTGAATCCACAAATGGAGCTCTCAGTATCTTTGCTGGTTTTTACCTTTTATCTTCACCCAGTTCCCTGTGAGTGAAGGAACTGGGAATGGCCTTTGCACCCTCCTCTTCAATGGCACCACTGCTCCCATCCACAGGGCAGAATTTCCCTCAATCCAGGCCTTGAGATTTAAAGCCTCCATCATGTTTGGGCCAGGAAATAGCTACTTAGAAAGGAATATCTCTAAGAGAATAAAACACTTTTTTTTTCTTGGCTTCAAGATGAAAATTGGTGCATTCTTGCTACTTTATGGGGGAAAAATACCTTGGAAGCACTTTAGTGTTGTCTACACAAACATTAGAGCCTGTTTCCCTCTCCCTAAGTCTTCCAATCATTTCCAAACTGAAAGTGCATTTAATAACAGTACATAATGAAACAGCTTTGGGTAAGATTTGACAATGGATTCCAAAAGCTGCAAAGTAATTTAGAAACACATTACAGTGACCACCTTGGTCACTCTGATCCTTTGAGAACTCCTCACATGGAAAATACTCTTAAAACCACCACCATGGCCACTCTAAATAAAAGTGGATCAGTGGATCAAAGGGGAAGAGACAGGGCTGGAAGAGCAGAACACTGTGGCTGTCCCTTTGTGGGTGCAAAGTACCTGCCAGCAGTCCTTGGGCTGGTAACTCAGAGATTTCTCCAAGGTCTGAGAGCCCCTGAGATTGCAGCATTGGCTGGAAAAACCTCCAAGTGTGTACATCCACTGACAAATGCTCTGTGTATTATACTGCCCATCCTTTAATACAGAGCTCTCCTCAGCCTGCAGAAAGCTTTCCAAAATGTGAAGGCAAAGGGAAAATCCCAAGTTTCACTACACAGAAGTCAAGTTTTCACAGTGCAGAAAGAATCCCCTAAAACCTAAATAGTTCAAGGGAATTGTTTGAGCTTTGCCATCTCTTGCTTTGTGTTGATTCCTGTCCAGTCCAACCAATCAAGGTAAGGGGATTTATTAAACTAAGACAGGGGAAGCTTTCCATTCTGAAGAAACAAAGACCTTGTAAATAACAATAATTTCCTGTGTGTTTTCTGACCCAAGAGTTACCCTGCAGATGAGCAGACTGAGTCCATGGACCAGCCCATCCAGCAACTGCTGGATACTTTCACTTCCATCAGTCTTGAATGGACTGGTGAGAAGGGAAGCAGCTTTAAAACATGGGAATGCTGGCGAGAAACATGAAAATAAGTTTTTAGGGCTTCAAATGCTCAGCATGGACAGTCAGAAATGTGTCCACAGGTTTCTTAAGGCTCTTCCACCCAGGCTGTCTCTACTCTGACACATTTTGGAACTAGCCACTGACCTTTACATTGGCAGGTACCTGCATGTTTTCTGAGCCAAAGGCCTGAAATTAATTCTCTTTAAGCTGATATCTCTGTCTACCCTTCCTTCTCTCCCTCCCCCTTCTTCTCATTTTTATAATTAAACATCTGAAAGTACTGCTTGTTGGGTGGTATTTCCAGCTTCAGTCATAGCTGGCTCCAGCATAGGAAAACTCTTCTCTTTTGAATACATATCACTTGGATTCTTCTGTGTGAACTATTCTCTGTATTGCTTGGATATTTTTTAATGATGTTTTTATTTGTATTTTCAATGGCTGTGAAAGAGCTCAATTGATACAGCTTGTGAGGGTATGTTTTGCTACATAAACACAATTATTTTTGTTATATACACCCACTCTGTGCAAGAAATGACATTGTAGGCTCACAAAACTGTAATGCTTCCCATATGCTGAACTAACTGGCTGTCTCAATGGATCAAATATAAATATTGATGCAACATGTGCCACTTTGCAAATTAATCATGTACAGAGCAGGCTGGTTATGACAGATTCATCTACATTGCCAATTTATTTTGTCCATAATATCCAATGTCCATTGATACCTCCAGGGATGGACCACATGAAACAGGAATTACAGATGTGAGCAAGTGACATTCAGATCTGAGGGGAAGAGAATTCTTATTTTGTTGTTTCAAACACGTCTGCCCCTGTGGAGGGTTGTGGGTGGCTGTCAGGGCTGGGTGAGCTGAGCCTGGGTCCCTAATCAAGCAGTTCATCTTTGAGTTACTGCAATTTCTGTTCCACAAAACATTTTGTGCTAAGGACTGGAATCCACATAGGAGTTAGTTCAACAAACACCTTCCTGTCTTTTCTCAAGGCTTCAGATTTTGTCTGAATCAGAGCAGCTCTGCTGGATCAGGAGTTAGACACCTCCTCTTTTAAATTATCTCATCTGCTTTAGATCTGCAATGTCACCTGCCATTGACTTTGTGCTTAGATCCCTCAGCAGCTCATGGGGAGGTGTTAGACACAATAATTCTTGATTTTTCACACAGATATTGAAGGTTATGTATCAAAAACTGTGTTCATGAGAGAACATGCAAATAATACAAAGCTATTTCCCATCTCAGGAACTCCTTTGCTTCTGTTCTATTATATGCTTTCCATGGGATAACATGGGAGAAAAACTGGGGGAAATAGCATGGGGTTTTGTTTTTTTTTTCATACCCTACTGCAAAGTACACCACAAACTAGTAGGATATCAACAAAACTTGGTTTTGTCACTATGCCTTACCAAAATCCCTGATACTCTTTTTAACCTCAGATTACATTGCTCCAGATCCAGACATGGAAAAAAACAAAAAGGCAATTATACAACAGGTTTCTGTAGTTCAGACAATCCTTCTGGATTTTGTGCACATGCACTAAATAATTTATCAAAGTTCAGTGCTAAGCCAAGTTGTTGTATGGAGACAAGCTACCCAGTCTGGAACATCTTGTACCACAGTTTGTAAAGTAGGAATATGAATAATACATGGAAAATACTCAAGTGAGGAGACAAAGCCAGAACTGCAGGCATCAATCAAATGCAAAAAGTGGGTACTAAGTATAAAAAAAACTGTTTGCCAGCAGCAGGTCCAGTAGACAACTTCAATTTCTCCTCTGCCACCTCTGGCACTCTCCTGACACTCTGCCTGTCCAGTTTGCAGAAGCTGTTTTGAAAATCTGTCCATTTTCCAATTTGTGCACCCTTTTCAGAGAGTGTGACAATCACTTTCAGAAGAAAGGAGTTCTGTAACAATTTTGTTGTGCCAGAACAGCCTAATATGTGGTTTATTATCATTAAACATACTGTGGATTCACCAGCCAGTTTAGGAGGTGTGATATGACAAAACATTCATGAGAAAACTGCAGACAGAGCCAAAACATCTTCACCTCCTAAATTGTTAAATCATAGCAAAGACTGCCCTTGATCTCCAGCCCAGTCCAGCTATACAGGAGGTCTCTCTTTTCACAGAGACCTTAAATTACATCCTGAAGCACAATCTGTAGTCCCCACTGGAAAGTTCTCATGCTGTCATGAGGCTCAGACTAATCCTCCTCTGAGAAAAGCCAGCACAAGGTCATGTGCATCATAACAGTCAGCTGAGCAGCTTGTCTTCTCCTCACCCCTCTGCTCTGTGACATCTGACACTTTTTTTAGTTCCACTTCTGCCAGCAGTTTTGAATTAACCTCAGCAGCACAGAGCAAAGCACTGTCAGGGGTTAGAAAGTGCCCTGCTCTCATGAGTGTTCTCTCATCAAACACACACCCACAGGCCCAGGGAAGAACAAAACCCTCAGGGAATCCTCTCCCTGAAAGCCATTTGTCACTTGAAGAGAAATAGGAGAAGATGAACCCAGTGTGAGGTGCAGGTTGCAGTGCCCTACTCCACCTTCCCCATGGCTGCAGTGTCCATGACAGGAAAAGCAAATTGCTGCAAAGCCTAAATGAGCACTCACCCTCCTCCTCCTCCAACAGATCAGGCTGCTCTTGTTCTCCAGCCTGCTACAGATTTGCTTTCTCTGAAAAATCTCTGGAGAAAATAAATTCTTGCTCGAAGACCATGTGCATTTTGAGGAGAAAGGGTCAAAGACCAACATACACTTGGAACAGGGGAGGCAGTTTGCTCAGAGGATGGTAAGAAATGGTGCATTTGAAATGTTCACCCTCAAAAGTAACTCAAACAAGGAAAAAAATGAATTGAGACCTTATGATTCATCTCAAAAACAAGGAGTAAGGCTAGAAAGAGTCTAGGTGATTTAGGAACCCCTGTGCTAAATTTAGGGCTGGCTTTGCTCTTTGGGGCTTCTATGCATGATCAAAGTAATAACCAAGTCTACTCACTCCAGCTGCCTTCAGGTGTAAGGGATAAATACAGAGATGCTGCTGCTTTTGATGATTTTCTTTCAGGGATAGTGAGGCTGACACCAAAGGCTTCATTGACACCTTTTAGATTGGAGTTCAGCTTTAAAGTGAAACTGTAGGAACTTCACAAAGTACAAGTGAAGGAAAATTCCCTTAGTGCTCAAATGTATTTGGGGCATTCTGAGGCTTCAGAGAATCTGTTCCTGCCTTCCTTCTCAAAACCCTCCTCTCCTTGCTGCAGTTTTTTCTCTGCCATGTTCATCTACATTCATTCATCATCCCAGAACGATTCATGAGCTGCATTTAGGAGCAACTAATGAAGGGAGAAGATCTATTACATTTCCTGGGCTAGATGTTCACAGGCAATGGTTGCTGCTAATTTGTCTGTTGCACTGACAGTGTGTCATTCCTGCCTTTGAGAGCCTCTAACTGGAAGGATTACATAAGAAAATAAATAACAGTAATACCACCCTCTGATTTCAGCACTTATTCTCTTCTCCAGGCCCCCTGCAATGCTTACTGCCAGGCTTTGTCTACTCTGGGTAAAGAAACAAGGAGAGGAGTAATTAAATGGATATGGCAATTAAATTGGTTTAATAGGCAGCTAGTCAGACAAGTATCTGTGGCAAGTGGGGTACACAGGCACATGTGGCAATTCTCAGCACTGCATATATGGCAGAGCAGTATTATAAATGAGTTCACAGGGCTTGCAAATCTGCTCGGCTTGAACTGATCATTTCACATTTTTTCTCAGCCAGATGCAAATGGACTGAATGTTCTGCAGCTGTCATCACCTCTCTGCACAGTTAAAGGCAGTTGCCCCTGACTCTGAGTGCAATTTGCTTTTCGTGCTGTACCTCCAGTGCTCTGTGCTCATAAAGGAATTCATTTGGAGGGAGCTGGCTACTGATCCTCCCTGGATGAAAAAAACGTGCCTTGCCATCATGTCTGATTTACTATTTGTGACAGTTCTGAAGGTTTGGAGCAATAAAACTGGCCAGCCCAGAGTAATGGTCAATGGCACACAGCTGGAGGTGCACAGCTGGCCTGACTATAAAAGGTTATTAATGGGGTTTTTTTTAGGTTTTTTAGCCAAAACCAGGGGAGAATGAAGTAACTTGGGATGCACCATGAACCTGGCACCATGTGCAAAGCACTTTGTATTATAAAGAATCAAACTTGCACTGGCTCCCCAGACTGTTGCTGTTCATATTCTTCATTGGAATAAATTAGAAAGAGTGAATTAAAAATGCCTCTTCAGCATCATTTGTCAAGAAACAGTGTGAAATGTCTCCTGCAGCAGTGCAAAATTCAATCCAAAGATTTTTCACTTCTCTCTTTGCATTGCTGTTAGTTAAGCTGCTTTATGCCCCCAAAAGCCTCTCTCACACCCATGTGAGTATTGTGTTCATTTATCTCCCTGCCTGGAAAGCTCAAAGCAATAAAATTTGGCATTTCTTAAACACTCACAGAAATCAGAAATAATGCCAAATTTTGATTTATTTCCACTAACTTTTCTAGTTTGCCAGGGCAAACCAGTGAAGTTAGTGGAAATAAAGGGTGATGCTAAAAAGCTGTTCTGGTGGATACCAGGGCTGGTTAATACCAGGAAGAGCAATTCCTACCACAGGATACAAATCTAGGTGAGGAGAAACTCAAAGGGAAGAGCTGCCAGGAAGAATTCAGCCCTGGCAAGGCTGCTGTAGCCAAGTGAACACTTTCCCACCACTGGGACACAGTGACTTTGAACATGTGCTCCATGATGAGGAGAGGGGAAACTCATGAAGAGCCTGCCCTGTCAAATTGTCTGTGACAAATGACCTGAGTGCATCACCAGGAGCACCCACTCCAAACAACTTCCAGTCCTTCATGATCCTTAGATACACATTTTTCTCATCTCCCTTCTCTTGTCCAAGCATTAAATCTCCATCTTCTAGAGGTCTACAACTCCAGGAACCTGAAGCACCAGCTCCAAGAGCTGCCCTCCTTAGCATCCAATGTGTTACAAACTCTCAGCAAACCATAAAGTTTTATTACAGAGATCTCCCACACCTCATTTTGGATCTGTGTGTAATTTGGTTAGAGAGAAATAATCACTGCAATGGTTATAGGCCATCACCCTAAGGGAAAGGGAATTCAATCTGAACACTCTGGCTCATGTAGCTGCATGAGCCAAGGAGCAACTGGTACTGAAAAACTTCCTCAATATTTCTAAGAAGGAACTGGGTGGATCTGAAAAGCATCATGATTCTGGCAAGATATTGCTTGTAACAGGCTAGTGACAATTTGTAAGCTGATTTGCAGCTTCAGTGCTTTTATCACTGATTCCTCTAATAGCCAAAAAAGAGCAGTTAAGCAGGCCAGACTCCCCCTCCAATCTGCTCCCCTCACAGAAGTCCCTTCCCACCCAAGCCATGCACATGAGCAAATGTGATTTTTGAGCATTCCCAGCTGTTCAGCAATATTATACCTAGGGCATTCAGCACAATTCTCAGACCAGGACACAGGGCCATGCAGCACTTGTAGAGGGACTTACAAAACAGGGCTGTCCCCTCCCCTCAGGGACAGCCCCACAGCCACCCACACAGTGCTGCCCCAGACTGAACCTAACACCAGAAATAGAAGAAGAGAAAGTTACTGCACCTGGCACTTGCCATGAACACAGAGGTCTGTCTCATAAGGCCCACAGGGAGTTCCATCCAGGACTCTGTCTGCCACCAGCACAGGAGAATCCTTGCCCAGTGGGGAGCAGAAGAGCTCGCATGGCTTATCTGGGAAAAGAAATACAACTGTCCTTGGGAACAGCACAAGGGTTTGAGGCACAAGGGTTTGAGGCAATGGTGATGCATTCTCTGCATGAATGGATCTGGATATGTCATCTTTGAAGGACCATGAGGCTTTCAGTTTAGGCCTGTCATTTCCCCACTTTAAAATACCACTATTAAAGGGTTACATTGATGAGACCAAGATTAAACAGCACAGAAAACCAATTAGTCAATACACTTCCATGTATCTGTTTGTAAAGGGAAGATGTTTGTTACAGAGAACATTCAGCAGTCTGATAATAATGATCAAGTCATTGTGTCTCACAAAATAAAGGCTACAGCCAGTGCTTTTAGAGGAACAAGTTCTCCAGACCATTTCCTATCCCACCATCTGGCTGAACAGCAGATGAACAGCATGATCCAGCAGAGGAAGCATTAAAGGAATGTAGGTGACATAGGCAATCATGCTGAGATGCCCCAAAGTGATAGAAATTTTAAAATGTCACAGGGAATCCACCTTTTTCTTTCAGTTTCAAACTAACTGGAATTTTTTAACATTTAAATTCCCAACTCTCTGATTCCCAGTCTGAAATTCCCAACTTCAGACTGGGAATCAAATTAAGGCACTGCTCTCCCAGCATTTCAAAAAGATGAGTGAAGCATTGACAACTCTGTATGTTCTATTAAGAAGGCTAAAGGAACAGCAGGGCAGCACCAAGAACAATTAATTGTAATTAGTCTTTCAGCTGTAGCTAAAGGGGGCCTGCTCAGCAACAATGGGAGCCCTGCAGATGAGAAACTGCAGTGAAAGAACAGCGAGGAATTACAGAGGGAGATGAAAAAACTCACCATCCACAATGACAGCTGTTAGGAGGCTTTTCTTCTTGTTGCTGTACCTGTCGTGGGCCTGGCACTGCTGGTCCCTGAAGCTGGGCACCCCTTTGGGGCAGGGCAGGTTCTCACACACCGTGTGCTCCACGCTGGCCCCCCGGCAATTCTTCCCACCTGGCCCCGGGCTGCAGTGGGCAACAAAAGCAGGGTCAGCACCAAACACCTGGAATGTTCCATCTTCTCCCTCCCACCTTGCTTTGCCTCAAACACTCCTGAGGATGGAGATACAGCAAATATCTCTTCAGCATGTGCTCTCCTTGCCATTAAAATAGCAGAGAAGCAGCTCTAACCTGCACTGTAGGGAGGGTATCCAGAAACAAACCTTGCTGCAGATAACCTCCATCCATGAAATCCATGCCAGTCCACACATTTGGTTTTAAACATGCAGGAAAGGCCACTAATGCAACATCAGAATTAAAACACCTGCAAAGCCTATCTGTTTTTATTTATGAATCCCCAGAGAAGAAGGAAAATTCAAATTCTCAGCAATAGCCTTATTTTCTTTGCAAAATAAAACAAAATACTAACAAAAAACCCACAAGCATGGAATCTGGAATTGCAGGTCCCAAGTCTTGTACTTAAGAGCTCAAGCACTGGGATTTCCAATAAACAGTGCAATCCAAGTCCACCCTGGCCCATGTCTGAAACAGGGACAGTGTGAGATCTCCTGGTAGGCGGCTCCATAACCACCTTTCACTGTATTTATGCCAAGAGAACCCACCCACCAATGGAACTGAAGAAATCAAAGCCCATCTATGTTGCTATGACCCTTTTACATGACAAGAGGGGTCTGGAGAAGGGATGCTCTGTTTAAGCCAGTGGTTTTCTCCTCAGTCTAACTGTACAACAACAACCCAAAGCCTAGACAAGAATACAAGGCAGTACAACTCAAAAGTCTGCATGTGCAAACTGGCTTATGACACACTCCTTACAACCAAGGAGAGGCAATGCATGTCAATGCTCAAAGAAATTACAGAAAGGAAAAACCAAATCAAACAGTGAAGCAACTGGTTTAAAAATACTGCTGGTCCCACAGGCTCAAGAGTCAGCTGGCAGGAGCAGAGATTCCTGTAAAAAAAAAACCCCAAGACCAAATATATACAAAATAATAGATAAATCCCTTAGCCAGTATTTTTGGACAGTGAATAAACCAGCTGCAGAAGTGGGCTGAGGCCAGGAATTTGAAGCAAAAGAAGATCACGTGTGTATCTCCAGCCAAGAATGTATATGAGCAAGAGAATTTTAAAATCAGTGTGCAGTGTTGGAAGGAGCATTTCCTGTAATTTAAGGAACGATGATGGATGGATTTAGGTTTGGTCAGCACTGTAGCTGACAGCAAAGAAACCAGCTCAGTACCCTTTTCAGGAAAATGAGCTGCTAAAAATCAAACCTGGATACTACACACGTGCAACTGCAGCTCAGATAAGGAGAGGCATACACAAAAAATCCTTTTCACATGATTACAGGTCAACAGCAGCAATTGTGAGCCTATCCATCATCTAGGCATGTCTTCAAAGTAACTGTGTTGCTATGCAGAATTTCAGCCCCAATTTAAAAAGAAAAGCTTTGGGTACTTTGTGTGTAGAAGAAAACCTAAAATCTGAATAAAGTCAGAGACACCCCACTTGGAGGGCTGCTCCCAAGGCTGTGGAGTTACAATAAACACAGTTGGGGTGGCCAGGTAAATGGTACCATTGCAACCTCTTCAGGACTCCAAAGTGATGAAGAGACTCCCAGATGGGTCTCAATTGACCTGAGGGATGAAGGGCAACACCTACATTTTGTCCTGAATCAGAAAAAGTCCAAGCCCATGCAGAGAGCATCAGCTTGTTTGTAGTCACTGTGCAGAAGCTAAACTGCACCAGGGCTCCCTGCATGCATGAAAACCTTCCTGTTCTTATGCAGCACATCCTGACCTACAGAGCATCTCAAGGGGCTTTGCCACCACAGCTCTGGGACACTGATCATTGTGAGCCACTGCACTGCTCCCCAAGCTCAGAGCAAGCACTCCCTGCAAAACCGATCTCGAAGGCACATTGGCTCACTTTGGCAGACCCAGATCAGCCTCTCCTCATTCACTGTAGTGCTGGAGGGGAAACACAGTGTCAGTTTTTCTGCCAAACTACATATATCTAATCCAACTGTATGTATTTGAATCACTGCAATGGTAAACTTCCAAAGGTGACCCTTGAAGCCACTTCCACAGAACCCACTTCAAGTCACTCCTGGATTCTGACCTGCAGCTTGTGAATGAGAAATTTCTCAGGGTATTTGCACAGCTCTGCTGCTCATTTCTCCCCTGTACTCTTGCAGCAGGGTTTGCCCAAAAGGGAAAAGGCTTCCAGCAGGGCCAAAGGAGGCAGGATGGTGTGAGGACTTACGGGGGGTTGTCACATTTCCGCTGCCTGAAGCGCACCCCTGTTCCGCACGTCCGGCTGCACATGCTCCACGGGCTCCACACGCTCCAGTCCCCGTCCACGTGCTCAGGGATGGGGGTTTTACTGACACACTCCCCAGCTCGGCACCACTGCAAGGAAACCACGTTAGCACAGCCTGGGGAGAAGCCCTGACCTTGCACAGGTGGGCTTTAAAGGATGTCTGAGGGATTGCAACAAGTCCATGTTTAAGTTTCTAGGGATTTGAGGCTTTGGTGAGATGGCAGTGGGAGAAGGAGGAAGGGAGAGGTGAAATGTAGAAATTTAAGTGTCACTCTCAACAAGCCCCTGAAGGGAGTTCTGTCATTAAAAAAACAATCATAGAAAGCCCCTTACTTTATAAAGCAGATAATTATCTAAGTACTAAGACTTAAAGTCCCACGATTCACAGAAATGGAGTCCAAGAAATTCTACCCCAAAGCAATGCCTTCATCAGCACTGTTCCCACTATGTACAAAGTGATTGAAGTGTTTTGGACCTAACTTGGCTGAAGCCCCAAACCCCTCTGATTCTAATAGGTTGTGCTGGCTCCTGACCAAGCAGCAAACTTGGTCTGTCCAGGATGTGACACAGTGAGCACTGCTAAGAAACCTTATGAAAGAGTCACCAGGACTCCTCCAGTTAGAGAAAGGGTCTAAAACCCTTTTTTTTCTGCTTCCTTGTCATGGTTTCCAGGACCCAGTTTTTCTTGTCATTGTTTATCTTTATTTGCAAGTAAAGTAAAGGTTCCAATCCTTGATCTCAGCAACCAGGCTTTTTAATTTTACCCTTTCTTACCTCCCCAACTATACCACAGACAAAAAAAATATTAGAGTCCAAAACCAGTAAGTAGGGGGATGAGTCACCAAACCAGGCAAGCTCCAAAAAATACATACAAAAATAAACACAGCAAATTATATCTCAAAAAGAACAGAACATCACTGAATTTGAGCTACTTACAGAAGCAATAAAGGTTTTAAGGAGCCATTTTTGCTTTCTTCATCTTCCAGCACTCCCCAAATGTCAGGCTAAATGCTCTGCACACTTTTTACCTCAAATACAACCCAGAACACGACCAGCTATGGGTTTATGGTAAATACTGAACATCTTGGAGACATTATTCCCAATGCTGGGAAACAAGAGGTGAGTGCTGCTGACATTGTGATTACCTTGTCTGCGCCACATTCGGTGCCATCCAGAGGGGGGTCCAGCTTTGTTTTACAGGAGGTGTCTCCTTCCACCAGGCACCAGAGCCCAGCACACATCAAATGCTGCAATCACAAAGAAAGTAGGTGCAGTTATTACTTTTGGAGATGCCAGCCATCATTATGGGATATACTTCAAAGCTCAGGCAGTCTTTCTCAAGTGAATCCAGAGGCATCCAGTTGGTTTGGGAGCAATTATTTTTTAAGGGTTGATTGGCATTAAGTGGTGAGGCTGGAAACATGAAAGAGATTGATGGATGCCACTGACAGGCACAAAACCTACCCCAAACAAAAAGTGTGCTATTGAAACAGATTTCTTTTCACAAGAATAAATCTGGCCCATTAAAAAGGAATCCTATATGGGAGGCCATGCTGGGTGCTTTGGAACCATGCCAAATGCTTAGATGTCCAAGATGCTTAATTACTCCTATTTTTAAAAAAAAGATATTCAAGTAACTGCAGCTGGTGGTGGCAATAATCAGCCAGCAATGCCTCTGGGGAGAAGGTGGAATGAGAAAGAGGAAAGGATGTCCTGGTGTGTTGTGCAGCAAAGGAGGAGATGGTGACAGGCAGGGTCAAAGACTGGGAATGTTCTGGGGATCATTGCCCAGTGCTGCTGCTCTGCTCAGCCAGTGTGTGCTGCAGGGATCCCAGTGCTGAACACAACTGTGACCTGCCAGATCAAAACATTTCCAGAATTTAAGAAAAAGCCCCAGGAAAAGGGAACTTTGCACCGGTAACATTTTCCACAGCATCCACCACGCTTTGCATTCCATGCAAGAGGATGATTTCAATACAGTGCTACATAGCTGAGTACCAAATGAACAACAAAGAGGAGTTACATTTCTTTCCACTATTGTTCACATTTCAACGTAATGGTAAAAAGATGAGAAACCTGACTCTTGTGCCAGCTGGTCTTGTCAAGATTTATTGCACCTCATTAAATAGTTGAGTCAACACACTTCAGCCTCATGCTTCTTCCCCAATGTAATGTAAGAGACTGTGGGTGCATGTGTGTTTTGTGTACAGGCATGTTGGTATGTCTCTATAAAACAGATCATGTCTCTATAAAATAGATCTGTACAAGAGAGGGTGCAGAGGAGATAAATCCCAGTCCCAGAGATGATGTAGAACGTACTGAAACAAAACAGTTATCACAGCAGGATCTGCATCCTGCTCCATTTCCACATTTCTTTATGGAAAGAGGATTTTGCACTGTTTCAACCCAAAGAACATTCACAAAAACTGGAAGCAGACAACACAATTCAGCATCTGTATTAACCACAATGCAGAAAGTCATTGTCAAACAAACAAACAACAGCAAATACTCCAGGGAAACCTAAATCAATGAATTTTCATGGCATTTTCCCTGAACAAATAGAGCATATGGGAAAATATCAGTCTTTAGTAATTTTGCCTAAATGACTGTGACTAATTAGTGGTTTACCCACAGCTCTGAAAGCACTTAAGCTCCAATTAGCCATGAGGACATCACACAGTGTTTTATTGATAGGTATAGCGAGGCAGAAGC
The DNA here is from genome assembly GCF_009819885.2 of Catharus ustulatus. NCBI lineage: Eukaryota > Metazoa > Chordata > Aves > Passeriformes > Turdidae > Catharus > Catharus ustulatus. The sequence continues at coordinate 18,166,148 of NC_046232.1, forward strand.
ATTGACAAGGCAGAGATTTCAGAGCTTGCTGAGAATTTCATTGTTCCACCCCATAACTCCCAGATTCTCAACCCCCTGCCTTCTGGAGAGGACTAAAATCAAAAAGTACATCAATTAACCATCCATAAGCATTACAGGAAGAACACAAATCTAGGTAATAAACCACAGTGTGAAGGCACTACCAGCAAAACCTCCTTCCAAACTGTGGCTGGGGACAATACTGACACATAAAATGAAGGGAAGTTTTGGAAATGAAAAATGTAGACAGCAAGTATTTCCACTTTTCCAGTCTTCAGCCCCTGTCTTGCATATAACCACAAAACTTCAGAGCAGAATTTGAGGAGAAACACTCCAGCCAGATCCCTTGAATGACTCAGACAGAAATTCTGCCCCACAAGGAAACCCTCTGCTTCTGCTTCCTGTCACAGGAACATCCTGGCTGAAGATGTGATGGAATTCACTGCATCCCTGAAGAAGTTGTGCCCATCACATAGGAGGACCATTGCTAAATATCTGCACTATGCAAGACCAGTGTTTGTTCAGCTTCAGGTCCCTAGATCATAAACTGCATGTAAATTAGGGTTAATTTCTGCTCCTTGATGTAAAATGGGAAGGCAGAGTGGGTGGTGGTAGAAACGAAGTCATAAAAATGAAAAAGCTTTTTGTACAATTTTGGCTGGCACCCAGAATCCCTCCATAACCCACAAGAACGTGGAAGGTGATAAAGCCAGGTCACACACCCAAGTATGAGCCATGGCATGGGGAAGCAATGGGCAGAGATCACCTCAAATATGTGTGTTTGCACCTGCAAAACAGTCCAGAGTAGGGATAGAGAGGGTGTAAATATTCTCAAACAGGTGGGTGAGGGGTGTGTATATATATGAGTGTGTTTATACCCATACACACATGTATACACACACATAATTGTAGGGAGATAAAAAAAGGAAATACCTCTCTCAGCAATGCCAACCTTTCTGAAATCTCCCATCTTTGAGGTATGGAAAACATTGGATTTTTATAGCATCCCTGTGTTTGATTCAGAATCCTAAATCCAAAGCGTATTTCAGGAAACAGTTACAGAAAAATCTGGTAAGAGCTGAGCTCAGTTCTGGTGCCACACCACTACAAAGCCAGGCCCTTGTTAGTCCCCTGCATTTAATGGTGTTCAGATACCCCAGCACAGATGAAACCATCAGCTTGGGGATTGTATGTCCCTAAGATGTTTTATCATGCTAATAGCTCTTTTCAAAAGAGATCATGTATCCTCCTCAGCTACAATAGGAACCCCAACAAAACTCCCATTAAACAGCAAAGCAGTGGCAGTGACTGCAATGGTTAAACAAGCAGCTTTGTGGGGAAATATCCAAGTGAGAAATGGCAGGACTTGAAAGGAAGTTGTTCTATGTGAGTGGCAGCTCAGAGCTTATACTGATACAGAAGAAGCCATCAAAAGAACTGTATTAGTGCTAATTCTGCATTCAGCAACCAGCTTTCAGATGGCAGGTCCCTGCCTGCAAAGCATTCCCTACAGCGTTCAAGAAGTGCCAGTGAGGATTTTCCAATGATAGATATTTCGCACTGGAAAAATATTGATTTGTTGAAACTGTCTGTGGGGAAAGGTCATCTTTGGATCAGCTCCCAGTTTGAAATATTTCCAAGAGCAAAATAAAATTTTAAAAAGGGAGATGGCTGTTGAGAAGTAGTGTTTCAATAAAAATTTTAAATTACTTTTTAAAAAGAAATTTTAAAAAATAGTTTTTCAACTGAACTCTTAAGGAATTTATACAGAAAAAGAAATCAGCAACTGAAATAAAATGAAATAGTTATAAAGGTGCAAATTTTAGACTGTCAGAAACTCCTGGGAGATAGGAAAGCTTGTCTGCACAGCTGTTAGGAACCAGTCCTGGGAGAGGTCACGATCTGGAAACTCCCGAGCTGGGAGAGATGAGCTCGGCAGGTGAGCGGCGCTTCCGATTACAGGGATTACAATGGCATCTATCTGACAAAGGGGCTCCCTGTGCCAGGTGTTTTCTCTGCCTCAAACATCTCACCACCTAAACAGACTCCTGGGAGCTTGGGGATAAAGAAAGTTTTATCACTCCATTCTAGGTGGAAAGATGAGGAACAGGAAGGGATTAAATGTCTTGCTGTAAGTCTGCTGGGAGATGAGCTGAACCAGAGCTGCTCAGAGCTCTCTGCTCAGTGTCACAGCCACAGGCTCCTGTGTCACTGCCTGCTCCAGTGTCACAGCCACAGGTTCCTGTGTCACTGCCTGCTCCAGTGTCACAGCCACAGGCTCCTGTGTCACTGCCTGCTCCACCATCACAGCCACAGGCTCCTGTGTCACTGCCTGCTCCAGTGTCACAGTCACAGGCTCCTGTGTCACTGCCTGCTCCAGCTAAAGCCAGGCTCAGGCTCTTCCCACCTTCCCCCACTTTTCCAGGATGGTTTCCCTTCCCTGGGACTCCATCCCCAGGAGGACTCAGCAAAGGGATCTCTTTCAGTTCCTTAGCTCAGTGCTGCAGCTGCCATGAGGAGAAGGCAGAGTTCATCCAGCTCCCTGCCCACAGGCAGCAAGTCTGGAGCTCTTTCTGGGGTAGCTTTGCATCACCACTGCTGCTATAAGCTGTGTGATCCTGCCCTGTGACCTCACACGGGCTCACAGGACTCCTACAACTCACACTCTCAGATTATCACCTGCAAGGGAAGCTTCCAAACCTCCAAAGCACAAAGAGAATCCAATGAACAGAGATGTCATTCCCACCATGGAACAACTCTACAGAAGCTTGTTCATTCCCTACTCACTCACTCCTTCACCTTGTCTGCATCCAAGGAAAGAAACACTGACTTCTCCTGGAGATGAATTTGTTTCTGCTGCCCACTGGAAAGAGGAACCTCTTTTTTTCTAGCAGTAGAATTAAATCACCATGAAACCAATTTTTCTGTCAAAATGAGGGGATTATGAACAAGAACTTAGGAGGAGCAAATAGGTTGACTTTCAGTGAAGTACCAGAACTCTAATTTTTCCAAGGTTTTGGCTCAGCACATTGCTAACCAGGAGGGAAAATGTGCTTATGAATGGGATCCTAATTAACAACTATTAGGGACAATAAACACAATTTACTCTTGCTTTCCTATCCAAAGAACAATGCAAATGTTCTCAAAGGCTCACAGGACACTTATGAGCAGCAATTCTTTACACAAGGTGACAAAAACAATGCCCCCAATTTCTGCATCATCACTGTCTTTAATTTTGAGTGCATAAACACCCCACAGCAATCACAATGGAGGTGAGCAGTGCTGTTATGGAGCTTCTTGCTGCTGAAAATGAGATGAAAAGTGTTCCAAACTCAAATCCTGTAAAACTGGAAGGCACTTTTGGAAAGCAGCCACATGTTGACCCAGACAAGATAATTGTGAAACTCAGATCTGTGTCTCTGTGGCCAAACTGCTGACCTGTGTCTAGAGCTGAGATTCCAAGATCATGCCAGACAAGCAGTGGAAGACTCCCAGACTGCAAGGAAGGCACAAAGGAATAGAAACACTTTTTGTTTTTTTTTTAACTGTTCACTAGGAAGCAAACAATGACACAGGAAAACACCATCTCTAGTTTCAGCTGTCGCTGGTGCTCTCAAGGAAAACTAAAAACTTTCACAGTCTAAAATATTTCTTTACAAAGCACCAGTTTTATTTCATTTTTTCATGTACCTGGAATTAAATTAATAGTCAAAGGAAAGAGATTGGAAAGAGAGCATTCATAAGACCCCAAGCCACTTTTATGGCAAAACATCATGCTGAATACAAATATTTCCAGTGCCTTTAGGGCACCCATGTCACCAGCTCCAGGGATTCATAGACATGGAAGAATCCAAGGAGAAAAGGGCTTTTCCTACCACCACACAACTCTCACTGTGTGAGCTCTTCAGCTTTACTGAGCTCAGGTTGAGAGAACACAACACAAATGTGTCACAGCAGCTGGAAAAATCATAGAAATGTCTTTATATGGTCAAACCTGGAAGTAGAAACACATGGAATAAAGCACTGGAACAGTCTTTGAATTAAATGATTGGAATTTTGTGCTGTGACTTATTACCAGTGTTTAAAAGAGCTGTTCTTAAGAGTCATGTTCACTCAACAGCTCCCAGTGAACTCCTCAGGCCTCAGCACCTGAGTCAGATATGAAAAATATTGATTTTTTTTTAACAACAGGCAGAGTTGTCCATTAAAAAAGAAAGATAGGAAAATTAAAAGAATGAAATAATGGATTTTGTCTCTTGGCCATGGGAAAAGAGAAGGAAGGGACAGCAAAATAAATATAGATATGTACACACACTGTTCAGATGTGGTTGTGAAAATTATGGAGTTTTTCTTGAAGTGTTTTGCAGATGGGAAGTTCCCAGCAGGCCAGAGGGAGAAGTCTGAATGCCCTTCAAGCTTGTTACACACTATTTTCAGGCTGATACTCAATCGTATTCTGGCTAATTTTGTAAAGTTCAGACTTTAGCTGGAGATGCCACATCACAAGGCTACACTAATTCTTTCTCCTCCCCTTGTCTTAATAAGAAATGAAGAACTGCCAAGCTCAAGTGTTTAATTCTTAATAGGCTCTCTCTACTATTGTTAAGAGTTTATTATGTTTATATTCTGAAATTTCCACGTTGTATTTTTATAATTTTATTTTGGTTCCCTTCTCTCTTTCTATTTTTCTTTAAACCACTGCACCAGAATGTGTTTTGACCATCTTCCAAACTGAAACACGTACAAAAATTTCTGAAGCATTCCAATAATTGTAAACTGGGCTGTGCTGCCCAGGCAGGAACTCTGCTTCTCTCTCCTTCTTTCTCTCTCTTAAACAAAAAGCATTTCCACTGAAAATAAAGAGAAAAAGGTATTTTTGCAACATACAGAAGTAGTGAAATAGGACACTTCAGCTTCATAGAAACAGGGAATGTGAAAAGAGTCTGAATTCTAACAACCTACACAAGGAAAACTATAAACTATAGAAAGGCAATTAAGTTAATTGTTACCTTTACTTCTCAGAAAAAAAATCTGCTCATTTTATTTCAGAATTGCCAGGCTTCTCAAGAAAAACCCAACCCATCCCCTTCCAGATTTATTAGTATTACTGTGTAGACAAAGTCCCTGGCTGTACAGAAAATGACAATGCAACCTATTATTTTCAGGATAAACCAGTTTTCAATCTAATTACCACGTTCTTGTAAATATTCTACATGTTACTAAATAATAGGGCTCACTATCATGGTCTGCATCTCACAAATGGCCCTGCAGAGAAAAGGCAAACAGAGGCCCATTGATTCCCATGCACAGAGCCCAAAAGGCCACTCCAGCAGTCTCTTTGCAGGATCAAGACCACAGAGAGACCAACAATTGCTGAATTATGCTCACCACCACACCATCAAATACGCAAACTGAAGGGGTACAGAAAATCCACTTGATCATTATAATTGCTGGTTTTTCTTTGCTTTGTTTTTGGTTTCTCTCCTTCTCCATATTAGCCAAGAAATCTACTTTGTCTCCTTTGGCTTGCAATCGACTTCACCCTCTTGTTCTGCAGCTTGTAGATATTGGGAAATACCTACATTTGTTACAAAACCACCTGAACCTAAAAAAACAACTGAGCCAATTCTAGCTGGTTTAATGTTTCCAAAAACAGTGCTGTGTCAAAATTCACATTCCCAACTACATCTGAGCTGACAGTGTCCCTTGTCAGAAAAAAAAATCCTCTTAGTAGCAGAGTTAATCTCGTTCCAAGTGCCACTCCAGCCTCAGCCCAGTTCTGACTCAAAACAATGCTGGACGGTAACGGTTACGTAAAAACCCGCAAAAATGTGTTAATAATAAATAAGCCAAAACACTTATAAAACAAAAAGCCAAATGGATACATGAGATAGAAATCACATTTTTTTCCCCCATAAATATGATTTCAGTGCAAAAGCCTCTGTTGGTAGGCGTGCCAGCCTGAAAAATAAAGATTAAACACGCAGAAAGTTTCCATGTGAGGTTTCAAATGTGTTTTGATGAATTTCAGGGGGAGAAACATCATCTCTGCTCCCTGAGAAACTGAGCAGAAACCACCCATGCTATTCCTCTTGGAATAAAACAGGGAGAGGAAAGGGTTAACTCCTGCTCTCGAGGCATCATTGCCTGGCTGGGGTTGGAGCTCTCTGCTTCCTCTCTCGGAGGGGTCAGATGAATTCACAATAGCTGATTCATAGCCCAGTGTGGAGCTGAAGGACAGAGGTCAGACAGGTTGAATTGCCTGTAATTTGCACAACTGCTCCCATGCTAGCCCTGGACTCACAGGAGCACTCAGCAGGCAGAGCCCCCCAGGATCTCTGTGTTTGGGGTGCTCTGATTACACCCTGTGCAGTGTCAGAGGTGCCTCTCTGTCCAGCTTTTCCTGCAATTACCATGATGTTGCTCAAAGCTTCAGAATGACACAGTCATACATTTAATTTCTGCTAAAAGCAACTTGCCTCCCCCAAAATAAAGGCCACTGTGTAGCCTCTTAGGTGGGCCAAAGCTCTGCCAACACAGTGCAGCCTCCCAGCTGGGGAGAGGCAGCACGTCTGGCATGGCACAGCACACTTGGACATCCTGCTAGAGAAGCACTTGCATGGACCAGACAATGCCTGACATTTGCAATGGGAAAGATCAACAGAAAGCACCATGGGAAAGCACTTTGATGCCTTTGCATATTCCAGGAGAAAACTCTGTAATTTGGATGTGAAGGGGGAATCTACTGAAGGGTGTTGAGAGATTCATTAATATCCATGAAATCATAGAACCATGGAATGGTTTGGGTTGGAAGGGACCTTAAAATTCACTCAGTTCCAATCCCCTGCTATGGGCAGGGACACCCTCCACTATCCCAGGGTGCTCCAAGCCCCATCCAACCTGGCCTGGGACACTTGATCCTTGCCCTAACAGGAACCCAGGCTAAAAGCCTGATCCACAGCTCCTTAAAGAGGTGACATGCACTAAAAATTTTATCCAACATTGAGGCTACAGAACCAGATTCTGAATCATACATCTTGGAGGTCATAGATTACAACAGACTATGGGTCATCTGACTTATCATAAACTCATTTTTTAGTATATTAAAATGTAGAAGGAAAGAAGAAAGAAATGTTGAAGTTTGATGTATGTAAAGTTGAGCCTTCCTCATGTTTTAATTTCTGTTCTGTGAATTTGGAGCAGAATAGCTGCAGAATATCTGGTTTGGCAAACTTATAAACTTGAGAGCTACAGTTCTGTTCTAAGGTATCTGAGTTATCCTTAAGAACAAAATGGAAGAATAATTTTGGGGATGCAATCTCAAATATTCAGAAAAGAGTGAATATTCATGGATTAACTATCTTGTTGGATTGGTGTTGGAGGCCCAGCCCCTGCCAAGCATTGAGGGACATGACTCTGTGAAAGCAAAGACTACATTCCTTCAAAAAATTGGGCTTTGATGCTGTTAAAGGAGAGAGCTTACTGCACAGAAATTTTCTGCAGTTTCTCAAAAATGTTGAAATTTTGGAACCATCTAACCTCTGAAGTTTGCTCTAAACCAAATTGCATGGCATTTTTGAGTATAGGGCCTCTAGTTTGCCTGATATAATTATGTAGCTCAACTATCTCCAAAGAAATACTGTAATGTAACTCTTTTATTATATAAGAAAATAGGCAGCAGACACATGTAATCATAAAAAGATTGAGCAGGCTCATTTCCTGAAGTTTATTTCCTTTTCGTAACAAATATTTACTGTCAAATGTTTATTGCTTTTACATTTGGATTTTTTTAATACTTTATTGAATTAAAAATACCACATTACCATTGGCTAAAAGAGGAGACAGCTGTATTTGCCAATAATTTCTACAGCTAATGCCAGTGACCAGTGCCAATTTTTTTTTTGGTTCATATTTTTGTAGACAGCTTTGAGACTTATGATACAAGTATTCTGCAGATGAGGCCTGAGGAACACAAAGGTGAAAAGAACACAAATTTCAGAGGTTTAAAAATCAGAAGTGATCATTTCCTCTGAATATTTTCTTTCCTTGCCATCAAACACCAAATCAGAGTAGCATAACAGGATGTAAACATTTGCTTAAATTAATGGCATATGACATAACTGATCCAGAGCTTCACAGGGTGAATGCTAATTTTTAATGCACATCTGCAACAGAAATAAGTCTAAATAAGAGATTGCAAATTTGTTTTAATCTGCTGAAGTTTTCTACCAGGCTTTTCATTAGGAAGCACCAATGTCCTCACAAAATATGCTGCTTTTTCAGGAGAGAGATGGAGAAAAAGAGCACATTCTTTATTGTGTTCTTAAGTGTCAAATAATTAGACTGGTGAAAAATCTTGGGAGACACCAACACCTGCTGGATCTCCCAGAGAACGGTGCCTCTTGGCACATTATTCTGGCAAACAACAAGTCCTTGAAGCAATTCCAGAATGGACACACAACTCCTGTGTGAGAAATGCTGACCACCTACCAGCGGGCTGACATTCTCATCAGGCACTGGAATATCCAGAAACTAAATGGTTTTTTATCACAACAAGGGAAATAGCAAAAATCTCTTCCAAGAGCAGTCCAGCTGGGTGACACCCACACAAGTGGAAGAACTTGAGTCATGCTGGGTAGATCTGAGGTTTTCTTTACAGACCTATATTCTAACACTTTGCTTCCAGTACAGTAGTCCTGGTGGTCTGCATTTTCTTGATGGAGCTGGGAAACACAACCTATCCAGATTCTTCTCCTATTGTTTTATATTAGCTAGTTTCCAAGTCCAAAATAAATAAAACAGCTAATGTGAAACTAAGAACATTTTCCCAGGGCTTGCATGTGTTCGACAGTTTTAGTAATTTGGCACTTAGAAATCTCAGTTATCCCTGATTATTATTTTCTTTCTTAACACAGATTTAAGACCCCAACATTGCTCATAAAGGGAATGAGAGACAACTAAAAAATACAAATGGCCAATTATTAAAAGCAAGAAACCTGTCAAGAGGGGATGCTGCCAGCTGGTGCTGGTGACCCAACACACTTTCATGACTTTTTTTTGTTATCTCCAAGGCCACACTGGAAGCAACTACTAGTGAGGCACTACCTCACTCCCTGTATAAAGTGGGGGATAAGATTTGCTCAGAATTAAAAGATCTGATTATGTGTAAGACCTGATGAAAAGTTTGGTTGTCTAAACTCCAGAGGATGAGTCCAAGAGCCTCATCTCAAATACAAATTGCTTCTAGAGAAAGCAACAATCAATGTTTCCATTTTGCCAACCAACCCTGCGGTACAAGCCATGCTACATCCAAATCCTGCTGAAACACCGTGGTGCTTAGAAAACCGAGATTCTGCACAGAACTCTGTAAGGGCTCATGAAACAAGCAGAAATCAGCATTTCCTCAGCACAGAGTTAAGAGTCAGCTCCTAAGAACACTGCAGTGGTCTGAAGGTGAAGCCTGTGGAACACCCAGCCAGCCATCTAAGCTTACTCTGAGCAAGTAGCCAGACACTCTTGTGAGGAGAGACTTTCACCTCAGCTGAACTTCCAGGAAAACAATCTCTGCAGAGCATTTCAGCAAAACAATGTCAAAAGGGAACAGAGTGCAAACACCATTTTTCCTGAGTCTGCTCTGGGAGATTACCACGGGTCGTGAGGGGAAAGGACGAGGCCTAAGCAGGAGCTGCGGACATGGCGCTCAAGGCCGCATCATTTCCCACCACCAGCGCTCAAACTGAGGCAAGGACAGATTCCTTTTCCCTTCCTCAGGGCTTGGCAGCTTTATTCCCACTTCCCACCTTGTTTCCAGCTACAACCCACGAGCTCTTACCTCCATGTTCTTACAGAAGGTGGCGTTGGTGCCAAAAAGGATCTGGCACTGCTCGTCGGCGCTGTAGTGCATCCCCGGCAGCTTGTGAGGGAGCCGCACGGAATATTGGCTGCGGGGGTCGGTCACCAGAAGGCAGGTGCTCACCTTGGACCTGGCAGCAAGGAAAAATGCCCTTTAGGGAAACCTCTGTCCTCTCTTGAACAGGGATTCTAGGTCAAACACTGGGTTTTCCCTGGAACTCTTCTAAATTGTTGAGAATTATGAATAGAAAGGGCCTTGGGAACTCGGCCGTGGCCTCAGGCCTCAAGGCAGGACAGACATTCACAACATTCTGGGTTAAACATTTGTCTGAACTGTTCCTAGAAATCTGAGAGACTCAATTTGGCCCTCAGGCAATGTAGCCCAAAGCTTCAGTAGCCTTGAAATGACAGCTGGAAAGTTTTCCATCATGTCTCACCTCAATTCCCCCAGCTGCATTCTGAGCCCTTGACGTTTTTTCTTACCCATCATAGGCATAAAAGGAAGATTTTTCTCTTTGCCTTCAAACAATTTTTTACAAATTGGAATATCACTGTCACATCAGGGGCCAGAGGCAGCCAGATGAGTTCAGATGCAACTCCTTTTTCTAATTCATGCCTTTAATGTGGCAGTAAATATCCCATTTTCTTTCATTATTTTCCTTTCTTTCCCACCTTTAACCCCCAGAATGGGAGATTTTCCATGCTGAACCCACTCCTAGCACAAAGCACTGTGCCAGGCACTGTTTGTCAGAGAGCTGCACTGTAGGTTTAAGATTAGAGCTGCAGAGTTCAGACAATTCCAGTGTTTCCTGTAGTAAATGAGTTAACAAGCAGCAAGACAGAAATCCTTCCTGAACAATTGAATATGATGAGCTGAAACGTGGATGCAGTGGGAAAGAAGTTTATAGTGAACCATTTTAGACCAACACTCACTGTGTGAGAAAACACCCAGAATTACCTTCAGGCAAAGTCAAGTTTCAATAAAATAAAAGCTATTTAATAACAAGACAGTAAAAGCCACAGCATAAAGCTGCAGCATCTTTAAGCAGAGATTTCTGCAGGCCACCTACACACAGATTTCTGTCATTGCAAAATTGAAGGGCATTTTCTTTAAAAAGAAGGTGATAAGGGATTTTTTAAAAGATGTTATCAGCACATTGACAACTGCACATAATTCTTCTGCCTCTCTTCAATCCTCTGTTTCAAGGGGCTATTGCAATGGAGACAGATTCAAATTTGCACACCCTAATGACACATGTACACTTCTTTAAGAGGAAAATTGTTAATACTTTCACTTCAAAGCAACAGAGTGGATTCTTGCCTGGCAGGATTTCTGACACTCAGCGCAATCCTTACTTTAGGAAGTTTTCGAGGTCGTCTCGGCTGCACGAAGACCAGGAAAGGTCACTTGGGTTCCTGCCCTTCACCCATTCTCCAGACATAATGTGAGACCTCCCAGCACAGGGCTGATGATCATCATCGTGGCTCATTCCCATGCTGTTGGATTAGAACAATACAAGAGAAAAAACCTGTCAAGTTATGATGTGGGTTTCTCATTTCCCTTAGCAATGCCACTCTCAGCAATTAACAGCTGGACAACAGGCTGCACATACAACACACAATCAGTCAGGTACTGCCCTGGGCACCTGTTAAATAAATGAACTAGAGGTTCCTTTAATTTATCCATTTCCTTAATTTCACAAAGTGTTTGGTATTTGTGAGTTTGAAACCTTTAAATGTGCTTCTTCTGGACTGTCCTCCCAGGGTTTATGAGAAGTGAACCTGAAGAAGTGATGTAGCTCAGAGTAGGGTATCTGATGGACTATTTACTGAAACTTTTGGATTGCTTTCCCAAATCTAGTGGATAGGATCCCTACAATTACACTGAGAGAATGATGTAGACGTGGGGTTACTTTGTTCTTGCATCAGTGAGAATTTGGAATGGACTGTTAGAAAAAAACATTTCTAAACTGGTGGTATTGTACAATCACCTAACCTTGAGGCTGATCCTTTTTTGAGTGGTGGGTTGGATCAGATGATCCCCAGTGGCCCTTCCAACCTAAATTACCCTCTGAGTCTGTAACAGCAGTGCTCAGACTGTAGCCTGAGGCAAAGCCAATCCCCATTTCTGCAAACACTGTCCAAACAAGCACCAAGACTGCCCCATGCCCATCTCAGCAAGGACAGAATGTGACCTACTCAGCAAAACAAACCATCTAAACAAAGAGCAAATTGTGTTGTATAAACACATAGAAGAACTCAAACACATTTGGTGAGGATTTCCAAAAGAACTCAGAAACAGAAAAGTGTTGCTTCAACCTCCATCCAGTTTCCCCCTCAGGACCCTTCTGTCATTAGGGGAGTCTTCACCTTTGGGCTGCTATGGCAGGTCCAGGTTCAGAATAAATCCCTGCTGTCACTATAGGAAGGTGAGACTACCCTGCTGCAGGTAAAACTTTGTGAACAGGGACAAATGGTGTGACCAAGGCCACCTGCTACACTCAGTCCTACACTCAGCCCATCACACCAACCTGCCTGGCAGTGAAAATGAGCTCAGGATTTTCCATCCTACTTCAAAACGAACATTAAAACCCTTTTTCAGAATCATACAGAATAATAATTCCTTGAAACAGTAACATTTCTTCTTCAATTCCAAGGTGAAATGAAAAATGATTTCCAGAAGAAAGGTGCCTTCTATAGCCAGTGTCATTTTCTAGCAAAACATCACCAGTTTGGGGCTGAAAACACAGAACTCACTGGGTCTCCAGCTGGCTGGCTGGAGCAAGCCAGGAGCAGCCCCTTTAAATGTGCACTGTTTAATCCATGCTATTTCCCTACAAATCTGAGGCTCCTGTTTGCTTTCTGACTGTGCTCTTGGCTTTGCTCCTCCCCAGTCGTGGGACTCGACTGCTCAGAGCCCAAACACGACATCCATTTCTAGCTGCAATGAACCAAAACCCACTTCAGCACTTTGATAATTATGGCTTAGATTAAACCACCATCTCTGCTATTTTTAGCTTATAGTGAAGATTATATGGTGGAGTCTATTATTTTAGGTTTATCTCCAGGGACATTATTATTATTATTTCTAGCAAAACTACATTTAATATAATTTTTAGACTCAGAAGTTCATACTTATTCTTGTTTTTAAACCTTTGTGGTTTTTGAACACTGCAGAAACATTAACATCAAGCACATTTTGTTTGATGCACGCAGGAATAATCTAACAGTCTATTAGTAACTCTGACTTCAAAACAGTAAAGAGTGAAATTCCTGCTCCACTGAAGTGAATGGGAGTTTTGCCATTGACTTCAATGGAGTCTGGCTTTCACTCCAAATATTTTACCCATGTTGTTTCTACACACAGAGAAAGCTCCTCATATGCTAAGGATGAAAGCTCCAGCAGCATTTCTCCAATGCAAATAAGCCCATCAAAAGATTGTGCTCCTAAAAGCCAGGAAGGGAAGGGCTCAGTACCATGAAGCAAGGGATGGGAGCTTGTCAGGAATCTTCCAGAACAAAGTTTGCCCCAAATGCTGGTTTAGAAGGCTCATGGGTATGCAGCAATCCTGTTAATTTTTCTAAGGGAGACCAGGCAGGATTCCAAGGTTTCTTGCAGCTTGTCTGCCTTGTGACTGCCACAGTGCTGAGACTCAAGGCTGGGTCATTTCTGAGTTCTGTTTCTGTGGGATGGGATCTGGCATCCCCCTGAATGGTCTCCTGGTCAGCACATCAGCTGTTCCACCTCAAAAGGATGAAAACTAATCAACTTCCTGACTTTCCAAGTGCTTTAGGATCCCTGATTTTATCCCTTCCAGAAAAGACTAGTGTTTGGTCTAGAGTTGTTAATTAAGAAATGCTTTAGCTTTCTGATTAGCTTAAATTATTTTTTGTCAAATATGTTGAAAGTGAGATTTTGTTGGCAAAAGTACTTACTAATTAGTACATTCCTGCCCTTAATTTTATTTTAAACCTGATCTCATGGAAGATGTCTTGCCTAGGACAAATGCTGAGGCTACTAGTCTTTACTCAGCTTTATCTTGCAGGTGGTTTGAAGCAGATAAAATGTATTCTCTATAAAGAATGAATCAGAACTCACACCTCAAGTTATTTACAGGCTTCTTCTGTAATTCAATCAATTACTACATGCATGGAAATCTACCCATTTCTGAATCATTCCTGTTTCCTTAACAGAAATTCTTTTAAAAGTCATAAGCATAAAGGAATTGAGCCTGAAAGGAATACCTTTATTGGTATAAAGCAAAAGAGCTTTGCCAGTTTATATTAGCTTGGGATCTAGCCTCAAGGTACACAAGCAACCCCTCCTGGCCTCTCAGTGATGAGTTTCTGGTAGAATGAAACCAGCAACACCTTTAGAGCCTGTTTTAATTGGCAATGCAGAACTTTTCTCAGCATCTACTTTACCTTACAATGGCTCACTTGAGAAAATGATTAAATGACCTGAAGGACTAATGCATACCCTAGCATGCTAACACATTCTTTTCTGAAGTTCAAGGGTCTCCAGCTACATCAAAGGAACCAGGTTTTCCTAAACAGGCAGTAAATGTAATGCCATGCTGATTCTTTTCACTAATGAATAGACCCCCTCCTTTTAACAGAAATAAATGGGACAGAGCAGTGTGTGTTTGCACTAAACACCAGTGCAAACTGAATCAATAGTTTACATTTCATTTGTGACCATCTAATCTTACCTGCTATTCAGAGTTTGTGTAGAATTAGAAGTAGGTAATCAGTCCCTTGAAATATTCTGCCTTGGGAAGTTCTATTCTTACATGAACTGATCTTGCACAAAGAGTTGATAAGAAAAGCTCTTAGATTAGCAGTAGCAATGTCAAAATGACACTGCACTGCCATGCAAACCCACTGCCCTGTGTGCTCCACGAGACACAAATGTCCATTTTATCAGAAACCACAAACAGATGCTGCCTGTTATCCTTAACAAAGCCATTACAGATGAGCAGGACTCAGTTTCCCTTTGTGCTGTTACCACCACAGTCCTCCTCCATCCTAACCCCATGGGAAACCTCAGCCTTTCAGTTCATCACATTCCCCCCCTGAAGACAATGAGATTCCACAAAGGCAAGCAAGGACAGCTCAGACTGTCAGCCCTTCAACTCCTTTCATTCAGTGTTTACTCAGAGTAAGCACCCTGGGTCTCTGGTTTCACACTCCAGCTTCTTTCCCAATATAAATAATGCATTGCTTACCAGTCAAAGACACCACGGCCTCACTGGAGGAGTCCTGCAGCAGTCACTGCTGCTCATCTTGTGTGAGGCCAGAAACAAGCTGACTGACCAGTTTGAGTCCTGACTGTTAACATAATCACAGCAAGGCAAATCTGATCAGGAGTCACAGGGAGGCAGCAACAACAGATCCCTTTGATGCAGTTTTTCTGGAGAGCAAGGCTCTGAAGTAGCACTGCTATGAATAAAAACCAGCATGCAGTCTCTGGGAGCTCTGGTCTCCCTGAAGCCTGTGCAATCAGAACTGGGTCAGGATGCCAGAATTACACTCTGGGTCTGAGCTGGCCAATTTTTTGTGTAACTCTTTTAAGCTAAACTCAATTATCAGTCCTCTGTTTTCCCACAGCAAAGCTGAATGAATACACTTGCTTTGTTTGTTTGGGTCATTAGTGGAGTTTCTCCTCTGGACAGCTAATGTAACTAAACTGCTCTGTTTACTCTTGGTGTGTTTTCCAGTGTTTCCTGTTATTCTTTACAAGCCTGAGCCAAAGTGCACCAAAGCCTGTGGAAAGCCTCCTACTGCACCCAATGCACTGCAGATCTCAAGGTTCTTGAGGTCACATACACAAATCTTCACCAGAACCACTATGACCATCAATAAAAAACCCAAATCTGAGTTAGAGGATAATGCCAAGAGCTGGGAGAAACTGATTTAGGAGATGTTTAAAATCTTTTCAACAGCTGCAACTCTGGCTGATAAGAGACCACTGGAGAAATCCCCAGGACTGTTATCGTTCACTCCCATTTAGCAGGGAGAGATATGAAGCTGGGACAAGAGTAAATGTGATAGAAAATACCAGCAGCAGCAGCACTTTTCTTCAGAAAAAGGGTAGCAACTGAAAAAAAGAAATATGAAGAAGGGAAGCCTGAAAAAAAGACACCCAGAAGTGCAAATGTCACAATGTAAGATCATCTCCCTCTGAAAGTCAAACCATTCCATTTGTCTGCAAATAATTCAGTGTGAGTCAAACACTGGATCACTTCAGGGACTCATGGCTATCAAGGTGTCCTGGCTGTCACCCCAGCTGCTTATTAAACATGCATGACAAACAATTGATTGCTCTCCACACAACTGCACTTACCTCAGCCACCACCTCTCCAAAGGGCAGGGAGGATGTGCAGCTGCCAAGAAGGAAATGAGGACAGCAGGCTGTCTCTCACTCCCACAGACAGAAATCCAAAGGAGTCTTTCTGAATAACCAACTCACAAAAAGCTGTAACTGTGTAAGATCAGCAACACATTAAGTAGGAAGAGCTCCTTGGGGCCAGCCCTGCAGACCAACATGGCCTCAAAGAATTGAGCCAAGAGCCCATTACAGCTGTATCTCAAGTGCAGTGGGGACAGGAGAAGGCAGAGGGATCTCATGCTCCAAGTGAAAAGTTCAGTAGGACCACTATGTTTTTACATTTTTGGCTGATACTTGATTGCTGGACAGCAAGTTTTCTCTACCTGTAGCATTTCTTATCCTGCAGATGTAATTCTAAAGGCTTTGTTTCTGCAAGGGAACATTGCTATGAGCTAGGCAGCACCAGCCTGGCACGTCACCACTGACCTTCTCAGAAGTGAATATGAGAGGTCATTCCCTGTGACCCAGCTTGCCATGACTCACCCACAAGTAATCCAGCATTAAATGCAGAGCCAGGACTAAGCACAAGATTTCTTTCTAAAGCCCACAGGAGAAAAATAAATGCAAAAGGAAGGCAGACTGAACAACATCCTTGCAGAGTGGGAGAGGTAAGGGAGGAGGGGAGCTGTAATTAATCTGTTCTGGCATGTCAGTGTGGGCAGGAGACAGTGCCCCACAGGAGGACAGCTATTTAGACATGCACAATACCATCTGTTTTTCCATATGAAGGACAAATTTCCTCCCCTTCCCACCTCCTATCAGGTCTCAATGAAGGTTTGAGAAGGGAATCCCATCTCTGCAGTGCACCCAATATCAACCACAAAGGAAGGTGCTGGTATGGAAGGAGATTGCATAGGGTGTGTGGCTGGCAGCTGAGAACATTGAACATGGCCATTAAACTCAAATCCAAACAGGTCACTAAGCACAGGATGTACATCAACAGTTCTTAGCAGCTCCTGCCTTGGGCTGGGCTTGAACCAGGAGTGGGAGACAGCACCCCACATCATCCAGCTCAGGGCTGTCCACTCCCAAACTGAGTTCAATGTTAGGAATTTTTATTAACATTTGAAATCGAAGCTGCATCACTGGAAAGATGCCTACTTCTGAACTGGTTCAACATGTTTAACATTTCAATATAAAATGTTGATCATCTTGCAAGTTATGAGGTTTCCATCCAGTTGAGAATAAAGGCATTACAGAGGAAGGAGTGAAGTGGGGGGGCTCATATGAGCTGGAACTGTAATAGGAGCTGCAGTGCAAAGTGAGGACAGTAACTCTGGGAGGGTGACCCAGAAAGGTGATGCCTCTAAGAGAGGCAGAGATGGCCACAGATGTCAGAGGGGGCCAAGGGAGGCTTGGACAAACTAATAAATCCTGGGAAAATGCTGATGTGAGCAGAGCTGTCACTGAGGGAGGAGGCAAGGAAACATCTTGTGCAACCTTCCTACAAAACCACGGCCACTGAGGCTGCTGGCTTAATGGAAAACAGGCTTTTTCACCCTCTGCTTTTCAAACATGTAAACACTGTTTCTTAAATATGCTTTGAGTATTCCAGAAACTGTCAGGAACACTTTGGGGAGCAGTGATGAAGAGAGGGAGATGATCCTACTTAAAGCATTTGAAGAAACCGAGGCTGGTCCTTGTATACACAGAGTTATCTAGAACAGGGGTGTTCAGGATGGGTGCTGTATTTTGGGGTTTTTTTTAATCAGGAAAGTCAACATTTAAAGGGAGCCATGACTACTGGACTCTTGTTTTCATAACCAAGTTTATGTCACTCTCCAATAATGAAGTAACCAGATATTTTATATGGTTATCTACTCATCAAGCAGCCAAGAAGTCAACAAGAGCGAGTGAGAACACACGAACGCCTATGGTGAATAACAGTGTGGAAAGCTGTGGTTTATTCTGCTGCATGGCAGATCCAGCCCTTTATGATATGGTTCTCATTTAAAATGAATTAGCTCTTTTGCCTTGGAATCTGGAAGGGAGCAAAGTATGAGCTTGTGCCACAAGGGACAGAGAGCACATGAGAGTGACATGGCAGGGACAGAGAGCACATGAATGACATGGCAGGGACAGAAAACACATAAATGACATGGCAGGGACAGAGAGCACATGAGAGTGACATAGCAGGGACAGAGAGCACATGAGAGTGACACGGCAGGGACAGAGAGCACATGAGAGTGACATGGCAGGGACAGAGAGCGCATAAATGACATGGCAGGGACAGAGAGCACATGAGAGTGACATGGCAGGGACAGAGAGCACATGAGTGACATGGCAGGGACAGGAAACACACGAGTGACATGGCAGGGGCAGAAAACACATGAGTGACATTGCAAGCACACACACTGTGGTTTTGCACTCATCAGCTCACCGGTACAAACACCAGAGCTTTACATGGTTTGATCAAAGCCTAACCAAGGCCATGAAGAACAAGGTGAATCATCTTAGGATCCTCTCCCCAGCAACATCACATGCTCACATTACTGACTCCTTTCTCCATCAGACATTGGCTCATGGGATTCTCTCTGAGCAGCCCCACAGAGGGGGTGATTCACAGCAGGACAGGCATTGCCCAAAGCATTCCAGCACCTTTGGTGAGATGAAGGAATCCAGCTGCAAAGCAACTCAACATCCATTCCAAGGGCCTCCCTCCACTGCTTCTGATTTCTAGATGTGGCCTCTGCATATCAACCTTTTCCTGAAAAAGCTTCACAGTTTCTTCTAAGAGCTGGCAGGTTCTGAGGCTCCAGGGGCAGAAAAAGGAGTGCTCCACCAAAAACAAAGTCCCTCAAAATGCTAAAGTTGATCAATATATATACAAATAAATTTAACAGAAACTCAACATTGACGAGGTAGCATTACCTCAGGAAAACACCCTTCTGAAATCAACACTCTCTCCTTTCCAAGATCTATTTAGCATCTTACATGAATCTTTCCTGTCTCCTTCCTTAAAGCACTATCCCATCTCCATGCAGGCATCCAACCACTGAGCATTTCCACACCCTCACACATCCTTTCATACCTGCCAATAACACACAGCAGATTTCTGACACAACAGCATCAGCAGGAGTCAAGAATTGCTTTAATTCCTTCAATCAATCCTCGCTGAAGAGCTGAATATAAATATATCCAAAAGCACTCACTGTACAACATGGATCAGTGACTCTCTATGGGAATCACTTGTCTCACACTGGCTGTTTGTCATGATCACAGCTGAGCTGTGACCCTAAAGTAAGAATAAATTTATCTGAGGATGTCTCCAAGAAAATGTTTGCACTAAGCTGTTTCCTTGCCCTTCAAGTGATTAAATCCACTTCTTGGACATACAAAATTCTTTCTTTCTCACTTGCTTCAATCTGGTTTCAGAACACAGAGAACTGTTGCAGAAGGAGCACAATGACTATGAATGAACCAGTGGTGGGCAGAGAAGGACTGCTCATTGCACAGAGGCTGCTGTGCTCCATCTGCAGCTCCTTGTTTTTGGAAAGCACCCCGGGGCACAGCAGAAGGAACAAGCTGAAGGGTAACAAGCTGTTTGCTTTCAGCACCGCCTGAAGTGGGTGAGAACGAGACCTCCAAAATGTGACAAGCATTTCCTCAGAAGATGAAAAGGGAATATAAATTGTAGGGTGGAAAAAAGACCAAACCCTGGGATAGCTGGGTGGGATTTCCCACCCACGAGGGAAGAGAGACAAAAGCTCAGTGAGCACTGACAGCCCTGTCACTCACAGTGTCACAAACCCCAGGGGAAGCTCTGTGTGCAATCACTTTTCCAAAACTCCTGTGAAACCACTGAAAGCCTCCAGTCAACTGCATTAAATGACCGAGTGCCAAACCTGAATGCAGAGCTGCAGCACAGCACAGCCCTTCAAAGAAAAGCAAGGAGAGGGCAGAAATGGTGTGGAATATTTGCCAAATACGTGCAACACGAGTAACCCAGATGTCCCACACTCTGCCCCATCAGGAAGCCACCCACAGCCCAGTGCTAGGGAAGTGGGACAGCCTGGGGAATGCACTGTAGGAGTCAGGAAAGCTGGCAGCCTTCCCCACACTGGGAGATGAATTCTCCATTCCTGGAGGTGGGAAGGAGGAGATGGCCAACATCAAAAGACAAGAAGGTGTGAAGTAAATGCAATATATAAATTCTACCAGCATCAAGTGTTCTGTAGTCCCCAGACAAGGCAGTGGGTTTGTGTTTTATGGCTCTCAGAGCAGCAGAAGTCTTTTTCAGAGAAATATTTTTCATCATCTTTCTTGGTCCATGCTGTCAATCACTCACAGATTCAGTGCAAGAAGAAATCCATCCTTATGTGACCCTCTTGCACTGATTCACCAACACAACAGGTGACTGCAGTGGACAGTAACAAACCTCTGGGCTTGCTTTTGCTTCCAAAAATGAGAAAAACCCACCAGAACTGACAAGGAAAAAAGCTGCACAGAAAATGCAAGATCCACTTTTAATATTTTACTTCCAATAGTGGCACTCCCATATACGAACTCCCTAAACTCCTTTTTTCATAATGGTTCAGCTGGTAAAATAATTTATAATACCAGAACCACCTGGCCTTGGCTGTTTGTAAATGATTGCAGAAGTTCAGCAAGTTATCTCAGTTTCACTCATTTTATCAGCAGGGAGAGACTCAATATCAAACAGGAATGTTGCAAATTATGGCTTGGTATCAAAGCAATTTGGAAATGTTATGTTCAGACCAATACTGAAGTGAAATTCTTTGGGTAGTGGGTGGGCCTGGCTGCCTACAAACCTCAATGCTAATAAAGTCAGGTTTGCTTTTACATTGTTTAAGGAAGGGACATGAGGAAAGTAAAAAGTGACTTAGAAAGATACTCTTGCTTTGAATAACTTTGGCTTGAACATGTTAATGTGAAGACAAATTACAGGGAAAGAAAAAGGTCAGTTATTTTCATAAGAAGATACTGTTTTAGAGGGTCTCTAGCTGCTAAGAGGTGCAGGGTGTGTGTCATTTAACTGGTGACAACTTTCTGGAGATGTGTATGAGCTTTTCTGTTCATTGTGTTCAGAGGGGCTCCTGCAATCACACATTTGGCAAACCTGGCAAAGTTACTTCAACACACACAATAAACAGCTCAGAAGGAACTGCAGGTATGGAAGGTAATACTTAATACATAAAAAGAAAATATGAATATATTTTCCTAAGCAAACAAGTTGGTTTTTTCTTTGGAGAAAACCCTCAGGATCATATGTGGATTAGTACTGGAAATGTGTCAATAACAGTGAAATAATGGAGAAAGAGGTAAATTATATATACAGTGTTGGTGATACTTCAAATGAAGAGATGAGAAGTGATGCTTGTGCACACAGCAGGAAAGCTGATGACAAAGTCATTATTACAATGCTCCTGTAGGAAAATCCAGTTTGCAGCATTTCTTTGCTAAATGCAGACAATCTCCACTTTTATCAAAATTTGACCATGGTGACTCATGATGGATAGTAGGGAAGAGTTCTGCCTTGTTGGACTAAATCTACCCCACATTAGAGAGCAAGCAGCTTTACTTCAGATAAAGGAGGAATTGGACAGGAAAGAATTCACCCATTGAAAAGTGCTGGTGGTTGCATTTTCAGGAGGAAGAAAGGAAGCTCTGCTTTTCCTTTGAAGGAAAGATACTTTCCCTAAGTACAGAGACTACCTGAAACAAGAAGCAAACTGTTTCTAGGGTCCGTTTCTTTATCCTGCAGTCTAGTTTTACTGTGTGCAATTAAAATGAATATTTAAAAGCTAGATTAGAAAGCTGCCACTTCATTAACTGTCTCCAGAGTGATGCTGGCAAACAGCAAGGGTGGGAGGAAGGGAGCCAGGCAGGGTTTGGGCTGTCACTGGCAGGTGAGAAACAGCTACCAGAGGGTAGACATGAGAAACTTCTGAGAGGTCAAACTGTCCCAAATGTGGGTAAGATGTGGTGTATGAGCGTCCCAGTGGGCTTTGGAGCACAGAAGGAAAGCACAGTGAAAAATACTCAGCTAATTAGAGCCCAGCAGGAAGGAAACTTTTCAAGCAAGTGAGAGCAAACCATTATGATCAGATTCCTTTTGCTTTGATTTGTTTTACCTAAGCAAAAATAAAAGTAGAAAACTGTGGGCTATTCTCTTTTTAATGGAAACTGGGGTTCAAGTAAAGACATAGGCAACAAACTCTGCTGGGCTGGATCCAGCAATGGAAAGAGGCCCAGCATCTGATGTAGGGAGGATTTTGCAAATGGAAAGGGATCACTGAGAACAAAGCAGGCCTGTTTATTTCATTTCTCCAGTAAACTCTTTTTTGCTGAATTTTATTTCCCAACACAACTGTTGGCCAAGAGGCAGCCAACCCCAGCACAGCCTTCCACTGACGTAACAGCTAAAGGGAACCACATTTTTACAGGCAACAACATTTCCACTGGCATTGCTGCTGCTGCTGACTTACTACCAAAGGCTTTTCCAAGTGACAGTCTGGGATTTATCACCTTCCCCAGCTCGGGAAGTGATTTTCACCTGGAACCTGTTGAACTCAGCAGGCCAGGCAGACAGCAAGGGTTACAGGCTATTGGAACCCAACTGCTAGTGGAAAAGTAAATATTTCATCTAGATCGCTGCCCTTGTATAAAAACAAATTATTATTTGGTAAATGGCACTTACAAACCTAATATTTCCTGTGCTGGTGTGCAGTGGGAGGCTGCACAATGGGGACTTGTGCTGTCCCTGTGTTTTGGGTCACTGGGTGCACCAGGCTGCTGCCAGCAAAGCCAGTGGAGTATGAAACCAGAACCCTGGTGGCAGGAAGCAGAGGCAAGGTTTGCCAAATCATTACGGCCCAGCTACTTAATACAGCCCTGGCTTACTCAGCAGAGTAAGCCTTCAAAAAGAAAGGCAGAGCTGGCAGAGCTACAAAGCTATTGATTAAATGAAAATTGTGTTTCTAAACGGCCGTCGTTCGCCTGTTTGGTGCAGTTTTATTATGTTAAGTAAAGCTGTACAAGATGCTCAAAAACAAAGAAATTAGAGGGACTGCAAGGGAATGTTGCTTCCCTAGGGATGACACAGAGATCCTTCACAAAGCAGCAAGAAAACCTTGCCCAGAACAAATGTTTGCCACAAGAGTGCAGAAAGCTACGGGACGTGGACGTTCCCACGCCCAGTTCCAATGTTATTCCATTCCAGCAGTGTAAATAAATGATCACATTGGGATGGTACAAAGGTGAAACAGATAATCATGACAGACAGAAGGTATCTTGCCACCATGCCAGGATTAGCACCTGGAAATATCTTGCAGCTTTACATAAAATTAAAACAACACCCAAACTGAGGCCTATCCAGAGCACATTACAAACCTCTCCATTTCTCCTCCCCAGTATTCTTTTTCTCTGTGTGATTTTTGTACGTAATTTTCTTATCAAAGTTTTTTTTCTCTGCGTGATCCCACTGCCATTGCAAAAACAACCTGTCCAGACAAGGTCAATGCCACAGAGATCTTCTATTTTTGGGACTCAAATTAACTTGCTCAGGTGTCCTGTACTGTCTTACAGTGGGCCAACACTTTCTGTTTATCCTGCTCCACCACTACCTCCTCTCCAGGTCAAAGCATCCATGCTGGCAGAAGTCTCCATTGATTTTTTTTTAAAATATGTTTAAATGTGTCTTTGATCTCTGCTTCCTTTTGACTAACTTAGAACATGGTTTTCAGAAAGTTATTATAAGGTACATAATAATAGTAATTTGTTTTATCTAAAACAGACCCCTCAGTGTGTTACCAGAAGTGGAAGAAGCATCTCCTGAAATTTTAGGATATATCTATTCTTTCTCTGAACCAGAACCTGTTATTAAATAACTGCTTTGGTTAGATCATACCACTCTGATGTACAATCACATATGATGAAATAGGCAGTGTTCCATTATGTCCTTTGGAGTTGTACAGAGAAGGGCAAGTTAACTGTGAAAATGTGCTTGCAATTATCCATGGAAGAAGAATGAAACCTGGGAGGAGGGGAGCACGAAAAGGGAGCCTGGGAACACGGAGAGAGAGACATTCCTCAACAGATTTACAACACAAATGGCAGAAAATAAAATTAGCAACTCCAGGGTGGGTACGGAGCGCTGCCAGCATTTCTGGCCAGCCTCAGGGTATGTCTACACAGCAGCCAGTCCCTCCCAGTACTCTGAGACTGCAATACACTGGAACAGCTACGTCCTCCTGTGAGATTCCAAGTGGGGATTCTGGCACCAGGAGAACAGAACTGGGGCAGGCACTGCCTGGATCCAACTCTGGCTGCTCAGGAAGTCCTGGTGCAGCAAAGTCATTAATACCTGAGCTTGCTAGAATAAAGCCTGCATGGGATTGCCTCTGGCTCCAGGGCTCCTTGGGATCCAACTGACCTTGATTTTCCACCACTCCAAATGCAGAGATGTGAGTTCTGACACACAGCATGGTCAGAAGGACCACACAGGGTTTATGGAGGCACTGAGGGAGCCCCAGGTCCCCAACACAAGGCAGGATCTACACCCAAAATGCCAGCAGTGCCACTGGAGAGGTTTGTCCAGCCACTGATCCTGGTACCACAGGCTGCATCCCTGAGCCATCCATAACTGGGTGTTACCCTACAGACACACAGGATGGGCACCCCTTTGCAAGAGCTCTCTCTTGTAGTAAAATATTAATTCACAGGAGTAAATAAAGATGCCTGTGGGCATTTGTTAAAGTAGTTTTTAACTACATGCTGAAATCCTGCCCTGTGAATAGAAGTTTGGCCTCATTTGCAGTACAGAGGGAGCAGAGTTAGAACTGAAGTTGTCTGGATAACCCTGAAACTGAGACTTTGCTGCTTCTGCATGTTTGATTCTACAACTGAAGTAACGTTGGTTTTCATGCCATTTGGGAGGTATGAAGTAACCTGGGGACACATTGGTGTATTTCTGCAACAGCAACAAAGAAAAACGTTCCACAGAAATTCAGGAATTTTCAGGCAGAACCTGCCTGAAAAATGTGGGACTAACTCAGAGAAACACAGAAAAGAAAAAGAAGCCCAGGTGAGAGATTTTTTTTTTTAAAAAAAGCAAGGTTAATGTTTAAAATCAGTCAGGACACAAACTACACTCAGCTGCCTCCACTGGTAGAGCCCTGAGTCCAAGGGTTAGACTGTGCTGAGCTGCTCTGAAAAAGACAGAGGGTTGTTGGCATTTTTTTTTCAAAACAGCTTCTCAGCTCCCACATCCTGCACCTAAAATGTTATAACCTTAGGATAAAAGGAGAGAATTTTTAGCAGAAGTCCCTCCATTTCTCCATGGCTTCCAGAACCACTGCCTTTGCCCCACCACCATGATTTGGCTGTCTGGATCCAATGCTGCTGGCACTGTTCTGACTGGAATGGCAGGACAGGCTGATCCAGAAAAAGAAATAGGTTCTACCAGCACAGTGTGCACCCTGCAGCATTCCCTGTCTGCACAGATCTGCCACATTTACTGGGGTGGTCCTCAGCTTCCACATGAAACCTTTCATTTAAAAAATGCATTATGACCAATTCTTTATAAATTGCAGGGCAGGGAAGAAGTGGAACAATTTCCTGGTTGGTTCTCAGCAATCCTGACTAGCTGTTCCACAGTGACTGGTATAAATTGTTACAGGACATCATTCTACACCTCTGGGATCTGCTCAGGGACATTCCTCCCCAGCCTGAAATGCATGAATCTCTCTGCTGGGTGCAGAACTCCACACATATCAGGGAGGCCAATGTTATTCACAATTCCATCAGCACAAACACCAGACCACAAAAGGAACATCCAGGTGCATTTCCCTTATCTGCAACACCACAATGCTTGAGACACACCACAAAGGCCACACTTTATCATGCAGCAAATAATAATGCACTCTGAATTAATTTTAACCAAGCTCCAGCTATCAATACCTAACATCTAAAGCAAATAAGCACACTGGAGAGAAACCTGCTGGTTCCAAACCCTTCTCCTGTCCAATTCCAAGCCCTGAGCTGTTTGGTTTGTGCATAATGGGCTTTTACCTTTGGACTCATTTTTGTCCTCATCTGTTTCAGCTTCAAGTTTGAGGCCATGTGGTTTCAGGCTGTTGGCAAGAGCCAGCTCCTTGCTTATTGTCAGTTGATTTTAATCCCCTTTCCTAAGGGCATCTGCCCCAGCGTGGCTCCCAGCCACACCACCTCAGGCTGTTCCCTCCCCATCCAGGCAGTGCCAGGTTCTGCTGGCTCATGAATGGGAATCTTCCCTCCTCACCCAAGCCTGCCCTCATCCCACAACAGGAAGGCTGAGGCTGTTGAAAGAAACAGGAATGGCAACAAAGCTGGCATTGTTGTCCTGAAAAACCACTGGCTGCAGCCCACCCCGCGCCGTTCGGGGATAACGGATACACGGATGAATCCCAGCTTTTGTTCCAAAAAACTTCTTTGACTTTTTCTTTGGAGAAGGACTTGAAAATACTAACAAAGTCACTGCTGTAGGCAAAGGGAGAACTAGGAGGGGGGGAAGTGGCACTGCTTTTCTCCAAGTTGGTTGTTCAGGGTGGTCTTTGGGGTGTGAATCTCAGACCAGCCTCACACTGGTGCAGCCCATGGAGGGGAGGGGGAGGGAAGCACCAGGCAGGATCCTGGTGCCAAAAGCAGGGCACTTTTCAGCTTTTACTGATGGACCTGCAATTCAGAGAAAGCTGAGAGTAAGAAATGCTCCGTGTAAACATAATATGAAGACCCCAGGCTTGTACATTGTAAGACCAATGTGATCTTGGGTCTTCCCTTCTGTGTAGGTCAGGACTCCATCCAGCAAAACCTGGATAAAATCCAACAAACTGTGGTTACACTCAAGTGTGCTGTTTTAAAAGACATCCACTCTTGACCTTGACTGAAGGAGTAAGGCTTGCTGAGGGTCCTGTCTTGTGTGGGAAGAAGTTTATGATGTGCAGCCCAATACACATTCAATGTTAACTTTTCATAACAGCAAGACTCTTCTCCTGGATCCTTGGCAGAAAAAATTGTATCTAAACACAGATGGATGTTCCCTTTGTGTCCATGGACCAAAACTATCAGTACAGACTTGAAGATTTAAATACAAAAGTCACATCACTCACCCCATCATCAAGCAACAACTCCACAGGTTAAATCTGAAGATGAACTTTCATCCTTCAACTTTCATAGGACTATTTCATCCTAATGGACCTATTTAATGGTGTCTCCATGTTTTCACAGTGCAGCTGTCTGGAATAGTGTTTTTTGCAGTCAGTCCAAATGACATTAGTGGCAGATTAGGAATCTGACACATCAATTAGTAATCCATTCACTTTTTCCAAAGTCCACATCAGAAACTATCTGTGAATGCCAAACTGGGCTTGTGATCTCCACGGACATTTGTTAGTCTTAAGGAAAGAATAATAAATCTCAGCTTTTCTACACTCATAAGGAAATCAGACTTCAATAAAGCTCAAAATTATGGCTCTCCAAAATTTATATATTTGCCAATATAGATGAAAGTTTTGATTGGATTTTGTTTTAAATTAAGAAACTTGCACCTAGTTTTCCTTGGTTTTCATTTTTAAGGCTCATGTCAGCTTCATGTTCATGTCTGCAATGGGTTTCTTTACATTTCACTTAAAAACTCTGAGTTTTTAAGTAAAGTCTGCAAAGAATTCTTCTATTTGCACATGATGTGCTGAAATATGACTGCTCAGAGCATCTTACTACAGTTGAACACCAAAGAATAAGGCTGACACCTTGTAAGGTCAATGAAAAGATTGCTGTTGGCCTCCAGAAAGGCACCAGTCAGCTGAGGTTGAGATCAGCAGATATGACATTTCCCCAGCTCTGTTTTCACCTGGCAACACTGGGGATGATTGTGCTGCTGCGGGGGAGGCAGAGGGGGCAGAAGGATTTGCCCCAGTGTGTGACAGAATTGCAGCTCCTTGTGGAATGAGAACCTCGAACATGTCCCCAAACACAGAATCCTCCCAACAGCTCCTACAACCTTCAGCTGGAGCCTTCCTGGCTCCTGTGCCCTCCCAGAGCCACATTTCCCAGATGCCTTGGGTACCTAAACTGGCTCTTACAGACCCTCCACTCCTGAAATAGTTTTCCAAGATGAAGGCAAAGAAATAAAACCATCAGAGGAAAAAAATTATGGTCTTACCACCAAAAGTGGCCTCAGAAAAAAAAATGGAGCTTGCAATTTTGTGCACAGATGGAGAGCTGTATCTGAAAGCATTACATCCCCTATTTATGATGGGGATTTTTTGCAAGGCATTATTAGAAGGAAGCTTGTCAGCTCTGCTGAGAAACTTGGCAAACACCAGGGCAGACCAGTCTCACTCTTTCACACAGCTGGATTTTCTGCAGCTCAAGTGTTTTTTCCCTCTTGCTCTTGGCCCATCCAAAGATGAGTGCTGAATTTCCCTTAGCATTACCCACAGATTAATTTGTTATTAAGTTTAGGCTCAGTTTAACATCTTGGCGTGCAATCTAAATAAAACCAAAACCAAATGTCCTTCATTTCTGCTGAAACCACCCTGGGTTTGGCTCAGCTGCCTTTGGTGTCACTGCAGGGTGAACAGGAGATTCATTTTTGGTAGGTAACCTAAATATCCTCCATGCAACTTTGAAATACATTGCCATAAAGTAATTATATGTCATGGAATGAGATTGGCCAGAACCTGAACACGCTCCATTGGCTCTGACTTAGCTGTGAAATACTTCTTACTGCAGGAAAGGAAGATACACCAGACATGTGAGCTGTAGGAAGGGTGCAGAAAAAACTCAGGCACAACTTCTTACTACAGGAACAAAAGTGGGATTTCCCACCTTACACCCAGAGAGGCTGAAGGTAGGAGTGTTTAAAAGCCCCCATAGTCCTGCCCCCTGTATAACTTTGTTCCTGGTCTAATTCTGTACCTTCCACATCCAACTGTGACACTGCAGCCAGAGTGATGCCAATGGGAAGGGGGAAAGCTCATCAGAATTATGAGTAAGTGCAGTGACACTGGGGGGAGAGCAGGGAATGTGGAGCTGACCTTTGGTTAACTCATTTTCTGCACTAAGGGGATGCAGCTGGCTCTTCCACTCCATTTTGTTTTCTTCTGCCCATGGGACATTTATAGGCAGCTTTAAGGAGTCTCCAAAGTCACCTGCAGAAAGTATCCAGTAATCTCATTCTGCAAATTTCTGTCTGAGTAGGACTTATCAAGTTCTTTCCTGCTTTTTCCAGTGTGTTCAAAGTGTCTTACTTAGGTGTGATTGAGCTGATAAATCAAGTTATAGGATTTCTTTCTGCTGATCAAATAATTCTGCTTAAGGGCATTTCCAAAATACTGATGTTTACCACTTCAGTCACAGCAGATTACTTCACATGCAGAGATGAAACCATTACCAAACTATTTAACTATTAAAGACCTTGACACAGACACCTGAACATCAGAGAAAACATAGCAAGTTCAAAGATTTTGAAGCTCAGGTTTTGTGGGCCTGTCCTACACAGTAAAGAAAAGCAGAATTTGTCTCTATTACTGTCAATCATTGAAGGGATTGAGACCTCTTTGTGCTACTCAGAATCAGAACAGAGAGCTGAAAACAGGGGAAGATCAACCAGAAAGTTTTATGTGTGCTAGAATGGCTATTTACATAAGAAAATTAAGTTATGTATCAATGTGCTACATCTATGAAATCATAACAAACATGCCACACTAACTGCACTTGTCTGGCTTTAAATAAAAGTGTCCTGCAGTGGCAAAAGTAAAGAAGGAAACAGAAGGACAAGTTCTTACTTGTGCCCAAGCTCATGTGCAATTGTGAATGCCAGATTGAGACCGTTGTCTTCAGCAAGAACACACTTTCTCTTGGCACTGCAGACACCTCCTAAGTAAGCAATTCCTGCAACAAAAACACAGAGAATGTTCCCATCAAATCCAGTGAAACAGCTCATGCACTCAAAACATATAGCACTAACAACCAAAGGGATCAAAAATACAACAGAATGAAAAATATCAGAGCAGTTTCCACACAAAATCATCTGAGTAGTTTCTTCCTCATCGCAGTGAAGAATCAGTCCAGAGTTTTGTCAGACAGGAAATAAGTAAAACACACTCACCTTCACTGCTTTCATTGGAAAATATATTTCACTGACCCAAAAATTCACCTAAACTTGTCTGCTAATTCCCTCTACTACAGCATTAGAAAATGCAGCGAAGGAGCCTGAACAAGCATTTAAATGGAGCTCTCCTGATTTTCAGAATGAAGTCAGGGACAAGGAATAAAACAATAAAGCAGAGACTCTGAAAAGATCTTACATTTTCCTTTATTTTCATGCTTAAAACAAAGTGAGAGCGTCAGAGCCAGGAGAGCTGGCAAAGTGCTGATGGTGAGTCACAAAGCCAATGTAGGTGGCACAAGTCTCCTGTTACTGAGTGGAATTTAGGATTTGATCCATGCACAGTATTCTCCTGTTTGTGTGGGCACCACGAACAGTTTGAGGCTGAGGCCAAAAAGGAATTCAAAAGTTACAGCATGAAACCTCTGCTATGGAAAAACAATAGTCCTCATGTGCCCTTCCTGCAGCCAGGCTGTCCCTTGCTGCAAGTGCCACTGCACTTGGGAATGCTGTGGTGGCATCACAGGCTAGCTCAGCTCAGGGTGTCACAGGGGACAGATCTGCTTTTATTTGAATTAAACAGCACACAAGGGATCTATTTCCTCACTGCAGTGCTGGCTCCATGCAGGGCTGGTTGGATGGAGCTGCCTTTAAGGAGCAGACCATGACCATGCAATAGAGTCATCATCTCCCCATCTTCCTATTTTTTTTTTTTTTTTTTGACAAAGCAGGGTGCAAATATAAAACTTTAGACCTGGAAGTAGCCTGGCTCTGTTTTTGTGAGTTTTCACAACAATAAAGATGTGGATATTTGTTGCCAGGGATGTTCTGGATGGAATGAAGGGATGGGCAACAGCCTTTACTTCAGCACTTGCAGCAAAGAGTGGAGGCAGAAATCAGGCACTAACACTTGCTTGCTTTAAAAATCCTGACTGTGAAAGGGCAGATTCATACTATGTGCAAAAAATAATGAGATCAAGATTCAACCTTTTAAATCAATGGCCATAAAAGGCTGGATTTCAGCACTTTTCTTGGACTGACTTGTTTCTTACATGCAGAATAGGCCAAAGGACATCAAGGAATTGCTCAGGAAGTAACAGCCTTCTTTGAAAAAGATTTTTGAGATTGCAAGCTCAGTCACACGCCTGGTGGCCCAATGAATGTGTCACTTTTTGGTTAAAGAGAAGCCAAAAGCAAAAAAAAAGACACTTTTACTGAACAGGGAGAGATATTTTGGTTCTCTTTCAGCAGTTTTAGGCAGAAATGACCAGAGCAGGACTTTTACCAAAAGTGATTTATTCCTACTACTAACCCTGATTATTCCACCTTTATCTTCCATTAACCTGTGCCAGTATCTCCCTCAGTTCTATCTGACACATGAGGTTTTAACTGAGGAACAACAATTGCATTTCAGGCTCAGGGGTCTATCAGGCAAATCAGTTTTATTTGAAATTATTCATGCCAAGTTCTTTCTGAGAGATTTCATGAGATGAAGCTGGGTCTATGTTTGCCATCATGGAGATGGAAGGGGGCAGCACTCCCATTTTTGGGAAGTGTGGTGCAGCAAAACAGTCTCAGATTCTGGCAGTATATTGAAAAATGTTAAATACCAATTAAAATGTCAAATGCATTATCCCAAATAGTAATTTTTCTGGAGTCTTTGTTTAGTGGCTATAATCATCACTGAACCTGGCAGTGCATATCCACATTATTATTTTGGCTTTTGCTCTGTGCTAAAACCCTCATTATTCAAAGGTGGAAAAGTAATGATTAAAGACTTGTACATCCACCAGTGGTCAAAGAAGCAGGGACTGTGGCTCAGTTACAGACTCTTAGTCATCTATTTTTATTAGCTATTTTCAGTGCTTAATGTGAATCCTGTGTGGCCATTTTACAATATCTGCAATGATCAATTTAAAAATGTAGCCATTTAAAATTAGTTTATTATTATAGAAATGGACTGGGCAGAGAAACTCAGTCCTGGAAGAGCAGAAACCTTTGGAGAACATGGAATGAACTCAGTAAGAAGTCCAGCTCGTGAACTGCTGAGTGCTTATTAATAGGAGTCATTCTGGAACAGCAAGCCAGTTATAACAAATTGGTATCACATTTTAAGCCTGAAAAAGCTTGCTTTAAAAACGTTTGTGAAATCTATTTTTTATATCAAACTATTTCCTAAGACTATGATTTTCTTTTGGACCAATACATTTTAGCATTAATTCCTTTCATCAGAATATCAACAGCAAATAAATTATTGATCTGCAAACATACTCCAGTTTACTAAAGAGTAAATCCATCTGAAGCATTCACATAAATGCAACTTTTCTGTAATCCAGTACCATGATTCACATAACTGATATGCAGAGAAAAATACACCTTTAACCAACAACAATAGTAGCACAATGCTTTGGTAGCTGCATTAACATGATTTATGTCTTCATTGGGATGAATGGAAACTGTTGCTTGCCTCTTAAATTTCCAGATTTTTATCTGAGCCTTTCAAGTCTGCAGAACTGGAATAAAAACTTCATGAACTCAGACACGTTTGTGAAAATCCTGGCGTGCTGTGGCTCTACCAGGCTGGGAATAATATGAGAGGAAATGCTTTTATTTGGTAATTTTGCTTCTGGCCCTGTCTGTGAGACAGGTGTGTGTGTGTGAAAATGAAAAATAGGGAAGGAAACTGAACTGGGAGTTTTGTTTGTTTATTTTGAAAGAAAACCCCACACTGCTCATGTGCCTCTGCAAATGTACAGATAGTGCCTTTCTTTGGGGGCAAAATGTCCTTATCTTTCAGATGTGCTGTCAGCAATTACCACAAGTCTATTTTTAATATATAAAAAAGGTCAAGCAGGAGCATCAGTGGAAGAGGGAAAGGAAAGCCAATCACTATTTTTACTATTACCAAGCACAAGGGTTTTTTTCCTTTCTCTCCTGAGAAATTACATAATTACAGCCCATAACTTCTGTGCTTGGGCTTGGACACACAGAGCTATCTGCACTTCCACAGCAAAGCCTGGGACACAGGCAACTGTGTAAACTCACATTTATCCAAAAACTTGTCATACATAAACAGTTTGCAGCTGTTGGCCTTCCTGCCAGCTATGAGCCCTCCACCAGCAGTATCTCCAAGGGGAATGATCCCATCCATCCCAGCAGCAAGGCATGAGGATATTACACATTTGCCACAGGGATGGCCAAGGCTGGGACAGGACAAGTCCTGGTGAGTTCCTGTTTTGTCCTTCTCCAAACACCTGGGGCTTCCTCCTGATGGCTCTGGAGTATTCACTCAGCAAGTGGTTTGTCCAGGTACTTCAGCTTTCAACTCTCTAATGTCTTGTTTTCATTGCACTCCTAATACTTTAATCTCTTCTTTTGCCAACCACCTCTGGATACAGAACTTTTACTTGATTAAAACTTGGCTGGCTCTCCTCCTGCTCCATGTATTTGCTGTTGGGAAGGGAGCCAAACTCCCAGTCCTGGAGTCTGCTTGGCACAGACAGAGACTCCCTGCATATCCACATGCTCAGAGCAAGCCTCCCATTCCCCATCATTACTAGTTTGGTGTTGAGCTGATGTTTTTCTCATCCTCCCATGATTTTCAATTTGTGCAGCTAGCACATTGCCATCAATTACATTCCTGCAGCCTCTCTTAACATCCTACACGAGTAAAATCAGGAAACCCTGAAGTGATTCATGCTCTGCCTTTCCATTCAATGGCAATGATATGTTTGACAGAGATGCCCTGCCTGTATTTACACATCAAGTCAGTCACCAAGGGAATCTTTCAGTGCTTGTGATACTTAAAATGAAAAATACTTCTCCTTTTCTATAAAGCCTACACAGAAAAGGTTCCAAAATTTAGGAAACATTAAAGAAGAAACCCACTAAACTGCCTCCAAGATAGGTACTAACACTGTTCTACAGCTGAATAAACAGAGGTCTCAAGAGTCAGTGGTATCCAGGTGAAAAAGAACTGTATCCATGGAAGGGCCCTCACAGACAGGCTAAGGCTGTCACCACTGAGCCTCCAGGCCAAGTTTGGTTTTCAGGGATCATCCAGAAAAGTGAACAGGGTGAGCTGTTCCTTCATTTTATGAGAATGTCCTAATTCAAAGCTGGACATGCAATCTTAGTGGCACATATTAATTTGGCTTAATGCTGGATATTCCTCCAAGATGCAAATTCTGTTAATCCTGCAGTAACAACATGGTTTCCACTGGAGTTTAACAGTCATGTGGAAACTGCTTCCCTTAGCAATAATTTTCATTGTTACTGTATTTAACAAAAACCACACTGGAAACAACACACTATCATGAACCAAAACTACAGAAATTACAGTGCAACCATCCAGTGCATGAGACAGCCATAGTCAGGCAGGAAAACAAGTTAATAATCACACCAGTGCAAATCACAATATTTTGAACTTAAGTCTTTATAGAGGAAGAACTTCTGATGTCATGGGTCAGCTGAGGGAAGCCACCACAACTCCTGAGAATACCCAGATCCTGATTTTCTGTACCTGGGCAACTTGTTGTAAATGTGCCCATCAGCACAGAATCCTCCTCTCCCTTTGGAGAATACAGCCTGTCCTGAATTTCAACATGACCCCCGCGAAATTCTGTTCACCACAACCTGCAGGGATGCAGCACAATTTTCCCAGAATTCAGAGAGCTGTCCTGTAGTGCCCAATAAAATAATTTCTTCCTCTGAAAACACAGTCATTTCCAGTGTACACAACTGCTGTCAGAATCCCAGAAGCCCAGTAAGAAAAATAAACAGCTGAAACACAGTGTAGGTACTTTCTGAATCTCCTGATTTTCATTACACTCACCCAGGAGGATGAACAGATGAAATCTCTCCCTGATATCCACAGTACCAGCTGATGTTCCTGGAGCTCACAAGGAAAAACTCCTCAGAACACAAGGTCCTCAAAGCACAAACAAGTGAAGTGCTCAATTCCTCTGGCAGGAGATAGTTTTCTGATTATTAGGAATAACTAGAGATATTGGTATTGAATATTGACATGACACCCAAGGGTCTAATGAGTGGCCCTGGACAACATTTCACAAGACCAGGGCTCTAGCTGAACAAGCCAGATTCAACCACGTGCCCTAATCTTTATGAAAGGACTGTGATTCAGGAACAAACAGCCAAATTTTAGCTATGGCACCACTGCAGCTCAACAGAACTCAGTCAATTCTTTCATCCCACACAGGAGCCCAGGCAGGAGTGCACTGCCCCATTTCCAAACAAACTACCTGACCCCTAAACCAGTGCCCTTCTCAGTACCTTCCTGATAAAAATACCTTTGTGAGGCCAAACCTCTTCATGTCTGGAAACCTGCAGAGGCAGCAAGATTTAATCATCAGAGCTTAAAGGAGTGCTTTTGCTATCTTCCCTTTCTCTGTTTAATTACCCTGCAGGAGAGCAATTAATGGGACATTTGGAATCCCCTCCCCAGCACAGCCGACCCTCAGCTTTACCTTTGTCTTTCTGCAGGGGCTTTTCTGTTTCTTGGGAACTCTCCTGAGGTTTTACAAGTTTAATGGATGAATCATTTATCTGCTCCTTCACCAAGCTGCCCACACACAGACATTCCCCAAGATGGCAAGAACTTTATTCCAATGTTATCTGCATTGGATTTACACTCTGCTAATTCACTGATTCAGGCAGAGGGGGCTGCCCAGACAGTAGAAAAGCTCCAGAGATTGAGACCTCTCCTAGCCTCAGGGATGTCTGCCCTCAACCACACCAGCAAAAGCTTTCACCAAATGCAGTGAGATGAGAACAGCAGAGAGATGTTCTAACACTTTTTTTGCCCAAGAAGACCTCTTTAACCAAGAGCAGACAAGCTTTGGAAACCCTCAGAGGTTTGGCATGGGCATCTCTGAAACCACATTCCTTTCCAGGGCCATTCACCAGGATTTGTGATCACAAACATAAACACTCACCACACTGCCCAGACCTGAGGAGAGGTGTGGTGTTCACTGGGTATCAGAGAAAGCTGAACAAGCCCCCTGCTCAGCCTCATGGAGCAGACACCCATCAGTGACACAGGCACCACTCATCTTGCCTTGCAGCAAGGGAATGCACTAAAAGCCCACCTGAAGTTCTTTCCAGCCCTACTTTTCTAAGCTTTTATGATAAAACACAGGGATCTCAGACCTCAGCAAAGCAGGAGATAAAAGAAATTCTCTGTCTCTTTGACATCTGCTCTTTGTTCAGCGTGACATCCTCCATGCCTTTAATGGCTCCTCCCTTTCAGCAAACCATCACTTCCCTGGATGACAGCACATTAATAAAACCTCTCCATCCAAGGAGACATGAGGAGTGCCTTAATTAACTGGGGCAGAGGAAGCAGGGTATCATCTCCATGTTTACTCTACTTTGATATGCTAACAGCCACATTCCAGAGAGCTTCTCCCCAACACTCCCCACAGCCCAGGCTGCTGCAGAATGCAGATCTCAAACACAGCTCCTTCCTGCAATCCTGTTTCTCCAGTTAAATATGGAGTTTGGGATATTTAGTCCAAATCAGACCACCATTCCTGAATGCTGATTCCCAAATCCAGGCAGTTAATTCACCATCTGCTTATAGACATCACTGCCTGGTGCTGAAAGTCTCCATGCTCACAACACACATGGAATTACATGGGCTTGATTACTCAAAGTAAGATATATTAGGACAGCTGTTGAGAGAAAAGGCAGGGGAAGAGCTGGCCAGGTGGATTTGAGAGAGGGATTCCAGTTGGGGATTGGACTGAGTAATTTAACACACAGTGGTGGGAAGAATACAGAAGCCTGGCATAATTCAAATTTAGTGAATAAGGCAGGAAGAGAAATGGGAAGAGATTAGGGAATGAGAAGAGACAGGGACAGAAAAGTAGCAAATGGAGATAATATGGGTTTTCCAGAAGGCTTCAGGAAACATGACTTTGATCTCATAGGCAGCAGGGAGTCACTTCTGAGGGAGGCAGGGGTCAAGGAGGGCAGGAGATAAGATCAGAAGGGAAGATGAGCTCCCTGAGAATGTCTGTGTGTACTCACTGCTGGAGAAAAATTGATCTAGCCCTGGGTCAGGAGTCTCTGGCATCATGGGTTCACTTGAGGAATTACTGAACAAGTCTGAGGGCATGGATTTATTCAGGGAAGTGTGGACAAAACCTGGCACTGAGCATAAAGGAGGGACAGCTGCTGGAACTGGTATAGAAACAAGGGATGGAAATCAGACAGATACAAGATAGTGAGAGAAAAAGAGACAGGCACAGGGGCAATGTTGTTCAGGGATATCTCACACCAGAAAGGAATCAGATCTGGCAGAAGGCAGCAGAGACCTGATGCTTTTGAAAGGCTACAGGAACAGAGACTGAGAACTCAAAGAAAACATCACCAACAGCTGTGAAACTAAACTGCAAATCAGGATTTGGATCCTGGCCCTCAAAAGTCACCTCTGCCTGGGGCTCACAGGCATTTGGATTTGAATATCTTGTGTTGGACTCATGGTGTTCAGTGGATGAACCTGCCAGTCCTTTCTCCAAATGCTGCAGAGCTAAGCAGGACCTTCCCTTCCCACATGCATGGAAACATCAGCATGACAATTTGCAAAAGGCAGGCAGCCCTTGGAGGCAGCAGCAGGACTCAGCACTGATTCAGGGTTTGTGGAGCTGGGTAACTGCCCTTCACTGCAGTGGCTGCAGCACAAAGGATAAAAATGACTCCACATCTCTCATCTGCTGGATGGCCTGACAAAAGGAGAGAGCTCCACCTGCTCTAAACAGCCTTTATGAACCTCACTCTTCCCTTTCCCAGATGTTATTAAAAATCAGTATTTCAGTATTTTCCTTCTGACCTGTGCTGGCTGGTGGAAGAGGCCTGAACTCAAGAATTGCCCCCTAAGCTGCATCCTTCAGGAAATAAATAACTCACCAAAAAAAGAGAAAAATGTAAAATCTCTGCCATCAGAAAGGAAAGTGCTCAAGGTCTCCCAAGCCCCATTCCCACCACTCTGCCACATGCCTGTGTCAGTCTGCCAGCACCTGTCCCCAGGATGGAGTCCCACCTGCAGGTTACCATCTCCCAGGGAATGGAAAAGCAGCCCTGGCACTGCCTGCCATAGCTGCAGCTCTGCAAACTGTGCAAGGCTCCAAAACCAGCCTTGGCACTATTTTCATCTTCCTTTTTTCAGATTTTTCAGATGAGTTCTGTGAATTCCACTTTTGGACTTGTCAGTTTGTCCCTGCAACTCATCTGAGCCACCTGCTTCAACAGAGGGCCTGAATTCAGAGAGAAGGAAGAAAAATATCAAATCAGAGCTTTTAATGAGACTGCTAAACAAAGAAGAACATGGATTTCAGCAGCAGGGATTCTGGAGCCTTTAAATGCCTCACTATCTCCCTTCCAGAATGAAGAGACAAGGTCAGACTTGGCAATAAATCAGAAAAAATATTTGGAGTCTCTGTACCAAACAGCATCTGCTTTAAGAGCAGTCAGGGTCCAGCATTCAGTTCCAGTTTTTCCCTTCCTGTAGTTGCAAACACTAAGAAACTCATGAAGCTTCACAAATAAATGAAAAGATTCTTTTAAAAGTTCCAAGAACTTTCCTGAGCCATGCGTATCTCACCCTGCTGTGGTGCTGGTCAGGGGTGGGTTCATGAGCAAGGGTCAGTCCTGCAATGGTTAAACAACATTCAGTAATGTGCAATGAACAATATTTCAGTGTCTGGAGAGTGTCAGCCCAGCCTGCTGAACTTGGAGATGGCTGAACACCTGTGCTGCTGATGAATGGCATTCCTCCACAGCTCCCCATTAAATGTTTTCCATGTTCTTACAGAATGACTCAGCAGTCATTACTCTCAAAACCTGAATGAATCTATACTTTTGAAAAATTTAAAGTGTATTTTATTTTTAGGTGCATGTCAAAGCTGTTCTCCTGGCAACATCAGAGCAGCTCAGGTGAGCTGCAGGGAAGGCAGGCCAGCAAATGGGATGATGCACAGTGATCAAACTTCCAACAGATGCTTTTCCAAATTGCTCCTGTCATACTTCTCATCTGCAGCTCCCACATCCTGACTTCCAGGGCTGCTGAAGCTCCTGGCTTCACTTTGGTGAGCTGCCAGCCAGCACTGATAAACTTATTTAGAAATTCTTGATTCAGCCCTTCTGTTTTAATTCTTTGCTGAGTGCTGATTTAACCTCACAGCCTGACTTGTCAAGGCTGACAAACTCTAGGGCTGTGCCTGATAAGGTTAATAGGGTTGAGTTACTCTGTTAAGTCAGAGCTGGGTTGAAAAGCTGGTCCCCAGCCCTCCACCCCAGCTGATACCTCTGCTGCCAGGGCTGGGGAGTAAAAATGATCCTTCCATGGCAGTGGGCAGTGCCATGGCTCTGCTCCTCTCCTCACACACTACCAACAGGCATCACATTTGTTCTGGTGGAAAGGGAAGTGAGAATAAATTTAAAAAATCCCTAAACTTATTGCAAAATTAATGTCTCGATTTCCTAGAGATTACCACTTCCACTTGGACTCCTGATGAAAACGTGGATGATCCAATCTTTCCCTCACTGGCAGCATCAGAGGGAGATGGCTCTGTCCTCCACTTAGTTTCCTAATTTTCAGAAAACTTCTGAAAGCCTAATATTTCTGAGCTCCATATCCTCAAATTTGATTCCAATCAACCAATGGGTTATAAAAATATTAAGGAACAACCATTACTGGGGGAGACAGACA
Source organism: Catharus ustulatus (assembly GCF_009819885.2). Lineage (NCBI taxonomy): Eukaryota > Metazoa > Chordata > Aves > Passeriformes > Turdidae > Catharus > Catharus ustulatus. Next base: position 18,206,249 of record NC_046232.1, read on the forward strand.
TGAGCACAAAGCACACACAGGGCACAGACACACTCATCAAACCAGGCTAAAATATTTGGGTTACTGCTAATTCACAGGGGTCCTCCTCTGGGGTCCCAAACAGAGCTGTCCATGCTGGTTCACTCCCCAGGAAATGAATGATCCACAGGTAATTTATGCAGACATACACACATCACAGTATCTGACTATAGAAAAGTAATGGCTAATTTCAGAGGTAACATGCCTGGAGATATTTTTACTATGTCCTGAATCTAGTTTTTTAAGTACCTCTTTCTCTAGATTCCTCAAAAATAAAATGTCACCTTTAAAGCCACACCAGCCACAGAGAAATTCTCACTCTGAAAAGAGCTTTTCTCACACTTAATAAAAAGAAATCTCTCATGTTCAAACTTGAGCTGCAGTGAAAGAAAACACAAATCTGGATGAATAGCACTGAGCTCCTTGCAATGACTGAGAGCAGCCAGAGAGTCCCTGGTGCCTCACAGACACAAGTCAAGGCACAGTCCCAGTCCTGGGGCTCTATGGACTGAATTCAGGAGTGACAGCCCAGCAGGTTGACAGTGATGGCACTGAAGAAAACTGTCACAGGATGCTGCAGGAGCCAGGGGACATTCTCATGCACGTTGTGCTCTGTTACTGCTCCAGGGCTTTGTGCTGAAGTTCTCCCAGCAGGGAGGGATCTGCCTCCTCTAGTCCCACCTGTTCCTAAATAAAACACCCCCAGGAATTCAGGGGCTGCTCAATACCTGCCTGGGTGACACTTCCAGTTCTGAGCCAAGTCCCTGTGTCCCTGAGTGAGAATCCTGTCCTGAGTGTGCAGCAGAGTTTGCAGGGTCTCCTCAGCTGTCCAGCCCCACTCAGGACTCCTGGGGGGAATTTGCAGCAGGAGCAGCTGCACTTCCCAGCCACGCAGGTCGGGTATTTTTGAACCAGCCCAGTGGCAGTGGCCTCCTGGCAGCTGCCATATAATGAGAAGCATTTCCCAACAAAGCCACCTGATTAATGATAACATAATCAGCTTTATGGCATCTCCACAGAACAAGCTGGATGTGTATTACATCTGCTCTACCAGCTATCAAAATCAGCACAGGCTTGATCAGTCTCACTGGAACCAACACATTATAACCCCCCTGCTTTGGAAAAGGTGCATTAAATCATTTCCTGGCTTCTTTTACTCAGCTTCCACCCCCAGAAGGTTGAGCTTTGTCTTTTTTCTTAAGTGTAAAGCCAGGGATCTTTATTTCCCTCTGTGTTCAGATCATGCTGTGGCTCACAGACACCAGAGCATGGGTGGGTGTCCTGCACCTCTGTAAACCCATCAGTGCATTGAACAAAATCCTGGCTACAGCAGTCAAGAGCTGGGGTTCTTCATTGTGGAAAGGGCCAAATGCTCTCAGAATCCAAGCCTTGGCTCTGAGCCAGGAGCATCACTCCCTCCCCAGTTCCTCAGATGCAGAGACATCCCAGAGAATGCCAAAACAGGAAGGCTGTGCCAGGAACCTCTGCCCCTCACTTGGCTCCACAGAGGGAGAAGGGAAATGGGAAAATCCAAGTGAGACAGATAGAAAGAAGTCTGGGGAAAATCAGAAAACACAATGGAAGAAGGAATTAGATACCAGGAGGAAGAACATGAAACAAACATAATTATTGAACTCAGGCAAGGTAACAGACATTGCTGAAAGGAAATGACAAAGTTTAGAACTCCAGTAGCCCTTAAGCAACACTTCTGTGTTGCAGGATCCCAGGATTCCCACAGGAAAGTATCTCTGTTCAGATGCTGCTGAAGTGTGTGGTACAGAAGGTCAGGCAGGAATCACAGGGAAAACCATCTGGAAGGACAGAGCAGCTCCAGTGAACAGGGCTGCCCCTCTGAAGTAACAGACACTTGGAAGAGTCATCAAAGGGATTACAAGGAGCACCAATATTTCCCCAGGAGCCAGCACACAGGTCGACAGAGTACAGCTCATCCACTCTTGGACTCAGACAAGACCAAGCTGGAGACAACATTTGCTCTCTGACAGAGCCAGAAAAGCAAACAAACTGGAGCACACAAGATAAGAAACATGAGCGTACAGGTTTCTTAAACAGAGACATAAAATATACATTCTAAATAGAAATCTAACTTCAGTCTTCTATTTTCCTGTCATTTCAAGAACAACAAAGTCTGATTAGATTGATGGACTCATTTTCAATAAATAAAAACATCCACACAGAGTTTCCTAACTCACTGGCCAGTTTTCTTATAACTAACTGCAGTGTTTACACTGTTTGTCTGCTACAGCACAAATACTGCTGTACATGCTGGAGCTTGATGGATGATATTACTAAAACCAACAAGCAGATCCTCAGCAGAACATTCATGTGTACCCAGCAGCCCAGTTATGGCCAGGCAGAGCCTTAGTGCAAACAGCTCAGGCAAAGCAGCCACAGAAAAATGTATGACACAAGCACACAAAACCAACAAATCCTTCAACCTGCTGACTGCTCATGACCACCAACCAAAGTAGGAATACAAGGCTAATTCTGAGCTAAGCAAACACAGAAATCCTTCACATTCTACAAATCATGCTGAAAGAGCACAGGAGGAGAAAGATATTTGATGGGATGAGTCTATGAGTTTTATTATTATTATTCTGGTAAGTTCAATGTATTTCTATCAGCTGATCTAAAAGGTAAAACGACTTGTCAAACTAATCCAGGCAAAACCCTTGCAGATTATAGGATTCTGAACCTGAAATTTAAAAACCTACATAGCAGAACCCTTGTGTCCAAATAAAATTCCAAGGAAATCCACTTCTTTTCAAGGACAGTTTATACACAAATACACACACACACACATACATGTATCTACACCTGTCAGTGATAATTTGGCTAAAATTTCACTGCCTATAGTCACCTTCCTATCTAAACTGGCAGGGAATTGGTAAAGAAACCCCAGTATTTTCTACAAGGAATATCTGGTCAAATCCATGTGTAAAATTCAAAGTATTCTGCCATGCATTTAGAGACAGTAATTTATTTCCAGAATGTGTCTGTGCATTCTTGGGTCAGCTCAAAATTTCATCACCTTCCCCACAGCACCTGCCATTAATATTTCCAGCCATGGAATGAGCTTGTAGTGGATCCCAGCTGGCTGGAGCACACTCCCTGCTGCATTTTCTGCACACTGGTAAACACAGGGCACATTTTCAGTGCCTGGTAAACACAAGGAAGATTTTCAGTGCTGCAAAGTACTGTTAGATACCCAATTCCTATTGGCATTATGTGGAGCACAATCCCAGCTGAAAAGCTTGGAGCTTGTGCTGAGGCAGTGGGAGAATTGTTAAATAAAACCCAACAACATTCCAAGGATTTAAAGTGACTTTTTACTGAGTGCACTTGGTGTAGCAAAATCCTGCCAGGACCAGACACCCTGCAAAATGGGTTAGGAATAATACCAGGTCATGTTACCAGATGATTAACCAAAGCTGGGTAAAAACCAATTCAAATGAAAAAAACATCAGCACAGATCAAACTCCCTTCTTGGGGAAGGGGAGGAAAAGTTTTATGCACATTTCCCAGTGTGGTTTTCCTGGTTATCACCAGTAAAATCTCATCTCTACGTTATTTAAAACTCGATCTCAAAATTGCATTTCACCTTGGCAGCTGCAAAACAAAAGAAATGTAAAAGTACAGTAGGCAACTGTCCTTCATTTCCTTCCTTTACTCTTACATATCCTGTGTGCAACTGGAATGCTTCTATTTGATTATCCAGTGGAGCAAATGCTACAATGAATGCAATCATGCCTTATTACCCTACATGTCTGCAGCCTATTGCACAGCTATGTACAGATGTTTTTACACAAGCTTGCTTTTCTAGCTACAGGGTCTATAAAACAATAGGAACTATCTGAAATGTTTTCAAGCCAGAAAAGGATAAAGGCACTGTAAAGCAGTCAACTGGATAAAAGCCATCTATGTCTGACAGGAGAAGAAAAACCTCTGAGGTTTCTCGATTATAAACGCGTCAGCTTTCTGAAAGTGCTGCATCTGCAGCAAACTGACCAGGAATGCATCAACAGAGGGGGAAATAAGGACCCAGGCAGTGGAAAGAAGGAACACAAACCTCTGGCATGATGAAGGGCTTAACCACTATTTTACTGACCTGAAGGTGCCCAAGGAAGTGGAGCTGCCTCTGGTAGCTGAGGGTCGGACTGGGACTCAGCTCTGTCCTTGGGCTCGTCCCTTCCCTCTCCAGGCTTCAACCAGCAATGGGGATCACAGTTCTGATCTCTTTGGATTTTACTGAGGAAAGGCCCTGTTCACAAATTCATTTCCTTCTCCTCTCAATACATTATATTTTTACCTCAATGTGTTGTTTCATGGTCAGGAAGGCACTGGGAATTAACGGGTAAGGCACCGGGCTGGAAATCGGGATGTGCAAAACCATTCTATGTTCTTGGAGGAGAAGCAGTGAGAAATGGCTTTTATGAGCCCCATTTTCCCCTGCCCACCTGGCCTGAAGCGTGTCACAGCAGAAAATCTGCTTTCTGCTGCAGAGAGCCTGGGGTTGGCATTCCCAGCACAGAGGGGTTATTTATAGAGCACTGACAGCAGGTCTGACACTGTGGAAAACAAACACTATTTATCTTTCCACAACCTTTTATAACAAAAAGGGAAGCAAGAAGCAGAATTGATGATTTTATTTGTTTTATGATCATCTGGTGAGAATCCCCCAGAGAAGCAAACCCTCAGCAAGGGGAAGTGAAGGAGCTGCAGAGTGAAGCAGTGCAGCAAGCATGGAAAATCTCCATTTACACGGATGGGGCAAGAGACAAGAGCAGAAATACTCCAAACCCCAAAAGACACTAATGGGCTGTCCACAGACCAAATATAATGAGCTTGTTCTGCTCATGTCTGCCTCCAAGGCTCCTCAGCATCACACACACAGTAGCCAGGAGCAGTTCCAGAGCTTTTCCTGACAGTTGTTTGGCACTGTGGGCTTAGCTGGACATCAATTAAGCTCCTGCCTCTCTGTTTGCAAACACAATGACCCCTTTCTGAGACAAATAGCAGAGATTTCTTTAAATCATCATTAAATGCTGCTTAGCCATAAGTAAAGCTTTGGTTCTCAAGCAGTGTCCTACAAATCATCTCTAATTTAGAAAACAATTGAGGCACAAAGATGTCTATATATATATATATAAAATAAAACAGTAAGTCAGAAGTTCTAGCATAGCACATTCAGGAGAACCAAAACCCTAAGACCTGCCTGTCACACAAAATCAAATATTAAAATATTATACTTCTGATTGTTTTTTCTCCACACCAGCACAAAAATGTACTGAATTGCTTCTGAAGGACACTACCCTGTAAATTCATTGGGAATTGTTAGTTCAGTCATAACAAGTCCTTTTCCCCCAGAGTGGTTGCATGTCAAAACCCCAGACAGAGCAAGAGGGTGAGGGGTAAAAAGATGGGGAAAGGAACATCACATGCACATCTCCCCTTCAAGCTATGAGACCAAAATTCCCAGGTGCTTTGTGTACATGTCTATATAATTTCACACAGACAGAAATGGCCCTGGAGTGGAATGCAGGACATGTTTGCACCTGCACCAGTCAAGCTGTACAATGATTTAGCACATAAAGTGATTTATGAGATGGAGTTGAAATCAAAGAATAAAGTCTGAGTATCAGAAAAAATATCAACAAAGTCATGGCAAATATCTTCCCTCATGACTTACTCCTTTCAGTAAGGGCAGCAGAAAGAAGTTTAGTTACCAGTTAGACACCAGGCTAGGATTTGGGCTGGACTCCTGAGAGGAAAGGACCATAGTTCTGATAGCCACTGAATTTTCTGAAGAAAGCCAGGCTGGATGGGACTGGAGCAAACTGGAAAATGTCCCATGGCAGAGGGTTGGAATGAGCTGGGCTTTAATGGTCCCAAAACATTCCAGAATTCTATGATAATTCTATCAAGATGCAATTAATTCAAAATCAGCACCACCTGAGATGTGATGGTCTGGAGAATATTTACTCAATAATATATTGCCTGGTAAAGTACTGTGGGTCCTTTCCACAGCATTTTAGACAGTTACTCCCTTGCATTTATCAAAACATATCCCCACAAACCATTAATAAAACCATGGGAGAAGGTAAAGCTTTCAAGCTAAAATCAGTTTAAACATCCAGCACCAACTTTGGGGTGAGCCACAACAAAGACTAAAGCTCTCTTAAAGTCTGAAGGTCAGGAGGGAGCAATCAACAAAAAAGCAAGATTTAGGATGAGCAGAGACATGCTAACAAACTAAAGAGGGTGGGAAGTTGATGGGAAGGTTTTGGACATGCTGCCCTACATTTGACAAGGACTATGAACATATTTCAGAAAGCAGCTCAAATATCTGTGAGCATTAATTACCAAGAGCAGTTTGATGGAGGACATGAAAGGCCAGGTAGAGAGCAGGAAGTGTGTTATTGCTCCCTGCTGACAGTGTTTAGTTCCAGCTCCCTGAGAACAAGCTTCAAACACACACCACGCTGCCAGGCCACTGTTTTATCTGCTGGGATGGGTGAGCATGACAGACAGATAAATAATGGGAAAATAAAAGGGCCTGAAACACATTTTGGGGCTGCAAAAGGAGAATGATGTATTGAGGAGAACTAATGAGGAACTGCTGGAGGTTTCTGAAGGCTGAAGTGGAGCAAACGTAGGGAAATTCCGTGACCTCGGTGGGCACATCCCGAGGGCTGGGTGATGGAAACCAGACCCTCCAGGGCCTCTGGGAACAGCAGCCCCTCCTGGCCAGGCCTGCTGAACAAAGACAGCATGGAGCAACAAAACTGAGCTCCTAGGAGCTCTGAACTACCCCCAAAGAGAAACTGGGGAAAAGGAGAGGGATGGGAGTTAATCATAACAGCAACAGAGGGTCTGAGACCTCAGAGCTGGGAACTGGAAATACAAAGAGGGAAAAACGGGACAACATCAGAAAACCTGTAACTAATCCCCTACCCACTAAACACTTGATTTGTTTTAATTACCCAAGTTATTTCCTTCACCTAAGACATGAAACAGAGAGAAAATTTTACAAGCTGAGATTACTGTGAGACAACAGCACTGACAGATTGATGAATTCCCAAAGAGAAGAGTGATCAACCACCAGTTTTCTACAAAAATTCCTTGCAGCAGGACAATATGAGCTCCCAGCTAAGGACAGTGCCCTTTTCAGCCAAAGGGATCAAGAATCCCCCAGTGCCCTCAGCACACAGAATGAATGAAGACAAACCTAAGCAAGACTACTGAGCTGCAAAACAAACCCAAATGCAAATAAAATTCAAATGCTCTACTTTCCTTAACAATAAAACCAGAATATAAGATGGTATCAGGAGGGTTTTATGTCTCAGGCAACATCTAAGAACAGGGCCAGGATCCTCATCCCAGTGAAGCCACCACCAAGATTCTGAGTCTGATGTAAGCAGGATTTTCCTCTGGTCTTTAGTGCACAGTGAGACAGCCTGGCTAAAGCCAAAGCAAGAAAAGGCAAAGCACAGGACACTGAATGAGGCAGAGCAAGGGTTACAGCAGCAGGAATTCCCAATTACCTGAGTGCTTATCCCAGGGCTCTACTGAGATTGATGCAATCTCACATTACACTTGCTTGGCACGTGAATTTTTAGTGGGGATTTGGAGGAGGAGGGATTGGTAGCTGGTGAAAAGCAGCTGGAAGGTTGTGGTGGGTAGGGTGGGGCCTGGCAGATGGCAGTGGTGAATATGCCCAATAGCACAGTTCAGCACTGTCTGGGCTGTGCAGCCCAGCATTTATTCCCTAGCAAGCAAAAGGCAAGGAAAAATCTCTCCCACTGCACTGGACCACTGCTCCCTATGATTTTTTAAAGCCTGCAGAGCCACAAAGTCCTTTTCTTTCCCAAACACCAAATTAACTCGATGGTGCTTCTTTAAGAGACATTTTAACCTCCAGTATGTTCATTTTAATGTACTAAGCTGTGTTTGGGTTTGGTCTGAAGGACAGTCCCAGCAAGGCTTTTGCTGAAGCCAGGCACTGCTGCTCTAATGAATTGTTTTAAGCAGCAGGTATTTCTATTTATTCTGGCATCAAATAAAAACCCGCCCTGGAATATACAGAAACATTCAACATGAACCACTATGGAAAATGTTTTTAATGTGAGAATTCCTTTTCCACTCAGAGCAAACCAGCTAGTCTTTTCCCTTTCCTTGGGGATGAATTCTCTGCTGTGACACTGGCAGGGCACTGGGATCAATAAGGCACAGGGAGGAAGATGAACAGAACAGGCAGGATGACCAGAATTGTCTCCTGCTGTGGACAGGGCAGCCAGAGGTGGCAAATGGCCAAGGAAAAGGTAAAAATGTGCAGTCCCTTATCCAGGTGTTTTACATGGAATAAAAAAACCTACTTGGAGACACAGACCCTCTTTTGCCAAGCCTGGGCACATTTTGAACACTTTACTGTGATAAACAGCCAGGAGATGGGAATGTTTTCCTCCAAACACTGATTCACTTGTGGAAAGAGTCTGGAAAACTATGTTTCTCAGTCACCTCCACTCTGTGCTTGGTTTTCTCCAGGCAGCTATTCCTTCAGCTCTGCAGTACACACACTTACTCTGCTTTCTTTTCCCCAACATCAAGCCACAGAGGAGCACATGTGACTGCAGCAGAGGTAAAGTCATTTTTAACCAGGGCAATTTAAGGATATTTAAGACACATTCTCATTTTCCATTTCCCAATTCCACACTGCCCCCAATTTTATTATTAGCTGAATACAGGGAAGCTTCAGCTTGGATCTGGGGTAACATGTACACTGAGGAATGAAGGCCAAGCTTTGCCTTGAAATATGCAGGATCATTCCTAACTAACCGTAAAGCTGCTTATTTGGCACTGGCAGTGGAAATATTGAACGAAAGGGGCATTCTCAATCTGCTTATGTCACAGAAAGGTTGGATTCTGACAGTGTGCAAGGCTCCAAGCTGCAGCCTGATATTAATAGCAAGACATTAAACTCGCAATTTGGCTGGCTGGAGGCAGCTCTGTTGGAACACAGATTTTTCTGCAGGAAACGGCAGCTCTGCCTGGAGTCACAGCACGAGGGATGAGCCTGAGGCAGATTTGGGAATTCTGACTGGTGTATGAGGAGGCTGTGGCACACAAAAAGAACCTTCCTGCTCAAACTGAGGCTGTTGGAACGCAACTGCTCCACACAGGAATATTGTTTTCCCTCTGTCCACCTCCTTTGGAATCCATCCATTCCCAGGCCTAACTCACCCAACCAAGTGTGGCTATGAGCATGAACAAACTGTTTCTCACACAAACATGGTTCTGTTCCACAGTGCAGACAGTGGGCTATCACCCCACCAGGACACACCTACACATTTTCCCCATTTTTGAGCTTGTTTCTGCCATTATGTAACCCTCCACTCTACCCTGGCAGCTGGGCCAAGAAAATCTGAACCAAGTCCCCAGAGCAACTGGTTTCAGTGAGGGGCCCCTGCCAGAATCCAAATACAAACCTCCTGCTGCTGTTTTCTCGCTGTGTCTGCATGGCAGGCAAAGATTCCAGACAGGTTTTTCAAGATGGATCTTTCAGAGCACAAATGAACACCTCTTATGAGCCATTTAAACTTCCTAATCCCACTTCCCACCAGCAGCTGGGCCTCAAGGCTTCCGCCAGGGGAAATTCTGCTTCCTTATTTCTCACAATGTAAAGAAAATCAAGGCACTGTCACTGAAAATAACTCCAACAGATTCCTCAGAGTCTCCTGAACATGACTAAGCAACATGAGATTCTGGACTTGTACTGCATCACCCCCCCAAGAACCCCACACTCTTTACAGGAGACCTCCCTAAGCCATGCAATCTCCTGCAGCTTTGCACTCAAAATCCTCATTTCACAGAGGTAGACAGAAGCATTCAGAATGCAAGTGACTTGCCAAATGTCACACAGTGAGTCAGTGCCAGAGCTGGGAATAGAAATCAGGAGTCTAAGAGTCCAGATTCTCTGCCTTATATAGAGCAGGAGCCTCTATGTAAGGAGGCTGCTCGCTGCATTTACAGGATGGCAGCACTGGCATTGCAAGGGCCAACCTCAGCCATAAGCAGGTGTAAAAACACACAGGCATCTGCTGAGACCGTGTTCTTCATCTGTTCAAATGTAAGGCAAGAAATGAAAGCAAGCTGCTGTTGTAGAGAACTTTGGGGAGTGCAACAACCTCAGCACAACCATTAAGACCAAACACGATGCCACTCGCTGGACTCACTTCTTGCTTCCACAGGCAGTCCTGCTGATTTGGACAGGAATATCTGGGAGCTGGAGTGAGAAACAGGAATCTGGCTACAGCAGAGATTGTTGAAACACTCAGACAAACCTTCCTAAGCCAGTATGGAAGATCAATGGGCATCTGCCTGTCTCAGTTGTTGCACTCACATTATGTTGAAGTCAAAGCCACACAACACTGCTGGTCATATCACCCAGGTATGTGCACATGGCATGGAAGTATGGCTATTGAAAACCCATTTATCTACAAGTGACACCTGCTTTTCCCAATCCTGGCAAAGGAGGAAAACCAGAGAATCTTTTGCATGGTTAAAATTTAAGTACTACCAACACTAATCACTTTCTCAAACCAGCTGCATGTCACAAAAGAGCATTCATTAATTTATTCTTCCTCTGCCATGAAAAAATTCAAATGGTACAACAAGGCCAAATGGGGCACAGAAAATGCTTAAGTGAAGATATAAGTGCTTTGCTGCCACATAATCAAACTGTCAGGGGAGAAGGAGGAAAAGCAGGATTGAAGAGAGCAAAGAGGCCAGACTGGTTTTGTCCCAGGAATATTCACCTTCTAAATATCTTGGAAAACTATGCTGGAAAGAGTAACAAGTGAGTTTAATCTTCACTGCTGTGATCATCTACTTTCTCCACTGCAGCCACAGCCTGCAGCAAGTCACAGCACAAGAAATAACTTGGGTATTGTAAGAACAGAAAAGAAGTCATAAAAATATTTCCTTAGTCATGCTGTCTCTGGTAATATAATTCCCTGAATAGAGACCTTCAACAATACTCTCTTTAAGTATGGAAAGAGCTCTGACTTTAGTCAGCATGTGTCTTCCATCAGCTTCTCTCTTTTTTTTTTTTTTAACTTCTTTATTGTATTTTACCACAGCCACCTCCAGGTGCAGGCACACAGTGTAAAAACCTTCCTGAGTGGAAGTGTGTTTTCCATTGGACACAGAATAAACACATTGTGAGGGATTCCAAATGGAAAAAGCTTGGACACAGAGGCCAGTCCAGCTCGTGTGTGTATCCTCCAGCTCTGCATTTCCTCCTTTCACCTGATCCCCACACCAGGGAGGGAAGGAGCTGCATTCCAAGATGAGCCTTCCCTCCCTGCCTGCATCACCCACTGCCCACAACCCCTGCAAGTGTCTCCCTGAACACTGGAGTGTAAACACAGCTGAAAATTGGATCCATCCCAAGTTCACACAGAATGGAGGATAAGGGGCAACTTGACTTTGAGGTAAACCTAAAAAAATTCATGTCACTATCACAGAGAGGATGTTGAGCTGTGCCTCCAAACACTGCTGCCACTGTGGGGATTAAAAAAAACCCCAAAAATCAGGAGAACACAGTGAAGGTTACTGCTACCTGAGTGAAATAAATAAACAAAGTATTTAATGTCTGGGATGTAAGGACCCTGTGTATGCAGGTTTTGGATATGAGTAAAGGCAGTTAGGAAGTGGGAGGAGCAGGAGGCTGAAAAGAAGATTTAACTTGGCTTTCCTACAATGAGGTATTCTTCTCCAGTGTCTGAGTGCCAGCTTGATCTGGGAATGTCACACAGCTTCTTACAATGGGAAACACACTCCTTAGTTAGCAGATTCTTGTTTGAGGTGAGACAGAACTGAAAGGAATATTATACAGACAGTTTCTTCTGTATCCCCTCCAAAGAAGCAGAAATACTTAAAAATAACTCCTGAACCCAAAGACCTCCAGGGCTTAGAGGGGGTTAAAATTTAATTGCTTATTTATAGCTCATACCCTGCTCAGCTAATCCATATTTGCATCACAGAGGTATACACAGAGCAACAAAACCAAGATTACAGCAAACCAAGATTGCCCAGAACACTCCTCTTAGCACAGAGGTGGTGATCAAATCCCCTCCCCTGCCCCTTGCACTTACCCACAGTGTCACAAGGCTCGTCTTTGTGCACGCAGAAATCTGTCCTAGAAAGAAAAACAGAACAGAAGTGAAATGTATCCTGTGCCTGCAGACTGGGAAAAAGCAGTGGTGCATGACTCACATACCATGGGTGTTGAGGTCTGGGGATTTGGTAAGGCTGCTGTGCAGTCTGCACGATGCCAACGCAGATAGCAGCCCTGATTGCACTGAGATTCCAGCAATTCTGTGAATCAGCCCCATCTACCACAGTCCCATTTAACAGTCTGAAGATTCAGCACCTGAAAGAGCCCTGCCTCAGCCTCAGTGATGTCACACTTATTCCACAACTGGATTAAAACTGAAGCTCTTTCCACAAGAGAATTGTGCCAATAAGGAGCAGACACCCTAAAAGACAGTGGGAGTAAGAGATGTGTGGGGCACAGCCCAAAGGCATCTAATAAGATGTACCCAGAAATTCTCAATTATTCACTAGAATAGAAAAGAACATGAAAGAAGTAGGACTAAACAAAGAAAGACAGATGTTGATGTGGAAGAAATAAGAGAATTTCAGGATTTTCCTTGGTAATGGGTAAATTGGCTTCAGCTAAACTTATTACAGTCAGATTTGCCATGTTAGAGTTTGAATTCAACACAGAGAGATTCAAAAGACTCCATTTGGTTCCCCAAATCTCATCAAGGCAGGAGAAGCTACCACAGATGCCAGTGGCACCCAAAAATCAATGAGGGATCCATGGAGCTGTATTGAACAGAATAGAAGCCTTGAAGGTCAGCATTGAAGCACTAAAACTTCATGTGAGAAAATTTTGTAAATTAGTTTCTTCATGACACAAAAACAAATGTGTGTGGGGAAAAGTGCTTTATAACTAAATTAATAGCTTGAATACATTTCAAGAAGCACTCAGACCTAAACTTTTATGAGCTCTCTTCACCAGAGCTGCTTTGCAGTACAATCCACAATGAAGAGGAGCTGCAGAGAAACATCAAATGTGCTAAAACATTTCAGAAGTTCCTTAACCCAAGGGAAGCTGAGGAACTGGAGTCTCTGTCACTGTGGCTTTCCTCACCCTGGGAGGAGGAAGAGAATCCTGTTAGTACATTTGGAGTGTGCCATTAGAAATGCCTGAGTCTCCTTGGGATTTGGAGTTTCAGAGTTTGGGAGGAGGAAGATCAAAAATACTTAGGGAAAGATAAATATAAAAATAGATAAATATTAAAAGTGCTCTTTCCTTGAAGAAAGTTATGAAATTAGGGTTTATAGGAAAAGGGATTCCAGACCCTTCACACCAAACTCCTTTGAAAGCCACAAATGAAGCTGTCAGGGGCTTGGAAGCAGAGCACAAACAGCCATAACCAGCTCTTGTTCAGCACACACTGAAAACCAACCACGCTCCAGTGCAGAAAAACCATAACAACCATCAAAGTGTTAAAAAATCAGACAGGAACCAAACAAAAAATCGGAAGCTACGACCACACACCGGCCCCAGCTTTCATTTTTCACTGCAGCCTGTGTCTGGCCACCTTGGCATTGCAGCCTTCCCAAGGAAGACTGATGACAGTCTCCTGACAGAGCTGGCACCAGCGCGCTGCTCGACTTCCCAGAGCCAGCTTGACAGAGGTTTATTTAAGGACTTATTATGTTATATAAACTGCTAAATCAAACAGATGCTTTTCTTGTGACAACAGATAGCTGAACTATTAGTGGATGGCAGGAGGCCACAGCTAGAAAAGCCTCTCTGCCTCTCTCTCCACAGCCTGTCCAGCCCTGCAAATAATGCACAGAATTTCTGTTCCTCGGGCTGTCCCACACCAAAAGGTGTCTGGCACTTTCTGTCAGCTCCACAGAGGAATTACCACCATGCCATTAAATAAGGGGTCTGTAAATGATCCAGCACAACGTGCAGACTCTCCTACAGAGGTAGAACAATCCTTGTGTGTGAGTGCTGTGATGATGTTTGGTCAGGGAAGGGCGTGAAGCACATCAACAGCAGAACTGAACATCACTGGCAATTCAAGAATAAAACCTGCTCAGCTAATCCTGAAAACTGTCATAAACACAAGACCAAGAGACTCCATCTTCTATTCAAATATATGTACAAAAATACCAGGATTTAAACCATCTGGCCCATTGCAAATATATTATCCCAAAACTGTGGCTGAACAAAGCACAACCAGATTTTTAGTCACAAATCAGTGGTGGGTGTCAGTGTTCTTACAAAGGCAAGGACACACCTCATCACAAAGCCTCCTACAGTCCTTCCCCGGCAGTCAGAGGGAAAACTGAGCATGGAAAGGTGTTAAGAGTGATCTGTCTCACCTCTGCTTCAGTCACCAGTGATTTAAATGACCCCATCCTGGCACCTGAAACTGATCTGCTTTTAGAAAGTTTTCAGTCACAGGTGTCTCTCTGGCACATTTTTGAGCTCAACTGCATGGGTAATTCTGAAGTGAGAGCTTGACATGACTGATACTATAATGACACTCAACAATGCAGGAAAGATATTTTAATATTTACTGCATGTGCAAAGGTATCTTATCACAGAGACATAGTTCTGTTAGCAGAATTTTTTACAGAGCTGTATTGAAATAAAACTCTTACTTCAGGAGCTGCAGTTCAAATCCAACATCTGAACTTATCAGAAAAGGTCTTGGATAATATATTGAAATCACAGCTCTGTCTGTGAACCAGTTTTCACTTTTAGCCATTGACTGAATCAAGCAGGACACAAGTTCTCATCCTGTGACCTGTGAAATTCTCAGTCATTATCATGTGTGGTACCCAGCAGAGGTTTCCATTAGCAGAGTACCACAATTCTCAGAAAAATTACAAGTCTGTTGTTTTTTTGCTCAATAAAAATAGCCAGAAGAGCTCAGAACTGCTCCTACAGTCACTCTTCCATCTGGCTCCCACCAACTGGAAAAAAATACCTAACTGTGCTAAGCTAAACTCTGCAATTCAAGTCCTTCCTGTGAGAAAGAAGGACAGTAGTTGAACTGTGCAACAGGAATAAGAAGCATTCTGTTAAGTGGCCATTCCCAGCATCCTTCAAATGACATCTTTTGACCAGTCTAACCCTGCAGGGTCATAAAGCTAAAGGACAGAGGAAACTGGTACAGCCCAAAACCTGCCAAAATAAACTTTCCACATCCATAGGTACATTCAGCAGCACTATGTGCCCAGTTTCCTCCATGCACAGTGAATTCCTCCATTTGCCCATTTAATGGGAAGGCAAAGAGCTAGAGAAATGTGGAAGGGAGGATCAGGCTGCAAATGGAACAACTAAACCACTGTGTCAGGAAAAAACAAGTCTTTGCTTCAAGCCAGCTCTGAATCCTGTTCCTGTCAGTGCTGGGACACTCTTTGCTCTGCTGTCACATCACCTATAATCTAATAGGAGACCTAAACACCTCCAGCCAGGAGCTGGGATAACATCAGTGTGCCTGAAGATTTCCCAGGGAATGCAAAAGAGGGATGAAGAGAGGGAATGTGTTTCAAATGGGACATGCTTCTAAAATCACTAAGATACAGATACTGCAGACAGAAGTTATTCTGGTCAGCTGCCTGTTTAAATATGAAGTACACTACCCAAAGATGGCAGAGACCTGAATTTCTACAAGTTCAAAACCAGAATTTGAATGAGAAAAGTCTGATGATTACAGAGACTACAACACTATATTCAGACCTTCAGGGCAGATTATTCCCACTGTCCCACTTATTTACTGAGCTGGACAATGCATCTTATTGCACAGGCACAGTTTGTTTCTTACCTGGAACTCAGGTGGATACCACTGAAATTCCACAAGAGGGACATTTGCCACCTAAGTAATCTACTTTTGCACACAAATGAGGGTATGGGAAACATCACTTAGAGGTGAAGTTTCAAAAGGCAGGCGTGCCTTGGTGTTTCAAATGAACCCAGCCAGACTGGAACCAGAGGGATTTCTTCAGAGCTTGACCCCAAAGAATCTGTTTCTAGGCCTTAAAGCAGCTGCAGCTGCTGAAAATTCAGCTTCTGCTTTTTCTGGCACAATTGTTTGTGCTGGACATGCTGTTGCTCCCACATCCTCTACCACTGGTCCATCTGTACAGTCTGGGGAGGGTCCAGGGACACACACACACATTTCCAAAGCCAAGAGGAGAAAAATTCATTTCTCTGACACAGGATTGGGGCTGCTGGCCCAGAATAATGCAGCACCCTCCATGTGGCAGAAGCAGGATGGGTTAAGGATGACAGGACACAGCAAGAAGGAAGGAAAGACTCCAAGTACAGCAAAAATGATGCTCCTGTGCACAGCCATGTGCTCCTTGGCCTGAACCTTCTCACCAAAGCTGAACCTGGTTTCTAACCCAACCAAACCTGTACTTTCCTAGCTATTCCCACTGCAAAACCCTGCAAATCCATTGAACAATTCCTCCTACAAATTCTTTCTGCAGTTCTTCCTCAGAAGCCTGAGTCCAACTCATTTAGCCTGACATTATGCATTCAGTCTTGAGAGCTGCAGAGATGAAATGCTCTGCTCATTCCCTCTGCCCCGTGCTCAGAGCCCATCAGAAGAGATTCTCTCTGCCTCACTTGTCATGCAGGACAACTGGATATCCAGATGAGTTTAACAAAAATGTTAGTTACAGTAATTTCACGACTATAAGGCGCACCCTTTTGACTAAAATCTCCCCCCAAAACCGGAAGTGCGCCTTATAGTCCGGTGCGCCTTATCTGATCTACAAAGTTGCAACATTTGCCACCCCGGAAGTGAGAGCCCGTCGGCATCGGGGCCGCCCCCGCGCGGGGCGGACCCGCCGGTATCGGGGCCGCCCCCGCCGGCATCGGGGCCGCCCCCGCGCGGGGCGGACCCGCCGGCTTCGGGGCCTCCCCGCCGGCTTCGGGGCCGCCCCCGCGCGGGGCGGACCCGCCGGTATCGGGGCCTCCCCGCCGGCTTCGGGGCCACCCCCTCGCAGGGCCGTCCCGCCGGCATCGGGGCCGCCCCCGCGCGGGGCGGACCCGCCGGCTTCGGGGCCGCCCCCGCGCGGGGCGGACCCGCCGGTATCGGGGCCGCCCCCGCCGGCATCGGGGCCGCCCCCGCGCGGGGCGGACGCGCCGGCTTCGGGGCCGCCCCCGCGCGGGCCGTCCCGCCGGCATCGGGGCCGCCCCCGCGCGGGGCGGACCCGCCGGCTTCGGGGCCGCCCCCGCGCGGGGCGGACCCGCCGGTATCGGGGCCTCCCCGCCGGCTTCGGGGCCGCCCCCGCGCGGGGCGGACGCGCCGGCTTCGGGGCCGCCCCCGCGCGGGCCGTCCCGCCGGCATCGGGGCCGCCCCCGCGCGGGCCGTCCCGCCGGCATCGGGGCCGCCCCCGCGCGGGGCGGACCCGCCGGCTTCGGGGCCGCCCCCGCGCGGGGCGGACCCGCCGGTATCGGGGCCTCCCCGCCGGCTTCGGGGCCGCCCCCGCGCGGGGCGGACGCGCCGGCTTCGGGGCCGCCCCCGCGCGGGCCGTCCCGCCGGCATCGGGGCCGCCCCCGCGCGGGCCGTCCCGCCGGCATCGGGGCCGCCCCCGCGCGGGGCGGACCCGCCGGCTTCGGGGCCGCCCCCGCGCGGGGCGGACCCGCCGGTATCGGGGCCTCCCCGCCGGCATCGGGGCCGCCCCCGCGCAGGGCCGTCCCGCCGGCATCGGGGCCGCCCCCGCCGGCATCGGGGCCGCCCCCGCGCGGGGCGGACCCGCCGGTATCGGGGCCTCCCCGCCGGCTTCGGGGCCGCCCCCGCGCGGGGCGGACCCGCTGGTATCGGGGCCTCCCCGCCGGCTTCGGGGCCGCCCCCGCGCGGGGCGGACGCGCCGGCATCGGGGCCGCCCCCGCGCGGGGCGGACCCGCCGGTATCGGGGCCGCCCCCGCCGGTATCGGCGCCTCCCCGCCGGCTTCGGGGCCGCCCCCGCGCGGGGCGGACCCGCCGGCTTCGGGGCCACCCCCGCGCGGGGCCGGCCCGCCGACATTGGGACGGCTCCCTTGCGGGGGGTGTTAAAGCCGCAGGAATCGGATCGGCTGCTGCGCGGGGGGGGGCGAAAGCCGCAGGGATCGGATCGGCTGCTGCGCGGGGGGGGCGAAAGCCGCAGGGATCGGATCGGCTGCTGCGCGGGGGGGGCGAAAGCCGCAGGGATCGGATCGGCTGCTGCGTGGGGGGGGCGAAAGCCGCAGGGATCGGATCGGCTGCTGCGCGGGGGGGGCGAAAGCCGCAGGGATCGGATCGGCTGCTGCGCGGGGGGGGGCGAAAGCCGCAGGGATCGGATCGGCTGCTGCGCGGGGGGGGCGAAAGCCGCAGGGATCGGATCGGCTGCTGCGCGGGGGGGGGCGAAAGCCGCAGGGATCGGATCGGCTGCTGCGTGGGGGGGGCGAAAGCCGCAGGGATCGGATCGGCTGCTGCGCGGGGGGGGGCGAAAGCCGCAGGGATCGGATCGGCTGCTGCGCGGGCGGGGCGAAAGCCCCCGGAAACACGGCGGCCGCCGCGCGGGGTGGGCGAAAGCCCCCGGAATCACGGCGGCCGCCGCGCGGGGTGGGCGAAAGCCCCCGGAAACACGGCGGCCGCCGCGCGGGGGGGGCGAAAGCCCCCGGAATCACGGCGGTCGCCGCGCGGGGCGGGGCGAAAGCCCCCAGAATCACGGCGGCCGCTGCGCGGGGGGGGCGAAAGCCCCCGGAAACACGGCGGCCGCCGCGCGGGGGGGGCGAAAGCCCCCGGAAACACGGCGGCCGCCGCGCGGGGGGGGCGAAAGCTCCCGGAATCACGGCGGTCGCCGCGCGGGTGGGGCGAAAACCCCCAGAAGCACGGCGGCCGCCATGCGGAGAGGGGGAAAACCGCCAGAATCGGAGCGGCTGCCACGCGGGGAGGGGGCAAGCAGCTGGAATCGGGGCAGCGGCGGCACGGGGCAAGCCTGCCGGCATTGGGTCACCCGGAGCGCCAGGGAACTCCCGGAACAGCGGGGCCCTGGGGATGCTGCACGGAGGGGCGGTGGGCATAGCCCGGCCTTGCCGGGTACAGGCAGGCCCGGGAGCCAATGGCTGCCGGATTGAGGCGGGGCCTCGACCAGCAAGCGTGCGGGAGGAGCTGGGGGCGGAGCCTCGCTGCAAAAAAAAACCCGGTGCGCCTTATAGACCGGTGCGCCTTATCTGATCTACAAAGTTGCAAAATGTGCCGGCTCCCGGGGGGTGCGCCTTATAGTCCGGTGCGCCTTATGGTCGTGAAATTACTGTATTTATTTAGGCCCTGATCCAGCGGAGCACATGCTGAACTATAACCAGGATGTGCAGCCCGTTGACTTCAAAGGAACTGTTCCCCCTGTCTAAACTGTTAAGTATCTGCACAAGTGCCTGGTGGACTGCACTGAATACAGAGGAGGGAGCAGGGCCTGGGGGAGCTGCACACACATCTCTGGAGGAGATTTCTCAGCAGCTTTGCTGGCCTCATGCCCTGCTCACCAGCTCTTTCACTGAGCACTCACCAGAATCATGGATAGCTGGCAGTGGGGCTGTTAGCACAAATTAACACAAGAGATTGGTACAATCAGGATGGCAGTTTTTGTAAGAATATATATTTCTACTTATACTGTCAGTAGAGAAAATAAGTGAGAGGTAAGCAATATTGAACTGCCATACTTACATTTTCTGTCTCAAACTGGGGAAGAGGGGGGTAGGAAGTAGTGTTTTTCTAGCACCATAATTTTGTGCTCACTTTAATTATTCAGAGATCACTTCTGTAAAAATGAATACTTCTTTTACATCTTAAAGGACGCAAAAAACTTAAAACACCATGTATTTGCTACACAAAATTTGTGGTAACTGTGGGGAACATGGGACTTGCATTGTATGGTGAGGTTGAGCTCAGGTAGTTAGAGGAAAAAAGACTGCTGTCCCTAAACATCCTTCTTCTTGCTTTATCTGATGTGTTTGACACATCACTAAGTTCAGAACTCCAGGATGCAAAGAATTTTCATCAAATATTTCTACAAAGATCATTTCACATCTGAAATACATGCAGGAGTTTTCAAACACACAAACCAATCAGGAATGACACCCCTTCTCTATCTCAGTTGTGACAGAGGAGAGTTGTTAAAGTGGTTATTTCCTTGGGCAAAGAGAGAGAAAAATAATTTATAGTATTCTCTCCCTCTTTCCTCAGGAGATAACAGCCTGCCCAGCTCCCCACTGCTGACAGTCTGCTCCTCTCAGACTGCTCAGCTGATCCATCCCTAATTGCACACAGAGCACCTGAGCTCAGCTGTGTTCTCAGTTCCACACTTCCTTTCTCCTAGGAAAGGGAGCTCCAAAACCTCCTCTATTTTTTCCACTCCTACCAGCTGGTGTGAGAAGAAAGCACCTCCTGTGCTACAGGCACATCCTGATCCTGACAGTGACACACAACAGTGACCACTCTGGCTCAAGAGGACAGATGCTTTTGTACAAGCTTGTTAAGAATGCACAAAAACAAGACAGATCACTTTCATCTGAAGCATGTGAGCAGCAAATGGAACATCTCTTTCTTAGATTTCTGCTACCCCATGGGCATTACTGGTTGAAGCAAACTGATAAACCAGATCTTCCCATACCTGGTCACAAAAACAGCAGCATCCACAGGAGGGGTGTCATCCCTGGCACCAGGAACCTGGTTGTTACCAAGGTATTTTGCCCCACCATATTCTTCATTTTGCCACTGACAGAAGCTCTCCAGAGATCTCTCTCCGTGATGCCCAATGGACAACTTTGCCTGTAGGAGAAAAAAAAAATAAATATATATATAAAAGGAGAAATATCAGTCTTTAGATAAAGCATCAGACCTCTCTGTAACATAACTCCAGACTGGTTTGCAGCTGCAAGCAGACAGCTTCACCAGGAAGGAGAAATAAAAGGATTCTTTAAAGGTTCCCCTGTACTTCCCACCTTTTCCACTGCCTGGTGAAGTGGAACAGGAACTCCTCCCAGTTTGTGATGCTGAGGCCACACAAGCCCCACATCCCCTCCCACCCTGTGGGACACCCCAGAGCAATCCCAGAGCAGGGCAGAAAGGGTTTGGAACTCACAGGGCGACTGTGAAGCAGGACTAGCTTGGTCACTCGAATGTTGACTTTAATTCCCAGGCTTTGATGCTGGAACATGTTGTACACCTGTCAAAAAGCAAAGAAAACATCCAGAGCTTATTAGTAGAAATATCAAGACCTAGTAATAGCTAAAGAAACTAATTGTGACTAGAGGTTTCTCCTTTTGACACCAAAAATGCTCCCAAATTGATTGTGCTACTACACTTAGTAAAATTAAGAAATTTTAAGAGTTACTGTGGAAAGGAGAAAAGTATTCCAAAGGAACTGTAAAGATAAAGTCTCAGGGACATGGATATACATTATGAAGCATCCAACTAACATGGATCTTCAGCATTTAAATATCAGAGATATCTGAATGCAAGATGAAATAATGGTGTGTTTTAGACTTCAGGAAATAGAATGGAAAAGCAATTTCCCTCTGTTATTTTCATATCTTATATAAGAGAATAGTAATAAGGCAGCACATAATGACACAAGCCTCAGGAAATACAAAAATAGCACCGGAAACTACCTTACTACTTTATCCAGATTTTGCATTCCAGCTCAGATACTTCACCTCATTTTATAGGTTAGAATATAAGATCTTAATTGATCCCAGAATTTTATTCCACCCATTTCTCTGTGTACAAATGTTTTAACTGGACAGTATCAAAAATGGTGAGGGAAGGGTTATTTCAAAAAGGTGCAAAATGCCACACAAAAGGCCTTGAGTGAAAAAAAACAAAATCAAGACCAGTGAAGAGAGACTACTGACAAAAGGGAGGCAGGTTTGGCCCCAGGTAAGCAATATTCCTTCCTCATTTGGCTACAAGCATCACCCAGGCTCAGAAACCTCCTCCAGCAAACCTGAGACATGAGCACATCTTGCACATTATGTTTTCAACGCTTGCTATTTTTCCTATTTGTGCAAAGACTCAGGAATGTGCTCAGTGGAAGAGGGCTCTGAAGCTCTCCAGTGTTTGGGGCTGGATTTAAGCACACACATAAATGTTTCCTACAATTTAGGCACAGATTGCAAGACAAAGCTACTCAGTGTTTAACCCAGTGACCTTCAGCTGAGCACAATGAGCCATTTATCTTCCCTGGGGCTGCTGAACAAGTGCACACAAGAGCTGCCACGATTTGCTTTGCCTGGGGATGTTGGCAGAGCAGTTCAGGCCTCTCACTACAGACCTGGGGGGAATAAACTTGACATTTGCAGAGAAGGGCTCTGACTGATGACCTCTCTGTAAGTGGAGACCTGGACATTCAGCTGGGAGGGTCAATGGGGCATCAGGCTGAGGGGATCAACCCCTGCTGCAACACTGCAGAGCTGACAAACACTTCCCTGGATGGATGGATGGATGGATGGATGGATGGAATTGGTTTCCCAGCTGTGCACTAGTTCTGACCATCCCATGAAGTTCCCACTCATGAAATGAGAATAAATCCAGCAAACAGATCCTTATCCCTGCACCTGGGGGGTGCTGGTGCTTGGCTTCCCATCAGAGCAGCCAAGCTGCCTCCAGACTCAGCACAGACACATCCAACCACCAACTTCAAAAGGCTGTTTTCCCTGGCAAAACTTGCCCACCAAGCTGCTGGAGGGTTCAGGATGTCACCCTGGAAACTGCCAGCCCTTCCTCCTTTTCTCTTGTGCTGTCCTAAGGATAACTCTGACTGCACTTTTATTCCCATCCACCAGCGATCTCAGAAGAGCTCAAGCAGCAGCAATTGGGTATTAAACAAAAAAAAAGTCACTGGGAGTGCAAGAGGTTCCACTTTGTTTGTTTACTCAAGTTTTGTTTGCTTATTTTCTTAAATGAAGCACAAAGGAGCCCCAGACTGATGGCAGTTTGTGGTGCCTAGAAGGTGCCCCCCTTCCCTCTGAGGGGGACATCACCTATTACAGGCAACACACACTTGACTTGGAGAAAATTTAATTTGCCAATGGATTTTTCCCCCACTTTTTTCCATTACTCAGCTTTTTTCCCCTCTTTTGAAGACTTTTTCACAGAGGCACCCCCAGCTCTCCTGACAGGCTCTGCTGTGCCCTGTGGTGGCGGCTGGCACTCAGCATGGATCTCAGCCCCACTGCCAGCTGCACCCACACACTGTCCTTTCAGAGGGAAACTTCTCTCTGATCATGGGTTCCAAGGCTAGAGGGAATCCCATGGAGAAGGCAAACAGACTTTTAAATGACTTGATTAAAAAAATATGAGCCTAATACAGCTCAGGTTGTTCCCAGCTGGAGCTGAACCAGGCCATGGCAGGTAGTGCCCAAAGGAAGCATCATCACAGAATCCAGCTGAATTTAAAATAAAAAAATTCAAATGCACAGGTACTTTCCTGCTAAGAATGGAATTCCATCATGGCAACAACAACCTTCTGCCTTTCTCACCCAGTGAACAAGAAAACCAGACCTCAGAGGCTCTGGGTGTCCAGGCTGTTGCACACCACATCCAAGTGTGCACCAGCAGTGAGGTGCCTGGGATATCTGGTAGCAGGGGATAACTGGTTCCAGGGGATAACTGGTTCCAGGGGATGAGGAATGGGATTTCCCACTGCAGATGTTCTCAAGATTTCCTGCTGCACAGAGACTGACTCACAGACACCTCCCTGCCCACTCCCAACACCATGGGCCACCCTTCCTCAAGCCTGCAATTGCATCACACCCTCCAGGCTGCTGTAACTACTTCCAACAGGGGAAAAGTAAAAATATCTGGGTGGTTTAGAACCTTTTCATAAAATAATTCTGGGAACAGAAGTGTCAGCTGCATGAAACTGCCATGGAGCCAAATGCAAAGGTTACTTGTTTAGGACATCACAAGTGGCAGGAAGCAGCTTGGATGGGAAAGAAATGGAGGTTGTGGATGACTGGGATGAAAGGAAGAGATGGGAAAAGTGGTCAATGTGACTGAAGTGCTGTGGATGCCCTGCTGCAGGTGAACTTCTACATTTCTGCACTGACTTCTCTGTGAGGAGTCATCAAGAGCAGAGTGAGCTCTGAAACAGGAGATATGGTAAAGAACCATACAAAACAGAGAGAAAAAATGGAAGGGAAAATGCAGTAGAGCAACAAGATGAATAAAGCCTGTCTCTGGCATCTCCCCCTTCATCTGCATTTTTCTGACAGAGCTTTACTGTACAGAATGCCCTAAAGAAAACAGGAAAGCTTGAAGGCTGGACCATCCTCCTCTGTTTGCATTCCTCCTGCCTTCCTTTCTCCTCACAGCTCTGACATGGAAGGGGCAGAAGAAAAGCAGTTTTGGCATAAGCTGTGCAGGCCTGCCCCAGCATGCACAAAGCAAACACAGACATAAGGAACTGGGCTGAGAGAGGAACTAAACTACATCATTTTAATTTTTTTTTTAATTCTCAAGAGCTTCCTCTGCAGGTGGATGGTGGGAGGGAGACGTGTGTGTTTCAGATGTCTTGGAGTTCAGAACAGCAACCCTGAGGGTAAATTGACTTTTTTTCCCCCCCTTTTTTCTTCCCTAAGCACTGCACCCAAGCAGGAGCCTTCCCATTGCCTTGGCTGCTGGATGAGGTTTGGACAGCAGAAGCCTGAGTCAGGTTACTGAGGTTGTCTTTCTCTTGTTTTGAAAAGTGCTATAGTATTTCTAACACCCACCCAAAGCCAAGCTTTCAAATTACTCCTTTAAACATTATGAAAAAGAACATATTCATAGCTCTTTATAAGATACAGTTGACATAACTCCTTCTCCTGGGGCTGCTGGAGCGAAAAGAGAAATCTGTAGACAGTGATGAAACACTCAGATCCTTTTCCCTTATGTCCCTGTTCCCATCATGAAAATTCCAGACCAGGGTAAGGGAGCTGATTATCAGTGGCAGCTCTGGAGCCTTTATGTGCCAGCCCCCAAGAGCACAGACATATAAATCCATCAATGCAAGCATGATAAAAATGATTTTATCTGCTTTTTTAACATAAAGAAAACCCTCACAGGGGAAATCCAAAATGAAAAACAATCTGTGGAGCGTAAAATCAGGTTTCAGAGAGTAAAACAGTATCATTCCTAAAGAACAACATAAGAATTTTCCCTCTTAATGACATCCAAAAGATCACTAACTTCAAGTTCCTGCTTGCTGCTGCAAAGAGCTTCCCCAGTAATCGCATGGCTTAGCAACAGCTGCAGGAGGACTGACACACACTGCAGAAATTCTCCCTCCACACTGAGAAAGGCAAGCTCCAAACCACAGTTGTAATTTATTGAAAAACCCAAAAAAATCCACTTAAGGGACAGAAAAAAACCCAAAACCAACCCAACTCATTTTTTTCAGGTTTTCAAACCCATAGAAAGCAGCTGTTAAATGACTGTGTTGTGGTCTTGGAAATTCAGAAATTCAGACGTCTCTGTCTCTAAATGCTCAGAGGGTCAGTCTGGGTGGGACTTGGTTTGCAAAGTCAGCTCTGCACTCTGCAAGGAGCCAACATCCACAGCTCACTGTTCAGGGCCTGGCTGAAACCAGTCACTCCTCATCCTCAGCAGCACAGCAGCCATGGACAGGACTTTCCAAAGGGTCTCATCCTCATTTAGCACCATTTGAACCAGTTATCTCCAGAACCATTTGAATCAATTCTCTCCAGAAAGCTGAAAACCTAAACCATGAAAACCAGACATAGCAGAGAGCAGTGCAGCTCCCAGAAACTCCTTTAAAAGCATAAAACTCCTGCAGGAACAGAACATCCATCCTAAGAGCTCCACATGGATGAAATGCACTGAGAAATTTGTTGTCAGATGCAGACTAACAGAATAGGTGAGCAAAAGAAGCACGTTTTAAAGCTGGATTTACCACAAAGGCACTTGGGTTTGGAATTCAGAGGAAGTTCTAAACACTGGTGACTGCAGAAGAAGGACATGGACAGGAGATGCTCTCAAGCCAAAGGTGAGACAAGAACTGGAATGTAAACACTGCACCAAAGCTCAATAAAAAGGGAGTTTAACTTTATCGAGCTTTTAGCTTAGAAAAAGAGATCAGCACCTATATTTCAGTAGGTGGTTTTGCAATTCCAGAGCTCTGCTGCTATTTCTCCCTGTCCATGTTCTTCCATTCCTCATACCCACAGTCTCAGTGCCTTGCTAAGCTGCAGCTGTGCATGGTGGCATTTGAAAACAACTTTATCACCTGTTTGGAAAATCATGCTGAATCAAACACCTTGCCAGAAAATAAGAAAAGATTTCTTTTTAGCAGTGGTGACTTTAAAAAAATCCAACTCAAATCCCTGGAGCTATGCTTGTTCCTACTTATACATCACAGAGCACCTTAGAGGGAAATTCTTCCATGACCTTGGAAAAATCTGTCTTATAATTTCAAGTATTAGTTCAGTAAATGGACAAACCTGCACTTCTAGAGTGACATTCACAGAAAAAAAATACTTTTAATGTGACTCTATTCTCTGTGTCAGTGGATAGAACTACAGAACAACATTAAAAACACAGCATTTGCTACATGAAGTGCTACCTGTTATTTCTGGGTTCCAAAGTGGGTTTGCTGTGCTTTTCAGCTGTTACTCTAGAAGAGGGTGGTGGGGTTTTTTTCTCTAAGATTCTCATTTACCAAGGGAGCAATAAACCCGTATTTTGTAATGCTGACTTTTTTCCCCCTTCAAAAATTCTTGTAACATAAATAGATATTAAATACTTTAAGGCAGATCACTTTATTTAAAATGTCTATAAATATAAAATGCATTAATAAGACCTCTTAATGCTTGTTTTGTGGTTTGACAGTAAACGTAATGGCTTACAGAGAGGAGTTAAGTTAATATACCCCTGACCAGTAATGTTCTATTTGCTTAAATGCAAGCATCCAAGCCAAAATTAACATTCTGGTTTCTTTTAGAGGCAGCCTGCCATCCTGCAGTATAGCTGAATAAGCACTGCCTAATATCATGGGGCAAATCCTATCCCCCAGCTAGCAGTCACCCAAGGCTGACAGGGAGGCAAGAAACCAAGATCCCAAGGAGTCAAGAGCTTGGCTAAGGGCTCCCCAAACCACACAATTATCTCCCTGAAATACATTTTTCTGAATTATCCTTCAGCTTCTTTTCCTGGGATGAAGGTCAGCTTTCATTACACAAAATAACATTGAAATCCCCTTTGATTTCCCTGAATTTCACGTGGTTTTATCACCACAGAGTAAAGGATTTATGCAATGATGCCATCTATGTGTTTGCCTGTTATTATTCCTCACTATCTTTTGTCTTGCCAGTCACTGTCCAGCAGTTTCCTTCAGAGGCCTGAAAAATGTTGCTAAGAGCGTGGGAATGTAGGTGGCCAAGGGAGAGACTCTCCCACTGCCCCTCTGAAGGCTGAGAAGCTGAAACATGAATTTAAATCCTATCAGACATCAGAAAAAACTCACACCAGTGAGTCCTCAGGAGCAATGACTTAACAGTGGGAAGCATTTCAGCTGGACCTTGCACCTGAGGAGATGTCACATCAGTGTGTTCCTCATCCAAGAGTCCTCTTCCATGTGCTCTCTCTGGTGTCCCATAAAGGGGTGAGCTCACACCACAGCATCAGAACCGAGCTTAAAAGCCCATCAGCCTAATCCATTGGAAACTAACCTTCAATATTTGTTTAAGAAATGGCTTTAGAGAACCCAGCCCATCTGTGAGCACCTCCCCACACAGATTTATTCACACCTGGCAAGCTGATGTTGCTGAGATGTTCTGCACTACCTCAGCCTGGACAGACAACAGGATTCAAAGACCCACAGCCATCTTTTGTGTAACACTTGGTCCATCAGTGTGTTCATCCCTAACAATCTTCACAGGCTGCAAAAGCTGCACAACACAGAGATCCTGGATGGCCACAATGAAATCACTGACCTACTGGCATGAGGATCATCCAAAGTAACAGCAGAGCCACAGTGGAGCACCATCAAGTGACAACTGTCAGAGCACAGTGGGAGGCAAAATAAAAGGTAGAGGAAGGAACAAAGAAAAGCAGCTCATTAATGGAAAAGACTAATTAAACTCCCTTCTCAATCAGCCTCCTGGAGGGCCCCCCCACACCAGTGCTTGATGAAGGAACACAAGATTTCTTAAAAGCTCTGTTCCCTAGCTGGTTTATGCTGAGCTTCCATCTCTTCATCACTGGGAAGCATGACCAGGCAATTACTGTTCAGGATTATTATTTTTTCCCAAGCCAATTTGCTGCTCATAAACACCAACAGAGGCACAGTGAGGAGAATGAGCTGTTCCTGGATATTACAATAGCATGGGCAAAGGAATATGAGCTTCCTCCAAGACTTTCTTGTGCAAATGGCTCTGCAAGGACCCCTGCAGCCTCTAGGCAGAGTTTTCCTTGTCTACATCCAATTTAGCCATTCTCTCCTTATTGGCACTGCCAACAACTGAGTGAGCATTCCCTGTGGGAGGCTTTGTGTTCCCTTATCAGCTGAGACAGAAGGCCCCACTGCAGGGACAGCTCACAAATTAACACCCACACTTCCCACGAGCCAAATTTCCAAATGCTCCCCTCACTCCCAAAAGATATCCTTAGGATTTCTAGAATGATTTTCAAGCCAAACTCCATCAACTACTCATAGGTATAATCAGCACCCCTTCATGCAGCCCTAGAGGTCCTGGGGTGAGAAGAGTGGGATCAGCCAGCAGTTGGGTGATAAGTTTGCCACATTTTCTCTACACGGGAAGCAGCTATTTTCATTGTGTAAAAATCAGAGATAAAAATAATTTTGGACTTAAAGCCAGATGCTCTGCTGGAAATTAGCATGACTGCTGGGTTTAACTGCCTGTAACAATGACCCATATCTCTTG
The DNA here is from genome assembly GCF_009819885.2 of Catharus ustulatus. Lineage (NCBI taxonomy): Eukaryota > Metazoa > Chordata > Aves > Passeriformes > Turdidae > Catharus > Catharus ustulatus. The sequence goes on from NC_046232.1 coordinate 18,235,293, forward strand.
TGAAGCAGGTGTGCCATAGGATTCTTGAGGAACCCAAGAAACATGTCAGACAAGACCTTTGTGGATTACTCTCCTCCAGGGTAAACCACAGCAGCACCAAAAGCCTGGTAGAAAACACCACCCCTGAACCACTATTTCCTAAGTGAAAACTTGCATTTTCAGTTTTTAAAAATGGGTTTGCCTACAAACACAAATGGAGAAGAGCCACAAAACACAATAAAACTAAAATTCCTTTTCTCGCACCTGAAGATCAAAACAGTTCTTGATTTCTGCTGTCAAGTCAGCTTTATCCTACCCTGGGTACATCCTGCTTACTCTTGCATTCTCTTTTAAGAGCATAGTACCTACTTACCATATTCATAACTGTGAGGATGAACCTCTGGGCAGCCTCTGCTCCGTGGTACTGCACCATGTCAGCATCTGCCACCACCAGGGTCTCCACCGTGTACTCGCTGGTGAGGCGAATCGCGTTCCTCCGCTCCCGCCAGTCGCTCGTGGACTTCACTTTCTTTTGTCTCTTCTTTTCTGAAAAGTCAAAATGCCTTTTAAGGCTGGCAGATCATAATAAAGCACTCCCACCCTGTTCAATAAAAGTATTCAGGTTGTAAGAGTCTCTAAATGAAAGTGTTCTTGGTGGGATAAAGAAGTTATCAAGAGGTTCCACTGCAGGTTCTCTGTCTGCAGAGAGCAGCAGATGGTGTGAAAAGAGGGAAGAGGATGGGAAAAAACTTAAGTTCAAGAAAAGGAAAAAAAATTAATTCAAATAAAAACGTTGCAGATAAGTTAAACCTCCCTTCCTCCCAACTGAAGGACTGATGTATTAATAATTTGTCTTCTTCTAAGCTGAAAGGTGAACTGTGTTTCACAGGCAGATGTGCAAAGCAGCTGAGGTGTGACCAAAGGAGAAATTCAGATATGAATTCAAACCTGCTCACTTCACTGCAGCCACAAAATTGTGTTCATGCTTTCAGTTTTAAAAACAAAGAAGCAAATGAAATAATTCAAACAAATTTATTCTTGCAATAAGAAACAGACTTCTAAGATTCACTGGGATTCTCTCTGCCCACTGTTCAGCCTGTGATATGCTATGGATACAATACTCACACTGCTATTACTATTCATTTTTTCCTGTGGAAAAGGAAAAAAGTCCTGAAACAGCACAAACACAACATTCAGAGCAAAATGCCATGGGACAGACCCTAATGGATGATCAGACAAATCCCTCTTACGTCACACAACACGTGCTGCTCATTCCCCAGAGCAGAGAATCACTTTTTAATTTTCTCTAGATTTAACTTGAGACCCTCTCTGAGCAAAGCAGCAGCCAGAGCTGAGCTGGTGTTCACTGATCCTGATTTTCCACAGCCTGTTCACCAGCTCCCTGACATAATTCAGCCTGAATTTCCCTTCTTTCCCAGACCATCAGTTTTCCCTGCCTGACCCTCCTGCATTCAGGGTGACAAACTCCATCAGCTGCAAGCCCCCCTGAGCCCACCTGAAATGGAGTCCCTGCCTTCTCCCATTCCTGCACTTTCTGCCTTGTCAATGTGCACATTTCCACCCATCCATCCCCTCTCCTCATTCCCACTTTTCTTGCAGTCATCCAGTACAACTCTGCACGTGCTTTTCTGCCCAAGGCATCAACTGTCAACACTTGGTACATATTTTAAACTGAGAAAACAACCATGAAATTTGATTTGATTTTTTTTTAAGAGAGTTTGGAAATATCCCCCTGGGTTGAAAGAGACAGACAGGAGTCTATGGACAAGAAAAAAAAGAAAAAAAAAAAAAGAAAATGTGGGGTGATCATAAATAATGGAATCTACATGCCAGCAGCAAAGATGAAAATAACCAAGTTTCAAGGGCTGTTTTCACATAGACAGGACAGCTACAGAAAAAGTGCACAATCATGGCAAAGCTGCCCTAGAGAAGAGGATCTCTGTAATAAAAATGAAATAAAATATAGAAGACTGATTATACCAGAAAGAAGGAGAGCTGAGTGCACCTTTGATTTGCCAACTAAGAGATGGAGATATCTTCAAACTCCTGTGGAACAGCTCACATATTTGTTATTTTATTCCTTTAATTTCATTCATTTCCCATCCCTCCCTCTGTACTCAACATTATAATTTAAATACCAATGAGAAATCAAAGAAAAAAGAAAATAAAAGAAGGTGAAATATTGAATATATATCTGACATTTTGGGTCTTGCTGCTGTCAATCAGAACCTTCCTGAAAACAACAGCATTTCCCCATCAAATTGTTATTTTGGAAATCCCCTAATAAATGTTTCCAGGGGTATAAACCTGTAGAGAAGTTGTTCTTATGGGGGGCTAAGCCTAGGTTCAACTGAGTCTCAGCCTGGCATTGAATGAGCTGTGTATAAAAGGTTAAGTGGAAGGAAACAATTTGAGTTCTCTGGGTTCTTACTTAGAAATCTCTCTTTTGGTGGAAGATATTTGTGTCAGAGGAGGAAGCCACTCTGCTGGACTGGAGCTTGCACTCCAGGGAGCAGAGATCATGCCATGGTCATTAGTGGTGTGGTCCCTCCTCCAGAGGCAGATGAAGGAACTGGCACCTCTTTGCAGCTGAACAAAACTCTGCAAGGTGTGACTCATGGAGAGCAGCAGCCTAAAGGGACTCCTGGCCAAGGGCTGGGCAGGCTTGGTTCACACACAGCCCCCTCTCCTCCTGAGGACTGGCTGCTCTCCACTGAGGGTTTGGGATTGGGGGATGTGTGTGGAAAACCAGAACCCCACAGGCTGCCTGGAAACACAGCCAGAGTGACCTGACAGGGAGAATCCAGGCTCTTCTCTTACCCTCACCTTCACACTGTCCAAGTGAAAATTCACCTGCACTTAAAACAGGCAACAGGACTTAGGGAGCCCACAAAGAGCTCAGGAGGTCACTGCTGATCCCTCCAGGACAGGCACAGCAACACCAGCTACTTAAAAAAAGAGAGGTTTTTCAAGTTTGTAACTCCTCCACAGGGTAAATTATTTTATCTTTTCTGGCCACTTTCACAGTGGTCTCTCTTTGCATCCTCCTGCCTACCACAAACACAAATAACTTTCCAGAATAATCAAGCACAAGGCATTTGCATGGATGAACCATAGCAGAGAGAAAGGAAATGCCCATGTCCTGTATCACAGACATTTGATGAAGAGAAAGATCCAAAACCAACAGGAAAAATTCTCATTAAGTGCATTTGCAGCTCATACCTGAAAGTGAGACAGTTTTATGGAGGTATCCAAAAAATAAAAATGCCCCATCTCACTTCAGAAACAAGCCAGCAGAGAAGTCTCATTCCTGCCCTGCAAGATTTATGGAGCATGGGCAGAGAATCCCTCCATGAGTACATGAAACCCCAAACTAAAATAAACATCAGCCATTAAAACAAGGATTAAATGCTTGGTGGATTCTTTATTTGAACAAACTGATGTTACAAATTTTGTGGTGCAGATGTTAAGTGTTAGTGTGAAGGCACAAGAGGCCATAAACCATGGGCAGGAGCTGTCAGAGGAGTTTACATTGCAGGGAGCACACAGCACATGATTTTAGGAGTCAGGTGTTCCCTGCTTAAGAGGTCAGAGAATTTCATATGAAATATGAGCTGAAACAGTCAATCTACAACACAGCACACACATGCTGCAGGTGACTGGGCACAGGGGACATCACTCCTTGGCCAGTCACTGTGACAGTGTGTTATACAGTCTATTGGGCCAAAAATCCACAAAACTCAGGACTGTGAGGTGAAGGGAGAAGGGTGAGACACCTCCAGATCCTCACAAGAAATGGCTGTGACACTGCACAAGTTGTTTAGGTGATTTTCATTTCACCTTCAAAGCCACATGCCCACTCCACACCCTGCAGCCTCTGCAGGCTCCCCCAGAATGGGAAGCACCAGAGTGCCCAGAAGCACAACCAGGCTCTTCTGAGGCTCTGTAGAAAACTCCTGAGTTCAGTGCTTTTTATGGCAACTCAACAGATGTGCAGTTCCAGAGCAACCGCCCCAAATGACCTTTTCCTATTACACACCAAAGCACTGTCTAGCACTGTCTGGCTTTTGGCAGATTCTTGCTGTAAGTGCAGAGTCCTTTCCTGTTCCTCCTGCCTGCCTTCCAACTGTATTTCCCAGACTCATCTAAAAGCAACTTCTTCTCCTATAGTCTTCCACTATTTTTTCCTGCCTAATCTTTCCCTTTGTAATTTTAGCTACCTCATTCTTGTTAAACCCACTGACAGTTTCTGGATGCTGTTCAACAAAAGCCACAAATAAAAGTTAAACTGCAGAATTCTTTCTGCAAAGCCAGATTTCTCCTTAGAAGTTCTTTTCTATTGCTCCCTTAAAAACTCTCTCCAGCTCTTCCTCAGGAGCCCTTTGCTCCCTTCCCTCCTCCCCTGACCCCTTTAACATCTCCACATACCCTCAATAGAGGGCAAGCTCTGTTTTACCATGTCCTGTTATTTCAGCAGCATAAAAAGGAAGAGAAGGTATCCAAGTGGGGCAAACAGCTAAAATTAATTCTCCCTAAGCCCCAGGAGTTTCCAGAGAACCTCTGACTGGTACTCACATTAGGCAGGTTTTATTAGCTTCACCTAAAAGTAAAAATCATCACCTCTCCAAAGCAAAACAGAAAGAAAAGGGAGATCCTGCACACAAACCAAGTCTAGAAATTAAAGAAAGGAAGTCCTTGAGGTGTATTCCTACTACTAAACCTAAAATCCTCTGTCACTGCTGAATTATCAGAGGAACAGGATACCACAAAATGTCCCTGTAGCAGCAGCAGGACAGAAGCACCTCTCAAAAGCTGCTTAATCCCAGACATGGAGCCATGGAGCCCCTTGGCCTCTGCCAGGATGCAGCACAAGAATTCTCTCTGTGCCCTGACCTGTTATATTTCCACCAAAACCTTGCAATTTCAGATTTACCACAGCCAGCTGATGCCAGTGGGTTGCCTGAAGTTCAGGAATTACAAATGGTTGCTCATTGAAAGAACAGCTCATTACAGACTAGGAGCTGTCCTCTCATTTTTAATGCCCTGTCCTACAAAACTGCATGTCCAACTTCTCTCTGACTGGAATGGTAAAATCAGGCACCAACTGCTAGGAAAAATTATTGCAGAGCAGAATGATCCATTATTCCCTAATTCACCTTCCAAAAATGGTTTTGTTTTGCTTTGGGGTTTTTTTTGTTTATTTTTTTTCTCCCAAACAGCCACTTTCATACCAAATCACAAGTTCATGACTATTTCTCTGGCACAGCAGCAAACAAGAACTTGAGACAGAAGTCATGAACTCTGAGCTGCATCTCAAAACACCACTGAGATTTTACTGCAAGGATTGTTATCCAAGTTAGTCTGTGGCTTGGACACATCAGTTAAAACCTTATTCTTCTGCAAAACAAACTCAGGCATCAACACAACCCATCAGGATTTTGTTTTAATAATCCTGTGAGACAGGACAGGATGAGCACTGTGAGCTCTGCTCAGTGGTTCAGTTTGTCACCAGGATTCAAAGATTCCCAGCTCCTGGATTATGTACACCCATCTCCCATGGACAGGACACTTCCCTGGTGGCACAAACAGGGACTCCTGGCAGATTAATAAAACAGTTTAGTGGTACAGGAGCAGGCACAGTGAGCATGGCTTGAGCTATGGACAGTGATGGCATGGAAGAAGCAAGAACACCTAAAAATTAACAATCTACCTTAGCCCAGCAACCACCTCTGCTTTTCTGGCCAGAATGACCATGGGATATCCATGAATGTCCCAAGACAAGGACAGTGGACAATTGAGCTCATCAGCACCTGCCAGGCTGGATTTCACTGGGTTCCAAGGGAGGAGCCAAGCAAAGGAGCAGCACAGCTGCTCTGGAAGGGGAAGAAATCCATTCACTGTGTGTATTTGCACTTCCTTTCTGTGTCTCTTTTTCACCTTGACAGCAGAGGAAGAAGCTGGAGTCCCTCACACTCCCCATGATCCACACTGAGGGAATAACCCAGAACAGATCTGCAGTAAAGCCTCACTGCCACATGTGATGGAAGAGGACACTCCTGAACCTCAGACTGCTGCAGGAGGCTGCTGTTTATCAGCCACGAGGAAACAATCACAGCCTTGCAAGGAAAACCCAGATTCCCCATTTGGAAGAGAAGGGACCTGGAAAAACCAAGGGATTTATCCACAGAGGTGAGACACACTCCCATGGGCAAAGTGCTGAGTTCCTGACACAGGGAATCCTTCTGTGCTTGCAAACACTTAATCACATTACATCTTCTGTGGAGCCCATTGCTGAAATCCTGCTTTAATTCTCCAACAGCTGCTTCCTAATATGGACTAATACAGGTTGCATTACATCTCTCTATTTTTAGTGCACATGTTTTTGGCCATAACAACTGCTCTTTCAGGCCAAGTCAAACCTGCAGAGAAAACACAGCTAAGAGACAATGATTAAAGATGGGGAAATGCAATGTAGCAGTAACATGTGTTTAAGATTTATACCTGTTCAGGGAAAGCATTCCCAACATTTGATACCTGCACACCAGCACTTACTTAAATTATTACCAGCTTTGATAAATTGTTAAAACAGGTTGCAAAGTAACTAAGCAGAGAAGCAACACGTTGTTATTTTGTGAATTAAAATATTGATCTTCCTGTTATTTCACTGTGTGTGCAGCACATCTGCATTAAAAGAAAACTGGTTCATTTAAACTGACAAAAGGGTTTAAAGCAAACCCACATTTAAGAGTAATTTATGAGGTCTGTATCATAAACATGAAATAACAACCTTCCCTCCAAAGACAAGCTGCTCTCTCTCATGCTCCTGGACTGTATTTTCATCAAATCCTTCCTATGTAAGGAGACTTTAATACATCACTGGAGACTTTTGGAGAAGTTGTAACAGAACTTACTTTTCCCAAAGAAACAGAAAGTTTTATGACATGGTTAGAGGAGATTCCTATGTTTTCACAACATGGTTTGATGATCTTGAACATTGATATTTTCTCAAAATCAAGAAAACCTGAAACATTTTCCCATCCACAGACTCTGAGGGCAAAGAAAACATGCAAAATATGTGTCCAAATCTCAGCAAATACTTAAACTACTGTTGTTCCATGATAGCTAAAAAAAAATTTCATTTGCTGCAGCTGAGGCTGTGGTGGATATTATCACATGGAAACTGCTTTATTGTATGTCACAAGGTTACAGAGACAGGGCAATAAAAGAAATTCTCAGTGGTTGGGCACTGCAAAAATCATGTATGATGCCTTAAAAGAGATCCTTCTCTCCTGCAGGGAAATTCTTACTTGAATGTATTAAAACCTGCAAACAAAACTCCCTTTGACTCCACTCTCTCCATAGCAAAACCACTTCTCCAGGACCTTTGACAAGAAAGTTGTCAGAGCTGGTTTTTAAAACAAGAGCAGGGTGTGACAGGTTTGTGCAGATGCTGCCCAGTGTCAGAGATGAGAAGTGATTCCCATCCCTGGTGTGAAGCCATTTCCCATGTTCCTCACATCTCCCTGCTCCACAGCAAGTGAAACCCAACCTTCCCTTCCTTCCCCCTCACTGCATGTGCACCTGGAAACCTTTTAATAGGTTTTGTGTTTGCCTCACAGGGGCTCATGTTCATGCCTGAGCAGAAATGTGCATTGTGACTTGAACTCTCTCTCTCTTGCTGGATGACAGGTGATAAAAATAAAACATATTCACATATCATATGACTAACAATAGCACCTGGCCCACGGTGATGGGATCCCTCCTTTGCTGCTGCAGCACTTTGGAATTTAAACAAAGGAATTAAAACATCAGTCCTGGGATTTTTTTAACCCATTAGTAGACACTTTCAGGTTCAAATCTCAAGGATCCAGTCATGCAAAACCTTAAGTACTTTCCCATTCTTGACTACAGCCAGATTAATCCTCTTATACAGATTATTCCAGGAGAAATTTGGCTCCCACAAAGTTCTCCTGCAGACCTAAAAATAATTTTGAGTGCTGCAGGACATGTAACACCAGTCAGACTGAAGGAGTTGTTTTAGAGATTTTATCCACCCTTTATCAATGCCTGATGGCATTACCTGGCCCCAAGCCACTCTCCCAGGGCTGGGGTCTGCAGGGACAGCACCACATTTCTGGGTGGCACACAAGGCACAGCCCTTGGAAAGCTGTGCTCTCTGTCCTCTCAGTAGCACTTCCTAATTAAGTTCATTTTGCTGTCTTAAATTGCTTTCCTGCTCCACTTCCAAATACTCACACATTACAAGCACCTTTGTTTTACAAGTTACTAAGTTCATATACCACAGGAAATTTGCCATTGAGCAATTTAGCCCTGTTTAAATTTTTATGACATGATCAATAATTAGCATTAAAACTTCAGCTGATGTTTTGTACTTTGATTCCCAAATAATCCCAGATTATGCAGCTACCTCTGAATTACAGAATTTTAAGAAGAAAACAGGGATAGAGGTGGTTCTTGTGTATTCAGAGAATATAAGAACAGCAGTAAAGGACTGGAAAGTGCCCCAGCATGGCAGTTCTGTGCCCTTGAAAAACACTCATTTTATACTGCATTTACACAGACCTGTCTTTTTCTGTCTATGTCATTCCACAATGCAGGGTTTGTATCTAAGATGTCTGGCATAGAAATATCCCCATGTATTTACAACCTCCAACCTTTCCTGCCAAGTTTTAGCCTGGGTGAGCCAAATTTTCAGCCACTGCAGAACAAGCTCTAGTACAAATCTGACCAGTCCATGAGACCTTTTCCCAGGAGAAACTCTGCAAGCACACCCCCAGATGGTCACTTCCACCCAGTTTTATTAGAAATTGACTTTCTGTGTGTCAGACAGGATTAATTTTTTCATTTCTAAACTCCTTGTGCACAAAAGTTAATCCAAAGCAGACAGGAGGCAATTAGGTTGTTAATGTGCTGAGCCTATTAACAGCCATGAGTTACATTTATCTCCCTCAATAATGACAAACATCCAGAGGTCTGCCTTTAAGTGGGAAAGCCCAAGAGCAATTGCAGTATTTTAGGACAGGGCTACTGCCCAGCAGCACTGCAGGGCTTGGCTCCCTTCTCAGCACAGCAGAAGGAATCAGCACCCAAGGAATGGGAATTCTGTTCCCAGCTGTAGCAGTGTGTCCTCAGAAACCTTCAGGAAGCAGAAGGTGCTACTGGAAATACTTTTAGTGTTTTCTTTTAGTATCTTCATGCTCACTCAGCTCCTCTTTCCCCTTGTGATCCCACATAATTATTACCCAGTGTCTCCCCAATTTCCTTCCTTTAGTCCCCCTTCTCCAGGAAGGAATTCCAGCTCTGCCAAGGACAGGGAGCATCCTGCCCCTAGAAAAAAGGTCAAAAAGGTTTAGTGGCCAAAGGGTGAGGCTGATTTCTTGGACTGATTCTGGTTCAATTCAGATTTTAACTAATGGCTGTTCCATTTTACAGTGTAAGAATTCTGAAATGCATTTTCTGTGACCACAGGGCTGCAGCACCTATGGAACTTGGCTGGGAAATCAGAGTGGTGCTGAATTCTGATGTTTTCTCTGAAAAGAGACATAAGGGATCTGTAACTGTAACCAGATCCAAGATTTCATTCTCAGAGAATCAGAAAGAAGATTGGCTTAGTCTGAACCCCTGAGAATGATAAACCTGCTGAACTATTAAGAGCTCAGCTCCAACAGGAGAAAATAAAGGTCCTGGCTGCAGGATTTACCAGCAGCACTGCCAGGGAGGACACAGCTTAGAAGCAGGCACAGGTCTGGTTAAACCCAAAAACTGAGATACAAAGATTCACAGGCAAACTTCAGGCTCCTGGGTGCCTGTTCCAGTGAGCTCCTTCAGGCCTCTTCCACTGCTGTTCCCACAAGGAAGCTTTTTGTGCCTCCTTTTGTTGCCACATCCTTCCATGTCCACCAGCAGCCCTTGTCCCTGAGCACTCAGCTCTTCCCACACCAGGGATTCTCACTCCTGTACTCAGAAATCCCCCCAGCCCTGCTCCCCATTCTTCCCCTTTGGCACCCAGCAGCAGAACCCACTGCTCCATTTCTGCAATCCACCCAGGGAAGGCAGGAGAGGAATGAAAGGAGCAGAAAATTCAGGGATACTGCAACCTAATGAAGAGATTTCACAAAGTTCCTTAAAAACAACCTCTCTGCAACACACCCAGAGAGAATTCCAGAAAGGATAAAATTAAATTGCTTCCAAAAAGTCAAAAAGTAGTTTATGCCAGCTGGCAATTTGACTGTGTGGCTTTGAAAGGGGGAGCAGACAGGATATGATCAATGAACAGAGTTGGACATTTTCTCCTGAAAAATAATAGCAAACTATAATAGATGATATAACAGCTGTTTTATCAGCTAGAGCTTAAGTTTGATGAGTCAAACACCAGACAGGAAAAGCAAAATCAAGCTCCTAGTTTAAAAAAAAAATCACCTTGATTAACTACATCTGGTAGTTCCAAATGCACACAAGCCCTTACAAAAGCAATTAAAAACCATAAAATAATACAAAGTCTGCCTAGTTGACCCTGATATGGATCATGTGCTAGACAGAAATAAGAATGATGCCATGAGAAGCTGGAAAAGAAAGCAGATTGTTTTGAAAGACAAACTGTGCATCTCTTCCATCTCCAGGTATCTCTTTATCCTATTATGAGCTGGATCTCTGGAGTTGGACTCTACAGATGATATCTCTGATTAAATTATATCAAAGTAGCTGAAGGGATGTTTTCCACTCTGAAATGTGAGGACCATCATTCTATCCCTGCCTGCTCAGCACAACTGGAAAAGTGAGATGGAAGAGCTTCCATAAACACTGACTTCAGTTAAAAAAACCTTTTGCTAAAAATGCAATGAATCCCTCCCTTGCAGTGGTCACACTGCAAGATTAGAGCAGAATTTATCATCTCACAAGTGCAGTGTTACAGCACATACCCCACAACTTCACGTCCGTGATGTGACTCCTGCCTGAAGCAGCAACAGGATTCACTGACACCTGCCATCCTTCCCCAGCTCCAGACTCACAAAATACAAACAGAATCCCCATGGCTGCTCTCTGGAGCCATCCAAGCTCACCTGGCACAACCTTGCAGTGCTCCTCAGGGCCGTGGGGCTTGGTGGGGTGGCCGGCTGTGGTGGATCTCCTCCGCCTGATGAAATGTTCCTTCCCACTGAACGAGGTCTCAGATGCATTCACAGGCTGGATCAGCAGCTGCTCTGATCCAAGCTGGATGTAGCCAACCTGTCCACAAAACAGAACAAAAAAACCCCATCAGTTTGGTACCCAGGTCATTTCACTGCAATCATTTGCAGTGTAAGGAAATGATGTGATCATGGTTGTGCTCAGCCTGTGTAATACAGACTAAAGAACTTCAGCTGCTTATTTAGCTTTTATATCACTGAGCACTGTACATTCACAAAGGAAAGGTGGGGATTCCTGTCAATACTTTTGCTTTCCCTTCTTCCTCTCCCTTCAGACACAGCCCCACAAATATGTGTGTTTTACAAGATGCTCAGCTCACACGAGGACAAATAAATCCTGTTAACAGAAATCCCTTTAAAATCACCTCTCCAGCTGCCAGGATTGCCCTGCTACTGAATGCCATTCACTGTATCAGAGCACAGAGGTGACACTGGCTGCACACAGGAGGCTCCTGTGTGCATTTTTTGGGACCAAACACCCCTTCCTGATCACTGAGAGCCACACAGACAGCTCTGCTCTCCCTGCAAGCCTCAGGTTGGGTTTCAGAGGTGAAGTCAGGAATGGACTGTTGCACTGTCCCAGTTTCAGGATTTTCCACCATCCCTGGAATAAGTGACACTGGGAAGGCAAAGACCCTGCCTAAATAACTCCACAGAGTCCAGGTCAGAGCACTGAATCCCTGCCTCCCTTGCACCAAGTCCAGACCTTACACCAGGGCTGGCAAGAACACCTTTGGAAGCCAGCTTCTGTCCCAAGAGAGCCCTCCTCTGCTCACAACCCAGAGCTTTTAAGGTTCTTTTATGCTTTTTCCACTCCTTGTCTGGCATGAAAAGAAGAGAGTGAAAGCAAAGTTATCACCTTAAAACTTAACAAAGCCTCCAGGTTTAGCAATCAACACTGAGGTTGTAACACTTTGCACAAAGTGAGTATTTACTTTTCATTGTACTAATCCAGTGATTATTTATATTGCAATTAAAAGTCTCAAAACACTTGAGAGAAGTCTTGACGTCTGATTTAACTTCTGTTAACAATACAAGGGCTCATCTGGTCTGCCAGGATTGTGCACCTGAGAGGTGAAGGTGCTTCCAGAGAGCTCCAACACCCATCCTATACAGAAAAAGAGAGGCCAGATTTTTCTGGTCCCCCCCTCCCCACATTCTGTGCCAGGCAGGCAACTCTCCAAAGAAATGCTCTGCACGTACATCCAAACTCTGTATGTTCAACAGCTGACTGTACTGCAATGATTTATAATATACATTACATACATACTGGATATTGTACATTTCCACACCTCCCTGCCAAATTCCGTCCTCACGTACACCCAGGAAATCCCTTTGGCCCAGTATTTCCAGCAGGAGGAATTTCTGCTAGCAGAAATGAGAGCTCTCCTCCTTTGACAGCCACACAAACTGAACAGCATTCAGGGGAAACCAGGGTGTCCCAGAAAGGGTCACTGATTTCTAAAGAGTGCTTGGACAAAAACAGAACTGTACAAGTTGCTGTCTCCACTGGCCATGGCTGCAAAGCACAGCACAGACAATCAGTCCCTGTCTCTGAGGAGTCAAGAGACACCTCTTTGGGGGACTTCCAAAAGAGACTTGTTCTTGGGGCAGGGAAATTGTTTAAGGATAAAATGCCTTGGCACCTCCTATGTACAGAGAAAACCCAACATTATTCCTAGGCCCTACAGAATGCTCACCAGTTCACTCTGCCCTGGAGTGTCCAGAGCTCTGCCTTTTCACTTAAATCACGACTTGGGCTTTGTCAGAATTGCTTCAGAGACAGCAAAAGTTCTGGTGACTTGTTCTTCCAGCCTCCTTTATGATGTACTCCACTGCTTCCCCTCCTTACTCCAATCTTCCAGCTGGGAGGTAGCCCCAGCCCCCCTTTTTTAATATAGGTTTTAATTATTTAGAAGAAGGGCTGTAAATCTGGTGCCATGGTACTAAACGCCACACCAGAGCTCCTGACAGACTGCCAACCATCTCAGTGCCAAAAATCCATAAGAAGAAGTCAGTTTCATCACCACCCCACATTATCCCAATTTTCTGGCATCAAGAGTGAAAATAATTTAAACCACTGGAAAAGACTTATGTTTCACATTTGCTGTGGAATTGTGAAACCTATGGAGAGCAAGAGCCATGAGTCTTCACCCTGGAATATGTTGGGAGGCATCTCAAGCTCAATCTGACAAGGCAAATAGTTCCAAGCAGGAAGGGTTTGCAGGACTGGGCCTGTAAAATATCCATAGGGAGTTAAAAATTCCCTCAGACTTGCCAGCTGGGTTCTAAAGAGTCCTCAAACTTGTTGGTCCAGAGAAGATCTTTTGGACCCTGTAACTTGAATAGTCTGGTCATTATTTTGCTTTTTCCATAAGAAATGCATCCCTCAAATCCTCCAGACCCTGAGAGATCAGACATCAGCCCTGGACAAACGCTCTGTGCTTTTCCCCTTATCTGTACAAATTCAGGGTCTGCAGAAGGCTTTGGATTGGAAGATAAGGAAGTAAAACAGAAGACCACATAACCCTCAGAGCTACTTTTCCCACATCTCTGGAAATCATTCCCATTGAATGAAATGCTTTGGATCTGCCAATTCCTGTTTGCTCAGGGAGATGCATATCAAAAGCTGGGATACTCCCTCCCATCCTTCCCTCTCTGTGGGAGCCCAGGATCTGGGATTGCTGAATGTTGGGAAAAGCAACTGCTGCCCAACCCCACCATCCTGGAGACACAGGAGTCATCAGGAGCCCAAAAATTCAGAGGAGTGCAGGAGTTCACCATTGTCTGCATCAATTTTACCAATTTAATTTTGGTATGGCCAGACCACACAGCTGACAGAACCCTGCAGCTCTGCTAACAGGAAAGGTTGAAATGATTTCAGCCTCCAAAGGCAGGCAAACTGACAAGTTGATTAAAACAAACAATAATCCTCATTTCTCACTATAGCCCCACTCACCACTGTGCTTAACAGTGGCAAGATCTTTCACATTAAGGATATTTCACATCCTTATTTTAGAAGTCAACAGTGCTGACCACCAAAACACTCCCATGTGCTCTTATCCAGGGTTTCACATACACAGGGGTCACTCAAGCAACCTGCTCACTCTGTCATCTACTCTTGTAGATCACTCCTCTGCTACAAATCATCTTCCAGTGGAGCTTTTCTTCGGCTAAACGACAGCAGGGAAAGGAGGAAGGTCCTCACTGTGGCACTGGAATGGCAGTGGTCACACAGCCTTTGTATGACCCCATCCTGCCACTGCTCTGTCCCTGTGCCCTGGTAGTGCTGGTGCAGCTACTGAAGCTCAGAACAGGGATCCAAATTCTCAGCGTTCTCTGCACAGTTTTCAATCTTCCCTCATGTTAATATTCTCCAACAGTTACACTGTTTTTCCAGCTCTTTTTATTTTCACAACATCTTTGAAGGAGATCTGTGAAATGCTGAATCTTTAACAGATTCTTCTCTTGCTCCTAAGTGTTCATTAGTTACATACATATGAACACACTGAAAAGAGAACAGATTTAAACATCTGACAAATTCCATCCCCCTCTCAATTTCTCAACTGTTACGCTGTAAATCGTTGTTTAACCATTTCCTCAAAGTTAAAAGGAAGTTAATGTTTAAAGTGAAGAACAAAACAACCCACAAATACAGTTTAATAAACTTCATGTGGGCTTTAGTCCCACCCTTATTAACCATGCTTTGGTTGGTTATTATTTAAAAGTGCAGTTCAAGCAAATCGAAAAGAAGAGCCTTAAATCAAGTCTTGTTCCAGAGTCATTTCAGGTTTACACTCAGTTCTGAGAGCAGAGCACACCTAGGAATATCTGTCCTGTCCTGGCCTCCAACTCTGCTAAAGAAGGAAACCTCAACATGTTCTCCCTCTTGTCCACTGTGGAAGAGGAAAGAAGATCCCAGCACAAGGAAACTCAGCACAGCAACTTTAAGAGGTTTAATTTTTCAGCTCATGGCCCAGCTATGGATGAATGCCAGCTCCTCTCCCAGACAGGAGAGTTCAGCAAAGCTGAAGGTTTCCTCAGGGGAAGTTGTATCATTTTATAATTCCCACAGCAGCAGAGGCTCCTGAGTCACCTGAAGGGCAGCACCACCCTGGTGCAGGCAGAAAATACTTCCCAGGCCAGGGATGGAGCTCAGGGAGCTGCTCTGAACCAGCCCCAGCTCCCTCTGCAGTCAATGAAGGCAGGCAAACTCCTCCAGAGGGACAATTCACCAACCTAAGGTACCTATGGCACAGCATGAACCACCAGGGAAGGGCTCTTTGTCACTCACCCCTCACAACCAGCCTGGCCTCAACCTGCCAGACTGGGGTCTCTTCTGCATCCTTGCTCCTCTCTTTGCCAGGGACAGAGCAGATTTAGTGTTTATCCAGGAGCCCTTGGAGTCACTGCTCATTCCCTGCAGGCTGCAGTCCAACCTGCTCAGTTCTTTTGCCCTTTCTGCCCTTCCAGACAGGATCCAAGCCCACACCTGGACATCCAGGTCCTGCAAGGCATTCACACCCACCTGTAAATCACTGGGACTTCAGAGACCTTACAGGAAGTCCAGATAGATGCTTTTATCATCTGTACATCTACACCCTCACACAGATTGTGTGTGGTCCCAAATGAACAGGACACACCAGAATGAAGAGCCACCATTCAGAAACACTTTAACAAGCTGCAAAACTTGTCCACCAGGAGATGCAGGAAGTCAAATGTACCCAAAGCTTGGAAGAAAAGGAGCCCTTTTCTTCTCTGAGTAGATTGTAATGAGACATTACTACAAAATCTTTAGGTTTTCCCAACTTCCAGCATGCACTCCTTAAGATGTAGTTTCAATTAGTCTATTCCACCCCACATAAAGAAAAATCACTGTTCTCACTCCATGAGCCCTTGTAATGTGCATCACCCATTTCCACCACTCCAGTCTGCTCAAGAAGTTCAATGGAGACAAAACTGGGATGTGAAAATGTTACATGAACTACCCTGAACAGGAGGGAGGCACAAACTTTCCTCTTACCTCAACTGAAAAGGACAAGCTAGTTTATTTAGAGATAAGCTAAAGAGCAATCCTGAACCCAAGATCAAAGATGCTGGATTTTAAAATACAAGTTATTTAGAATCAAACCTCTAAATGCATCCCAGTGATTTTCACCTTTTGGTTCCTGAACAGTTTTTAAGTTCATTTCTATATATAATGCTTATTTTAATGCTTATTTTATCATTGATTCATGACCCTCTTAAAATTGTAACTGTTTCCAAAATGTAGGTATGAGAAATATGAAAAGCCTACACCTGCTGTAAGGGGCTGATGCTGCAGTCCAGCACTTCAGCATGTGACAGTGACTCAACTGTGGCCTTACAGAGCTGGAAATTTCCAAAAAATAAAGTTCCTGTACTGACTGCTGTGTTCTGGTGCTGGTCCCAGGGGCTGCAGACCCACCTGGGAGTGCCCAGCCCCAGGGAAGGACAGTGCAGCCCTGAGCTGGGCCAGAGTCCAAGTGCTGGCACAGCTGCACTGCCCAGAGCACGGTGCTGCCAAGGGAAAGGCAGCAGCACTTTCCAGGAACACGGTGCCTCCTGCCTGGGCTGAATTCCCAGTTTGTCACAAGGAACAGGAGGGCTGGAGCATCCCCACATGAGCTATTTCAGCTGTACCTCAATGATCAGACCTTGGGTACAGCAGTGCTTACCTCAGTCTGACCTCACACAGCCCTGAGAGCACGGCCACCCTTCCCAAAGCAGCAAACTGCAGCAGCCACACACTGGTTAGCAGCAGCATCTGTGAGCAGAGCTTAAAAACCAGACCCCAGCCTTCAGATGCCACACTGGCAATCTGATATCATCATCAGGAAGCAATTGCTCAGTCTGGCTGCAGCTCAGTTTTCATGCCACTGTGTCAGGGATTTTGTTTTTACTAGAACTCCACTTGCCCTGATCATTTTATATCACTTTTGGTATGATTTATGGCATGGTTGAGAATATGATTGCAGCAAGGCCTGAGCCAGCTGGAGATCAGGACACAGCATTACTGCCCACTCCACTTCTTAGCAACCAGGTTTTCTAAAGGAGATGTCTTGATCACACAGTTAAGAGTCCAATGAGCATTCCCCTGCTGGAATTTTCAGGAAACCCCCCACTGCAGCATTAGAAGACAAATGCCAGGACAAACAGGCTGCAAGGTTTCCACTACCAAGGTCTTTCCTCTAGCCCAGCAGGTCTGGCCCATGTCCCACCTGTGAAGCTGCTGCTGAGGGAAAAGCCTTATTCCTTCTGCAGCAAACAGGGCTCAAGGAAGCAACAGGAAAATAAAAATTTAAAAAGTGATAGTCTTAGTATTTTAAATTGCCAGACAAGAAGGCAAAAAGTTTGGGCTCTAGAGTCACCTGCTCTCAGTTCAACTCATGGCAGATTAAAGACTTCCTAGGCAATTTATGGCAAACTTTTGATTTCTCTGATCCCAGAAAACATCTTAGCACTAAATTGCACAGCTTTCACTGCAGGTATGCTGGTTTAGTGTGGCCAGTGCAAAAGGCTGTGTGAACACTGCAAACTGCTCAAAATGTGAGATGTTTCATATTTAAAGATAGAGTTAAGAACCCAAAATGGTCCACTTAGCTAGAGTAAGAAGCTACATGGTGGTATGGATTATTTCAATGAAACCATTTCAATAATTAATGAGGTTCATCTGAAGTTTAGTTTCATCAGTCTTAAGTTCAGGCTCATCCTCAGGACACTGGAGTTTTCTGTTCTCTAGTTTTGAGCTCACAAGGGTGTTTTAACATTAACTCACTCAAATGTACCAAGCACCTGCTTTTAGCCCTTTGCCATTCCTGGTGATTATCTGAATGAAGAGGATGAATGGATTCCTCTAACAGGAAAGGAGCATCCCAGCATGCAGAAACACCTTTCTCTCAACACATCTGCCCACACCACCCTCAGCACTCCCAGCACCAGGTGCACAGGCAAGCACAGCTCTGCCAACACTGTCACTAACACACAGGGCTTTGTCTCCAAGAGGTGGCACAAACCAGCAGTTTTGACACTGATCCCAGGTTGATCCAGCTCAGTCATGTCAATTTAGCCATTGCTTAGAATTCCCATGATCCAAACAGGTACTGCAATATTGCTGCTGAGTAGTGAGCGAAGACTAACTAGTCTTGTCTCTTTTTCAGCTTTTCTACTGGGAATTTTGCCAAACTTTTTCACCCCCTCCTCCATTCCCTGATCTCAGGCAGTTAATACCATGCCTACAACTACATTCCTCTTTTTTTAAAGGTTCCTCCTCTGCTTGTTTGCGCTTTCCAGCTTTGGAAGCCCAGTAAGATTAACAAAACATGCCTGCTGACAAAAGCATAGAGCTGTTAGTGATTTAAGGCTTTGAACTAGAGATATTAGTTTTAAGCTTCCCTCGGTGGAACTCAGCTCAATTTCCAGTGCCACTCAGACCTCAGCATCTCCGTTTGTTGGGTTTTTTTTAATCCTGAGGCACAGCGCCCTCAAATGGCTCCGGAATGAAGGCTGGAGCCCCGAGGGCAGAGCATGAACTGCTTCTCACTACGGTTTAAGGATAAAACTCCATCATCAGGTCTGTTCTGACAGGCACACTTCCCAGGACCATCTGCTGGGAATCACTGCCTAATGCCCCGCTGACTTCCTGAAGTACTTTCAAGCTACCAACAATAATTGCAAAACTACTCAATGTCTTCAGCATCTCAGTCTCCACCACTGAGAAACTTTCTGTCCCACACAAGATCACCTGCTCCTGGCAGGATGCTCAGAGAGCCAGGCCTTGCAGAGCCACCTGAAACTACAGCAGAGATCCTGACACTTGTGGTGGGAAAAGCACCCCTGAGTGGGATGTTCTTCTGATCACCCTGGAGCACTGGCTGCTCCCCGACCACAGCTCCCAGTGAACTCCCCAACACCGATGGAAGGAGCCTGGGAAGAGCCAGCTGCAAAGCTGCCACAGCATCAAGCCAGGATGGCACCAAATCACCCCCAGCAGGACACAGCCACTTGCCCCTTGGCTGGGGGACAGTGACACAAGATGTTCCCCCCACCAGGACGCTCCTCTACAGCACCCTGGAGTTCTGCCCACCCACAATGGAACTGCAGGGACTGAGGCCCCTCAGGGATGGCTGGGACAGCTCCACAGCGGAGAGCCAGGGTGGGCAGAACACCAGGGGACAGCAGCGGTGCTCGGCAGGGCCCAGGAGGTGAGGGGACAGGAGGGTCACCTTGCTGAGGGCAGGTGAAGCACAGGCATCCCCCTCATCGGGCTGACAGTACTGGGACACAAAGGGGAGCAGGGCGGGATGGAGAACCAGCCCTGAGGGGAGCAGGGCAAGGATGGCAGTACCAGCCCTGAGGGGAGCAGGGTGGGATGGAGAACCAGCCCTGAGGGGAACAGGGCAAGGATGGCAGTACCAGCCCTGAGCAGCAGCGGGATGGCAGTACCAGCCCTGAGGAGGGGAGCGGGATGGGATGGCAGTACCAGCCCTGAGGGGAGCAGGGGAGGGATGGCAGTACCAGCCCAGAGGAGGGGAGTGGGATGGCAGTACCAGCCCTGAGGAGGGGAGTGGGATGGCAGTACCAGCCCTGAGGAGGGGAGTGGGATGGCAGTACCAGCCCTGAGGAAGGGAGCAGGATGGAATGGCAGTACCAGCCCTGAGGAGGGAAGCAGGGTGGGATAGCAGTACCAGCCCTGACGAGGGGAGTGGGATGGCAGTACCAGCCCTGAGGGGAGCAGGGCAGGGATGGCAGTACCAGCCCTGAGGAGGGAAGTGGGATGGCAGTACCAGCCCTGAGGAGGGGAGTGGGATGGCAGTACCAGCCCTGAGGAGGGGAGTGGGATGGCAGTACCAGCCCTGAGGAGGGGAGTGGGATGGCAGTACCAGCCCTGAGGAGGGGAGTGGGATGGCAATACCAGCCCTGAAGGGAGCAGGGGAGGGATGGCAGTACCAGCCCAGAGGGGAGCAGGGGAGGGATGGCAGTACCAGCCCGGCGCAGGTGCTGAGGGAGGCGAAGGAGTCGCTGCGGTTCAGAGCGTGTCCCGAGTAGAAGCAGAGCTGCTCCCGGGGGGGCCGCCGCGCCTCCCCGCGCCGCCGCTCCACCGCGAAG
Organism: Catharus ustulatus; assembly: GCF_009819885.2. NCBI lineage: Eukaryota > Metazoa > Chordata > Aves > Passeriformes > Turdidae > Catharus > Catharus ustulatus. The sequence continues at coordinate 18,255,626 of NC_046232.1, forward strand.
CCCCGGGCCAGGAAGCGCAGGTCGCGGCGGAGGTGCAGGTACAGCTCGGCTCCGGCGGCGGGCAGGCGGAGCAGCACGGCCTCCTCCTCCTCCGCCGCCGCTGCCCGCCGGCGCCGGGGGCCGCCGCGATCCCCTCCGGGCGGCAGCAGGTGGATCTTCTCCAGCGGCACTCGCTCCGGGATCACCACTTCCAGCTCCGCTCCGCCAGCTGCAGGCGAGAAGGAGAGAGGCTCAGGCGCTCGCAGCCCGCAGCCCGGCCCGACGGGGCGGCCGGGGGCTGCGGCACCCCCCGCTCCCGGGACAGCCCCGCGCTCGGGTTTCAGCGCAGACAGCCCCGCGCTGCAAACTGCGAACGGGCTGCGCAGACAATGGAGCCAGCGGAGCACGGCGATTTATTTCTCTCTATATACACATATATTAGAGACAGAAGCGTGCAGGGGAGAGAGGAACAGAGCAAACGCTAAAGCTACTTGTATCATTAAAAAAAATATATATAGCTGAGACACAAGCATCGCATTTCACCAACCCCAATAAAAATCTGCAGGGAGAAGGGGAAAAGCAGAGCGAGCCGCAGCAGCAGCCAAGGACAGTCAGCAGCTTTCCACATGGAACGCTACAGCAGCAGCGGGAGGACAGGAAAAGAAAATACAACAGCTTGGAGCAATTCATCCCGCGGGCTGGGACCGCGGCCACGCAGGGGATGCGGTGCGTGCCCTGCGCTCCGCGCCCGCACGCTGCCGCCCCGGACCGGACCCTGTCAGCACCGCCGGGGAAGGGGAGCCGGGGCGGCAGGGAGCGCTACCTGTGCCGGCGTCCAGTCCGCAGAGCAGCAGGCAGGGCACGACGAGGGGCAGGAGGCAGCCGTCAAACATGGTAGTGCGGCGGCGGGGCCGAGCGCGCAGCGCGGCTACGACAGCGCGGCCGGAGTGCGCCCTGCCCGCCCTCGGCACCGGGGATCGCCGCGGCGCGCGCCCGGCCACGCCCCCCGCCGCGGCTCCGTGCGCCCATTGGCGGCTGCGGGCGCTGGGACACGCCCCCCGCTCCCCCATTGGCTGCGCGCCTGCGGAGCCGCGCGGGGGGAACGCACGTGGGCGCGGGCGGCCGGCAGGGGGCGCCCTCTCCTGCCCCGGCCCGGCCCCTGAGGGAGCCGCGGGCCCGCTCCGGACCCGGTGTCGGTTCGGGACCCGGTGTCGGTTCGGGACATCCCGGCCGGGTCAGGGGGTCTGACGGGAGCCATCCCGCCGCTGGGCAGCCCCGTCGTGCTTCCTCCGTCTCCCTTTCCTCATCACTAACGGAATTTAGACACTGTCACGGCAGCTCGCTTGAGAAAGTCACCCATTCCTTCCCCAGCACCATCCGCAGGGCTGGTACCAAGGCTTGGAAGACCAGGAAAAAAATTAGTTTGGTGATATCATAAGAATGAGTTTGATTGGAAGGCACCACAGAGCGACATCTGGTCAAAGCTCCCTGCTCAAGCAGGGTCATCCCAGACGTCATATATGGACGCAGATTTTGGGCAATGATCCCATGTACTTCCAACGCACTCCTTGCACGGATGAAAATAAGAAGCAAGTGCATAAAGCTTAAAAGATATAAAAATTTATTTTTGCTACCAATTCCCATTTTCACTGAGGTCCTGCAGCCACTGGAGTTCCTTCCCAGCTGGCTGAGCCACATCCTGCGTGTCCTCAGCTGTGCAGGGATCAGAACTCGGCTTGGACAGGGGCTGCTGAAAGCAGTAGGGGGATTTCCAAGAGCAGAAAGGTTTCTGCTGTGTTTGGTGGGTTTTGGATGGGATCCTGTGCTCCTGGCATGGTTGACTCATGGAAAGCAGTCAAGACCCAACCTGTTAGCAGCTTTAAATTGTGGTGGCCCAGCACAGCAGTGTCCTAGAGTTTAAACTCCTGCAAAAATCTGCAACTTTGTTCCTGAAATTGTAGCAGAATTCAAAGGAAGACCCATAAAAGAGTGTGAATGACTCTGGCAGATCTCCCTGCAGCACTTCCACAAGAACTGTCCAGAGCCGTACTGACAGCAGGAATGGCTCTGAGTTGCAAACAAAGAGAATTAGGTTTGGATGCTCATCCCAGTGAGGGCAGGCACTGGGGGAGAGCTCAGAAAAGGGCTGTTTGGAGCTGGGGAAAAGACTGATGAGAGATATGAGCGCGTTATCACCATTCCCTCTCTCTTCCAGGCATTGAACAGGCAGCAAGAGCCACGTTTTCTTAGCGAGCTGCTCCTGTACAAGGAGAGGCTGTTGGAGAGGCAGAATCGTGGAGCTGCCTCCAGCTCATCACCCTGCTGGCTTGTGCTTTTCCCAAGCATCAAGGGACACCCATGGCACACCAAGGGCTGGTGAAGCACCTCAGAAAGCCCTGCCCTGCACACTTTGCAGCAGCACCTTAAGGACACAAGAGCATGTCCCAGCTCCTGCTGTGGCCTCAGGAAAACATTTGGAGGATGTTACCTGTGGCCAACAGCAAGAGCAGAACTGAGGACCTGCAAGCAGCTCCCAGCAGGCAAAATCAGAGTAAGCCAAGACCCATGGCTCAAACTCTTTATTAACATAAGATCAGGTGAGATTTAATAGCTCTGTGTTTCCTGCTCTCTAATAAGAATTTACCAAAGCAAAGGGACTGGCCTGGACCCATTCAAGTGAGACAAAACCTCAGTTTGGGGCTGCCTTGCTCTGTGTCAATAGTGTAACATAACATGGAAAACAAAACCTCAGAGCCTGAATTTCCCTCCTGACCGGTTGTGAACCAGCGATTTCAGTGCTTCCTTCCCAGGCCAGGGCCCTGGCTGGCACAGAGTGGGGCAGAGCTCCCCCACAGCTCCTCCACCCCTGGCAATCCTCTGCTCCTGAGAACCACGAGGCAATTTGATTTGTGAGCTGCCAAACCTGGCCTGAGCCCCCAACAGCCACATCTTAACCCAGACCACCAGCTGACTTCATTTGCTAAGGGACTGGAGCTGGTGCCTCGAAAGGGTTTGACGAGGGGGCTTAGATTTGTTTAACTTTTTAGTAGATCCTTTCTCCCACCTTCCAAAGTCCTCTGCCAAAAAAATAATAACAATTCAGAGAAAGAATAAATTTAATAGTGTGGGGGAAGAGAGGCACTAATAAAGAGAAGTCTGTAACTTACTGCATGGAAGGACTTGCTCAGTGGCTGGGCTGGCTGGCACAGACTACACTGGGGTAGGGATAATCCCAGTGGAGCATCCCAGACATTTGGACTGGAGCCCAAGAGGCTGCAAACCCCAGGACAGGGGCAATATCCCAGGCAGGCCTTGGTGTTGCCAAGGGCTGGAGCCAGGAGCGAGGGACAAGCCCCACAGTGGTACCCACACAACAAAAGAGGAATCTGTCTTAGGAGCAGCACTGGTGGTTTTCTTTAATCCAAATCCCAAAGTTCCAGTGAGACACAGACTCTGTGAATTGAACACCATGGGCTTTTCAGAAATGCCTTGAAATTGTTACTGATAAGGATAGGGTGTGTGTGGCAGGAGGTGGCTGTGGTCCTGTTGTGGTGCTTGCATTGCTCCCCTGCTCCCAGCCTGTGGGGAAGGGGAGTTCCTCCTCTCACCGTCACAGAGGTGGATTTGGCCCTGCAGTTCCTGGGAAACAAGCCCTCTCCCCCTCTGAAACTGGTGTTGGGGTGGGTTTTTTTCAATTTTAAATGTACGTCGAGGAAGCCAAGTTTCATGGCCATTATTGCAGAGTTAATAACCCTTTGGAGACTGCAGACATGTGTTATATCCATCTTCCTGAGCAGTCACTTGGCTTGCTGCCTGGAAAATGCCAGCATGGGAAGGGTTAACTTGGCCCCTGCTCAGCCTTCTCCCTTCTCTCCAGCCACCCTTCTCCAAACCCTTCCTGTCCTGGTCCTCTCCCCGACCTCACAGGTGCTGCTCTCCTGCCAGGACACTTTTCCTGCTCTCCCTGCAGCTCCTTCCCTCTCTGCAGCCTTTGGGCATCGGGAATTTCCTCCGGAGGCTGCAGAGCTTGGCCAGGCTGGTTGGGCATGGAGCTGGCAGCTGCTGCTGTTACCTGTGCAAATGGCCCCCCTAAGAAGCCAGTTTAGTGACAAGTAGGGATCAACAAAAGTTCTTTTGTAATTTCAAACCACCAACAGGTTGTTTTAGAGGTGCCCACCGTGGTTTCTTACAGACTGGCTTTACACACCGAGCCAGAGGTTCAATAAAAGCTCTTCTCTGGGTGAGGGTGTTTCAGGCTGTGCTGCTTCATGTTGCACTCACTTCTTACAGGTGGTCTCAACCACCTTTAAGGTATTTTTCAGCTTAGATGATTCTAAGTGGACTCAGCAACATCTAGTACTGCTCATGCAGCCCTCAGTAGAGGCACTTAGGAGGTTTCTCCTTACAGCAGCCTCAGTTCTCCCGAGCCTGCAAGAGAAAAACTCCCTCTGGGACACCTCTCTCAAGTCTGGCTCAAAATGGACAAACTGTTCATGAGCTCCTGGGAATAGAGGAGCAGAAAGAAAAGTGACAGTGACCCTGGAGGTGTCTAGGGACAGAGCTGAGCCACCAGCACCTGTGTCCTCAGGGGAGCATGAGCCTGCTCCAGTTCAGCTCATACCATGGCAGGAGAGCTGTCCTTGTCTTTCTCCTGGCAGGGAACTTTATCCACAGGCTGACAGAGGGTCTGTTTTGTCACAGGGAGTTTGCTTTGGCTGAGCTGTGTCTGTCTCACAGTGAGTGCACCACATGAAAATTTCCCTGAAGATCTTCCCTACAAACACTTCCCCCCCATCCCATCTTCAGGAGGCTCCCAGCTTCACCCAGCTGCAATGGGGAAAAACACCCTGAGAAATGAGAAGAAAAATATTCCTGTGGGATAGTGGCTGAAGAATAGACTCCTGAAATTCCAGGTTGCTTCAAGTCTGGCTCCATTCCCACCCTGGTGCCACTGCTGTCTGTGCAAACCCTTCCAGGGTAACGTGGGTGCAGATTTGGACAGATCAGTTTGCAACACTGTCAGGACCAGAAAATAACTGCACACAGGTCACAGTGGGTGACAAAAATCAGGAATATAAAAGAACATACTCCCAGCTGAGCAACACAACTGCAGGAAGCTGGGAGAACCCACTCCCACAGGGCAGGCAGCACTTTGTGTAGAGAAATCAGAAGTGTAAGTGCACCACCACCTCCAGGCAGGCCGTGCTGGGGTTGTCAGGCACAGACAGGACTGGGGCAGGGCAGTTTGGGATCTGAGCACAGATAGGCATCAGCCAGGCCAGAGTGGTCAGGCACGCGTCACTCCCCAGGCATGCGGGGACAAACGGACAAAGCACAGAGCTGCCGTTGTTTGACCCTAAAGTTCAGCCAGGCTTTTTATGAAGTCCAGCATTGCCACCTCTGATGATGTTATCAGGAGCCTGGTAATAGCAGGCACTTTCTTTTGTTATGATTTATGGTTTGTTTGGGTTTTTCCTCTCCGGACCTTGGCTCCTGCAATCATGAGATTGATTTCTCATTTAACTCCATGTTTGACCTCCTGACAGGCTGGGAAAATGAGCTACGAGAAGCCAAGAGAGTTTTTGCCCAGGAGCAAATGAAGTTCCCAACCATGGGATTGTTTAAGATAATCCTTTCTCAAAAATGATGCTATTGATTCTTTTTTGATGTGTGTGTGAAGGTAGAAACTCTGAATGCTTGGAGCTGACAAAGACAAAACCCTTTACACAGGTGTGACCTCCCTGGCACTGGCAATATCCCACATCTGGTGTTCCCCATCTCCTCTCAAGCATCTCTCTTTGTGTCCAACACCTGCCTTGGATGAGGATCGTCCCCCCAAACCAAATATTTCATATGAGGCTCCTCCTTCTCTGCCTATTCCTTGCAGCAGGACACAAGGAGCCAGAGGGGGAGATCTGTGAGCCAAGAACGTGGTGCATGGCTTGGAGGAGGGGATGCATAAGGCACTTCATCCATCTGCATGCATGGCTACTGGAGCCTGGACTGGGTGGTCCAATCCAACTGCACTGACCTCAAGTGGCTCCTCTCCACCATGAAAGTATTAATAAAGGAAACTGCCAACTTAAAACACTCTTAATAATGTTTTCCTATTTCTTTAATTCATCTCCCTTGGGCATTCTCTCCTCCCGTCACAGCGTCTTGGCCAATTACACTTGCAAAACAAACAGAGAACTCAATATCCCAGGAGCAGGGACTGCAGGGTCAGGGGCCCTGTCAGGTGCTGCAGTGGGGGCTCCAAGCTGGGTCACACCACAGGAGCAGCTCCCCTGCAGCCAGCAGGGCCCTTTCCCACCCCTGGAGAGGGGGCTCCCAGCCAGGCATTGAGTGGGGGGACAAGCCAAGGTGGGAAGGGCTGTCCTCCAGGCACAGCACTGCTGGATGGTGGCACAGAGCTGGGGAAGGGCTGTGCTCCAAAGCCAAGCCCCCTGGCCCCCCAGCCTGGTTCTGTAGAACACCCCTCTCCTCCTGTGGAAGTGAAACAGCTCCAAGTCCATGTGCTCAGGTGATCATGCCTCTGGACTTTTGCTGTCTAACCCTTCTTTTGTGTCATATTCAAGCTGCTGCCAATCTGCCCTCAAAGCTTTGTCAAACCATTTAAACTTTTACAGAAATTCAGCAATCAAAAACCACATTTTCTCCATGTGTAGTGATAGGACCAACACCAATCAGAGCTATTTTGCCCACAGGACCAATCCTTTACTCAAGTTGATGCTGATTTTCCTGGTTGCTCCCATTCTGGATGCAGAGCTGTGCAGAAGCATTACCATAATGCCACTGACAGAAGCTGTGCAGAGTTCACAGCACGAAATCTCTGACTGCTTTTAAAAATTCACAACACAGTTTTGTCAGACTTCTCTTTTTCCTTCTTCTTCTCCTGGGGCTACTCTGCAGTTCCCCCCTTCTGAGTCAGTCAGTCTTTACACTCCCTCCCCATCATCCCCAGCTCAGTCAGTAAATTCCCCATTGCTGTCCCAGGAGTCTTTACTATGAGCTCCACAGCCTGGAGATGTGAATTGGGATGTTTGGTTGTAGGATCATAACATCACAGAATGGTTTGGATTGGAAGAGACCTCGAGGATCATCTCATTCCAATGCCCTGCCATGGGCAGTGATACCCCCACTAAATCAGGTAGCCCAGGGCCTCATCAAACCTGGCTTTGGTCAAATGATGTTGTCTGTCTGTGATAGTTGTCTGGCCTAGGGGTCACTTGGAGAAGCTGTTTGGGAAAGAAGCCCCACTCTGAGCTCTTGGGCTGCCCTGAAGCAGCAAAAGCGTGTTTGATCTCAGAGGATAAAGAAGCAGGGTGGGCAGGATGTGCTGTGACCATTAGAGGGCCACATCTGTAGCCCTGTGCACTTTGGCAGATGCTGCTCACCTCACACTCCCCTAAGGGATGGCAAGGGCTGCCTTTCCTCCACAGCCAGCAAGGAAACCCCACTGCCCACGTCAGCAGAGCGCTCAGAGTCACTGACATGAGGGTCAGTGCGAGGTCTGGAGGGAGCAGCACGCCTGGAGTCTGAAACACATCCTGCTCCTAATCAGCAACAGCCACCAATACTCATCCCAGCCCATTTGGGGCCAATATTGTCATTTTTTGCAAGGTCATACAGTGAACCAGGAACAGAATTGAGATGCTCCTCTGCTGCTGGATCCTTTCTCCCAACAGAGCTGGCAATTGACTTTGGCTTGGCTACAAGTGCTTGTTCATAACAGCAAAACATCAGTGTCACTGCAGGACTGTTAAAACTGCTGGCTGTCAGGAATTCTGGGCTGGATGTGCACAGGAATGGAGGGGAGATGTGTGTCAGTGAACCTGCTGGCAGGGAGGATCCCCACCAGCCCCATCTGTGAGCTGGGATGGAGGGAACTGTGCTGACAGCTGGGCACCAGCCCATGGAAACCCTGCATGGACAGAGCCCTGCAGGCAACCCCAAAGCTTCAGTCTGCAGGGACAGGCAAGTCAAATCCAGCTGTCTCCTGGCTCTGAGTGAGAATCCCAGGCAAGAGCTGGGATCAGCTGGGAACCGTGGAGGTTGTCACCCACATCATCCAAACACCTCCTGTCCATCCACAGCCATGGAGAGAGCTCACAGAAAGTTTTCATCCTGCTATCAAAGCAAAGCAGATCTCAGCTCTCCCAGCTGAGCCTGACCACGAGGCTTGTGCCAAACAGGATTAAAGCAGCTTGTTTGGACCCACGGGTCCCTTTTTCCTGCTGACACATGTGGGGAGTGTGGGAGTGTGCCCCTCATGCTAGGGGTGGAGATCCTGTCTCCTGAGGTGGAGTGGCACCATCAGAATGGCATCTTTAGAATGGCAGTGTAACCCTCATTATTCTGAGATTCATCATCCTTGTTTGCATTACAGACATTAAGGATCTGCATGAGAACAGGACTTCACCAGCCACAAACCCCATTGCTTGAAAACATTTAGGTCAAAGAGACAATATGAGAAATTGCAGGCAGTAAAGCAGTGTCAGAACAAGTTTAACATCCTTTCTTCTCCAGCCATACCCCAGATACACCAGGTCGGGCTCTGATACCAGGAGAGAAAGCAGGACAGTGCTGCACCTACAGGGAAAGGGCCAGTGGTGACACCCAGGCAGATGCCAGCCCTTGGGACACCAGCACACCGGGCTTCTGGACTGGCACCAAACGTTAAATCTCACTAAAATTTAAGTGTTGTTTTACCTGACACCTGTTTCAGTCAGAGACCGATCGAGTGGAAATACCAGCTGCATGAATTTTGCTCTGCAATATTCAACGGAATCTGTTTTCAGGGGCAGAAAGATGGACAGCAGCGCTCCACGGAGCCGTGTCCCGACGGGAGCCGTGTCCTGCTATTGCCACCTCGTGGGGCCTCGCAGCAATGACCAGGTCACCAACATGGGGTGGCACGGGAGGGACCCGGCCCCTTCTCATCGCAGCAGCTCCAGCAGCGCTGGGCTCTCCAAAGGCAGCTGCAGCCAGAACCAGAGAGAAGCAATTCCCCAGTTCACCAAATGCTGTGCATGCCCTGCAGAATAGTCGGGGTTATAGAACAGTCCTACCCTTAGGCCAAAGGGGACATTGCAAAAGGGTCCTGTTCTCTGCTCATCCTTGCAGAGGATCGTTTATCCAAAGGGATAAAAAAAGCTGCAAACACAACTGCTACCTGACCTCGCTGCCCTTGCAGTGGGGAAATGTATGACACATTCTTTGGTTGCTGAATAATTCCTCCTTTAAATCAGCAAAGGAACTAGGTAGGATTTGCATGGCCTGATAAGATTTAGCACAACCTGATAAGATTTAGCTCCTGCTTCCCACAGATTCTTATGAAATCCTAGGACTTCTCCTGTTCTGTCCAGAGCCTGTAACAACTGAGACACTTACCCATAGGTGCAGTAGGAAGGCCTTTTAGCAGCTTTCTCCTGCTCTTTGTGGTAGAAAGCAAACACACAAATCTTCCAGGAGCTCTTCTAGGACTCCTGGGGTTTCCAGTCAGCCAGGAAAAGCACAAAACCAGCTCTGAGGTCCAAGCAGAGTTGAAGTGTGGGGTCATTGCCACAGCTGCAGGTCTGCTGGGCTCTACTCGTGGCTACCCTGGCCCAGCCTCAGCCCTGTCCCTCCCTGTCCCCTCACTCACATTCTGGGAACTTTGTAAAGGAGCTTTTCCCAAATCCTCCTGCTTTGCTCCTGCCCTGGGAACTCTTCTCTGGGCTCAGTCTGGAGCTGCTGGTGCTCGGGGAAAAGGAGCTGTCCTGGCTGCAGAGTTCATCTCTGAGTCCAGCAATGCTGGCTGCTGCTGCTGGGAATGCTGATCCCCAGGATACACAACTACTGTCCTTATCCTCCTCCTTCTCCTGGGACTTGTTCCTCCTAATATTGTTACTGCTCTGCTTTGTGATTCCTGCTGATGTCAGTTCTGTGTTTAAGCTGTTGCTTTGTCATCCCAGCCTTCTTTGCTCCTGCTTTTCCCTCTGCTCCCTTCTCTCCCCTGGCTCAGCTGCCCTCTCTTGCTGCACCCACATGCTGAGGCAGTTGTGATGGTTCCTATTTCACCTCTTCCTGGTAAATTTGGCCTTGGGTTGTGGGATTTGGCATCAGCAGCCCAAGCATTGCTCAGATCCTGAGCAGGCAGGGGACAGGAATCAGAGTGCTTGCTGGAAGTGTGGATTCTGCCTTGAGAAGGGGAGGACTGCTTTCCATGGAACATCTTTCAAAGGATACATGCTCAGCTTAGGAAGAGGCAGAGCTGTGCTGAGGTGAGTGCCCTGCAAACAGGAATACTCATTTTCCAGGGAGCATTTTGCCCTGGCTATAGGAAGAGGAAACCCTGGGGCTGTGCCCTGCTCCTGATGGCTGGAGAATGCAGTGCCATGCTGTCCTTGTTGTAACTGCTCACATGAGAGCTGGGTCTGATTCTCACCAGTGTCATGAGAAACACTCATTTCAGTGGAAATTTAATCACTTACTTCCCTGCTCAACTTTAACTTCTTTTAGGCCAGTTTCTTTTGTGGTAGGAGAAATAGGGACTTTTCACCACCTGAAACAACTGCCTGGGACCTGTTTCTTCCCACCCAGCTCAAAACAGCTCCATGGCTACAAGGCCATGCTTCTTGCACTTCAAAGTCACTGTGGAGAGAGTTTATACTTGTTATTCCACTTAATGTTTCTGACTTTGAAATGATTATGGGGTCTCCTCTGAATGCTTTATGGGGTAACAAAACTCAGAAGAATAGGGCTCACACCAGCTGAGTAAATAGAAGCTATTTTAGTAAATCTTCAGACTATTGGAACATCAACAACACTATCCTATGTGGCTTGTTATGACCTTGTGTTTGCAGATTTGTGTATTAAAGCTCAGGCTTGTGCTTTCAGCCTTGTCTTCTATTACAGCAGAAACTTCAGGTAGCCCCAGAGAGGGTTCTCCAGTCCAATAACCTCTCAGAGCCCCACTTGAAGCTCTCTGTAGCCAGCCTGGTGGGAGATCACCCTGCTTTGATCACCTCCTTTTCCTTGGAGGGAGCCCATCAAACTGCCAGGGAACAAGGAACAATAATTTCCAGCGATTTTGAGTGAAATCAGCTCCCAGGTACATTTGTGGTTCATGTACCAAAGGTTCCCAGCTTGGGGCAGCCCTGGAGCTCTCACACCTGGGCTGCATCCCTGTGCTCAGCATGGACTGTCAGTGCTGGTGATCTGCTGCTCTTCAAACCCACAGCTGGGGGAAGTGCCTGTGGAGATGGTGTTTTTCTTCCAAATTCAGCAACTTTTTTTTTTAATTCTTCACAGTTTGCAAGTTATTTGTAGCCAAAACTCACACAGCCCTGCTTGGTTTGCTTTCCATCTACTTTATTCTTACTCATAAGTTTAAAAAAAAAATCAGCTAATAAAACCAAAGTGTTCTGCTACAGTTCATTATTTGGGCTGAAACACCTTCCCTTCTGTTTGCTTGCCCAGGGGAAGAGATGGTAAATCAGAACCTCTGCAGTCTTCCCAACCAGGGAGGCAGAAATGGAAAGGAGAAATATGGAGCAGTTTTCCAGTTGATACAAATGAGCACAGCTCCCTTGTTTTCTGTAGAGCTTTCCTGCTTTTGCCAGCTGAAGATCCACATCTGAGCTGTCTCCCAGGGGCTTGTGATGAGCCACTGATACCCCACAAGAACCTGCTGGGCAGCAGCACCTCAGTCCTAACACACAGAACTTCCTAAGCAAGCCTAATGTGCACCTCAAAACGCAGCTGGGCAGAGATCCAAACAGGTGTAACATTCCTGGTGTCCTCAGGAGCACTTGTGAGTACTTTAATCAAAGTATAAACCCTGAATGATACAAAGGATGGGTGATGCCCCCATTCATTTTGTTTCAAAATGAAACAAAGTTCATTTACAGATACTGCTGTTAGGTCTTGTGAAGTTGTGGGTCATCCAGCTTTTTCCAGGCAAAAAACTTGGAAGAGTAAAGAATAATTTCCTGAATTAATGATGATCCCATTGAAAAGCTTGGAGGGAATTGAAAGCAGAGGACATGGCACTGCAAGGCAGAGAAAACAAGGAAATCCTTACCTAGACAACTGTTTTTAAAAAATATTTATTTGTAGTGTGTATTTTAACTGACCAAAGTCAAGTGGTGTTAAGAACAAAAAAAAGATAATTATACCAAATAACATGAATTGACAAAGTGAGTTCTGTGGAGTAAAGGAGATCTGTAAACCCAATCCAGAGCAGGCTGGTAAATCTAAGTATGACACAAGTATGGAGGAAGCAGAGTACCTGAACTAAATCCAGGGAAATTAAACAGAACAGAAGAGTTTCCCCTGAGTCTTATGGACTAAGATTTGATTTTCCGTCTATAGCTCTATCAGAAATATTTTGGCACAGTGGAAATGACACAGCAAAGCCAGATGCATTGTCAACTCATTGAACCAGGACACACTTTATGAAATGGTAAAATGAAAATGTTAGAGTCTATCTGTGCTCCCATGCACACCTACAGTTGTTCTGTACCTGCATTTTTAGACTCTTTGCACAGCAAGATTATAAAAATGTTGAATCTTCATTGCATTGCATTGAAAAGACTGAAAATCTTGAAGCACCATGACATAAATTCCTTTAACAGAAATTGTACCCCCATGACCTCAGCTTCTTGTTTCTGACCCTCAGTAAAAAAGGGGAAATTAAATGCACATAACACCAGGTTGGTCATTCCTGGAGCTAACAGGGGGCACTCTGAGAGCCCATTCCCACTCCTTTCTGTGCTGTGGGTATTTATTAGCAGCCCCTAGTGGTTTACATTCTGAATTTTTAGGTCTAATCCCCTTGGTTGCCCATAACAGTAATCCCTGGAAAGGGCCCTCCTTGCCCTGCCTGCCTTCCACCCCCTCCCACTGCAATGTTATTTAGTTATTTACTGTGCCTAGACTTAATCTTCACCTTCAGGATGTTACTTTCTTCCATGTTCTTCTATACTCAGCCAAAATTTACCTCAAAGTTTTATACCTGAGTGGATTTATCTACCTTTTGTTCTTCTTTTAAGATCTCAGTTTCACATCAACTTAGAACAACAGTTCTTGCAATCAGGTTGGATAACTGCAATCCAAAATTTTTCCTAGGCAAGAATCCAACAGAGTTAATTGGCTTCAGTGGGAGACTTGTCCTGAGTAGGAAAGGCAAGTTTTGGCCTCGAGGAGACTATAAATTCCAGTTTAAAAATCAGTAGTTGTTCAGAGGCTCATTCCTGTGACAACATCATTCTTTGTGTTTTCTTTCCTAAATTCCTTTCCTAGTCATAGGAGGAAAGCTTCTGGCACCAAAATCAAATGATAATTCCCTGGCCCCCTCCCAAAACCCTGTAGAATCTCGAAGAAAGCACCGTTGTCTCTCCCGAGGCAGTGTAAATCCTCCAAGACGCCGGATTTCCCTGTTTTGTTAGGAAAGTGTTTTTCATGCAGGCAATAAATGGCCCTGATAAGAACTGTGCCCCTGCCAAACTCCCCAGTTGCTTTACATGTTGCCATCAGGGCTTACACTCCCCATATTTCCCCCTGCAGTATTTAAGGTGTTCTTCTCATCTGTGCAGGAAGGGCACTGGTGGCCAAAGTTCTGCTCACTCAGCCCAAGTGGCACCACTGAACTACAAGCACTGAGACAGGAGTCCTTTTCTACCACCACACATCTCCCTTCCTTCTCAGAAGCTGTAGGTCATGCTCCTTCCTCAGTGTAATCCCCTTTGTAGTAAAACAAGCACATCTGGGTCCAAATAGTCCAAAATACAAGTGAAAAATTAGACACAGTTAAAAAAGCTTCTTGTAACTGCATGAAACCCATTTCTTTCTTCATATCTGAGATCCCAAACATTTCCCATTCTTTCAATGCTGCAGTCACTGAATTACATCCCACTTGCCAAGGAAATCTTGGGAAAACAAGTCAGTCCTGTAAAGTTTCCTGCAGGTCCCCAACTCCTGCTGGAGCAGCCGGAGGGGAACGGAGCCGTTCTGAACTGAACGCTCTGCACTGGGGCTGCTCTAGGAGTGCTCCCCTGGCCTCTATCAAGCTACTGGATTTAGCTCCCCAGATGATCTCAGCTACTGTAGAACCACATGCAGAGCCTCTCACCTCCCAAACTTATGACACAAATCCTTTATGACCCTGTGAGCTAATGCAGAGGGAAATGGGACTGGCACCACCCTGTTTACAAGGCCTGGGCCCTCCATGGAGAGCCCTGGGACTGAAATTGCTGCTGCAGCCCCACTTGTGTTAGAACAGAAGTGCAAATTTTGCATAGAGGCACTTTGGTAAGAGGAGCTGTTGTTCACAGGTTACAGAATAAATCACATCATGTGGTTGAAATCACACACATCCAAGTTTGGGTCTAGCTGATGTGATTCCCCATTTTATAAAAGAGCAGAGATGGAAATACAGATCCTGGTATCAAATGAACCCACAGCAGTGACAGTGTGACTTCCTGCACCAGTCCTGTGCTCCCCAGTGCCCAAGTGCCTGCAGAGAACACTCCAGAACCACAGATCAGAACTTGGTGGCCTCACTCCAGAGAAGGCAGTTTCCAAAGCTGTGAGACAAGGTCACGAGAAGGGAATGGATGAGATTTGGTTTTAACTTTTTGATCTGAAGATGATTGAGGAGCAGAGGGTGTTTGGCAGTTTTGAAGACAGATAAGTGCACAAGAACCTGTGAAAAGACCCAATTTCCATTTCCCCTCTTCTCTCCCCTCTGCACCTTCTGTTCTAACACTGGGCCAAAATAACTGAAAGACATTTGAGAAACCTGGAGCTCAGTGGAGAATTGGGGCTGAGTTTTGCTGTGTTAACAGTGACTTCCTTGACACAATATTTCAGCTATCTATCACTTCAGAGAAAGACTGTATTTCTCCACTGAAGCCAACACTTCACAGACAAGTAATTTGAATTCCTCCATGTTCGCTTCCTCTGGCCTCCAGGAAATGAAATATAACTCATAAAAATACCTATTTTGATGAGGGTTTAAACTGAAAACTAAAGATAAAATGCCAGTCACTGAACAGCACTGTCAAATTTTTCCCACACTGAGTAATTCTGGTTCCTAATGGAGTTCCCACTACCTACCTACCACAAAACATCTGTGATTTAAATTGTTTGATGAAATATATCTTATATCAGATTGAAAAACAACATTAGAATCAACGGGACACTAAATTACTTGACTCTCTTGAGCTTTGCCCTTGTGGAGCACTGTCAGTCAGCATGTCCAAACATCTTTCCACACACTCTGCAATGATTCCAAAAGTGGGTCATTAACACATTTTGTCATGTTATGCAATTTCTCCCTCCCCTCTAAACTGGGCTTTTTTCCAGGTCCAGTAGCCAACAATAAATCAATCACAGTCTCTCACAAGCCTTTTGATTTAAATCCTGTTCTGTAGGCTGGGCTAAAACCAGAGCAGGAATCACTGCAGGATGTGAGGCAGGACAGGGCTAGTGATGACTGCTGCTTAGGAGGTGTTTGCTTGACCCACTGCTGTTCTTGTTGCCACTCTTTGTGGACTCCTCCTCAGTGTCTGTAACAGAATCTTCCTCCTCTTCATCACTCCGATCATCTTTCAAGTCCTAGGGAGAAGAAAGCACTGTGAACATATTCTACTGCCCCCCAGAAACACACCCTGCCCCCAAATGGAGGCTGAGAGATCAAGTAACAGCACTTTAATTTTGCAGAACCAAATGTTCTTTAGACAAAACTGCTTCTATGACCTTGGCCCAGTCACTTGACCTCGCCTTGTTCAGTTCTGCTTCTCACTGTAAAGTGTGACTATTAATCCCTGGCTGCTGTGGGATTAATTAACAGCTGTGAAGTGCAGGGAGGATTAAAAGAATATTGTTTAAAAGCTAAATATGATGAATACACTCACCCAAACACAGGAGCTGAGAGGCTGCCTGCTTCTGACAGGTGTAAACTAAACAGTGATGAGTTGTGCCAGCATCTCCTGGCACCAACTTTGCTCAAAGGCACTTGGTGACCCTAAAATGCTCCTTCCTGCTCAGTGGTGTACACAGCATGTCAACACTGGCACAGGGAGGCTGGGTCTGTACAGCTGTTGTGCATCTTGGGTTTATCACCCTGCTAAGGGAACTGCCTGGGAGGAGAATGGCAGGGATGGACAGGGTCAGCAAGGCACTCTGCCCTCAGGAAAATCCCTCCCCAGCTCCATAGGGACAGCTCCAAGCATCTGGCAATCATGTTTCATCCCAGACAGTCAAAAATGGAAACAGTGGATGTTTCCACCGCACAAAGAAAAGTCATCACATCTACCCCACGTTTCAGAGAGAGGTGATACCACACTGTGCTGTTTGCCATGGCATATAAAATACAGCAGTAGTCTCTTATTTCTCAACTCCTGCCATAACCCAAGGCCCTACAATGTGCTCAGAACTTTGTTTCAAACAGCCAAGGTTTCAGCATTAAACCCAAACACCCCAATTCTCCTTTCAGTGCAATAAGCTCACAAGAGCAGCGCCTGCCTGGAAGACTTTGCACACCAGTGGGTGACCTGTTCCACAGACTCAGGGCAGGATGCTCTATTAGAGATGTTGTACTTCCAG
The DNA here is from genome assembly GCF_009819885.2 of Catharus ustulatus. NCBI lineage: Eukaryota > Metazoa > Chordata > Aves > Passeriformes > Turdidae > Catharus > Catharus ustulatus. The sequence goes on from NC_046232.1 coordinate 18,272,198, forward strand.
AAAACACTTCCTTCTTCCCAATTCCTGAGAGACACCACTTTTGGTGTCCTTTTGTACTGCTGGATGCTGGAGCTTCTCATCCTGACAGAATTCTGCCTCCTGAGCTGTGTGCTGGGGCTGGCAGGAATGTCAGCACAGACAATGCCCTGCCTGCACAGCCACACTGGGAGCACTCCATCGTGGATAAATCTGCTCTCATGTCATCCATCTGGACCTCAGCTACACAGGCAGAGGCTGCTCCTTCTCCCTGTGATGTGCCAAGGTCAGAGCAGTGACGCAGGGAGGAGAAGCCAGGGCTGTTCCTGCCCCTCCTGCATCTGCTCTTGGAATGAACCAACAATTCCACTTCCTTAGCGTGCTGCTCTGAGGTCTTTCTTTCTTAAGCACCAAATTCATACAGAGAAAATAAATAACAGCCCAGTAATAACTCATCCAATTGCAATCTCATATCCCTTTATATATTACACTCCTAGTAAAAGGTATAGGGCTAGAAAGCAAATTAAAGCCTGAGCTCTGGCTCATCACAAACTATAAACTTCCTGGAGATTTTCTTTTGCTTTTTCCCTAACAACTTACAAAGGGTATCAAAACAAACAAATCTTACTGTAAATACTGTAAAATAAACTTGGCATGCCATCAGTTAGAGAAAAGGCAAGACAGCCTTTCCCACACAATTTATGAGGTTCTGGCTCTTTCAGATCACCTCACTCCCTCCTGGTATTTCTACCATTTGTATTTGCAGTAAAAGACAAATGCTGAGGGGGTGGGGAGAAGATTGTTGCTGTTCTGCCACCAGAAATGTTTCAGAAAGAAAAGCAAACTAATCCTAAGCAGTGTCTGATGCCAAATCCACTGCACTCCCTGGAAGTGCTCTCATCTCCCTGAGGCTGCACTGGGGGCAGTGACAGGGAGCAGCACTTTGGGACTCACTGGGGATAATGCTCAGGGAAGTTTGTGGCATTTCATTTGGAGTCCCTCCTTGTGCTGCACACAAGTTGCTGGTGCTCAAGCTTAAGAACAGCTGGCAAAGTGCTCTGCTTTGAATGATAGCCAGTATGTGATATTGATTCCTGTTTCCTATAGGAATGAGCTGGTATTTCCAGCATGGAACTGGAAACTCAGAGTTGGCTTCCCAGTTTTAATGCTGTCAAGATGGATGCTCTGATTAAAGGCACTATACATAGTAATTAAAAAACATGTCGTGTTTTTTCCAGCCCACTGTAAATCCCTGCCTTTGAGAGAACATCTTACAGATTTCAAAGCAACAGAATTAAATTTCTCCATATTCTGAAGTAAGCACTGCAAATTTTCTTAATTCTGGGGAAAAAAGTGTTACTTCTGAAATCTGATATTAACCAAGAAAAAATGCTGCTAAATTAAATCAAATTTTTATTATATTTTGTTATAATAAACTGTCTTCCTGACCAAGTGCTTCTACAAATTCCTGTGTTAGGAGAGTCTGACCATTTTTGTCTGGCTTGCTTAAGTGACAGAACATGAAATAGCAATAGCTTCATCTGTAACTGGAAATCCAAACAAACCTGTCTTTGCAAACTGTTTAACAGACCATTATAAATGTATTAAGATATCCTAAGTGAAGTTTGTGCCTCTTAACTTTGACCTTCTAATAATAACAAAAGTTGTAACATTTCTAGGATTTTCCCTGCTTTAATACCAAGATGTTTTCTCTGAGCCCCTCACATCATATATTACACTCATGTTTTCCAGCTCAAAGGCTCTGCTCTGACTGTCCCTGAGCAGTAGCAGATGAATATACTATCAGGAACACAAGAGCTGGCAAACTGTAAATACCACAGCTGAGGCCATCATTAATACTCAATGCTTTAGTTTAATGGCATCAACTGCATTTATTATACTTGAGCTGGTTTTGGGTAACAGACAAAATGGATGTGTACGTTTTCTGTTCTGGATGACTAACCAATTTAATCTTTCTAAATGGATGAATGGTTTCAAGGTTTATGAGAAGCAACACTAATGCTATAAAGTCTGCAAGAGAGCCATTTGTAGTGAAGCCAAAGCTACAAACTTTTATAATCTTTTTTCCTTTTGTTTAACCCTTCCACCTGCTGCTCAGTCTGCCTCTTTTAGTTAAATGAACCATATTTGTTAAGGTAGTTTTGGCTTCTTGCATTTCACTGCTGTTAGAACATGAAATGTTCTATCACTGAAGTCATTAGCACTACACAAACAGTAAAGGACCCTCTAAGTGGTTTTACCATGGAGAAAAAAAAGCTCTTTAAGTTAAGAGAGGAAACCTTAGCAACGTGCCTCTGCTTTCTCAGAATGGCCTTGCTAGCAAATGTCAGGTCCCTGTGAGGGTGGGAGGCTCAGGGTGCCAGGGCAGCTGTGGATGGATCTCTGCAAGTGTCCAAAGCCAGGCTGGGCAGGGCTGGAGCAGCCTGGGATGGTGGAAGGTGTCCCTGCCTGTGGCAGGGGCTGGGATGGGATTTTAGGTCCTTTCCAACCCAAACCATGCCATGATTCCATGATTCCAACTGTGCCCATGTGAGTGGTGGGAGAGCTCCCAGGCCTGACTCACCTGGTGGGATCAACACTCACTCCAGGCTTCTGAAAATTTTACAAGAAAATTTCAATTTGGCCAATGACTGCACAAGACTAGAACCAATTAATTTTTTTAGGCTAAGCACAGTTTATACCCACATAGTTAACTGGATTTCTCCTACCAAGTACTGATGTATCACAACAATTCAGAGGTGATTCCAGAATCTTTTTTTCCCTGATCTGCTGAAATTTAGATTTTTAGACTTTCATATACTTATTCTTAACATTTAGTTGGAATTTTGTGACTCTTATAGGTATCCTCTATTAAAATCAGAACCTTATACCCTAATTCTACCTTAAAAATATTTTCATTTAAACATCCACAAACACATTGACTAGATCTTGATTTTTCAATGTAAAGACGGTAAATTCCACAGCACCTGCACATATGGAAACAGCTTGAAGTACAAAGATGAAAGCTATTAGTCAGGTCAGCAACCAGTGCCTCAAATAAAAGAGATAATAAACAAGAGAGATTATAAAAAGTCAGTCCAAATAGATAGAAAAGTACTCCCTTCTAACAAATAATACTATAAAGTTGATGAATCTCTGAGTTCAACATGTTGAATGTAACATCAGTAATTTAACTCAGCTGACATATGACTTAATAAGTCTTTACTTTCCTATTGAGACTAAGCAATATACATTTGGATTCAAGTAAACTCTTCTGTATTTCCAGCCTGGAAGATTTTATTGGAAAATATATTTCCTTTTTCAGCTCATACACACTAGGCAACATAAATAATGTTTATCTTCCATGGAAGATGCACAGTTGGATTCTGCTTTCTGCAGTTTTTAAATGAAGATGCAGACTTTCTCAGTTAATTGTATTGGACATCTTGTGGCAAAAAGTCCAGTTATTTAATCTGTCTCTACTATGTAATACCCATTCCCCAAGCTTTCCACTGACAGTTTGCAGAGGGAACTCAAAGAAGACTTGTAAGAAACAAATTAAAAATTCCCCTAATTTCACAATTATTGAAAATAATAACCTTATAAACCTGGGTGTTGCTACTAGAACATGTCCCGATTTTGGCTGACAGGAGAAATTGAGCCCAAGAAAACCTCACTGGTGGTGTCACCCAGCAGAGCACACCTGAGCTGGGGCTCCAATGCCCTGAGTGTGAAGAACCAAGTCATTGTTTCCAGCTGAGCAGGGTCTGTGGCTCCAGCCGAGCCTGCAGCCTGAGCTATTGAACTGCACTGCCCGAGCCTCGGGGCTTTACGATAATGTCAAAAGCCCAGGAGGTACCGAGTGACTCATAACGTCCCACTGCTTCTTGAATTATTCCCATTTTAAATCCACAGCTGGCAGAGAAACAAAGAACAACATAATAGGCATTTGATGCTGTTCTCTATAGCGAACTTTTTTTTACCCTAGGACAGAACTTGCTTTAAGCCAAGGAGTTCAGTGGTATGAACTTTTATCAGAACATGCACTTTTACTCCTTAGAAATGCTGTTTTGGCTACAAAACAGCTGATCAGACACTCGTGCTGTTCTCAGTGAGGTATGATGCACTCAATTAACGTTTTGAAACAACACAGCTGCTAAAGAGTATTCCTGCAGAAGCCTTGCAGCACTGTGAGACCACAACACACAGGTATGGGACAGGCACTTCTGTCCAGCAGGGTCATTTCTCCACATCCTTAGAGACCATTCCATTCCTGCTGTGATGCATCTAAACTTTATATCCCTACTTAACACCCATCTCATTTGCAGTCACATACCTAACAAGTAATTTTTTTTTCTATATTTATATCACAATACCCAAAATCATTTCCATCATTTCAGTCCTTGTAAGCACCCTGATATCAAGGCTGGCTATGGAATGATTTCAGTGGCACTCAGTGAATAAAGTTTTATGCAGTTTCCTTACTGAGTCAAATGACACAGAGATGGGGACACCACTCTTCCTCCACTGGTTACAGAGGGACTGTGGAAGTTGTGGGCTCAGTGACACAACACAAATCCCACCCTGGAGCTGCTTCACAGCCACCCCTGCCTGCCCAGGCTGCCTTCTGTGCTTCCTGCTGAGGGGAACCTGCAGTGTCCTGTGCCTGATCAAAACTCTCTAGAATTCTGTTACAAACTGCTCCTCTAAAGGATTTCCTCCCTTCTTGCCATGTAATTATGATTATGGAGCATTCCTAGGTCTTCCTAGGGAAACATTTGCTTTAAATACAAGACAGAACAACTTTCTTCCTCAATTGATATTAACCTATCATTAACTAGCTTTATTTCAATCTTTTTAAAAATCGGTTCACCAGATTGTAGTTCAGTGACTCCCTCTGAAAATATAAGAATTATTCACCTCATAACACAGTCACAATTCAAACTCTGCAGAATATATTAAAAATAGTAAATGAAGGGATCAAAAGTTCTGTAAAGGCTTAGGGTTCACTCTGTGAATTGATTTTTGGCAATTGAAAAAATAAATACATATGCACACTATTACACATATATAATTTTTATATAGGTGTATATATAAAACTAGCAAGAAATGGAACATTTCATAAAGATCCTGCTAGAAAATTAAAAGATACAAGCTATTAAAATGAGAAGCCAGAAAATCTGTCAGCAAATGCCCTTCAGTGAACAGCAAGGTAAAGCAATTAATTGTAGAGCAAGAACTTTACCAACACTTGTCTTTCCTCTAAATTAGGAACTTGCACATCAAAGGAACCATTTGGATGAGGGATTTACTAGAGTGGAGTTGCCTTGTGCCAGGGAACACGCAGAGAGGGCTGGGGGTGCTTGTTTGGCCAGATCCATTGCTGGTGACAACTGAGACAATCCCATTGAGCCAGGCTCACTCCTGCCAGCTGAGAGCCTGGCCCTGGAGCAGCCCTCAGGATTGCATGGGGCTTGGGTTTCTGTTCTTACAGGCACTGGTCATCTCTGCTCCCACTGAAGTCAAACTCAGTGACTTTGTAAAGAGTAGATTTCTATTGCAGCACAGCAGAGCTGTTTATGGCTCAGGCAAAGGGAGCATCCCCACCCCCAGTTTGCTGGACTCTGGTTGCTCCTGCACAGCCTTGTGTGTGCACAGCAGGGCTGTGGAAGGGTACTTTGCCCCAGTGCTCCCACCCCAGCATACCTCCACCACCCATCTCTTACAATCAAATGCTCACAATTTATTTTCGGTGGTTTCTCATTAGTTCATTCCTCCACAATGGGCACAACAGCCTTTAATCCAGGTTTTCGAAGATTTAACTGATTTTAATGTATGTGATCTTCAAGTGAAAAATGTTGTGGAATTATGAGCATTTTAAGTAGAGCTTATAAAAAATAATTTTTTAAAAATCCAGCAAAGACCACTGTTGCTGTATTGAAACCTAAGAAGTAAATTTTAATGTGTGGTATAACACACAATCCACTAAGCACATATAACACACCTCCCTAGAAGTCACTGCTCAGCTGCTGACCCCATTCAGAATCTGGAGTAAACAAAGATTTAAACAGAATCTGCCTTTGAACTCCCAGTGCCAGGAAAACTGGTTGAGGTCCCTGTGACCAAAGAGTGCTCTTGGACTGGCACAGTGAGAAGAGCTGGTGGTTCTCCCTCTCTCACAGGCTCTGCTGGGCTGCACACTTTGGCAATATCCATGGTTGGGGGCAGCCTGACTGCACATCCCTGCAAGGGCAGGGCTCCAGGGCTCCTCTGCTCCTTGCCTATCACTGTAAATATCAACCAGCAAACCTCAAACTCTTCTATGCTCCTTCTGCCTGCCTCCCACCCTCCTCCCTCAGATTAATTTGGCAGCATCAAGTGAGACATGTAGCCAGGCTTTGGGTTTAACTAGATTGCTGGAGCAGAATGGGGAATATGCAGATGAAAAAGTCATAACAGGAAGTAATTTCCCTTTACTAGGGCAAGAGCCTCCACGCTGCTGACCTGGCTGGCTAGCTCCCATCTCCAGGCTATTAAACAATTCATGTCCCCAGGGCAATCCTTTTAACTAACTGGGAAGGCTCCCAGATTGACTGGTTTTCATGTCTAACAGGGAAAGCTTTCATTTGGCCTATTTTGTGCCCCTAGTAAGCCAGCCTCATGAGAAAACCTGCTATAAATATCCATCTGTTGAGAACCTACAAATTCAACTCTCCACAACCTGTTTTCATTTAAAATGGAGAAAAAGCAACTCCTGCTAATCTAGTTCAACCTGTCTTATGCTTGTGCTAATCCTCCACTGAGAGGACTCAAACTCCAAAGTAGAAGTGGTCCTTCCCTGTCTAGAAGGGAAAAACAAAATATCCAGGAAAAGCTTTTCCACAACTTCCCAGTTCCAGTCATGAAAATATAACTCACTAGATTATCATTAGCCTCTAAAATGTATTGCTGCTTTTAAAACTCGGAATTATGACAAGTGCACCTCTAGGTTTGTTTTACAGCTCCCCAACAGCCACTGGGCCTGACAAAACACATAAATGAAAGATAACAAAATCTTACATGCTTCTAGATTAGGAAATAAACCCTGTCCTCTGTTTAGCTCCTCTAGTATGTCATTTTTCTGAAGGAAATGACTTCTCACTGAATGTGCTAATTCTCATTAAATTTCAATTTGTTTGATGCAAGCACATCAAGCACCAAAAAAATGTAAGACTTAAAATGCTGCAGTAGAAAAAATGATGACTGGGAATAGCAGAAGTATCATAACAAGCACTTCACAGCTCTCATTTCAACCCAAAATAGTGTTTTCTTATCATTTTCAGTTTCCCCTACTCTGTTTTTAGTCATTCTTTGAACACTAACTCTCACCGTTGCCTTGGGAATTTGGGCCAAATAAGGAATGAACAAACCATGGACAAGGACACGCCCAACCAGTCTTTAAAAAGCTTACCAAGGACAGAAGGCCAAAAGAATATTGAACATAGATAGGTTTTTAAAGAGGGGCAAGTCCAAAATCCTGATCTACAGCAGTGCAGGGGTTTTTCTGCTTCAGGAAGAGGAAAGAACCACAGGGAATCCAAGAAAAGTGCTGCTGACTCCTAAATAACAGCAGCCATTAGTGAGCAGCTCATTGCCTTCCTTGAAGGTGGTCTGATGGTGGCAAAACAATTACAAGAGCAGGAAAACCTATTCCTGGACACATTACAGTCTGTTAGAAACCTGCCATTACCCTCCACTGATGGACTTTGCATCAGCCCTGAACTATCTGAGACATGTGCACATCATGCCCATTTCCTACAACTTACATATTTTTCAAGACTTAAAGCACCACAGTCTCAAAACCTTAACTCAGTGTGTAATGGGTTTAACATATATTTTACATCTTAATTTGCCATAATAATGTGGCTATAAGCTGCTGTCATTCACTCCCTTTTTCTGACCTTGGAAATAAAATGTTTAATCTCCACGGGATTTTCCTGGCGAGATGTTTTAAATCAGTGCACATGTACATACTTCTCTATATGCTTTTTCAATTTTCCTAAAATATTCTCATATGTGCAGACATGATGACTAGACATGTTTCAGTGGTGCTTGAAACTTGATACAAGTGGGTAATTTAACCATGTAATTGAACAATATTACAGAAACACACGGAGTTTCCTAGCAACAAAAGGCCTTGGACATCAAGATGGCAGCCAGCAGCTAACATTGCAATTGCCTGACCTAACTTGAAAAGAAATTACACTGAAGAATGTCCTCCTTCCTCTCAGAGCAGAACTGGTACATGGCTACAGCTCTGACCTCCAAGGGCTCTTCCTACAGGCCTTACTCATACACAAGGTCACAAATGTCACCTGAGAAAGGACATTTAGGGAACATTTCTGTTTTCCAGAGGTAAGAATAATGGATTTGAAAAAATGTCTGTACCCTCAAGTTTACCCCTATGGAAAATAAAAAGCTTCTTAATGTGAAGTAGCTGAGTACAGCTGAGCTGGTGGATGGAGAGCTGCCCCTGTTGGGCATTCCCAGCGCCCCAAGGGAAAGGTGGCACAAGTCCCATGAGCCTGAGGCCACCAGTGCTGCCCTGTGCCAGAGTCCCATGGTTGGGAAAACAGGACACAGAGGGATGGCAGAAGATCATCTCCCTTCTTTCCTTTTCCCTCATTTTCAGCCATCTCTTCCTGTAGTATTTGGGAGGAGCAAAACCACAAGATTTTTAGTCCAAGTTCTTTTTTGCTGAAGCAAGTCTGCTGGCTGAGCAGTTATCTCAGAGGGCTGAGGATAACTGTCCCCTCTACTGCTGCAGGGGGAGGTGACAGCTGAGATGAAGAGCTGCTGACCAGCCACTCTCAGCCAAGAGCTGTCTTCTCAGGTGGAAGAGGAAAACATGGAAGAAGCCACCAACTCTTGAGGCTGCACTGACCACAAAACTCCAGGATCAAGGTACAGAGGGCACTGAAAAAATTCCTTACACCCTTCTATGCTCAGAGCTTCCTTCAGTTAAACAACAGAAGTCTCTATTCCCAGTTACACCATGACTTCATTTTTCCATCTGAAGTAGCTAACTGCTGCTTCAAGAAAAATATCAAAAATTGCTATGTTTTCATTCAGAAAACAGGCAGCCTTGGGCAGAGAAACAAACCCCTTCTAGCACCAGGATGGTCTACTGGTATTTCCCTAAAATAGCAGCAGCTATTTGTGTGCAGCATGTCTATAACAAAGATGTTGGTATAAAAACTCTGCCTTGCCAACACCATTCTTTTCAACGTTGCCTTTCCAGCTCTGGAGGCACTGGCTGCTTTCACAGCCAAGTTTGCCACTGCTATGGAAAACAGGCTGCACATGCAAGCCAGCTGAAGTCATCCAGACTGAAAAGGGCCCAGGCTGCTGCTGCTACCACTGTAAAAATGTTATTTGGAAACCATCTTCTCAGAGAGCTGTATAAGGAATCAAAAATCCGTGGTAGGGATGCAGGCTTGGTGCTTTCCCATTTTTTAGCGGTGACGAACACAACAAAGCTCTTATCTCAAAATAAAACATTTCTGTCCCTTACAAAGCTCATGAGCAGGCAGGGCAGAGTGGCCTTATATAGCTGGTCTGGCAATGTCCTGTTCAGCACTGCATCTGAGCACCTGCAGGCACTGTGCTCCCAGAACCTCAACCAGAGTGGATGGAGAGCTCTGCCAAGCCTTCCTCTTCCTCAGAGGGGGCAGAGGGATGTCTCTCCATTCCTAAGTGAGGTTGTGCACAGGGAACAAGAACAGCACAGACACAAGGCCAAAATCACGAAAGAAAACAAGAAGTAAAGCACTTTACACCTCAATAAGTCAGAAATAATGTAGTGATTAGTCAAACACAGAAATGACACACAAGAAATGCAAGATTCTCAGTGTCTAAGGGAACACAGAAGCTTCTTTTAGAGGCAGAGCAACACAAATAATTTCCTCCACAGATCTGTCCCTTCTGTGCTGCAGTTTGCTGTCTTACAAGGGTTGAGTTTGTAACTTCTAGGGCAGATGTTGGATCTCCCTATGATACCCAGCTGTCTGTTTGCATAAGATTTGATGGAGTCCAAAAATCCAATAATTACAGGATGGTTCCTGTTAGCACTCAAGCAACAATTAAATACAGGGAGAAAGGAATATTTCTATTTCCTTAAGATGTTTCACAGTATAAACTGCTTCAGATAAAAGGACAGTCAATTTAATTAAAGTTTTTGTTTCTTGAGCCTCAGAAAAAATACCATTTTTCAACAGCACAACTCAAATTTTTTCTTAACTAGAAAAATATACCTGTCAATACTTCTGCCAAATCTTAGAGACATTCTCCAAAGTCCTTCTTAAATACTTTTTGCTAAATACTTTATCTATCCTGCACCCCACTGCACATTTCATGGCATGAGACCTTGTGAAAATGTCACTACTTCAGGCAATAAAATGAGACATAAATGACAGTTTTCTTCAGAGTTTTTTCCCATATGAGTTTTCTCTACAAGGTAAAATCAGATTAGGTAGCACCAGACTCACACTGTTTCTCTGCTCCAGCTGAACATGACAGGATTTCATTGAGCCATAATATAATATCAGATATACTTCATTTGGTTTTCATGATCCAAAACCAGCGCTCCAGTTTAGGTGACCTCAGATTTAGGCAAATCTGAAGAAATTTAAATACTGCAGGAAAATTGTAGTCAAAGCTCTCACCACCCATTCTTTTTTGCTAAGTTGCTGCAAAACCCAGTGACAAAAGATTGCTGTAACTCAGGAATTCCTGAGGAGTTCTGGACCATCTTAGGGCTTCAGTTTTTGGGACAGCTCATTTCTCATTTACTATTGGTACAAAACACCAAATACAGGCAAAAAAACCCCAACACTCTGAAGTCTTCATATTCCAACCAAGACATTGGGTGTGACAATGAGAGGTGAATATCTCTGTGCTTTGTAGATCCCTATCAGAAATGTTCACTTGAGAGGTCAGGAAAACAATACAATTCCAAGTAAATCTATTGGGAGTATTGGCATCTGTTTGATACTTCAAAAATCTTATTGAAGAAACAAATTTCTTACCTTTAGGAAAACGAACCTTTTCAAAATCTTGAAAATTAAATAACCCCAATATAAATGCAAGCCTTGGAGGGTTAATAGCATCCCATTGAATAAAAAATATGCTATGACAGGAGTTGTGGAGTAGTAGGTGGGCTGATATAATGTGGCACGAAGAATCCTAAAAAATAAAGATCATTGTTACAATGTCAGATCTCTTCCTTATGCTATTTACATTTATTTCTAAACTCATATTCCAAGCTGATTAATATTAAAACTCCCTGCAAAGATGGTAGATTAATTAACAAGCCCTGCCTTAACTAGATTATGCATCTCTGTTGAAATATAGACTTCAGAAGATGAGAAATTCGAGCCTGGCATGAAAGTATTCTAAGTGAGGTTAGAAAAAGTCCCTGTTTTTCAGATCTTCATCTCTGTGTGGTCTAGATACTGTGCAACTCAGAGCTTGCCTGTGCCTTTTTTAGTGTAAATTCTCTCTAATCTGAAATCCACACTCCAGAGAAAATCCTACAGGCTTTGCAACAGGGCTTTTTGTTAATTAACATATGTTTTGTCCATCTTCAGACTTCACTACTTCCATATTATTTGGGGCTTTTTGAGTCCCTTTAATCTCATCAGGTTTCACTTCCAAGTTCCAGAACTGAAGAACAAGAAACTCAGTGAAGCAAAATGATTGCAGATCACTTGTACAGTTAATTAAAAGAAACAACAATAAAGTAAAAGATATCAGCATTTCAGAAAGAAAATACTACAGGAAATTAAAGCCTTATGCTGATCAATGTTCAGAACTATTAATTTAACCAGTTTGAGTCTCTAAGGGCTTGTCCATGTGCAGGGAGGGGCAAATTAGAGCTGTGAATGTGAAACACATTAAACACTTTTAAAAAGATAAACATGTTAAGCACCCATGTGGATACTGCAAAGCAGATTAAATCACAGCACTCCAAAGGCATGCAAGTATTTAGCAAGTTAAGATTTATTTGTGCTGACTTCATAAATTAATTAGTTCACCTAAACTTCTCTGAGTGCTCCTCATGTGAGTGAGGTGAGGCACTACCCAAGGACTGGGAAGCAGAGAGAATGCTCTAGAAAAAATTAACTACAGTCAAGTACCCTGACTGCAGCTACAGCAGAAGGGGTGGAATGAAAGGGAAAAGGATTTCTCTTACCCCTTGAAAATGCAGGGGTTTGTAGCATTTAACTACTATTTACCAAACAAGTTACTTAACACATAAAAGCTTTTATTTAGGTTCAAGAGGCTCATTTAAAATTACCTTTACATAATAACTTTCAAATAAAAGTGCAGCTTTTGTCAATTTTCTCACTAGCAGAATTTTCAAGTCCAGTCCATTCCTTTCCTTTTTCCATCACAACAACACTAAACTTTCAGGGGGAGTGGGAATGAAGAAAAGTCTGTGACTGAATTAAACATTGCTTACCAGAAGGGCAACAGGATCATCCTGGTGATGAAGAATGCAATGGAAAAGATGATAAACAGCATGTTGCAAGTTTTCTCCCAGCGAGCATAATTAAACATTTTGGCTGCCTGCAGTGGATAAAAAACCCCAAATATATTATAAATATTCTCTGAAATAAATTCTGTGTTTTCATAAATAAAGACTCATCTTCCACCTAAGCAGGAAGAGTATTTCCTCCCAGTTTGACATGTAAAGCAATCATTTTACTGATACCTAATAAAGCAGCATCAGACCAGATTCTTTGTTTATATTTCTCCTTTTATCTTGAAGGAAAGAACTCTGCATCAAAGACCTAAAGAACAGCTCTCAGACCAGAATATAAAGTGTCATGGAAACACAAAGTGCTCTTTAGAACAGAGGTAATTCCTCATTTTTCAACCAGATTCCAAACAGACTGAATTCCAAGAGAAGCTGCTGGCTACACCTGCACATTCAGGAACAGCAGTGACAACTGAAATGCAGATGTTCTGGGACATGCCTGTTACTGACCCTGCTCTGGGCCTGATTCAGCTCCTGTTTTCTCCTTTTTGAGAGCAGAAGATCTCAGTGCTCAGAGCTCCAAGTGCTGCTTCTCCCCTAAATTAACTTTCCAGCCCCCCATGCTCCATTAGGAACCACCCTGGGCAAAGTTTTCAAGTGTGAGCAAAGCTGCAGAGGCCAAGCCTAAATTTCAAACAGCAGCTTAATTAACTTCTTTTCTTTTCCTCCTTCTTTTGAGTGGCAGGGCTGGATTAAGTTGTTCTGGTACTCAACTCCAGTTTCCATCCAAGTGCTGTCCTACCAGCAGTTGGCAACTCAACTGTTTGTAAGGCCACATAGTTAATTGGATCTAGGAGCAGTTCAGGATTAAAAGTAACCCAGCAAAAAAACCTGTTTAAACTGGACCAATGCCAAGTGCACAACCCCCCCAATTAGTTGTTCTGCTACAATGAGATAGATCAGGGACAGAAATGGACAGTGACAGGTAACAGCCTTCAAGGGCTGCTGAAACCAGCACTGCCACCAACAGAGGTGATGAAACCGTGCTCTCAGACCTGGTGTTACAAACTCAGGGTAATTCTAGAGAAGGAAACACTGTGCTTGTCTTCCAAGAATCCCAGAAGCAACTCTGATCACAGTGCTCTGTCCAGAGTAGACACTTCTTTAACACTTGGACTGATATTTAGTGCAGGGAAGGGAGTCCTTTCTCTTCAGTCCAGATGGAGAAACTTTTCTTCTGTCAGAAGATACCTGATACAGGTTGGACTTGATGCCAGAGGTCTTCTCCAGCTTCAGTGATTCTGTGATGCTAATTTGTGGTCTAATTTTATCAGTGAAAATAAGAACAGCTCAGGAAGGCAGCTTTATTTCTGGTCCCTGTTCTGCACCGAGGAAGCTCTCTTCTGCTCCTTTCTGATAATGGATTCTGTAACAAACTATCAGCCTAAATTATCTACAAACTCTTTTATCTTACAAGTTACAAATCTGCAAAGCTGTGTCCTTGTGGTGATAGGAAGGGATCACATAAAACTCATGGCCAAAAGATTAAAATGTCACTGACCCCAAAACCAAAATCCCAACAACCAGAAAACTCAGGACAGGAAAAAAAAGCAATACAAGCTGGACAGCAGGGTTACCTCGAGCCAGAAATCGGCAGTGTCGTGCACGAAGATCACCAGAGTTCCAAGCCGCACGTAATTGCCACACCAAGAGCCACTCATCAGCCCGATGGCTGCCAGGTGATGAACGATGTGAGCCTTAAAATCCTGGGAGGGACAGCAGAAAGTGAAGGTAACGTGGATGAAGCAGAGCCCTGGGGTCTCTGACCCTTCCCCGAGCGCTGCCCCGGCAGCCGGGGGCTCAGGGATGGATGTGCGGGATGCAGGCACAGACTGATGCTGCCCTCAAGCGGCTGCACCAAATCCCGGCTCCAGGCGGTGCTTTTCCGGAAAAAAACCCAAACAAAACACCTTTTCACCACTCACGGGAGCAGAGGTTCAAAATACAGACAACACAAGCACTTGCCTTTCGTTTGATATCGATGCCAAGGGTGAATATGAGAGACCAGTAAAACCCGATCTCGGCCATGTAGTACCAGTACTGGGAGGGCAGCAAGGTCTGTGATGAAGAAAACCACAGTTAACTCTGAGAGCAGGAACAAGTAAATGTCAAGTTATTTCTTTTACTTTCCTGATTACTTCTTTACTTTCCTGAGATTACTTCTTTTTTCCTTTCCTGACTTCTGCTTCTCTGGTGAGTCTTGCTTAAAAAGTTAAGCTAAATTAAATTCCTGTCCTGGAAATTAAGAAGGATGTTCTGAGAGCCAAGTATTTTAACTTCTGCTCAGCCCAAACTCTCAATTCCCACAGTTCCTCCCCCACCTCTGGATTTTAACATGCTTTTTATCTATGTTTCTGTCACAGAACTACATGCAGAGTCCTCCTGCATTTAATTACAAACAACTGCAAACCAACCCCCTCTGTTTCAGTGAACGATTCACATAATGAACTGAAATGTCAGTTATTTATGCTAAAAATCCTAGGAGAGAACTGCTCCCTTGGGTCAATACATTTCCCAGGTGTGTACCAGGAGCTGGGAAAACTCAGCTCTGGGGCAGGATTATTTGTATTCCTGGCCCCTGCCTTGGAGAGGAATAAGAAGGCAGTGGGATGGAGCAGAGTTACTTTAATAAGAGTGCCTTGAAGCTCCCCAGGGCCTGGAGCAGTGCAGGGGTTCTGCACTGAATCTGGGAACACTGATAACATCTCCTGTGAATAACTGGTGTCCCAGGGTGGGAGGAAATAACAGTGATCTGGCTGGAGGGGGAAGTTGCAGCACAGGCAGATCCAGGGAAGTCCTGCAACAGTCAGCAGCACTTCCCAAAAAAAGGCAGGAGGCTTTGGTGCCACACCTCTTTAGGTGGTGCCCGTGTGGAGGGAAAAGGCTGCTTGGATTCCCTCTTCCAATGGGGAAATACCTGCAATGCCTGGAGGCCAAAAAGCTCACCTGAAATGGATAGCCAACCCACGTCTGCCAGATGTCGTAAAACCAGGGTTTCTGGGGAAGACACATCAGTCACACACTGCTCAGCTCAGCAACAATTATCATCTTAACTCCAAATCTTCACTGCTTAACATCTCTCTAAGTGGAGCAGGCAAAGAAGCTGTAATCTTGATAACTGTTCTCCACCAATTTCTAAAGGGAACTTACATCTCAGATTTATTATATTGTTCCCAGCTTTTTGGCTTCTATTCAGGACACCTGAAACGTTCCAGTTCACAATTTCATCATCCAAAGCAGTGGGTGTGTGTTTTATTACTGCAATTACTCAAGATATGTTGCCACAGTGATTAAATTTGCTGTGTTTACCAGTCACACACACCAGTGGTGGAGGATGATAAACAGTGTTTGGGGAGAAGGGCCAGATGAGCAGAGACACGCCGGGATCTGTTCCGCTGCTCGGGGGAAGCACTAATGACACCCCAGGCAGGGCTCAGAGTTACAAGCACCACTCTCTCTGTTATTCCCAACTTCTGACTCAGCAGCAACACCTCAATAAATAGCTGTGACCCCCAAAAATGCTGCCAAAAAAACTTTATGGCCTCCTCTGAGGGAAACACGGCCATGTGATGCATTTGTAGGTGTTAACAAGGCATGTTGTAAAACCATCTGCGTGACTTCTTCAAGCTTGCCTTAAAAATACTGATTACTCATAAATTCCTTTATCATAGAAGGTCAAAAGTTAACTTAAAAATTAAATCTCAGTGCATATTGCAGCCCATCATCCAGATTACACACACCAAAGATCTGAATGCACAGAGTCTTTCAATGACATGCAAGAAAATCGAGAAATTATTTTGTTAAAAGCAGAGTATCAATCTTCCAGAAAGTTAACTTACATCATACAGAAATATAAATCCCACAATGGAGGATGTCAGATAGAATGAAAACCGCCAGCTGCAAAATTGAAATGGAAAAAATAGGAACAAACCATTATATTTTGTAAAGATATGGTCCTACAAATCATTGTATATCACAGAATCTTAACATGAATATGGGCTCACACTCAATGTTAACAATTACCACATAGTAACTGTATCTGAATTATTAGTATTTACATATTTAAGGTTTAACAGCTAAATTAGGAAATTCTTTTACATAATCAGAATACAGATATTTTGTAATGATAGCAGCAATTTTCCAGCCAGGCTGGAACTGATCAAGAGAATGACCACAGCAAGTGTAATAAATCCCCTGAAAATTAATGTTTGAGAACACAAACCTTTTCCTGGGTTCATTCTCTTCATCTCTCTGAACACCAATTGCTGATAACAAGGGAGCCTTATGAATTATTATCATCTACTGGGTTAGTTTACATCTTCCTACAAGGTCTCAAATAACTATAACCTCATCTTTGACTAGCTGTGCCAGAATTTAGCCTGATCTGAGCTTTTTGTGGATTAAATGAATATCCAGCAAGGCAGATAAACCTTTCAGGTTTGCACCATCAGCCTGCTAAGTCAGCAAAGGGAAAAGCTCCTGAGCATCTCGGTGCAGTGTGCTGTCACTTTGGGGTGTCAGAGCAGGACGCTGTGATTTGAATGACTCTGGAGCCTGTGTGGGAGGTATTTCCCTGGGGCTGGGTGTGCCTGCAGCCTCAGCCCAAGCATTCCCACTCCCACCTGTACAGGTGATGGAAAACTCCTTCCTTTCCACTCTTCCCCTCGGCAGGAAGGAGCCTGACCTTTCCTGTAAGCGGCTCTGCAAGACCAGCAGGAAAACACTGCGGGACTTCACATGCAAAGAGAGGTTGTGACCACAGGGACAGGCACATGGCCCCAGACCTGGTGAGAACTGCTCTAGATCAAGAGACACCCCAGAGGGAGCAGCAAGCAGCTCCCAGAAAAACTAAACCCACTGAAAAAGGAAAAGCACCACAAGAACACTGGACCAATGGATTAAGAGATGTATAAAATGAGATTGTGGTCTTTGGCAAGCATTAATGAGGTGTCAAATGAGAGGAGGAGAACCTGTTTGGTAAAGGCAGCCCCTCCTTTCTGAGCCCCACATCCCCTGGAGGTTGATATTCCAGGAGAAAGAACAAGATGTTCAAAGTCTGAGACAATGTTTTATGAGAAAAACAACAAACAAAAGATGAGGACGTGGGATGTTGGAGGTGAGACAAAATGTCTCACACCTGAGAAAGAAGTCAGGGAAATAATTATGAAATTGCCAGTTGATACACATGTGATAAACAACTGTTTTTCTTCTCAACTTTAAACTATCTGTCCTCAGATGATTTGAAAATAGCACTACACAACAAGCAGTGCATGGACAGGAAAAGCACAGAGATACATGGTGGAAATTCAGAGAGCAAATGGAAGGGGAGGGTGGAAACCACAAGTAATACCTGGCTGGGAGTTAACAGAAATGCTGGAACACACAACACTGTGGCACGGCACAGGCTGTACACAGGATGCCTCCCATTCCAAACAAGGAGGTGTGAGTGGTCCTGTGGGTATGGCAGAACTGGTTCTGTGTTGATTGTAAAGTGCAAGTGGTTTTCTGAATGGGATTCAAAGCACAGAGCTCCTCCAAGACTCTGCCTTTAGTCCCCAGCCCTACAAATATATATTGAATACATTTGGCAATAAAGAGCTTCAATGAACTCATTTATGTGCAAGGCTGCCAGAGCACTGCCTCATTTTGCATTTAGCCAAACTTCTTTATGAATTTGGTGAATAAAACCTGAAGTAAAACTCATTCAAATTCACCAAATTTTACTCAAGTGCCCTTTAAACTCTGATCCTGGCCACCAGAGAGAGCACTGAACAACAGCTATGCAAGAGGATTTTCTGGTTTAACTTCAGGAATCTTTTCTCTTGAACTGAATGGAACATAAAAGAATTTAGTAGGGGAAGTTAAGGGCTGGTAATTCTTACAAGGCAGTGAGGGTTTCATGCAAAGGCCTTTCCAAACCCCAGTGTTGCTTAACTGGGAGCACTAATAGCATAAGTATGGTTTAGATCTGGCTCATCAGATTTTCCCTGTGATTCAGAAAAAAGATCCTGGAGATTGCAGGCTTTCAAAAAATTTCATAACACTCATAACACTGGCTACTAGAGTGGAATAACACTGTTCCTCATTTTTTTTTATTTTGCCTAGAGAATTAAATATAATTAAATTCAGTGACAAAGAGCAGAGCAAGGTTCACAAAATTGCACAAGAGAAACCTGTTTGCTTCATTCTCACTCAAGCTGCCAAGCAAGTTGGAATTTCAGTCTTTAGCTGTGTGTTACCAGAGACAGGCATGTGTGGCAGGCAGATCTTTTAGCAATAGCAGGAAATTTTATTGCCACTTGTGCAACCAAATAAACTGATCCCCAAAACAGCAGCAGACATAAACCATGTCAGAAGAGTTTACTCACTCAGACTTCAGAGACACACCTCTGTCTATCATCTGCATTTATGTCTGACAGAGGACACCACTAAATCATCATATTGATTAATACTGAAAATAATCTTGATGAAGTACTCAGCTTGGAGCTCTGTGCTGTACTTTTAACCCTCATTCCTTAAGTTGATCTGCAGTAACAGAGGTTCAATATTGTAATCAGGTGAATTTTTGCCAGTGTAATTATGCTAATGAAAAGCCAAATACACAGAGCATTCCAAAGTGCTTTACACTGGTACAGTTAGTGTCAGTACCCAAAAGGGATGAGCTGTGCCCATTTGGGAATTTGCAATTTGTATGAGATTTTAGATCACACTTTGAGTGTTTAGGTATGAGGAAGTTCTCACACATAAGTGAAAAATCATATGCAGGAGGTTTTGAAACCTCTTACATATTCATTACTATCACTCAAAGCTGCTCACTGGCCCACTCTCAGCAGTGAGTTTGAATTCCTGTTTCACACAGTATCCCATGATCAGGCTGTGGTACCTTCCTTTGGTCTGGATGCCACAATTCCTGCTCTTGAACTGACTTCAATACACATGACAGCATCCCAAAATGACAGTGTGGATACAAACATAAACCAGGGTAAGCATTATTGTTCCCCTGTGATTACTGGCAGACAGGAAAATATTTTCTTATTCTCTGCATGTTTTCATCTTACACTTTGTACTAGGAGCTTACAAATCCATTATTCCACAAAGAATAAAACTGTAAAATATTTTAGGTTAGTTTTTTTTCCAGGAGAAACACTTGACCTTAACTTTCAACCATCATTTGGAGAAACACTACTAAACCCTTTCAACTTGTTTGTGCATTCAGAAACCAAAACCCTCATCAGGCAAACCCAGCCCCCTGGAAAGGGGGGACTTCAATAATTTTTTTCCAAAAGGTTCAAGCAATGATAACCAAAGCATTGTCTTTCCTTACAAAGCTTCCTTGAATTTCTGGAGCACTGTTGGGATCTCAAGGTTTCGCCTTCTCCTGAACCATTTCTCCACCAAATGGACGGTGCAGTTGCACTTTTTGGCAAGGCCTTTGATATCTGACTGCAAGAAATGAAACATTGTTAGCAGTAGATGCACTCCAAAGTCACTTTCATTTATTTTGTACTTCACAGAACAGCTTCCCCAAAGTTGTAAGGTCTTCATTTAAAATTATTACCAATATTAAATATTCATGGGGGATATTTTTGAGTAATGCTCAGAGAAACCCTGGATATATATTTATATAAATAAAGCAGGCACAAAATTAACAGATCCACAAACTGTTCTGTTGTCTTTCTGAGTTTCAGAGGTGCAACTTTTACTGTTAGATGAGAGCTTAGGCTGGAGCAGGAAATGCCATGTATGAACACTTGGCACCTACTGTCTTACCTAACCATAAATATCAGTAATTTGTTTATATGTGAGTCTCACAGATGAGAAGTGGCCTGAGCTCTGTTCTCAAATCCAAAGCAATTCAATGTCTCCTCCTGAGCAAGGCTCAGACTGCCTCCCTCCAACACCAGACCTAAACTGGGGGTGGAACAGGGCCCAGAATTGCAGGTGGCCACTGGGGTGTCACACCCTGGGGTGTCTCATCCTCTGTGCTCCCAAGGCCAGCAGTGCCCAGCACCAGGCAGAGACTCCTGCATTTCAGGGTGCTCAGTGCCCCACATGCAGCAGCCTGTGGATTTCCTCCCTCTCCTCCATCCCCAGGTGCAGAAGGTGTGGGATGACCTCCCTGGGGCTGCCTCAGGAGCAAGGAGAGTGTTTGGCTCATCCCTGGGGAAGTTCTTTCCTCCCAAGGGCACTATGTAAATAGTGGGTGGCAGCAGTGCTGCCTTCACCGAGGTGAGGCCAGCCCAGGTAGTCTCCTGTCCTCAGGGAAGCCTCTGGAATGTGAGAAAAGGCACCTGAGCTGCCAGGGAGGGCTGGAGTGCAAAGCAGCCGCTGTGTCCAGCCCTCCCTGCTGGCTCTGAGCTCTCCACTTGCCACGCAGGAATAGTGACTCTGCTTCCACACAACAGAGCCCACATGCCTCAGCTGCCAGCCAGGCTTTCCCAGGCACACTTCCCCAAGCTGGACACCTAAAGGAGGCAGCTGAATCCTTCCCAAGCTCTGAGGAGTCTAAAAATGCCATGTTTCCTTTCAGAAATCAAATGTCCAACTGCTCTCAAGCAGAGGGAAGGAATGAAGCTGAGACTGGGAATTTGCCCAGGGAGAGGAGAGCTCGTGTGTGAACACCCATACATCTACTCCTGATGTTAGCAGGCAAAAGACAATAAAAGAACAGCAGAGTTAGGGATAGAATGCCAAGTTCCACTATCAATAATTATCAAAATCCCTCACTACTAGAAAGCACATATTTCTCTTCAAAACCAGTGTAAGAACACTGCAATTGTTTGGGAACTGCAGTCAGGTAAGGGAACTTCCTGAGGCTGCACTCACAGCAAAGTACCTGCCTCCCACCAAAAATCAACTTGCCTCCTTTTTGGAGGTGACAAGCATTGGCTAGTCTTTTTTCCTTGTTCAAGTTTAAAAACAAACAGCATGGTAATAGAAGGATTGCTTTTCTTTCTCACATAAGCCAGGATTAAGTATGCAGCAACATAACGGATCAAAAGGCTTCCATGCCAGCATTCCAATATTAGTGCCTGCAGTAAATACCATCCTGCTTTCCAACAACACACATCAGCTGAAGTTTTCTCCAGGCAGAATGAGTTAAAGATGGAACACTGCCTCTTCACTGGAAATATTAACAGTCTAACCTAGAACAGTATGCCAGAAAATTAAACATCTTAAACGGATTTTCTGTTTCGGATGCCATATACCCTTGTCAGCAGAACAGCAACTAAAACCCAAATAAATTAAGTCATCTGTCAATCAGTTGGAACTCATCCCATGATGTCATTGCTGAGAGCTGATTGAAACAGTTAAGAGTGAGATTTTCCAAAAGCAAAACGAGTCTGGAAGAATGAGAATCCTTACTTGGGATGGATGTCTTGAGCACTCCCGGAAATAACTCTCTAACACAGGATTAGGCTGTGGCTTCACACGTCTTACATTCTTTATACCCAAGGCTTTTGCTAGAGGTATAGCAACATATCTGAAAAGACACAGCATGAAAAGCTTTAGAAACACAACACAGGTACAAGGCCTTGGCTGTTCTCATGCCAGGATATGAAGAAAACAAATCTGATGCAATTTAATCTGCCATAGAATGTGCAGTGCACTGAGAAAAAGGGATCTCCCTCTTGCTAATCCCAAGAGGGAATCACAGTTTATCAGCTGTTACACAAGAAAGAAGACCCAAGGATTGCAGTCTGTGGCCATGAAATGCTGTTAAACTCAAGGAAACATCCTGACTTTTGTGGCCATCAGTTGAGTGAAGGGAGACTGGAGGGTCTCTCCATGTGAGCTCAGGGATTCCTGCTGGGAAACTTCCTCCCAGTGGCAAACTCACTTGGCACCTCCTTCACTGGGCCACCACCACCCACCTGGATCCAGCCTGTGGCACACAGCCAGCCCCTGAGACTGATGGTTTCTCTTTCTCTTCTCTTTTCCAACTCAAATTGCTGCAGATTGTACCAAAGGTTTCACCCTCCTGCTTGGGCAGGGTGCTCAGGAAAGCCCCCTCCCTCCTGCTGCTGTCAGCCATTGATTCCTCATTACTCATAGCAGTGGTCAGCTTTTCTCAGACTCTCTGCAGCCAGATGTGTGGGCTGATTACCCTCAGCAGTCCTTTCCAACAGCTCTGCAGTGAGACACACTTGGGCAAGCGTGTGTGCAGGAGACACTGGGAATGGTTATGAACATATGATCCAAATTACTTTTGATTTCCAGCATGAATGATCTTATCTGCTTCTGGTTTAAGTCTGTCCAACTTATGACATTCCAAATTTCCTCATTCTGTCCTGAAATAATTATAAAAACCTACTAATCACATTTTTAGATGAAAAAGATAAAGAAAGAAAAGCAAAAAAGGTACAAATAAATAAATCAAAACACTGCAAATCTTAAAGTGATTGTAGCTTTCTTCTGCAGAAAGCTGTCCCCTAAGATTCCAGCTGCAGAAGCAATCCATTTTTTGGTGCCAAAGTGAGAGGAAAAAAAAAGAAATCAGCTTTACTAGATCTGCATAAAATGTTCACATGAAACTTTGAGATCCCTCCAGTCTGCTTAGCTTGGCCACAGAGAGACACCTGGGATCTCTCAGCCTCACACAAATGTTCTGGTACAGGACCAAATGAAAGGTTTGAGAGAACAAATCTCTCCATCCTTCCACTGAAAGAGAAAAAGGAAACCCAAATGGTTTAGAATGAATTGTATCTCTAGTGAAAGGAGACAACCAGAATTATCCAAATGCTGTTCTAGAAAAGCTGGATAGAAATATTTTTCTTCTGGATTGGACCACAGCCACACATACCTAATAACAAAAATATTTCCCAATTTTTCACCTGCTGTTATCTGTACTAGATCTTCCTAATAAACCACCAACTAATCCTCCTTTATAAAACATAACATTGATCTACAGATACCTCCTTTTCAGCATTAATGAGGACTAACATTAGCATCAAATTGCATTTGTGTTTCTTACCTTTCACTGAAGAATCTGATGATCAGTAGCACAAAAGCATATGGGATAGTGGCATAGAGCTGGTGTGGTTTGGGAAAGACAAGTCCATCACGGTCCACAAAATCTGCCCACGTGCAGTTGATGGGCATCCAGATGTTCTCCCACCAGAACCAGCTGTTGAGTGTCTTTAGTATGTATGCCATGCTGAGCAAAGAAAGAGAATTTAATTTATTCCTCACTTATTAAAGAAAAAATGCATTAAAGAACCCATATTGAGCCTTGTTGTGTAAAGCCAGTAAAGTCAATGTTCTCAGGGGGGAAAAAAAAAGTCATACAGGAAATTAAAACCCTCTTGGTTTAGAGCAAGGAGATGGGATTATAACCCATCAGAAGATAATAAAGCCAAATTTTGATCTGATATAAAGCAATACAAGGCCTTTGAAAGCTGCTGCCTCCTTTCAGTCACTCACACTGCACTGCTCAGTACCTGGTCAAATCTCCTGCAACACTCATGGATTATCTATCATTAATACTAATGAGAACTGATCTTCCTGAGGCTGCCTCTATAAATTAAATATATAAGTGGGAGGAAGAGTGGAAAAGAGATGAGAAAGTGCAGGGAGTGCCTCAATTCCATAGTAATGAGGGCATTTCACTGATGAATTACTGCTGTTTACTATGCTAATGGAAATATATCCTGAATTTGCAAACACCTGTGCACAGGAACAAGTGGGGGGAAAAACATAGTGCATAGCAAGGTTTTTCTGGGAATTGGGGGAAATAATATGATTTAATTGTGACCAAAACCTAGATCAAGAACAAATGTCTAAAATCAGTTCTGGAAGGGAAAAAAAATTCACTTTGACTAAAGTATTTAATTCTTGTAAAAGGCTCCTTTTTAACTTTTGTGGTCTACATTATATATTTAGGAATTTCTGTTCTCTCCCATTTATTTGTAAGGACTTTACAATAAAAACATGTTGTATATCCTAAAAAAATATCCTAACACTGAAGAAAAATAGAAGTTACTATAACTATAACATTTTCCATAAAGCTGAAACACAATTTCCATAAAGCTGAAACACAATTTTCCCATGATTTCTAGGAATAGTAAACTTGAATTATGTACTTTTTCCATGCTAAAATTTTCTGTGAACCAGGAAAAACATGAGGAAATAACTGATTTCATTGAAACACAGCCTTGATGAGGAAACAGTTGATCTGGGAGGATGATTAGTCTTTATCTCATCAGCTCTCCCAGCAATGGCTCTGTACAGGATCATGAGACAAAAATCAAACCATGCCAAGGTCAGGCAGGATTCAGCCCTTTCCATATCTGAGCAGGGAATCCAGGATTTCAGTTGTGCCTGCAGCTGGCTCAGGACACCATGCCCAGAGCATCCCAGCAGCATTCCAAACCTGGACACAGCTTTAATTAACACCAATTAATTAATTGCTGGTCCACACTGGGCTGTTCCCACTAAGCTTGGAGCAGGTTTGTGAAACAGTGACCTGTGCCCATCACAGAGCTGGTTAACAGCACTGCAGAGCCATTTACTGGCCAAGCACAGTAGTCAGAATTAAACCATTAATAACCCAGCCATTTAATCTTTTTAAATGCAGGAAGGGGACAGTAAAAATCTCCTGAATGAATCGTGTGTGTATAAGCAAATGTAAAAATAAAGGGGGGAGAAATCACAATTGTTCCTACACTGAGACTTTATATGCCAAGTTTCAGCCTAGAGCAATGTTTTACTGCAGAATTATAAACTCCTGGAAGTGGGGATTTATACAGGGGCTGCTAACAGACCCTAAACAGCAGCTTGCAGGCGCCATCCTAATGAAGCAGGGCTTTGAAACATGACATTTTGGGTCAGACAGCAAGGCTTGCAGACAATAGAAGACCAGGGGAGAGCCTTGTTACACAGTTCTGCTTCCTAATATATCTATATTTTTTAACTAGACTGTGCACTGCAAGCTATCACAAACTGTAATAAAAACAGCCCAGTGGAAGGAGAACTAAACTGTTGCCTTGTGGTGAGATGGGCTGGGACTGAACATGCAACCAAAAGATTTAAACTTTAGAAAAGCCCAGTGGTGCATATTTTCTTATTGGATTCCTGGGATCTCGCTAATTGATGGTTTTCTTCCACACATGGATGCCTCACCATGATTACCTCTTAAAGTAGTTAATATAGCACCATTAAACTAAGCTCATAAGTACATGCTTAATCTTAAAATATAAGGGATTTGAGGTCTGATCCAGAGTTCACCTATTTCAGGGGAAATCTTTCCTCACAAACACTCAACAGATTCATCAAAAGTGGGTTCTCTAAACTCTTCCTTTTGTAATCCCTGTATTTGTACCTGGACTCACCTGGTCCTGAAGAACATTGCCCAAGTGATTCTGACAAAAATCAATGATGAGATTCCAAATCTGTCTTAAGTTCCATTACCCTTAAACTGGATGTTTTTGCTGCAGCAAATCAGGCCATTCCCTGGGAAATCCTGAAGATTTCCATTTTCATAACAGCAGCAGTGAAATAGCTGGGCTGCTTTCCTGCCTCCCTTCAGCTCTCATCACGAGGTTCCTGGAGCACCTGGGAGATGAGGAATTCCTTACAAACTCTGACCTGGGCACAGCCCTGGCCACCAGTCCCAGTGCTGGGATCAGGCTGAAGATGCTGGATTGCAGGAGTAGGTGGTTTTTTACTTGCACAAGTTTTCTCCCCTGCAAACATTGCTTTCAAAAAATGGGCAGCAGATGCAAAGGTCAAGCTTGGCCTGATTTGGGACCAGCTCTGACTAAAAACTTTAAATCCTACCCAGCCTAAACCTCCTATTGCTGAGTGCTGAGCTCAGAGCTTCTCCTCCCAGCCTGTGGCAGTACCAAGCAAGCAGGAGTGAGAAATTCAACAGTGAGTGACTCATTCTGCCCAGCCTAGGGTGAAAATCCTCTGCCTCTTCCCAGATCCCTCTCCACAGACCAGCACTGCCAGCAGCATTTGCATTGACAAAAATGGGATCATGCCTCTAGAAAGGGCTAAAAGTCAATCAAAAAGACATTTTGAAAAACTCAAGTTCCTCTGCATCTCAAGGATTAAATACTCCCAGTAAAGAAATCAAATCACCTCCCTGCTAAGGAAGGATCACCTCAGTAGCTTAATCTAGTTTTAATTGGCTAGTGCAAAACAGGAAAATCAGGAATGATTACTTCAGGAACTGCATCCTTTATAATTAAAGGAAAGCCCACACAATTGGGAAGTACCAATGTGAAGTTTCTTTCAAAGCTCTGTTTCTTGGATCATGGATATATTCAGTAAAAAAAAGCCCTCATATTTTTAATGATATTAAGCAAAGGGGGAAAAAAGGGCAAATTTGGGGTTGACAAAACCTATGTGCCTGCATTTTGCAAAACAAATTCAGGAGCTGCTTTGAAGTGGAATTTCTGGGTGCCACAGTCTGAGGAATTAATAAAAAGAAACTGATCCAAAGCTTTGATTGTATTCTCTGCACAAAAGCTTTTGCTTGCAAAAACTGCATTTCCAATCCAGGACTAAGAGAAGGTGATACCCAGGTGTGCAGGATGTATTAGGAGGATTTCCTATCCTTATTTACAGAATAAATTACAAAACCCAAGGGATCAACAACACAAACATGCAAGTGAATGTAACCTTAATTCTCCTAAGCACCCCTCAGTCTCTCAGTGAGGCTCCAGAGGTGCAACAGGCAAAGACTGAAATCAGCAACAAGAACATAATTCTCCTATTCCCCTCATAATTTGGCAGAGCTGGTAAAGCTGGAGCAGTGACTGGAAAAATCAAGCCTCAGATACCAAAACAGATAAAGCTGTCCCAGGCTGTTCATCCTCAACATGAAATAAGAGTGGTTTAAAAAGAGCAAATAAAGATCAGATCCACCATATCACAGGCTCTGCTTTTGCTTAAGACTCAGCAATATTTCCAGCAGTTAACACACAAGTTTCAGCTGCAGATTTGTGTTCTACTACAAACAGATTTTTTTTTTTTGGTTGACATTGTGTGAAGAATCCCAACTGCATCTACCACCATTGAGCAGCTGAGCAGAGATGGGTCCTGCACATGGAACTGTGGTTTGTGGAGGAAGGGACTGAAGGATGGATGTTTTGATGCTGCCACCTCTTTGCATCCTGTCTTATCTTTTGTGCAAGTGGGAAAACATCACTCCAGTTGGATTCTCACCCCTGCCTCAGGTTGTGGACTGACACCTCTCCCAGCCCACACACAGCAGCAGCACTGAATAAAGAAGCTGCTGGACTCGGTTTCTTACAATGAAACCCAACATACTGAATTCAAAAAGCTGAATTAAGATTGCTGGGAGACCTTTAACATCACATTTACTCCCTGGCTTGTACAAATCTCAACTGTAAACACTTTATGGGGCAATTACAGCATTTTACTTCTTTTACTGTTCTTTCACATTACCTTGTAACTTGGGTATTATACTGAGCAGGAAAAATTGCACTTTGAATAAATCTCAAGGTGACAAGTGAGTTTTTAATTTTCCTTCTTCTCTGGGAGGAAAAAAAAACACCAAAAAAAGTGAACCAGACTTCTTTGAAGTAATTCATTTTCTGGGTGAAACTCACCATGCTCTCCCTACTTAAAGGTAAATAATTTTGAGCAGTTAAAATGGTTTTAGGTGATGGCAGGCTGCTGAGGAAAGTGAAATACAGTTATTTCAATGTACAGTTATAGTGCAAACTATGTCCATTTCTAAACTTCAAAAATCCATAACATGAACAGAGTGGAATAAAGAGCTATGAAATAACAAGTAACTGCAATAATTTTGAGATAAAAATTTGCTGGAAAAGACCTAACCCTATCCAAACTAGAGTTTGATTGATGATTACTATACAAAAAGTTTGAACAAACCTAAAGGAACAACACTTGTTACTTTGAGAACTTGGTAACACTTATCAGCATGTAAAGAAAAATCTTTTAAATTATGAGACTTTTCTTCAAGTTTTTCCTATTGGGGGAGGATGCAAAAAGGATTATTTTTTTTGCAGCTTACCAAAACCTTATTTGAAATACAAACTTGCAGCCTAACTTAAAATGCTAAGCAACATAATGAAGATTTTATCAGAGCTGTGTCACTTATTCAAGGTGAGAGTTCAGGGCAGAGAACTGAGCAGCACAGGGTACACAGGACATGTGGAGGCAGCAGAACAGTGAGAACCAGAGAGGAGACCTGAGGCTCTTGACTCATTCACTGAAAGTGGAGAAGCCAAGGTTTTAAATTAGCCCTTGGAAGGCAGGAGAGGGACAGGATCGGTGCATTTGCACTCTGGAGAACTCTTTGCAGCTCCCTGAAACAGAATCTTCAGCCATGGTGTGCACCAGGGGTTCACCTTGGCCATTTATTGATGCTCCCTGAGCCTGCAGCAGAACCAAGCCTGCCGTGCATCCCCGTTCCCAGCTCTCTCCTGGTTATCCCCGAGCCTGCAGCTGAACCAAGCCTGCCGTGCATCCCCGTTCCCAGCCCTCTCCTGGTTATCCCCTGAGCCTGCAGCAGAACCAAGCCTGCTGGGCATCCCCGTTCCCAGCTCTCTCCTGGTTTTCCCCCCTGTGCAGTTCAACCTGCCCAGACATTCCCCACCCACAGAGACAAGCGGAGGAGGAGCCAGAACAGAACTGGTATTTCATTATTTCAGCCACTTTGACATCCTTTTCATGTCCTAACAAATGCAAGGGAAACTTTCAGCTAAATGTGAGGCAGCAGCAGCACTGAGCTGAAGGGCTGAGCTAGGAAAGTAGTGAAAACACATTGCAACAACATGATTGGAGTTCTCTCCTCTGAGTGTTGTGGTGTTACTATGAAATAAGCCTTTCTGGCAGCCTGCTCAGGTGTGTTATTTATAGCACAAGTTACTTCACAGCTTCAAAAGGCAAGTCTTATTTAAAAACTACCAAACCTCTGTTAAACTGAATTTCTTAAAGGACTTATTTTTTTCCTTAGCATTTTACATTAAAAAAATTTAGAAGTAGCTTTTCAAATTCAAGGTTTTTTCTCTTATATAAATCACATCTATATAATTAGTTAACATTCATTCCTGTTAAGAAAATTTCCTCAGTTCAGAAAGAAGTGCTCTTACAAGCACTTAACAGGATAATGGCACAAGAAGTAGAAAGGCAGAGCTTCTACTGTAACCTGCTTTGCCTTTTTTCTTTCAATAGAAAGCAGTTCTCATAGGTTGGAATACTTTGTGGCAAAACATGAAATCTCAATAATGTCATTCCATTCTTGACCTGAAAACTACTCTTAAGAATTACTCTGCTCTTCCCTTATAAAACAATGTTGGAGACCAGCACATGCTGACAATTCAGAACACAGGCTGATGTAAGGAGAGAGGGAAAAACCCAACAAAACGTGCCAGGGCAGGAAAAAAGGGCAGAAAAAAAGCGCAATCTTACCTTTCTGATGTTGCAGTCAAAGACCATAAAGCACATTAGCAGGGAAGAGGCATCACACTCAGTACTCTGACCGAGGTAAACACGCCCTATCTCCAGAACCCTTTCAAATTCTTCCGAGACCCACCCAGCAAAGCTGCACTTCTAGATTTCTGACTGAAGGCAATCCTGATGTCATCCACATCACTCTGTGAAACTCAGCAGCAGTAATGCCAGTGCCTTCCCTGCTCCTTTCAACACAGCAGATGAAGAAATGTTTGAGGTCACGTGGGTTTTGTTGTACGATGAGAATTTGTCTCACCGTATATTGCTACACACACGGGAGGATGCTGAGCCTGCTGAGGGTGCAGAAAAGGGAGCACCAAAAACATCACTTCACTCTGACAGGCTTTAGATTAAGTGTGGGGATTTGAATAAAGTTAGAGAAAGGCTTCTACTCCTATTGACCACTCTGAGCAGTACTTCCAGCTTCAATCAACAGAATGTTTTACACCAAGTGTTCCAGTTCCTGAGATCTAAAATGGAATTTCTGAAATTCCTACAGCAGAAGAAAGCACACACTGAGTGTGTGTTTTTTTGGTTAGAGATACCATAGAAACAGGTCAGTTTTACTTAACCTGATTGTTTAGTTTCTTTTCTAATTCCATGACCAAGGAATCAAGCTGAAAGTCCTTCCTCAGCAGCTCTCCCCAGTTTCAAATAACAAATAACAGCCTTCAGAAGCATTGGCATTGCTGTACATTCTGGTGGACACATTAATGTTGTTGCAAAGGGAGAAGAGAACCTCACAGAGGAGCCAGAAGCAGAGAACCTTTATTAGCCTTTTCTTCCTGCATGCAGTCAGCAAACAGCAACCCAGGAAATGGGACCAGACTTATCAGAGTTGAGCCAAAGCTCCATCCAGCCAGCACTCTGGCAGAAGGAAGCCAGGAGCAGATGGCTGTGGAAGAGCACAAGAATGGAAGAAACACAGAATAGTCACTGATAAGGCCCCCAGCCATCACTGCTTTGGGGCTCCAAAAACTTCTTAAACCACAGAAGGATCTACAGGACTAACACTGGAGAGGTTCCCTCCTGCAGGCCTTCCTCCCCAAAACTCCTTTTGAGCATTCTGAAACTTCCATCTGAATCTGTAAGGCTGCCATGAAAAATGAAGTGATGCAGGCAGCATTTGGAACCTCTTATTTCCCCTCCTGAGAGAAGTGTAGGTTTCTTTAACACAGCATTTCCTTAATTTTAGGTATTCTGTCTTGCAGCTATTGCAAGTCTTTGGTCCTTCCATAAAACTGGGAGCAGTATTCAATAACCTGATGCACAAGAGAAACACTGAACATGAAAGAGCATTTCAGAAAAGATTATGGCTTAGCTGCTGCTTTAAACGATCTCCAAACTTTCCCACATCTGAACAAGCCACTGCTGTGAACCAAGCAGAAGATTCAGGAACTCTCTGCCAATTAGGAAAGCCTAGAGCAAGCTGATTCATACATCACTTGGCCAGGAATGGAACAGGTAATTGGCAGCAGCATCTTTCTTATGCCTACAACCACAATTTCTACACTGTTACAGCAAATTGCAAAAAAAAGTTTGACTAAAGCAAACATGGGACTGCTAAAATAAAAAAAAGAGGAACACATGTTTTTATATTCTTTTTGAGCTGGATTTGTTAGGCTGGCACCACCTACACAGATTAAAGATATTCTGTGGTAAATAACAAGCTAATCATACCCCCTTGATTAAAGTACCCACTGACCTTACAATCATCTCTGCACCTCCACAGTGCTTAGCCTTCAGGAGTCTGAAATTTGAATGCTGCAAAAAAATAAAAATCGAACCAAAAAATACCTTAGTCTGCACGTTTCACTGAGAAAATAAATTTAAAAGTTGAAGTGTTACTATTACTTACTTGCAGCATAGTATCTATTCATTCATTGGACAATTAAATATAACTAAATATAATAATACAGCTAAATATACTAGATAATGAAGACATTATTTGGTTATTATTTTACATGTCACCAGGAATTATATATAAGTTCTCAGTAAAAAAAAGTATTACAACCAAGTAAGAAAAAGTCACTTCTTTCAGACAATGTCACAAAATGTCCCTCTTTCTTTTCCAGCCAGCTGAATTCATATAATAAATTACAGTGAATCCACACAGTGGGTGTGAGCTTTCAGCTGAGGTTCCAAGCAGTTACATAAGAGAGTTTATAGTATTAGTAAACTTTCTCCCTAGAGAAAACCCTCCTGGCAAATCTTTGAGACTGTATTAAATCTTAAACTTCTAGAATCAGAGCTGTTGTGTGTGGTGCCACTTGCAGAGGGGAAAAAAAAACCAAAACACCAAAACCATCCTAAAACTCCCCTAAGGGTTTCTTTTGTTTCCCTTAACTAAAAAAAAAAACCTAAAAAAAAAAAAAAAAAATCCTGGAATATGGGGAGCCAAAAATTAATGTTCTAAATATAGTGTATTAGTACCTAGCCATTTTTGCTAACTGATTATCTCAATGGCAGAGTGTTCATCACATCTCAGCCATATGCATGCATGGAGGAAAAGTAGGAATCAGTTTGATCTAACAATCATTTGGACTCTGAATTCTCTCTTCACCATCAGTGAAAACCATCTCCTTGCCATCAGGAATTCCTCCAAGATCAAAGTTAAAAACCTTGGCATTCCTGTACTTTTTGCTCCTCAAGAATCAACAAAAGCCTCAATATTAATCATTCCAAGTCACATGTCACAGTAACATAACTCAAACTCTGCAATCTGTAGTTTAAAAGCTAAGATCCTTATTTTCAAAGGAATTCACACCACCTAGTATGCCAGCCTTCCCCTACATAAAAGGAATGAAATAGTTTCAAAAATCTCTCCAAGAGCTTTTTCCTCAAGATGTTTCTTCCTAGTATGACCTGATTTATAATCCAGATTCTTGCAGGGAGAGGTTCACTAAGGAGAGGCTCATTACTAATTAATTAGTAATGCCATCTGTCATAAATAAAGACTCTGTTGCTGATCCACTCTGCCATGAGCTTCAGATATGCCTGAGGAGTAAAGGCTCCAAGAAAAGACATTACCTGGGGACTGCCTCCCAACCAATTTCCCTGACACACAACCAGCAAGGGCCAGGAACACAATTATGGTCTCACAACCCCTGGCTGTATCCCATTTAAATACTGAACACACCATGGATCAATCAGCCTCCTGGACAGGAATTAAGAATCCTCTCCTACCCAGGGGCACAGAGATGTGATTTGCTGAGGAGTTCATCTGCTCACAGGTTGGTTGTGACACACTCTTTATGCAAAATCCTAATTGTTTTATCTCTAAACTATCTTTGGTGAGAAGGCTTTTTTTCCTTTCCCTTGCTTTAGCATCAACTTGTCCATACTTGTCAAAATCCCTTTTCTGTTAACCAGAAACACCAGAAAAGTCAAATATAACTGCTTATCTATATAAGGAACCTCCACCAAGTTTGTTCCAATACACTTGCAAAAGCAAAATCCACATTTTCCTCTCCACCCACAGCACTGCCAATCCACCCAAACACTCTCTTGTGCTGCCATTATCTGAAAATGCAGGAGACTAATTCACACAATCTCTGGTTGCAACAATAAGATTTAACAAGCAATCCAATCAACTCAGAGACTTTCTTAATCCATTTCCAACAATAAAAAAAAAAAAAAGGATGTCTTGCTGCTCTGCTGCTCCCTGGAGCTGGAAGCACTGGTTTAACAACAGTATGAAAATAAACCTCAACAATTTGTAACACTTGCACGTAAGACAATGCTGCAAACATTTTTTGATTACATTACTGGGAGAATCTTGGAGCATCAATCTTGATCCACCCACAGAAAATATAAAATATGAGCATTTGCTTGGTGAAAGACAATTCCTTTGATGCTTCACACCAGCAATTCCCACTGCTGCATCAGCTCCTAAGTGACAATTACAGAAAGCAGTGGCATCAGGCTGCTCAGGAATTTTAGCTGAGGTGAAGAAACTCTCCTTTAGAGGGAGCAGTGCTCTGTTGAAGGTGACCAAGTACTGGATTCTCCCTTGAAGAGATAAATAATTTTTTAAAAAATTGGTTGAGTTTGATATTTGCTGCTTAATGGGTCTTTGCCCAACTTTCACAGCAGCTGTAATGGTGTCAGCAGAAAGCCATGAATTTCTCAAAGAATATAAATATTATCAAGGAAGCCAAGTACAGAGGTAAACATCCAGAAAGCAGTAATTTCTGTTTCTGTTAAATCCCTGCATGAAAGAGCCATGAAAGGTCTGTAGTGACAAAGTTACTCCAAGATCTGACAAACCCTGGAGGGGTGACACTTGAAGATAAAGCTTTTTCCTTTCCAGCAAGGAAAGAAATAAGAATATAGGATTTTGTCAATTGTCTTTTTTATTTAATCAATATACATCCCTTTGCAAAATAGACCTCAAATTATTAATCCTGTATTAATATGTGGCTATTTCTTGCTCCAAATGCTAAGGGCATTTGGAACTTCTTTCAAGTTCCACAGAAAATATTCATTTTTAACTCTCAAGAACTAGGATAAGATGGGGTAGATACTTGGACAACTCCAATTAGCAGCTTCAATTTCTGCCAATTTCAGAATATAGACCTGCAAACCTTCCTCACAAGCTTTGAGGAAGCCAACATTCAGCAGTGCTCACTTTTCAGGTTGTGTGTGCTATTTTTTTCAACAATTCACATTCTTTTCAAATCTTGCCCCTAAAAGGACACTGCTGACTGGTAAAACTCATGTTTTGCAGTACAGGGAAAATAGGAACCAGAAATAACTGAGGATATTGTAATTCTCCATGCAAGATTTTTACCACAAAATAGATTTTTCTTCCTTTCATTTGTGATGTGAGCCAGCACCAAGCCAGCTGATCAATGTTTCAGAGTTAACCAGGCGGCCCAGAAGGGTTGAACAAAACACAGCAAGAGTTTACAAACTCATTAGGATACCTCTAAGGGAAAATAAACTAAAGTAACATTGTTATGACCACAATATTTTCACTCCTACTGACTCTGTGATAAATCCCTGATGCTGACTTCAGACTCCATCCCAGGCTGACTCTGGAAGAAGTACAAACAGAGCTTATCTGACAGTGATAAACCAGGGAACAACCAAGGCTCCCTATTCCCAGCTTTACTGCAAGTATTGAGGTTCCCAAGGTTGGTTTTTCTTCTTGTATTACAGGATTAAAACTTGTAGTACAAGTCTTAAAAGCAGAATGGAAAGCAGCCACAAAAATATTGGAGAAAATCCAGTTTAAAGAAGCACAATTGTGGAACCACCTGGATTCAGCTGTAGCTGCAATCAGGCTATACATTCAGTTAAAGTTAAAAAATATTCTTTTTAAAAAGCACATCCTGTAAGCAACTTCTAGTGCTAACTGTTTACCTCATGAAAGCTTAACTTTTCTATTGATGTTGAAGATAAACTTCCACCAAACTGCATTAATGGCAAACTAAACATTTCAGAAGCCCTCAGATAGAAAATTGTCCACACAGGTCACCTGATTTCTTCAGTCTTGCTTTGAAATAACACAAGAGAAGGTGACAGCTATCAATACCCAAAGGGGAGGCACATGGATCCCCTGGTAATCACTGACCTAATTCCCAACTTCTAATCTAACACTGGTAACAGGTTCTGCAGCTGAATTAATTTGCTCTACCACATGAAATAACAGCTGTGCCTAAAAGCTTTGTATCATTGAAAAAACCCTGCCAAAACCCAACCAAACCACTTTCCATACTCACCAATTGATTAAAATACAAATTCTTCAGCAAGGTGCCTTTTTTGTGGTTGGTTTTCTCAATACAGCCAAAGAACTCCAATTCACCTTCATGGCTCACTCTCAATTTGTGCGCAATAAAAAAACAAAAACCATTCTACTAATCAATTTAATTCCATCTCAGGTCATAAATGGTAAAATATCAACACATTAAGGTATCTAGTTGCAAGATACAAGCTATATTTACCCAATTTTACAACTAAAACTTCCTGAGAATTAAAACAAGGGCTTTCTTAGAGGGGAAACATGTGGGAATGATCACTTCTAATAACCAGGTGGGCACACAATCAGCCTCAAGCCTGTAAGAATTAAATACAATTGGACTGCAAGTGGATTTGCTGTATTTAAAAAATCAGATTATGGGCTCCTACATTTCTTGCTACATTCTACACACTCCTTATAAAAGATTATACTGTTGTAGTAATAACAAATTAACAAATAAGACTAGGACTCATCCAAAATTACCACACCATTCCACCTTTCCCACTCAGCTTATGTAAGTGTCAGAGATACTGTGGCAGTTTAGGTACTTCCAGCTGGCAAAGTGTAGACCAAGAAACGATGAACAATCCCATGTTCAGTGCAAACAATGGAATTAATTAAAATAAACTAGTCAGCAAAGGATAGATTAGAAAAGGAGCAAGGATGGTGGAAAGGATTTCACTGAAGTATAAGTACCTAATTAGTTTGAAAGTTGTGAACTTGAGAAACTCTTGCTCAACCACCTTGCCCATGGCACTTCCTGTGTTTGAACTGAAAAGTTCCCAAGCTGTCTGGAGCTGCATCTCTGAACATGTCCAGAGGGATTTTAGTTCTGACAAAAATGAGCAACTCAGCAGCTACAGCATAGCTGAGCTCAAAGAGAAGCCAGGCATGGTGCTGCCCTGGACAATTCCAGGGTTAGCTCTCAACTCCAGTAACTGCAGGCATGAATGGAAAGGTTCCCATTCCTTGGCATTCCCACCCAACCCTCTGCACAACAGCTGTTTTATCTCAGGAACAAACCATGGTACAGCAAACAGCCGGAATATTCACATCTCCTCCATGCCAGTGAAGAGGATCACCCTTTCCTGACTAAAACACTGCTGTCATACTGAGGGAGTGAGACTGAGATCCAAGCCTCCCTGTCTGTGAATTCATACCATCCCAGTGGCACTGGAGAGCACTGGAACTGCCAGCTAAAGTTTTGCCATACAGTTTTCTTTCTTTCCCAATTGTACTCATTCAACAGTTCAGGGCTAAAGACTAAACTAGAAGATGGCCACAGAGATTTGAAGGTCAGCAACCTGCTCCAGAGACTGCTCATCTTAGCTCAGCACCTGTTTTAATTTAACACTAAATTCCTATCCAAAGGCAAGGGAGCACTTACTTGTTCTCAGTCAGAACAGAGCACTTACCTTCAAGAGAAGATCCTGAAAGGAGAGCTGCTTCCCACAGCTCTGAAGAGGTCTGAGGTTTTTGCAGTGCTCCTGTTGCCAGCACTTGCCCAGTGCCTAACCCTTGGCAGATCATTCCAAGCTGCAGCAGCAGCATCAGGTGCTCTCCTGCTAAGTGCACACGCTGCCTGGATCCTGCTCTGAACTCACTCCCCCAGGCAAACTCTCAGACACTTACTTTTCAGGTTATTCAAATTACATCTAATAAAAGATATAAGTATAATAATTTAACATCTTCAATAGCCGTCTCACTGCACTGGAGTCGCTTTCTAACTCTCTTTCTGATTTAAATTATATAAACATACATCCTATATTTGTAGGATATGTATGATGGATGCAAAAAATTCTCTTGGAATGTCATTTCTGCATTACCTAAGCTTAGTTAAAGATATAATGTTCAACTAAACTTTTCCACAGACAATATATGCTTTAATTTCACTTCTACCTCTTCCTTTCATTAAAGGAATATAGATACCTGAAGGTCCAGTTTGAGCAGTGCAGAACACACAGGATAAACAATAAACTGTCCCCAGCTATATTATTTTATTTAGCCCAACTCCTAAGCAAAGTGTTGCATTAACTTTGCCCTGTTGTCCATAAATCAACACCAATCTGGCAATGAACTCAAAACCAGAACGACATTAAGTATAATAGACAATACTTTAAATAAGATATATTCTTGAAATGCTTTCACATGAGTTATTTATTATAAAATGCTGAATATCCAACTACTAATCCTTATATACTGTACACTGACATACACATCATGAATGAGCTTAGGACCCTCAGGTCATGGATCACATCACTGGATGCAATTCCAGAACTTTAGGGTGCCAACAAAATCCATGTTTACCCTGCCTGAGGTCAAATGCACAAACTAGTGCAAGAGGCATGAGATTTAGAAGTGATTATCTCAGGGAAATATTCCCTGTTTAAAAAACCCACAAGAACACTTGGAATTATGGTAGATTCATGGATTTACTCATCTTCTCAACATGGCTCAGCAGTTTCAACAATGCAGATGGATTGTATGGGAAAAGATTTCTCCTCTGCAACCTAGAAATAGCCTCTTGCAACTCTTCCAAACACTTGGTTGATTTGGAAAGCATTACTCTTAGGGGTGCAATGTTATCTGAAGATGCCATGCAAGTCCAACAGGATGAGGTAGGAGCTCCCCTTGGTTTAGGAGGTGACACTTCAGGTGTGCGTGGATTCCTCTCATCATCTCTGCAGCTGCAACCAGTTTCCCTCCTGCTCAGCTCACCCTCATTGTTGGAAGGCAATTGCTTTGTGTTTACCAAGCACTCTTTTCCATCTGATTCCACCTCCGAGTCCTCTGAGCTGTCATAATTAAGCAGGCTTTGAAGAGAAGCAGGCAGGGACGCGCTATCAGTGCCGGTCAGTGAGTCAGACAGGCTCCACTCCGCAGCCCCATTATCACCCTGCTGCGCTGTAAACACCGGCCCCTCGTGAGGAGGAGCCAAAGAGCTCGGAGTCTGTACTTGTGCATCACAAACAGCATTTTGCAAACTCTCCCCAGTCACGCAGCTCTGCTTTTCTCGGTGGGGTGGCTTGACAGAACAGACTGGGTGGAAAGTGCTGTGCCTGGTGTCGAAATGGTTACAGACATCTACAAACTGCTGCCACTCCTTCCCAAGGAGCTTTAAGTACCTGACCAAGTACTCCAGAAAGCAAGTTTCTGATGAAATCAAAAAATCTAGAAGTACTGTAGAATCAAATGCAATCTTTTCTAGAAAAAATAAAAAGATACAGTGTGGGTTATATCCACCTGCATGCACAAGGAACTGCCAGGATTCCTCCTCTTTTTGGCTGAGGTTATCAGCAGCATCACACCGGAACCTGAAAAGAAAGCCAGGAAATAATTTAATGGAAGTTTAGGAATGTTTTTTAAAAGCAATATCCAGAAGATGGATTCTTGGTCTTTTTTTAGTTTTGTGAAAAAGTAAGAACAAAAAGAGAAGTTTTTGTGTCAGAGTGAGAAAGAATGAAGGCAGGTGGGGCAGGAGATCAGACAGCTCAGGAAGCCAAAGCACCTAAAGCAGGCCTCAAAGGGCACTCCTTAGGAACCCTTCTGAACAAAAAACACAAACTGTACTTTTATATAAACATGAAGCCATCTTATTTTAGTATTTTTGTTAACCTGAATGCAGACTAACTTTCAGAACATTACACACCCTGGAAGAGGAGCTCACTTGTAGCCAAGAATTGTGTATAGCCAAGGTATTACTTGCATTGTCTTCCCCCCTGAAGCTGGAGGGCCTTGTATAAATCAGGATAATATCCTGTATGGTAATTTGAACAACGATGAAGCATTGTACATCCAGGACAAACCCATGAGGAACACTCTCCAGTTGTTTGCAATAACCATTTTTATCAAGCAGCTGGAATTTCCATAGGGCCAATCCTTACAAACTTTACCAGAAGTACCTGAATTATTGAAGTTTAATTCTAATATCCCGTTCTTGTCAAACCTTCAGTGTTGCAAGGAAGCAATCTTGCTTTTTATCTGTCTAACCACTATTTTAGACATGAAGTCAATTATCCTGAATTACAGGATATGATAAATTATTTAGTAGGAAACTTTCACAACTCCCATTTCCATCCAAAAAAAGACTTAAATTATCAGCTCTTACACCACACATTATTACATCATCCTGAGGTTTGGGGGGTTTTAAATTATTAAAAAATAATTTTCCTTCCAACAAAAGCAACAGTAACCTCACTGAAGTATAATTCTTCATAGTTCTGTCAGAAAATAAAAGTACACTGACCTATCAAATTTTAAATAGATGAGTAATAAAGCTTTAGCAGCTTCCCACATGTCATCATCTTGCTCCATAAAAACCAAGGAGAGCCATTCACAGTGATGCACAACTGGGTGAGACTGTGGGGAAGGCTTTACATGACTCCTCCAGAACATCAACAGCTGGGACATGGAACTCTCAAAGTCTCCTGAAAAGAAAAAAAAAAAAAAAAAAAATTAACCATGAATTTTGCTACACATTTTTTGTTGCCAAACAACACACACTCTCTATTCTTTAAATTAACAGGGCATAACTGTTCATGATTGCAGTTTTTTTTCCTTAGCTCAACTGATTTATCACAGCATCCAATTTTATAGATTAGTTTTCGCCATTTTAGTGCAGTAGCTTACTTATAAAAATCACTTTGTATTCATTAGACAGAGACTCTCTCCCTTAAGTCAAAAAACATGTACCTTCAATACTAATGAGATACTACAGAGCAGTTTTTGATGTACACACCACACATTCCAGATTTAGAAAATTTTCCTGTAATAATGAAATAAATTTTATTTACTGCACCACTGCATGATTTTCCTTAACATTTGACTTTAAGATTTGTTTTTCCTTCTAGCAAATAACAGGAACATCAAATTATCTTTGTTACTAATCATTACTCTTCAGACTGAAAATCTTCCTTATAAATCTGGAAGTGACTCTCAAAATTGAAATTAATTAAAGTTAAGCCACTCTAATCCATGTTAATAGCAAGGAGATCAAGCAGCTTCCTGGAAGTTAGCATATTAAAGCATTTAGGTGCTTGTTTTAAACACTTCCTGTAATGTCACTAGAATAAGGAAGTACCATTCCTTTCAAATTGAAATTCCTCTTGACAGTTGGGGTGTTTGAATCTAATTTAAAAATTCATTTTTAGTGTCATGAATCTGGAAAAGAAAGGAGAATGTTTTTTGTGAGAAAGAATTTTCATACATCTAAAATGGATATAGTCTACATTTTTTTCCACTTGTTCATACACAATCTCAGTCCCCATACATTTTTCAGAAGGTGGATCACAAGTAAAGTATTTCTTACAAATACTTAATCTTTAAGAATGCAACTGACATCACAAATATAACATCTTCCAAAAACCTGAAAAAGTTTCACAAGCTGTCTTGCACAGCTCTTTCGCATAGATGGATTAAGAATTGATTTTAGGCTTGCTACCTAGCATAGAAATATAAAAACTAAAATATTTATATATAGACCTTCTACTAAAGTGCCCCAATGTATTTAAAGTGCTGTAAAATTTCAATGTTGTTTAAAAAAAATTGAAATTACTTCTGGCCACATAATCAGTAAATACAGGAATGCCCATTCTCACTGGTGTCTGACTAGAAATGCTGCCTCTGAACTGCTTTTCCATTTTTTCCCAGGACTGGATTCTAGGAAGAAATTCTTTTCTGTGAGGCTGGTGAGGCCCTGGCACAGGGTGCCCAGAGAAGCTGTGGCTGCCCCATCCCTGAAGTGTCCAGGCCAGGTTGGGAAGGGCTTGGAGCAAACTTTCTAATGGAAAGTGTCCCTGCCATTGGCAGGGGCTGGAACTGGATGTTTAAGGTTCCTCCCAAGCCAAGCATTCTGTGATTCTGGGTTAAATCCCACAATTTCCCTGTGCCTTACTTTGGAGCTTCCTTATTTTTATTTACCTTTCTATACCACAGCTGGCTTTGCCTCATTACATTACTTAGCTGACAGTAATGCCTTGTAACTTCAATAAAATAAATGCAAAATGGTGCCTGAAGTTCTACCTGCACCTTAGAAAAGAGAAGAGTGTTACCTGCACTTCCTTGCAGCTCCCCACCCTGAACAGAGCAGATGCTTGTGCTATGGACTCTTTTCCTTTCCAGCTGAAGAAGAGCCTGGTGTTCTCAAGCTGCTTTAATGTTCTTAACAGGAAAAATTTTCAATCCCACATGCAGCTGTTTCAAGCCCAACATACTGCAGGGCTAAGGATTTAATAAAATGCAAGGAGATAACTAATTAGGCAGGACAGCAACAGCAGTTTCTTGGGTGGGTCTTCTCCTTTCTCCCTCCCACCACTACTAATTCAGCTGAAACCTATTTACAGTCTTCATGAGCTGTAACTACAAAATCTGAAAGCTCTAGAACTTTGTTGCTTAATGAATAAAATTGAAATGGACTGTTACCTTTGATTTCTGCTTCTGTTGCAGAATTGTGAATCTTGAATTCCAGTGCTTTAAGTACAACCAGACTTAAGGCTCTGAGAACAGTTTGGTCAGAACCACTTTGAGAATCGTGTCCAGGAGCAGCTTCACTGCTTCCAAAGGAGCTGGACTTTCCACTGAGTGGGATCTGATTAAGCCAAGTCAAATTCACAACCTGCAGAACAGCATTACTCAGTGCAAGCATATCCTCACACAAAGATGGGGTTCCTAAAAACAGTGATCCACTTTTAGCATCTTCTCTGGACTTGTAAAGGACACATTTTTTAAGGAGCAAAATGAATTTCTTCTTGATTACATAAGGAATTGATGAACTAATAACGTTGAGGACATAAGAAGCTTTCAAAAATAAAATTCTCTGGCACCTGAGAGGTAATTCCAGCTCAATTCTGGAAGCCACAAGTGCTTCAAGCAGATCTATAAAACTGATCAGATTGTTTGTTGCTTCAGAATAAGGTGAAGTGTAGTGGTGACTGTCAAAATGATGGAGCAGGATGGCATTATAAAATCCTTCAAGCACTGCATCAAGAGGAGCCAACAACTTCTTCAGAATACCTACGGCAACAAGAGGCACATCAGTGACCTGCAGTGTAACACAGCTAAATCAGCAAACAAGAAATAAATCGGTCTTGTCACTACTATAAATACATTCAAGCATTTCAGCAGCACTTCGCCACCCCCTGTACAAGGAAGGGGAGCGGTGTCCCGGAGCCGAACTGTTCCCGAGGAATTCCGGGTGAGCGGCTCCTCCTGGCGGCCCCCGCGCGTCGGGAGCTCCGCAGCTCCGCCCGTACCTGCAGCGGCCACGGGCGCGTCCTTCAGCGTCTCCTTGAGGATCGCTGCCAGAGTCCACAGGCAAGCGGGCACCCGGGCACTGCCGGGGAATGCCAGCAGCGAGCTCAGGGTGAAGCTCAGCCACGGCACGTTTAAGGCGTCCTAAGAAAAAGAATTCAAAAATCAATCATGTATGCGCTCTGCTGTTACACAAATTACATTATATCATAATACAGTGATTTAAAATTGCACACTAAAAAGATTCCAAAGTAGGCACAGACAAAACACAGGTGGAAACAATGTCTGTCCTGGGGCATTAATAAGTCTTTAATTACAAACGTGAAGCAATATATGTATGCAATATAAATTATCTGTATGTTCCAAAAAGGGAAAACCAAACCTCCCAATGTCATGTGACCTACCCAAAATCAGATAATTCTGTAGACAGACCAGATCTGAATTCATAATTCCCAGACAACTTGGCAAGAAATATTGCAAACATAATTATGAAATAAATCTCTGTTCAGGATGCTACTATGGAGACTGAAATACATACTCACTAAATATACAGCAAATTAAAAAAAACCTCAAGTAATTGGGATATTCAAACAAGAAGATACAGCAAAGCATTTGTTTAACTTCCAATAGGTTTTTATTTATTTTCATCTACTGCATCACCCAACAGATACCAAGGACCTGTAGAATCATGGCTTTTTTTAATATCTGTATTGCAACCTTAAAGAGATTGTAATCTACACCCATTTTACCTTACATGAGTTTCATAAAATCCAGATTTTTAAATATAAAGACACTCCACACTTCTGTTACACATCAGATCTCCTTTCCTTCCATACTCCAGGCTCCTCCTAACACAGCTGACAAAGTTTCTCAGAAAATACAAACACTACAAAGACTTGGCTGTGGAGTCAAATGGAACAGCCTGCAAGCACAGGTCCATAAGGCATTTTTTGAGCTGGGAAGTGATGCCACACTCACCTCCTCCTTCAGCTGGAAATGCACAAGAGCTGCTAAACTTTGGGAGGCCATGTGAGACAACAGCCGATCGTCACAACCGAGCAGGTGAATCTGGGCACAGGTAAAAAAGGAAAAAGATCTAAGGCACATCCATTTTATTTTTCCTCCTTTCATTAAAAGAAAATCTTTCAGAAGTTACCAATTTTGAGTCAATTTTTGCCTCCTTTAGAAGAAGAACAAAGATTTCACAGTACTTCTGTCTCACGTGCAGTTCAATCTCCTGGGACTCTGCTTTGGCCACCATCATTCTGATCAAGGTGAGCTGCAGCAGCATCACCTCCCGTGGGCACAACGAGGAGCTCATGTTTGCAAAGCTGTTGGATAAATCATCTGTTGCAGGGACAACACCTGACATATCAGTGTCCTGATGGCTCCCATCACCAGCAGTAGGTGGCAG
This sequence comes from Catharus ustulatus, assembly GCF_009819885.2. Taxonomy (NCBI): domain Eukaryota; kingdom Metazoa; phylum Chordata; class Aves; order Passeriformes; family Turdidae; genus Catharus; species Catharus ustulatus. The sequence continues at coordinate 18,316,610 of NC_046232.1, forward strand.
ATGCTTCTGATGACAGGATTCATCTCCTTCTGGTGGCTTCTCCACGCCCAGATTAATTAAGGAGGAATAATGATGGCTTTCCCTTGCCAGGGGAACGCCTGCCAGGACATCCTTGTACACCTGCTGCAGGAGACAGATCTTCATGATGAGCTCATGCAATATTCCAGAAAATGCTGTGAGTCTTCACTGATTATTCACTGCAAATCAGCTTCCAAGTTACTTTCAGCCAGTGAGAGAAACAGAAGCACCACTGAGCATTTCTCTTCTAAGTTACCTATAAATAAAACATTCTGCTGTTACTTTGCAAGCAACTAGAAAATATAAAGGAACAACACATTTTCAGAGTTAATGCTGCCATTATTAAACTTACTTTGAAAATGCAAATTCAGCTGCACAAAAGTGTCCCAGTGAGACATTAAAATGAAGAATTCCCATCCTGGGAAGAAGTTCACAGTTCCATTATTATATCACCAACACCAAATTCATTTGCTGGAATTAACAAACCCAAAGATGACAATTATTAGGGGCTACTTCTAAGGATATGAGAACTTGCATTAAATCTTTTTCTACATTGCTAAAACTACTAGAACTTAAATTCTTTTGTGACAGATGCCTCCACAAACAAGCATTAAATTTCAGCTGCAAATTTTCCTCTGAACTGGCAACATTCATTGCTCCACTGAGGCTGGAACTGGAAGCAGATCCCAACAAATGGAAGCCAGAGGACAAGTCTTGACTTTTGCTGCACACAGGCTCAAGGTGGGCTGACCTCAAGGACACAGCAATTAAGAAGCAGAAAATTCAAGAATAATGTAAAAGCAAAGTGTAAAGTTTATTAAGAGCCAATAAAAACAGTTCAGCATATTCAGGAAAGGTTAAAAAAAAGTTTTTATCCCCATGTCAATGGAAGATATCTTTCAATCACAGCACTGGAATATTTGCTACAGCTTAAAATGAAGAGCTAGTAAAAATTCAAATCTCTGCATGTGGTGTGAGCACCTAAGCCCTCAGAATTTTCTATCCAGTATGTAAATGGCCAGACAGATACCCCATCTTCTCAGAAAAAACAAAACCTTAAGAACATCAAGGTTTCTTCTTCACCTACATTACGAGTAATCTGTAATATTTATCTTTTCAGAGCAGTTTAAAGATGCTCTCTAACCAGACCTCTTTTAATTAAAACCAACAAACTCATTACCTGTATCTATGGTGAAGTTAGGACTTAAGTTGATTATAGGAATTTTCATACTTTTTTTCATACTTTGCATACTTTTTGGATCCCCATCTCTTACTGTGGCATAAATCAACCATGTAGAATTCCAGGCAGAATCCTGCAGCCATCCACCTGTAGTTGGCTTTTATTTAAGTACTACATTTCCTCCTTCTTACCAAAGGGAGAAAACAGTTCAGTCTTCCAACCAGTAAAAATACCTAAAAAAATTCTGTCATCAGACCAAACACTTTAGATTACTACTCCTTATTAGCAGATTAGGAAACAATGAAATGGTGAAAGTCAGTATATGAGGAATTTTTGTTCTAGTTTATAATGTTCAAAAGTTTTGAAAACAACATCAAACACTGAAAATTACACCTTCATTTTTACACTCTGGTTTTTAAATTGCAACTGAAGTGTGTATTGACAAAGTGGCTTCCCAAAGGCACAGAGGATTACAGGTGGACCAAGATGTGCTACCCTGACCCAACACTTCTCCAATCATCAGGAAACATTTCCTTCAGAAAAGAAGCTAAAATTTGAGAGCATGAAGCTGCCTGCAGGAGTGATCTACAATTCCCTCTGGTGTGGTATTTTTAAAGACATTCAGCAAGGGCTGACCTGAAAACTCCAAAATGTTACAGCCTGTTCCTCACCTGATAGAGCCAAGAACCCTTCCCCCATCCTTTCCCATGCTCCACATTTTGCTGGATGTTAAGAATAAATCTGGTATTTCAGGCAATAAATTCCCTTTTCCTTTACAGAATCTTTTCAGAATTCTATTTGAGGTGGAAATTTATGACCTGAAACCTCATAAAATATCTTCAGAAATCACTCTGAATATTTTAGACAGCTATTGTTCCCATCCTTGAGTTTTATTTCTTCCTAAATGAATACCTAATAAAGTAAAACCATCTCAACACATTTACTTCTGTGTTTGAGATCAATTTGAATTATCACCTTTTGTGGTAAAAGAAGAGATCTCATGCACAAATTGACACAATCCAGAGGGTGGTTAAGGCAGAAGAGATTCAGAACTTTTCTAGGACATCCAGTGAGATTTCACCTTCACCACATGATATTGGCTGTGCTTTCCTGGATACTCCCATAACACATTTATGTCCCACAAGTAATTTGCAAACTTTGCAAAAGCATCTCTAAGATATGTCTAACTCACACATGACAACAGCTCACAAACGTTAAGGAAATGAAAAGTGAGGGGGCTTATTTTGAAGGCATTTACTTCAAAGAGGGAGAAAACATCAGACAAGGACTAAATTTGTTTCAGACACAGCACGAGAGTGAAAAGCTCAAAGCTGAAGAGTAAAGAAAAGCAGTGACAAACTCCAAGCCTTATTTGTATTATTTATCTGAGTTATTCATGACAGCATCTAAAAACCAATTAAGGCAACACCTCACAGAGCCAGACTCCTGCACAAACAACAGGAAACAGTTCTAAAAACCTTATATATAGACTGAGCACATAAAAGACAGAAAGGAAAACTATGCAGAAAGTAAGCAACAAAAAAAAGGGGTTTATATGTTACTTTCATGATTAATAATACTTTAACATCAAAATCAAAGTCAAGTGGAACTGCAAACAGAATGAGGGAAGAAATTTATGCCTCTTCAATTATCTGAGTTATTGTGTGTCATTACAAGCCATTTGTGTTAGTTTAAAAAAAAAAAAAGGAAAAAGGGCTATCAGGAATGGTAGTTCAATCAAATCAGGAAGAAATTGTTCCCTGCAAGGAACAAGAGTGCTCAGAGCAGCTGTGGCTGCCCCTGGATCCCTGGAAGTGTCCAAGGCCAGGCAGGATGGGCTTGGAGTAACCTGGGATAGTGGGAGGTGTCCCTGCCATGGCAGGGGATGGAAAGAGATGATCTTTAAGGCCATTTTTTCTAGAAAACTATCCAAACCACCACCCTATTTTCATTAAAAAATTAAATCTGATAAAATAAAATCTCAGTCTATGACTTTTGAATATGAATCTGAAGGCTCTGGATCTCCTTAGAATGAAACGATTTGTACTCCTTGTACCTGCAGTGACTTCGGAAGCTCATTTCTCAATAAACAAGCTTCTGCTCAATGCTGAAATACTGTAAATTAGTGTCATTTCTTTCCAGAGTTTGCAAACAGCCTGAGCTGTGCAATCCCTGTTAACTGTGACACCTCAGCACGCCGGGTGCTTTGGCTGCAGCTCTGCCTTCAGTCACGGCCGGCAGGAGCGGACCCGGCCCCGCCTCACGGGCCCCTCACGGCCCCTCCCGCTGCCGGCGCTCACCGGAGCCCTCGCCACACGCGACACTCGGGGCGACACGGCGAGCACGGAGCTGCCGGTTCGCCAGAGCCCACACAGCCCCATCCTGCCGGACTGAGGGCAGCCGAGGCCTCCCGCGCCTTCACCAGCGCGGCTTCCCGACCCGTGCGACCCTCCCTTCACCCGCTCGGTGCCCCCTCAGCGTCCCCCGGGCCCGACCCTCAGCCCTTCCCGGGCTCCCCCCTCAGCCCCTCCGCCACCGCCTCACTCAAGGCCCCGCCCCCTAAAGCCAAACCACGCCCACATCACCACAGCCCCGCCCCTCCCCATCCGGCCCCGCCTCTTTCACTCCAGGCCCCGCCTCTCCCCCCCCCGCGCGCCCACACGCCCGCGGCCCAGCTTAGTCACCCCGAGCCGCGGAGCGCAGGAGCCCGTCCCCACCTCGCTGTCCGGCAGCCACTGCCAGGCAATGCTCGCCACTCACCTGCCCCCGGAGAACCGCGAGGCCCAAACTCCGCTCCGTCACAGCGCCGGAACCGCCGCCGCCGCCCCCTGTCGCAAAACCCCCCCCCCCCTCCTACTCGGCTTTACGGCAGCGGGGCGGAGCCGCGGGGCGGGGCCGCCGTCAGCTCGGCAGCCAATGGGGCGCGGCGGCGGCGCGCGGGTGGGGGCGGGCCCGCCGTCAGCCCGGCGGCCAATGGCGGCGCGGCGGCGGCGCGCGGGCGGGGGCGGGGCCGGCGCGGTGGGCGCGGATTGGCCGCGGCGCGGGTCAGTCCCCGCCCGCCGACCCCGCCGCGAGCCGAGGGGGGCGGCCCGGAGCGAAGTGTCCCCGCTCGGCTCGGCCCCCCCGACCCCCCGCCCGCCGCCGCCGCCAGCGCGGGGGGCGGCCGCGCCCGGGGCCCCCGGCCCGCCCCGCTCCGGCACGCGGGTCACGCAGGTAACCCCGGCTGCCCCGGGGTCCCTCACGGCGCGGGGAGGGGGGGGCGCGACCCCATGGCCTCCCCTCGCCCACACCGGGCAGCCCCTCCGGCGGGTGCGGGGCTGTGAGGGGCGGTCCCCCCGCCTGCTCTGGGAAGGGGTGCGCAGCCCCCCGCCGCCCCTGCCCGCTCCCCCGGCGGGCTCCGGGCCGCCCCCGGGGCTTCCCGAGGACGGGGGTCCCTGTCCCCAGCCCCCGGCGGCGCCCCGGGTGCCTTGGCGGCCGCCGGGCCTTGGAGCTGTGCGCTGGGGCTTGGCCGGCTTTTTGTGTGTGTGTGTGTGTGTGTGTGTGTGCGGCTGACGGCTCCTGGAGCGTGAACTCCTGCGAGGGAGAGGTTTGGTTTCCCAGCAGCTCAGCTTTCTGGGTTACTTCCTGTCCCATTCTTTAGCACTTATCTTTACTTCCATTCCCTGGAGGAGCTGCCTTGACAGGGCAGCAGTCCTGCCGTTATTATCCCTTCAACTCCTTAGAATCCTGAGAGAGTGTCCTCCTTTTCCAGGAGAGATCTGGATTTTGATGAATAACCCCTTTCCTTCCAAATTTTTGAAAGTTCTTCGTATTTAGCCCAGCTATTGCTTTTGTATTAACCAATTCTGTTCTTCAGTTCTCTCTTATATGTCATTGTGTGGCTCAGTTCTACTCTTGTTTTTTATTTTTTTTTTAGGTTTAAGCTGCCTTAAAGGAGAATTAAAAATAGTGACTCCAAAGAACAAAATCACACAGAAGAGAGAAAACAGCACTCAAAAAACCCCCAGAAAGGTGATGATTCATTTAGACTCTCAGAGTCATCCTAGACACATGGTTTGGCTGGGATTGGGGGCTCTTGTGTTTTTACGGATTTGAATAGGTAGCATTAGATTTCTTTGTTCTCTTAAAACCTATTTGCTGGTGACATTTTAAAGTTTGAAAGCTCTGAATCCCATTTGAAGCGTAGTTCCTCTTGTAACACTTGATAATTTTCCAAAATTATTCTGCAAATGTTATTTTGATTATGAATTGCTACTTAATGGGGTTTTTGTTTCTTCATCTCAGGGATGTCATTTAAAATTACTTTGCTCTCGGTCGTTAAAAGGATCTTTTTTTTAAAGTCTTCCCGTAAATTTATGGGTTCAGCACTGTTTCTGTTTTGATTCTAAAATCTTTATTGGGCTAGGTCATGGTAATTGCATTATGTTGGTTTAGTCATGTACTCCTGCGTGGGTCACTTTTTTGTGTTGTAACGGAGCTGCAAAAATTGAAATTAATTTAATTGGATGGTGTCTGCTTACAAGTACTTACTTTTTGTGCTGAGATCATACAAGAAGATGATGCTGTTGGGTGCTTAAGGGGAAAAAAATGAAAGGAGTCATCAAAACCAATGCTGCTGGTAGGAGGGAGGTTCTGTTTCAGGGGGAGAGCTGTTCGTAGGGAGAATTGCGTGTTTTACGTGGTGAGATGAAGAGATGGATCCTAGGAGAGAGAGTGGGGGGGTGAATGATGTCAGTCAGTCTTTTTCTGCATCCTGCTGTCAGCATGCTCCAGAGGATGGAGTTTCTGCGCGCTCCTCTAACGCAGAGTCTGTCTTGGAGCCATTTTAATCTGTTTCAAACGTAGGTGAGTTGGGTTTTTGGCAGACGTGCCCTCCATAGAGGTCCCTCTGGTCTGTGTCGTGTTTTCAGAGATGTCACTGACTGTACCAAAACGTTGTTCATTGTTGGCAATCAGTTGTTTTTGAGCAGGAGAAAGAGCAGTATTTGTTGCCAACAGCCTTGGTCAAGGCTGGATCGTTTTTCCATTACAGATGTCTTTAGATTAAGACAAAAAGTAGTTGCTCTGTGTTGAAGATTAAATGGAAAATCCCTCCGTAACACAAGTGCAACAAATTCTGAGATACGGTTTGGAAGTGCAGGGAAGAAATTTTCCATGTTATTTTGATAACCTACAAGTAATGGCAGAACATGTGGACATGCCTAGTGTGATTTCAGGAGGGATTTTCCTGCTAATAGGTGAGACAGATGTGCATCAGTACAAACTTAGCAGTGCAGTTATGGCACAGCTGTTTCATCTGAATTTAGTTTATTATAACTCCCTTTTCCCAACCCACCCAGTGCCTCTCATGTCAGGGCTGTAGCTGCTCTAACAGGACACCTCTTGGTGTGACAATTCACGGGATCTTTGGGATTTATTCACAACAGGAGACCTGAGTTTTCATTTGATTTGTGAAGTTCCTTCCTAGTGTGAAATGCCAGTGCAGCAAAGTTTGATTCAGATGCAGAGACTGGAATGGAGGGAATTAACTTCTGGCAGAAATTTGCATATGGTTGAAACAAGGCACAGAGATGACTGATAGGCTGAAGTCCTGTTCTTGATCCCTGGAAGAAATGCAGCATGTTACAAGTCCAGCAGCCCTTTAGAGAAAACTTTAGTCTTCAGGCTATATGCTCACTTTGGGTTTGTTTTTCCTCCTTGTGAATTCTCAGCCCTTAAAGGAAATGTGCTGTCTGAGGGATGGTTTTGTTTTGTTCCAGCAATGCTTACAGAATGATATTATCACTGTGAAAATCTTGCTTCATCCACTAAAGACATCCAACAAATTTTGTCCACTTGGATTCTTTTAGGCTGTATTAAACAGAAATATGTATCAAATGCACTTATAGAGATTGTTGAATGACACAAACTCTGTAAGCAGTGCTCAGTTTATCAGCTGTGCTGTGAGAATAGGGCTGACATGACTCCTTTACCGTGGCTTGAGCTCACATTGGTTCCTGCTTCAGTCATTCCATGCAATGTTGGTGTTTGGGTTCTCTAATGATAAGTCGTCATGAAAATACATAAATCTTAGCAATTAACACTTGCTACAAATTACTTATAAGGCTGAGCTTCCATCTGACTTTTGCTGTTTAAAACTTCGTAATAGCGCTGCCGTAAGTTGGAGGAGAATTGGTATTTTTTGCTTGGTACACGAGGATCTCCAAGCATGCTGCAGAGCACAAGCTCCCTGCAGTTTGTCAGTGCACATCTTGAGGGAGGAGGTTCTGGCTGTGTGAACCTGCTGCAGCATTCTCTACTGAAAAAAGAGCTGTAAGGCCTTGCTTTAGCATCAGCATTGAGGTCCTGCCTTCAGAAGGAATGGCAGGATTTTATTCAAGGGGCTCTGCTTGTGCTTAAAGTTGCCAGTGTACAGGTGGGGGTGCTGAGGATGGTGAGTAGTTGCTGTGCTTTCTGAAGGTGAATTTTCCCTCAGGTTTGCAGACCTGAACTTGTGATCTCTCTGATTCTGCATCAGGCCCAAAGTCAGACCTCACAACCTCTCTGTGACATGAATAATTGTAGTAAAATGACACCTCTGTGCTTCAGTTTCACCCACCTGCAGAATGTAACAGCACAACAGCTGCTTATTAGTGTGTAACAACACCATCTCTAGTTCTGTGAACACCTGAAGTTGATGGAGCACTTGTGGATTAACTCTTTTGGTTATTTGAAGTTTAGTACGCCTGAGTACGAGCTGGCCGTACAGGAGCTCTCACGAGAAATGTGTAACTTTTAATGACAGCTTATGAGGAGTGAAGACTTCTGTCCTTTGAAGCAGCAGTTCCTCTGTGATGTTTTGGATTCATGCACTGTTAACTCATTGCTTTCAGGCCCAGGTGTTGCTTGGTGATTTTCATCTCAGCCACAGGGATACCTCGCTTGGTGTCTGTCTGGGCTGTGACATGGAACATTCAGCAGAAAATACATTTGGGATTATAAGGCTCTGTGAAATTTTGATATTCCACATGTTACTTGCAAACTTCACGATTGTGATGTGAGAATGCAAATGACAACACAATTGTTTGCTCTACTCTCGTCTGAAGAGCTCCTGGAATAGGAGCGTGAGTGGCAGCTGAAGATGATGGTTGTGTTTAGTTTGTCAAAAATACATTGACCATTTTTAAAGTGCCATTTGAGTGAGAGCACATTTAGCTCGTTCAGGCTTTGAAATGGGTAGGAGAAATGAGTTGTGAGACTAATGAAGGCTGATGTGATTATCCTTATTCCACGGGGCTTTCCTTTTTTCTGTTGTTTATTTTATCTAAACGTCTCAGAATTCTTCAACCACTGGCAAGATCTACACTGATTAGGTGTGTGCCAGATACTAAATGTCATGTGTAATGGTACACTTCTCTTGTTGTGCAGTTAGGCTGACATCAGTAACTTCTGGTCCTTATTCTGCTCTTGGGTGTGTAATCTCAGAGTTTAGGAATCAGGTCTTTCTGTCAGGCCGTGTGAATGAGCAAAATACTGAATTTTGAGGTCTTGCTTTTTGTACCAACCTTTAACTTTCTTTAAAGTAAGTGCATACATATGTTGGAATTAATTTTCCACATGATGTTTGCAGTGACTTTAAAGAAGTGACACTTTGATGTGGGAAAGTCTAAGATCTCTTTCACAACACGAGACATTATCAATAGATAATGAGGATGTTTGTCTTACTATATTTATTTAGTGCTGCTTCTACTATAATTATTAGTGTTTTAATCAAACTTTGTTAAGTCATTGAGTGAGGGAGCATTACTCTCACTAAATATGACTTATTTTTATTAAAGTTGCAGCTCTTACTCTTGCCATATGCAGCTAATTTTCCTTTGGGGGGAAAAAGCTTGTTACTTTTTTAGTGGAGCAATCTGTTACCTTGTCTGTAGTCTGTGAAGTCAGTGCAATTCTAATTTGCATCAGCTAATAAAAAATGTGTGGGTTTTAAAGTGAAAATCATGCAAAAATTTAAAAAAAAAAGGTGAACGACTGATCATCTATGCAAAAAAACAAGGCTGGAAATGTGATCAAATTAGGTCATGGCAGTGCAGTTTTGTGCAGGGCTGTAAGCATATCTGAAGACCTTGTATGCTTTATCTTGGGAAGCAAAGCTCTTGGAAAATGTGCATAAGAGGGATAAAAAGGTTTTTTTTCATCCTCCTCTTTGAGCTATCATTGCAAAAGCATGATTTTGTGTTGCATTAAGTGGCAGAAATTTCAACTTAATCTAAGAGCTGCAGAGTTCATGGAACTGTTGTGGTGCAAGTTGTTTGCAGGAGAGAGGAGTCACAGTTGGGTTTGTGTGATCAGCTGTACAATTAAGTATTTAATGGTTTTATTGTTTGTTATATTATTGCAGTGCTCAGATGAGATAAGACTGCCTTTCACTAAAAGTTTGCAGCCAAAGGAAATGAAAGGTCAGATAAAGGTGTATAAAGTTAGTGAAATAACAGTGATGAGTACAGGAGGAATGGTCTGGGACTGATCCCATTAACTGTGGGTGATGTGGGGATAAGGAGGGGTTGGGTTGGAGGAGGAATCTGAGCAGGGATTGCATTTGGTAAACCTTGATTCCTTTTTCTATGTGAAGGAAAGGGTGAAGATTTTTGAGCTGGTGGTTTTCTTGTATTGTGGAGGTGGCTTTACCTGTTTGTGAAGCACAGCATGTGTCAGCCTGAGCTGTCACATGAGGGAGAGGAGACAGGCTGGTGGCTCTGCAAACCCATCTGAAGGACACAGCCCAATGCTCCATGGGCTCCAGTTCTGTTCTTTACTTAGGGAAGCAGAGAGGGAATGGAGATTTAAAAAAAATAAACCCAAATCCCATACAAAAAGAACAATTTAGGAAAAAAAAACACAAATAAAAAACTCACAAAAGTAGTTTGGGAAGAACTAAATAGAGCCTGAATGTTTTTCCTGGCATCTGAATCCCACAGGGAGATGTTGAGCAGTGAGGCAGAAATACCTACTGTAACCTTTGCATCCATTCTTGTTCCATACAGGAGGAGCAGATACACTTAATTATTAGAGAAGGGTGTAGACCATTTCTTCAAGGTTTACTCCAGAGAGGAAGCACATCCCTCATTTCTCTTGTCTTCCATAAAATATTCTCTGTAGGCTTTTCCTCATTTGGCAGAAGCAAACTCTGCCCACCCCAACCTCTGGAGGACTCTTTGATAATAATAGAAAACACACTTCTGGTCTTTTCTGACATAGCTGCATTAAAATGTAGCATTCTCACACAAGAACAAAGTAAAAGTAAGTAAACCTTTTGCTTTTATTCTTTACAACTAACAAGAAATACCATTTTTTTAAGGGGTAGCAGGTTGTTTGGCACACATGGGCACAGAAGATTATGAACAGTGAAGACAATGAAGAGTGGGACATCCATCAAAGAGTAACAACCTCTCATAAGGTAATTCAGGACCACATTGAGTTTATCCTGTTCTACTTGCAAAATCAATTAAGTAACTGCTGTTGTCCTCCATTTCCATGGCACTATAAAATCATTATAACCAAGAATATATAGGTATATTTTTTCCCCCTGTGCTTCCTTTTGTTTTTTTACTTGCATGCAGAAAGCCAATATGTAACAACCCAAATGCATGCTGAGTTTTGAATGAGATTGATTACAGTTGCAAAACATTAAATATTAAATGCCAAAGGGCTACTTCCAGTAGTCCTCCTTCTCTTCTCCAAAGATTGATGTCTTAAATGGGGCTTTGCAAACAGGAGTTTTAAATGATCTATGGAGCAGAAGTAAAAATGTTTTCAAAGCTGGTGTGTACCTAAAACTATCCTGAAACCTTTAATGTTATGGTTAAGTATTCTTGTCATTTGAATTTCATTGCTTGCCATAGGGGTGAGATGGAAGACTGGATATTTACAGAAACTGTGCAAGTGATAAAAGGAGCTGCCTGACTTTGTCTTCTGCTTTGTATGTTTTAGTACTTATGTACTTTAGTACTAGCTAATTTGAATAAGCTCTGCTAGTCACATGCAACATATGGAGCCAATGCCAATTTTTTATAATGCTGCATTACAAATATACCCACCAGCTGAGAAGTGTGAGAGAGAGAGCTCTGCTTTTCCTCAACCAACTGTCTTCACAGAGATTTGCAGGGGGAATACTGCTGGCCCCTCAGATGAGAAATCCCATTTCTCTGCACCTCTTTAGTCATCCCATCTCTTCCTGTAGCATTTTGAGCAACTAGCCTCACCTTAATTTTTGGGACTATATGAGTGCTTGCAAGTATTGGTCTTTTACAAGAAAGGATTGTAAAAATGGTATCATAAAGTTTCTTTACATTAAGTTTTGATCAGATATTTTCAGTTTGAAAAAAAAAGTTTTCATATCTTGTTTTTGTAGGTGTTCAGAAACTAGGGCTAAAAGGGACATAGTCTGAATTACAATTTTTAAGGGTTTTGCATGACTCACCCTCAGTTAGATTCTGCTGTCAGTTTTGACCTGCAAATCCAGAGGAAGATCTTACTCTTGCAGCTGGAATTTCATTACCAGTGCTGTTAGTGGTGTGATACAGAATGAAGTCAAGCTCACTGCCTTGTAGGTGAGGGTGTTCTGAAGTGCTAATTGGAGTTTAGAAAAGAGCTTAGCAAAAGCTTATTAGAGTCAATAGAAATACTTCCATTGTCATCAGATTAACCAAGTTTGATTTTTGGAATATGCTGCAAAAGCTGACCTATTGAGTTGGCAGTTGCTGCTTTGTAAATCCCCCTTTCCTCCCAGTCTCAGATAATGAAGTTCACACCATAAAACAAAACAAAGCCAGTTTCTAAGCCATGTATAACATATGGAGCTAAAAAGTCTTCTTTAATAACCCTGTGCTGAAGTAGTGATTGTTGCCATACATGGTAAGCTGAAGCATTTATAAATGTCAAAGACAGGCATTTGCTGTGTGTAATTTCCATATTTGCAGGGTAAGTAGGGTCACTGGAGCACCTGTTAATTATGAGTTTATATCTCTCCAAAAAGGCAGATAAATAACTTCTTTACCATGGGCACAAGGGTGTTGTAGAAGAGCAAATAGACACTGTACCTTTGTCTGCAAAGTTGGCAGTGATTGATGCTTTCACTTTTCTCTTGTCTGTGGGCATACCTGGATGACAGGAAAACAAGTGTCCAGTGGGACATGGGGAGCTGATTGCAATTTCTTCTGAACGACCTGTGGATCACGAGGACCTGGAAGTCTTTATGATACCTGAAAGAGGGTTTAGGTGGTATGAGGGTTGACATCCTAATAAACCAAAAAATTACTGTAAATTTTTAGTTTTGCTTAATTTTCACCATTAGAATTTTCTTTGTACTTTAATCTTGATTAACTTTGCAGGAGTTCAAATACATTCCTCCTTTTAATCTTCTAGGTCTGTGTTAATACCCATCCACATTTGAATATTGCTCAGCATTACCTTTCTCATGCCCTGCTTTTATTATTTCTTCTGATATTCCTTTCCATTTTAGGACTATGGGATATAATACACAATGTATGTGAAAATGCAATCACTTAACTTTGTGTACTGGGGAACAATCTCTAAATACCTGTTTATTTTCTTGCCCCCAACTGGAACTGCAGGTGGTACTTTTCAAACAGAGCATGGAGTACACAGTACTTCTCCCTTTCCCAATGTGTGTTTGTTTCTAGGCTCTTTTGCAGTGGCTATTTTAGATACTCTTTTGGCCCAGCTCTCATATTCTCTGTCAAGGTAATTATAGATTGAATTATTCTGATACATCTTCTCATGGTGTTTGACAGGACTGTAGAAACTGCACTTAAATTTATTTTCAGGTCTCATATATTATTATCCTTATATATTTGATTTTTGGAATGTAGAAGTTCTTTACAGCCTTTGTGTACTAATTAAGAAGTGCTCAAACCAGAATACAAACACTAGACTCTAATTAAAAAAAAGAAGGGTGAAAAAGGAAAACAGATAATTAGAGTTTTCAATTTGAACATTAGTGTTACTAATACTCACATGCAGTAGATCACAGATTTCTATTGGTAAGATATTTTCACTGAAGCTTACAAGGGATGCATTTCTAGAAAAATAAAGGGTATCACAGTTCAGTTACTGCAGCAGTGCAGTGGTGCTTCCTGCACAGTTTGGATCATCCATTCCATAGTTTGGATAATCCATTTAACCAGTGTCAGAGATAGTGATATTAACCACAGTGTGATTTTGGAATGAATGGTAGGTTCTGGTGGTTTTTCATTTTGCTCATTGCTCAGCTGTTTTAACTGTGAATTGCTGTTTGATGCTGTCATTTCTGAAGAAAACATTTACTGTTTATAATATGCAAGTGTCCTTTTCTTTTGCAGTTCAGTGATGTCACCATGTACTGTGATTTTGCTAATAACAGTGAGATCATTTGAGGTTTATCCTCCATGTAACATCACTTTCCTCAGCATACAGAGAGAAGTCTTAGCATCGCATTTCATTAATCCTTTTTTTCCTACACACCCCATTTCTGATCCCAATCCTAATTCATTCCTGCTTCCTTCCTGTTACTTGAAGGTGACTCGTGTGAGCTCATGAGGCTCCCGTAAAGGCCAGACTCAGCTAGGATGTTACACCACCACTGCAGGAGGAACCCTGAGCTACAGGAAGAGCTGCAGATCCAGGCTGCCGTGGCCGCCGGCGATGTTCACACCGTGCGCAAGATGCTGGAGCAGGGCTATTCTCCAAACGGCCGCGATGCCAACGGCTGGACCTTGCTTCATTTCTCTGCTGCAAGAGGCAAGGAGAGATGTGTCCGTGTTTTTCTGGAACATGGAGGTGAGTTGCCCACAGAGAAAAATCACCTGACACCTTTCTATCTCAATTTCCACTGCAAGGCTTTCCAGCTCTGATTAGATAGCAAAATACTTCTGGTTATCTTTCGTGATTATTTTTTTATTCTTTTGTTCTTAATCTCTGTTTATTTCTGATGCATACTCTGGATGACATCATGGATCAGGTTTATAACTTAATAACCTTCCCCCCAGCATTGCCTAGGAATTGTTCAAGGAATGAATAAGCATTATGAAAATAGGGCAGAAGGAGACTCATTATAAAATGAAATGTGCTCACAGCACTCACTACAGGCTTTTCTTCTCTGTTAGGGGGTATTATTAGAGGAAGGCAGATCCTTGAATTGAAATCCTAGGGAAGTTTATTTCAGAATTCTAAAGCAAGTTAACCAGTTGCACTAAAGACTAACTTTAATACAGGCTTTAACAGAATCCACTAAACTTTGTGAGAACAGTCCTCTTTGTGCAAGGACTTCAGTGTCAGCTCATCCAGGTGACTTTACAGCTCTCGTGCATCCAGCCACAGTGAAACTTTATTTCAGGAGCTGACTGAGTTTTGTTGATTTAAGTGATACTCATGTGGGTGATGATTATTATCCCTCAGGTGGTACAGTCAGAATTTCTCATTGCTTTATCATCTTCCAAGGCCACCTGAAGTTTTAGAAAGAGATCATCCTAATCTTCTAAAGTGGTACTGGAGAGGAAATCAGTAGATGTTCTCCAGGTTCTGATCAGTGCTCTAAAAGCTATTTTAGCACTGTTCTTACCAAATGAATTATGAGGTTTTCAATCCCAAGGAAACTGAAATCATCTTTCTGATGCTTTGTCTGTCTGAGCCACATGGGCCTCTTGTGTTTGTCACTGGGTTTGTCAGCTGTGTGGATCATCCTGAAAGTGGAGTGGCATTAACAGGTTGTGGTAGTGGCACAATCAGTGATTTGTTCCTTAAGAGCAGTGGTGAAATACAGCCTGAACAACTGGACTCTGTGAATGCACCTACTACAGATTGTAACCACATAAAAAGGGCAAACACTCGTGGCCTGCTTGGAAGGGGAAAAAAGCTACTAAACTGAGCTAATATATAACTTCAAATTCTGCTTTTTAAAAGTAATAAATGTGAATAATCTCAAGCCTTCAGTTTGATATTTCAGAAGTTTAAGGCTTTAAGTCACATACATTGCTTTTAACTTTTTATCTGTAAGTTTAAAGATGATAAAAAACCCCCAATCCCTTCTGTATTCCTATGTATTTTCATTTTATAGATTTTCATATTACATAGCTGCTGATGCAGTGGTTTGTTTTTATTTTTGTTGTTACTCTCTCATACAAAGTACCAGCTGAATGTGATGCCTCATGAAAACTGCCTGTAATGAAACACCTTTGTCCTGAGGCAGCTTAGAGTTGAATCACCACGATGAGAAAGTTGAGTAACAAATAGTGTGAGGTTTAGTCATCCACAGCAGCTTCCCTGCAGCTGAGGCTCGCTCCTGAAAATTGGCACTGCCTGGTGCTTTGCCTCGTTTTCCCTCAAAACAGAGGCATAAAAATAATGAGTATTTATCACATAATAATGTCACAAATGAGTTACTAAGCAGTGAATGAGTTGA
Organism: Catharus ustulatus; assembly: GCF_009819885.2. Lineage (NCBI taxonomy): Eukaryota > Metazoa > Chordata > Aves > Passeriformes > Turdidae > Catharus > Catharus ustulatus. Next base: position 18,332,248 of record NC_046232.1, read on the forward strand.
CTCTTACAAGCTGAGTTAATCATGCCACCCTTATTAGGGAGAGGTTTGTATCTACCTTTCCTCCCATGGTCTCTGCTTTTCTCCCTCTGGAGTGGATTGGTGCTGGTGCTTAATCCCCATGCAACAACAAAAAAAGAGATATTGGGGTAAAGGAAAAAGTAATTTTCTGTTGTGAATCTTATGGTAAAATAGAGAGTATTGGGCTATATATTGGTAATAAATTGACAGTGAGAGGGAGCCTGCAGAGTTCTGGGGGAAGAGGGAATGGAGATGGGAAGGAAGGGGTGGCTGGTGGTGGTTGTGGCTGTCTGGAGGGGTGATGGAGCTTAGCAAAGCTGGGAATATTTTCACGGGGGAAATAGGACTGGGAAAAGCACAGTGGGCTGTTGCTGGGGGTAGAGCTATGCTGTGCCTCAGATCTGAGATGCTGGAAAACTCCCAGCATAGCCTGCTAGTGGGATGGAGGGTGAGTTGGGCTAATAAAGGCTGAGAAGGAATCTGGTCACTGACCTGGAAATAAAAAGTAGATTCTTATGGGAGTTATGACCTGTCCGCCTCCTGCTTTTGCTTTTTCTCTTCCATCATTGCTCACCAGCAAAGAAAAGAGCCAGAGGACAGTGTTGTGCATGCAGATTGGCTGATTTGAGTGGAGGTGGTGGAACAGCAGGAAGCTTTTTATTATCTGCTGGGGAAGGAGACAGAGAGATTGGGAGAATGCAGAAAAAACAGTCCAGACTAAAGGATGAAGCCAGCAGAAATACCAGCTAGATACAGAGGGTATAGGTCAGATAACAAATATTATTTGGCAGCTGGTGAAATGCAGAAAGTTCATCATAACCATGGAAAAACTTAATTTTCATAAGAAATAGTGACTTTCTTAGTGTACTTGTCTCATTTTATTAAGGTGAAGATTTCTGTGAAGCCATCTCTTCCCACCCATAAAAAAGATGTGGAGTCACAAAGCAACACCAAAACAGGGAGTATAGTTTTTAGTAATCTTGGATCTCTGTGTAACAAGCCTTTTTTCCCTTTAGTGTACTTTGTAAATTTTTAATTTGACATATAGAGACAGACAATCCAACACTGGACAAGAAATATGTTTTATTAATTTCCAGCCACCACTATTAATGTTACAACGAGCTAAAATCTTGAAAGTGTCTATTTAGCTGTCCCTTGGTGATACCTTCTCAGTATTAACTCAGCAGTTTCTGGTTACTCATATTAAAATGAAGAAATAATTCTCTAAAGCTCCTAGAAATGAAATAGTAAGAGAAAGTAGCCAAGCAGCCGTATTGATTTATTTTTAGTCTTGGCTTCAAGGTATCTAAATTTTAGTAAGGTCAAGAAGAATCCAGGAGGATCTAGAGAAGGCCAAATGCTCACCCCCCCTAAGCTCCTAAAGGGTGTCTGTCTCTGAACAGTAATGCTTTCCTGGCCATCTTCTGTATCAATGTTATCTTAGGAAATTCAAAACAGAAGCTGCATGTAGCCATGCTTCTAAACCTTGTGGTCACAATTAAGCCCTAGCTGAGGGAAATAAGCTTGAAATAATAGAAGTACTCAATGAAGCCAGAAGCATTGCTTAAGCATTGCTTTCTTGGCTTCCCAAATCACTGTGATAGAGTGACCTAAGGAAGGTGTCAAGGAAAAAGGAAAACTGTCCCACTGAGCTGTAAATTGAAACTCTGAAATATGAGTCTTTTATTTATGAATCTATATCTCCTCTAGATTACAGTATTAGAAAGAGTTTTATTAACAGTGAACTTGAAATAACTAGCTTAAGTGCCCAACTTCCACATGAACTAAAATAATCTCAGTATCATTTAATGCTACAGATTTCCCATCTCGAGTTTGATTGCAGTAATTGGTAACCTTGACAAACTGTTCCAGGTTTCTGCCATTCTATTTTGCCTTATGTTTAAAAACATGAGAAGTGACCAAATGCAGTTGTTCATGTTTTTACATTCTGCTCTCCCCATATTAATGGGAATCTTGGAATGAAAGAATTATTTGAAGTCAGGATGGAGATCTGCTGGCAAGTGCTAGCTTGATCCCTTTTTAGCTAAAACTGTCAGGAAGTTTTTACCCCTCTGCAGATTCTAAAAGGTAATCTGAGAGTCATTCCCAATCCAGTTTTACCTTGCTCATGTTCCAGGGGAAGAGAGTTGCTGTATAGCATGGTACCAATACTCAAAATCTTAGAAAAATCAGACAAAAGCCCCACAGCAGCACAAGTTCTTTAGGCACCATCAACTTTGGGGTGTTACTTGTACTAAAACAGGGACTGAGTTGATGGAATTTGCAGCTTCATGCAGGTCCAGCCTCTGCTAAAAGCTCTTGTGAAATTCAGAAGTTTTCCAGGAGGTGGCAGCAGGACATTGATGGAATTGCAACAGACGTTTCGATCCTGTTAAAATTGTTTCTCTAATCCACAGGCAGACTGTTGGCTCGCTAGAAATCCATAATCTTAATGGGAATTACAGGATATTTTCATGAGGTTTTTCTGAGGGGTTTGTTGTGGAAAGGTTGGTTGTTTGTGTTGCTTGGTTGCTGAACTGTGAGGCTTTTTTTCCTATCCTTCTTAAGAAACTTCTCTTACATGACTTAGTAGTTTTTTGGTTCACTTCAGTGGTGAAAAGCAAAGACATTTTGGGAGTAGGGAAAGTGTGGAAAGGTTTTTAAAACTATAGGTAAAAGGCATCCTTATGTTGCAAGGAAATTGTTGGGTTTGGATTACAACAACCACTATAAAAGTGCATTTAGGTGCACGTGTAAAAGTTGGGCCATATCTGCTTGAATTTGGAAATGGCACTGATCAAACAGGCTTGTGGCAGCGACCTGCACCTCATTTGGGGAAGGAATGATGCCTTGCATGTTTTATGCAGTGTGAGAGGGAGAGAAGGTACAACTCAAACTTTATTTCTTTTGAAAGTCGTTGTTGGTGGAGAAAGACTCCCTGTGCTGCTGTCTCCTTCCCATTATGTCCATTTTCCTCCCCAGTTCTTTACTTCAGACTGTATCATCCCTCTGCCTGTTCTCATGCCTGTTACCCACTTTATTTATCACCACTCAGAAGTCAATGTGGAATAGTCTGAGCAGTGTGGAGAAACAGACCCTGGGAGCAACATCACTTTGAAATACTATCTTTGTGTGGGCTGTGCTGACTGTTTGCTGCATTTTGGACACAATCACAGTGCAGATTAGGAGTCACCCATTCAGTCACTGGCTGCATTTTCCTGCTGGGCTGTGGGTGCTTCATTCATTCCTTTGGCCCAGGTTAGTGTGACTTTTCAGGGCACTGAAACTTCTGCTTTTCACAAGAAATGAAGAAAGCTGTCAGTAGCAAGGAATTAAATTTTCCTTAATGTACCCCTTATTTCTGTGTTCATTTCTATTCTGTGCACTAGAGGCAGTTCTCACATCTTATTTCTCTGTGTAACCAGGCTGCATTCATTTGTATGTTGGATTTTTTTTTGGTTAGTTCATTTGTTTCCTTCCTCTCCATCTTCTCTTTCCATTTAGAAATATCCTTAAAGTTTTGGATCATCTTTGCAGCTATATTCTCTATCCTTTCCTTCCAGTCTTTTCATTTTAGTATAATGTCTGTCTGGGTATTACTTGGATATGATCACAGTGGGTAGGGAAGCTTATTCCTGTTTTGTGTTTGCACCTTTGTGTTCAGTCCAGGGTAGCCTGCAATTAATTTTGCATTTTGAACTTAACTTAGAGCAGGTCCTCTGTTGGAGATGGGGTCTAACTTAGGTTGGGAAAGTGTTCAAATTTCCACACTGTAGTTTGTACCTTGTAGTGTTCAACAGCAGCACCCAGAGATGGTGGAAGGAGAAACCTCAGAGCCTGCCTTGTTCTCTAGCTGAGAAATGGCACCTTGCCTTGGGTAATTAATTAGTCACTTGTAAACAAGCTTGGGTGTCCTGAGGAAATTGGGTAAATTGATTGGATTATTTTAATTTTTAAATTAATAAATCAGTCTGAGTGTTTGTGCTGTGTGAAGGGGAAATAAATCTGTAATTACCTGTACTCTGCACTAAGTTTATCTGACTCCCTTCAGAAGTGGGTTTTTACATGCTTAAATTTTTGTGAAATCATAAATTCAGAACAGATTCTAAACAGATTCATCATCTATGAAAAGAGACTTTATCAAGATAATCTGAAATAACATATACCCTACATGCTTTGGAAATCCTGCAGACCACAGAGAAACATTTTACCTAATACAGCATTACACCCTAAAAACAATACAATGCTGCCAGACCACAAAACATCCGCAATTTGGGACAGCAGATGTTCCTACACATGCTTCTTTTTAAGACCAAGAAGCAACACAAGGGAAAATAAAAAGTTGAACATTGAGAAAGAAATGTAATATTGTAGAGCTGGGGGAAAACTGGATGGACAGAGAGATTTGAGTAATTAGTAATTAATTCCTAAGAGTGCTAGGAAGATGTGGAAAAGTATTTGTCAAATGGAAACATATGTATGTGAAAGAATTTTTTTTTTGTAACTCCTTCCTAAATACAATTTTAACTTTGTCTTAAAAATAGAATGTTCATGAAAGCAAGAATTAGTTTGAAGTACAAAAAATCCTGCCATGCTATGCCTGGAAAGACTAGCAATTACTGTTTGACTTTTTTTTTTTTTTAAATTTTTTTTTTTTTTCCAGCACCGGATTACCGTAACGCCTTCTAATCATTTTAAAATTTTATTTTAACTTCAGCTGATCCCACAGTTAAGGACTTAATTGGAGGCTTCACGGCTCTGCATTACGCGGCCATGCACGGCCGGGCGAGGATCGCGCGCCTGATGCTGGAATCCGACTACAGGAGCGACATTATTAACGCCAAGAGCAACGACGGCTGGACTCCCCTGCACGTCGCCGCTCACTACGGCAGAGACTCCTTTGTCAGGCTCCTGCTGGAGTTCAAGGCTGAGGTTGATCCGCTCAGTGATAAAGGTACTACACCACTCCAGCTGGCCATTATCCGGGAGAGGTCAAGCTGTGTGAAAATCCTCCTGGACCACAATGCCAACATCGACATTCAGAATGGTTTCCTGTTACGATACGCTGTGATCAAAAGCAATCACTCGTACTGCCGAATGTTCCTCCAGAGAGGGGCCGATACAAACTTGGGGCGCTTGGAAGATGGACAGACACCCTTGCACTTGTCTGCTCTTAGAGATGATGTGCTTTGTGCACAAATGTTGTATAATTACGGAGCAGACACTAACACAAGGAACTATGAAGGACAGACCCCACTGGCTGTTTCAATAAGTATTTCTGGAAGTAGCCGACCCTGTCTGGATTTCTTACAAGAAGTGACAAGTATGTATGTAAGAGAAGTTAATCACAGGACACAATGTCCTCTAAAAGCCTTCTTTGAATTTAGCCCCAGAAAAGAATCTAATCCTTCCTCTCTGCCCCTTGATGCTATTTAAATGCACTAGAAAATTTCTGGGAAGGTGAAGGGATTATACTGGGAATCTCTTACATGGCAAAGGTGCTAATGTTAAGTGTACTTCATTTAAATTAGTTTTGTTTAAATATTACAGGAAGCATTCATTTTAAAAGAGTGAACTGTAAAATCTCATTTTATTTCTGGCCTTGGCGCGTAAGATTTTTGAGTTTGGTTTTGTTGTTTGTTTAGGGGTTTTTTTAGTGCCTTTTGTTTTGCTTTTTTATTGCCATGCAAATCGTCGGCAGTTGATGGCTTTTTCATCTGAGCTACAACTAGGGGAGAAAAGAGCTTTGGCTGGTTTGTGTTCTCCCACATTCCCTCCTTCCCTCCCCTAAACCAGACAACAAAATGCCACAGTTCATTCCTGCAGCTGAAGGGGTTCATGTGCTGTGTAGCTTTGGTTTGATTTTGTTGATGTCTTTGAAATAAGAGAGATTTTAGCTCATCGTGACTTCTGATATTTAGAAAACGTATTAGGCTCTTAATATCTGGATCATTTTTGATTACCAGTTTTTGGTGTACTAGATCTACTGAAAGTTTTACATGGAATGATGTACTAATGTTTCATAATCATAGTATTGCCTAAAGCATTTAGGAATTGCTGATAAGCATTTAGCAGGGTTTGCCAATTCAAACATGTTAAGATGGCTTGGTAAATTATCATCCAACTAGAATGATCTCTGTACCACAGAGGATGGGGTATTTCATATATCCTCTTTTTTGTCACCTGTAGCTACTTTTATTTTTTTTAATGTGGTAATTTTTAATGAGGTTTAAATAGCCTATATACTCTGTAAAGAAACTGAAAGTCAGCGTGGGCTGGAAGTGAATCAGCTGAGATCTGTTGTCAGTAGCTGACACAAATAAGCATTTGGAATTTCTTTTCTTTCTCTACGTGATTTGTGGTGTTGTTTTTGTTCATCTCTGAACTTGAAAGAGAATTTCTGAAAAGGTGGAAGTTGATAATAAGAAATACAAGCAGTTAAGCAATTTTGGTTTAATTTGCCTTCCCCTTCTCATTCAAACACATTTCTTTCTGGTTTCCTTTTTGGAAGCCTCTCTCTATATAGTTGCAGTGTCAGGGATTTTAGGAGATGATATAATATCCAGACTTGCTGTTTTTCAGTCTTAGGCTGTATCAGTAAGCATGAAAGTTTAGGCTGCTCCCTTGTTTCCTCAGTGTCTAAAGACCAATAGAAATAGGTACTGTATCTTTCAGCTTGCAGATTCCATACCTTAAGGGTTTAATGTTAAGTGAGAAATTCTGCTACCAAAAAAAAAGAGTAGCTTTAATTTGTGGCCAGTGTAACAGTGTTGGAACTATCCCAGTTTTGTGCTGTTGGAGGGAGAGCTGGGGAAACAGTGCTGACAAAAACACTTCAGCTCTGTGCTTCTGAGCAAAATAATTATCAATGTATGTTTACAAACCACTGTAAACAAACTCTGCTGCCCTTTTATAAATATCCAAACACTGTCTTCCCTGCTTTCCATGAAAAATTACTTGAATAAGATGCTGTATAAGAGATGAGATGGATAAAGAGCAAGCTGGCATTTTGATAGTGGAGCTCCCTGTTAAGTCTGGCTGTAAAGGGAATTGTTGAGATCTTGTGCTGTAGCACTTTGGGGAAGAATCTTGTTTGTGAGTCTACTGCAATATGTATTTTCTAGACAAAAAGAATTTACAAAATTTTTGGACAATTCTTCTATTGGGATTCTTCCTGAAACTCTTCTGAGGTTAGTAACAGTGCCTTGTTTGTGGGGCTTAATGGGAATTTCAGTTTATTTGAACCTTATACTAAGTGCTTTATGTAGAAATCCATAGTTGTAAGTTTTATATCTGCATCTGAAATTTTGAAGTAGATAGTAGAACAGGAAATAGTTTTTATTTTACAGTAGATTAACATTTTTAAGGCTAAAGATTAATAGATATAAATGATCAAAGTTATCAAACTGATCAGTGTCTTCAAGTGAAAGCAGTTGCATGCTGCATATAAATGGGATATTATTTAGTACTCTACATGTAAGATGCAAGTAGCTATTTTTTTTATACTTGGAAGAAGTATTTGTACAGTTCCAGTTTCTCAGAAAACATCATTTTTGTTTTGGTAGGTATTGTAATTGGTAATAATGGCAGCCTTTAGCCCAGGTCCCTGGTTGGGAATAACAGGCAAGAAACCAAGCTCTCAGAAATACTCAGTATTGGCCCTGAGAGTCTGCCAGAAGATAGTGGATTTTGGGGTTTGCCCCTGAAGGTCTGATATTCTTCCTGGTTACAGGTGGAGATTCCTTTGCTCCTAGAATAATTCCAAGAGGAAGTTATTCTCTAGTTGTGTTCAGTGTTTAAGCACAAAGGTGGAAGTTAGGAACAGCAGAGGTTTTGACCATGAGTCTGCTGGTGACTTGGTGTTCAGACTTGTGTGTTTTTCTTTATCCCCCCTCTCTCTTTTTTACAATACAAAAATAAGCAAAGTCTCTCTAGGGGAAAAAAATTATATTGAAGGTGAAAACTGCTCAATGATTTTATTAATCACCTTCCTTCTCCTTCTCTGTGTTATACTTTCCTATTTCAAAAAACGTTTTTTGGCAGCCACCATAGTACCTAAGATCATTTGATAAAAAGTTGGTTTGGAGCTGTGTAAATACTGCAATTTTTACATGGTCTGAACCTGCCTCTTCAGGAGTGTTCCTGTGTTAAACTTGGAATGCACAGTACAAATTAAAATAGAGCTGTGTGTATATGAGATAGATGAAGACACAGATACATAGGGACTTTTATTGGTAGTGTATATATTTATAAAATTAGTGTGCAAGCACAGCCCTGGATGAAATTACTTATTTTGAAGTTGGATGGCATTTGAGAATACAAAAACATATAATATGAATGTGCAAGGTAGAAAAAATGCAAGTGTCAAAAAGATACATAAAGGCTTAAATAAACATCAAGACACTGGAGATTTCAATTAGGATTTTACAAAGCCTGGGAGGTTTCCCCTCCCCATAGCCCTCCTTTAATTGAGTCTGTGCTCAGCTCAGGAGCAGGAGAGGCAGTGAGGAGCTACTGGTCTGTGTGGATGCAGAGAGCTCAGGAAATGATCTGTGATGAGGCTGGTGTGGCAACAGGTATCAGAGAACTCAGTTCAGTTCTGGAACAAAATCTAAAGGTTACCCAATGAATTTAACTACAAATGTTTCAGCTTCATTCCTTTTTTTTTTTTTTTTTTTTTTTTAATTTTTCAAAGGGCAGATCTTTGGCTTTGACTAGATAGTGTAATTTTGTGTTTAAATTTATATAGCACTGTAAATGTGCAGAATTACTGAGACAGAAGTTCTGTTAAGGGAGTTCTTACACATCCTTTGTCTCTATCCCTTGGCTGAATCAAGGTAACTTTTCACTAGAAGTTTTTTTTTAACTGGAAGAAGATTTAAAAAATTTTGTTCCGCATAGTTTTAACTTCTATGAATACAGAAATGTCATAGTGAATTAAGTAGATTTCTATATATTTTATTTCATGGATAATTGCAAAGGAAATGGTATTTTCAGATATGTAATAACATGGAAGATCTTTACTGGACTCTCAGGCTTTATTTGGGTGCTGCTGGAAATCTTGCAGTGATGATCGAGGTCTGCTTTGTCATCCAGTTACACAGGGAACTGGGATAAGGGAATTATTTTATAATTTTCTACTCTACAGGTGACTATTAAGTAGTTGAATCATATTATGTAGCTATATACAGTTATTTACTTTGAAAGAATTAAGAGACCTTTGTAAAAAAAAATCAGACTATTTTTATATGCAGCATTTAAGGTACAGCCCTGCTCTACTCCCATTTATACACCTATGCTGTACTCTGCAAAAATAATTTTAAAATAGCATAACAATGCATCTAAAGCTTGTCTTGATGTTCAGAGCGCTGTCTCCTAAAAATGGATAAAGATGGTGTTGGAATTCTTAGCTGCATTTCCATAGCAATTTCAGTGAGACGGAATTTACAGAGATGTCGCAAATTATTTTTTTTTAAAATACCTTTGCAAATATATTCAAATCTTAATTTCATTGCTAAATGCACCTGTTAAGTATAACATTGAGCCTTACTGACGTTCTGCTTTTTTATATAGGAATTTTCAGTCCAAAATAGTACATAACTTCTGTGCCAGATAGACTGAAATTTAATAGACATCTAAAACTCATTGTGGGGGAATTATTTTGCAGCGACCAATGAAAACATATGTCAGGCTCAGACATTCTAGCAGAGACATACTGAACACAAAACTAAATTAGAACTTTTAAAATAACTTGTGTGATATCCAGTTAAAAAGCTCTCTGTGTCTGGTCGAGCTGGAGGGATTTTTTCACTCTCTCAACGAATGCTCTGTAATTCTACACTCATCCCTGCATGTCTCATATTAATATTTTAGACCTATAGATTTTTGATATTAGCTTTTCCTGATGTTTGGAATTCTAGAAAACCAGATATCCTCTGCAGTTATTCAGTTGTTTTTTTGCTGAGTACAAGCCAGTGCATTTCCTGAAGTTCAGAGCTATTGCACTGAGCAGCCGAATCCGCGTTCGGCTCAGCCTCAGCGATCCTAGGTGATCCCATCCCTTTCTGTAATCCCATTTTTGTGTGTTTTATGGCTGATGAGTGTGAGTTTCCAGTTGATAAATTCAATTATCTTTTTCATTTCCCCCCTTAAGAAAGCCAGAAAATTGAGAACTCAGTTTAATTTCTGGCAGTAGCTGCGTTCCTGCACCACTGTGAAATAAGGGATGGAGTGAAGGGTTTGCTGCAGAAATAAAAACTTTTCCTGATATTCTAGAGGAACTGAGCTGCTGCCAGCATACATCAGCCTGATTTCAACATACTTAGTAAAATGTTTCAGAAGATTTTTATTTTTAAGTTCCCTTTGTAGCTAAAAAGAAATTACCAAATGGTTTCTTGCTACTGTTTTCAGCCTTTCAGAACTCCCAGGAGAGGCAGAGGCTGAGTTTGAGAAATACCACTCTAAGGTTTTTTAGAGAGATGCATTAATATTGTAGAGAAAACTGTGGGCGGCTTCTGAAATATGTCACTGAAGTTATTTTTCATTTTTTAAATTTCTTCAGAAACAGCCTGTCCATTTCAAACCAGTGACACTGATTGTTTGCTTTAAAATACTTTTCTTTTAGTGGTTAGAACAATACATCAGAGGGGATCTTCTTGCAGCCTACAATGTATTAATTTCAGTTATTCCCAAGTTTTCTCTTGGGTAACAGAAGGGTCAATTCATGATCTTTGCATTGTATTTTTACATGTAGTTTTCTGTTCTCTATCTGGAATGGAGGAAGTGGGTAGGGATTCCCCTTTTCCAGCTTTGTAGTACTGGAAGAAAGTTCCCAAAAAGCAATGTTGTCAGAGGCATCACAAATATGCCTTAATGGTCCTGAGATAGAGACTTAGTGGGTGAGTTAGTGTTTAATTTCTTGGGGAGCATTGTCTGCAGGGGGAAGGCACAGGTATAAACACAGAATTTTAACAGTGACACAGTTCTTTGGCCAGGTAGCAAATCCTAAATGGAAGTTTTGTCTGCCTCTAGGATAGAACAGCAGACTCTCAGATATCATACCAGAAAAATCTTGGAACTGCAGAAAGAAAAGGAATGGAGTTCTGAGTGGAAATTCAGATTAATTGTAATAATTTCTTACTGTTAAAACACAATTTTTTTTCCTTTGCTTTACCAGCAAAGGCTGATCTTTTAATAATAATTTAAAAGGTTCATTTCATTATTCAAGTAAAATAATTATTTAAGTGGGGGAAAGCTCAGAAACTTAATTTGTTACCAACTGAAGAACTGATTTAGGAAAATGCTTATATTTTATACATACTGAAGTCTGCTGCATCTAGATTAAAGAAACCTCAAAAAGCAATTCCTCTCAATTCTTTAAGCTCATGCTTTAAATTTCTTCTGTTTGGAAGAAGTTTTTCTGTCAGGTTTGGGACACTGTACACAAGAATTGCATTGGTGGGGATTTCTGCTTTCCCTTCCAGCACAGAGGACAAACTCTGGAAGGCAAAAGATGAACTATGCATCTTTTTCCTGTAATTAATGTTTCTGATTTACTTGATTACTGCTTTAAACCTTGCAAAACAGATTGACTGCAGCGTGTAATGATTTGGTGAACACATGAGCAAATCCAGAGTAACAGCAGCAAGGTGGCCTTGAGGGATGTGCTGGATGTTTTTAAGGTGATCAGTAATTTTATGTGGCTGTTTTGCATGATAGTGGTAATTAGGCCAAGCGTGCCTTTCATGTTTGTGAGGTTTTTTTCTTTCTTTCTCTTTTAATTCTCTTCCTTTCCAGCTTCTTTGCCTAAAGAACTTCCCAAACTTGTGATGCAGGATATAACCAAAGCTGCTACTTCCTAATTGTTTTTAAAGAGAACTTTATTCATCATTTAACTTGTCTTACTTTGCCAAGTTACTAATAACATTTTTCATTTGCCAAACTAAGGTTCACTGACATTGGTCTGTAATCCTTTATTTTTTTTCTTTTTTCATTCAGACGCAACCAAGAATGAGTAAGTGTTCCAGACACCGTTTCTAATAAATCACAAATGCATTAATAACCCTGGAATTTGCAAGGCGTGACCTAAGACACCAGCAGCCACTAGATGTAGCAACTGGTGCTTAACACTGGAAATGTCCATTGTTAACACATTCCCAGGAAATATTTTTTAGGCTTATCAGGGGAAAATGTCATACATTTGATAATCAGGTCTTTTTGAATGAACTGATGACCAATTTCTTCTGGGTTTTTTTTCAGTTGTCTGTTCTTTTATGTTCTCAAAACCCACGTAGGATGTTAATTAAAAGGCATTTATTTCTGAAACCAGAAATCAGTGTCTCATAGCTGATTTATTGTGTACTCTGCTACAGAAAAAACACAAAGATCTCTTATCATTTCTAATGCAGTGAACTTTTGAAGCAGTGCATCCTTTCTGAACCCTGTTTCAAGGCATCAGAACTATTTCTTTATCACCATTAAGATTTCTTACCAAAATAACTTCCCTTTACCTAAAGTTTGAACGTTTTGCTGTTGTTGAGTTGCCTAAATTCTTTCCTTCAGGTGGAAAAAAAAAATTGCCAGGAAGAAACCACTGGTGGATAGAGTAACCATTGGTCTGTGTTCTAAGTCATGGGTGAAGGATTTAACTAAAAATAAATTGACATTTAGATGGTGATAAGTATAATAAAAGTATTTTCAGCTTGCATAAAGGAAACTCAAATTTTCTTTTTTTTTTTTTTTTTTTAAATTTCCATCCTAATTTCTTTAAAAACAGACTGAGACTATTTTCATGCATTACTTCTGCTGGCTTACCCTGGATAATTTTAGTGCTTGAGATAAATCCCAGTGTCTAAAAATGCCTACCTGTCTGTCAGCCCATTTCTATAGATACCAACAGAAGCACCTACATTGTTCAGGGTGCTGAGTATTTAGAATTTGACAGTCATAAAGTCCCATAACCGAGTCTTGGCTTGGAGGGGAAAAAAAAATTAAGAAAAAGAGGCTTACACAGTTAAGTCGATGATCAAAATATTGATTAGCACAGCTTTGATGTGTTACTGGAATAACTCCAAAAAAGCTGTAGCAGAATGAGGAAAAAGCACAAAGGCAGGCAGTTTGTTCAGAGGTTTGGAGTGGTTCCCATGTTGGGGGTTATTAGCTGGAGTTTTCAGCTTTGGGAAGAGGTACTGAGCAGGAGTGGAGGATGGAGGTTTATATAAAGGTATGTAAAATCATGACTGGCATGGGAACAATTATTCATTATTTTCCTTGTAACTCAAAGAATGGCAGGCATGCAACAAAGCCATCAGGAAGCAGATCTAAAATAAATAAAATTACTTTGTAGTTTTCCAGCCAACGCCTAATTATATTGTGAAATTTGTTGCCACAGGATGTTTTGGATACTGAAAGTATGAATGGGTTCAAAAAACACTAGACAGATTTACAAAGGGCAAGCTATTCACAGCTATTAAAGACATAGATCTGTGTGCAATCTCTGGGCTAGGAAGGCCCAAAGGCACCAGTGCTGAAAGCAAGAAGGGTTTATTGGGGCAGGATTTCTCAATGTCTGTTGTTCTGCTCTTTTTCTCTTCCTTTCTTCCTTGGGATCCATTGCTGGGTGCATTCAGATACAAGACTTGATTAAATTCTCTGAGAATGTTTTAGATAGAGGGATCAAACCCCAGCTGTTTCTCAAGGTGTTTGATTTTGAGTAGTTTCCTGGTAAGAATGAACTTGAAAGAATTGATTATTTTGGAAAATCCTTTCCAGGAGTGCTGAAGTTTGTGTGATGTCAGTAAAGCCTTTCCTCTGTGGACAGTGCTTAATTCACATTTTCATCCCTTTTTGTTTGACAGGGGTTTGGCTTCATCCAAAGCCTGAGGCTTTATCTTTTCATTAGAAGGGAAAGAAAACCCCAATCTTTAACTCTGCCACAGGACCCTGGAATAACTTCTATAAAAAACTTCTAAGGAAACTTCCTAGTCCCATTCCAGCTGAACTTAGAATTTTGTCTCATTGTTTGAAAGCCAAACATGACTGAGAGGTTTTACCCCAAGGATAGGAAAAAATCCCCAAAAAGTTAAATGGAGGAGTTCTGCTGTTCTGTAATGCATAAGCATATGTTGCCACCTGGTGGGAATCCTCACATGGGTGAAATCACTTTACATTGGCATCAGTAAAATTATGTGCATGTACAAATGGTTTTAGGATTCATCCCTTGATTTCATTGAATTCATTAAAAAGGGATTAACTTGTAATTCTCTTGTAATTTTTCCCTTCCCTCTCCCTCTTAGGAAACAACAAACCCCTGTCATTTTGCAGAGTAAATGATGTCTTAAAATACGTTTAAAATGTGATCATTTTATTTTTATGTGTTCCTTTTGTCTTTTCAGGACAGCCCAGAAACTTGCAAGATCTATGCCGAATTAAAATCCGTCAGTGTATAGGCCTTCAAAACCTCAAACTGCTTGATGAACTACCCATTGCCAAGGTCATGAAAGACTACTTAAAACACAAATTTGATGATATCTGATATCCATGAAGAGAGGAACTCTGAGCAGGTTTAGTTCTATTCCAGATACTGAAGAGGCTTATTGCCTTGCACAAAGTATATCCTATGCAAATTCTGATTTTTCTGTGAAGTCAGAAGGCAGGTATACACTTCCTTGGGTTTTTTATACCACATGCTAGAAGGTCTTAATTTTTGGTTTCTTGGTCCAAGTTTACAAGGTCCAAGCTTTCTATACAATACTGCATTTTCAGAATTGCTGTTGGTTTTCTGTTTGTTTTCACATTATGTGTGCAGACTTGCCGGGGAGATGGAAGGCAGCACCTCGAGGGAAGTGGTTGGTTTGAGTTGGCTGAGCAATGATGCAAAAACATCAAAGTTTGGAAATCAAGGCACCAGTCCTGCAGAAGGATACAGATAGATCTCCAGAGCCCTGTTTGTTAGGACCCCTGTCTCTGCCAGGTGTTTTTGCAGGACAGAGGGAAGAGGGGATAATCAAAATGTCCTTGGGTACTGTATGAATATAATCGGAAACTGAGGAAAACACATGCAGTTACCCTGTTCAATTTGAGGGATCTATACATTGTTTTCTTTGGTTTGGTGGCTTTTTTTTTTCGTATTTTTCATTTCCTAATTACTGTAGTTGGGATGCCCAGAAAATTCAGGCCCTCTTTCCCAACATTCCCTGTTGAATGGGCTGTTTGTAAGTCTGTTTTTACCAGTGACAGGACACTACAGAGAGGATGTCTTAGGGTGACTAAGAGGCAAAGCCTCAGTATTTTTTACATTAACTTAAGAGGAAACAAATTTAGATTTTTTTGAAGCCAATGTATTCTGTTGCTCATACAGTGCCTCCTGTGCAATAATCTCTGATGTATTTTCCCTTGATGTGTGATTCCCCCCTGTTCCTCATTTAGGCTCAGTGCATTATTTGTGAGAGCAGGAGCTGCTGCCTCACTGTAGTGTTTATGACATTACAGCAATGATGCAGCAGTTGCTGTTCATTATTACCCCCTGAATTTCATGAATGTATAACCTGCTTTATTTCACTTTCAGTTGAGATTTTATCTACGGGTTCTCAGCCAAATTGTGTCCACTTTAAAAAAAAGTAAATTGGCCAAACCATTTTGTTTAAAAAGCAGTGCAGGGGGCAGGGACTGTTTTGATTGCTCTGAAATTCACTTTTTTTCAGGTTAGAGAGCAGGAAGTGCACATTAGTTACTAATTGAGAAGGAAAGCCCCATTGATATTGAAAGTTCAATTTTTGCAATTAATCTGAAAGCAGAAACTGAGAGGAGTGCTGAAATCTGGCTACTGAATGTGTCTTTCAAACCAGGTATTAAAAGATCTGTTGCGGACTTTTGTTTCTGATCATAGGAAAAAATTAATTTCTTGATGAAAAGATTGGGCCAAAATGTGCAGTTGTTTCCCTCTCTTTATTTTCAAGGCATTACAGACTCAGCATAAGATTCTTGCCAGTGTTCTCTACTTTTATTTTGGCATCTGCCTACTGCAGAAGAGCCCCTCTGATAGCAGGAGTGCTTTTGTACCAATTGCACCAACTGAAGTGTAAGATGAAAGGAATGATGATAGATTTTAAGTTTCACACTGTCACTTTCAAAATACTTAGTATTAAAAATAGGAAAAGCAAGGTAAGGCAGGTAAACTCATATTATTTAACTCTGCTAGTTCCTTTTAATGTTTGATAAGGCTGGGCTGCAGCTCCCTGAGAATGAACCTTATCACTGCTGATGGATGCACCGGAACCATGGCAAGCAGGGAGGATTATCTGTCCCTATTGTGCCTGGCATTGCATCAGGTTTCCAAACAATGAGGGATTTTGGAGATTCATGGCTCAGAGGGTTGGGAGTGGGGTGTTGAACCTTTTTATCTCCAGCTTGTACCGGTTCAAGTCCAGCTGCTGCAGCAGTGACCAAAAGTTCACATCTCAGCAGTGGGAGTGAGCAAGTCCAGCCTAACACCCTGCACTGGGTTGTAGAGCTTGTAGTGCTTCCTCCTGGTTGTATCTGTGGAGTAGGGACAGGCTGTGGGGTGTGAATCTCTTGGCCCCTGTGGAGGGAAGAGCTGCCATTCCAATCTTTGAGCTCTCCAGTGCTGAGACAGGGCAGACTGGCAGGTTTGAACACCAATCTTCTGTTTTCTGACAGGAAATCAAGATCTTAAAACTGTTTTCTTTAAAAAAAAAACACAACAAAACAGAGTTAGTATTGTTCACTACACTTGTAAGTTGGTCTAAACCAATGTCCTTCCCCAATGAATTTTTACAGTAATATTTTCTAAGGTAATCTAGAGTATATTTTAGTTGCAATCTATATTAAGGCAAATTATTTGTTCTGTCTGTTGCTGTGACTGAAGAAAATTATGGAAGACTTTGTTGGTAACAAGAATGCTATTTAATGAAGAAATGTGTAATTCCATTATTTATTGTTTGAGGTTTGTTTTTTGGTTATTCCTTTGAAGTAACTGACATCTAAAAGGGAACACATATATGTTTCAGGCCAGTAAAAAGCCTTTCTTTTAAATTAACTTTCATCCTCTCCTCTCCCCAGGGTGGAAGGAAACCCTCACCCTTTTTTTGCAATGCTAAGCCATCTCTTGTAGCTGGTTTCTCACCTTAATTCTTGCAAAGCACCTCAGCACACGAGGGTCTGAAGCTCCTGATAGTCCTGTGCACTATCTCTGCTCATCCTCTGCTCAAGTGCTGATAAAGTAGGATCATTCATTGATAATCCTACCCAAATTTCAATAAGGGGGAATTTGGTCTTTTTTTATTATTTTCAATATTGTGCACAGATACTTTGAAGAGCAAACTGACCTTTGTTTTTCATTTGGACTAGAATGTGGAAGGAAAAGTGCATAATAGAGACTTGTGATGTAGCCTCGTTCCGTTACCTTAAAATTCACGGTTGAACACTTTTAATAAACCTTAAAAAATTGGCAAACACACCAAAGAATCAATATGAGTAAAAGACTCTGATCATTAACAAACTGCAAACCTCATCCTTTAAAATAAAGCAGAAAGTTTTTGTAAATATTTATGTTTATAAATGTACAGCAGAGTAAGAGTGTTTTTTAGATTATTTAATTACCATATTTCTAAACTATTTACATTATAGACAATACTTGTTAGTTTGAAATGCTCGAGTGGGTTTTTTGTTTTGTTTTGGGTTTGTTTTCTTTCTCTTTTTTTTTTTTTTTTTTTTTTTTTTAAATTCACAATCACTCATGCTTGGAATAACTCTGGCTTCCTTGGAATAGCGTGGAAAATTCAGTTTTCTGGCTCTGGTTGGCAATCATAGGAGAACACATCTGGACAAACTCTTCAGATAAATGCCCAGAGGGAAAAGAAAAGATGTGGCATCTTTACCAGGATGGGCTGGTTTGGAGGAAAAAACCTGCCCACAAGTGCAGCTTCCATGCAATGCTGTGTTACCAATACCATCATGTATTTTGTTCTTCCTTTGCAATGTAAGTTTTTGCTTTTGGGTCAATTTGAATTTAAAAAAAAAAAAAAAAGAAAAAAAGAAAGAAAAAGAAAAAAGTTAAACCTGGTTAAAACCTATTTTTGGTTTATGTTCTGTTTATTTCTAATGTAATGTTTTAATAACATAATACCACTTTACACATTTTCTCTCAATGTTTGTCTGTCTCTTCTACTCCTCTTCACTTGTTGGGGGTACAGGATTCTGTAATGCATTTGGGGCTCAAAATAACCCCACAAATGGGAGTTCAGGTGTCTCATGAGTTGAAATGTGATTTTTTTCTACCAGTAAATATGGATAAAACCCTCATAGAATAGTTTGGGGTGGAAGGGACCTTAAAGCCCATCCAGTGCCACCCCTGCCATGGCAGGGACACCTCCCACTGTCCCAGGGTGCTCCAAGCCCATCCAGCCTGGCCTGGGACACTCCAGGGATCCAGGAGCAGCCACAGCTTCCCTGGGCACCCTGTGCCAGGGCCTGCCCCTCCTCAGTAAAACAAAACTCACTCTAGAGCTGAGCTTTGGAAGGGAGAACCAACAGGTCCTGAACTGTGAGTGGTTGGGTTTTCCCTGCTCAGGTTCCAGCACAGTCACTTCAGGGTTTTCTGACAGGTTCACTTTTCCTCCTCAAGATGATGCACTGACTAAGATACAAAAGTGACCAGAGGCTGCATTTTAGGGTCTGTTTACTACTAATAATAAAGGGACTGCATATGAATATTCCTGACACAAACAGAAACTGGAACACTTGGGCTCAGTCATGAGAAAAATGTACAACCAGAAGTTGCAGTGAGGTTTTGGACTCTAAAAAATTTGGAGAGGAAGGAGACTAGATTTCAAGTCATTACTGCTAAAGGGTAGTAGGAGGGGAAAAAACTGCTGTTCCCAGTGCTCAGTAGGAAAATACACAAACATCACTGGGAGAACATTGAGTGTTCAACCAGCAGTTGTGTTTAGAGCTGCTGCTGATGGATTCTAACAGACTGGCCAGGCTCTGGCTGGACTTTACTGAATGCTGTGCTGAAGACTTTGTTCCTGTTTATGTATCATATTTCCTGTTTGAGTGTTCACTT
This sequence comes from Catharus ustulatus, assembly GCF_009819885.2. Lineage (NCBI taxonomy): Eukaryota > Metazoa > Chordata > Aves > Passeriformes > Turdidae > Catharus > Catharus ustulatus. Next base: position 18,351,350 of record NC_046232.1, read on the forward strand.
GTGAAGTTTAAAACAATTAATGGCTAATGTTACTACTTAGCAAAACCTGATTTACAAGCTGTTGACAAATGATGTGTTTAGAATATACAATCTTTATATATATTGACAGAAGTGGGTGATAGAGAAGTGTACTTATTTTATATAGCAAAACATGGGGGTTTTTTATCATAGTGAATAACAAAAAAATTAAAACCTTTGGAAGAAAAATTACCAGAGCAAAGAACAGGCTCTGCTGTGTCTTTTCCCAGACAGGCTGGAGTGAAGCATTTAAATTCTCTTTGCTCAAGTCTCTCCCCTCTGCTTTGGATGGGGCTTCCACCACCTCAAAGGTTTTATCCTGTTCTTGAAAATTGGAATAGGCTAAAGTTTTCTTTTTCCTTTATTGTGGCACACTGAGTCCAGTCTCTGCTGTAGGATTCTACTCCTGGACTTTCTAGCCAAAGTAAAGCTCAGCATGTGATTTAATCCCAGGGAACCAAAGCAGGTATGTGCACTGCTTTATGAAACCATGCTACCACGAGTTCTTCAGCCAGTGCATTCCCTAGAGAACCACAACATGCAGCTGGAACAGCAAAAAAACTGGGATGGAAAGCTGTGCTGACTTTTATTGGGAAGTCTCCAGCTGTCTGGTGAAGAAGTCAGAGCTCCAGCTGTTTCCTCCACATCTGGGCTCTCTCTAGTGCTGCTGGCTGCTGTTTGTGAGGTCCCAGGTAAGTTCTGAATGTTGTCATGTTTGCAAGAAGGATGTTTGGCCATCTCCAGATGGTGAAGGGTTTTCTGAGCCTTCTGCAGACTTTTCTGAGCCTTCTGCAGACTTGCAGGTTTCTCGTGTGTTGGAGTTGGTGCACACTTAAAACAAGTGGGTTTGAGAGTGGTGGGTGCTGCAGGGTTTGTAATTCCCTCACTTTTGACTGGATCTGTTGCAGTGTTTTTACAGACCCCTCAACTTCCATTGAATAGTCCTAAAGAGAAGGAGAAGGGTGAATGAAAAGAAGCAGTAGGTTATACAAGAGTAAATACTTTTAGGAGAAAATGTCAGTCTGTATCTACCTACCTACAGCACAACTATCTATTCTTTCTTAAAGACCACAAAATTTGCCATAACTCTTCTGTTCTGACTTGCAAAAATAGAGTTTATTTGCAGTCTTAATAGGCTCCAAATAGATCATCTCCTGTTCTGTCACAAGTAACTGGAAGTTAATGGAAATGTTCTGCTAAATTCTGTCCTCATTTGTGACTTGGACCATTGTAACTGTACTGAAGATGGTGGTTACTCAACATTTAATCTGGTGTGAAAGAGCAAATAATTGCTTTGGATGGTCAGCTGGCAGTCCTGCTCCTTGTTTCATGGCCTAATGAGGGGAGTATTTTTGGAAGGTATTTGTGAAACACTTTGTGAAGGAGCACTAGGAAGGATTCTGTAGTTCAAGCCAACTTCATAAGCAACCTGCAGACAATTTTATTTTTCTCCTGAAAACATTGCCTGTTTTGCTAGAGTTACTTAAACTCTGATACCTAGTCCTGCTTGTTCTCTAATACAGCAGATTGAAGTAGATCTGCAATGAAATGTAAACTCATTTTATTTTAAAAACTTAATTAATTTTGAAGCCATTAGAGATTAAATTTTATATACATCAGTGTAACAACAGGCTGTGTTCTTTGCTGAGTGTATGATGCAGTCTACATTCCCAGTGTGTTTAAAATACAAGGTGGTGAGTTTGAATAGCTTCTCTGGATGCTGTGGAGCTGGAACTGTCACATCTGCCCTTGTCCATCATAAGTCCAAGGTGATGCTAGAAAAAGTTACTGTCTGTCTTGTCAGCCTCCAAGCCAATACAAGTGGGATTTTTAGGTTCTTATCTTTACCTACCTGACTATAGCATTTGCATGGAAGAATAGAAATTTAGATTTTGCTTCATCTAATGCTTGATTTTCAAACCTCAGAGTACCTGACTGCAGGATGTGGGACACTGAAAATGACTTCCAAGCTGTGTCTGTCTCAAGCAGCCCAACTTGAGATCCATCCCCTGGCTCTCTTGGATATTGCTCATCTCATAATGGGTTTTAATATAGCTGCTAGGAAGCAAAACCAAATAATTTTTAGAGAGCAGTCAGTCTGAAAATAAAGTGCCCAGGATGTTTATGTGCATGAAGTTTAGATGTGTGTGGGATTGTGTGAGGGAGAGAGCAGAAAATGTGCCTTTTGATCTTACAGAAATGTTTGGTATGTGGGTTGTTGGGCTTAGAAGTTTGAACATCCTTAATATAAAATAATCTCTGTGAGTATTTGAGTCTGTTCCTTTTCTACTTTGTGTGAGTTGTTTAATGGCTAGTGAGCCAGAAAAAAAAAAAAATCACTGTTTTTCTGATGGTTTAGGCACCCTCCTGATGAGTGGAAGACTTGAATTAAAAGTTCCCACCCTGAACCAGGCAAAGCAATTAAGGATGAGGATTTGTACTCACATTCCCACCTTTTAAAATTGTGCCACAGAGAGGGAAAATAACAAAACTGTTACACAATCTCTGAGGCTGACCCCAAAAGGTCATTCAGAGCAGGTTCCCAGCTGGATGGAGTCCAGTCCTGATGTCTCCTGCTCTTGTGAACAAATGACTGAAGCTCATGAGGTTTTTTTGTCCCTACTTGTCTGTAATCCACCTGAGAAAATTAACCCAGGCCTCTTCTGGTTCCCTGAGCACCTTACCTTGAGCTCTGCTGTGGTTGTGTTTGGTGCCACATCCATGGAGGTGCTCAGAGCCAGGCTGGATGGCTTTGGGGATGGAATGAGATGGATTCTCAGGTCCCTGCCAGCCCAAAGCACTCTGTGATTCTGTGGGCACCTTGGGATCAGTCTGACTTCTCTCCCTCCTCACAGCTTGTGTTCCACACCTCACTGAGGAGGATGGGGAATGAGACATTCCTTGCTCCAAAGGAGACCATCCTAGCAGGTGGATTGAAAGGTGTCTAAGTGAAAAAATCTTATGAGATTAAGTTTTTGTGATATTGCTCAGGACTTTGCTTTCTTGGCTAAAAACTCAACACTTTTTTTCATAAAACCAAAATATCTTACCCTGCATTTTCATTGACTTCAATTCTAGTGTTTCATTCCAGATCACTGATTTATCTTATGTTTTTTTAAGACTCTAACACTTAGCAAAGTTCTTTCACATCACAACCAGTTTCTACTTTAATGAATCAAACTGATTAAGGGCACAAAAAAAAGTCAGAGTGACATATCTGCATTATTAGTACTATATCCTGTAACTCTGCTTTTAATTTGTTCATGTCCAGGTAAATTAAATTAAGGGGCTGTTTTAGGAGTCTCATCAGTTGTTTTCAGTCAATACTAGAAAACACTTGAATGATTTCAAATAAGAGTTCTTTGAAAGGTGTCCAGATAGGGACAGTTTCAATCTTATCTGATAAATAGCTTCAGATCATCTTTGCTGCAAATTGAATCTTGTGGTTTGTATTTGCTTCTTCCCAAGCTTGGGTACACTGATTATTTTTCTCCTCGAGCCATTTGGCTAGAATTTTTGAAATCTGCCATTTTGAGCAAAACTTTGCTCAACTTGAATTGCTTTCATGATTCATTGATCTTCCTTCAGTCTTGGTAAGAGAGCAGCTTTTAATGAGAGCAGACTCCTTGTTTTAAAGGGCATTTTAAATGCTCTCTATATTTTACCTGGATGTTCGATATTTTGTCCAGTATTTTCTTAATTTGTAGTTGTCTTGTCAATAAAGTTGCTTTTTACCAGATACATGAAGCATAAAAGTTATTATATTGGTATACAGCTGAACTTGCTGGCTTTGAGTATTTCCTGTTCTTCATAAATACTTGTATAATCTGTTGTGCAGGCTCAGCTGTTCTTAATTCTAATGTGATTCATATTGTGCTTAGAAATCTGACATTCTTGGCTTGTCAGAAATATTAATATATGTTAGTGCCATATCTATCGAAAATTGACATGTTTTGTGCAGGGCCTTAATTTTCACTTCTTTATATTGCAGCATTCCACATTGAGCAATGCAGCTTTGTTTGCTTTTAAATCTCCCTCTCACCTTCAGCCCTGAGAAACCAGAAATAATTAGATTATATCTTTCTCTTGGCTCGCATAGTTTTCACTTGCAGTGAATTATGCCATGCAAAACTATCCCTCCAGTGAGAATTTGGTTGTCATTGTTAAGAGCTACATCTGGACTGTGTAATACTTGGTGTGTTGCACTACAAAGAGTCTTTGCCCGTGGCTCAGTCAGAGCTGTACCTCACCACTGAGTGGGAATAGCTCTTTCCTCTGCCACAATTCACCTCCCCAGGCCTTTCTGCTGTGAATAAGGCTGCTGGACAGACAAAAATGTTGCTTTAAACCTCCAAGACTGAAATGACCCGAACTCTTAACAGCCCAAAGTATGACAGGAGTGTTGACCTCCTTGTGGACAAGTCCTGTTTCTTCAGTGGGTGATGGAAAGCCAGACCTCCATCTACCTGAGCCAAATACTTTATCCTGGTAGCTGGATGAAAGTTCAGCTTCAGGAAAGAATTCTGAATGCACCTTTAAGGTCTGTATGATGGTGAATGAAAAGCCTTTTCTCTTCAGCCCCTTCTGTGTTTAATTACCCAACCGCAGAGGAGCTGAAGCTTTTGTTTCCAGGTTGAGTCCTGATTTCAGCTGGGAAGTAATGAATGTTGCTGTCTCTCTGTACAGTCTTTCATCTTGCTGATGATATCATTTTCTTGTATAATCATGGGGGTAGTAAATGATTCCTATTCAGGCTTCCTCTTTAGAATCAGACTTAGAGATTCCCTCTCTCCCCACACTGGTTTTGCTGCTCTCACCTCTTATGCCAAGCTCTTTACTGGAACAGACCCACCAGCTCTTCCCTGAGGCTGTTTTGATTCTGGTAGGGCACTACAGACCCTTCTCTGGAGGATTCTCTTGGCTGTGAAGTTACAAAGCAGCAGTGCCACTTGGTTGCCCAGAAAAGAACACAAAAAATGTGTGGACTTTGATTTTGGGGTGTTTGTTTGGGTTCTTGTTCTCTCCTTATCTTCAGGGTAAAGAGACCATCAAGTGCTCCAAGCAGAAATTCTCCTGTTGGCAGAAACCTTGCTGGTTCCTCTAATTGCATTCAATTCTTCCTTGCATTAGAGCCATAGTCACAGTGGAGAAAACACTCTTACTGAAACAAATCTGCACTGATACTGAATTGAGGTAGCAATTTGGTGCTGTTTTTTCTGTCCATGCAGAGGAAAATGCACAGCTTGAAGCCTCATGTCTCTTAGAGTTTCCTGTCCTCATCCATGTCCTTTCCCATCTCCTTTTCCCAAATCTATTATGGAATCAGCAAAGTCAACTATTCTGCATTTAAAAAAAAAATCTACTTGGAATTGAAACCTTGGCTGCCTGTTTTGTGTACTATTAAGAAACTTAGGGGTTTTATTGTAGTGTGTAAATGAAGTCTGGCTCCACAGCTGGCTGTCCATGTTGGGGTGGTGGCATCTGTTCCGAAGGCAGGAGATGAGCTGACACTGGGTGAAGTTCCCTTGACTCATCTGCCTTACCAGAACATACCCCAGCATAGCTATGTGATGGATTTTGAGTAGGATTTATTCTCAGAGTAGCTGCTCACAGCTGCCTCTTATTCCTGCCATGCACAGATGTGAGGTTACAGTAGGTTCTTCCCCAAAATGATGGATTGTCACCATGGTCTTGACTTCTGCTCCCACGGAAGTTCACGGCCATAAAAAACACTTTGTTCAAGAGTAGTGGCTGTAACAAATAAGCTCAGCTAAACCCTTGCTTTTTCACTTTTACTGATTCCACTCTTCTGCTGTATGATAGGAGCTCATACAGATAATTAGATTTCATTGACTTTGTTTAAACCTCCCTGTCCTTGTCTAATTAAACTGAATGCTTTCAAGATGATTCATATCAGTTGACACCCTTGTATCTAAATGCTCTTTCTTTTCGATGGAAAGTGCAGACTAGAAATTCCAGTGGGTCTTCCTTTCAGTTACTGGGAAAAGGGGGGCTTTGGGGGTTTAGGCATTTTTTTTAAGCTTTCACTGGAAAGCACTATGCTTTTCCAAGATCTGGTGTAATGATAGCCAGCTCCCATAAACACAGTTTCCCATAAAATATTTCTTAAAGGGAAGAGTTCAAAAGCTCTGGTCATAATCCCTGTTTCAACACAGAGCAGCTTCACCACCTGCTGCAGAGAGGCACCAGCATGTTTTGGAGGTTGTGGCTTCACCCTTTGGCATGACCACATTTTGACAGGTTGGTAAGACCCAAGGTACAACCTTCCCCCAATTCCACCCATCTCCCCATGCTTCCAGCTTTCTGTTCTTGGAAATTATGGTATCCCAGTGAAGAAGTTGGTGGGAAAGGAGAGCAGGACTGTTTGATGCCCCCCACCACAGGACAGCTCTGACCTTGTGACAGATTTTCTCAGGTTTTGTCAGCTCAGTCAACAAGGACCCACTGAAATGAAACTTTTCTGCCATGTAATGAATGCTTCTTGCAACGCTACCAGGAATGGCTTGGTTTTGCATAACATTTTGTGTACTGTGCCTTCCAGAAGGCGTGGTGTGAGTAACAAAGGCAGGGTTGAAAGATGCCATGGGTTCCCTTCCTCCTCATGGCAGGACTTAATGATATAAAGAGCACAGTATTTCATTGATGTTTGTTGCCATTTCTGCTTGTGGGCTTTTCACAATACTGTGGTCAGGAAGATGACAAGATAAAGGATGACTAGTGTAGATCTGCTCCCTCTTGTAAAATAGGAATAATTCCCTTTTCTGATTATATTTCCTCTCCCCTCCCTTGGAAAAGATGACTCAGAAATCCTTGACAAAGGAAAGAAGTTCATTTGAATTTGTATGGAACCTTGAAAAGCTGCTTTTATAAAGTCCTGTTTGGAGGCTTTCAGCAGTGGCCTTTGACAAGAGCAGGAGGCAAAAGCGAAACTCATGGTCCAGATCCTCCAGTGTCAGTGGGTTGCCCTTGGCTCTTGCTCAGTATTGCAGATGGAAAATGAGACCATTACTCATTCCTGGGGGTTTGCTGTGGGATCCAAATCTTCAATAGCTGTAGTAGTAGAAGTCTACCATACAAGGAAAAATTACTGTTAGCTAGTCTCAAAAAACAAAACAAAAAAAGCCAGCACAAATCTGCTTTTTTTCTGTTTGGAGATGAGAGAAGAAGGAAGTGGCTGAATGCAATGACTTATTTCCTTGTGCCTTTACAAAATTCCTAATGTTCTTCTAAGTAAGAATTTGTATTCAGCCTTCGGGTTTGATAGTGTGGTCAATGATGATTGTGTGCATTCAGAAGAAAGACTTCTTTTCTCTTCTTTGGAGCAGAGGTCTCCAGCAGATACAGAGATGAAAATGTGCCTGCTCTCAGTCCTGTAGTGTGTTTCAGGAGCAAAATGGTCATTCTCTGTTCTCAGTGTGATGTGGAAACATGCAGGGTGCTGAAAACAAGAGCAGTGGTTTTATCACCACATTGTGGATGTAGAATAGGTGCATCTGCATGAATAAACTGACATTGCATCAATGGGCTCTTTATGCCAAAAGAAACTCTGCTTGCCCTTGTCAAAAGTTAACGTTTGAGTTGCCATCAGATTTGCAAGTGTTGTTCTGAATTCAGTTATTCAAACTTTGCTCTCCATGATTCATTCTGCTCCACTGTCGTTGATACCAACAGGTTTTTTCTGGTTAATGCAACTCAGAAAAATGTGACAAATCTTCATTTTTTTCCATTTGGATTGATTGTCTTGAAACACAAGTTCTAAGGAGGAACCTAATGAGTCTTTAAAAGATGTCCACCTGCTTTTGGGCAAGAGTAGGGAGGTGTTGGAGCCAATGTTCAACAGCAGGGCAATCTCTGAAGTTTGGAAAAATCTCTCAGAGTTCAGGCTGTCAAGTTATTTCAGTAAATCAAGTTTCTCTACGCTGAATTAACTATGTTTTTAAAAGCCATTTTTAGAGCCATATTTAGAGAAATAATATCATGTATGATAAGTCTGGTTTTGTGTTTCTTTTATTTAAACGGTTCTCAAAATAACAGGTGGCAATAGGAAGGCAAATAATGGAAATTATATGAGGCCATGCCTTGAGAAATACTTTTTTCTTACATCAACATTTGAGTTTATTTCTCCAGAGTTAAAATCTGACAAGTGACTTCTGCACTTTTTTCCTAATTTTATGCCAGTCTGCATCCATGAAACTCAGCACTCGGTCTCTGTAACTTGTTTATCTGGCCCAAACCCTGACATTTCTACTCTTAAAAATACTTTTATTTCATTAAAAATACAGGGAACAGGGGAGATTTTGCAGATAATCCTTGGACAGGGTCACTTCTGGTATTTTTTGAGTGAGCTGTTTTTGCTGAATAGCCCACAGAGCCCGTCAGAGGCCTGGGAATCGGCGCTGGATCGCTGCTGGCAGCCACTCCCGGGGCCCTTGCCCAGGCAGGGGACAGGGCACGGTGTCACTTGGCCCTGCCACTGCTGCTCCTTTCTCATGGCTCCCCACAAAAGCTGACCCTGAGTTTTCCAGACTAAACATTTGAGATGTGTAGTGGCCATTTTAGGGTCAGGAAAGACAAGAAGCGAAGGGGCTCAGCCTGGGAGTGTTTCTCTGTATCTTCCTGGTAGAGTCTTTAAAGATCCATAATGTCTATAATGAAGCCTGCTCTTAATTAGCAGTTTGTTTTAATATGAACATTTGCATTTTGAATTCTGCCTCCCAGCCCGTGTAACTCAGGGCTGTGTGTTTGCAGCAGTTGCCTGAATACCGAGGGTTTTCCCCCAAACCACCATTCCTTATTGAGGGATTCTAACACTTTTTTGAATATAAGCACAGTGGTTAATGGATTGTTCTCTGCTTGAGTTCACTTCAGGCAGTTATTTGCATGCACTCTTTTCTGTAATAACAGAATTAGAGGGTGTGTTAAAAAGACTTACAAGCAGCAGATGAAGCAATAAACAAGCAAAGAGCATTTGTATGCAAATGCTCCAAGTGCTTTGTCATGTTCTGGGATCTGTTAGCCACCTCTGTGCTTCCAAAACTCCATCCCCATCAGCTCTTTGTGCTGAGGCTTCGTGCCAAAGCCTGGTGAAATCAGTGGGGCTTCCTAGCACCACTGGTGGGCTTTGGACTTCGGTCTGAGAGAGGAAAGAAGCAAATTGTTACCAGCCACTCTGATTTTGCCAGGACCTTCCCTGTATTAGGAAGGATTTTCCTGTGCTGGGAATAAAACCCAACTCACAAGAAGGATAGTCCAGCTTTGGAAATTTTTGTTGTCCTGTATTGGCCACTGGCTTGATCTGGTGACCTCAAGAGATAAAAGCATTGAGCATTTTTGCATTTTCTGCCAGCAGCCCCTCGAGCTGGAACTGGGAGAGATTAGCAGTTTTTGTAGCTTCTGGCAAAAAAGAAAAGACGACAGGAAGCCTGGTGACCAGTGTGTCAGAGCTCAGTTTCATTGTATACACTATGAGCATGTTGGGTTCACCAGAAATTTATCCCTGAGGTTTTCAGAGTAGGTGATTTCCATCCTTCTCCCCCATCCCTCATGCCTGCAGTGTCTGGTGGAAGCTGTGAGAGCCCTGAGAAATCCCTCTGCTCCTCAGCTGAGACAAGCTGGAGCACTTCCAAACTCTGTCCCACCAGTGCCATTATCTTTTTATTACCAGGAATTGCAAGGTGCTGTTGTGCTGCTGGGAATGAGTGAAATCTGTGTTGGTTTTATGTGGCTTTTGAGTCCTTCCAGTGACTCCAATAAGCTGCTTTGCATTATAGGACAGGCAGATCAGTATCTCAGGAGACCTCCTAAGTTTGGCTCTTTTTCCTTGGGCTTGATAAGCAGGAAGGATGGTCCCTGATGGGAGGAGAGGGAAGGAAAGAACAAGGAGACATGTGGCATGTGCAACCTGGAAAACTTGTCTGTGAGCTTGACTTGACTCCATCCAGGGAAGGAAGCTGATGCTAATGGCTCTGCATGAGATAACAAATTATCCTGGAGCATGTGTTTTCTGTATTCATTACAATATGTCTTGGGGGGTGGAGGAACAGGATGTATAGTGTGTGCTTATTTCTGGAGCCTCAGGAGAGCTACCCAGATGTTGAAAACAAGTAAGGAAGAGTTGGAGATAAAGGAGAAAGACCTCCAGGGTGGGACTGTAAAAGCTGATCCAGAATAGGAGTCATTGTGTTTTGCTCACAGTCACACCAGCTGGCTTCAAGTGGCAGGGGAGCTTTCCAGAAAAGCTGTGGACAGTAGGAGGGTAAATAAGGAATTTGGTCCAAAAGGGTGAAATAAAAAACCCCCTGAGATCTGCAATACACCCAGAAATAATTATTTGGACAGTCTGTCCTGAAGAACAGCTGCTGGGTAGCTTGTCCTAATGCGAGCCTTAGGTGTAGTTGGAAATCTGGTGATACTTTGTTTGTTGATAGTTGTTGTGCAGTTCTCTTAAACAGCTTTTAAGGAAGCACTCTGCTAATCCCATCCTCGTGTGTTGGAGCTGATTGCCTCCCTGCTTGGCTGTCAGGGACTGCAGCAGTGACTGATGGAACTCACTACACTTGCTCATTGTGTGCTTGCAGTGTATGTTTTTTTAATGTATTATCCCATTCTGGTCCTTCCCCAGGGCTTTCCCAAGATTTTCCTTCTGTCCTGTGTAGGCTCTCTGCAAGACAGCAGCAGGGTTGGTGCAGCAGCCCCACTGCCCCAGTGGGGTTGCCTGGTAGTTTTTCCTTTTGTTCTTACTTCTCTGGTGATATTTTGCTATATTTTAATTTAATCTCTGCTAAAACCACTGTTCAGGATCTCTTCTGTTGCCTGAGCATGTCATGCTTTCTTGTCCTAATCAAAGGGTATCTATTTCTCTCCATACACACATTACTGTAGAAAAAACCCCCTACAAATTAAAAACAAATATATATCCAGGCTTCCCCACTATTCCCTGTCATTTTGTGTACTTGCAAGAATCCAGATGCTGCTGCTATTAGTAGGTAAGGAAAGCCCAGAACATCTGGCTTCCTTGTGAGTAATGTTGTGGTTTCATTGTCCTGAATTCAGTGAGTAAACTCTAGTTAGTTAGTTATTCCCAAAAAATCATAACCTTGTGAGATAAGGAGTGAGGACCCCATTTCCTGCTGTTGCTGATCTGTTCCCCTGTCCTTGCCTTTCTCACAACTGCATTTTCAGAAGTGAGTTGTGCCTTAGCAAAGCCCTTCTTGGCACAAACTTCTTGAATGCACTGATCAGTCAAAAAAATTGGGAGGGACGCAACCTTTCCAGAGTCCCCAAGGAGGTCAGTTCTCACTCATCCTCTGCTCCAGGGAAAACAGAGATAATCTACAGGGGTACATTTTGATGGCTTCAGCAAAATACTTGAAAATGGCAGAATTTTATCCAAACTGTCATAACTTCTTGTGTCTGTTGGAGTGAAGTGGGTGGGTGAGGAGAGTAAATCAGCAGAGAGCTGTGATGGGCAGTGCAGTGCAGCTGACAGATAATGGGATGACATCATCCATTTCCTGGAAAATAAGACGTTTCTGGCCAAATTATTCCAGACCCCAAGTCCTTAAGTGAGCTGGAGAGTTCCTGGAATATTTTAAGCAGCTAATTTAGTAGTCTAGGTGTAATGTGATTAAGGATGAGTAACAGCAAGATATGAGTCAAGATGAGGATTTCTGGTAACTCTTCTGTAAGCCAGTGAGAATCACAGGCAAGGAGAGAGAGGGAAGCTGAGAGAGATGGCCGAGATGTGAGAAGAATTTAAGTCATTTAACCTTTTTCAATTGAGAGTGGAGAGCTGTAAATAAGATTTTTTCCCCACTCCATAGGAAGACTCATGAATTGGAAGGATTGAAACACCCAAAAGGTCCATGAGGGAGGTGAAAATTAGGGAAGAGCAGCAGAGAGCTTCCATGGTTTGGAAGAAGACTGCACTGCTGAGATTTTGGAAAAGGCAATTCTTGCAGTTTGCACAGTGGGGAAGATGATTTCTGGTTACTAATTTCAGTTACCTCCTGTGCATTTGATGTTGATGTCCAGTTGTACCACAAGGGCAGAGGCCTTAGAGACAGGCTCAGCCTCAGTGCTGGAAGGTGGAAAGAGACTCATTGGATGTTGGAGACAGCTCAAAACCAAGAGGGATTTTACCTGCCAGTTGTTTGATTCCAAACTTGAAATGGAACAAATAATGGACAAGGAATATGTACATGTATTTCCTTGGTGATGAATATAAGGAAGATGCTGCACAAGGTTTGGTACCTCGAGGTGGGAGGATGGAGGAACTGCTCCAGCACTGAGATAAGGATGCTCTGAGCAGACACACCTGGATCACTCTTGCTGAAGCAGGTCCTCCCAGAAGGGCAAGCTGGTTTGACTTCCTCTGCTAAAGACACTAAGAAAAATTTAGAATCCATTATAGATACAAAAAGAACACACAATATCAATGTAAATAAACCTTTATAACACATCCAACAACTTCCCATCAGAATCTTCAGAACCATAACTGTAAGCCAGGGCTGTACATGCCTCATCCAGCTGCTGAAATCCAGGTGCTGCTGTGTTAAGACACAACCTGCCTGTCTGGGCTGCTCACAGGTAATTGTGCTTCAGAGGCTCTTTAAAAGACAAAAAATGCTCCCACCCACCCTGTGATGTGTGTCACGCTCACAGCAGTCTGTGCTCAGCATATCTGGCAAATGTGAGCTTGTCCTTTCTCATTCTTGTAAGATCAGTTGGTCAACAGTGTCTAATTATCTTGATAGTGAGTGTCTAATTATCTTAATATTTATTGACTGTTTTGAGTTGGTGTTTACAGGCTGTCTGCTAGGAGGAGACATGGAGTGTGGGTGGATGGGGGTCAGGGAGGGCAGAGAGGTGACTGGGACTGAGTACAAACCATATTCTGGTTTTTGGGAAATTAATACCTTTGGGAAAGTGAAGCCCTGTGATCCATACTGAGTGTCAGTCAGTCCCAAAGGATGGGGAGCTGCCCACAGGAGAATCCCACTGGAGTGTTCAGCCATGAGATCTCAGCTTGGATGGGGATGGCAGCTACATGCAACACATTCTGTTTCTGGGTTTTTTAATGGAATTTTCTGGGTTCTGCAGGTGTGAATAGAGTGGATCCTTCTGAAGTTTTCATTTCAGACCAGCAGCTCTTTGTCAGTCTGAGCAGTTGCCTGGCAGATGGAACCTCCTGGCCCCCTCCAAGCTCCTGTGCGTCATCTTCATTATCACTAAATTAGCTGTGTTGTCATGTGGGATCTTAGGAAATGTGGTTTTCTTTTCCTTGAATCCAGAAATATTAAATGACATGATGTTCTTGTTAAACAAGGTGGAGGCAGGAGTGGAGGTGGAGCAGAGCAGCACTCTGAGAAGGAGTAAGGAGCTGTGGCCAAAGCCTTGAAGAAAGTCAAGGTAAATAATGCTTCTATTGCCCTAGAAAAACTGGCAGGTAGGAAACAAGACCTGGAATCATACACTGAATATATAAATATGTGGAGTTCCAAGACAGCACCTAAGGAAATGTCTATGTTGCTTTTTTAAATACTATTAAGTAGAAAGCCAAGAAACAGACCAGCTGATTGGGGGGCTAATAGTTTTTACAATAGAGCTGTTTTGAATTCTTACACATTATTGAAAAGAACAAAAGGAGATGTGTTGAGTGAGTTTGTGCAGATTTCAGACAGTGCAAATCCATGCAAGTAGCAAAATACTTTGTGAAAAAAACCCTGTCATGCAGATGCTCCTTGATCTTTTAACTTGGTTAATAAACAAAAGCAGGTCTAGAAGAGGCAGCAAAACCTTTTGTGCTGAGCAGGACAACACAGAGACTGAATCTCCTCAGAACCTGGCAAAAATGACAGTAGTTTGTGTGATTTCGCACTGGAAGGGAGGAGGGGGTGGCTGTGGGAGCCCCAAGAACCATCTGCAGTGGGTTGGGATCAAGCACAGGGAACATGGACATCCTGTTCTCTCCCTTAGTTTATGTTGTTCAATCATAATAGATATCTCACTTTGACAGTAGCTGCTTAGAGGAATTTGAGATGAGGGCATGCATCTTCATATCTGATCCCTCCTGGTGGCTGCTGCTGCTTTGGTGCATCTCCATCCCACAGCCCTCACTGCAGCATCTGCCATTGCTTCATCTGCTCTTTGCAAATCTCTCCTAATCTGGGATCTGAAAAATCCCAGACAATGAGTTTCACAATGAAATTACTGTTGTGCAGGAAACACACTTTCTTTTTCTGACTGATTATTTCATTAGTTTTACCCTAATTTGTTGATGTAATGAAAAAGGAGTGAATTGTCTCTTCAGCTTTTCCATTCCATTTGTCTTCATGCTTTATCCTCAATTATCATTCATGTACACTTTTCTATGCATGCAGCCTGTTTTTATCACTCTTCTGGTTTTATTACAAACTCTTGAAATGTAGGGAAGGGCAATTCCAGAGCTGGATGCCATGCATGGGTGAGCTGTGGATTTTGTGTGAGTTACCCCATGTTACCATCATGCTTCAAAGGCTGATTAAATTCACAGTGTCATTTTTACAGACTCACACAAGAATTTAGGTTAGAAAAGGCCTTTGAGGTCATCAAGTTCACCCACTGACCCAGCCCTGCCAAGGCCACCACAAACCCATGTCCCCAAGTGCCACATCCACATCTTTTAAAGCCCTCCAGGGATGGGGACTCCACCACTGGCCTGGCAGCCTGTTCTTGCAACACTCCACAGCTCCAGTTTTGAATGCCCTGAAGGATTTTGCACTGTTGGTAAAATAATTCCTTTTGTATTCCCTTTTATGAGCCAGTTATGAATATGGACCATCCACAGTGTCTCATCCTCACTGGGGATGGGGAATGCCAAGGCTTGAGCTTTTCTCACAGCTTGGTAAGAACACATCAATTCTAAAGGAATGGGCTGACAAATTAAGAGCAATCAGAGTGGAGCAGAGACTTCAGCCTCTGAACAAGCAGCTGAAGGAGGGAATCAGGGATAAAGGAGGTATTTTCAGCCAGAAATGAGGGGCTTAGTTCTCAGGGAAAGGGGCAGAAACAGGAGTATTTTGTATAAAAAAAAAAATATATATATATATAAGTATACCTGACTGTGTATTTTTTTTATTTTTCACTCCATCAGATACAGTCAGCCACTGGAGTCACAAGGTTAAGCTATTTTCTGTACTCTAGGGGCTCCATCTGCTCCTTCAAGCACTATTGCTGCTGTTCCAGTGGGGTGTTTTGATTTCAGTCAGTTCAAGTTTAATGGGTTTGGTCATTTCATCTCAAACCCCTTGCAGTTCAGCAGCTACAGCAGGACCTCTTCTAAACTTCTATGAGGAAATTCATGCAGACAGAAACAGCTTCCCATAAACAAACTGAATGTACATTGGGGTAGAAATTCATCTTTTGAGATATAAACAAGGAAAGGACGTGTACATGGAACAAGGAGTGATGCTTGGAATGTAAGTGCCTGGATGTCCAGTCCCCTCTGGATGACCACTTGAGCTGATAGAACAGTGGTAGACAAGAGTCTGTGTAAGAGGAGCCCTAAAAACAAAGTGAAGAAACAACTAATTAATCTTTGTCTTGGATAAACATTTTAATGGGAATATTTGTGGGATTTAAGTAGTTCTAAAGTCACAACTTGAGGGATGAAGTCTCCAAAAAGAAAGTAATCATCATAGCCCTATTCCAGCTCCTAGTAGTAAGAGTAAAACCAGTAGCTGGACACTTCAACACAGAAGAATTTTATACTGGAAAGGAAACAGACTGGGTATTGCACATCTTGAATTTTTCAGTAGCTGGAAAATAATGAAGGATATTCCCTTTGCACATGAGCTTGTGGGGTCTTGCCTGTGCCTGCAAGAGAGATGCTCTGACACAGGCAGGGCAGAATCAGCTGCTGAAACTTGGATTTAGTTACCCTTGCTTCTAAGCTTTAGACTTGTTATCTGAGACATGCTTATGTTCTTGCTTAACTACACGATCCATTTATTAGCTTTAATTTTGGGTTACCCGGAGAAGCTGTGGCTGCCCCACCTCTGGAAGTGTCCAATACCATGTTGGACAGGGCTTGGATCAGCCTGGGATAGTGGAAAGTGCCCCTGCCCACGGCAGGAGGTGGAATGAGATGGGGTTTAAGTCCCTTGAAAACCATTCTGTGATTGTGATTTCTTGTTTGTACAGGTTGGGAATGCAGGTATTGCTACTGCATTGCAAAGGAAATTAAATACTTCCAAAACCAGCAGCTTCTTTAAATGTTTGGTTTGAAAATACAGCACAGGATGCAGTTTTTACCCAGGGCAGCTGTGTTTGGCTTTGTTTCCAAGGGCTTGCAGCTCCCTGGGCAGCGTGGCCCTGCACAGGAGGAGTGAGTCTGGTGCTCATATCCCCTTTACTGTCAGAGGCATTATTTTCACATTTTACAAGGCATGATCTGTGCCTTGTTAGGAGATTTAAAAAACATTATTCCAGGAAGTTAAGTTACCAAATTTCTTCATTTCCCACCCCCTCCCTTTCCACAGGGGACGTTCTGCTCCGCTCCCATTACGAGCTCTACCTCTTCTCATGGTGTTTGTAAACACTGCAGATTCCCTGCTTCCCTCTGCCACCACTTCCCTCCCCACATGGACTGTCTGAAACCAGCCCTTGCAGTGAGTGCTGCTCTGGGTTTCTTTTCTCTTTCCTTAGCTTGGCTCTTTGTGCCATCTGAAGCTGTTCCATCCATTCTGCTGTTCTGTTCCTCCATCCAAGATCACTGGGAGATTTCTGTGCTGAAGTTCCTCAGTTCCCACTTGTGGGATTTCTGTGACCCTCTGCAGCTTCTCTTCATTTTCTATAAAGTGATTTGTCCCTGTATTGCAGCACTCAGGACACCAGCCCTATCCTTACCTTTCTCATTTATTTAATTTAGAAATACTAAACTTCATTAATGAGCTCTGTCTTGGGGTTAGGATTTTATTTTTTTTTTGTTATTGCTAATGCACTTACAAAGTTATTTGGAAACTTTTTAGCCAGCAAGGTGTTCTGGCATGTTTGAATTAGACTTTGCTTTGCCTTCTGCAGTGCTGGAGCTCTCATGGAAGCAGAGTTACCTCATCCAGCAGGTTCCTTACACAATGTCTTTTATGTACTCCACTGCGTAATGGAGGAAAAATCATGTCATTATTCCCTCCAGATATTAAACCCCAGCTCAACTCAAAGGGGAACTATTTGGAAAGCAAACAGCTCCCTTTCTAGTATCATCAGTGGGTGCTTTTCCAATATCCTGTATAATTTAGGGCTGAAAGCACCTGTCTTCTCAGGCAGATCCACGAGGCACTGAGGCGTGACTGGCTGGAGCCTGGGCACTGGAATGCCCTCCTGCTGAGTTATTTCTTTAGCCATAATCAACAGTCACTGTTTAGCTGCAATCTGACTTTACACTTTGCATTTTCTGTGGCTCTGGTGAGACTGAAAACCTGCTTTTGAACCAGTGGCAGCAGGGATGTCTGTACATGCAAACTGGCAAAGGGTCACATCTCTGCTCCCAACCTTCTAACACCTACAAGGGGAGAAAAAGGGCTTGATACAAACCTGTAAGGGCTCTATTTGAGTGTAAAAGTTGGTAAAAGAATATGAAACATGAGCTGATTAGCAGGGTCTCAAAGACTTGAAGTGTCTAGTGATTCTCTGCACAATAGTTCCTCATGATACTCCCCTGACAGGCCAACCTTGGTGACAGCCAAGGGGCCATACATTGCTTGAAATAATTAAGCAAAAATATCTCACACATGGCTTCTCCCTGAGAATGTGGCCTTTCAGGTTTCAATTTTATTTTGTTTTTGTTCTACATTATGGCTTGTTCTGCTGGAGGTTGGCTGTGGGGGATGTGATGGGGGGCTGGAAGGGAGGGAGAGCAGGGTATGCTTCATTTAATTTGGAGAAATACATATGATTTACAGATGAACAACTACTGTGATACATTTTTGTTACCATTTCTGATTGTAGCTCTAAATGAAAGTTATATTAATAATAGATGTGGTGTTGTGGGCTCAAGTGTTGAGATATTTCAGTGATTGACATTCTAGAAAGTCTTTTGGTTTTAAGGCAAACTTTAACAAACTTATGTTGGTGCAGAAACTGAAAAGGATTTTTATCCACTGGGATTGTCAGAATTGGTTTAAGTAAGCAGGTAACTTTTGGGCAATGTTCAGTGGAGAAGGGGAATAGCTTTGTGCCTTCTTTTTGGTCTAAAGCCACTGGGAATGTTGATGGAAGCCATGCAACCACGAGCCAGGGTGGCAAAGCTGCCCAGATCACCATAGAAATGCTCAGGAATTTCTGATTTAGTTAAAAAAATAAAGTAAGAAAGTATTCTTTAAAATCTGCATGTGCTTTCCCATAGGACATGTCTCCTCACATTAGCAGCAAGGACAGATTAACTGGATGATGGATGAAAGAGGATCTCTTTGAATCTTGGTTTGGAACATGAAGAAAAAGAAGCAAATTTTTGTTTATTTTGAGGCTTGGAAAAATGAGTTTGTTTGTTACATCCCCACTCAAAGTCTTTTCTTGTTTGCATAACTTTGCAGAAGGTTGAGTTTGCAGAAAACAGATGCTGACTTCAGTCCCTCAGGTGGTGTTTTGTGAGCAGTCCAAGTTGAGGAAATAGAGGTGCTGCCAAAAGGAAGGTTTCACATCCCCTCTTCATCTCAGCTGTGGGTTGCCACTCGTGCTCTCATGACAGCACCAAAATCTGGGAAGTCATTGGAGGGTTGGTGCCAGGCTTGGATTTTTGGGACTGGCTGTGCCAGGGCTGGAGGGAGGGAGGATGTGAGGCCAGGAGGTGACAGGAGGCAGCATTTGGATCAGCTTAAAATGAACAAGGAGCTCCAGCTGTAGTGCTGATGGAAGTGACCTTCAGCACCAAACAGCCTCTGGGCTGTGTCATAGAAAAACACTTTTCTGGCTGTTCCCATTTATTTAAGTGGTTGTTCAGAAGCAGAACCACCAGTGCTGGTGGTGCCATATTTTGAGAGGAAGCTGAGAGATCCAGCTCCTTGGAAGGATCTTTTTGGGCAGCTACCAGGAGATAACCCTGGCCACACTTCAGGGTCTCTGTGGGACAATCAAAGCCTCACTGTGGTGTAAGGGTACATTCAAAGGCACAGAAGAAGCTGTACAAAACTCATCTTGCTGTTCCAGCATCAGGAAAGAATTAATTAGGATTAAAAATGAATAGTGTTTTATTCTTCTGGTGTTATTTGTAAGAGGGTTCTTCTTTTGATACCTTGAAAGCCAGCACATGGAATTGGTTGGGTTGCATCATTTCATAGTAGCTGTCAAAACCTCTCAGTAGCTGGAGAAGGTCATGGGACACTCACCACTTGGCCTGCAGCTCATGGGTTTTATTGTTCCTGGGAAAGAAGAGGAACAGTTAGAGGGAAATCTGGTGGAACAGATGTAACAATGGATCCAGGAGCACTCACTGCATGCAAGTGCTCTGCTTTCTGCTCCAAAACAAAGCAAACATAAGCATCTCTTCATTTTCTCTTGTACAATTGCAGTTTTGGGGTTTTTAGTTGAAGTCTAAACTGTTCTGTCTAGAGGTATAGAATGATTGCCTTGGAGATTTTGGGAGTTTATGCCCACTATATATGGAATGTGTCTGAAATGTTGTATTACACATCTCTGCGTGCAAAGAGTTTAGGTATTGAACCCATCATCTCATTGCTGTTTGGATTACCTGACATCCTTCCTAAATTAACAGAAATCCAAAAAGCTGGGTCGCTTAATTTGGTTTTGTTTCATTAACAAGGAATCTTGTCTCTAAAAGCTGGAGTTGGAATCTTGCATATTTGCTGGAGGTGCCAGTGTCTCCCTGGTCTGCTGGAGAAGCCCCTGGCATGGAGAGACCTGGTTATTCTTTCCATATTGTCCCTTTGCCAGGACCTGATGTCCCTGGGGCCACCTGGCTGGAGTATGAAACATGGAGCATGATGGTTCCAGTGCAGGACAGAGAGACAATCTGAGTTTTCCCTCAAAATAAACCCAATATCAAATGGGTTTGTTTCTATCCATCTGTTCTCCCAAGATATTTGGACACAGAAGGGGCAGGTTCCAGTCTGGATCCTCAGCAGATTTCAGTAGAATTGGCAAGTGAGGGAACAAAGGGGACAAATGTGGTGTTTCCATCACAGACAGGGTTGGAGGAGCTTGAGTTTTCCCAGATTGGTGCCTGGACCTTCCCAGTTTGGGAATGCTGGGGATGGTCCACACAGAGCCCTCAGGAACTGCAGTGAGCCAGCCATGAGGTCTGAGAACCCCAGGGCAACAGGAGCAGGAATATGAAATGTAAGGAGTAAAAACTGGGGACACAGGACACAAACTTGAGTGAATGAGTTTCCATTCCTACAGTATGAGAGCAGCTTGGATTCTTAGGTGCTGCTTAGGGTGAAATTTGTCCTACCTGAGGCTGTATAAAACTCTTTTTTGGTTTGGCTTTTTTGGTTTTGGGGGGATTTTTTTGTTTTGTTTTGTTTTTTGTTTTTTTTTTGGGGAATGGGGTGTGAGATTAGGTTCAAGTGTTGTTAAGGGCTCAAGTACTGAGGGCCCCTGCAGAAAATGAAGTGCTCAAGAGGATGGCCATTTTCATTAAGTGGACCTAATCAAGCATAGATAATGGGGAGTTAGACCATCTCTGAAAATCATGATGTGTGTCACATAAAAGGGTTGGAGACTTACTGTTATAAGTTTATTTAAGTGAAGAGAGATTTGGCTTCTTATGGATTTGAATCCTTCTAGGGACTATTGGCATGGAAAATTAAGAGGGATTTTGCTGGGGAGGTGCCTGGAGGCATTGCCTCTGTCTTGGTCATATTCATGCACACAAAAAGAACCCAAAGCAGGATAGTTAACCTCTCAAACTTCTCCAAGGCATTGAATAGAGGCTTGTGTTTCACTGAGAGAAAGCAGGATGTCATCTGCTAGAAAAGCAATTTCATATTCTTTATCATGGGCTGTGATGCCCTGAATCTCATTTAAGGCTTTGAAGTGCTCCAAACCCTCTTGCATTATCATCAAATCCCCTCCAGTGAAGGTGTTCAGGGCAAGGCACAGATCTTAAAGGAAAGAGCCATGCAAGGAGCCTTCCCTGTGATAGCTGAGACGTTCGTGCAGACAGTGCAGAGCGTAATCTAAAACTTCCTTGGCTGCAATTAAGTAAATCCTGTGTCCTACAGCACTGAGATAATATCTCCACAGAAATGCTTTTTAAAAGTTTCCTGTTTCCATTGTGTTCTCAATCCCCATGGGATAATATTCTCATTCACTAAGTCCTGGGTCCTAAAAAAAAAATAATAATTAATACAGCTGTGAGTCAATGGGATTCCCCAAGTTTCTTTTTTGGCTTTTGCTTAAGGAGCATTGCAACACAGGGTTTATTTGAGCAATCTGGGGGGATGCTGGGGTTCTCACACAGTTGTTTGAGCCCAGGGACATGAGAGGGAGGCAAGGGAAAATGTGGATTCTCAGGATGCACATCAGACCATTTTATCCCACACTTTGTCTGCATGGCAAAGGTTTTTTCTGTCCCTGTCCCACCACTCTGTGTTTTTGGGGAAGTGCTGTCTTGTGATGAGCACACTTGTACATGTGGAATCAGTCCCAGCTCTGCTCTGATTCAGTGGATGACTTCACCTGCCTCAGTTTCTCCAGCTGTAACAAATGATGACCAACACAAGGACATAAAAATAATACCACAGTTCCCAAATCTTTTTAACCCACTTTTGTGCATACCCCTGGGCTCTCTAGCCAGCAGCTCATCCTTCAGGAGGATTTTGAGCTTCTGCAGTGAAAGCTGGTGGGCAGTGGAGCCTTTGTGCAGCTGCCTGGTGGCACATGGTGTCTGGCTCTCCAGAGGAACCCAACCCACAACTGAGTGGTTGGGCTCTGTCTCCCCGATCTGCTGGAGACACTGCTCTGAAGTGAGTCTTAGGAGGAGACTGCTGTGTTTCCCAGGGCATTTTGGATCTGCTGCTCCATCCCAGGGAACAGGAGAAGGAGGAGAAAATGGTCCATAAAATTTCCATTACTCTGCAAAGCAGAAACATCTGTTGGAGCCTGCGAGTGAGGTTGGAAGTGGTATTTACCAGCAAGAAGCTGGCATCTCATCTGTTCAGACCCTCTGCAAAATAACTCCTGCTTCCTCCCATGGAAAATAACGTGGGGGAATCTCTGAGTCAGGATCTGCCCCAGGCACTGAAAGGCAGCAAGCTCCTCACTCCTGGCCAGGCTGTGTGGATGGACCCAGGCTCGTGGTGCATCTGCCCAGGCTCTGAACGAGGTGCATCCCATGAAATCCCAGCTCAGCAATGGGCTGTTTCTAATAACAGCCTTACATAAAGTCAGCTGCTCTGCATCACGCACCCTGCCTTCAGGAACTCAGCTCTTTAAAGCAGAGTTTCAGAAAACAAGCTGGATTTTGTAATTTTTTTTAAAAAAAGGAGGGAATTGGAGGAAGTGGCAAAGTTCCTGAGTTATCCAGAGCCCTGTGGTTTCTCCATTCCCAGGTAAAATGTGTGTTAGGGAAAGGACAGTGGCCTGCTTTTTAAGACAGAGCCTTGGGTGTGCATGATGCTTTGTGGCTCCACAAAGAGCCCACGACTCTTCCATGGCAATTTTGGTGCTAAAATGGCAAACACCTTCTCTGTGATTGCAGAGCTGCCCCAGCAGAAGCTGCTAGAAGAGTTAAAGGTCTTCAATGCAGCAAGTTCCCTTTTCCTCCTGTTAATCAGTGGTGTCCTGCTGTCCTGGCTGTGTGAGGTTCCCAGAGTTATTCTGGACCATGATAAATCAAACCTCAAATATGGAGAAATGACCTGCACCTGGGTAAGTCAAATATCCACCTAAGTTTTAAAAGAATGAGAGGTATGTGTAGGTCTGGGAGAGGTTTGGTTTCTCCTGTTCTCTTGTTGCTTATTGGTTTGGTCCTTCCCCAGACTCCAGGTAAGACCAGGTGTCTTGGTCCTCTGGGTATCCTCTCCTGCCAGGTGGGGGTCTGATGGCAAATTTGTCATATGAAGTAAGGCAGGAAGGCAATTAACATCCTTGGCTTTCATCACAGGATGATTCACCAGCTGCTTCCCCCAGTCTGTTTTATTGTGAAGCATCTCATTAAAAAGCAAAAGGGATTTAAAAGGTGGATTGAAAACCAGAGGTGGGAAAGGTTCTCCTGTGTCTCTGGTGTGGTGTTCCATGGGCTCAAGTCACTCCATTTGTTCACATCCCTGCCTTGCTCCAAGAGCTCAGATGAGCACGAGTCAGTGTGTGCTGAGCAGGGGCTGCTCCTGCACTGAGCCATTGGCTGATTTTGGAATCAGACCAGCTGTGAGCTCTGTGCTTAAACTGAGCTGATCACCTCTGGCATGGGTTGATTTAACAGGTTATTTCCTTGGCTTTGTGCAAATCTTTTAGAGACCTGACTCTGTGTGTGCTGCTGCTGCTTCCTGGCCATGCAGGGAGGAGGAGGTGCCTGGGTTTGCCCACCCTGTTCCAGGGGGCACAGGGATGCTGAAGGTGCCAGGGAAGGAGACCAAGTCTGACTAATCCTGATCCCCCTGTCTGAGGCTGGTGCAATACTTCAAATCTGTTTTTTCTCCCTTCCACCTGTGCTGCACAGCTGGAGAGGGTTGGAGGGTGCAGTGGTTTAGGGGGTTCTGTGCATCCCTCTGGAGCATCCAGGCCCAGCACTGTTGGATACAACATCCCAGGCTAAGCCATTAGAGTGACTGTACATGGCATTTCTCTCTGTCCTTTTGCCAGGTTTTCTTCTGAGGATAATATATGTGAATGTTGGCTAACATTGCTGAGCATTGCTGGAGGAACTCTTGCAAATGACCCATTTTTTTGGTGAGATAATCTGTGGGTTATTAAAAAGACATATATTTAAAAAATCCTAAAGTCAACAGATTTGCATGAAAAATTGTCTGCCTCGCCTGGCTTACTTGACACTTTGGCTGTCTCAGAACAGATGGGACAGCATCCAGCTGTGGGAAAGGAAATACATTTAATGTTCATATTGTGGTCATTGAAATGTGAGGGGCACCAATGGACTCGTGAGGAACCACTGAGAAAATCCCCAAAGCCTATCAAAGCCTAGGTTGCATAATTTTGACATAACAGCACTGCTTGGAGTAGCTGTGCTAAGTCTAATGGATGTCCAGGCTGCTCTGCCCTGTCATGAGAGATTAGGGCTGATTAAGACCAGTGTGCTTCAAGAAATCATTTGTCCCTGCAGATCCACGCAGGATGTTCTTGTGGGCTTAAAGGAGAACCTCTGGGCAGGCAGAAAGCTGCTTCTTTCTGCAGAGAGAAAGCATGAGGGACAGACTGGATTGAAAAGAGGAAAAGGACCCTCAACTCTCCCTAATTTTCAATAATGTTGCTGGTAAAAGAGAGTTCCTCTGGTGAAATCAATTCTTGCTGCCCTGGTGGGTAGGAGCTGCTTTGAGTAGCTTTGGCTGTGTGATGCTTTCTTGGAAGTACAGAACTGATGCCAAAATAATTCATTCTGTGTAAGAAAACTCAAAGGTGAATTAAAAACTTGCTTCATCTGTACCATCCCTCTTCTCTGCCTTCTCCAGGGAGTTTTGGCAATGAGGGCAACATCCAGGCCCATGAGCTTGCCCTGCAGCTGGAGAAACCTCCCTCTCTGCAGCTCCCTGCCAGGCAGGTAGAGTCACTCCCCTGCAGTATTTCACAGCTCCTCTCCCTTTATTTTCCCCCTTCTTTTCACTTAGAGATGAGCCTGGCTTTACCCCTTCCTGCCTCTTGATAAAGTTGATCAATGGACCATCTCAGCCATGTGTAGTGGGCAGAACAAAAGCTCCTGAGCGTTCAGATCCACCTCCAAACTGCACAGCTTGAGCCCATCTCCACATTTAATTACTGCAGACCATTCCCATGTGTCTCTGGGAAAGATGCGTCCCCTCATCTCTGTATCTGCTTAAAAATTCTATCAATTGCCATTTTTCTAAATCCTTCTATCAAAGAAATCCTCTCCCCTCCCTCCTAAATCTCTTGCACTTGGAACTTCAGGGACAGAGCAGATGCAGTTTGATGCCCTCATCCAAACTAATGATTTGTTTCTGGCCGAGAACACGTTACCATCAAGGGGTTTTAATATTCTGCAGAATTTAGTGGAGGCCAATAGAGTAGGAGGGGGGTTAGATGCTCTGCCTTTGCCAAGATGTTTATGCAGCAGGAATGTTATTTATGTAAATCTGGAAGCACTCTTGAAGCGATAGCCTCGCTCTTGCATCTCAGACTTTTTTCATTAAGTCATTGATCTTTCTTCAAAAAAAAAAAAATTAAATAAAAAAATCCCTCTGAAAACCTAAAACTCGAGCATGAAAAGTACTTGGGGAAAAATATTTACTGCATAACTGCTCCAAACTACCCACATTATACAGACCACGGCAATTCCTGAAGAATGCTGGGGTAACAACTGCTGGATTTGGGGTTTCACACATCCGCTCCCCTCTTCTCCAGCTGCCTCCTTTCTCCTTCTAAATGAAGTTACTGCCTGTTCCAGCAGCTCACTGTCCTCTTTAGGTGAGCCTCTTTCCCCTAAACAGGCCATGCACACACACTAAATTAAAATAAGAAATACAGGAAATCCTGATGCCTGCAGTATGTGCACAGGGGATGAGCACCATCCTCATCTCAGAGCTGTTGCAGGGACTGCATTGCTTGCATGAAGCAGATTCTGGCACAACTCAGTTTGTGCTCCTGGCTTTTTTTGTTTTGTTTTGTTTAAAGATGTACTCTCCTTGTAAAGTTTTTAACATTTTATAAATTTCCTCCCTGTACATAACTGCTGTTCATGGCTTTGTCTGTTAAAACCCAGGATGGAACAGGAAAGTTTATCAGCATGGGTTGAAAGGCACAAGGTGGATTTCAATGGATGTTTTTTGTTGTAGGGGAAATCAGGCCAAAGTGTCAGAGCAGGGCAGCCTTGCCCCATTGAGTGCTCATTGTAAAGATCTATATGATGTGTATATATCCATATGTATGGATATCCACAGCCAGGAGGAGACAAATGAGGTGGTGGCAGGTACAGAAGGCCTGGATGCTGCTCAGAGCCCAGGGTGTGTCTGAAGCTTCACAAATTCAGTCTCAGCTCTCTCGCCTGGACTGACACAGATAAACAACTTGCAGGAACACTTCTCCAGAACCATCCTGAAAAGGTTTAATAAATATCTCCAAAAAAGGCTAGTGGCAATTTTGGATCATTGTATGGATAGACTGAGAAAGATCTGCAAAGCTGGTGGTGCTGTGACCTCCTCACTGCACCTCCAAGTGCCCTCTGAAATCCCCACTGCACAGAAAACCCTCCCTGGGCAGAATTGTTCTGCACACTGTGGAAATCAGGAGCTGGAGAGAAGTGGAAGCTGTGTTCCAGGTATTTGAATGTGGTGATTTCCACCTAAGAACAGTTAACCTGTGTTGTGCAGCCAGCAGGACACTGGGGCTGTGTGTGAGGAGCAGCAAGTCTGACAAACAACACATTCCTGAAAACCAATAACATGGAGCACTTGTGGATGGAAGGGAGCAGGGACTGGAATACCCTGGGAAATAACAGTGATCAATAATGTCAGCTGCTCAGGTCAGAGTGGAGTTTAGTGCACACAACTCTGATTCCTGATTAACTGGGAAACTTCCTTGGCGTGTGATTCCTGTGACTCTATGCAGACAGTTCACCTCACTTATCTTTTGGGGATTTGCATTATCTGCACCAGCAGCAGAATTTGACCATATCTGCTGCTCTCAGAACCCCAGCCAACCCAAGGGCAAAATATAAACATCTGCATGGAAACCATTTTTGCAGGGCATATATGGTAATGATGGGGATTCAAAGGCAGCAGAAATGCACCTACAGATAGCACTGTGAGCATCCCAGAGCACATCTTCTGCCTGCTGCTCATGGATTCTTCCAAGTATAGCACATTTGTGAAGCTCACAGCAGTAGCAAAGGCAGTGAAAAAAAACTGTGACAACAAGCCAAGTATTAATGCTTTTATAACCCAGCAACCCAGGCAACAGCAACAGAAGGAGTTGTTTTACAGTCAGCACCTGACTGCAGCAAGGCCATCGACATCCAAGTCTGTCCGAAGCTGAGAGAGCACAGGGAAACATCTTGGATCCCCCATTAATTAACCCTCTGTGTTTTGTGGTTTTGCATCCCAAAGCTTTGCTCTCAGCACAGGAGACCAGGAGTGCAGTGGGCTGGACCCATGGAGGTTGGCAGATCACACCAGATGTGCAGCTGCCTTTAAGCTCCAGCCATAGAGCTAAAATTAGCTTTTAGAAAAGAATGTTAAAAGCAACCAAGATGCATTTTTTATAGCACTTTTTTTTTTTTCTTTTTGTCATGTATTTTGTTGGGTTTTTTTTTCTTTTTTCTTCTAATAGCAGGTATGAGACTAATTATCTACATTTTCTCTGAGCAGTTGTTACTGAGGTTTATTAACATCTGGAGTTTGACCTGGACCATCAGTGTGTGGCACTGGTAGCAAACAGGATTATGATGTGGCAAGGGGACATTCTTATGTGCATAAAGAATTCTTGGACTCCTTCCTGCTAGGGATGCTTGGATCCCTCAGAGATGGGTGTGGGGTTTATGAGGAGGGGGAGGAGGGGTTACTTGCTGGTTTTTGAGTCTCGATGGGTAACACCCTACCCGTGGGGCAAATAGCAGGCAAATCAGAACCAGGAAGTGATGTGGCACATGCACATGAAAAATGATGGGTGGGGAATGCTAACCAAACTCAAAAGGAACTTGGGATAGGTGCCAGCTCGTGTTCTGGTTCAAGCCCTTTGCTTGGCTCCTAGTTGATCTCAACTCAGTGGCCCACTCAGTAAAACCCATCTCTCTCTCTCTCAGATGCAGTGAGCAGCAGGAAGGATTCTCTGGTTGTTTTTGTTTTGAACCCTAATTTGGACCGGGACGTGCTGGGGACTGTCCCTTGGACAATTGATTGCTCATGGCTCCTGCACTGCTCAGCACCTTCCAGCTCCCTCTCAGGCCCTTCATCTGGAGAGCAGCTCCTGCCATGTGCTCCTGATGTGATGGGAAAGGCTGATCAGCCCTGCCTGGTGAGCTCCAACAGCAAGGAATGGCCCCAGGAGCTCGTGCTCAGCCAGCAGCTCTAGCACTTCCAGGCTTGAAGGGAAATCTGGAAGTGGCTAGGCTTGGAAAATCACTGGGGACACCTGCTGCCCTCACTGGTCATTAAACTTCATGAAGGATGACAAGTTCCTCCTGATGTGCAATTTTCACTCCAGGGTGGCTCCCTGGCAGGGTGTCCTTTAGATCCCCAGTGGTGCAGAGTCCTGGGCCAGTTTAGCCAGGATCGTGGAGATCCAGGTTTGAGGGGATGGGAGATGTCAGGTGTGTTTGTACAACTCTGGTTATGAGCCCTGAAATCAATCAGGGCTGGATCAGCTTCTTCATCTGAGAAATCCTGACATCACCACAGCAATGATCAAGCCCTGGGATTCAGGGGGACCTGGAAGAGATGGAGGAGGAGGATTCCCAGATTTCACATGAGATCCAGTCCCAGCTTTATTGACCTACCACATCATGTGAAAGGTGCTAAGTGACCACAGCGTGATCCAGGGTTTATCTTTTGAAGATAATTATTCATTAGAATGAAAGACTGTGGATTAAAAAATGTCCTCCAAGAAATGCTGAGTATCTGAGCCCAGGTAAGATATGGTTTGATGAAATAATTAAGAACACATGCCCAGTGTCCTTCAGTGAAACATGCAAACCATCTCTAAATGCTCATTTGTTATGTAGAGATTTTGCTGCCTGGATTCTAATTTTTCACAGCTGTAAACAGAAGACAAAGGGTGGCGGGGAAAAAAAAGTCCTAAGTAGGAAGGAAGAGGTGTGTGATCAGAAAACCTTTGGCAAGTTAAGAGGATTAAGAAAGGCCCCAATGTTCTGATTTTAAATTCTCTGAGTTGGACTAACATCATGGATTAGATTTGGGTGGTTAAGAGGAAGAAAATACCTCATTAAAAAGAAGCAATTGGGTTTAACGTTGTTGTAAGACAATGGCTGAAACAGCTCAACTGGAATGGTCTCGCTTGCTTAATTCTGGGGTTTTGTGTGTGTGTTTTAATGCCCTCCCCCACCTCTTCCCTCCCACCCTAAAACCCTTCAGGGTTTGCCTTAAAATATATTACTTTCATTCCTTCTGCCCTCTTGGTATTGCTGTATTTAGGTTGTGTTGAGCTCAGTGAAGCTGGGCTGGTGTCAGGAAATCTTTGGAATGGGCACTGTGAATGCTGAAAATTGGCACTGGAAAAATAAGAGTCCAGTCTTATCTTTATCCAATTATTTCAAGTCCACCTCTTCCTTAAAAAAAAAAAAAAAAATTGGATTTTTACACCCTTCCTCTTTGCGAGGTAGCAAACTAGTGGTAATTAAGGAGATGATCACTGCAGTGGGATTAAACTCTGCAGGTGAGGAGGGGACTAAGGGCTGAGTGCTGCCATCCCTTTCCCAGCTCTCTGAAAACACACACCAGCAAAATCGTGGGAAAACTGGAGGAGTGTGTATTTCTGAGGAAAAGTGGGATAAATGTGGATCTGAAAGAGCAGGAGCAAGCAAGGTCAGCTCAGCTAGAAGGCAGCCAGGAGGCTGCAGGGTAGTAAACAGCCAAGCAAAAACCAAAACACCCCCTGTGTCTGTGATCCCCTTTCCTGAGAAATCACCTGGGAGCTGTTTAGTGCTGGTGGAAGGTTCCTGTGGCAAGGTTACCCTGGTTTAAAGGTCTCAGGAGGCTCCTTGAGGAATGTTTACTTGTTCTTGGAAGCCAACAGGAGAAGAGTTGAGAGTACCAGGTGTGAGTCCTGTTGGCATCCTCCCACTGGAGCTCCATCCAGGAGGAGATCAGTCCAAGAGGATGTCAGAAGGAGCCATGACCCTCCTTGGTTAAACAGTTTGGGGTTTGAGGGGGATGTGAGTGCTCTTCCCATTGACACACACTGGACCCTCCTCCCTTGGACCATCTCTGTGTCACCTTGGCTGCTTCCTCCTGCTCCTGCCCTCCAACCAGGCAGGCTTTTTTCATTTTCACACTCAAGGCAGCTCAGCTCCTCTGAGAGCAGCTCCCTCAGCCATAGCATCTTGCCAATGGAAAAAGTGACACTAAAAATAAACTTGTTTCAGAAAGAAGAAAAGGCAGCTTCCAAAAATCCCCAACTAAAGAGGAAAAAAAGAAAGCAAACCACCAGTACCCCAGTCTAGACAGCTGCACTAGGTGGAGGCAATAACAACCAAAAGGAATAAATTAAACTGTGGTTAAGGGGAGAATTTGTCTCCCCTGATTGCAAGACAAAGGAAACCCAACTCCTTGTTTGCAGAAAGAGATGTTTGGGAATTTCTCAGGCCAGCTGAGGGCCTATTAGAGTGATGTGAACTGGAAATGGAGCTGAGGGCTCTGGCTGGTTGCACGACCCAACTCTGGACCACACACAACACAACACACAACATTGACAAGGCAATGAGTACTGGTAGGTGGCAAAAGCATCTCAGAGTTCCTGCACTGAGGAGCAGGATGGGCTTGGGCTGCATGGCTCAGCACCATCAGCAGTGGCAACAGAAGGAGAACGAGTCCCTCTGCTTCCAGATGTCTTGAGCTGCTTCAAAAACTGCCCAGCAGCTGTAGCTGCACCAGCATTGATGGGTGTGAGTTGTGACCGTGCTCTGAAAATCCACAGGGTGATGGATTCCTCCTTTTTATCCTTCCAGTTGTGATCCAACCAAAGGTTGGGTCCTGCCCATGCTCTGGGTGGATTTTTCTTGTTTAGTTTTGGGTTATTCCTGCACAGCTGGCAGAGGTTTGTGCTTGCTGTGTCCCAAAGCTTACCTGGATGTGCTCGTGCCACACAAATTTTTACTCCTTCACTTGATTTGGGGTGGGCAGGTTTTCATCCTTAGTGCTCATGGAGACTCTAGTGGGAAAACATTACCATCTTTTTTTATTATTTAATGTCTAAGGGAGCAACTGAAAACTCATTAAAGAAACATCATGGTCATTTTCTCAGTTCTCTTTCTCCCCTTAATGAAATTTGTTGTCGTTTTGTGCACGATCTGTGGTGTAAAAATGAAATATCTATTCCAGAGGGGGCATGAAAACATGGAAAGAAAATCTAAATGTTTTTGATTTAGGAACTGTACCTGGGGCCTGGCTGGGCATTGGTTCCCATCCCACATCAGAGCTGCAGGGTACCACACTTTGTGTCCTGCCTTGGACATGGGCAGCTGGCATAAAACAGGGCCAGCTCACCTGCCTGGAGTCACTGAGGGTCACTTGGCATCGATAAAAGCCCCAGTGTCAGCCCCAGTGTCCAACCTGAATCCCACTTTGCTTATTAAGACTTTTTTCCTACATGAAACTCATCCCATGATTTCAGCTGAAACCCAAATTTTTCTTTCCCACAGCCTTGCACTGCAGAGGGGCTGCATTTCAGTGGTGGACAAATCCTGGGGAGTTTTGGTACAACCAATTAGTAAAATAGCTTAAAAATGCTGACAAAAAGCTGGACAAAAGGGTCTGTAGTTGGTTTATTTATTCACTGCCTGGAAGTTTCCTTTTAAAATTGAATTATTGATTAAAATTGGGTTGTTTGGGATTTTTTTAAGGTAGCTGCTGTTTCCAACCAGCCAATACCATCCCAGCACCTTGGCTCAGCAGGGATTTGGTGTCAAATCAACCCTGTTTGAGAACCCAGGGGCTGTGGTGGTATCTCCAAGCCCCAGTGAGGGCACTGCTGGCACAAGAGGCAATTGGAGAGGTGAAACTCAAGGAGTTTGGGGAGGTTTGGTGAAGTGTCCCTGATCATGGGCTTGGTTCTGGTGAGTGGTCTGGGATGTGGTGACCCCACAGAAATGGGATGGGTTGGGCTTTTCTCCCTGTGCCAGGCAGGTTTGATCAGCCATGCTGGGGGTTTTGCCTGCCCTCCCAAGGAGATGAGCAGGTAACCTCCATCAGTCTCTGTTCTTTTTCCCTTCTGAGACTTTCCTCTCCTGCAGAGTACCTGCTGGTTTTGTGAGAGCCACGGGCTGGGGTGAGGTGAGAGGTCCCTGCACCATCCCACCATGGCACCAGCTGCTGCCACACCCTGGTGTGAGACTCCAGACACACAGG
Source organism: Catharus ustulatus (assembly GCF_009819885.2). Classification (NCBI taxonomy): domain Eukaryota; kingdom Metazoa; phylum Chordata; class Aves; order Passeriformes; family Turdidae; genus Catharus; species Catharus ustulatus. The sequence goes on from NC_046232.1 coordinate 18,383,590, forward strand.
GAACGTTGTGGGTGCTCCAGCAAAAGAAGATTTACTTAGGATTTGCTTCTACTTTAGCACAAAGTGACCTGAGATGCACAGCCACAGAAAATCCCTGCCTCAACAAGTGCCACTGCTGACAGGAGCACTTGGGTTAAGTATTTGTGTCTGCCTGGAAGGAGCCAGGCTGCTGAGGGCACACAAGCTCACCTGGACATCACGAGCCAAGCCAAGTTATTTGGTGTAAAGGGGAGCCCAGGACGATCCCAGTGATAATAAATCCACCCTGTGCAAACAGGAACTGAATGATGGGAGCCCTGTGGTTATTCCTGCCTGCTCTGCAAACACTGAACAGCCCTGGGAGCTGTGGGAGCCTGCCTCAGCCACAGCCTCCACTGTCCCAGGCACAGGCAGCAGGCAGCCCAAGCACTCTGTGGGCAGATAATCATCAGGATGGCTCTGTGTGAGCAGTGGATTAAAGGCATCGTGCCACCGCTCTCCCACCTGACCTGCTTCCTCCTCCCCAGCCCCTTTTGATGTTTGCTTTCATGGTGATTTCTTACAATGTGAAATTCATCCTGGGTTTAATGGTTTGGGGATGATGTGGTTTTTTTAGATGAACAGAACAAGGATGTGGAGCTCTGAAAGATGTCTCTGCTCTTTATCAGCGATTTCTTTCAAGTACAAAATGCTTTTTCTTTCCCTTTTTGTTCTGCAAAGGTGGATTCTTCCCCTGCCCTGTTTACTAATTAAAATTTAGTTGGTAAAGAATAAGCATATTGTCCCTGCCAGGGTTTGATCTATTGTTATTAGGGCTCTGTGTTGTTACAGATGAGATCAAAGAATTTAATTTATGATGGGTGGATAGGTCAAGTTCAGTCGTCTGAAGCGAGTGCAGGGCAGAAAGCACAGTCAGACAGTGATGTCTTAAGCAGCAGCCCAGGCAACAAGTTCTTCCTTGTAATACAGCCCCACTTTCTCCCAGTTTGACTCAAGAAAATCAAGCTGTCCTCTGGATATAAATATTTGAGGACAGCTGGATGCAGTATAAGAAGTCCCCTCTGCCTTCTCTTGGTACAACATCAACACCACCCCTGGAATCCATGGTTTAAGGTAAAAGAAAAATCCTGGGAAATGCCTGTGTGTTTCAGCCATCCCAATTCACAGGTCTGCATTGTGTTTGAGTGCCTGCTGCAACTTCCTATGATGTTTTAAATGTGATTTTAAAATATCCCTTGAGCTCACAGCAAGAATCTCTAATTAAGACCTAAAGTTGATGCTGCAAAGCCTTAGTCACACCCTAATAACAAAAGGGGAATGGGGTGGGGGGTGAACAAATTTATTGGGTCTGCTTATGGTCTCTAGCTGCAATATTTTCCTTGAACTGTGCTCAAAGAGGAATGGGTTGGATTATTTCCATTTCATCTTTATTTATTGCACATCAGCGTGCAGCGCTGTTATGAAACCAAGCAAGACACCCACCTCTCCCCTATGCCTATGGAAACCAGGAGGACTGGCCTGGGATGAGTGACTGGGGAGCAGTTTCTGGGCTCTGTTATTGGGACATGTCTGTGAATGCATGGCTCACATAGCTGGATACGTGGGGTGTGCTCTCCCTGTGTTCTGCCCAGCTGGAGCTGGAAGCAGTTTTGGGTGGGAACCTCATCTCCCTGTGTCTGTCTGGAGAGTGCTGAGCACACCACGGGCTGGTGGAGGAGGCAGGACAGCTCGGGGCTGTGGCTGTGCCTGGAATGGAGCAACAGGAGGTTCCCTGCCAGCCCCATCCCTGGGCTCTGCCTCTCTGTGTTCATGTCTCTGTCCCACCAAGTGCTGTGGTTTCTCTGGGCCAGGCAAGATCCTGGCAAGGCAGCGAAGCTGAAGCCTTTGCACAAGAGCCAAATGCAAAATGTCACTGGTTTGAAACAACAAAATCCCTTTCCCTGACCTGCTTCATGGAGCATGAGGAAACAATGTCAGGGGCTCTATGGCTGAGCATCTCCCTGCCCTGGTGTGGTCACTCCCCCAAAGGGTCCGTGTTTTCCCTGCTCAAGAAGTTTTGGGTTTTACAAATGTCCCCAGGGTGCCTTTTCCCTCACAGGGTTTCTGCTCCAGGTCCCTGTGCCTGTTTGCTGTCCCGTTTGGTGGAAGTTTGAGCTTGTCATGCATCCTTTTTCTCCCTGCCCACTCTTCTCCCAGGCTGCAGCCTCTGTTCCTCAGTTGTACCTGGCATTGGGGCCACCATCAGGGGACTGATCTGGCACTAAAAAAACAAAAGAGTGGAAGTTTTTCATAAATTGGGATGGGTTTATTTGGTTATTTTGAGGTGAGGGCAGTTCCTCAGGCTGGCTCACACACAGAGCAGGGGATGCTCAGGGGGTCCCTGCATCCCAGCTGAGCTCCCACCCTGGTCTCAGGAGATTGGCCACAAACACTGTGTGGTACAGAAACACCTTCCTCCAGTGCCTGCTCAGAGGAGTCAGAGGATTGACAGTGCCATTTCAGCTGTACCAACACAACTGAAATATATTCAGATCCTGGTGACACCCCTGGATCATGATTTGCCCTTTTTTAGTGACTTTTGCTCTCTCTGACATTGGGAGGTCAAACTCTGTAAGGTGTAAGTGCAGCTGCACAACCCCACACTGCTGCTTGAGTCCAGGGGAGGTTGGTCAGGGCTGTTCTCCTTTCCATTTTCTCACCCATCCATTCCTGCACTGATATTCCACAGCTGTAGCAGGGCAATATTGGAAGAGATGATGCTCTCAGGGCATTTTTTAACACAGTGAGAAGCTGTAAATATGTGATACCTCAGCGTGCCCTTGTAAATCTTGCAGCCCACGGGCTGGATCCCAGAAGCTCACACAGGCTGGATCAGCCTCAGGGATGCTCACACACATCGTGTTGCTCATCCAAACCCAAACCCCAACACTCTTAAAATTTTCTCATTATGGCTCTGACTTCCAGTCAGCTTGGAAGCTTTGAAAGGGGAACTGGTGGGTGGTACAGTGTCTGTCTTAGTGTCTTCCTTGTATTTACTGCCTCTTCCTTTCTGGAATAAAAGCTTCAGTTTTATTTCTCATGACTTTACAATGCATCATCTTGGAAATCAATCTTCCCCTTCAATTTACTTAATAATGCTGTCAAAAGTCATCAGCTAGAAAGCATTCAGTGGTGAATGCAAGAAAACTTTTCAAATCTCTCCATGATGAGCGAAAGGGACAAAGAAAATCTTTTACAACTTAGTTGCTCTGTCTCAGTAAAATAAAAACAGCCCCCAGAGAGGCATTAGTAACTGTTGAGAAGCAATGTTTACATGTAGTAATTTATCTTCATGTTTATAGAAACCACAATTAAATATTATTTTTTTTTAAATCTCCAGAAAATTATAATTAGAGATCTGTGGCCAAAATTTTCTGGGGAGTGAGTTAAAAATTATTTTTCTAAAAAGCCTTTTTAATGTCTAGGGATTTGTGTTTGTCTCTGTTGACTAATCTATAGAGTAAACTGCCCAGGCCCCGAGGTGACTCACGGGCTGTGCAGATGGTGAGATTTGCTCTGGGCTCTCCGTGTTCCTCCAGGAGGAGGAAGAGCTGGTTCCACCTCCTCATCCCCTGCTGCAAAGCCAGAGGGTGTGTGAAAACCCCTCCTGGAGACCCAGCTGCGGGAATCCTGGGTTTTCCAGGCAATTACATTTTTGGGAAGCTTGTGCTCTGACCCAATGTGAATGAAATGGGATTAGCTGGGGGCTTCTGGAGCTGCCAAGGTGGGAGCCAAGGGGAGGATGTGGCTGGGGGGAGGGAGCAGCTCTTGGAGGAGCAGTTCTTCTCAGTCTCACTTAACTGTGCATTGCCCAGAGAGCCCTGGAGGGGCTGGAGAGTGTCCAGGGCAGGGAATGGAGCTGGGAAAGGGCTGGAGCCCCAGGAGGGGCTGAGGGAGCTGGAAAGGGGCTCAGCCTGGAGAAAAGGGGATCAGGAGGGACCCTGTGGCTCTGCACAACTCCCTGCCAGGAGGGGACAGCCAGGGAGGAATCAGGCTCTGCACCCAGGAACAGGGACAGGATGGAGGAAATGGCCTCAAGTTTCACCAAAGGGGTTTAGATTGGATATCAGGGAAATGTCAGGGTTGTCCTGCACTGGAGCAGGCTGCAGGGCAGTGATGGAATCACCATCCTGTAGGGGTCTGAAAGCTGTGTGGATGTGGCACTTGAGGACATGGGTTAGTGGTGGCCTTGGCCATGGTTGGACTAGACAATCTTAAAGAATTTTTCCAACCTTAAAAAGTCTGTGATCTTCTCCAACCTAAATGGTTCTCTGATTCTTGTGGGCAGGGCAAGGGGAGCTGTGCTCCATCTCAGTAATGAACTCTGACTGTCCAGGAAAGCATTTATTTTTGAAAAATTAAAAAGTGGGAGGGGTGGGGGAAATCAATGGATCTGTTTACAGCTGCATAAGAAAGGCAGAAAAGTTAATGCTAACATGTGTTTCTTCATTTTCCCAGAGCAAAAACATTTGCAGGATGGTAGTCCAGAGCACAGGTGGTAAGAGATCAATACCTTTATTTGTGTTTTTAGGAGATGGCAGGACATGGAGGAGGTGAATGCATAGAACCCCTATAAACACATTTTATTCATGTGTGGATGCTCTGGGCATTGTATTGCAAAGATTTCAGGAGTCCATCTCTGCAAGTCAGGTAAATAGGATGGGGTTTATTTTTTTCAGTACACAAGCAGTTTTCAGAGCACTAGACTGGACACAAGACAGCAAAACTCAAGGGTTTTGTCCATTCTCCCCAAACTGGTAACAGAACTGAACTTTTTTCTACTCTAAATAGCAGGATCACCCCCTGCCATGAACAAAGTCAGCCCCCATCCAAATCCACGTTATGTCACACCCATCCAAATGCCACCTGAAAATCAGCTTGAGCAGATCTGTCTTGGTCTGGGTGTAGTGAAAAGCTTTGGGAAAAATCATTCCAAAATGTGAAGGATTTCCTGTTGTTTTTACTGACAATATCTGCCTTAAAATGGAGAGAGCTCTGGTGTGGGTCTCTATCTGTTCCAGCTGCAGTGTTATGGCAGGAGCACGAGGCACAGTCCCAGGTGGGAGCACTGCAAGGAGGGGATTGATGAGAGCACAGGGGTGGCCTGGCAGTGCTGATACCACAGAGAGAAGTGTTGGGCCAGGGAAGGGTCTGAATGCTTCAACTGAAAATACATTTAATGGTTTCTGCTTTGGAGAGGATTTGCTGGGATTTTCATCCAGCAGCTAGCCTGGTTTTTAAGGTTTTTAATGGCAATGAGGGTGGTTCCCTCCCTGTGCTGGGCTCGGGCTGATGGGGGCACTGGGTGAAGATCAATCACTGCTGTGGCTGAGGCTTCACCAATAATCTGTGCCTGGAGCTGGGTGAAGGTACAAACACTGCCTGCTCTTCTGAGATGGGCAAACACTTTATTTTCCCTCTGTTTTATGAATTTCCCTAATGTGTGTTGATGCTATATGTTATTAAAATCGATTACCTCCTTCACTTATTTCCTCTGCTCTGGACTCAATTACTTTGCTGCCTTTTTTTTTTTTTTTTTTTTTTTTTTAAAGTAGGTTGAAGCTGATATGAGAGAAATAATATCCAATCTCTAGTTCTTAAGATACAGGACCAGTCTATCAGGCTGTTGGCACAAAACAACTTTTGTTTTATTGTTGGGGTAAGTAAATAAGAACAAGAAGTCTTAAGTATTGGCATATGTTGATACTTGGCCAAAAAGGTCTCTAAACAATACATTTTCTATTCATTCCAGAAACCTCATACTCTGTTATTTCTCATTTAATGCTGTTGGCAAATACCCATGTCACCATCTAATTTTGACTGTAGTTCAACTTTTTTAGTGCAAAGCTAATCCTCATTATAGCTGTAAACATGTGTTTCATTTGGCCTCGTGTTCATGTGCTAAAGTGACAAAGGCAATCCAAGGTTTCTGTCAGGAGTGGAGGTGTACAGGTAAGTGTTTTGTTCAGTCTGCTTCATCTTTCACACAGTGAAAATCAGCCCACTTGCTTAATAGGAAAGAATGTTTTTAGAAGCCTCTCTGTACTCTCTGTTTTCTGCTCTGCATCTTTTTTTTCACATAAGCAGGACAGATCAGGGAGAAAAAGAACAAGTAATCACAGAAGCCATCAGGACCTGGTGTAGCAGCTCTGTGTGTGTCTCCTACATCTTTATTTGCTCTTCAGACACTGAAATATTTTAACTCTTATTTTTCATAGGTGTTCTGGGTTGGAAGGGACCTCAAAGATCATCTTGTTCCAACTCCCTGTCGTGGGAAGGGGCACTTCCACTAAACCAAGTTGCTCCAAGCCCTGTCCAGCCTGGCCTTGAAAATTTCCAGGGAGGGGCAGCCACAGATTCTCTGTCCAACCTGGAGAGTGACTTTTCAGATATGGTTATTTCAACATGCCTCAGTTTTCATGGAGATTTACAAATCCTGTCCTTATTGAGGCCCTACCCAAAGTGACTCTGCTCTAAAATAAGGTAAGGGGGTTCACAAATCAGCAGCCCTGAAGTCAAAATTCACTTTCAGGTAATTTTATTTGGTAGTTTTTAATAGGGAAATTCAACCTGACTTCCCTGCCCCAACAAAGCACATGACAAATTGTTTATCAAAATAATCTGACTCATGGAAGCCTGGCAGTGACTACTAGTGAAGTGTTGTCACCAAACTCCTTAAAATGCAGCATCATAAAACCAGCAGAAAACCCTGAGCCTTCAGACCTGAGTCAAGTAGGGCCAGACCTGGTTTTTCTACAGTTTCTTTCATTAGGATAGAATATAGTAGGGTGGAGTAGAATATTTTTAGTTGAATGGGACCTACAATCATCTACTCCAAAACTGCATCATCCAGGCCAACAATTCAAATTATTCTGCTGAAGCTCCTGGTTGAAGTGTAGCTTTATGTTGACTCTTTTTGCTAAGTACTGCCAAGTTAAAGCTCCTGGGAATAGGTGAAACAGAGGGAGGAGTTTGGGGGCACAAGGTGGAGGCAGAGTTTTATTTATTTTATTTATTCCTGGCTGTGGGATGGGTTCTGCTTGGTGGTGGCAAAAGGTTCCCAACCTAGAGCAGTAGTGCCCAAAAAAGAAATCTCCTGGGGGATTCCCAGCCAGACAGAGCCCATCTGCTTGGGCTGGGGTGAGGACCACAACTTCAGCAGCTGGCAACTCAGTCAGGGTTTGTCTGTGCTATAAGAAATATAGTTTGCCACAAGATATTTTTCTATATTCAAATGCACACTTGAGCCACAAATGTTTCTCTGTGCTTGCCTACACCAACGAGTCACAAATTGTCCTCTTGTATTTAAATAGAGCCCAAATTCAATCCATACATTCCCAGTCATTATCACCCCATTATCCTTTCTCCTTTTTGCTATTTTTCTCACCAAGCAGCGGTAAACCCCAGGCCCTTTCTCAAACATGTGGTTGATATAAGAGGAGAGGAAAGTTCTTTTCAAATATTAAAATGTTTTTAAATACTGTTTTATAGCAATCATGGTCATCTGCAAGAAATCAGTTTTCAAAGAAGTGTTTGATGGACTGACAATCATGTGAGCCCAGGATGAGATGAAATGGTCCAATTCAAGCTGGATTGGGACTCACTTCTCTGGAGAGCACATGAGTTTAGAAGAGATTGATGAAGCTGAATTTTGAAACTATCAATTTTGTCTTTGAAGCATGTTGGGATCCAGGCTGGCTGTGAGGATCAGAGAGCTGGGAGCTTAAGGGATGGAAGGAGGTGGCTTCCTTTGAGAGTGGGCAGCAGGGAGGGGGAATAAAAAATGGGATCAGACAAGCCATCCCCTCTTTCACTGGACTTTTACTACTTCCACCCTATTTCTGGGACAGGGTGTCCTGTGAAGGGCCAGGAGTCGGACTCCATGATCCTTGTGGATCCCTTCCAACTCCAGATATTCTGTAATTCTATGATTTTGGTGCATTTTAATGCAGCATTTATTGCTCTCTAATGCACACAGGAGCTTCGTGCTTCAATTTACTCTTTTTGCTATGAACTGCATTTTGTTGTGTTCATACATGTAAGGAACTTTCAATATTAATGTTTCAATGTGTTAACATGGAAGAAAATCAAGAAAACTCTTTCTTGGGTGGAATTCATCAGGTCCCCAGCTGGATGGTTGTGTTTAGGGTTGCTGTGACTGCACACAGTGGGAGCAACCTCCTGGATTTTCCATCTTTTATACAGTTTGTGCTGAATATCCAGAATCAGCAGCAGAAATAACTTGGGGTTGTTCAGTTTTTTTCTGATTTTATTTTCTTGAATACCAGTAAGGAGCAGCCAAGGCCTTGGTGATCGAGACTCGACAGTGGTGCTGCTTTAAAAATCATTCAGGCTTTTCAGGTGTCCAACTTCCAAAGTACTTAGGGCACAAGGGGAAATGTAAACATTGTTCTGTTATTCAACCTACTACATAAGAGCATTGAGTTTGACAAGGCTCCAGGTACCCCCGTGTCCCGTCCTGACCGAGATCAGACGCTGATATCCCTCCCCTGTGACATCCAATCTGCCAGGTTTGTTTTCACTCTAACAATTGGCCACTGTAAATGTTGCTTGTGCTGCTTCGTGCCTGCCCTGCCAGAGCTGCTTCCAGGAGGATTTCAGTGCCTTTCTCAGGATTCAAGCTTCTTAAATACAGTCAGGGTATATTTAAATACAAGTTCAGGTGTGTGCTGCATTCATTTAATCTGTGCAAGGAGGGAGGTGACTTCACATGTTCTTTTGAACTTTGTAAAATTTGTATCAAAATACTTTTTTTTTTCTTTTCTTTTTTTTTTCTTTTTTTTCTTTTTTTTTTTTTTTTTTTTAGGTAGATATATGTTATATTAAGAATTGTAAAACTTTTTGTCATGGAATTGGCCACGTTGGATAAGTCTGTTTGCAGATCCCAAAGCTGGTGGCAGAGCATGAAATGAATTTCAGGTTATGCCATGGACAGATTTTACACTGGACACAGGGTAGGAAATGGAGCTAATGAAGCTGGAAGTGCTCATTGCAGGAACTGTGAGTATGGAGAGCCTTGGTAGGGGAGAGGCCGATGAAGCTCCAGGATTATTACTGAGAGCAAAACTCAGTGTCCCTGTTCTGCACTGATCTGCAGGGAAAGAAGAGTGGGAGCCATCCCCTCTGCCTCTGGTGAGCACAATCCATGTTTACACCCAGGAATGGCAAGGCCAGGTCTGGCAAATGCCAATGGTCTGCTTCTGCAACAGCATAACATTTGAAATTGTAATTTAAAGTATGGGATGTATATAAGAATTATAAGCATCAGTAAATGTGTTCGGACCAGGCAGGAGAGAATTACTCCTGATCAGCTGGATGTAGAGCAGGACCCTGGACTTTGGTGTAGGTTGAATTAAGCTGGATTCCTGTATTATATTATTTTTATAGTCTCTTCCCATCTGACAGAGATCTCTGTTTTCTTTGCTGTTTCATACACTGATCACAGCTCACTCCACTGCCAGGGAGCAGTTGTGCCATGATGGTTCAGGGCTCCCCAGACTGATGATGGTCCTCCCCAGCATCTGAGATGAGACAGCTCCTTCCCAAAATCCTACTCTCCCTCTTGCTGCACTGAAAGACTTCTCTGCCAGTCCCAAAAGCAGCAGGGAAGTGTTTCCATCTTGAACAGTTTGCTTCTCTTTATTTACCTTTGGCCTCTGGGTCAGGAAACCTTAATAATTTCCTTTTTATTAATTTAATCCATAGTTCCTAGTAATTACCATAAATTAAGCCTGCTGGGGGGAAAAACACAGCCAATAAACCAGAGGAACTGCTGGCTTTATGTGGTAATGTCAGTACCTGGAGGATTGTTTCCTGCAGGTCGCTCCCTTGGTTGTTGTGATTAACTTGAGATCAGCAGAGACTTTCCCGTCCCCCTTTTAAACAGGGCTCGGACATGCCAGGAATTCTGCTAATGCACAGGGCCCTGTTAAAGGCTTAATCTTGGTGTGAACTGAACTTATCCCTGCCCCTGTGCAGGTACTGATGTTCCCCAAGGGATGTTTCTCTCTGGTTGGAATGAACTTGGCTGGAGACACCTGGTGGCATTCACACCAGTGAGGTGACAGCAGCAGGCACAGATCACTGCTAACACCTTGGGCTTGGAGTAGGGATGAAAACAGAGCTTTACCTCCCAAGAACAAAGGAAAATAATAATCTGGATTATTAGGGGGAAAATCTGGGCTATATAGGGGGAAAATACATGGCATCATTTTGCAAAGACCCTTCCTTGGTCCTCCTTAGCTGGGGTTGGGGCACTCAGAACATGGTGGAGAAAATGGGAATTAAACCAAGCCCATGGGATGAGAGGCTGCCTCCAGGAGCCCACAGAGGCCCCACTAGTAAAGGGTTGCTGGTTTCCTCTTCGAACTGGGCTGAAGCCAGGCATTCCTGAGTGGCACCGGTCCTCCCAGCGCTGGAGAGGAAACATTCCCGTTTGTGAGCTGTGGAAGTGCATGCCTAAGCCAAAGGTTACCAGGCTGAGGTGATATTTTTGCATTCCTGCAATGTCTTAGCTTTTTTAAATTAAATTCTTGCAACATGAGGATTTAATCCCTCCTGGTATATATGGCGTGCGTGTGTGTGCGTGTGCGCGCGCGTGCATTTTTTTTTTTCCTACAAAAAATTTCATCAGGAGAGTTATTTTTGTTTTTGAAAGTTGGCTCAGATACAGGGTCAGTAACTTTCCACCCAGAGCCTGTGGAAAGGTTTGGGGTTTGAGGCTGAATAGAGGGTCAAGTTTTAGGGTTGTGCTTGAGTCGAAACTGTATCTGGGGTTGAGAGCCACTATGGATGAAATCTGTTGAATTGTTCTTGAATATGTTTTATTAAAAATAGTGGAAATAAGCAGTTTTCCTTTGCCCAAAAGCAGAGTTCTACCACATTGAAAATGGTCCTAAGAAAATTAGTGGTTTCCAGCATGGAATTGGGTTTGAAATCCAATCCCAGAAGGATAAGTTTGGAGTCACATACTCAGAATTACCAGCAAAACAAAAAGCATTTTGATTATAGTACTGTGAGGATGGGGGAGGAACACAAGCTGTGCCCTGATCCTGCTAGCAGGGAGTTGGAAACTTCTTGGGACCAGAAAGGTGCTGTGGGACACCACAAAGAGCTGCAGGGCTCCAGGAGCAGATATTCCAGCCCAGGGATACTTAAAGGAACTCAAAGCTTTGGCTTTGGAGCATGGGCTGTGCCTCTGCTCTGAGCTCACACACTCCCTGCCCTGCTTCTGTCACCAGGTGAAGGTGGTGGGTTTGTCCTGGGGAGCAAAGTTCTTAACTCAGGCTGTGATCTGGTTTCTTTTCCCTTCTGCTGAGCTTTGAGATAAAACCAGGCTGATTAAACCCTCCTACACTGATGCCCTGGAGGAAACACCCAGAGCTGCCTCTGCTGAGCCAAGGCAGCCCCAGCTCTGGGCATGCACAGGGCACAGCTCTGCTCCTGCTTTGAGCCACAGGACAAAGATGAGCCAGGCCAGCAGCACCAGGACACAAGGGCCCAATTGCTCTAAGCCAGGACTCAGATTTCAAGCATCCACCTTCTGCTGAGGTGCCTTCAAAAATCTGTCTTGATCATGCTGGAGAGCAACAGCACTGCATTTCTGAGGAGCTTTTTCTCCACTGAACTGCTCAGCCTGAGCTCAGCCCTGTGCTAATGCCATGGAAGTGCCCATGTGTGCTCCTGGACAAGGCTGTGTCCTGGCTGAGGGTGTGCTGGAGCAGAGATGCTCTGATAAAATGAGGATCATGGTGTTCCATGGTTCCCTTCTGGTGGCTGCAGAGCTGAGGATGTCCCTCAGAGCTGGCAGGGCCACCTCAGGTTTGCTCAGTGAGGGGAAGGGACGCCCTGAGCTCTCCCCTTGGCTCAACAGAGCTGACACGATGGGAGAAAAGGCAGGTTCTGCTCAATGAAGATATCTCTGTTTCACCACTGCTTCCTCCTCTGGAAGAAAAATGATTCCTGCAGGTCTTGACATCTGCTGCTGTTTAAAGGATCATCATCATCACCACTCCAGCCCTCCTGGGGCCTCAAGGTATATAAAACCTTATTCTTCCCAAATTTGTGATTGGAAACAGATATTACGTGATGGTGTCCCCTTAAATGCCATGGCAGTGGAGGGTTATTAATTCATGGTTCTGCAGGACAGAAGCTGAGGGTGGCTGGGGAGGGCACATGGAAGGTTTTAGGTAGATTTTAGCCCCACTGGGGCAGCTGGGTGGTGACCACCTGTGGACATCCTGCAGGAGGAATCTGCAGGGCTTGCAGCTCTCTGCTGGTGCTGTTATTTGCATTATCCAGGGATTCCCTGGTGACCTTTAGCAGTTTTTATTTGGGCTCTGGTGAAAGACTGAGACAGAGGAAGAATTTCTCAGGTTAGCAGACCCCTCTGCTACTTGCCACCCCCATCCTACACCCACATGCACACCCCTGTGGCCCTGGAACCAAGGGAGCAATGGGAAAGTGCACCTGGAAGCTTCTCAGAGGGTCCAAGCTGTGGAAAAAGCTCATAAAACACCTCCTTGAAGGCTGTCTCTTGTGGGAGGCTGTGTGTAACCTCCCTCCTCACCCTCCATCAGGTGGCTTTGGACAGGGGGAGGCTGCAGCTACAAACACACTCTGGCTCTAACAGCTCCACTCTGGGGGACCCAGCAGCTCTCACTCTGTATTTAGAGTTTGCAGGCTCCGTGGTGATGGCAATTATTTATTAATTCACAGGCTGGGAAGGCCCTGGCACAGGGTGCCCAGAGAAGTTTTGGCTGCCCCATCCCTGGAAGTGTCCAAGGCCAGGCTGGATGGGGCTTGGAGCAGCCTGGGGTAGTGGAAGGTGTCCCTGCCATGGCAGGGGTGGAATGAGATGAGCTTTGAGGTCCTGTCCAACCCAAACCATTCTGGGATTCTTCTAATTGCAAGTGCCTGAGAAATGAAGTAGTGCTGTGAAACCAAAGAAAGGAGGCTGTGTGATCAGCCTGCTGTTTTGATTACCTCCCTTAGCAAACCTTTTGTTCATTAAAATTTGGATTGTTCAGCTCAGTGCAAGGAGATCTGCCCCAGCCTCCCCCCATTCACCCACCATGTCCTTGCACCCTCACACACAGAGCAGATTTAAAGACTTTTCTGACTGCTGAGTTAGGGTGCTTGAGGCTGGTTGGTTTGACACAGAGCCATGAGCTTTCACCCTTAGGGATGTTGGGTTCCTTTCTCTTTCCACATCTGAAGTGTTTGTCTTGTGTGGGTTTGCCCTTGGGAAGCCAATTCCTTTGAAAGGCACCAGGAGTGGTTCTGAGTGAGGGATGTCCCACGATGGGACTGTGCTCTGATGCTCTGTCACCTTTAGGTGACACCTTGAGGGCCTGCAGGCTCTCAGCAAATAACTTTCAATTGCCAGAGCAATAAAAGAAGTCAGGGGTGATTAAAGATGTGGCAGCTGGTGCTCTGTATCTCCAGTCCTTCAGATTTTCCTCACTCCCACTGGGACAGAATTTTCCAGTATCCAGTACCAGTCTCCAGCACCCCCTGAGCAAGCTGAGGGTGCTGAGCACCCATCTGGATTGAGCCCAGGTTCAGCACATCTCCCTGAGCTCCCTGCTCCCATCTCCATCCCTGCAGTGCTGCTGTGCTGTCCCTGGGCTGAGCTGGGAGCGTGTGGTCCTTGCACAGTGCCTGGAGTATTGCTCACATATGGTCTGTTTTCCATGCAAAATGGGTTTTTAAGAAATAAGGGTTTTTAAAATGGACTAAAAAATTTTTACCGGGGCATCTGGTGTTGCAAATATTTGAAAACGTTGAAATTTTTTTCTTTCTTGGCAGTAAAAACAACCCAGCTCCTTGCCCACTGCAGTCCAAGAACTATTGAATATGTTTTAAAACAGATCGTTTGGGGGGTTTATGTAACTTTTTATGGTTCTGAACAGAAGATACTTCTCTCCTTAGAACTGGTTCAGAATCCTAAATTATGGTTGTTGATTTCTTGGCTTATGGGGAGCTAGGTGATTTACACCAGTTAAGAACGTCAGAAAAGAGCAAACCAGAGGAAGACAAGCTTTTGTTTTCCTTCCCAGATATTCATATCCTTGTTGCAGACTCTGCCTGGATTCACTCCATTGCTGTTGTGAAGTGTGAGATTTTATCCCATCCCCATTCCCCAGGTAGCTGCAGTCAGGCCCTGCAGGGAGCAGCTTGAAGGTTCCCTGAGCAATCTGAAGGGAGCTGAGGGAATCCAAGGCCTGGGATGGGGTGATCCCAGATGCTGCAGCTGCTTCAAGCTTTTCCCACTTGTTTTTTTCCTGAGAATGACTATAAGGTCACAAGATCCAGGGGGTTTTATGTGTGGCTTACTGACCTACTGAATCATGATATTTCTTTTTTTTCCTCATGCCTGTTGCACTCAGATGTAGCTTTGACAGAAGCTGAAAGAACCTCCCAGGGTTGGAAGCAGGAATTGGACCTGAATCTCAGCTGAGTGCCTTGACAACTGCCTATGGTACAGACAGAAAAATATTAAAGTTTTTTAAAAAACATTTAATAAACAGGGAGTAATAAGAATGGGAAAATAATTCTTAAAGATCAGCATTTTATCTGCAATTGATCCCAAGCCTGCCTGCTGGAAAAGCTTCTGTGTGTGACAGCTCCTTGTGCCCAGGTGGCAAAAAAACTTGAGAAACTCCAAATACAGCTGCAATACTTGTGCACACAAAACCAGATGGGTTTTCAGCTTATTGTGTGCCTGGTCCTGGTGCTTGCCAGCATGAAGGTGGCAGGAATAAGGATTGAGGGATGTGGCTGGGAATGTCCCCCAGGGACAGGTCATGCCTGGTTGTGCTCATGGCCAGCACTGCAGTTGCCATGGCTGGGGTTTGCTGATCCATGGATCCATCACCCCTCTGAGCCAGGGTGGGATGGCTCAGGGATCTAAAAATGACCAAAAATCCAGCCCTGTGCAAGGGAGGGAAGGGATGATGCTGGTGGAAGATCCAGCCTGGCCCTTGTGGTCCCAGCAGCCTTGGCACAGCCACAGCACCAAACCAATCCCTGGGCAGTCCTGCTCTGCAGTCTGGCCTCGTGCCCAGCTTGTGAAAGTGCTGTAAAAGCCAGGTATGTTGTTTTGGCCTTAATGTTTGTCCCATGGCACTAAAAAAAAAAAAATCTGGAAAAGCACAGAAGAATAAAGTCCTGAGACATTTGGTTTAATGAGATTTATTCAAGTGCAGCTGGGTTTGTCCCTGCTGGTGCTGCTGTCAGGGTTTGTGTCACCCTCCTGGCTTTGCACGTGCAGTTCACAAACATTACTCACATGTGGACCTATTCAGTGGCACTTTGGTCCAGTACAGCATGAGCTGGACACTTCCAGATGTCATCATTCACTCTGGCAAAGGCACTTCTCCCCCCAGCCTTGGTAGCTCGTAGCTGGAGCTCATCTCTCCAGAAGAGAAATTCACTCCTTGCTTTGAAGACAAAGTGCTGAGGCATCCGCTGCATTCCTTCCTGACGTGTTCCAGTGGTTGCCTGCCCTCATTCCAAACCAGATGTCTCCTCTCTGATTTCTATGCTGCTGACTTCAGATTGCTGCCATTAGACCTTCTTCTGCCTGTTCCTGGTGCAGGTGAGGAGCTCCAGGTTGTTGGAGAGCCAGGCTGCCACTGCTACCCAACAAGGCAGCTGCAATCGGGGTCAGAGAGACCAACAGCATCATAAAACTCTTCCAGCAAATTCCTCCACTTTGTCTCTTGGCTGTGATGGTCATTTAGTGGGAGCAAGGCTTTCATGTGCACAGCCCTGGTCTGGTTTTCCCATTGCTGACTCTTCTCTGAGCCACCTGCTTGGTAAAATGGTGGGGGTTTGTCCTGAGTTCAATTTTCCTCCTCTTATGAAGAGAGAAATCTGTTAGAATGTGTATTTTTCTCCCCCTCCTTTTTTTTCTTTAATATCATGTAGTTTCATCTTGCCACGATGCTGACTGGGATTAAACTCATCCAGTTTTTGGTTGAGCAGTGGATGTTCTTTCCATGAAAAGTTCCTGGTGAGATGTGGGGAAGGCAAGGGACAGTCTGACTACCAGCCCTGCTAAAGCCAGTGGATGAGTCCTCATGAACAAGAAACTTGAGATTTTCTTATCAATGGTATAAAGGTCAGGCTTGGTTTTGTTTCTCAGCTGCATGTACAGAACAATGTCTCTTTTCTCTGCAGTGCTGTCCTTCCACCTTCTTTCCCTGTAAATTTTGCTCTCAGTTTAATTTATTTGCAGCTCTACTTTCAATAGGTGAGACAGAAACAGAGGCAGAGTGTGAAATTGGTCTGATCCCAAAAAAATTGCAGCTTTTGCTTTCAGAATTGAATGTTGGGCTCTTTTAAATGGAGGGGCAATCTGGTCTCATCTCATTTTAAATAAGACTGGCACCTTCTGAGCACTTTAAAAATGTAGAATCACAGGATCACAGAATAGTTTGGGTTAGGAGGGACCTTAATGGGACCACAAGCAGGGTCACTTTCCACTAGACCAGGATTTAAAGATTTAAAGGAAGCAAAGATGTGTCCATAGAGGCAGTGGAAGGATTTGTGCTCTCTCCCTCTCTGTGAGTACATCACAGTAACTCAGAGGAGTAGCACGTACTCACTTACAGAAGATGTGCTATGGAAGAGTTATCACTCATCAGGGGAGATATGGGCTTAATGCAAAAAAGAGCCTGAGATGGCTCAGCACAGCCCATAGCTGAAACACGTTGTGATACCCCTGGGTAAAGATCAAACTCGAAAGGTCTTACCAACATCTGATTCTCCTCAGCTTTAGTTGGATCCAAATCCAGCAAAAGGGCATTTTTATGTCTGGTCACAGTCCAAAAAGATATAGCAAAATCACCTGGAGTTACAAATGTGTTGCAGAACCTGTCCCTAATCACATTAAGAGCTCTCAACTGTAAGGCTCGATTGTTTGCCAAATGAAATATTCTCCTCCGGTATTTGCAGAAAGGAATTACAGTCTGTGAGTCATGTTTTTCATTTGGTATTGAAGTACAGTTTCTATTTTACAGACCCAATCCTGAGCTTGGGGAAGGAGTCATTAAAAAGGCTTTGTTTTGTTGGGAAATAAGGGCAAGGTGACAGGTCTCAGACAATGTGTTTTGGGCTCTCAGTTTGCAGCTGGGCTTTCAAGCCCTGGAGGTTCCCAGTGTCAGGTTTTCCTCTGCAGTTCTCAGAGAGGTGCTGGGGGCTGCTGGATTTGAGGTTGTGCTGCAATAAACAGAAAGGCCAGGTAATCCCAGGGCTCTGGTGTCCAGAGCTTCAGTGGCAGCCCCTGAGGTTGAGAGGCTCTCTGCAGAAATGTCTGCTGGGTCCCCAGTGACCACTGGGCTCTTGCTCCAAGCTTGAAGCTCCTCTGTCCCTTCCATTTGGCCCACTCTGATATTAGCTGGCCACCAGCCATGGGCTCTGGGCTGGAGCTCACCTGTGTTTGTACATGAACTCCTGGTCTGGTGGAAGATGTCCCTGCCCCTGGCAGAGGGGTTGGAATGAGATGATCTTTAGGGTCCCTTCCAACCCAAAACCATCCTGGGACTCAGGATCACCCAATAAACTGAGACAAAATGGGTGATGTGGAGCTCTTGCAGTGGGTGGGGGACAGTGAAATCCAGGGAAGGAAAACATTCAAAGCACCAGGTCATTGCTGAGAGAAGCAAGGAGAGATGGATGAGAGGGCTCCCAACTCCCAGCCATGGAGGATGGACCTTACACAGATTTTGTCAGTGCCAGGGCTGTGAGAGCTGAGCCAGCTCCAGGGGCAGTGGGAGATGCCCTTGGCTCAAACCAGAGCTGCTGCAGAGTGACCTGCCTGTCACACCACACTTAATCACACTGAAGGGGACACCCTGAGTCACCCTGTGTCCCATGGGAAGGAGAACCCAAATGGGCTCTACACCACCTCATCTTTCCAGCTGGGAGCAGGAGGGGTGGCAAAGCCCTGGAATCCTTGGGAAGAGGGGAGCACATCCCCTGGGCTGCCCAGAGGCCACAGCCTGCCCCTCCTCATCCTCAGGGAGGAAGGAAGCACAGGGCCAGGTCAGCAGTCGTGCCTGGGGGATTTTGGCCTGACTTCTCACAGTGTCTTAATATACCCCAGCTGGCAGCAATAATTGGAGAGTTATTAAATAACTGTCTGCAGTGACATACAATCTGCAGAGCACTGTACCAATTATTTTTCATTTGCTTCCCTCTATCTCAACGTGTCTCTATCTCCCCATCCTACCCCGCTGCCTTTCCCAGGAACAATTTACTGTAGTGATTGGAGGGCAGTGAGATCTTTTCCAACAAAGAAACTACTTTATTTTCTGCCATGGTTAATGCCCCAGTTTAATGAGTCCTTCATATCATTCTCACCACCCTAAATTAAAGGGTAGCCTGTGCAATTAAACTGTTTAGTTTCCAGAATGCCCCTCACAGTTATCTGCAAAATTGGTTGAAATGCAGCTGCTACTGCTATTGCTCATACTAAAACTGGCAAAGGGAAAACCACTTTAATCTCTTTGTTTTTAGCAGTGTGCCTTTACTTTCAATTAAACTAATTATTTGCACCATCTTGTTCCTGATCATTGTCCCATGAGATTTTCCCAACCAGGAAATATTTTATGCAATACATAGCTGTAGGTGCTTAGATCTTCATGTTTGTGTCTTTTGGGAATGAAGAGAGAACTGGGATTTGCAGTTCTTAGTCCAATGTTTATTAAACCAGAGTAAAGTGAATTTGCAGAAGATTCACTCCAGATTTAAGCTTTGTTAGATGGCACTTGCTCCTTTTTCCCTTTACTTTTTTAGATCAGAATTTGATCTTTTATTTTTTAAATGTAGAAGTTTAATGAGGAAAACTTCCCCAAAACCTTTCTCCCCAAATATCTTCTTTGCATCCAGAACCTGCTGCTGTATTCCCAAGGGTTGTATAACAGCCTGCACTAAGAGCATCCTTGAGGATCTGTTCATTCTTTTCATCAGGAGCTGCTTCATCCATCCCTGATATTCACCCCACTCAAGATGAAAAGTGGCTGCTTTTTAAGGGTTGAAAAGAGATCTGTCTCTGCTTGGGTTGGGAGTAGGATGAGAAACCCCCAAAATGTCAAACCATTAAAGCTCAGCAGCAACCCAAGGAATTCTACTTGGGATGCCTCTGCAGGGAAGTTTCTTCCTGCCTCAAACCTGTTGAGTTCCAATATTCATTTTAATGATCTCATAAATAATGGGAAGCAAAACAATGCATTCAATAGAAATGAGATTAGAAATAGGAGGGGAATGAATTACAAATGCAAGAGCCTGTATTTATTCCAAGGAAGATAAATCTCATTCTAAGTGGTCTCCAGTGCAACAGTGTCTTGCTAAGACTAAAACAAAGTAAATCTGTTTTTGTTGATAAATAGAAGTGTGAGGCAATGGCAGGGAATGTTTTCTAACACTGGTTGGTTGTCATAGTGTCCTGGGAGTAATGATACCTGGGTTTTACTCTGGCCACTGTCTCTCTGCAGTAAAACATTTAACACTCTGTGCTGGAGTTGAGGCACAAGCTGGAAAACCCAACTCCAGTGAACAAATGGCATCGGGGTGTGACCCTCGGTAAAGCTGACACTGACAGGATTTCACCTCAGCAGGGGGAAGGAGTTTGGGGTGCATCATGAGCTGGAAGATGGAATTAGTGGCATTTCAGCAGCCCATGCACAATTTGCTTCAGGTTGTTGTGGGAAAGGCTGTTGGTGGGGGAGCTTTTAATCTGGAGCTGGATCTGGTGATGCACTTCTTGTGTGTCCCCAAACGTAGACAAAACATCAGCACTGGTTTGAAAATTCTCCATTTTTTTTCTCTTCTGTGACTTGGTCAGATTTTCTGTCCACATGAGCAGCAGGCAGGAAGAAAGATGTTTGCTATGTTTGCTCTGCAGAACTCCCCCTGAGTCCCTTCTCCATGTGCTCCTGGAGCTGCAGCGAGGATTGATAAGAGAGTCTGAACTGCAAACGCCAGCTCAGCAGGGAGGCAACAGCATCGCTGTGTTCTCACCTAATGGAAAACACATTGTCCCTCGGTGCCACACCTGGTGCCTCGCAGGGAAGGCTGGCAGAGCTGCAGTGGGATGGATGGATGGATGGATGGGTGAGGAATCCCCAGAAGCGCGCACAGCCCGCAGCTGGCACGGGGCTCCGAACCACGATCAGCAGCCTGGAGCTGGAGAGGGGCCGACCCTCCTAGCTGGGAGCTAATGATTCCCTTCAGGATTGCATCATTAGATTCGAACTGAGTCATTATGAGGTGATTTGGGAAAACAAGTTGGAATTCATTACCAAGGAAACGCGCTGGAGCTGTTGCAAGAGCCTCCAGTGCGGTGCCAGAGGCACCAGGCGCTGCTCTGCCCTCCTGCCAGGAGCAAGTTCTGTGGGATTCTGGTGGGATTCTTCTCTTATTCCACCCACAGCTGCTTCCTGATCCTATCTCCCTCTGCTCTCCATGTGACACCTGTCACAAGGATAAACAAAGCCCAGGGCAGGGGGACACTGAAATGTGAAATTTGCACTCGGGCATTCCCAAGTGTAACCCCAGCAGTTCCAGCCCCATCTCTGCTGGTGCCCAGCTGCTGGCAGCCCCTTTGCTCCAGCTGCATGGTTGGATGTTTGCCTGCCCTGCCCACTGCCTGTGGCTGCTGCTGCCTCTCCAGATGGGCACAGCTTTGCACAGCTCTGCCATCAGCACAAGCATTTTCAGCAGGTGGAGTGGAGGGGCTGGAAAGGGACTAAAGGGAGTACCTGCAAACAGCCAAAAGGTTTGTGGCAGGTTCTTGGAAACCCAACAAAGCCAGATGCTGGTGTCAGAGTTTGGGCTGTAATTCATTCTGTGAAGCCACCACTGAGCCACGGGAGGATTTCTACCTGCAAAATGCTGGGTGAGGACAGCAACACCCTTGATGAAGGCAGAGAATGTGGTGGGAAGGATGAGTAAAGGTTTGGGAGAACAGTAACAGGAACAATCCAAGGCTTGATTGTGGGTTGGCACTCAACACTGATGATCATCAATCACTTACTCAGGGAGCTTAAGCACCTACTAGGAGCAATACTAACATCAGCTCCATGTCTAAGGAAACAAGAACACGGGTAGAGACCAGCAGGGATGGATACAGGCTCCTTACTTGCCTCTGCAGAAAGGTGTTATCCCAGAATTACTGCTGGGACAGGCCAAGCTGTGGCCACTGAGGGTGAGCTGGGATATCTGTTAATGTGTTTATAAAATGTGAGGCCTGAGCATTTCCTGGAAAAGAAGATACTGGTATGTCTGAAAATAAAATAAGCAAATGTTTGCCTAGAGAGGGAGAAAATTATTTCAGAAATAATATAGGATAATGGAGAAATTCCTCAAGAATCAAATACTGTGAGGGCAGCAAAGCCCTGATGAGGTGAGTGAGCTGTGGGTAGCAAAAACAACAGAGGACAGACCTGCTGAGCATCTCCCATCAGTCATTTTCTAGGGAGCTCCATGCCACAGCTGCTTGAAGAGATGATGGATGGCTGGTCCCTGGTAAAGCTCTGCCAGCTCAGTGTCACTCACCAGGAATGAGGAGGAGTAAAGGAACAGAGTGAGATACAGAGTGAAGAAGCAGATTTCAAACACAGGGCTCAGGGCAGCACAGCTCTCATTACCCCTGCCCCACACGGTGCTCACCATAGGACTGGCAAGAGAAAAGGCTTTGCATGCCAAAGCCACACAGCACAGGTGACAAACTCACCAGACTCAGGGGACTGGGCTGGCAGCCCACCCTCTGCCCAGGCTCAGGACTGGCTCCACTGGGTGACCCTTCCAGCTCAGAGCCACCAAATCAAGTCAGTCTGGTGAATTAGAGGTTGCACCTCAAAGAGTGATTTTTTTTTTTAAACTCCTACCAAAAACCAGCAGGTCCCTGTAGAGTGAGTTGTTTGCCTGGGGGAGAAACCAGGTCAAAACTTTGTAAATTCAGATATAAAGGGTTTGTTATGCTTCCTCAGCAAACAATGTCTTACTGCAAATAACTGCAGCTAACTGTGTGCCCTCAGCCTTGTTCTGTCCTGGGTGATGCTTAAACTGTCAATAATCCTAAGGCTGCTGTCACAGTGCTGCTCAATGGGGTTGACAGATTATATCTCTAAAGTCCCTTTATTGGACCTTGTTCCCAGAAAAGCTTGCAAATTGCTCTGATCTTACCAGACAAAGGCGTTGCTCACTCTCGGAGTCCTTGGATATCCTACACAATAAGGTAGGAATTGGTGAGAATTACCTGAGATAAAATATCCCTTACAACATCAAAGTTCCTGATCTCTTAGCTGTCAGCTGCAGGTATGTGAAAGTCCTGACAGGCTGAAGATAGAAAGAAGAGATAAAGCAAAAAAAGAAGGGAGGGGGAATGGAGAAATTCTCTGCATGAAACGTTATATCATTGGATTTGGCACAAAGATGTCAGCTCAGGGGGTCTGTACAGGCAGCTGGGGTGTGAGCAGGGCACTGGGCTTTCACCTTCTCAGATGAATCAACAGCAGCTGATACCAGGCAGCCAGGCACAGATCCTGATCCTTGGCACACCGGTGGATAAGGAGGTGAATTCAATAACCTTTGTGAGGATCCTAACTCAGGGGGTTCTATGATAAATGAAGCAGGAGTAACAGAGATCTGCAATAAATCACGATCATGCCTCCCCCCATTTCCCCATCCCTGCACACTCAGCTCTTGGTTGTTGTTTGCAGTGAAATGGGTGAAGTGGGTCGGTTACCAGGGGAAATCACTGGTGTGAATCACTGGTGTAACACAGGACATCATCCTTGTGCCCTCTTTGCCCTCCCCATTTTATAATAATTGGCCTCCCTGAGTTGTCACAGGAGCATGGCAGGGAGCTGGGCTCAGACCGCACCCAATGCTGCCCTGCACCATAATCTCCCTGTAAAAGCCAGAGGTAGGCCTGAAAAACAGATTTTCACAAAAAACAGACTCAGAGTTGAGCTGAAACAAGATCTGGCTTGTTTGTCTAAAATCCTGCCCTTTCACACTGCAAAGACTGGACAGGTCTTCCCTCTGCCCAGTGCTCCCACACACCTAATCCTCCCTAAAATTGTGTTTGAGAGCAGATCAAATACCTTTAGGTTCTTAGAAAGGACTGGTTTTGGCAAATGCACAAATACTTCTCTCAAATGACATAAATATTGTATGTGATTTGTTGCCTTGCCAAAATGCAAACACACACACATGCTCTCCTAACTAAGCAACATTCTTTAAAAGTTAAGATCATTGCTTAGAAAGAAATATAGAGCATTTTATAAATCCAAATTGATCACGCACTATGTGTGTTGAAAGTATGTACAAAAAAATGGAACCCCAAAACTCCATTAAACCACTTCTGAGACAATACATCACTGCACCTTTATATTGCACCAAGGGGTTTAACAACCCTTCTCCAGGAAAATATTTTACTAGGTAACAAAAAAAAAAGTTATTGAAAACATATATTTGATACTTTTGGCAATTCATTTTACTACTTGCATTTCCAATTCATTGGTATAGTTCATGAAAAAAAATATTTTCGCAGTTGGGTCATGTTATTATTTCTCTCTCTCTTTTTTTTTTTTTTTTTCTTTTTTACTTGAAAGCCATAATACAATTTTTTTTTTCTATGGAACAACAAAGAGACAAAAGCTGCTTGCTTGGTGATCCAGTGGATGTTTGAGGGTCTGCTGGAAGAGTAGAATACACACAAACATGCCTACAGGAAATTATGGCATCTTTCTGCTTTCCAGGATAACCAACTTCATATCTGAACCAACTAAACAAAGCCAGGAAGAACCAGTAGGTTGAATCTTCCAAGGAACAAAAAGAAGGTATCATTTACTAGAATATTAAAATCTTTATTAAAATTAGATGATTTTGCTTCAGATCACCTGAACTGTCCCTGGCACTGGGCTGTGTGTGACACCCTCTCCCTGCAGCACTGCACTTCTCTTGGCTGGTGTGAATTTATCTCCTCAGGTGAAACCCTGGCTTGAACTTGACCTGTCCAGATTCCAGATGAAGGCAAAGGAATCCCAGGAGAGGAGGAGATAAGCATTACCTAAATCAGACTAACAGCTTGGGCTCAGATTCCTTTCCCTACCTAGAGAGTGATTTTCCACCCAAAGCTGCTGGTGCTTTAGACCCTCAGAACTGGCCATCATGGCACTCTGGGCTTTTGCTTTCCCTTGGGCTGAAAACACACCCATTTCAAAACAAACCTAAACCATGGGTTTATGTGTGCCTGCCTGCCATCCATCCTTCCTTCTCCCTCCCCACCTGCCTCTTTCCTTCACATCCCTCCAAGAAGATTTTGGTGCTAAAACCTAGGTGGATACATGTCCTTGGAAGCACTGGTGACCTGCAGAGCTGGACATCCACACAAGGATTTCTGCTTCTTTAACCAAACTGCTCCTGGACCATGTGTGTGCTCACTTCCACTGTGCAGGTAAGTCTGTAACCTTTGCTTTGAGAGAGGTACTGTGATTAACCAGAACACGTTGTCTCCTTATTTGTCTGGAGAACAGTGATTTTCCATTTTAATTGCTTCCTGTATGACACATTTTGTCAGGTCCCAGCCTCCTGTCAGCTCTTCTTCTCACTGCATTTGTTTCCTGATGTGTGTGTAATTACAACCATGAAAGTCCATCAGCAAAAGCACCATCAATCTGAAAGATTAACGAATCTCACGCTTTCCCTCTCTCCTCCCCCCAAAATTAGAAAGCCCACTCTGTGGTTTCCAGCACACATCTATCATTACACACTCCTGGGTCTCAGGTAAATTAGCAACCTGATTCTTTTCCCTGCTGTCACTTAGAAGAAAAGGGCTTCTTATTTGCCATCCAAGGAAAAGTACAGTAAACCTAGAACTAGATAAAAGGGAAGTAATCAAATATATTTAACTGTACTCAGCCAAATCCCATTATTTGTGTAGATGTTAGCTGGTGCATTTGAAGAATTAGGGAAGCCTTGTCTTTTATAGGAAATAGTACTACTTGATTGAAAACTGCAGTATCTGTGCTACTGTTCCTCTGCTTACCTAAAATAAGAAGTTCAGCTTTATGTAGAGATATATTTATGCATGAACAGCAGATATTTTAAAAGGGGTTTCATGTTCTTACTCTTCCACTAATCCCATACATTTGGGGTGAGGACAGCATCCCTCTGTGCTTCTTTCAGAGATGGGAAATGCCTCATCAGTGTGGGAATGTTCCTTGGACTGCCCTTCTCACTTCTACCTGAAAGATGTGGAGAAAATAATTTTAGAGAAGTCAACTCCTACACATCTGAGGCAATCAACTCCCTGGGGTGTGAGGAACAGCTCATGGGCTGTAGGGATAATGTAGGGGCAGGCTGAGCAGCCAAGGGGAAGGATCATACTGGGAGATTATAATCATGGTGAGGTTGTAGGGAGAGCACAGGAAGCCTTCAGCTGGTGGTAGGAACCCAGGTTTTGAAAATACATGGACAACACGACAGCAGTGCTCGTGCAAGGGGTGCTCCTTCCCCTGGCAGCTGCTTCTGTGGGAAAGGGGGAATGCGCCACCTCTAGACGGTTGTGGTTGGTGGTCACCAGACCTTCCCCTTTGGAAATCCCTCCAGTGCCAAAACACAGGATGCACAGCTGCTTGGAAAATATACCCAAATATACCCAAACCCATCCTTATCCACAGGACCAAATCATCTTCCAGGTGTCCCTGTGCAAACAGGGTGAGTGTCACTGTGAAAATGTTTGATTAAGGTGTTCCAGGTCCACAGATGGAGGGAAAGCTTCCCCCATTCTGTGCTCATGCCAGCACACAGCTTTCTCAGCTCAGTTTTGTGCTCAAAGACACTGCTTTGTGTGCTATCCAGCCAGGTAGGTGACTGGGGCTCTGCAGAGAGCCCAGGTTCTTCAGGGTGATGACCCAGCTCACCCTGATGACAATGGGCACAGCAAGATGAGGCACATTTTGATCCCAAATTCCAGTTTTATTTTGCTCAACTCAACGTTGTTTCAGTACTTTGGGGAGAAGAAGGAGACAGACAAGAGTCCCCACAATGGTTTTTTACATGCCTGAGTCAAATTACCCTCCCTTCTGCGGGGCTTCTTCTGAAGTAACAGATCGTACTGTAACCAAATATTGCCATCCAGGAAAGCCATTTTCCATCCAGCAAGGAGGCTTCTTCCTTCTCAGCAGCCACTGAAAAGGGCCTTTGTTCTCAGGCTGAACACCTGGAGGGTGTTATCAGCAGTGGTCTCTCGGGGCCAGCACTCGGAGCAGCTGTGACAAGACCCAGTGGCTTTGGCGTCGGGAGCGTCAGCAGCACCTGGCAGCTGCTGGCACCCAAAAAACATCCTGTCTGGGCCTTTGCAACTTTGGGTGGTTCCTCTCTTCTGTGGGGACTAGGGTCTGTATTTTCTTTCTTTTCCCATTTTATAGTGACAGCCTCACTCCATAGGGTCTCTGGATAACCTCAAGGATGTGACACTTCTATAGGGAATGGAGAACAAGCCTTGGCATTGCCTTTTGGAGATACTGGTGTGAGCAGGGAAAAGCTGGCACAGAGCACCAACATCCAGGGCACATGGTTTGACACTACACCTTGATGAGTAAAAGGTGGAACTGTTGCCTGGCATGACAGGTAGGACATTCAGCAGAGAGGGAGTCGAGTGATGTGACCAAGGACAAGATTGCACAGCAGCAGATGTGACCCTGGCACAGCTTTCTGCTCTCCCTACAGTCAGCACCACTTCTGCCTGTGTCCCTGAAAAGACAGACCCACAACTGCTCAGAAACTCAAGGAAACCCAACTCATTTGGCCCATTAGGTAATTCCCTGGAGGTAGAACTGCATTGTGTAAACCATCACTGCCATAGACATCAGCTTCAAAATCAAAAGGTTTTCTTTCTTTCCCTGGATTTTACAGGATCTGAAGAAGAATGTGTGAGGAAAGATGGAGAATCAGAAAGCAGAGGTTGTCAGTGGATCTGCCGTGGGGTAACCTGGAGAGCTGCTGACACTGGCTGAACCTGTGCTGGGTCTCTGAGGGGTTTTACCAGTGGGACCTATGAGTTTAGCAGGTCTAGACCTACAGACCTTTCTGAATGTGTTGATTTTCCACTGAAGCCAGACAGTTCAGATCACAAACCACCCCCCTCTAAACCCCAACATAATTATTATTTTCCTGATAACCCAGATAAAGTTCTGACTCCTACAAGGAGTTATACACTGGGAGATTTCAACAATGCCTCGTCACAAGATTCACAGCTCTGCAAAGTATCCATTCTGGAGCAGTTCTGCCAAATACCAAGAGAAAATTGCATAACATGAGAAGGAGCAAACCACAGCTGAAGCTTCATCATCCACAGTGGCAGCTGAGTGTGGACGTCACGAGTTCTTCCATACCAGATGGCATCATTTCCATTTTCTTTGGACTCTAGTAGTGAAAGAATAAACATTTCAAAAGGTTCAAATGAGACCTTTGAGTGCCAGCACTGAGTCCCTGTGAGGCTGGGATAAACTGACAAAATAACATCCTGCAGAAGCTGTGCCTGGGACAAACCACCATTCCTGCCTTCGTGTTCTGTGGTTTGTAGCACAGGGGCCACTTCAAACCTTGGTCTCTGTCCAGGCACCAGTACCAGCTCTCCCATGACTTTATGTTTGCATCTCTTTCTTCTCCATGAAAGGAAAATTTCCAGGTTTGTTCCTTTTAACTTTGTTCATGGTAGCACTCTTGACAGAAGGACTTAGTGCCTATTTAATGTCTTTGCAAGGAAAAGAGAGAAACTTCTCGGTTACATAAAAGTTTGTATCAAAATTCAAGAATCCGGATTAATTATAGAAGACTTGCCTTGTATCATTCAATTTGTTTGAATAGCTTTAAAGATTAAGCAGATCCAAGGCCTAACAGAACCAGAGCCAGTAAGACAATAGCTGAGATTTTCCTTTGAAACAAAATATACAGGTGGTTTCTGTGAGTTTCTGTGTCTATCTGCCCGGCTTTTTTATTTTTATGTCGTATCCAATATCACAGAACCTGGCAGTAGAAATCATATAGCAATTTGTGAAAGCTTGTTGCTGTTCTAGATATCATATAGTCTGTTCCACACCAGCAAAGACAAAACCAATGCCTTTACTCCTCGAGTTTTCATTCAAAAGGATAATGATCTCTGGTAACAAAATATTTGGCAGTAGCATTATTTAAAATGCACAGAGGAAATGTTTGTCCCTAATTCAAGGGACTGTGGTCACACAGTCTCTATTCACTTGGTATTTACCAGCGAATGCCAAAGGCTAATCTGCAAAAAGCCCAGGAACAGAGTTAAGTTTATCACACTCCATCCTTCACCCATCCCATTGTAAGGGAGTTAAAAAATAGTAATAATTGAATTTCTTTGTGGCCAGAGAACTTATAAACCGTGTTATACCCAGCAGGCTCTAATGGCTCCTTCGGTAAGTATCTAATTAAGTGGTTTGGGGTGTTGGGTTTTTTTTCCTTCATAGCATACTTTTGTGTTTTAAAATCCCGTTGCATTAAACGACTTCTCGAGTTTTCCAAATTTCTCACACGAACAGAAGAGAGAAGTAAGAAAAAAAAAGCGGAGGGGAGATTTCGGTCGTGGGAATAGGAGGCAGAAACGAGGGTTCGCGAAGGCTAAAGGCAAATCCTCCCCAAAATCTCCATCTAAAACCCTGAGAACTGCAGCTACGGTCCGCCTGAGACCATTTGCTGTCTAGAGAGGGGGAAATAAAGCCAGCCCGAGGGCAATGGCTGCGTTTGTGGAGGAGAGGCCGCTCCCCCAATTCCCAACACCTCGAGGGCTTTGAACGGTGCAGATGCGGGGTTTGGGCAGCCTCACCGACCCCGCTCGGCATCCCCCGCCCGCCGCTCCCGCCGCCGCGAAATCCCGCTCCAGCCGGGGAGCCGAACGCGCCGAGCGCTGCTGGGCGAGAGCTCCATCGGGATGGGGAGAATCTGCCCGGGGTGACGGGAGAGGAACCGAGCATCCACCCAGCTCCCTCCTCGCCTTCGGGAGGGATGCTCAGCCGAGCTGCCGCCCCGCTCCCTCCTCGCTTTCGGGAGGGATGCTCAGCCGAACATCCGCCCCGCTCCCTCCTCGCCTTCGGGAGGGATGCTCAGCCGAGCTGCCGCCCCGCTCCCTCCTCGCTTTCGGGAGGGATGCTCGGGGACGGCGGGAGGTGAGAAAAGTGCGGATCTCCGGCCCGGAATGCCACCTGTTCCAGGGAAAATTATTTGCCCCGAGAAAACTGCGTGCTCCGGGGAAATGTCTCACAGCGAGCCACGGGGCCGGTCCCTGCCTCTCCCCCCGCGGTACCAGCGGCCACCGCCTCCCGCAGCCTCGCTGCTCCTCCGGGCACCGCGGGGAAAGCTTAAATCGGGCAATAGGTTGGTTTTTTTTTTAATGGAGCCATGTCGAGGTGCCGGAGATGGGCTGGAAGGGGCCGAGTCCCCCCATCCCGGCTCGGTCCCGCATCCCGGCTCGGTCCCGGGCGCACCTGCCCCGGCCCCAGGGCTGCGGGTCTCTCTCGGGGCTGCTCCTCCCCTGCGCCCCCGATCGCTCCGGCCCCTTCTCCCTCGTTAGGGAAGTGTTAGAAAGTTGCTGAAGTGCGAAATGAGCCTGCGAAACCTCGTTGTCCTCATTAAACTCTGACAAGGAGGGTGACAAGAAGCAGCGGAGGGGAAACAATGCGGCAGTGTTGGGGAGAGCCCCGCGCCGGGGCAGCCTTTGTGCCCGCACACAAAAGCTCTTGTTTGCATGTGTTAAAGTCCATTAAACCGCGGCAGCCCCAGGTGCAAACGCCAGCCCGGAGAGGCCGCGCCACCTTCCGCGCCCGCTGAGCGCCGCGGCCGCTCCGCGCTCAGCCCCGGCAGCGGCGGGGCCGGGGCACGGCCCGGCGGCTCCTAATGAGGGCCCGGGGCTGCCCCTTCATTAGCGGACATGGGTGGGTTTCGCTCTCTGTGCCCCCACACTCGCCTGTCCCCCGCCTCGCCGTTAGTGGCAGCGACAGGACACAATGTCGCCTATTGTGCTGCCCAGCCCCTCACCCGAGGGGACACGGAGGGGACCCGCTCGCAGCCCGGGGTCGTGGGTGCTGACCTGGTGCCAAAGAGTTTGCTGGACAGGGGCCAGTGGTTTGGCTTTTTCCCACTGGGGCTTGTAAAGGTGCCTTTGGACACCGTAACATCGTGAAATCTTCACAGAAAGTACCGCCAAGGCTGGGAGCAGAGCAGTTTTCCGACTTCTGGATCAAACAGCAGAATTCAACCCAAAATATGGAAAAGAGAGGAATTGTGCAGAGAACAACCATACAAAAAACCAAGCTTTGCACAGGTCAAAGCCTACAAAAACAACCTCATCACACTGTTAGTGTTTCTTATGACTGGCATGGCAATTTATCCAAGAAAAAGTATTTCCAGGTTCTGTTGCAACAAGTCCACATCACTTTATCCCCAGTGGTCTGCCAGGGATCTGCCCCGCAGCTATTTTAAATTGTGCTGCTAATAACAATTCATTACAGTTGATAGAACTGGGAGACTTGCCTTTTATTTTGCAATTAGACGTAAAGGCTCTGATCTGGCAAAAGCTCTGCACTGTGAGCATGCGAGTAACTCTGCTGAAGTCATCTGGGACTGTTCATGTGCTTAACATTAAGCCCATGTGGGTTTGCAGGATCAAGGTCTGAGACGGGATCATCTTTAAGGATGTTTGTTTACCTGCTCTGTTCTGTATTTTCTAGATTCACGACGGCGCCCCGCAAAACCGTTTCTCTGGGAAATGGAGAAATGGAGAGTCTCGAGTCAGCTGGGCACAGCTCACAAGCAGCATTCGGAGGCCAAGGGATTCTTCCTGTAAACAAAAATGGTTTGCAGGAGCTTGATTTGGGAAGACATGACGGCACTGGGTACGTTGCACTGCGAACTGTTGAGCTGTGTGAGCCTGTGTGTACTGAGGCGTTAATGCAGAACTGTTGGGCATTGGGCCCAGAACAGATGTGATGATGAGTGAGAGCAAAGAGACAGGGAGGAAGGAGCAGAAGAAAGCACATTTTAGGTTTCTCAGTTCCTGACTAGGCAACCACTGCTTCCAAAACCTGGGCACCGTCCCCAAATGCCTCTTATCAAGAGAAAGTGGGAAGCAACATGATCTGCGGCGAAAACAAACATATTTGGCTTTTTTCATCTGCCAATCCTGCAAACAATAGCTGTTTGTAGGCAAATAATCCTCAGGTCTGCATCGCCAGATCGATGCAGGGAGTGGCTCCCATCGGCTCTGCAGTGCCAGACGCACTGAGTGGTTTGTAAGGAAACAGGTCCTTGAACTCCTCCACAGCACAGACACTATCTTAGTAGGTTATCTCACACTTGCTTCTGTTCCTGCTCCCATTCTTCTCATCTTCCAAGGCTTGGCCCGGCAGGGAGAAGTGAAGACTAGAGGAAATAGACCTTGTTTTAATAGAAAAGGCTTCAAAATGTTCAGCTGTTTGTTATTTCCTTGCCACTTACTTTTCCAATTTACTTTTGGAGCTAGGCTAGCTAAAGGAAAGGCCAATCCTTGTGCACAGTCGCAGTTTAATACCTATGATATGCATGAAGAAAATTAATTTGACTGAGGATTTTGCTTCATGAAGTAATTACAGCCCAAAGCATAAAAAGGCTGTGTTTTGTCTTGAGCCGCCAAAGTCCTGGTTTGCATCATGAGGTCATGTTTAGGATTACAAATGTTTGCACAAATAGCATCTTGCAGTATCTCACATTGTCTCTCTCCACCTTTACTAACAGGACTTTTGGAGGTGGAGAGGATCAGGAGAAGAAACTGTTCTTCAGTCCCAGATGTGTTAAAATTGAAACTCAAACCGACAGGGCACAAGAAGAGCAGCACAAATACAGGAGGGGGCTGAGTTTATGGGGCTGCTCACACCCCAAAATATCTCCCATATCCACAACCCCTCTGCACTACTGTCAGTGGAGGAAGGTTGGGGGAACCAGCACAGCACAATTTAGGTTGGATTGATACAAGAGGAACCCTCATGTAAGACATTCCATTTCCATGGTATCTCCAGGACAGGCTTCTCTTTTCTATTTTGACTTTTTAAGGCACCTCTCTGGATTCAAATCCTTTTGAAATTGTGTGTGAATACTTGGATAAATTGAGTAGAGCTAGTTTTGGTAGAAATGGCAGATTTTTTCATTAATTTGGTGATATTTGCAATGTGCTTCACAACTGAAGGCAGCAGTTCAATTATCACTATCTTGCAGCCAGAAAATATTTGGAAAAACAAAGCAAACCAAAATGTGCTGGCAAAGCACATCTCACTCCCTTCACATGGCCAGTCCCTATCAATCAGTGACTTCTGCTACCAGGGAGCCCATAAAATGCCAATCACACCACGGTTCAAATCAGTCCATCCCACTGCTAACCTGTATATGGCAAATTTGGTCAAGACTGAGGAAATTTATGGATTTTAAGTTTGTTTAGAAGAATTAACTCAAGCTCTAGAACTACCCATGGGAAATAAAAGTTAAAGGAATGGTAAATTTACAAAACCCCAGAAAATTCACAGATTAAAGTCACTGGGGAGCAATGCACTCACCAGCACTTTCTGCCTTACCTGGGTTTTTGGGTGGGAGATCTTCAGATCCAGCTTGTGCAATGAACTGCTGGAGCTGAGTTCTGAATGTCTGTCATCAAAACACTCAGGCTGCGGGTGACTCACATTGGGAAACTGAAATTATGAACACCCTTTTTTTATTCATCACTGCCTGCCTTCTTTCCTCACTGATAATCCAGGGTCAGCATCCTCTCAAAATGACTGGAAAAGGAAACAGTGCATGTGAAACTCTCAGACACCGCTGTCATGAGCACCATGGAAAAACCATACGGAAATGAATAATTTTGTGCCCAAAGCACAGTTTGAATAACAGGCAGTAAAAAGCCCCTTCGCTGCACATTAAACAAGAGGAGAATAAATCATGAGGGGAGCTGCTCCCTCAGGAGCAGCAGCCATTGCCAATGCAGAGTGAGCGGGATGCCTGTAGGAAAAGGGCGTGGATAACTCAATTACAGTTCATCTGGATGAGGAAAACCAGGCAAATCCTGGACACTCCAGGCTGTTGAATGCTGGAGCGTAGAGCCTCAGTAGCCTTTCAGAGTATATTGTTTCACACACGTATTTATGTTTGTGTGTGCATGGGCTTCGGGGGATATGGAAAATAAGTGGGATAAGCTTTGGCTCTGTGCCAGGTTGACTGCTCTACACAGCTACGGCACTGCTGGTCAGCTGGAACCACAGGCTGAGGTCTAGATGGAAAAAAAATCTTGGAAATATCAACTGATCAGTTTGTAGAGTATCTGTGAATGGCTGCAGCACCACTGACTGGGCAAACACAGCCCTCTGATATGCGCCTCACTGTCTTCATCCATGGGGTTTAGAAACACCCTATCTCCAGGTAGTCTGGAGATGTCTTTACTGACCCTCTCCATTCAACTTCTGGCACTCCTGGGCTGGAGCCAGGGCATAAGATACAGCAGAGTCTATTTGGAGGAGTTACCACTAGCAATATCCCCTTCGTTAAGGTTAAATAAGGTTGGGAAGTAAGAGAAATTAATTCCTACAGTGACACTTGGCATCTCTAAAAGAGAGACAGCAACATCATAGCAGGAACGTGTCCCTGGACTGTGCTTGGCACACAGGCAGGACAGCACAAGAGCTGAGGTCAGCTCTCACTCACGGTGGCCTATTTTAGAGTGCACATGTCCAACCCAACAGTGGGAAGGTGATCTTTGTTCTGCTTGGCAGAGCAGAGCTGGTGTACTGATGGTGTAAAACCTCAGTGTGAGATACAGCTCTGCAGGGCAGCTCCAGGGAATCCACAGCACTGCTGTCACGGCAGCAGGTTAAGGACACATTGTGAGATCTCTGTGACAGAGAACACAACAGGGTAACTCAGCAGCAATGTGACCTCTCTGACTGACGCTCTTCCTCGTGTTTCTGACACATTGATCAACTGTTGCAAACTTAGGTAAATCCCATTTTTTCAGTCCCTCTATCCTAGTGGTGGCATGGTTCTCCTGAAGCACAGGAATGAATGTAAAACGTCTCTCACTTGTTCTGATCAGGGCTCTGCTGATGCTTTAAGAGCTTCTCCCATGCAGAAGTCTGGAGATGTGAGTATTTCCACCCCTGTGGGTCTGGTAGAAGCACAAAAGACACATCTGGTGACAAAAGACACATCTCTTTGGGGCTGGTGGACTTCCCGCTTGTGCCAGGATTGAGTTTGCCCAACAAGGGACCAGTCAGTGTCCACAAAACTCTTTGACAGCAGAACATTCCGTTACTCTTCCTGTGACGTTATCAGAGGAAAACACTGCACACAGCTATGTACATCCATTAAAGTCTATTATTTCAGCTCGTTCATATGTTGCTGATTCACTTTGTACAACCTTTAAAAAGTCTTACACATCCCCAAACCCTCCACGCGGAATTTCTGCCTTGCATGTATCTCCCACTGCACCGACGTTAATTCAAAGAGGCAATAATTTTCCCAGGAGTGTCCTGTATAAGTCTTCCTCATCAGAGATAAGAGACAAGGTCATTCCTCATGAGACAACCCACTGGAATGAGTCTTTAGACATTGCTTGTTCTGGAAATTCTTATTCATCCTGATATCCTCATCCCGATATTTTGTCCTCTAATTGCAAAAGTACGTTCCGCTTCCACTGAGTGTTTCTGTGGGCAAGGTACAGACAGAAATGGATAAATTCCTCTTCTTTGGGACTAGGAATACATTGGGATTTGGCTAAGAGGTTTCTTCTAGCTTAGGTGCATTTGTAGCTTTTGTGGGAAATAGGAACTGGACAGTTAAAAAAGGATAACTTAGAAATAAACATTTCTGCACCATCAGATAGGTTTTCACCTGGGTAGAGGACATCCAAAAACATCCTGCAAGTACAGGGAGTGGGGGTTGATTCATCAAGGTACTTTCCCTTCTGAATCAGCACTAAATCTACGCCACTGTGATATCACACGCTATCTGCCTTTGGAAGCTCTGAGCATTTTTAAGCATTCTAACAGCAAAGTGCTGACTATTGCTGGGGATTACAGATTCTGCAGAACATTTTGGAAGATAACTTCTGGCATCTTGCCACTTGTTATATGGAAAATATGTTGTATTATCTTCCATGTGTGTGGGGGTGTGAGGGTGCTCCGAGTGTCCTGGCCCTCAGCCTGCAAAGACTTTCACATATTTTATGCAGAATAAAGTTAAGCAATACATAATGAACTTGTTCAGGCTCAGAGCCTAGATCTGTCACTTAAGACATGTTCCATATCCTTCAGGACTTCTCGAAAGACAGAATCTTTCTCGACACTCCAAGTACGCTACCATGAGCACCGTGCTGGGGCTTGGCTGAGTGGGACACAAATATGCTCTTATCAGTTTAGGACTTTCCAGTGGAAGGGCCTGGTCCTGCCCCAGCCGGCTGGAGTCTGACTGGGATAGTCAGACTGGGATGGTCAAACTGGTCCACAGGAATGTGGATGAACATCATGGTATGCAGATGCACATCAGACACTTGATGTTCTTCTCTTACTGTCAGTCCTGGAAAGCTCTCCAGAGGCAATGAGTGAAGGATGAGGTGTAGCAGGTTGAGGTAAGGATGTCAGGGCACCAGGAATAGCAGGAAAAGGCCCTTATTGCTGGGAGACAGTGTTGTTATTTCCATGGAGACCCCTGCAAGGATCCTCCCATGAATGACTTCTGGGTGGGCGTGGGTGGGACGCGGAGGCAGAAGGCAGCAGAGGGCACATCCTCACATGACCACCCCAGTGCCACCCTTTGGGGGAAGTGGCTGCTCCACTCCCAAAACCCATCTGGGCACACCCAGCTCCACTCCCGCACTGCTCCCGGCAGCGGGGAGTCCTGAGGGAGCCCCATGGGGAGTCCTGCGGGGAGCAATGCCTGGAGCTCTGAGGGAAGCACTGTGGGGAGCACCGCGGGGAGCCCTGAGGGAGCAGTGTCCGAACTCTCTGTGGAGCCCTGAGGGAGCAGTGTCCGAGCTCTCTGTGGAGCCCTGAGGGAGCAGTGTCCGAGCTCTCTGGGGAGCCCTGAGGGAACAGTGTCCGAGCTCTCTGGGGAGCCCTGAGGGAGCAATGTCTGAGCCCTCTGGGGAGCCCTGAGCGAGCAATGTCCGAGCTCTCTGGGGAGCCCTGAGGGAGCAATGTCCGAGCCCTCTGGGGAGCCCTGAGGGAGCAGTGTCCGAGCTCTCTGGGGAGCCCTGAGGGACTCTGTGGAAACCCTGAGGGGAACGCGGTGGGAGCGCTTTGGGATTCTGTGGAGAGCCCCGCGGGGAACCGTTTATGGCGTGACGGGAATCTCTTGAGAAGAATCCCTTACAGCCCCGTGCAGAGCCCTTTGGAAGCCCTTTGGGCTCCTGAGGGGAGTCGTTAGGGATCCCGCGAGTCACCCTTCGGGGGCCCTTTGTCACCCGTGTGGGGACAGCGCTGCCGGAGCGCTGTGGGGACCCCTCGGCGGCGCGCACGGCGCGCGGGCGCCCCCCCCGCCCCTGCGGCGCGCGCGGAGCCTCGGCGGGGCGGCGCCGCCCGTCACCTGCGGCCGCGCGAGGGGCCGGGGCGGGGCGCGGGGGCGGGGCCGGCGCGCGAGCCGGGGGGCGGCGGCCAATGGGGGCGGGCGGGCGGCGCGCGCGGCGCTCTTAAGGCGGCGCGGGCGCTGTCAGCGGACAGAAGGCGCGCGGGTTCGACGGCGGGGCCATGGCTGCCCTCAACGGCGCTGTAGAGAACGGGCAGCCCGACAAGAAGGTGCCCCAGCTGCCGCGGCCCCTGCGCAGCCTGGAGGTGAAGTACACCAAGGTGAGCCCGCCAGGCATGGGGCGCTGGGCGGCGGGTGGGCTTTGCCGTGATAGCATCACCTATGCTCTGCGAAGTCAGGGTGGCGGTGAGGTGTTATATTTTTAATACAAAGTTTTTACCCTCGGTGTTGTTTTTCTTAGGTTCTTTTATTCCTTCTGCTGCCTGAAATATCAGATTTATGGGGGTTTGAGGTTGAGCAACCTTGATGACAATGGCGTTTCTAATGGAGCAACACTTGCCCCAGTCCCTAATGCCCAAACCCTACCTTTTTCTTTTTAATAAAATAATTCCACCCAAGCTGTTGCTGTGTCCCAGGTGTCCTGGACTCCTCTCCCTGGCTGTGGTGCCTGACACCATCTTCCCTCCCAACCCACCCTGAACGCCTCCAGCTCCCGCTGGCGCTCAGCACAATCCGATTTGGATGGGTGAGCCTGGGCAGGGCGAGCAGGGCTTTATCCCTCAG
Source organism: Catharus ustulatus (assembly GCF_009819885.2). Lineage (NCBI taxonomy): Eukaryota > Metazoa > Chordata > Aves > Passeriformes > Turdidae > Catharus > Catharus ustulatus. The sequence goes on from NC_046232.1 coordinate 18,420,991, forward strand.
GAAGCCGCTTGCTGGGATTGTGTTCAACTGTCCTTGACCCACAGCTCCCCTGTGGCTCGGTGCACTGGTGAGTTTGGGTGGTGGCGAGCTCAGGGCTGTGTCCGGCAGGCCTGGGCCTTGTGGGAAGGCTCTGCCATGGGACTGGAGCCGTCCTGCAGCTCCACAAGAGGAGCAGTGCTGGGGATTCTTCGTGCTCGTGCTGGGGATTCTTCATCCCAACTCCACGGCCTCCCCACGGGATGAGGAGTCGAGCACTGAGCCCACACAAACCCTCACCTCTCCACTCCCCATTGAGTTTCCCTTTAAACTGTGGCTCCTGACTTTTTGGTATAAACCAAAGGCTCCTGAGCTTGATCTCTCTGTCCCTCAGAGGTGGAGCTGAGCAGGGCTGCAGAAATCCCTGTTCCCAGGGCAGCTGGAGCTCTGCGATCGCCGAGTCGCTTTTTGTTCCACAACAGCCTGACCCGCTGCCTTGCGCAGTGGGGAAAGCGTCCCGGCTGGGTACGCTGCTGAGGAGCCTTGGCTGCCATAATTTCCATTTTTGTCTGGACTGAAAGAGCTAGAGGGGCTGAATGAGTATGTTACTGTTACATTTTTGTGTTAAGCATTAAGGAAAAACGAAATTTGAAGCTCATTGCCTTGTAGCAAGAAGGAGTGAACAGCAATAGCTTATCGGGTGAGGTGTTGATTTGAATTATGCACCCAAAGTACTGAAACAGATTAGCAATTAGGAGAAATCACTGGGCTAAATTAATTTTTAACATCCGAATTTTATCTGCTCTTTATTTGTCAGATAAACTTGTCATTTAGCAGCAAATTGGATCTGCAGCTGCTGATTGCAGAATGGCGTAATGCTGCACAAACAGCTCTTTCCTGCGTCCAAAATGGACACGGCCATTTGAGTTCTTCTTAAACATCCAAATGTTCTGGTTTTTGTTATTTTTATTGTTGTGAACACTTTTAAACACTCCTTAGGGATCTTATCCTGCAGCCGTGTATGTTTTAAAACACGCAGTTTATGCTCCACAGTTTTACCAGAGACTGCGAGTGCTAAAAGAGTCAAGGTAGTATCTGAAAAGTAGAAACGAACGTAAATTAAAAGTGTTTGATGTTTGATCTGATGCTCCCGGTGCATCTGAGAAAATAATGAGCAGCAGTCAATTTTCATAAAACTGTGAGGGGTTTTGTGCAAGCTGAGTTTCACCAGATGTTTACAGCTGACAGCACGCTTCCCTCTGCTTGGAGGAGATTTTTATTTTTGGTTCTACCAGTTATGGGGCTGGGCGAGAGGCAAAGTTTTTCAACAAAGATCTTTCTTATGGAGCAGCTTAGTGCTTGTCATGGGTGGGTGATGGAAGTGGTCTGTCCACAATTCCTTGTATCCAATTCTGGCTATGAAGCATGAACTGCTGCTGTACTGTTCGATTTGATTTCAACTCCTGGCACCAAGGATTTGTGATATGTGGTGGATTCCCAGAATGATGCCAGTGTGTATGATACATTTAAAACAACCTGATCCTGTCACTCTTGTGTTTTACAACTTAGTATGAACATCACTTTCCCACAGAATTGGTGTTGAATGCAAAGGAAAAATCAGTATCCTTCCCCAATCCTTAGTTTGTGAGCATATACCTGATATTGTAATTTTATGGTTGCTGTCATATTTCCCACATTTATAATGTGACTTTTCTTCATTAGGGAAATAAAGAAAAACTGAAGTTAAAATGTTTACATGTTAAAATGTAGTACTTGGGTAACAGAGGTAGTTTGGGAGCACTGGTATCCTAAACTGGAGTTAATATTTCTAACATTGTATATTTTCTTGTGACTTCTCTTGGCAACACTTTTTGTAAAATGTTATTTTTCTCAGCCTGTGTGTAACAGGTGGGTCCAGCAGTGCAGCTTTTACACCAATTACACTTTGGATGCTTTATGCAGAAATAGTAAGAAAAAGCCCTTTCAGGAAAAAAAGCTGCCCAAGGAAAGAAAAGTATGACCCAAAGCAGTGGGAATTCCGAATGTAAGAGATGCAACATTAATCTCCTGGTGGTGTGTAGAGACTCATAAACAAGATTGCAAATGTGGATGGCTTCCAAATAAAAGTACTAGCTTACAGCCACTAGCAGGCTACTAATAAAGATTACTTCATCTAATCTTATTTAAAGTATATTTATAAAATATAACACTGCCAAGTCAGATCACAGCGTGGATAAGATGCATGCTGAATCCATTAATTGTATATAGGTATTCATGCTCTGTTTACAGTGAGTAACAACACTCCAGTATTTAATGCATTTTCAGTTACGCAACGCTGGGACTGTTTGTTCTTGCTCTGGAAATGCAATATTTTGAAACACTTAAATCTTGTCACAGATGACTCCAAGTGACGTGGGAGGATTGATCTGGCCTGTGACAAGGCATGGTGGGGTAGAGCTGAGCCAGAACCCTCCTCCTGTGACCACTGCTGGAGCGGGGAGCAAGTTGTGGAGGTAGCCCAGGGCAGGGCACAGCCACACGTAACCAGGGGCTCCTTCTTCCTCAGCCATGCAAACTTCTCTTGGTGTCTGCTTGCTGTTCCCATGGAGATGGATTTCAAAAACTGCCAAATCCCAGTGTTGTTCTGTGTGGAACCCATGCTCTGCCTTCCTCTGGCTCAAAACTAACTGGGTGCACAAAATTTGTAGAAATGCTTCTGTATTGCCAGCAGTGCCTCTGAGAGAGAGACTGAGCACACTTGACTCTGCCATGGGTGGAAGTTGAAGAGCCTCTAGACCTTTGAGGAGCACTTGTGGCTTTTGTTTTGTTCTTTTTGTTTATATCAGTTGTTTTTCTTTCTCCTGCCCATCCCACTCCCCTTGCTCTCTCTCCAGATATTTATTAACAATGAGTGGCACGAGTCTACAAGTGGAAAGAAGTTCCCCACCTACAACCCTTCAACGCTGGAGAAAATTTGTGACATTGAGGAAGGAGATAAGGTAAGTGTTGTTGGACAAGCAGTGCAAGAGTCGTTTTCCAGGGGATTTCTTTTTGTAGGGAAGCACACGGAGGAAAAACTGGCAGCATCCATCTGGGCAGCCTGAGCTGGAGGTCTGGGACACTGGATGTGCTGCTCAAGAATTACATGGGCTGGGTGGCATCAATCCTGTCCAACTTGTCAGAGGCACTTTCCCTGGTAGGAACTGGCTGCTGAACACTGCCAGAGGAATGAGACTGAGCATCATTCTTGTGCCATAGACTGGAAGGAAGTAGCCAGCCTGAGGGAATAACAGTGATGGTGCATGCATGGGATTTGGGCCCTGTGTTGTGGGGGATTTATACCCCAGCTGCAGGGCAGCCTGTTGGAGACACTGAACTGGAACTCCCCCTTTTTTTAAGCCCAAATAACCTGAGCACTTAAGGGAATTTAAACTTGGTCATGCAAACATTGACCACTTGCTGCTGGAGATGTGGTGCTGCTTTTCCAGCTGCTGTTGTGGGTTCTAGCCTCCTGCACAGATGTGGCAGCTCTCACTAAAACTGAACCAGTATCTCAAGAGCTTTAGTAGTCCCTGGCTCACCCTGGTGTGCTGTAGAGTAACCTGAGATGTAACTGCTTGGGTTTGGTAACAGTCTGAGGTGAGAAACAATCACATGTGACACTTTTTTGTCCAAAGCAGCTCATGTATGGGCCAACTGGTCTGACCTATGGAAAAGAGCTGGGCCAACATCTGGCTTTGTGCAGGAAGTCATGGGAAGGCGATTCACAGCTGCTGTGCTGTGCCAGGGCTTTGGGAGCTCGTTGCTGTGGGCAGTAAGTGTTGGGCAGTGTGGCCATTTCTGCCTGCACTGAGATCTTTTTCTTGGTGTTTAAACTTGTCCAACGCTTGTGAGGCAGCCTCCAAGACTTGTTGCCACTGGGGATCTGTGCATCCATGGGGCAATTACACATTGAGGCAGAACCAAACATGATGTGTCATTTCTTTATCCTGACTGGGTAGGACACAACTGTGTTTAATTGCAGTGGCATGTAAACAGTGGAATTGAAGCTGACTGATGCAACTGTATTTTGATAGGCAGAAACCATGACGTGGTTATTGTTCCCTGAGCTAAATGTCTCCTCAAGCAGCTACAGAATACTACATGAGCAGTTTGCTTCTTAATGTTGGCTAAAGAAAATTGTTATACAGAACTAACAGAAGGCCAGTTTTGCCTCCTTGAGATTTGTCCCTGTGTGAATTCAGCTTCTAGCTTGCAGGAGGGTCACTGTAAACTTTTCCAGTCAGTGGAGCTCTCTCCCCCTGAATACTCAGTCCAGGTGACTGATTTCTTAGTGGAAATTGCTGCCAAAAATGTAAGCTAGCTGTGCTTTGGGTGCTGAAAGCCTCTTCTACACATCACACCTTTTTCAAACAATATTTTGCTCTAACTAGGTTTTTCCAAGAAACTGAGTGGGGGTTAGACCTGGATCTGGATTAATTAAAGAGTCATGGGTAACAACATCCCCAGCTAGCTGTTTGCCTTCTGCTGACACTTGACCATGTCCTACTCTTTCCTGGCAAACTAAGGTCCCTGAGGCTTTCCTTGCTCTGGTTCATCCCCTCCTGGGGCTGCAAGTGCAGCCTGCTGGAGTCACCACAGGAAGTGGTGAGCTGTGTTTGGTGCTGCTTTCCAGTGCCCTGTCCCCATGTGCCACTGGGCTTGCTGTGCTGGCCAGTGCCACTGCAGGGTGACAGTTCCTGCTGCTGGCTCTGGCTTCAGCTGTGCCCTGCCAATGTTTGGCTGTGCCTTCACAGCAGGCTGGGAGCAGAACTCCCCTTCCCAAGCCCTGAACAGAAACCTGCCCCTCCCTGACCATGCAGAGTGTTTTGCTTAGGCTGCACGTGAGGGGTGGAAATTTGGCAGCCGATACCTCAGCGATGACAGTTTAGTCTGGTGCTGAAACTTGGCCAATGCTTTATAACCCTAGAAGCAAAGGTTTTGTTGTCTGTTCTTTAGTTACAGAATTGATGGGACAGTTGAGGGATAAAGAGAAGTCTGTGTGGACAAAGAAGCCCTGAAAATAAAATGGTGGATATTTCCACTGGATGCTGGATACCTCACAAATAAAAGCTTAGTGTCCAACTGTTTGCCAGATTGATAAGGGAAAAGGAGTGACTCTGGTGCTGTCCCTAACACTTGGAGACAGGCTTTTTCCTTCTAGCAGCTTGCTGACATCCATCAAGGGCAGGGGAAAAGTGCTCCTTCCTCAAAGGAGTGCCAATCTTGGTGGGCAGCAGGTCCACAGCTGTGACTGTGAAGTCTCTGTCATTAGCATTTCTAGACAGCTCACTCTCATGTAGCCCTTTGAAGGGTTGTGAGAGGGATTTGTACAGTCAGCCTGTCCTCTCCAGATTGTAGTGGCAGGCTGAGGTAAGACCACAGCAGACTTGCAATGTCCTCAATAATGATTTTGGATATTTCAGGCTGTTAGATGCTGATTGCAGCTTTTTGAATTCAAGTTTGGAACTTAAAGCAATTCGATGTGTGGACTGTTTGCAGGGGAGCAGGTCAGGGAACCTCTTCTAACTGAAAAACTGTGACATGCTATGTCAGAAGAGTGCCTTTCCAAAGATGTGCACAGGGGAAGCTTTTTGAAGAAGTCAGTAGGTGAACTCAAGAAAGAGGGTCTCCAGTGGGTGTGCTCCATTCCTGGCACATCTCCTCACTGGGGCACTCTGGGGCACCCTGAGATTGAAGCACAGCAAGGCTTTTTTGCAGGTGTTTTCCCCACTCAGAGGCAGTGGGGAGATGGCTGCTACTGGGGCAGGAGTGAGGGAAGGAAGATGGGAAAGAAAAAAGGAGCAGCAATGAGCAGGCCTTGAGGTAGAGGAGGAAGGTGGATGAGGCAGCTTAGAACAAAGAAGAGTGTTCAGTCTGTCTGGGGGGAAGGTATGTGATTGTGCAACTGGGGGTTGTATCATAATTCAAACACCCCAGGTGGGTATGAAAGTTTGCAGTCATTTCCCAACACTGTAAAGACTTTGCAATCTTAATATTCTTAGTGAAGCTTTTTATGTAACGCTCAGTAAATCTGTTACAGAGCTGAGTGGAGCACCAGGATGCATGGATCTCCTCCTCCTGTGGTTTTGTGCACCACAGGGTGTTCCTGGCACCTTGACAGTTCAGAGTCACTTTGTCACGCCTTGTGCCTACCTATTGCAACATGCCTGCAATGAACATGCCATTCAGACTCCCTTAATGCCTAGTCATAACAGGATGGATTAAGAATGGCATTTCAGCCTTTCTGAAGAATTTCCTTGTTTTTGCTGGTCTCTCAGACCTTTTGAGGCTGGGCAGAAAGGCTCTCAGGATATCACTTGGTGGTGCTGCCCTGAGGGTGTTTAGGGAAAGCCTGTTTGCCTGTGTGACAGTGAGTGCAGGCTCTGAGCCAGTATTTGTGCCCAGAATGTCTGAGAAAAATGGTTGTCTTCATTTTTGTCTCTACAGGAGCTGCAGCAGGGCTCATGTGCTGCCATTTTTAGAGGCTGGGGAAGATCTGGGCATGCACTGGAGTCCTCTGCCCTCACAGTTATTTCATTCCTGTTCTGAGTGCCAGGGTGGAGGGAAGGACCTCAGTACCAAGGGCATTGTGCCACTGCAGACCCAGCTCCCTGCACATCAGTGCTCCCAGCCTGAACTAATTAATTGCTGCTAAGGGAAGACTTGTTTAAACCTGACACACTTATGTTCCTTTGCCTGCTCTGTCACATAAAATATTGCCTTCTTTCAGCTTAAGCCTTCATTCCAGCAGGCAGGATGGGGGATTCATAAGTGTGCAGTGGCTGGTGGTGCCTTCTGGCTCCTGTGATGTGCCAGGCTGAATCCAGATCAACTCCAGCAGGATGAGCCATCCCAAGGCCTGTTGTGCCTGTGGTGGTGGGTCCCAGGCAGGACTGCCTGTCTGTGCTCAGTGGCTCTGGACACCTCTGCACCTTGCTGGACCAGAGCCATCCTGTGACAGCACAAGTTTCCTCCAATGGCTTCCCATCACTGCTCTTCCAAAAGGATGGAATTCTTTTCCTGACAGTATTACTGGTCAGACTGTTTCAAAGCTATGTGATCTCTTTGTAAAGAAATGGAACCAAATGTAATGTAAGGTGCCATTGCCTTGGGTGATGACTTGCAGTTTTGACCATGAGCTTTTTAAGAAGGCAGCATATCTCCCTGCAACATTTTTTTCTTGATTGAGCACCACACATCCCCCCATGAGAGGGGTGTGGCCAGACCTTGTTGGATGAGTGCTGAGGTGTATTTCCTAATTGTATCCAGACAAGGCTTGAGAAAAGGTATAGATGAGAGCAACTGGTGAAGTGCTGGGAGGAATGATCAAGGTCTGACAGCCTCCCTCCTTTCCCACCCTTTTGAGTTATATACTGCAGTGAGGTGCAAGCTCTATCAGTTGCAGTGAGGCTTGGGCTGTGCCAGACCTTACATACAGCAGGAGTCTGTCCAAAGCTTTATCAACAGCTGGGGTTCAGGCTTGGCCTTGTGGATGTTGGTGGCAGTGTTCCCATAGATTCCATTGGATTGGGAGCCCTTGGCCTCACTTTTTTAATCAATGTGTATGAGGTGAAGGGAGGAGTCCAGGCCATACTGTGGCCAGAGCAAATGCATGAAGCTCTGGGGGTGATGGTGTGGGAGGAAGGGGAATTTGCTCCCCATCTGGTTATTCACTTGGGTTTGGTCCAGGGGATGGTAAAGCTGTTGGGAGAGGAAGGAAGAATGGCACTGAGTGTGTATAGGGGAAATGTCTTTGTCACAGCCCTGAAGAGCAAAACCTTTCCCATCTGGTGGAAGTGTTCTGGGAATGTGTTCTAGGATCTAAGGGAGATTTTTAGTGTGTTAACTGCCTTGGCATGGGCTCCAGGGGAGCTGGATGGTGGGATCTGAGCTGTAATTACTTCCCTGGGTAAAATCTTGATCTCATGGGGGATTTTCCTGCCCACACTTGTTTAGAGGAGGCTAATTCATGTAGGCCAGTGGCCTGTCATGATTCTTCATCCTCCCCCAGTGTCACATCCTGTATTGGCAGGAACATGATTCTGGATTATTTTATAAACAAGTCAGTTACATTAAATTACCCTTGAAAGACCCAATTGGTATTCAGACCTCAAGGTTGTTTATGAGCCCAGGCCAAACATAAAACATATTCCAGGCTTGAATTCAAATCCAGGAGTGAAATGAAAGTGGTTTTGTTGGACAATTTGGTTTTGGCCGCCACAGCATCAACTAGGAAGTAGCCTGGGGGGGTTTCTGTGCCATTGTCCAGCTCCTTCCTTGTAACCTGAGTTTTTCTTGTGTGTGTGTTGTGTAGCCTGATGTGGATAATGCAGTGGAGGCAGCAAAGGCAGCGTTCCAGAGGGGCTCTCCATGGAGACAGATGGATGCCCCCAGCAGAGGAAGGCTCCTGCACAAGCTGGCAGATCTCCTGGAGCGGGACAGAGTCACCCTGGCAGTGAGTACTGGGAGCGCTGATAAGCCAGAACAGTTGGTTCAGAACTCTGCTCCATCCCTCTGGTGTATCCATATCTACCTAATATTGTTCTTCTCTCCCTTCATGAAGGGCAGAAAAGTCCATCCAGGAGTCATGACTTTGTTCCTCTTTCTTAGAAAGAGAAGGCTGTCAGTTCTTCTACATAGTTGACTTTTGAGGAACTTTAACTCGCTATTGAAGCAATTAAAGATATTAATACTTATATTCTCAAAGCAATTTTTTTGTTTTAACTCTCATTGGTGTTTATAACTGTCTCCCAGCTCTTACTACTTTTTTTCTCACTTTTTGATATGACTTTGGAACACCCTCTTTTCCCTTAACCAGAACACACTTCAAGCCCTTCTGGTTTGGGAGGGCTTGTTTGGCATTGCTGTTTGCACTGCAGAAAACCAGCCCTGGCTGCCTTGGCTGCATGCTAAGCAATGACTTATAAAAATCAGTTGTTGTAGCAGACATTCAGTGGATAACAATCCTCATCATTCCAAGGGGAATGTCTGTTAGAGTGCTGTTTGGACCCTGATGTCTGTGGAGGATGACAGGGTATGACTTCATGTGTAAACAAAGATGTTTCAATCTACCAAGGGATAGTACTTCCTTTATGGATGTGCTGGCCATTTGCACCAATATCCCATTTAATGACCTGAGTGGAGAACAAAGCATTCCCTGAGCTAATGTCCAGAACAGTGTGAAGGGCACAGGCTCAGCCTGGAATTTGTTTAGAGCTGATCAGCACCAGTGCAGCAACTTCTGCCTTGCCCTGGGCTCAGCACAGATATGAGCCCAAAGGTTACTTTACCAGAACTCTGTAAGAAGTCTGTTTATCATGGGACAAAAGAGCCTTTTCAGAGGTTGAGTTTAGGTTTATCAAGTAGAAAAATCAGATTATTTTTTTCTAATAAAAGGAAAGTAGTTCTGCCTGATCTCAGTGACACCATCTGGACTCCAGAACATCTGTGTTGAAAGGTCAGTTAAGGTGAAGTCATGATACTCACATTGTCTCTGACCAGTGCCCCAGACCCCAGCCCTGTATCCCACCCACACTCACCTTCTGGAGCCTTCTGGAAGGTGCTCTTTCAGCACAGCCCCTGAACAAAGCAACTCCTGTACCCATCAGTCACTGTCTCTGCTTCCCCTTCTGCATTATTTGTTTTAGCAAGCTCATTCTCTAAATAGAAGAGGAGGAAAGAACATTGCATGTCTTCAGAACAATAAAGCTGAGAAGAGGGTTTTTTTTTTTAAAGCTCTTTCTTAAGGAAAAGACCCAAAACATTGACTTGTCTGACAGTGCATGCACCTTTTTTTTCTCTTCAGACTCTGGAAACAATGGACACAGGAAAACCTTTTCTGCAGGCTTATTTCATTGACCTGGAAGGCTGTATAAAAACACTCCGCTATTACGCTGGATGGGCTGACAAAATTCAGGGCAGGACTATTCCCGTGGGTGAGTACCTTCAGACCCAGTTTCAGAGCTGGGATCAGGCTTGAGGGGGAGGGAGATCCATGGAAAAAAGGCTGGTTTCTGAAAACCTGCAAAAATAGCCTGCACTTCCTTTCTATCTCAGGGTGCATTGTAAGCAGATGTGTCCCAATATTGAAACTAATGGGAGAACTTGGTTAATGCCTGGCTAGATCTCTGGAAAATAATGTGTGGATTCTTCTTTGCCTTTTTAACAGAGAAACTTTTGGTTAGAGCAGTCACACAGAGAGAACACTTTGGTCCAGGTGTAAAAGATCAAATATGGTTTTGATGAAAACAAGTTAAGAGAATGGATGTCCTTGTGACATGATGGGCAATATGGAGTATTTTCAAATTCAGCCTCTTTTGTCCCTGCCTATGGGTGATCACTGAGGTTGTGTGAAGGACAGACACTGTAGACAGAAATTAGTCACCAGAGGAAGGGCTCTGGAGGGCTGAGCTAGTTTAGTCTGTGCAGACAGCAAAGGGAGCCATGGCAGTCATGTAAACTGAGATTTGTCACCCTCATTCAGAGTAGTGTAAAGCTTTGCTTGTCTGGACACTGCTTGTTTGTCCTGATTTGAGAACACTTCCAAAACCCATCAATAGAAATGTTCTTGCTCTCTGTCACATCTTCCCAGTGAAACTGTGTGTTCAGCAAGAATGAATTTGAAAGGCAAGTGTTCTTCCTGCTTTCTCTTTGAAAGCATAACAGCAGTATTTTAAGGAATGGTATTACTTTAGTTTCAGACTTCATCTTCTTGTGATTTCTTACCAGGACTGAAATTCCTGTTACACTGAACAGGAGTCATGTACAAAATGTGTTTTAAAACCTGCTCCTTCAGGGACATAAGTGCTTTGTGTTTTTTAATAGAACACAATGTGAATGAAATTTGTTTGCTCTTCAGTACAATAAAGAGTTATCCTCCCCTCAGCCTCAACACAGGGAGTCTGCAGAAGGAACTGAGCCCTGGTTTTAAAAGGTTCCTGTGTGACTGTGAGTGGTGTTTGGCTTTCATGCTGGCACAAGACCTGTACTCAGATCTTCACCCACCTGGGGTGTTCCAAAGACATGAGTCAGGATGAACAGACAGTGTTCTCTGTCCAGCATGGGTTTAGTTCTGTCCCCAACCTGTCAGTGTGCAGTTGTCTCACACACTTTCTGTAAAAATGAGGATTTTGACTGTTTTGTCCCCTTTTACTCTCTTGTCTTGCAGATGAGAACTTTGTCTGCTTCACCCGGCACGAGCCCATGGGTGTGTGTGGAGCCATAACCCCAGTAAGTGCCAGTGCTGGTGCCCTGCACCTCCCACAGAACTGGAAATTCCACGTGCACTCCATCCTACCCTGCAGCCATTTGCTGCCTGGTTAAGCACAGCTGTTGTGCAGGGAACTCCCATCTCTGATGTAGTTTTGTATTTTACCCCCATGCCAATTGCTCTTGGCAACAGAAATGCTCTGCAGTGGAAGGGTGGGTCTCCTAATCAGATGCTCTGTTGCTCTCTGAGGCTGACACCAGTCACCAGAGACCAGTCAGAGCTCTGACTCTCACACTGCTGGGACAACCATCTCATTAGGAGTGCTGGCTTTTTGCTGCCTTGTGCTGATGCATAGTTTTGAGTTTTAAATCATATCCATTATCAATTAATTACGTCTGGCTGTTCTCTGAGCTTTCTGGGATTATATCTCACTGAATAGTTTTCTTTTCCTTGAGGTCTCATTCTCTGCTGAGGGGACAGTGTGGCTAGCTCTTGGAATGCCTCCAGTGTTAGCATGTGTTGCTTGCTCTGTTTCAGCAGACAGCCAGGAAGAACTTTACAGCTCATGGGAGACAGATTATGTTCCTGTCTGGTTGTAAAATGCTTTGAATGTGGTATCCTACAATTTGTGAGGCAAATGGTGCTGTGTGAAGATTCTCTGTTTGGATACAGCACCAACTCTGCCAGAGCTCAAGAAGTGTTTGGACAATGCTGTCAGACCTGTGGAGGGAGCCTTGGTGCTGTCCTGTGTAGGTCCAGGAGTTGGAATTTGATGATCCCAGTGGATCCCTTCCAACTCAGGATATTCTATGGTACCTGGTTCAATAAGAGTTCATGGAGGATTTTGATTTTTGAGATAATGTTAAAGACTGAAAGAAATGCAGTGGGACATTGGGAATCCCAAGATGTCTGGGGAAATTCTGCTTTTTCCTTCAGCAGGACTGAATTTATACCCCAGTTGATGAGAGGACATGGTCTCTGGTAGTGTCAGGGTGAGGTGGAAACTATCCCTTTAAATGCCTCCATGCAGGATGCTTTGGAAGGCCACTGTAGGGGACACAGTGGGACTTGTAAGAGCTCAGGATGACCCTAGACCAGCAATAAATACATCAGAAAGTACAGAACCAAATTTGAGTTAAGTTCAACACTGTGTTTGTATAAAGTATGATTGGGGTGAACAAAACCACATCTGTCTTCAGTTTACTCAGAACCAATCTTCTCCAACTTTTTTTCCCAGTTTGATCTCAATAACACCAACAGCCTGTGGTTTTGTATAGTCCTACTTGATTGAAAAAGATTGTCACTGTTCTGGGTATGCTTCCCTAGAGCAATTAACAGTCTTCCCCTTTTCCTATGGCTTGACTGTATTTAATGTTCTTAGCCAGAGAAGTTCTTGGGAAGTACAGCATATGGCTTGTTTTTATCCCAAGGTGATATCATGAGGCAGCCCTGGAGTCCTTTACTGTTACTTCCACCAGCAGAAAGCTCCTAATGGAGCTGTTTCATGCTCTGAAACTGTAGAAAAGTAGAGTAGGTGTAAATGGCTCAAGCTGTAAGGTCAGGCCTCTAAGAAAACTTGGGAGAAAAAGACAAATGGGCAAATTATGGGATGTGGCCATTGGAGAAGATTACTGAAATGGAACAGGTCTGGGAAAAAGGGTGAAGCAAGTTGAAGAATAACACTTGAGACTAAATTCTGCTTTGTCTCAGGGTTAGAATAGAACTCATGGCTCAAAAGCTACACTGCTAATTTATTTGTAAGTGTGAATTTGTGGATTCCTGACATACTTGGCTTCTTTGTTGATAGCTGAAGGCCCTTGGCTTGAGTCTTGACAAGAAGTCCCCTTGCTGTTGGCCTGCTTCCATCATCCCTGAAGCAGCATTAATTATTTTTAATGAAGAAATCCTTTCTGCTGCCAAATGACCTTTCTGAGATTCAGTGTGAGCTAGATTTTCCACTTCTTGCTTAGACTCCAAGATCTCCAAATACACATGAGCATGAAAGAGATTAGCACAGAGAAAACTGTGGACTGGTTCTTAATTCCAAATTAGAAAACTAATTGGAAAGGAGCAATTCACAATATGAAGGGAGTATAAGACCTCCCTTAGATTTCCCTGACTGACCAACTCACTGCAGTTTCCTAGTTATAAAACTGGAACTGAATGATATTATATAACTCCCAACTACTCAGCCAGTGCTTAACAGAGAAAAATTAGTTTTTTTCTTCAATGAGTACTTGCATTCTGTAATTCCCCACATACAGATGCTGTACAGAAGTGATGCATCAGGAAACTGCCTCCAACACAGTTTCTGTGAAGAGCCAAAATCCTACACAAAATGTGATCAAACTCCTTTAAAGAATGAGGTCACATCGTGCAGAAGGTTGTCCAACTTACAGGATTAGTGTGAGGACTGCCAGCAATAACAGGGATCTCAGGGGGAAATCAAGGAAGTTATATTCCTGAGTCCAAGCAAACACAGGATTACAAACAGACGCTTCTCTTTGTGGCTTTCCTCCCAGCTCCTTTCCTCCCTGAGCTGGGAAAAGGCTGCATGCAAGTGAGTAGGTGACTGTTCCAGGCTGACCTGACCACTGACTTGTGTTCTTGCAGTGGAACTTCCCCCTGCTGATGCTGGTTTGGAAGATGGCACCAGCTCTGTGCTGTGGAAACACTCTGGTCATTAAGCCAGCTGAACAAACTCCGCTCACGTCGCTCTACATTGGCTCTCTGATCAAAGAGGTGAGGAAATCTGAACAGCCCATCCAGGGTCTGTTCTCTTAAGGTCATAAGCAAAGCTGGATTTTGAATTTGCTGTCCAGATTTTTAGGTTTTAAAGAGTCTAACAGACTTTCAGCCTCACAAAGGAAGGTGAGAACAACCTGTCTTCAGTCTGGCTGGGAGGTGGCAAACATCACAAACCTGTGATTTTTTTTTCCCTTCTCAGGAAGCTGTAGAGAGGAAAAAATGAAACTTTCCTTCCCCTACCTTGTCTTCCCCTCTCCCAAATGAGGGAAATACAACAGCTCAGTTTATTAGACAATGGGACAAAAAAAAGTGTGATTAGACAGCAGTGTTGTGTTTGTTTTTAAGTGGGATAATTCAACCAAGACAGAGTGCCCTGGGAAACAATTCCTCATAATTTCTGTGGTTCATAGAACAGTTTAGTTGTGTCTGGCCTGTAAAGTCAACTGAAATAAAGGCAAGATAATAGGTTGGGGTTTTAAAATGCTGATTTAGGGCTTGTTAAGGTGGGATCCTGTGTGCCAACAAATCTGTTAATTGTACAGAGGGGGTGGGAAGTGCACAGAACCTTCCAGCACTGCTCATACATCACATTCCATAGCTATGGATCTGACTGAGGAAAACTGAAGGAGTTGCAGATGGGCTTTTGCCTCTCAGCTGGAAGTCTGTTTGTTAGGCTCAGTCAAATGATGATTTTGTCCTTTCTTGGCTTAGCCTGGGAGAAAATAGAAAGATATGTTGATAATTGACACTTTAGGCCCTTCCATCAGGAAAGGAAGTGGAAAAATAATACCAGTTAAGTATCTGCTACAGTTACTTGGCTTAATGAGATTACACAAGACGAGTGAGTGAGCACAGGGTGCAGTTGTCATGCCAGTGAGCCCTGCCACACCACTGCTTTTTTTGAGTCTGACATGTAGCTCCCCAAACACAGACAAAATATTCCCCCCCCCAAAAAAACACCATTCAATTCTGGTAAAATTAATTTTTTTCAGCTGAAATTCTAACTTGTCCTTCAAGGCTGAAGTGTAATTAGAGCAGAATAACTTTACTTGAAGATGTTCCTTTCTCCACCCAAAATTAGCTAAATTCTTTGCAGTTTTTCAGAAAAAGGAGTTGAAGATTTTGGTTTTCATCTTTAAAAGGATGCAGAAGATGTTAGCACACACACAAAGCTATGTGTTACGTTCAATGAATTAATTCTTGGCCAACCAAAATATTTTGGCTTTCATTTTTGCTGAAAAACAAAAAACTTTTTGGCTCAGGGTGTTTTCAACCAATTTTTTGCTTCCTTGTGGCTTTGCTGCTGACTCCAAACACCATTACTTGCACAGTTTGACATGCAGTATTTGCTTGAAGACTCATTAGCCAAGATGCAAACTCCATTAAATGCACTTTTGTCATTGTCACATCCATAGAAGAAATGAGACTGCCCTTCCAATTTATGAAAAGAAAAAATGGGGGGAAAAATTCTTATGAGGATAATTTTTTTTGCAAGACAGTACAAGAGCAATTGCTATTAAAAAGTAATAGCATTTATTGAGATTTTGTATTAAAAAGTCATAAGAAATGAAGCAAATGTGTTATATTCTGCAATTTCTAACAAAATTGCAGGGAAAACAACCTTGTGCTATCAGTAGTAGGGGAAGGCTCACCTAGAAGAGCAATAATCCTTAAAACTTGTTTGAGAAAGTAAAACCAAACCAGTTCTTCAGTTCTCCTTGCACTAGAATTTCACCTGAAGTTTTGCCATTTGTCTCTTTTGGCAAAATTACTAGTTGGCTAATCTAGGTTGTAAATGTGGTGGAAACTTGCATAAGTCTTGTTACCATCTGCTTTTGTACTCCTGTTTTATTAGCCTCATCATCTAGTGAGGTTTTACTGACTTCTTAATCCCTCTGGTCCCTGAAGAACCACAAATGTCAACCTTTGTTCAAAACAAACTTTCATTCATTTACCCCTTGGCTGCAGCTGCACTGCAGTAGCTGGGGGCCAAGTCTGGTTGAAAGACTCACTCTCTTTTGACTTGAAACTGGGATTTCTCCAAGGATTCTTACTGAAACTTGGCATTTCCTAAGCATGGCTCTGAGTTTCACCCACGTCTGCTCCAGCTGGTAGCATGCAGCCATGTTACTGGAAAGTCTGGAAAAGAGGGATGTATCTGGTAAGAGCTCGGGGGAGTGTAGTACAACTCATCCAGGCTTCCTGGGAAATGGGCTGGGCTCTCCAGTTCTCTACAGAGCTGTTTTTAATCTCTGTTTCAGGTGGGTTTCCCTCCAGGTGTGGTGAACATTGTGCCAGGCTACGGCCCCACAGCTGGAGCTGCAATTTCTACCCATGACAACATTGATAAAATTGCTTTTACTGGATCCACCAAGGTGAGTGATGGATTTCTCAAAGACACCTGCTGTTCTTCTCTGCATTCTCCTGTAAACTGTCATCCACACAGGGCTGGACCTATGAAATGTCAGTGATTTCTGTAGAACCAACACTTCTTCCAACACATTCCATGTGACAGGATTTCTCAGAAGTGTTTGGTATTTGTCTAATTCAGATCTTTGTGCTTGTAATAATCCCACATCACTGAAAGCTGGGTTTTGCCAAACCACCACATTCTGTAAGAGCTGTAAGCAAAAGGTGCTCTGACGTAAGGGAAGGCAATCTCCAGGGCAGGCTGGCAGTGACTTAACATCATGTCATTGACCCAATGGAGTTTCTGGGCATGTTTTCCTGCCAGTCCTGCCCTGCAACTGGAAAACATGTCAGTCAGAGCCCTGAACAATTCTTCCTTGGCTTTAGTTACCTCTGAGCAACTAGGACTTAAATAAAAACATGGCTTTGTGCCCAAGGCCTTCTCTGCTGACGTGGAGGGGATTAATATTTGAGCTTCATTCTGAGACCTGCACAGTAAAGCACCTTCTATTTAACTTTATTTTCCTGTAAATAGATGTCTGGCTTGTTTATGAGAGGGGTGGCCACAAGACCTCTGCACTATCAATCACCTACAGCTATCCTCTTCCATACCTGCATGGGAAAAGTGCAAATGGCTTGGCCAAGACCATGGAATTGAGCACAGCTGAGACATGCAAACAGATCTGACTGCAATAATCACTGCTGAAAATTCTCAAACAAAATCTTGCTTAGAAAAGTGAATATTTTTCCAGTGAGTGCTTTAGACGTTTCTTGCAGTAGATCTGCACCTCCAGAATAAAGGCAGTGTCCAAAGCGTGGAAATGCTCACACCAGTGGGGGCAGCTGAGGCAAATTCAATCTCTTATTTCTTTGAAGAACATTATTCTTGTTGAGCATTTGCTAAATTCATCCATTCTTATATCTGCCCTCATAATTGCAGACTGTGCTGTGAATGTATAATGATGACAAATTACCTTGAAAGGTGCTCTTGGTTGGTAAAGGTAACTCCAAGCACTCAAAAGCTGCAGCATTTACCAACACCACCATCTAGTGGCTTTGTGTACATCCTGTGCTTATCCCAGAGGAAAAGGTGTGCTAAGCCTCTGTTTCTGTGCAGGGATCATGGGAACAAACAGAACACAAGAAATGAAAAGTTCACAGTGAGCTTTTTCTGTCTTGATAGTTGGTCTAATCTGAGCATTTACTCAGTTACATGCTTCTCTCCAAATCCTAGATCAGAAACTTTTAGCCCAGATGAGACATTAGCTGTGTGAAAACAATAGAGCTTACAGACTTACCCAGCCCACATGGATCTGTTTGGGTTTTTAATGAAAAAGGAGTATCCAGTGGATTAGTGGCAGAAGGAAAATCTCAGCTGCTGGAGCCTGTAGGCAAAAAACTCCTGTAGACACTGTGCTTGTCTCCTAATCCATGGGTGTGCAGGAAACACCAAGGGAGACAGATCCTTTGCTAATGCATGTGTAATTTAGAAGTGTTTTCTTCCCCCTCCACCCATCTGTGAGTTCAGCTGCATCTCTGCAGCATTTGCAGCACAACGCTACTGCTTCTGAGCCAGGAAGTGAAGCTATTCAAAATATATTTTGACTTAGTTATTAAGCCCCAGCTTGGGCTCAGTGCCAGCTTGGAAATCCTGATTTTAAACTCCATGAGAATTTTCCCATATAGATCTCTTCTCTTAGGTTATTAACTTGCTCCTCTTTGGCCAGCCAGCCTGCAGTGATGCCTGTTGCAAAGCTAGGATGCATCACTTATTTCTGCTGTCTCTAGGCCTGAGCTCTGAGTGACTAGAGATGATTTCTCCTAAGTTCAGGAATCAGGCTCAAGTAACAAGGGCAAACCATGAGAAATGCAGTCCTGTAATTTCCAGCCAGCTGCCCCATGCCCCCATGCTTTCCTTCCTCACAGTTCCACTCCAGGGCAAGAGTAGTTTTTGTCAGAAATAAAGGTAAGGTTTCCATGTGCAAAGGTAGAATACAAGAAAACAGTTATAATGTAAGCAAATTCAAATATTACATCACTCTTAAGAAATTAACCTGCCCTAACAACTAAAGATCCCAAATAGTTTTAATTCATACTGTTTCTACCAAAATTAGATTACTAAATTTTGAAAGCAGAGTAAGTCCTTCCCTTCAGGATACAGATGTAGCTCTCCCACACAGCCTGTCCTTTCAGACCTGCCTAAACCAATCCTTAATTCTGGCTCTGGTTTTGACCCGACACACCACAGCAGTAGGCAACTCAAACCATTTCAGAATGTTCTCCCTGAGCTCTACCTGCTTCAGCTGCCATCCAGGCTCTTCCATCTTTGTTGGAACCACAGTTGAGATTTTTAGGGGAAACAACTCATGTCCTGTTTGTGTCTCACTGATACAGGTTGGAAAACTGATCAAAGAAGCTGCTTCTAAAAGCAACCTCAAAAGGGTGACATTGGAGCTGGGAGGGAAGAACCCCTGCATTGTGTGTGCAGATGCAGACTGTGAGTATGGGCTGCTGGGTGTGCTTGCTGCAAGAGGGTTGAGGGTGGTGGGGTTTGTGTCTCTGCTGTCCTCTGGCAGCTCACAGGGCTGGTGTTTCCACCCCAAAGGCTGGAGGAAACCTCTGTCCAAGGGCAGGATATAGTTCTGCCTTCCTGGAGCTCTTCCCCTGCATGGGGATGGTTCCCATGGTTCATGTTGCCTTCCCTGGGGGTGGCTGCAGTTGCAGTTAAATCTTGCATTCCTGTGTTTGCTGTTTGTGGGCTTTCCTCCTGATTGGCAGTGCTGCAGAGTCTGAGCCAAGCACTGGGGAAAGCAGTTTTCTGCAAAGCAGCCCTCTACAGGCATTCCTGTGACAGGGGAGTTTTGTAGGACCTGGTCTAATCCAGCCTTCACCTCTCTCCTGGTGGTCTCCAGGGCTCACTTTGTGTGTTCCATTACGCTTTTGTGTAACCTGTGGCTACCAAAATGGCTGAAAAAATCTTATTTGGCTTTGAGAAAATCTTTCCAGTCCTGCACAGCACAGGTTGAAAATCAGAGGTATTTGTGTCAGCTGCTAATAGGGAGCAGTGCAAGGAGCTGGCCAAAGCTGGCGTGCTGCTTTCTGAGCAATCACAACTGAAACTTGTCTTTAAGACCCAATGCATGGTATCAAGAATTCCCACAGCAAGAAAAACTGGTCACTGCCTTCAGTGAGTCCTTGTGGAAGAAAGTATCAGGAACTATGTCTAACTAGACCTCAAGACAAAAGGCAGGAAGGGAGGTGGATGCAATAAAAGATCTGGTTTGGGGGCAGTGAGGCCCAGTGAGTGCCTTCCATGGGTGTGGACCATTGTCAGCATTTTTTAAGGAGGTTTTCCAAAGAGAAAGGAAAACAACAAATCTGGAAACACTGGAACTGTGCATGTGGTAACACTTCTCTCCCTCCTGGGTCATCTGACAGTGGACTTGGCAGTGGAATGTGCCCACCAAGGCGTGTTCTTCAACCAGGGGCAGTGCTGCACTGCTGCCTCCCGGGTCTTTGTGGAGGAGCAGATCTACCCCGAGTTCGTCAAGCGCAGCGTGGAGTTTGCCAAGAAGAGACTGGTTGGAGACCCCTTTGATGCCAGAACTGAGCAAGGGCCCCAGGTAACTGTGTGTCTCAGAGCAGTTGTTGTTGGGTTTTTGGTTGTGGTTTTGTATAATTTTCCTTGTGTAAATATTATCCTTACGGACGCGGTCCCAGCAGAAGTGCCGAGGGGTGAGTAATGTATCGTGGCTTTATTTTTCCTCTCTATTTTAAATATCAATTAATCACAACTGTTGAAATGTTATGTTGTAATTTTTTTTTAAAACACAAATGTATTTAATTCAGTTCTTATCCAGCTTTATGAAGGGGCTGTCTCCCTGGTGCAGTAACACAAAGCATGTTGCAGTGAGCCATAGCTCTGTGCAGAAGAGTGCAGCTAAATGGCTATTCAGCTCCTTGGCTGTGTGGGTGATGACAAGCAGTTAGAGCCCAGAGACTCCTGAGTCCTCACTTTCCCTCTCCTCCTCTGCTGCCTTTCTGATCCTTTGGAGAAGTTTCAGCTGAATTAAGAGGAAGAAACATGCCAAACTGCTGTCAGAACCAGCCTCCTCAATACTTCCAGAGCCTTCCTTTTAGTTTTTCCTTTTGAGGCAATCAGAGTTGTGCTGGAGAGCTCTGGGGGAAGATGATTCTTAGGTCAGATCTTCTCACAGGCCCACAATTTGGTACCAAAAATAAAGCAAGGTTCCCAGAAACCTATAGCCAAGGTCTCTTTTCTCACTGCACTGTGGGTTTTTCTTTCCTTGATGCTGTCTGTGTAGGATCCCTCAGAGAAAGGGTGGCTCTGAGGACATCTGCCTCTCCTGATCTGGATCTGTACATGATTCATGCATGGTAAAGCCCCATTGCTTGCCCTCAGCATGGGGAGGAAGATGATGTACATCCCCTGCTCATGCTGAGGCTGCATCTAGCCCTGTGACTTGCCCAGAGATTTCAAACTGCTCAGGTCTCTTAGGAAAAGAATCTGATGCTGAGGCTTCCTCCAGCAGAGATGAGCTGCCCCTCAAGCACTGATTTCATGAGAACAGCTCCTGAATCCAGTCAGTTGTGAGTTTTAAAGGGTGAAACACCCTGCAGTGGTTGGAGCATGTTGAACTGGGCTCACTGCTGGGATGGATCACTGGTATCACTGCTGTGGCTTAAGGGAGACCCTTTGCATACAAGCCTGCAATTGAGGGTAACACCAAGCTGGAGTAGCAGTGTCTGGCCAGATTTTATGGCCTATCTGTCCTTTTTTCCTGCTCTGGCTTACCTGTTATACATGTAGGAGAGGCAGCACACCCACACACCTGAATTTCTGTATATGCAACTGTCAAGTCCAGGATGGGAAGGTGTTGAGGGAGTGGGAGGAAACTGCAAATCCCAAAGCTTTTATGTGGTTGCCAGTTCAAAGGAACAACCACTTCCTCTGCAGCTATGTTGTGGGCACATACAGAAACCTAAGCAAAAGAAAGAAATGATGCAGTGTCACAAGGACTTAAAAATACCTCCAAAAGTAGCAAAGGCTCCTGTCTGCAAGTTACTCCTCAAATGTGAAGCTTCCAGATAATTTTTCCCCCATGTTGCTGAAGTAACCTGCTTGGCTGTGAGGGTTTTTTGATCTTGAACTGATGGATAAGGGAAGAATCACCAGGAAAAATAATTTATCTTCATCTCTCTCCATCAAATGCTTCAGATCCAGCCTGTTGCTTTCATCCTCCTTTGGTGTAAGTCAGGGTGAACACGTACAACAGCATTACTACAATGCTGCATAGATCCTGTTGTGGGATGGTCACTGGCCTAGAAGCCAACAGGGGGAAGGGATTGAAGCCAACCTTCAGGCTGACAGTGGTTGTAGCTCATGATCTCTTTGGTCCTGCACCAGCTGTAGGTGATGACAATCCTGTTCCACAAGAACTTGATGTAAGCTAGTCCAGGAAAAGTGGTGCCATGTGCAGTTCCTACATTGCACTGCACTAGATTTGGGAACTGGCTGATTCAGGTCTAATCCAGCTTTTTTGGAAGTGAGGAAGAAAAGTTTTACTCAGGTCAGTCCCCTGATGTGGATTACTGTTCACTGGCATGGATGCTCATGGCATTGCAGTGGGGAAAAGACTGTGTCAGCTGCAGTATTGGGTTATGCTGATATAAACTGTACTGCTCTGATTAAAATTAGGTCAGCTTTAAACAGCATTAAATTTAGACAGAAATGAGGCATGCTTCTGATGAGACTCCTCCAAAACTCACATGTGTCTGGCAGTGCTGACTGGCTGGAATTCAAAGGACACCACAAGAAACCTGAGGGGTGATCAGGATTGTTTGAGCAGAGTGCCAACCTCAAATGCAGACCAAGGGTAGTTTTTAACTTTGGATTCCTGGGAACTGTATCACAGGAAGCAATAAAATAAATCTGCACAGATGGCAAACTGGTTAACCAGTGCATTATACAACTGTGAACAGCAAATTGCATTAGATGAGACTGACATCCTGGGGCACTAGAACAGGGATTAGATTAGAACAAGACTAGACTAGTTTTGTTATTTTAGTACCCCAAATACTGGGATTTGTGGACTGCAAGACCTAGTATACAAAAACAAAAGAAGCACTAATTGTGGCACTTGTTAGCCAGTAATGATTGAGCCCAAGACATAAATTTTGATTTGAGACAGTGAATATTTTCCTTATACTGTAGACATGCACTTTAGGATTAAAGTGTGAAATAAAACATTTAAGTAGAAATGGTTGTGTCAAACAGCCTGTTGGACCCAGTTGTGGGCTGTTTTGTAGGATTACAAACACTAGGTTTGCACATGGAAAAAATTCTCCTTGTGGTCTTGACTGAAATGAAGCAAGAGATGAAGATTTGGGGGTTCCCAGATTTTCAGTATTGCAGTGATCCTTAGAAGCTCCCTTCCCTATTGAATTAGATGAACAAATAGTAGAATTTGCTTTACCAGATCATGTGTTTTTAATAGAATTCAATGCTTGAACCATAAATAATAGTGGAGTAGGGGACAGAATTTAAACAAGCCTTGCAAGCTCTAGTTACAATGACAAACAGTTCCACCCTTGCATGTCATTTTTACAAATGTTTTCTTTCCCCAGTGTCTTTTCATCTAACTGTAGTTTGCCTTGCAACAAGTTACAGCTGTATAAATATCCTTGTTTTGTTTTCTGTGATGTGAAGTGGATGGACTGGATTGGTCTGGATCACAGACATGCCAGGATGGAAAGCACTTGCAGATATTTTCTAATTATTTACACTTGGCAGCTAAGCAACCAGACAAATAGACAATGTGTGTGACACCTGCCAAACTCAGTGTGACACTGTGTGCTACAGGAGGGCACACATTTCCTGGGGCAGTAGCATGAATTAAATGTGTCCTTAGGTAGCACCTTAACACATGAGAGAACACAAACCCTTAGACAGTGCATGGGCTACACACATCTGTTTGCCTGGAGATGTGCTGGGCTCTGTTTCCACTGTGTACCAGAAGTATCCCAAGGACACCCTCCTGCAGCTTTGATATTTGTCTAAAAGCATGAAAACTTGGATTGTGTGTGGCCAGGATTAACTAGGGACAGGATATAGTCTGTAATCTGGAGGAGTCAAGTGTGGAACACTCCGTGTAAACAGTCCCAACTGGCAACTGGCCCTGCTGAAATAAAACCAGATGCCTAGGGAGGGGGATTGAGCCAGAACAAGCATCTGGAGATACCTGGCAATCAGAATAACACCCCAGGCTTCCAGGACACCTTGTACCAGTGGGTGGAATCTTTTTTTCTTTAATCACCCCAATAAATTTGTCAAGCTTTTTTTGTTGAGTTTTTCTTTTTAAAAACACCTCTGTAAGCCTTTTACCATAAGGGGTTTCATCACTTAATTCCACATCATGTCAAGAGCCAGGTCTGTTTGTTTGAAAGCTGCAGTTCTGCAGCCCACTGCTGCATGTGGAGCATGGATGAAGGATCAGCAGTGATTGGAAGTGCTGTGGGCTTCTGCACCTCTTCCCAGCACAGGACACCCTGTGCTTGTGGAGTACATGATGTGTCCTCCAAGTCCTGGAGCAGCTGTGCAGCTTCAGGGTCCTGTCACTGGACTGGCCTTTCCCCACCCCTACAGCAATCCCTGGTTAAAGGCTGACAGCAGCACTCACCATTTGAGATTATTCCATATTTAGGAGGAGTTAGAAAAGATAGTTAAAAATGAAGATATGGCTCCCAGTGCAGAGGGAAAAAAATGCAAGCTTATACCAGCTCTAAGAACTGTGAAAAATTATTTTGATTTTAAAGCAAGGCTTTGGTGCAGCAGTTGCTGTGAAGTCACCCCACCACCAGGGCTGATCTTTGAGGCTGTTTGTGTGGTGTGGAAGGAGGTGGAGGCAGAGCTTGCTGGGTTCTTCCAGCTGGGGACAGAGAGCTGGAGGTGAAGCTGCACACTGCAGCAAAATTGAGTTAATACTTCTTATGTCTTGGTTCTCCCTCACCTGCAGTGATTCTGTTGCTGGTCAGATCCCCTTGCTGAGCTTTCTAGTCCATCTCAGGCTGTTCTCACACTGCTACTGAGAACTGGGGATCAGCAAATGCCAGGGCTCAGGTGAGGTGAGTTCTGGCAGCACATTTCCAGGACAGGGAGGAAGGGAAAGTGGGGAGACTACTCCATGTGGCAGCAAACTGTTAGATCAGATTAAACTGTCACATGTCACTTCACCTTCTGTTTTCTGTGGCTCAGAACTGTGTTCCTGTCCTGTCTTTCTCCCTGCTCACTGCCTGACTGCCACATCCTAAACTGAGCTGTAAACTGACCCAGTTTGACAGTGCCCTACAAACATGCCCTGGGCCACATTCCATGACTCCTCTCTGGAACCATGATAATAAAGGTGCTGCTGTTTGTTTCTTTCCTTTTTGTGTCTGACAGATTGACCAAGAGCAGTTTGATAAAATCCTGGAGCTGATAGAAAGTGGGAAGAAAGAAGGGGCTAAGCTGGAGTGTGGAGGTCTTGCCATTGAAGACAGAGGCCTGTTTATAAAACCCACGGTGTTTTCAGAGGTCACTGACAACATGAGAATTGCCAAAGAAGAGGTACAGTACAAATCACCTAGAAAAATGCTGCTTCAGAATCAGAAATAGTGGTGATGGAGGGGGTTCTGTCTGAATCTTTAATTCTAAATATAAATAACTGGGTAAGAGTAGCTGACACTGCAGCAGGCTGGAGCAATTATTTACCCTGTTTAATGCTAGTGACAGTGGTCAGTGTCATGTGTGGTTTTGCTCCACTACTTTGTAGAGAAGGAGTTGTTTTATTGCAGAAAGGTGGGAAAAGAACTCTGGGACCTGATGCTGGTAAGGAGCAAAGAAACAGCCACTGAAGTTCTCTGAAGCAGCCTCAACATCTGAAACAATCCCAGATTCCATTCTCATGGCAAAATCCCCTGAGACTTGACTGTTTCTTTCCTATATGAAAACGTGGTCAAAGCCAGCAAAGTGCAGATCTAATACTCTGGCTTTCATTATTCATATGCAGAAATGTTGAACAAGCTGCATGTGATTAGATCCTGTGATATTCCTTTGAAATAGAAGTTAATCTACTTTTCATCATGTTCCCTAATGGAAAATAAGTAGTTGCCAAATTCTAACTGGCATTTGTAGTTTATAGTTTAGCTTAGTGCTTTTTATGGAGCTGCTTGATGTTCACTCCTGGCAAGATGTTTAAATGTCTCAGTTCTGCCACAGAATCTCTAAGGAACCTGGGAAAGATATCAGTCAGTCAGGGCATCAGTTACATGCTAAAAATAGAGAGAAAAAGAGCTGAAAATCCCATGACAGACCTTTTCTTAATGAACTGACTCCAAATCCCAAGCCATGATTCACAAAGCTTATCCAGTTCCATTCATTGGCAGTTTTGTTTCAAATGCACGTTCATCCTTTGCCTGGGATTGAGGCTCCACATAAGAGCCTGGATATTCCAAAACAAAAAGACATTTAGAAACCCTTGTATGACCTTAAAAGTAGCCCAAATGAGTCTGTACTTCACATTCAATGGGCTTTATTGTGCTGTGAGCCCTTGCAGACCAAGAAAGGGATCCACCTTTGATGCTGTACCCGATGAGAGACTCCATCCCAAAATTTGGGAAGCCTTCAGTATGGCTGTAGCCTCTACTGGCAACCTGGGAACCAAGTTTGTGGTCAAACACAGACGTGGTTAATGCAAATAAAATGCATACAGTGACAAAATCAGGGGTAAAACCAAGGGAAAAAACTTGCAGTCCTTGAAATAAATTGTTACTTGAGTACACTCAGCTTCATAGTTCAAAAGGAGAGTTGTAAATGGAGTAAGGATGAATCATTTGTAACCTGTCCAGATCTAATTCTGCTTATTTTGATTGTTACAGATGATCCATTACTCGTTGGATCTTAACATTTATTAACTACTTAACTACTACAGCACATCACCATGCTTCCTTTGAAGTTTAATTAGTAGTTTTTAAGACATTCTGTCAGTGACCCTTAGAAGGCTAAGATACAAAGTTTTAAATGTATTACTCAAACAGAGCATCTGATTCTGATTACTTCAAAATTACCATGATTAGCAGATGCTTTCCTGTACTAAAGTTTAATTGATATGTGCAGATTTTTGGGCCAGTTCAGCCAATTATGAAGTTCAAGAGTATAGAAGAGGTTATAAGAAGAGCCAACAGCACCGAGTACGGACTCACAGCTGCGGTGTTCACCAAGAACCTGGACAGAGCCTTGACCCTGGCTTCAGCTCTGCAGTCAGGAACAGTCTGGTGAGCAGGCTGGGAACAGAGGGTGGGTTGGGGCTTTGTTTCCTGAGAGGGGAGAGGGATTTAGGATTTGCAGTCATGTTGGTAAAATAATAAAGTTGTGGGCTCCATCCCCATGCCGTTCAGTTAAGAGTTGAACTTCATGGCCCTTGTGGGTCCCTCCCAACTCAGAATATCTGTGATTCTCTGAATGCTGGAGCTAAGATGTATCAGTAGCCTGCCTAATTCTTGTTCTGCTCAGAAGCAACACCCATTCCTCAAAACAGGGTGCTGAGGCCCAGACAGCATGTGGAGACATTGATTGTTTTTTCCTTCAGTTGAGGTATTTCCTTGTCAGGGTTGCAGTAAGTTCCACCAGACATGATGCCTTCCAAAACCATGTATGGAGCAAAAGGCATTGCAAAAGGCAATTCTCATGATCTTTAGCCAGCACCAGATGGGATTTTGCTGCATAAACGAGTATGGACAGTAGATGGCAACACACCACTGTCACAAAGGAAAGCAGCTATTTTTGCATACAGAATTTCTTCTTTTATATTAGAATGGTTTTAAAGATGGAATCCTGGTTTTTTTCCCACTCAAGACAGGAAGTTGATCTGGTGTCTGCTTCTGAAGCAGAGGATTAATTTCAAGAGTTGGCACCAGAAGAATCAGCCTCAAATATTTACATTAAAATGGGATGTTGGGCTTTGAAGGATACATGTGCTGAACACACATGGAGGTGCACACCTCCAGCACAAACCACACCTGTGCTCTGTGACCTTCAGTCATTTGATCTTACTGAGATGCTGGGGAAGTGTCTGCAGCAGCTTTTCCTACCAAGGATCTACAGGAATGGGCCCAGTGCTTTTATTTTACTGTGACACAATTGTCTGATACAGTCCAAATGTTTTCTATACCTGGAAGGGGATGCTGGGGCCTCATTGTGAGTGTTTAGACAGCTTTCTGAGCAAACACGCTCATTTCAGAATGTGCTTAATAAATTAGGGACTAGCTTGGACTATTTATATTAATCATGACTTTGAACATGGCATAAATTCCAGCTCAAGCATGAATGTCTTTGCCATTAGAGGATATGAAGTGAGATGTAGGTCAGACTGAGAACTACTCAGATGTTTTCTGTTTCTGCAGCAAAAGAAGATTTTATTGCAAAAATCTGATTTCTCAAGTGACTGAATTGTATGAAAGAGAAAGCTGAGAGATTTCAGCCTTTTATTGTATTGTTGCTGTTGTCATCATCTTGCTTTTCCTTGGTATTGAATTGTCTTTTTAAAATTGATGTTTTTATTGTAGGATCAACTGTTACAATGCGCTCTATGCTCAGGCTCCTTTTGGTGGCTTTAAAATGTCAGGCAATGGCAGAGAACTGTAAGTTTTGCTCAATATTTTGTTTCTGTGTGGGTGGTGAATGCAGTAACATTTGTGACTGTGAAAACACTGTTGAATTTGCTTTTAAAGTTTAATCAGGCTTGCAGCATGCTCCACAGGGAGGTGCTAAGGCAGTAGAGCGTGGATGTAAAGCACTCCTTTAGGAGCACCTTCATCTGCTTTATAAGCTTTTAATAGCTCCAGTTCAGTCAAGTCCACTTGGAAGCACTTTTCCATACTAGTTAGACTTTTAGATGAAGGGAGAAATGGGGCACCATGGCTGAGGATACAGGTATCCACCCCAAACCTGCTCCATCCATGGTGGTGTCTGTGCCTCTCTTGGCTGCTGTATCATTGCTCTTGTTCAGGTGGGAAGGAATGATCTCCCAAATCATTCTACATCCCACCTTCCAAGCTTGCTGCTAAATTACAGAAGAACCCTCTGTCCCTCTTGCCAGCCTGGCCTGTTGCAGTGGGGCTACCAGACACATCAGCTCTTGATAGTTACTAAAGCTGAAATTTTTAAACCAAGGTCACCCCATGAGTTAGATACAGAGCTGAGACATTGTCTAAAATCTTAATTTTTGTCTTGTATAGGAGACAGGTTTTCTTAGACCATTCACCAGACTCCTCAGAGGAATCTAACACACTTTTTCTTTCACAAGCCAGATTTAATCCCAGAAACCATTTCCAGTAACTGTTCTGGTACATCTGCTGCTCTGAGACATTCAGGTGCCTCATTTGCTAAGCACAGCAAATAAATGAATCCTCAGATGGGACACAAATATATATTGAGACCTTATGGTTTGCTGTGCCTGACTGCCTGGCTAATTAAAGGATGTCAGAGCTTTCCCATGGGAAGGACATGGGAACAGAGCCAGTTATCACCAAGCAAGACATAATGCAGTGGTGGGCTCTCTCATCAGTATGCATTTCTGCAGCAACTGTGCCCTCCTGATGACATGATATCTTACAGATAGAAGCTTTCTTTTGGTGAAAAATAATTCCTTTAATTGCTGTCTAAGAACCAGTAATGGTGTGTGCATGGCTGTCTCTTGTATGGCCTCTCACAGCAGCACTCAGGTTGCACTAGGCAGTTACAAGTCATCTTTTGGATTACAGTGACCAAAGCAGTCTGTTTCTTTCACAACAGGGTGTTGTTATTTGTACTTATGTGCATGTGCTTGATGGTTATTAGAAGTGGTGGGACAAGTGTAGTTGGATATTTGGTGTAAATTGTTCAGATTTGGTTTTAATGACCTGATGTCAAAGATGCACATGTGTGCAACTCTCTTCTCTCACATGAACATTTGACAACTGTTTGTCCCTTTCCTCTTCTTTTCTCTTGCAGTGGGGAATATGCTTTGGCAGAATACACCGAAGTGAAAACAGTCACCATCAAACTCTCCCAGAAGAGTCCATGAAAACAGGGGGCCTAAAATGCTGACACTCTGAATGTGACACATGGGGGACGTGTTCAGAGCAAGGGGGAGGGGAGGGAAGGAAAATGGAAACACCTGTCTTTATTCCTCTAGAAACACTGAATCTACTGGACTCCATTTTACCAACTGGCTCTTCAAAAACTGATTCACTGCCCCAACTGGCAGTACACACTTGTACTCTACAAGTCCCTGGCTGTACATCTGCCTGCTCCCTGTGGCTCAAACACTGGTCAGTCACAGTGCTGGCAGGACATCTGCTTCCAAACTGTACCCCTGAAGGATGTGGACATCACTGGCATGTTAGAGAGACTGCTGGTACCATCAGAGGTACTGGCAAATCCTTCAGAGGCACTTGGCTTTCCCTTGGCAGAGATGGACTTGAGTGGTAAGGGTTAGAACAACTTGACTGGAGTTGGTGGAGTTTGTGTGAAGATTGCAGCTGAAGTTTGGAATGGGAGTGCAAGCTTTCATGGAAGGATCTGTAAGGAAATTCTCTTTGAAAGAGCTATCATGGTCTCTCTAAAGATAAGTGCATTCTCCATCCTGGTGATATTCTAGCCCTGAATGAGATTTGTGGGAGTTTCCTAGAGGACTCTTTTGGGGCCACTATGTCACCCAACAGAGCCAGACTTTTCAAGTGTCCTTGGAACCTGATGTTTGGGTGTGCATACACTACACATGCTGCAAATGCAAGTTCCTGACTTGCTGACCCTTCTGGCTCCCAGTGAGTCACAGTTGTATCTCAAACCTTCACTACAGCACTTTTCTCAAGAGGATTTTGCACTGCACTTACTGTGGTGACACCGAGTTGGATGCTGAGCATGTAGCATGGTAGATACCCCACAGAAAACACCCCATACCAATCCTGATCTGGGAGAGGGAGCAGAAGAGCTGCAGGAAACTGTCCTGCACTGTCTTGCTCTGTAACTTTCAGGCTTTTTGAACATCTCTTTGTTTTTTGAGCCAGGACTATTACTATGAGAGTAAAATTTGCCAGCTCTTTCACACTGCTTCTTTATCTTGTATGAATGTAGCTTAAAATACATTCCTGGAAGTGCAGTGTGAAAAGGCAGGTGCTCCCCAGCACACCTTGAGTGCTGAAGAGGAGGGTGTTCAAGCCAGTTACCATGGAATAAGCTGTGGCTGGACTTTAGTCTGTCAGCAGCTTCACAGCCATTGTCCTTGTGAGTGCTGTCATCTTGTGGCCAGCACAGAGAATCCTTTACTGAGAAAACTGCCTTGGATTGTCCCTTTCACAGCTGTCCATGGAGTGGCTGTCACACCGAGTTCATGCCTTAGCACCTCCTGCAGTAACTTCTTTGCATGCCCAGACATTATGATGATATTAATTATGAGTTTAATGACAAGCCACAGACTATCTTCAGTTCCTGGGTTCACTGCTTCCCCTCCTCCTGATTCTGCTGGAGACCCCTGGCAAAGGCACAGCCAGTCCCACGTCTGCAGGAGCTGTGAGTGTGCAGGAGTTAGTGGTGACAGCTTGGTAGGAAGTTCAGCTGATCCCTCTGGGGTTGCCCTCTGAGAACAAGCCCACCGAGGTTCCTTATGGCTTATCAGCAGATCTCCAGGGAGCACTGATAAGGATTGCTGCTCCAGATGTCAGAGCTTGGAGCAGAAATGCAGGTCTAACCTCTCTGCTGCAAGCCAGGATTTACCCAGTACCTTCCTTTGCTCACAGATAGGCTCAGACAGCAACAAATTCTGTTGCATGAGTGGAGCTTTTTTTGGAGGAGGAAGGAAGGTGGGTGGCGATAAGTAAGTAAGGGAAAAAGTTTGCATGAGCCTAAACTTCCTTATTAGTTGGTGAATGTTGAAATTGCACTTCAACATCACTTCACTTCTGACATGACATACCTCCAACAGTGTAACCAGGAGCCTGTCCTCCCACAGGGTGTGAGGCAGGAAAATCTCCCCATCCAGTGATGAAAATGTCCTCCCTTCCCCATGAAAGGCCAAATGGGATCATTGTAAATAAGTTTCTATTTTTGTAAGACACTTAAGAGTGCAAACATCTTCTCAGACAAACATTTTACTCTTGCCCACCTGAGGGTTGGGTAGGTGAGGCTGGTTATCTTGATGCATCTCTGTATTTTTGATAAACAGTGGTGGAGATTGAAATAATCTGAAATTCTTAAAATCCTACTCTTCTGGCTTTATATATATGATATATATTTCACTTTTTTTCCCCTTATCAAGTTTTTAAAAAGTCAACGTATCTCTTATTGTATAAATCAGGGTTTGACTCTACACACTGAATTTCCTAAGTTATATAACACTAGACACTAAAATAACCCCTTAGAGGGTATATATAGTCCTCCATTGCACAATAAGGCTTTCATATGAATACTAGTTGTTTTTTTTAAAAGAAAAGAACTATATTTATAAATTAGGATACAGTTAATCTAATGTATTTTTATAGCTAAAGGTACATGAAAATGTTATGTTTAAACCTCATGTATATATTTAGACTATGGATATCTTTTTTGTAATAGTTCTTGTTCCTAATAAATGTTTAACTTTGTGAAACAGGTGTATGTGAGGATTTAGTATCTCACTGGGGGACTGTGAGGGAATCTGCACTTGGAATAATTTTTAAAATTTGGGAAGAATTAGCCAATTTAAAGAATAAAGTGTGGTCAGTGCTCTGCACATCAAAACTTGAGTTGTGCCATTTACAGCAAGCAGAGGGAGGAGAGCAGAGCTGCAGGGGGAAGCACAAAGTTGGATCCTCTTTTCCTTCTGAGGTGAGCCTCAAAATGCAGAGTTAGTTCCAAGGCCCCGTGGCTCCTGCAGCCAGATGGGGATTCCTGCCCTGCTCTGGCTGCTTCTAAACCCCTTGAGACACATCCACCTCCAGTGTGGCTCTGCTAAATATGTTCCCAGCCCAGGTTTATTTCTCTCATCTGCAATGTAGATACACAGCAAGGACATTCCATTGTCTTTTAACTCTCTTCCCATCTGATGTGTGAGAATTTCCTACCAGCCAAACTCCTTGAATTTTCCACTCACTGACAGCATCACTCAGAAGCTTTCAGACTCCAGAAAAGGGAGATACAAAGGCATTACTGTGTGTGAAATAATCAGTGGGGACATAAGGAAGAGTGGGATGAGATTTGGGGAGAGAAAAAAGGGAAAAATTAGCTTGAATATGTGGGTAAATTATTGCCAGAGGAAATTAGAGACTATCATAATATAGGAAAAAGAGTTCTTTTCGGGTGTTTTCAAATATTGTGCTAAAAATGGTGTAAGAAAGGTCTGGCTCAGGGCTGGGCTGTGAGGCGTAAAAGGAGCAGCAGGCTGGGTAAGAGATGGAAAGGTGCTGAAAACAGGTAAGGCTGTTTTTTAGCTGTGTTAAAAGTCAGAAAACAATAGTATCGGTATGTACTTGCTCCCCACCTATGGCTGCAACTGGAGTCGGATTGACGGGGACCTGAACCCAGGGAAAAGCACCGGGGAACACCCGTTTGTGTCTCCACAATCATCCAAAGAAACCCCCAGGAAAATCTCAGCCTGCCGCAGCCCTTCTGTGAAAGCAAATCTGCCTCCAAGTGTCCATCAGTGACCCATTGCTGGGTACCGACCAGGGTAAAACACACCCTCTGTGTTTAATTTATAGAGTGACTACGAACAGCAAAGCAACAGGCACGCAGGTTTTATTTTTTTTTTCTTAGTTGGTCCGACGCGGGCTGGTAAATGGGGCAATCCCTGGCTTGTAGAGGCTCCTGGAGAGGAACGGGTCAGCACCAACACTGACTCCGTCCGAAGCGAGGGGGCAACCTCGCTCTGCTCTTCCACCAGCCCCGAACTCACCGCGATCCGGCCGAGGAGCAACTTTGAAAGCCCGAGCTGAGCCGGGCCCTGCCGGGGTAAAGCCGGGCCCTGCCGGGGCGATGAGCAGCGCTGTGGGAAGCTCCAACCCCCAGCCTGCTTTTTCCTAAAAAACTCAAACCCTCGGAGCCAAGGCGCTGCCGGGCCGAGCGGCTCGGCTCTGGGAAGCAGCTCCATCCCGCTCCTCAGGGGCAGGCCAGGGGCCGTGCCCGGGGCTCGCCCTTGGCCGGGGGCCGGAGGAGGAGCCGCGGTCCCGCTGCCTTCGCTGCCGGGCTCCCTCCGCCTCCGGGCCGCGGAGCGAGGCGTGCGGGCGGCGCCGGACGAGGAGGAGGCGGAGGAGCAGCAGCAGCAGCAGGAGGAGGAGGAGGAGGAGGCGGCGGCAGCGCCGGGAGCCGGCCCGGGACGATGGAGGTACCGTGGCTCTGCTGCCGCGTCTCGGGCACCTGCCCCGCCGCCAGGGCAGTGGGTGTGGGGGACTTGCCGGGGCGTTTCAGGTGGAAACGAGAGGGAAAAGCAGTTTGTTTTTAAAGAAAATGAAAGTTGGGAGGGAAGTTTGCGGGCGCAGCGCGGCCGCCCCGCCCGGCGGGGACGGGGAGCACCGGGACTCGCTGTGAGGGGACGCCCCACCCCGGCGGCTGGCAAACCGCTGGGAAAAGGCTGGAAAGGGGCTGGAAAGGCTTGGGAGAGCCCCCAGAGCGGGGTGTAGAGCCGGGTGTTCCCCAGGCCGAGGTGTGGGAGAAGGGGATGGCGTGGTGCTCGCTGCTCGCCCGGCCGGGAGGGATGCGGGTGCGGCGGGCAGGGAGCGCTGGGCTCGCCCTGGGCCCCGGGATCGACACCGGCAGCAGAGCCCCGACACCTTCCCTGCCCTGGGCCACATCCCCGGGGCTACCCAGCCCCGGCTGCGGTTGGCACAAACAACAGGTGGTTTGGGTGAAGCTCTGAAGTTTTAGCAGGGTTTTTTTAGTGTGTGACACGGGATGTAAATCGCATTTACACGTGTTCAGGTGTGTTCTGCATGGTCTGTCTCCTTCTGAACGGGATTCTGCAGAGCACAGGCTGCCTGAATCAAATCCAGACGTGCTGTTTGCACGTGTTGCAGTTGTGTGCAGCTCTGTAGGGATTTTTGAGATATATACAAAAAGATCCTGAAATACACAAATCCTGTGCACTCGGGCACTATGTGGCAGTAATACACATGGCTACAATGTTTAGCTTCTTGTGCAGTTAAAGGGAACTGATTACCAGAACCACGCTACTGTTTTTCCTGAAAATTATTTTTCCTTTTGCTTTATACGGGGAAAGTTTCAGCCAGGGGAGTAGGCTGAGCAGAGAGCTAAAAATCAGGAGTGGGATGGTTTTCAAGCCTCAGGGGTCCACGCTGACCCCCATTCAGTGTTTGTTGTACAGTTGCTGTGGGTGCACATGGTTTGTCCCCAGAGCAAGGAAGTGTCTCAGAAACCATCATCTGCTGCAGAGCTGGGGGTCAGAGTGTGCATGGGGAAGTGTTCCCTCTCCCTGGAGCTGCTGGGAGCATCACATCCCCTCCATTGTCAGAGTGAGAAACCTGGGCAGCTCTGGGGAGGTGTGAGAGCCTCCCTGACAGCTCTGCCTGGTGTGTCCCACCCATGGCATGGAGAGATGTGGGGTCCCAGCACAGCAGCTCTTCCTGCCAGTGTGGTCAAGAGAAGCTGAGACCAGGAGAGAAGCTGAGTCTGGTGGGACCCAGCACGTTCCAGGGCAGAATTCAGTCCTCCACAAACACAGCACAATTCAGCAGTTAGTGGGCTTGGATGTGTGATTAGGAATCACCTCCATCTCAGCCAGACTGGGGCACAGGATGTGAGTTTGGGCTCTTGCTGCCAGGCACTGCAAAGTCAGGGTCAGCAGAAGCTGAATGCACCTGAAATTCAAATATTTGCCTAGAAACAGCTGAAATAGGATGCAGTGATTTTTAGTGTTGTTGGCAGATGGTTGAAACCCAGTGTAAGGAGGGAGGAGCAGAAATCTTCCTGGAGAGTGGTGAGGGATCAACGTATTTTTGTATTCCCCATGGCCTTTGATCCCAGCTCAGGAAGCCAGCTCTGCTCAGGGTGAGTCAGGGCTGATCTCAGGCCTTGCTGGCCAGAGTGGGAGGTGGGTTATGAGCTTTGCTGAGCTGGAGCCTCAAATCAAAACTTCATCATCACGCACCAGACATGAGAAGAGCCAGTAAGAGTCAGTTGAGGGGCATCTTTTTGAGAGGTGTTTCCTGACTGAAACTGAAAGCAGAAAGTGAAGGAGCTCTGATGCTGGTGGGACAAACGCTGCAAATTCTCCAGGAGTTTGAACCTCTGTAGGAAGAGGTTAAAGGGTGGGTGTGCAGCTGTGGAAAGGGAGGGAGTTGGAAATGCCTTGGGAGACTGAGCTGTGCAGTTTTCTGCTGCCTGTTATACCAGGCAGTTCACAAGAAGCCAACCTTTAATAGCTCCTAAGGGCCTGATTTGCCTCCCTGATTGAAGAAGCCTGATGCTTCCAGGGTGGGAGACTTCTCAGAAAGGGCTGGACAGAGGGGACAGGAGCTGCTGTGTTTCTCTTCACCCTTTTCTCTTTCCTACACAGGGTTATCTCAGTAACCACATCAGTATTTTTCAGTTTCTCACAGTCTTACAAGAGCTGTGGTTGTCTTTGTGGATGGGAGAGGTTTTGAGGTTGCATTTAGGATTTTTCCAGCTGCACTGCAGGGTTTCAATGGTCTGCCTTTACACCAGCTTGTGGAGAATCTGAAACTGCAGCTGTGACCCCTGCCCACCCCCATGTCCTCTGCCCAGAGACTGAGTAGCTTTGGTGGTGAAAAATTACGAACATTATCTTTCTGTAGTGCAGAAATTGTTAGTCCCCTCTGTTAATTCATGTTGTGCTCTTTACAAAGCTGTTATGAAAATAATTGAATTTATGGGATAATGTATTTCTGCAGTGTGACATTTGGATAACTGTGTTAATAGTGGAGAGGAATGAACATCTCACCATTTCTGCAGCAGAACGATTAATTTGTTTTGTTGTTTATTTTTAAACAGAATAAATGATGTTTCATCAGGATGGTGCTCACTAGCAGCCTCTGCTCCTGCATTCATGTGATGGGGATCATCCAGCTCTGACAACACTACTCAGTCTGAAGGGCTGTGGAAAGTTTGTCTGTGGGACCTTCACAACTGTGACCCAGAATGTACTGGTGTGTGGGAACGGAGGAATCCGCTGTTTGCAGGGAGAGCAACATGGATCCACAAAATGGTAAATGGGAGGATTCAGCCCTTTCCTGTTCATATTAGGAGCAAAAGGTTCTAAGAGAACTCATTAGCCAGCTACCACTGGGCTTTGATGAAGTTTAAACATGTGGGAAGTTTTTTTGAGCCCTAATCTTTGAAAATTTACAGTCTAGAACGAGGAATTTTACTTCCAGGGAGAGTGGTGTTGAACTATGGAGGTGGTAAGAATAGCATTCCCCCAAAGATGGATGTTCTCCAAAGGCCTACAGAATTAGTCAATATATGTATCATGTCTCTCCAGTTCCTAAATATGTTTTACAAGATCTGTGCTTTCTCAGTGTGTGAATGCAAATATGTTCCCAGTCACTGATGCAATGGGTATTCAGGGTATGAAAGCTGCTAAAATCAGAGCATCTCTTCTCAGCCTGAACAGATATTAACTGCTCCAGTTTTACCCTCAGCTCCACTTCAGTGGCTTGCAGTGATTTCATGTTGTGCTAGATTAGGAGGTTTGTGTTTATGTAATAAAGAAATTCCCCTTTTGGAAGGGACATATGCTTCAGGTTGCTTCCTGTGAAATTTTATTTTTTTTCCTGAGCAGGCAAATTATTTTTGGATGGTTTCTCTCGCTGCAACCCTCAGCTCCCAGGCACTGCTGCCTTTCTCTGAGTCAAACCCCAGTTATGTTTCTGCAGCAAGAAATAGCCTCCTGTTCTTGTGTAACGGTGTTCCCCCCTTGCAGCAAGTGCTTCATTAGGAGGCAGCATCTGCGTTTGAAGTGTGGGAAGAAGGTGTGTTTGACGCTTTGTAGTGAGTAAGCAGGCTCCAGCAGAAGCTAATGTTTTTGCAGCCTTATTTTGGATTTTATCAGCAACTATGAAGCAAAACCTGATAGTTTATTCAGAGGCCTCCTTGTCTTGTTTGAAGACGTTTCTCAGCAGCGTCACAGGGAGCTCTGGGAACTCTTTCCTCTCTCCGTACGTATTCTGCTTGTTCTGTGATACTGGTTTTTCTGTTTGCTTTTGGTAATTAGCACTGTACCTTTCTGTAACACTTGGTTAGTGAATATTCTTAAAATTCTTAAATTCTGCCTTCTGAGTTTCTCTCTGGAAGAAATTATCTCCACTTGAATACTAAGCTATAAACCATGAGAAGAATTTTAATCTGCGCTAACGATTCAGAATTGCTAAATTTTTGTTCTGCAGTAGTGATCTGACAAGTTTTCTCACTGTTTAAAGATACAGTAAATAAATTATTGTAGGAGTGAATAACGAAATGAAAAGTGGAATGGTTATATTTTCTACATTTCAGTTCATTTTTCTTTTTTTTTTTTTTTTCCTGAGAACTTTATTACACGTTGCTGTTATATAATTCTATTCTGTTAAACTGGTTAGCTGGAAGCATGCAAATCTCACTGCTAGACTCTTCTATGTGGATATATCTGGGTTATATTATAAAGTGTATATATAATACATGACATATATATTTAAGTTAATATATATATTAACTTATATATGTATAAAGTTGTCTACAGTGTTGGAAAACTGGGAAAGGGATCCTCGTAAAGCTTAGGATCCCTGTACAAGGCACCAGTACTGCCATGGTGGATCTGCTCTTTATGAGGGTATTGTACACGCTTAAACTCATTGTTGTTTCAGGATTCTGTGCCAAGAACAGTTGTCATTAGCTAATGGGTCCACTCCCTGAGTGAGCTGGTCCTTTACAGGGGCTGCAGCAGGAGCACGGTGACTCAGCCTCCCATTGTTTACACCCCTGTAGGAAC
Source organism: Catharus ustulatus (assembly GCF_009819885.2). Classification (NCBI taxonomy): domain Eukaryota; kingdom Metazoa; phylum Chordata; class Aves; order Passeriformes; family Turdidae; genus Catharus; species Catharus ustulatus. Next base: position 18,459,385 of record NC_046232.1, read on the forward strand.
AATGTGGATGCAGCCTCCTGCTCCCATTCAGCAGAAGCTGCTGGGAAAGGGAGTGAGATCCCAGATCATTTCTTTAATGCTGACAACTTCATTAGTGCACAGAGCTTGGAGTCTTTATTTTTCTTTGGGCAGGAGGGACTGGCATGTGGCTGTGGGGGGTTTAACCTGAGCACGGTGGTGCTGGGGGCTCTGGGGTGGGTCGGTTGGATCAGCAGGGCTGGAGGCACCTTCCAGCAGATCCCTGTGCACCTTCATTATCTGAAGCCTTAGGATTTTTAGGAGTTTTTTTCCTGGCAGTTATAAAGCCTTGGCCAGTTGTTTCTGGAGGAAAGGTTCACAGCATCCTTGTTAGAAAATGTAAGATAGGATGCAGGGGCTCACCTTGCTCAGGTGTCTCTTGTGCTGTTCCTCTTGGTTGCCAGTGATCTTCCTGTGTCTCAGCTTTCCCTGTGTGCCAGCAGGATGCCAGCTTTCCCCAGGAGTGAGTGAGCTGTGTGTCAGAGCTGGACCCTCTCTGCCCTCCAGCCATGGGGCTGGGCTTGGCTTGGTGGTGGTGACCGAGTCCTCAGAGGGGATTTGTCACCAGAGCTCAGGGTGAGGCTCCCTTGTGGGTGCACTCAGCATCTCCCTTGCCTCCTCAAACCCTGCTTCCCCTCTCCTGGATTTGTTCCTCTTGTCCTAATTAAAAAGAAACTGAGCAGGGATATGGGGGTGGCTGCAGTCTCTCATGAAGTACAGGGTTTGTTTTTTTTAAAAAACTTGGTTAAAGAGCTCTGCATAATACAGAGAGGAGGTGGCATGATGGGAATTTTGTAGGAAGCACAAAGGAAGCCCAAAGGCATCACTTTATGAATGTGTAGAAAAGCATACATTGCCTTTCTATGGGCTGATTGATTTCTTTGAATCTTACAAAATTTCACAGCTAGGATCTAATTCTGGTGTGGTTTTCCAGGAGACAGTTCCTCAGAGGTGTAGAACAATCATTGCCTTCTGAAACATAAGGGTACTCTGTTAAAAAGCTTATCTCCTTCTTACTGTGAATTTTACTCAAAGTCACAGGGAATTCATATGCCACTGGTGTGTGTCTCAGAGATTGGATTATCCTTCAAACATGCCAGAGGGTGTCTCTTCTCTCCTGCTGAAGCTAGAAATGAGCACTAAAGAGGGGTGTTATGGTGGAAGGTGTTCTAACATTACATAATTAGGGACAGCAGTGCCAAGGAGAGCTGCCTGAAACTTTATAGTAGCTTTGCAGGTATTAATTTAGTGCACCTTGACAACTCTTTTTGAGGGAAATCAGTTGAAACTTGGTGACTTCCCACTGTCCAGGGAAGCACAGATGGACATGGACAGTGTGCCTGGAAAAGGGATTTAAATATTACTTGAGCGACCAAACAAATAACCAGAACATATGACTTGAGTTGTCATTTGGAGTGGACCAGAGGCTCCTAAAGCTGTGCTTTGCAGGTGCTGTGGTGACCCTGCAGCTCACAGGGCTTTCTATCTTTTCAGAAAGAAGCTGCCCACAATGGCAGTGACCTTTGCAACCCCAGCTGGGCCACGGCTCAGCTCAGATCTGACTCACAGGGAGCGCTGCTGCCTGCCCTGCTGCTTCCTGAATCCTGCAAAAGGCTCTGGTGTGAGTAAGGGTTGAACTGGAAAAGTCAAAGGGTTATTCAACAAGAGGGATTGCTCAGGAGTAAGTGGAATTTTATAGGAGAATTCTCACAGCAGTTTGAGTGGTGGCAGTTCAAGGTTGGCCAAGGGCAAATGGAGCTGTTTATCCTCCTGGGACACACTTTGTGCCTCCAGCTTTGCTCCTGGTTGGCATCAGGGCAGGATATGAGCAGAGGTGGACTGAATGGTCCTGATGGGTCCCTTCCAACACAGCCTGATCTCTAATTCTATGATTTCCTCACAGTTCTGCACCATTAAATGTGAAGGGCAGGAACTTGCAGCTTGAATAACTTTGTTTAAAAATCTTTCCTGCTGAATAGAGGAGGAAGGGAAAATCAGCACCAGGGATATCAGTTTGTTCCTCTTGAAGTCACCGTGTAAACCTTAAAACTTTCCCATCAGCTGTGTGTGGGGACAGGACCAGCAGCTGGGCCTGGGGGCACATTGTGCTGCATAACAGGGAAAAAGTACTCACAGCCTCTGTCCTGCTTTTTCCATCCACACATCAGCCTCTAGTAACATTGCCCTGAGTGTTTCATGACAGTGTGGGGTGAGAAGGACAGAGAGAGGATCTGGGAGATGAACTGAGCTCACAGAGCACTGGAGAGCTGCAAAGTGTGTCAGTTGTGTGAAGTTCTCCATAATCAGACTAAATCAGCCTTGAAGGTTTTCTGCTTTTCTTCCTGCTTATTAATCTGTGAGTAAATTCGAGTCCAAACAGCAAACTGAAAGGGTTCCTATGAGCTAAAAAAGCAGAAAATAGAACAGGTTTTGTATGTGAGTCAGTCTCACTGCAGAGTGCCCTGCAGAAGGAGAAGTAGGAAATGCTCAGCAGGAATAGGAAGTACACCAGCAAGGCAGTAATAGGCTTGTATTTTTAAATATTTAAATAAACTCTTCATACAGAAGTGGTGCAACCTCACAAGGGGCCAAGGGCTCCTACGGAAGGCTGGTCTGCAGCTGAACATGCCTGTGGTTAAACCTGCCCTCCTGTGCAGGGCTGGTGTTACAACATCCCTCCAAACCCAGCCTGCATTTCCAAAAGGGGCAAGGAATGCTGAGGCTTTTACAATTTTCCTGACAAAACCCATCAAAGCCAGCCTGCTCTTGAACTTGAGGGCTGTGTCAAGGAGGGCAGAGCTGCTGGGAGAGCCAGTGGTGCAGCAAAGGCCTTGGGAAGTTAATTGAGCAGAGAGGCTGCCCTGAGAGCCAGTTTGATTTACAGGCAGCAGTGAAACATTGATCTTTCTTTGAACTGCATCTGGAATTATCTGCTGCTTTACAGCTTTATTTTTACACCTTCATGTTAAAATGTATTTGTGGTGTATTGCATTGAACTGTAACTTATGACAACTCTATCTAGAAGCCTGGAAAACACCAAAGATAAGGTGATAATGTAATGAAGAAAATCCTGTGCCCTTTGAACTTGTACTCAGGGAGTTCTTTACAATGTTCCTGAGGTGTGATGTATGAGGGAGCTTTCAGGTGAGGGTCATGGAACTGCTCTCCTCTGTTTCAGTGGGGAAAAAGCAATTGATAGTGTTCACACCAACTCAGCCTTTACCAGGCCTGTAATTGATGTGCTGTTTTGACTGACATATCACAGCTGATTTTATACTTGCATTAAGAAAATGCTGTGAATGATGGGGTTTTATCCTCCCCAGAGCCTATGGGAGCTTTATCCAAAACCCATTACATTCTTTGCACTGACATAATGGGATCTTCAGGGATCCTTACAGCATTAATTCTCTGGTTTGTTTGTTTTTCACTGCTCTGATCAATAATGGGGCTGCCAGTGCTGTGCTTGCAGAAGGCAGTGAGCTGGGAGGAACTGTTTGCATTGCAGATGAGGGGAGGGGGAATGGATTTTATACCATTCAACTCCCAATCTGCTATATGAAATCATAAAATCATGGAATTTTTAAGGCTGGAAAAGACCTTTAGGGTCACTGATTCCAACTGTCCCCCAGCACTGCCAAGCCCACCATTAAACCATGTCCCCAAGTGCCACATCCACACAGCTTTTAAACCCCTCCAGGGATGGTGACTCAACCATGAAGTCTATCTCTTAATAGGTTCTGTTTCAGATTTTACATCAAGTCAGGCTGATATTTAATTCCTTCCCTTAATCCAAGTCTGTGTGCTCATTAGTGGGTCAGCAATTGCTTATTTGCATGATTATGTATCACCAGAGCAGCAGCTCTTTTATGTAAGCTGCTGATATTTTCACAACAGAACTATCTCAATGTTTTTTAATTTGTGCCTTGCCCTCACTTTAGAGGACCTATTTAAAAAGTCTTTAAGTTTTAGGAAAGGCTCTCACCCTTCCCAAAGCCATTCTGCAGTCAGGGGGACTCTGGGAGTGAGCAGTTCTTGTTGCTGGCAGGGCTTGGGGTCTGCCATGGAGATGCACAGTGGGAAGCCTGGGGCAGATCCTTTGTGTTTTGGCTCTGTCTCTCCAGTTGGAGAGGGCAGCAGATCCCTGGTGAGCTTCAGGAAATTCTCATCTGCAAAGACAAACCCTGTTAGTGTCACCCAGGGGTGAGGAAAGGGGTCAGTGTGCCACAGGAAGGGTGGTAGGAAGGAGCAGGGACCTGGGGCTGGGAGCTGGAGGAGCAGCTTCATTTCCTCTCTAATAGTCCATGTGTGGCTCCCAGGAATAAAGGCTGGCATTGCAGATACTGCTGGGGAAAACTCAGTCCCAGGCTGTCCCCAGCTCCTCTCTGCACATAGCTGAAAATCATGGAAAAATAACGAACCAAAGCAATGACTCAAACTAGAAGTCTGGATAAATTTAGCTCAAATATTCTTGGTATGTTTGTGGTCACTGTGGAAATTGCATCACTTCTTGTTTTAATGATCAAAATATTGCTTGGAAAACTGGCATGGCTACCCGAGGAGAGCTCAAAATGAAATCCTTTAAAAGCAAGTATGTCTTTGGAATTGCTTCACCTGCAGTTAATTGGTTTTGGGGGTTGTTTGTTTTATTCCTGCCTTGGTTAAGAAGTTTTTGGATTGGAGGTTATTGCTGCTTAATTGAAAAGCCGCAAGGTTTAGAGCTGATGCACTCTGCAGCATGATTATCTATTTCATATAAAATTTCTGTCTGGGGAGTAGGATTCAAAAAGAGTGCTGGTAATTGCTGAAGACAAGACCTCCTCCAGAATCTGCCTGCTCGTCTTTCTGTCTTTCACATCAAAGAGCCTTTGAAAATGCTTTTATTTTGGCATCAAACAGGAACATTTTATTTATTTTTTTTTTACAACACTAATGGACAGGATCCCTTTTCAGCTCTCATGCATAGCCTGAAAAACAAAAAGCCTGGCTCCTTGAGTGAGCTTGTAATCCTGGCCATAATTCTCCCATGTTTTGCACCTTGGACCTTTCACACAGTGGCAGGGTGTGAATAAAAGCTGCCAAATCAAAGCCATTTGCAAGGACAGGACCAGGTTCATGGATGCAATGGATCAGAGTTTGTCAGAGGTTGGTGGGAAGGGGATGAACTGTGCCCTGCCTCATTTTGCTGTCTGTGCCTTGGAGCAGACATCCAAAAATGCTGTGAGCTGCAGCAGGGTCACAGCATGGACAGAGGAGCCTCCCAGGCAGAGTCCTTGTCCTCCCTTCACTGGAATGGGTGCTGATATTCCCAGGCACCAGGAAGACAAAATACCTCCCTGCAAAAGCAGGCATTTCTGCCACTTGTAGGTTGTGTCACAAGTAGGGGAAGGTTTTATGGGGTTTTTGTGGTAGCCCCATTAAAGGTTTGGTGGCTGGCTGGGCCAACAGCAGAGGACTTTCCATCACATTTCCCTTCTGCTCAGACACAGCTGTTCAGGTGATCCTCCCTCTGAGCCAGTCTGTCCTGGAAACCAGGATCTTCTCTGACTCCTCTGGAAGAAGAGTCAGAAGTGGAAGTGCTCACATGGAGTTCAGTAGAAGCTGGAGTGGAGCCTCATTTTCTTCACTGTTTTGTGTGGATTTTTATTTTCTTTTCCAAGCTAACCTATGCTTCCCCTGGTGCTCTTCCCAGCTCTGCACTTCCCTTGGCTCTGATGTTGCCAAATTGTCTCTTCAAGTCTCTTGATGCCAACCATATCCAATATCTTGATTGCATTTTCTTTTTCTCTGCATGCAACACTTTTACTTAAACTGATCCAGAGTGGTTGTCTTAGTGATAAATGAGAAGTGAGGGTAGCAAGGAGTATTTTATTAGTCAAGCATCACAGTAAAGAAGCTCATTGAACTGTGTCTAACATGTACTAAACTTGGATTTTGCTGTGTGGGATGTTTGCCCCCTCAAATCTCTTGAAAGGCTTCTTCCTTTAGCTGTGTCTCCTGCTTCTATCAGTTTTTTTAATCAAAAATATTATCTTATTCTCCAAACTTTAGTCAAAGTAACTGGAAGGAATGTGTCCATGTGTCACACTCCTACACCTTATGTCTTTCTGGAGGGACAGATTTTGGCTGTTTCTGTGCTCTTATTTTTGACCAACAGTGGAGCTGCATTGATATAAATGGGTTTCCCATTGAGGAAAGTGTTTACCTGTGTTAATAAAATGAAACACAAGCTTAGGAGTTGCTTTTCCCAAGCCAGAGAAGGTGTGGGATTGCTGGATTTGTCTTTGGTGGAGCTGGTAGAAGATTTGTGTTAAGAAGAGACCTGAGCAGAGACCTTGGGCCCATCTTTGTCTGACACACAGCAAATCCCTCCTGAGCCCTCCACACGTAGCCTCTCACAGCTGGGGCTAAAAGCATTTGCTTCTTTCTAAAGCAAGTTTTAAATATGTGTCTGAGCAGCAGAAGTGGGCTGGCCATGAGTTGGTGCTTCCCCAATGTGAATAATTAATGTTTTAAATTTTTTTAGAAGAAGAATTTTGAGCAAATTATTTCTCTGAAAGGAGAGAAAACACTGGCGTGTGGGATTTTTTCTCCCTTCTGGTGAAAGCTTGAATGTTAGGGAAAAGGTTCAGAAGAAAGTTAGCCATGCAATTTTATTTTGTGGAGTTTCAAATGAAATCCAATCTTGGTTTGGTTTCATGGCTATAATATTTGATTCAATTGGACAGGAATGGTCTCATTGGAGACACCTTTCATCATTTAACAGTCCTCCCTTTCCAGCCATGCCTGGAAACCAAAACAAAGAAAATCCAGAAGTGTTGTCGTACTTCTGCATGCTTAATGTATATCTTCCAATTTAAAATTTGGAAAGCAAGAGTGGCATAGTTGGCCTTGCCTGCAGAAGCACATTTCTGAATGATTCAAGCTGTAGGATGGGAACCAAATCACTGAGGCCAAAAGACAAAAATAGAAACTTTCACTCCAGAGCTGAGTCATTCAGATTTTCAATACAGCAACGCTCTGGCTATTTGGAGTTCTCAATAGCTTCTCTTTGGGGGTGGAAGTTCACAGCATCACTGTTCTCTGTGGGCTTTGCTGATCCTTTGCACCAAAAGAGGGCATTGCTGGAGAGATGGAGGGCAGTCTGTGCCCTGTGCTTGCTGAAGGATATCCCTGCCCCATTCCCTCCGTGCCAGAGGGAATCACAGTCCTGCTCCTCTCCCACCAGGTACAGCCCAGAGCAGTGCAAGTGGAGCTGCATCTCACAAAGCCATCAATGAGGAACATCCTGTCCTCTTGCATGTCCTGCTTCCTTTTCCATGGATAGCTGCAGCTGTCATTAGTGACCCTGGATCTGTTCTGCACTTCCCAGCGTGGTTTGCTCAGTGCCATGATGGGTTTGTTCTGACACTCATATTCCAGTGTAATTCTGTGTGCTCTCTCTGACCCCATTGTCTTGTAGTGCCTTTGTGCAGGAAAGAATTCAGCAAAGAATAACCCAGCTCAGTTCCATTTTAACTTCTTGGACAATACAAACAATTCCCAGAGTCCCAGGAATTTGGGAGGTGCACACACAAATACAAGAGCCTGCCCAGATCTGGCACTGCCCAGACACTGCTGAGTCCCAGTGTTTTGAGGCTTTTCTGTTCCCTCTTCCCTCACTATCCTGGATGATGAAGAAATGGTTGTGTAAGTGTGGAGCTGAAGCCTTTGGAGGAGTCTGTTTCTCATAATTCCATTCTGGAGCCCAGTGTAAAGGCAGCAATCCAGAGCATTTTTCCACCCGGGACTTCATATTTTCCTTTCAGGCTTGCATTAGCAAATGTTTTTTTTTCCTTGCAGGTTAAAAGTGTTATAAATAGAAAATTTCCAATGATTCTGGTGATAATGGTTCACTCTACACAACTGCACCCAAAATTGTCAGTGTGGCCTGGGTGCTTGCTGGAAAATGTTCAGTGCAGATCCACGGATGCATGTGTGGTGCTGGCATGTAAACAATTTCAAAATACTTCCAGAATCTGCAGTAATAGTGAAAAAGATCCCTTCAGTGCTGGATTTTTGCCTTTGAAACATTCCTCTGTGTTTAAAATCTGGTTTCTTTTGGGGTTTTGAGTCTCCTTTTGGGGCAGTGAGCATTGATTGTGAGCTCTGTTGTAGATGTGGGTGGCTTTTGTGCTTAATACATCATCTTTTCCAGTGCCTTTGGCAGGCAGAGCTTAGTGCAGAGCCACTCCTTTAATTAGCTGAAATAATGGATGTTTGGAGGAGATGGAACCACAGGAAATAGGCAGAAAAAGTCCTGAGAAGCTGGCATATCCCACTTGTTGTGGGAAATATTAATTAGGGTCAGAGGGGCCATGACCCAGTTCTGGCACAGACTCTCTCCAGTGGGGATTTGGAACTTCCCAGATAAGCCATCTTGTTCTCAGTGTCTTCTCCCAGGGGGATTTATTGTTCTGACCATTTTTGAATCCTGACAGGAACATTTTAAAGCAGAATTGGTTGAGCCCCATGTATTTCAAAGCAGATCACTGGCTTCTTGCTGCAGGATGGTTTTGAGGCAGGTTCTGGCAGCGTGGGCACTTGAGGAGCACCAGAGATCTTGGTCTGTGGCTTTATCTTCTAAGAAATGGATTAATGAAATGAAAGAACAAAATCTTTTAACTTTTTTTTTTTTAAGGAAACCTTGAAGTGTCAGCTAGTTAGAGAAGGAACACAAAAGATACCTTTGCCTCATAAAGCTTTTTTTACCCACTTGGGCAGACTGAAATATTTATTTCTTTGTTTTTTATTGAAGAACCCAGGGCTTTGGGTTTTCTTCCTGGTTTGGGATGGGATTTTTCAGTATCTCAAAAATTTCCAGTTTTTTCTTACCCATCTAAATGGAAAGTGCAGTGTAGGGCAGATCCATCATCCTTTGAAATCACTGGAGGCTTCTCATTTGCTGCTGCACAGTTTGTTAGCCTGAAGTTTTCCAACGCAGCACAAGATGCATGAGTCTGTTGCAGAGACTCAGAAATAACATGGCTTTCCATTAATTTTGCAAACCAGCTGGGCAGAGCTTTTGTGGAGTAGTATTGAAAACTGTTCAGTGACATTGGTGAGTTTTGGAATGTTTGGAGGTGCTGGCTTTAAATATTCAGCACATTTTCAAGCTCACCCCTGCCCTATTTTTTACCTGTGTTGTGGCAGCGCTCAGAAGTCAAAATGGCAAAAGATTAAGCTGGTGCAGGTTAGCTGTAGCCATCTGGTGCTGTTGAGGAATTAATGTGTGAGCTGAGCCTGGAGAGGCAGCCTCCCTGCCCACCCCCATCCCCACATCCTCTGCACCAGAGGCTTGGATTTCGCCGTAATGGGACATGGAGATGAAAATATCTGTCAAGGCTAAACTGTGCTAGTTAATTCAGACAAAGGAGCAGCCAGCCAGCCATTCCATGCAGTGGCCACTGCAGGAGCTGCTGGTGCTGGAGCAGAGGTGGGTGGTTATCAGTCCCAGGAATTAACAGCTCAGTTGGGCATCGCTGGGTGGGATGCTGTGTTAAAGCATCAGCCTGATTTGCTCCCGTCTCTGGAAATACCTGCACACATTATGACAAGGTCAGTAGCTGTTTTCAAGTTGTTTTATTGTTGTAATTCTGTTTTTAGCTTCCTGATTTATCCTGGGTAAAGCATCTCATTTATATCTTTCTCTGGTAAATAAAAACATCCTGCCTAGTTGCAAAGAACTGCTGGTTATCGAAGGGCCTGATGTAACATTTGCAAACTTTTGTGAGTTTATGTGTCAGAGATGCAGTGATTTGGGCTGTAAAGGCAATAATCATCTGTACATTGTGCTGCTTTGTTATGCAGCTGTTTGCTGATTCACAGCACTGACCTGCAAACCCTCCCCTTTTACTAATGACAGGCTGTCAATTTAGAAATTTTAGAGGGTTTTTTTTCACCTGCTGTAATAATAAGGCCTGTGACAGGGTCTAACTACACATGACCCTAAAATTCTCATTGTACTCTTTATTGCTAAAAAGGATTATTTTTATTTTGTTTCTCTGAGCTGGGTCAGCAGTCTGTTGCACTTTAAAAGTGATACCTTGTGCCTTTTAATGTCAGTAAAATAACACTGCTTTTCATTGATAACCTCTGGTTTCATTGGGATATTTTTAAACAGAAAATTTGTCTTGCTCTTAGCTTTTATGAAGGGTTGTTACAGAAAAGCCAAACATAATATCTCCAAAGTATAAATCATTGAAATCAAGAGAGAAATAACTCAAGTTAGTTGTTTTTGTAAAGTCTGTTAAGTGCTGTGAGGAATAGATGATGGATGCATTTTTAGTGTCAGCAGATGCCTTCCCTTTTCCCCTCACAAACAGCCCTGGGTTTGCTTACAGCTTTTTTAGTAGAAAGCAAGAAAAGAAAAGAAGCTGTGGATCCATGGAGAGGCTGAACAAATATGATGCAGAGATGCAGAGGCTGCATATTAGGGGATAAACTCCATGGCTTTATTTTCATAGATGTTGAAAGGTGTTAGAGAAAAAGAATCCTCATTTCAAATAGGTTTCATGTATCTAATTTTGGTGCTGCTTTGGGGCAGAGCTCTCAGAGAAATCTGTTCCAGCAGCAACAGCCCAGATCTGTGTGCAATAACAGAGAAACCAAAAAAGATGGCACTGGGTGTGTAAAGTTTGTGGAGTTTCTTGGATAGTACAGGGATATCCAAGCAGTCCTGCTGGGATGTCATCCCTTGGTTTGCACACAGCAATGTGCCCTGTGCAGTCACACAGACCCTGTTGTTGTGCTGTGTGCATGAGCCAGTTCCTAAATCCATAAAATCTAAGCATTTAAAGCACTTTGCTATATCCAGGCTCAAATGCTCAGAGTGTTGCACAATCAAGTCCAAAAGCAGAGGTTCAGTGTTAGGAGCTCCAGTATTGCTCTCCTATCAAGGCTGGGTGAGGTGACTCTGACAGGAAAGCCATGAAGAGCTCAGGCAAGGAGCAGGAGACAAGCAAGGTTAAAAGCAGAGCAGGAGACAAGCAAGGTTAAAAGCAGAGCAGGATTTCTTTGGATTTCAGCCCAGATTTCTGCTAAAAATGGTTGGTGCATGTATTGGCAAAACTTTATTCCCAGCCTACATGAATGCCACTGCTGAGGATAGGTCAGTCATGCATCTTGTAGAAATAAAGCAGTCTTTAACCAGTAAAATGTAGTTTTCCTCATTTATTTCCCCCTCAGTGGTGAGTATAAATTAAGCTTATAGAACATGCTGGTTCTTAATTTGCCCTAGTATTTCAGAAGACAGTATATCATTTACTAAGTCACGAGCAAGTCTTTTGTGAACCTGGTAATTCTGTTGGTGAGATGCTTAGCTTTGCCTTGGATGGTGTTTTTTTGGAATTTGGGAATGGGTTACCAGCCTTTTCTGAAAGCTCTACTAAAATCTGAGAGCACCATGTGAGTTCAGCTGTTGGTTGAGGGCAAACTTTTTTATCTGTATCTCCCCAGTTTTGCCCTTTTCAGGCTTTCAGTTGGTAGTCACAAGGACTATTTTTTGCTGGAGTTTCTTCCCTCAGGCCTTAGGCAGGAGGTTAATTTACCCTGCAGAATAGAATCCTAGAAGGAAGTTTTGGTGTAAGAAATTTGAGAGATGGGTAGCATTATCTTGCTTCCAATGATATTTAATATAAAAACATTGGTTTCAAACAATAGAATTGCCCAGATTTCTCACACTCAGTGAAACCTTTATTGAATTCTACATGATGAACATTCAGATGTTCAAAACTGAGAAGTTTTGATTAAATCAGTAAAAATTTGCCTAAAACAAGACTGAAATTGAGCTAAAGGACTAAAATGAATATACTGAAGACTCTTCTGGGAATAAACTCTCTGGAGCCAGCTGTGACCTTCCAATTCCTGGAGATCCCAGAATTCTACACCTAACTTGTGGCCAGCCCATATTCTTCCAACTAAGGGTTGTGACTGAACCATTGCACTACAAAGGACTTGAGAAATTGTAGGGGGGCTAAAAATGTAAGGGGGAAGCCCAAAAGTTTAGTGAAGTTTTGTGAAGTTTTGTGAAGTAGTCATTTAGCAAAACACAGAAGTGTTCTTGGGATTAGGGTCTAGCAGGCAGAGTTCCTCCTTCCCTCAGTTACAACCCTGTGACCCTTCTTGTGCTGGTTTGAGTGGGGCAGCTCCAGCAGCAGAGGTGGAAAATTCTCCTTTAAGCAGAGTTCTGTGTGTGGAAGGCTGGCTGGAGACCTCTCTGCTCAAGACACCGGGATCTGATGAATCTCTGACTGAGATTCTTGCACCTCCACCCTCCCAGTCCATGATTTAAAATCAAGGAGAGATGGTCCTGCTCAATTCTTGGGCAGAAAGGCTGTGCTTTTACATCTGGAATGGCTGCAGATGTGGGCCTTGAATGACAGTCCCCAAAATCAGGATTGAGGCTGGAATTGAGTAAAATTTGTCCCTCCTGTAGGAAGCAAATTGCTCTGCTCTGTGAGCCCTGGTTTGCTGGGCTCCTTGGGCAGGAAGCTGAGGAGCTTTCCAGATGTTTTGTATCTCCAGTGTGAGGCATTTTTTCCTCCAAGGGGAATTCCAGAGCTTCTCTCTAGGTTCAGGATTTCATCACAGGGTGCCAAGAGGGGAGGCTGCTTGTTCCAGTAAGTGCAGTGTTTGCTTGGATCTGTACTTCTTGAATTTTCTTAGTCCAGTTTTGAGTTGTTTTGACTGGGGAACTACTTTGTTTTAAAGTTCTCCCTTCTAACATCCTTTACACATACTTGGCTAAGAACATTTTTTTTTCCTATCTTTGATGCCCATGAAAATGAAAATGAAATAATTTGTGATATTCTTAGTGAACCAAATGCAGGAAGAATTTCTTTTCCCACATACTCCCTAAAATTACAGAATTATGGAAGCACTACACCCATTAATTTGAACTCTGAGATGCTGCTTATTGTGCTGTAATTTAATCCCACTTTCATGGGCCTTGATTTCTGCTCCTTGTCCTTCACACATTCTGCATCATCTAGGAGAGGTTATTGGTGAGGGCACATTTTTAATGGCACGAACCTCTGGAGCCATCTCCGATGTCTGAGTGATTTGAGCTTCGTTTAAATAATTGATGAGAAGTGTTAGTCAGAACCTACTGGTGATTCAGACTGCATTATTCAAAGATATTTACTGACAGTTATAGATTGCTGCAAATTTGCTTCTCTTTCCAGGCTGCATTAAACTAGGCCCTGTGTGACATATGTGTCTATTAAAAAAAATAAATCCTTGTAAATACATGTGAAGAGCTGTGGGCTTAAGAGCTTTATTTAACCATTTGCAAATAAGCAATAATAATTCATGATGTTTTAGCAGGAAAAGCCTTTTTGTTTTCAAGTGGAAAATGCTTTTTTTCCCTCTGTCTTACTTGTTGTTCAGGAGTGGACCTGAAAACCTCTTGTATTTCAGTGACTTTAATGCAGCTTTCCCTGTCCTGGTAGTTGGGGAATGGTTTGGTGTTGACTTCCTGCCTGCCTCATTAGCCACCCACCAAAGCATCTTCTCTAATGGCTGCAGCTTTTAATCTCTGACACTTAAAAGCTCTTCTGGCTCCCAACACCATTTAGGAAAATAAAGTCTGGTCTAGGAGATTCTCCAGAATTGATTAGGGTGACACTGGGCAACTTGCAAAATCTCCTTTTACCTTTTTTTTTTTTTTTTCAGAGTAAATATTTCCAGTTTCTTCTATTTCACACTCATAGAGGTGCCTAAAATTCTGGTTGAAAATGCTGGAGGACAGTGGGATTTTATCAGGCTGTTGTCAGGACTGAAGTGTGACTAAAGCAAGGCCAGTAATACCAGATTTGCCTTTGTCAGAATTCCAGGTGCCAGTCCCATGTAATTCCTTCTCCTCCCTGGTTCCTCAGCAGGAGGAGTGTGCCAGGCAGATGAAGGGTTCATGGGTCCATGTGTGTGACCTTCCACACCTTCCTTTGGAAAGCACCTCTGGAGCCATTGGGGAACTTGCTGTCCCTCTCAGTTTCATGTCCCTGTTGGAAAGTACTTTTACATCTTATCACTTGCTTTTATCAGGCTCTTTTTTTGTTGTTTTTTAATTGCATGCACTAAATATCCCACTGAAAACCACCAACTTCTTTTACTCCCAGGATTCACTGTGAGTAACAAGCAGGTACTTCTCCCTGACTTCTCTTTCCTGATTTTCCTGCAGGAACTGTGGACATGGGTGGCAAACAGTCCACAAGTGGCGACGTCTCTGTCATCCAGACCCCTGTGACAGAAAGCATCCAGGATGCCTACAAAGCTGGGGACACCAGCAAGGCCCAAGAGTTGATTAGGTTGTCCTGTGAGGAGACTGCCCTGCAAGTGGAAAAGGTTGGGTTGGGTTGGGTTACTGCTCTCTCTCAGATTTTATTGGCAGAGATGCCAAAATTTCAAGATGCTGCTGTCTTCTGTCGTTTTTCTGTGGAGAAAATCCGTTTGGTTGTGTGGGGCTCTGCAGAAACATGCTCAGGGACACAGTTTGCCCTTGAAAACACAGATCAGGAAGATGAGACAGACCACAGGGAGCAGTGTCTGCAGGAGCAGCAGGCTGTGTGAGGAGGGGTGCTGCTGCTGTGGTCACCAAAACAGGGAAATGCATTTTTCCCCGTAAAAAGGAAGCAGTTTATAGACTTAGCAAAAAAATGTATTCTCCCATCAGTGCAAAGATGGTTAATGGCCCTCTGGGAAGATTTTGCTGCCTGTTTGTGGAATTCTGTCACAAGCTCTGTGCCAGCTTCTGCACTACTCTGCCTTCAGAGCCCTCCTTTTGAGCCTCTCTTTGCACAGAGCTGATGTGAGTGTTTTGGGAGGGTCCCTGCCTGTCAAGTCCAGTCATTCTGGCCATCTCCAAAACAGGTAATACTGCATTTTGCAGCTGAGCTGTGCAAATGCTTTTGCTGTTGGCCCATGAAAAATGGGTTTATACTAACAGTTCTGTGCCTCAGGCACTTATGTGAAAAACCATACAAAAAACTGTAACCCAAACCCCAACAAATTAATATAATAAATTTAGCAACAATGATTACAATGACCACTAGTGTTTATGACATTCCCAGTTAACCACAGCGACAGTGGCCATGCCTTGGCACAAATAAACCCATACAGCTCTAGAAATGCTCTTTCTCTGCCTGCTGCCCTTAACACAGACTTTCTTCTGCTGTGTTTCCTTCACCAGTGTCAGCTTTTAGGCATTGCAGCAGCATATGGAGATCTGCAGGCAGTGAGGTACCTGCTGAAGGAGGCGTTGGTGGTGTTACCCACAGAGCCCAACGATGACAATGCCGCCGTGGTGGCTGCGTATTTTGGGCACAAGGACATCGTGAAAGAGCTGCTGGATTCCCTGCGTGGTAAGCCCTGGGCTCACCCTGCCTCTCCTCAAGATTTTCAGGAGCTGTGTGCTACAGCTCCAAGCAGGCATTTGGGTTTTTTCCCATTCCTTGGAAGGGGAGGGGTTTAGTCATGGGAAAGTGCGAGGAGGGATCAGATCTCTGCTGTGCTTGAAGAAAACTTCCCCCCGGGGAAGAGAAACACATACATAAAAATAGTCCATGTTTGCAAACCGAAGTGGAGGAAGATGCCATTGAGACAGTTCATTCCTGTCAAGCCTCACAGCTGGGTAACATCCCAGACCCTACAGTGAAATGAGGGGATTTTCAGGATGCAGCATCATCCCACTGCTGCTCCAGCAGTCTCAGTGGTGCTGGCAGCGAGTGGCCTGACTGGTCAGGGACTCTTGGGTGCACAGCTGACACCCACTTTGTTCTCTGCTTGACATTCTGTTTTGACTTTCAGGGGAATTCCTTCTTTAGAATAATCATTGTATTTTACTTAAATTTTATTACAGTAATTATTTCAGAGCAGAGATGTTTTTTGACTCAGACAATTCCTAAGGGAGGGTTGGGGGCGGGGGGCAGAGCACAGCTCTGACTCAGGACCAGGAGCTGTGTTTGGGTCCTTGGTGCTCTCTCTGTGTTCTGTGAGCTTGGCAGCTGCTTCTCCCTGGGACCTTCCATGCATTTGGGGTCTAGAGGTCCTGTAGAACATCTGGGACCAATCCTTGACCTCAGAAACTGCAGTAGCACAAGAGCTAAGCTGCTTCTGCAATATTTAACCTGAATATAGCTCTAGCTCCTCACTGGGACTAAATAGTTGCCAGTGGCCTCACTGAGAACGGGAATAACCTGTTGGGAAACCTGCTTATTTGGTGTCCTGTTAGAGCACTGGTAAGCAAAATGAATGTTCCAGTTTGTGGGATGCAATTATATGTAATATTTCCTTCAGCCAGAAAGGAAGCTGAGTAACATAGTAGTAAAAATTAAACTGTATTAATTTAATACAATGAAAAATGACTTAAGTAGTTTCTGGAAACTTAGTTTAGCAGTGACCAAATTCCCTCCAACTCTTGCTTCGGGAGGGTCAGGGGAGGAGCTCTGCACAAACAGCAGCTTTCAGAAATTTTTATGCAGGTCCTTCCAGCTGTTTTCTTGGGAAGTTACACAGAAACCAATCACAGGGCTTAGGTATAAATTACATAAATTTGCAATTTGGCCGTTGCACTGCAGTGATTCTCCCTGGAACAGTGAGAACTACTTGTGGCTTGCAGCTTAAGTGAAGCCCATTTTTTGTAGCAGGAGGGTGAGGGATTTAGTGGAGTTGTTAGCAATGCAAAGAGCCATGTAATTTCCACATGGATAAGCTGCAAAAAAGCCTTGACATGTAAAACTTGGGCTTGTGGGTGTTCCTGTAAATGTTTCAGAGAGGATATGAATTTGTAAAGTATATGGAGGTAGTACAGGGAATCAGGGGAGATTTGGGGACTGCTTATTGTTAGCAGAAATAATTCTGTCCTGGGCATTTAGTTACATGTCTAGAATTAGGCACACTTAGAGGAAAGTGGTGTTCTACAGGAAAACATTATTTGGGGAAAAAAAGCAGTTTGAGAATGACTAAAACATCAGCAAATGCATGCAAAAGATGGTGTTTTAGTTTTTAGCTTAAATGACATTTGTCTGACTTTGCTAGGAATTAATAGTAAAGAGTTGACCTGAAGTGAAATACTTGAAGGGGAAATGAAAGTTTTTGTGGGAGACTTCAGGTTGCAGCAAAAACAAGCTAAAACAATTCTTTTTTTGTTGACTGAAGCATTTATTTTTGTTTTATTCATCCAATAACATGAAAACTCGCCTGGTTTCCCCCATTCTTTGTATATCCTCTCATGAACTTGAAGTGACCAATATTGGGTTTTTAGTTCTAATGAATGTTTGGCTCTGGGTGCAAAGACAGTCCTGATCATTTCTGTTTGTGGTCAAATGTTCTGACCAGATCTACTGGTGTTTTAGCAGAGCTGTTGCTGGTAAGGGACAGACAAAATATTTCACCCATTAGCTGGGTGAGTAAAGAAATAGAGTTAAGCAAAGTTGAAAACTTTGTGCCTGGCCAGGTTAGGACCCTTCTCTGACACTTTTGCAGTGTAACCTGTTCCTTTAGTCCTCAGGAGCTTTGCCCTGTCCCAAACCCCTTTGCACAGACATTATCTGTGGGTATTCCTTGCACATCACAGCGCAGTGGCACCAACTAAGTCACATTTTGTCTGTTTTTTAGTAGGTCCTAACACTTGCCAGCAGCTCCTGAACTGGATGCTGGCCATAGCCTGCCAGCAGGGCCATTTGGACATTGTCAAGCTCCTGATCCGTGCCTACAGTGCTGACCCAGAGAGTTGTGCAGTCAGGAAGAACGAGTTCCCCGTGCTCATCCGCCTGCCCCTCTACGCTGCTATAAAGGCAGGTGGGTATTTGCCTGCTTCCACATTTTACCCCTTTTCTGCCAGGTCTTCAAAACTGAGCTGTTCACACACAGGGTGGTACCCATGGCTTGTCTGAAGTTGGATTTCCAGCAGGATAAATGAAAATGGAATTGGCCCTGAGTCTTTCGGCTCAGCCAAATTGGAGTCAGGGCCTTGTGAAGTTAGATTACTGTAAATGCTGAGAGGCTGAACTTCCCTCTATAAACTCCTAGGGAAAAGACCCTTAAAAACCAGAATCCTTGCAAGTAAAAGCATTATTGTTATGGACACTCTGGCACACGTGCTTGATTTAGGCTGAATAATTTACACTTCAAAGCACAGCTGTGTGTACAGTTTAATAAGATGGGAAAAAAGAGAAAAAAGAAAGAGCCTGGGCCAGCACTTTTACACAGTGTCTTTGCTGTCTCAGTTTGACCAAAGTGAGGCCTGCCACTGGAGGAAACAGCCTTTACACAGTTCAGTTTCCTTTTTGAACACCCCCACAGTTTTTTTCAGAAGTGGTTATTTCCCAGGATTTCTGTTCAGCTCCTTGCTGGTTCATTTACATGAGGTGAAGGGAGCAAACAATCTGCTTTTCTCCAAAGGGAATGAAGATGTAGCCGTGTTTTTGTTGCGGAATGGAGCTTTCTTTTGTTCCTACATCCTGATGGACAGTCCTGAATCCAGCAAACACCTTCTGAGGAAGTATTTCATTGAGACAACCCCACTACCAGGTAGTGCTCCAGCAAAAACAGTAAGTAACCATTTATCTGCCTGAGGAGATGTTGTTTTAAAGGGGCATCATGTTAATATTTGATAATTGTCTTTGCATGCCATGTGGCTGTGCTGATTCTCCTCCCCAACTAAGAACCTTTGTGGTTTGGTGGTCTTTTAGAAAACTGTGCATGTGGCTTTGATGCTGAGTTACAGGGTGTAAAACATCAAGGCTTTGAATGGCATCACTGTGCAAGACACAGCAGCAGCTTCTGTGGGGCCATTTAAACACCATAGTGTGAACCAGGGTGTGCTGGGGACAGGAAACCAACCCTGGGCTCAAAGGGTTCCAGAGAAGAAGCTGGGCTGCTTGTAGGAGAGATTTCCTCTGTGCCCCCAGGGTCATCACTTCCTTTAGGTTTCTGCTGTGCCCCCTGGTTGCAGGGGGGATGCCACAAGCTCTGTGGTGTCCCCAAGGTTCCTGTTGGTGTGCACAGAGCTGAGCATGGGAACCCTTCTGGGTCACTTTAGGTAAAAATGGGCTTGGGTGGCTTTTGGTTAACAAGGAGCATGAGCAAAGCAATGATCTGCTGAGTATTTTCCTACTTCAGATCCTCAGCAGTGAAAAAGTGTTTCACACTTTATAGGGAAGCACACAGTATTTTGTATTATTTATACTATTCTCCAGCAATTTATTACCAGGCATTTTTAATTTTTCCTCTCAACATGTAGTTTAACTCACACTGAATAGGAGCATTAGATCCCTGAGCTTTCAATGCTTACAGTTTTCATCAAGTCACAAAAATTTTGCAGTGAAAAGATGTCCCTAATCAATCCTGTTAAGTATCTGTCTGCTCAGCTTGTAGCATTGCAGGCTGTTGGTTCTGCTTTGGTGTTGAGTAAAAATGAGGAGAGAGGTTTTAGCAGCTTTACAAACTTCTCAATTCTCTGTTTTTCTGCCAGAATCCTCTCACTGGGCTCCTTTTGATACCCTGAGTGTTCAACCACATAAGTGAACTTGGTTTCTTTAGGTTCAATCCGTAGATTAAGAGCCCTCCTTGTGCTGCTCTTAATTTTGTTGACAGATAAACAAAAGGAATCTGAATTCTATATGTGGATAAGAGTTGATAAAATCTCTTTCACAAGGAAAAAAGAAATCCAACTGGATAATTCAGCTTGAATAAACTTGGAATAAATGTTTGAATCACAGGGAAGAGGTCTGTTTTCCATGTGAATTTGCTGGCAATATTTAACTTAGCTGCTGTAAAAATGACTCAGCTTTGCTGTTGTCACACCCTGAGTAAAGAAGAAGAGAGCAGTCTTCAAACATCAGCTAATTGCCAGAAGAGCCTGGTTTAAAAAGAAAAAAAAAGAAAAAAGCAGAGAAAAAACACAGAAACTTGACCTTGATTCTCTTAGTAGCTGTTTATTTTTAATATGTTTGCTTATTTAATGCTTTCTCTTTGAATTAATTTTGGCAGACTGGGACAGACTGGGGAGGATCTGTCCTAGTTTGTGTGCAGAGCTCGGATCTTTGGGAAGTGACACTCACACACTCTGATAACTTTTTAAAACACCAGTTTGTGGCAGCTGCAGACAAACTGCCTCGGTGCTCTCTTCTTGTCTCAGAGGGTTCATCCTGAGATGGATTTTGCTCTGGGAGGAAGCTGAGCTGGATTGTGGGACATGTGTGGCAGCCAGCTGGATGTCAGAAAGTTCTCCCCTTGGACAGGGAGGGCAAACCAAGCACTGATCCTTTCAGAGTGAGCCCAGAACTTCAAAAGGGTTTGTCCCTGCTGTGCTATCTCTGAGTGGAAACACTTGAGCTCAGCTGAGCTCCAACTGATTTCACAGTGGTGAATGCAGAGCTATGCATGAAATGTGCCTGAGAGCTGCTTTTGGCTGCCACACCTTCCAGACAGACCTTGCACTGAGCAGAGCTGCCCTTTCTCAGACAAGAGGAGTTGCATCTCATTTTTCTAATACCTGTTTCTCCTTTTTTTGTTCTTTCCTGGCATAACATTATGCCCTCAGCAAACCAGTGTTTTGCTGAAGAGAGGAAGTGGTCCATTTTTACAGGAACAGGTGACAAATGCCAAAGAGAGCCTTTGCAGTGAAGTGACTGGGCACAGATTGTAGACTTTAATATAAATGTAGTCAGCAGGGAGACAAATGTAACTTTTCATTGTGTACAATGTGAGATATATTTAATTTTTCCATTACAGCCAGAGAAGAACTTTGTTTGCTGTATTTCTCCTAGGAAACAATTTACCAATAATTTTATATTCAAGCATACAAATGTATGTGTGTGTGGGATTCTCCTCTTGTTTCTTTATCCTGGTAATCTCACTTACATCACCATCAGCACAGAGCTCTGCAGCAGTCCCACACAAACTCAGAGCAGGGTTGTTGATGGAGGGAGCAGATCCCTGTCCTCAGATTCTCCCATCTGCAGCAGGAGCGAGGTTCTGATGGAGCACTCACGTCATTTAGGAGAAATGCACGACAGCCTTTCTTAATCACCTTACCAGACAGCCTCAGATTTAAGAAAATATTTTTCATATTTATAGTTGATCCTTTGCCCAAGAGCAGTGGGGTTTCTTGCTGCTGCACAATTTCCAGTCCTTTACCTCAGTGCATCCACTGACATTGCTGCAGAAGAAGATTTCAATTTTGTCTTCAGGGCTTGTATTGAGAAATTCTTCCTTTGGCAGGAGAGGGGAGTCTGCAGAGGTTTTCCTTGGCCTTTTGAAGAGCAGTGAGCTGCCGGCAGTCAGCCCTGAGCTAACATCCTCTGAACTCTGTCCCTGGTTTAGCACAGAGTTCACCACCAGCCCCAAAGAGAGAAGGGTTGGGCTGAGCCCTGAGCTCTGCGAGTTTGGCATCACAGACCTTTGGCATCAGAGAAACAGCTTTTCTGGGAAAACAGTGGAGATGACTAAGTATGAGTTGGGGAGTAAATCCCCTATCTGTGTGGCACTGCTGTCAGGATTTCTTTAATTTAATTAACATTTTCACTACAGAGTCCTGAGCCAACCAAACCCCTAAGGTAACTCCACTGATGCCAGGTTACTGGTACCAGCTGAATTTGGCCCACTGTCTCTAAGTCAGACAGAGCAGTTTGGCTGGTCCTCCAGTTTGCAGAGACACTGTCAGTCCTCGTCTCTGGATGGGAAGGAGGGCACTGATTGCTGAGATTCTGAAAGCTGCCTTGGACACAGGATACCAACCCACAGCACTGATAGCAGGTGCTGGATTTCACAATCTTGTCTGTGGTTTGAGAAATCATTATCTGCATTCTCCAGGTATCTCTTTATCACATTAGATACCCTGAGGCCATGCCTCTGCATTTTTGAGAGTACTGATACCCAGCAATCTGAATGCAAAGTACAGATGGGTTATCAGTCTGCAAAGAGCAGCACAGACACAAGGTCCTGCTTGCACCCCCTAAAAGAAGGCTCTAAGGTTGTATTATTGCTGCACTGGTTGGTGTACTGAAGGACAAGTTCTTTTTTCCTAACCCAAGGGATTTGTTGTATGTGTTACAGGTGAGAGAAGAGTTCAGAAGACTGCATACTGAATTTAAAACAAGAGTTTCTAAGCAGGAAACTGTTAAATATGCAGATTTGGGAAATCTAGCAGTAAAGCCGGGTGTGCTTGGTGTGAGAGTCAAGGCTTTGCAGCTCCCTTTGGGTGCTGTGCACTTTGCAGTGGCCATGGAGACTCTGCTTAATTTGATTTCTTGTTGCTGCTGGCTTACTGTGTTTTAGGGGTGCCTTGTGGCATGGCAGTGGGTGTAGCTTTAAACAAACAGCTGGAGCTCTCTGCCTTGGTTTCCCCAGTGGCACAATGGGCATAATATTTCCATTCATATTTGCAGGGCTGTCCTGAGGCATCACGAGTGAAGGTTTGAAAAGCACAGTGTCTACACTAAGTACAACTGCTGTCAATATCTAAAAAGTGCATCTGTTTGTACTTACCCTTTGTTCCATTCTCCAAAGCATTTGAACTGTCTGATCTACATGACCAGCCCTGAGTCTCAAATAAACATTTGAGATAGGCCTTTGTTTCCCTTTCCTTTCTCTCCCTTCCCCAAATACATTCCTTTAAATTCTGAATTCGGGGTTAAAAGTGCAAAGAGCTAAATACTGGGCATTGGAAAGTGAATTAGATTTGCTGCCGGGTTCTTGCTGCCTCCTGGTGGAGAATAAACAATCATTCAATTGAGGCTGGTTTGGGGATGAGTTATGGCAAAAACAACATTTATGAAAACGTTTTGGGAGTATAATTTTAAAATGTGCATTTCAGGACAAGGATTGGAATGCAATGAGGTGATCTTGAAAATGAAGCCATGGTTTTTTCCTTGCATTAATGACCACTGTGTGTTCACATTTCCTTCTGCCCAAGCTGGACCCTGAATTATATGGACTGGTGAAGAAGTCCAGGTCTCCTGCTTGAGCTTGTTCATGGTCTTTGGAGTGAAATCATGGAGCAGATACGGCAGGGGCTGCTGATATCCAGGCATGATTTCATCTCTGAGTCAGTTTAATTCCTAGAAGCAGATTGGAAAGTGAGCAAAATGTTTATGGCCTGTGCTCTGCTCTGCCAGATTCCCAGTGGTGTAGCACAGGCTGAGACCAACTGGGAGTTCACTAATGTGGTTTTCTCTTCTCTCTCTGACACATGCAGGCTTTGTGTGTGAACTGGTCAAACCTCAAACTGCCCTGGGTGGATCTAGACTGGCTGATCGATATCTCCTGTCAGATCACTGAGCTTGATCTCTCTGCCAACTGCCTGGTGTCCCTCCCATCCGTGATCCCGTGGGGGCTGATAAACCTGCGGAGGCTCAGCCTGGCTGACAATCAGCTGACAGAGCTGCCCAGCGTGCAGTCCTCTGATGAGATCATTTGTACAAGGTGCGTGCTCCACACAGAGCTGAGCCTGCAGGGAGAGCTGGCCAGCTGGGCTTGAGGGGAGCATGGCAGGAGCTCCTTGGTCTGTTTTCTGTCTGCTGCGAGGTTTAACTTAGGATTTGTCCCTCTCATCCTCAGTGTTTCCAGGTTTGTTGTTGGGACAGTTGTGGGGGCTTTTATTCCTGTGTTGTTTCGTTTTACCTCTGTTTTTCTCCAGCTCTGCTGAGCCCCATTCCTCTAAGCTGGCTCAGAGTGACATTTACTGGCTGATACCAATGATTTGATCTGCTGTCTATCCAGACCACCTCTCTCTGCTCCCTGGAAGAGTTAATTTTCTAATTAGGGTTTTATGCTTTACCTTGTGAGGCACATTTCACTGCCTTAATTCAGAACTGAAGCTGTCCTGGTAAAACAGATGTCAGTGGCAACAGGAGGCTTTGCTGATGTTCTACTGATGCCTGACTGAGATTGTTCTGTGCTCACAGGTTACTCGAGGTCGATGTATCCAGCAACAGGCTCTCCACTCTCCCTACTGGATTCCTACATCTTAAAAACCTTAAAAAACTCATCGCTTCCAAAAACTATATGGAGAAGTTATTTGACGAGGAAAACAGTACGTACAGTCCAGTGTTTGGCTTGCATTTCAAGGCTGGGCTGTAGGGAAGGACCCAAAAATGTTAAAATAATGGGTTAAATGGCTTAAAAGCTCTCATGCTTTTATACCAAGGCCCCAATGTTTCATGTTTTCCAGCAACAAATTGGATTGGTTTAAGGAAGCTGCAGGAGTTTGACGTCTCTGACAACAGGTTGGTGGAACTTCCAACGGTTTTTCTATACTGCTTCAAGTCCCTAAACATACTGAATGTTTCCAGAAATCAGCTGAAAGTGTTTCCAGATCCCTGGGCCTGCCCCCTGGTAAGTTGAACTGCTCTGACAAAGTCAGAGGCTGAAAAAACTGTTGAAACAATGCAAAAAGAATTGACTGTGATGCTTAAAAAGCTGTCAGATGCTTAAAAGGCTGTTCTGTGGGAGTGCCCCTGCCAAATTTGGTTTATGGGTTTCAGATCCAGTCTTTCTGAGGTTCCACCCTGTTCTCACCATGTTGATGGCATTGGTGGAAAAGTTTTAGAAATGTCTTACATGGATGTATTCATTTTCTTTGTAGCTCCTCTGAGCAGAAGTATTGTTAGGATCATTTTACAAAACACTCAACTTCCACCAGAAGTAACTTTGCCCAAACCCATGGCAAACTAGGACATCTGTATCCACACCCATCACTGTGATTTTATTCCTCATTTTCACAGGGACAGCAGGGGAGCAGTATCCTTTGGGGAAGTGTTTGTTTGTGGTTGAAAAGCAGATGGGGGTGGGTGATTTTAAAAGTAATTTTTTTTAATACTTTTTGCCCAGCAAGGAGTTTGACCAGCAGTTGAGTGCATCTCCTGTGTCTGCATGCCTAATAATTTATCTAGATCAGGATATCTTAAGAGACACCTAGAATTTATTTATTAAAGCTTTTGACATGTGACAGCTGATCTACCACATTTTTTTAAAGAGGTGATTACTGCTCTGTAAATGTGAGGCTTTTTATGTTTTCCAGAAATGTTGTAAAGCATCTAGAAACGCTCTGGAATACCTACCTGATGCATTGACTGTGTTCTGGAAAAATCACCTGAGAGAAGTGGATTTTTCTGAGAATTCACTGAAAGAAGTTCCAGCAGGACTCTTCCAGCTTGAAGTAAGTGTCATTTCTTCATAGTTCTCACATTATTTTTCCTAATACTGACTCAGACCTCAAATTGGCTGCCTGGTTAAGGTAGGAGCCCATGTGCTGGTTTGGACTGGTGCAATTGCACAGAGCCCCTGAACAGACTGTCACCCCCTGAATCACCACATTCAGGCCTTGTCCAGTGAGATATATCTAATTTCTGACACAGGTCTTCTGAGAACTCTCTGGATGTCTGTGGTTTGCAGAATTTGGGAGACAAGCCCTGCATTGTAGCTCTGAGCTCCAGCCATTTAAATATTGATGTACTCAAGTCCACTCACAAATAGTTGTGCTTTTTCTTGAAAAAAAGTGTTGTATAATTAGGAGTAAGTCTTTCTGTGCTGAAAATAGCAAGTTTGAATGCCCTAAACAGTGCTGCTTGGGACCTCTGTAATCTTAAAGGTTGTAGATTAAATATTTCTTTCCTGTGAACACCACAGATCCATGGGTTTATGTCAAAATTCTTCTGAATTTCTGCTTTCACATGGTGTTGACATGAAACCAAGCAGAACTTGGGGTTTCCTCCAAGCTTCCCTGCAAGATTGTGAAACTCAGGGTTGTGGAGAGAGAAACAGAGGAATCTGTGCAGAATTTCTATGCTTTTCCCTGCTGGCCTCTGTGGGAAGGATGCAGAAGTGATTGTTCATATCCATGTCCAGTCCTGATCTCAGGATCTGCTGCAAAGGTGCCTTTTACTCCTGCTGGAACATGAGGGCTGAATTCCCTCAGCTCTTTCCAGTGATCCCTGCATGTTTGGCTTGGCTCTCTGGTGGCTGTTTGTTTCCAGTTGGCATTTCTCCTCCTGAAACAGAATGAATCCTATGGACTATTGTCTCCAAAACTTGGTTTTTCTGAGTGTATTGAGAACCATCCTAGGGGGTGGGAGCCACCATGGCAGATATTAAACACTAGATGGTGCTTCCAGGGCACAATTCCTGGGTGCTGCTGCTCAGAGAGCTGCAAAGGCACCAGGGCAGGGGAGACCTCAGCGCAATCTCTGCTGATATTTTCAAAGTTAGTGTGCCTTGGCTGCCCTAAATAGTGTCAGTTCTTATCTGTATCTCTTCAGAATTGTATTAATAAATATCAAGAATTTTCAGTGCCCTTAGGACCAGAGTGTGGTGAGCAAAGAGAAGGTGAAAACCTGAAGGAGCTCTGGCTTGAGCTACTCCTTGATTGTAGAGTTTATGTGGGTGAACAGGGCTGTGCTCATGCCCAAACCTTCTCCAGAAGCAGATGTGGGAATTGGGAGAAATGGAAAGCAAAGTATTCCTACAGATAATGTATTATTTTTATGTAGGAACAGCAGGGAACTGTCTTCTCCCTGGGAAAAGGAGACAGCAGAGGAGACCTGGCTTGAAAGCACCTGTCATGGGACAGTCATTTGTCACTGTAGCTGCAGTGTAGTTTATCATGGTTTGCAGAGAAATCTCAAAACTGGGACCAGCTCAGTCTCTAATATCAAGTGTACTCCAGAAATGTGGTGTTTAGAGAAACAGAAACCTCCTCAGCTTTCCTGGCTGCTGCCTTAAAGGAACCAACCAAACCATCTCTTAGTTCTCTCCACTAGTTTGCTTCTTCTGAAGACACCTGGCCTCTCTGGGTGGAATAATTCAGGTGGGACTCTGGTCAGCTTTTCCACATCATGACCTGGCCAAGGCACCTAAATCTGGATGCTGCAGTCCCCTCACTCAGGTTTCATCTCACACCCTTTTGCATGCTCTGGCAGCAGATTTGAAGGAGGTTTGTCTGCCACTGCCATTGTGTCCGTTCTGGAGGCCCCCATTCTCACACTGAAAGCAGTAAAAATGGAGAAATTAGAGAGAAGAGGCAGTTTAAAAGGACTGGAGATCTCCAGAGTTTCAGTCCTGAAGAACCACAGCCAGCTGAGTCACTGATTTTCCCCCCATGCACAGAACCACTGGAGGAAGCTCCCCAGGCTCTCAGCTCCCTGCAGAGTGGCCATGGTCAGTGTTGGGGGAACAGTGACTGAAAAAGAACACCCCAGTTAGACCCCACAGAATGCAGTTTGTGCTAATTCTGGGACGTGCAGCCTCCCTCTCCTCCTGCCCCCTGCCCTGGGGTGTTTTGGGGAGAAGTCTGAGGCATTGTCCTTGCACAGCCCCATGCTGACACTTGGAGAGCCTTGACTCCCAGAGCAGGAGCCAAGGGCAGGCTGGGCCCTCCTGTCAGGGAACACCAATGATGGTAAAAGCACTGACTGTCAGGATTCAGTTTTACAGTTTTACAGTTTTCCCTTTCCTTCAGTGCCTCACTCTGCAGTTGTGTATTCCGAACTTCACCTTCTCTAAACCAGCAGAGCCCAATTCTGCCCCTCTCCATCACTAGAGGGAGCATTTTGCACGATAATTCCCATTCCAGCCTCTGCTGGTTGTCCATCGCTTATGTCACATGGACACCTCATATTTTTCCAATCTAAAAAAGGGGAGGAAGGCCAACAAACTGGCTTTGTGAGACATTGTTAATCCTGCTCGATGAAAAGGGGCATAAACCTTTTATATTAACTTGGAGCACATAAAACATTTAACACACTTGATGCTGAAGTCTCTGCTGGTAAAACATGATTTCCATGGGGTATAATTCATTAATATTGCTGTACTTCTGGCAGGAGATAATTCAGCTGACATTCTGCTTTATCTCAGTTTTTCATGGGGGGGAACTTGCTGGATAAACCTGGTTGGAAACTCTACAGACAACACTGGTTTTCAGTGGAAAATTGGATTTTCTGCCAAATGAAAATGATGGTTTGAGCCTCAGCATTATTAAGGGCAGATGGAAGAGCATAAACTTTACAAATCTGAATGGGAACTGCATTTTTTTTTCTTTTATATTTCAGTTAAAACAGAGATCTTGTGTTTAACTTGGTATTTCCAGCTGAGCCCTGTCTGTGTGGTGTTAACTGTATGGTGTCAATCAGCTTCACTTGTTTTTAAAATTCCTGTGTCTGCTGGGAGGGGAGGGAAAAAGGAGATGTGTAACTTGTATAAATCTTGGGAAGTGAATATAAATCCTGTTCATTTTAATAGAGATGTCATAAAAAATCAATCAAAACTTTTCCGTGTGTTGAAGGGGTTCATGTTTTGCACCTTGATTTTGTGCATGTGCCACAGGTGTGAGCCCACTCTGACACCAGCTTGTACAGACACATTTATTACACATGTAATTAATCCATAAGTGGCATCCTGTGTTGGTAAATCAGGCTGTTCTTTTCCATTTGGAAAGGTTTCCTCACTAAAAAGTAAGATGTCCTCTGGCATGGGCTGTTTCCAAGTGCATCTGTCAGCAAGTGGAGCAATAATCTCCCCGGAGTGAGTGGTGCTGCTCCGTGCAGAACTTGCTGGGGACAGGGAGGAAATGTTTGCATGCTGGGCAGCACGGACAGGATGTTCTGATGAATAAGATGTACTTTCTTCGTGTTTCTGTTATTTAATAGCCATGCTTAAAAAGCTCTTTCTGTGTGTTTGGTGCTCTCTAACTCCAAGCTATTCCTCTCCTAGGCTTTGGTGTCCCTGAAGCTGCTGGGAAATCAGTTAGTTACGTTGCCTTCACAGGATAAGTGGAATTGCAAACAACTAAAGTCCCTGGATCTTTCAAAAAACCAGCTTGGGAAGTAAGTGTTTCTTTCAAGTTTTGGCTAAGGAAACAAAAGCTGAAGAAATAACAGCAAACCCAATCCCTCGAGCAACACAAAGGATGTCAGGAGAGAATTAATCACCTGCATGGAGGGCATTGATACCCACATACCATGTCCCCAAGTATATTGTGTGTCTGTGACAGTGATGAATTATCCTCTGCTGATTCCTTGGGCATTTAGCACACTGTATCATTTATTAAGTGGATAGATTATTGATAATGGCAGTTTAATTTCTGAGCATGTAGGAATTTTCTTCAGCCCAGTGTGTGGTTCATCACTACAAGTACAAGTTTGTGGGGAGCATATCTTAACCATAAACCATCTGGCTGAACTGTAGTTATTAGTTAGTGTGGGAGTATTGTTTTGGAAAAAATGAAAAGTCTTTGTTTTTTAAATGGAAGTATAACCAGCTGCAAGTTCATAGAGAAGATTTCCAACCTAAAGGATTCTGTGATTCTAAGACTGATGTTAATAAGCTTGTCCAATAAAAGAGTGATGTTCTTCTGTTTAGAAATTCCAATAGGGATGTTTAACACAGAGAGTTAAAGGTCCTTTATCATCTCCAAAATTGCACTGAATTGTGTCATGCTGGTATCTTCTCATCTGGGTGCCTGTCCAACACAGTTTTTGGAGTCCTTAGGAGTTTCTGTGTCAGTTGCAAAAGACAAATTACCACTTTTTGAATGTCCCAGTGCATTTCCAGAGTCATACTGGTGGGTCATCTCATCTGGGACTCCCTGGGAAGGGTGGGCAGTGGCGGCAGATCGGTTCTCCAGCACTTCTGGTGAAACTCCTTCAATTTGCTGTTTGACAGCCACTTAACCCTGACACCCATAGAGCTGGGGGTCAAGTGCTCCCGCCCTGGGAGCTGGGAGCAATGCCTTGAGGAGCTCTGTTGATTTGCCAAGAGAAAACCGCGGGGCTGGATAAGTGTTGGTGGAGTCTGATTGCACAGTGGGTTTCAATCCCATCTCTCCAGAGCAGGTGGGATCCTGTGAGAGCTGTGAGCGGGGTCAGGCTCTTCCCATGTAGCTCAGCACCTTTCCAAGATCTTTTCCCCACGAGTCCCTGTTTTGTTTGGCCCACAGGAGTGATGAGGGGTTTAAAACGAAGAGGATTCCCTTTTTCACCACGAAGAACAGGGTGCGTGGTGGCCCCGAGGCAGGTAAGGCACACAGCGAGTGCTGGCAATGCCAGGTGACCTGGGAGGCAGCAGCAATCTGCAGTTTGGCTGGAGGGAAAGCAGAAATTCCTCTGCAATTTAAAGTGGAACTGCATTTCATTAGGATAAAACGTTTCTAAAGAAATGATGCAGCTGGTTGGTACCACCAATATAGAACGATGGTGTGAAACCTGTTTGTTTTGCTCTTTCATGGAGGTTATGCCTTTTAGCCAGAGTTCTAAGTGGCATGTTGAAGAGAAATTAACCCATAATTATCCCTGTGGCTCTTAGGATTGTTTCTGTTGCTGACTTTGTAAGTGGCACATTTTCCCCTGGCTGTGATTTGTACCCTCAGTGTGGGGCAGAGCTGATGAAATGCACGTGAAATCCCAGAGAGAACAAAGGGGTGTCTGAAAATACTGCACTGCTTCCTGCTCTCCGTGGGATTCATCTGCATCTCTTTTGTTTGTTGTTTTATTTTAAAGCACTTGGGGAGTTTTCTCATTCTGGCTGCCTGCAGAATGCCTGGCTCTAAGCATTCCTTGCCAGTCACAGAGTGGGATAGAGCCGGCGTCGTCCTGACGCACATCCGAGCAGCCCTCGCTGCTCGTGGGAGGAAGAGGCCCCCCTGCAGCAAATCCTTCCCTCAATTCCCCTGAAAACTCTGAAATGGGTAAATGTACCATGTACAGCCATAGCTGCAGGTTAGGGCTGGAGTTCTTCACCTCCAGGTGGCTCCTTGGAGAGGCAGAGGCTGTACCTGACCTCCGGGCAAGGCTGATCCTGCCTCGTTTTCCTGTCCATGGAAGGGGAGGCTGCTGTGCTGAGTAAGGTGTGTGTGCCCCCCGAGGGGAAAAGAGATTGGTCTGTGCTGCTTCACAAGCAGGAAATGGAAATAGAAATGCTGTGACATTGTTGGAATATGGAACAGCTGGAAAAGGAGCCTGAACCTTGTGAATCTGTGGAGTCTGAGATATGCTCAGAGCTTCGCTGTGAAGTGCTGCAGCAGCATTCCCCAAAGGGGAGAGAAGGGCAGGAGCAGCAGGCAAAGGCAGCTAAAACCAGCTCCCTAAGGGAATTGCTGTCCTGATGGAAATCTCTACATGCTGCAAACCCAGCACAAGCCCCTGCAGAAAGCAGGAGATGGGCTCTACATCAGTAACATCTGTACTGCTGTGGCACTTTACACCCTGGTGCAACCTGGAGCAACATCTGTATTGCTGTGGCACTTTGCACCCTGCTGCAACCTGGAGCAACATCTGTACTGCTGTGGCACTTTGCACCCTGCTGCAACCTGGAGCCTCAGGTGGCCTCAGGCAGCAGAGGGCACAGAGTGGCTCACCTGGCTGGTGCCAGGGGTGAGCAGCCACAGAGACAGCAAAGCCAGCTCATCCTTTTCTCTCTGTTCCTCTGCCAAGTATAGCTTGGTGAGATGAGAGGATGTGGCCAGGAATTTAAACATCAAGAGAAAACAGAAGCTGGAGTACATCAGCTACTCACAGAAGTCTCCTGGTGAGGAGGGGGTGGACAGGTTTTCATATGATTTACCAACAAAGCTGTTTACTTAAGTCTAGATTATTTAAAGAGAATAATTTATGGATTCTCACTGTACTTGATTGATAAATCTCAGAATAGCTTCTTGCACATGCATATGTGGTGTTGGTAGCATTTATTCATCCAAAAATACATTTTCAAGATGGCATTTGTTTTAATTTTTCTGCAGTTCTTTAAAAGAAAATTTGAGCTGAAGCCAGAGAAATCATAAATAACTCATGAATAAATAATTACAATTCATAAACACCTCGAGCTTGCTTCCAATATAGTACACTCCTTTCCACCTGGGACTCTGGTGAATTCAGAGGATTGCTGCTATTTTAGGAGTTTGCTCCTACGTGTCCAAGGGGAGCTAAATCTGTGTGTGCCTGGGTACCTACTGAAGAGCAACAATGCAAAGTTTAAGTCCAGCGATGAGCCAGAAAGGAAGTGAATTGCATCAATGAATAAGCCTGCTGTTCTACTAAAGTAATCCCAAAGGTGATTTTTTAATTTGAAAACTCAAAGGCAGACTGTGACACTGCCCACACCAGACAGGTCTGTCACGTATATGAAACACCCCTGCAGACAGTGGGACTCTATCTTGCTCCTTTTCAGATCACAGCTCAGGCTGGAAGTGCTGTTAATATTAGAACTGAGGAGTTTCCTTCTGAGAAAACCTCTTCCATTTTTTTCCTCTTTTTGACAAAGTCTAATTACAGTTCCTCACGTCTTCTCTGTAAAGGAAGAAGATCTTGGTGGAAGTGGAACTGTCCCATCCCTCAGAAAGAGAGAGTCTTACATCTCAGGGAGTTGCTTTGACTGACCATGGAGGCAGTAGATGGTGCTGGTTGTACTTTCCTAATCAGACTCCAAACCTGCCTGGTTTTCCTCCATTTCAGGATGTTCTTTGGTGGATAAATGTGACACCCTCAATGCAGCAACACAATCCATGGCAGCTTTCTGTGCTGCTATCCCAGGAGCCATTTCTGGAGTGAAATGGTGCTCTTTGGAACTTGTAGAGCTTCCCTTTGTTTGAACCTCTCCAGCAGCTGCAGCTCAGCCATGCAGTTGGTGCTCTTAGTGCTTGGGTTGCTCCCAAAACACACAAGATGCTCCTCGGGCATGGAGGAAGTTCCCTGAGTCCATCTGTTTAAAACAGAACAGAGGAGCAAACACCCAGCATGTTTTAGGACAGCATAGGTCAGTCTGTCAGCTGCAGTTTGGGTTTTCTTCTCTGTTGTTACTGATTTTGACCCACCATAAATTACTGTAGGATGCCACGTGGGGGCCTGAACATAAATCCTGGCTGGCTTCTGGCTTTTTTCAGGTAATATGGAAAAAAACACATTGAGAACCAGCTGTGCCTGGGTGTGCCCTTTCAGTGCCATATTAAGAACCAGTTGTGCCTGTGGGGTGCTCTCCCAGTGCCAGCTATTAGGCTGCAGTGGGGGCAATTCACAGGATATAACCATGTATTCTGCAGCACATGAGGTGCCACTCATCCCCTGAGCTCTTCTGGCACACTTGGAGTTCCTCCCTCAGCACCCTCTAAGTCCTGGACACGTCACCTTCCAGCACTGTGACTTTAGGGCATTGAGATGTGAGCATTGGTGTTTGATTGCCACTGAAGGCTGTTTGCTTTTCTGCTCTTGCTTGCTGGTGGCCCCTGCCAGTGGACATGACCTCATGTCCTGCCTGCAAAGTTCAGGTGAAGCTCTTGGTTCAGAGCCTTGATGCCTGTTTTGTTGTTGGTTTTTTTTTTTTTTTTTAAGGTGCAATTTGTTTCCTGTCTCATTCCAGGTCCTTTTCTGGAGTTTCCAGCATTTCTGAGCGATTCTCTGGAGGTTCTTTATCTGAATGACAATCAGCTGGACTCTGTCCCACAATCCGTTTCCCTCCTGAAAGGTTTAACAGAACTTTATTTAGGAAAGTAAGTCCATGTCCTGGAAAAGCTTTGCAGTGTTATTTCCATGTTGTTTTAGTGACCAGTCTTCTGTGGAGCCCCACCCCAGATGTCCAGTGCTTTTGAAGTCAGAAAGCTGGAAATAGTCAGCCCCTTGTTAGAACTGTGCCCATGGTTTGCTTTAGATAAGGGGGAGGCTGCTCTTTTGAGTTAGGGAGGATGATCTAATGCTTTGAACACAGGCCTGGGAATCTAATGTGCCTCTAGTTCATTCTGGCTTTTTGCTGTCAGTTTTTGTAGTGTTACATTCAATAACTCATCATTTTTGCCTTTATTTCCTCCACTATCCAGCAAAGATGATTACATTTGTCTGCCTCAGAGGATAAATGGAGGTTATAGATCACTTTTAGGATGGAAATTGCTATTAAAGTGCTGAGTAGTCTTATTAAAATGTTAATGGAAGATTTCTGCAAGGATAGAATAGCGTAATCTGAGAGTCCATGAGAGCAGCTACTTGCACACAAAGCCTGGTTGTTGGTAGATTTATTTGTTTTTGTACAGTAACCCTGGTATCCGAGAGCTTCCTCCAGAACTTGGACAGCTGGCTAATCTCTGGCAGCTGGATATCGAGGAACTAAATATCAGTAACGTTCCTGCAGAGATCAGAAAAGAGGGTAAGGCTGATGCTGTGTATTCTTTATTAAATGGACTGAACATGCAATAAAATCTTTTCCTTTTAATGGTCAAGAGCAAGAGCAGACAGTGAATGCCTGAGCCCTCGCTGGGGTTAACTGGAATTGCACAGGGAAACCTCCTACTTGTATTTACAAATTTGATAACCAGTGCTAAGCTCTGGCTGTAATGATCAATTTAAGACAGATCACAGTTTAAAATGATGACTTATAAATGCAGAATTTCATTTGCAATATGCATAAATTCTGTGGCTTGCTTCCTGAATGTGGATATTTTAGGATATTTAGATGGCCTCTCTAAAGACTGAAGTGTTTAGGATCGGCAGTCACAGTCCCATTGAAGTGACTTTATTGTGAGCTGCTGGGTTTTTGGATCTATTACAATTCTGTCTTTTTTTTTTTTTGGTGCATTTTAATCAGAAAATCCTGTGAGAACAAAGTTATCAGGAATTATTCCTACTCCAGCAGTATAATGCTGAAGCTTCAATCTAACTTTAACTGGAAACATAAAAGTAGAGGGAAAACCTGAGTATTTTAAATACTAAATTAGTATTTTATGTTTCCTTTCAGCTTCTGAAGCGTAGGAGCCCCAGCATTTGTTTCTCCTTACAGTGCTCCATTGTGGAGCCTCCGAGCAGTGACCTCTTCCTGGGGTCTCTGTCTCAGGTTTGTCCGCTGGAGGTTTCTTTGTTTATTCTCAGGGGAAGCAGGAGTTCAGCTGGTGTGCCTGCAGCCCTGGGGTGTGTGCTGTCCCTGGGGGGTTGGTGCTGCAGTGCCCAGCCTGCTCTGTCCCGCACAGGTCCCAAGACGGTGCTGGCGTATTTGCGAGCGCAGCTGCGGCGCGCCGAGAAGTGCAAGCTGATGAAGATGATCGTCATCGGGCCTCCCCGGCAGGGCAAGTCCACGCTGGTGGAGATCCTGCAGACAGGGAAGGTGCCCCAGGTGATGCACAGCGATGCCACCATCCGCACCACAAAGTGGGAGCTGCCCAAGCCCGTGGGACACAAGGCGAAGGTGAAACGCGGGCGGAGATCTGCAGGCGCGGTGGGATGGGGGAGCCCTGCAGGGTCTGTTTGGGCTGGAATTGTCCTTTTGCAAAGAGCAGCTTCCATTTCCTCGCTTTAGACCCACTGCAATTCTGTTTCATTTCCACTTGGTCCTAGGGGCAGTTCTGTTTTCCTGACTAACTGTGTTCTAAAGAGAGCTGTGTGTTGGCTGGGCTGAAATTCTGGCTCTCCCACCTCAAATTTTGAGAGACTCTTTTAAATCAGCTTCTCTGCAGCAGATTCTCCTTTCATCTGGGACATCAGTACCTAAAGCTGGACTTTCTTGATATCAGAACTGTCCTAGGTGGGGAATGTGGGTAGGAGGTGTGACCCAGGGGTGTCTAAGGCATATCTTGAGTACCCAGATCTCAGGTGGCTCATTCATGGAGTGTGGCATAGTGAACTCATTTGGAGGGTGCTGATTTAATCCAAGCATTTGTAGAGTAGCCCAGGGATTAGAGCATACAGAATTGGTCCTGAGGTCTTCTCAGAGCTGAGGGGGTGCAGACACATCCCTCTCCCTTCCCAGATGAGAGCCATGACCACCAGACTGTTTTGGAAAGGGGGAAGGAGCCTGCTGAGTTCAGCTGTTCCACAGCAAAGAGTGCCAGGCCAGAGACAGAAAGAAAAGAGCAGCACAGGCTGACTCCTTGAATCGTAGACTTTGATAGGAAAAGGGATTTGTGCATTTTGTGTTGAAGAGCAATTGAATAAAATAAAAGTGTAGACAGCACCAGAGACCTGGAGTGGGATCAAGACACTGAACGAGCTTTTATCCCTATCTCTGAGTCTGTCTGTCCACACACACACTCACAGCTGAAGGTCTTTTGGATGAACAAAGCAGTCCTTGTGCTGGTTAGGGCTTGGTTTCAACAATATGGAAGTTCTTCCAGCTGTTTTTGGGAGATTTCACACGGATTGCACAGAATCAGAGCCCTGCTGAGATACTGAGCTCCTGGCTGAACTCTCATAGGGTAACTTCCACGTGGGATCAGTCAGTACCTGGCCCCAGTCCCCTGAACAGAGCCCATTGGGTGTTATGTGATGCTCTGAGGATGGTGGCTGGAGGAAGGTTTGGTTTTGTGTTCAGTCTCAGGGGTTTTTTGACTCCCCAGGGCCAAAGTGATTTAGAGACAGAGTCCTCAGCTATGCAGGTACTTCCTGCTGCAACTGGGAACCTGAATGCCATTGAAACAGAGAGCCAGGCTCCCTCTTAGGGCTGTCGTGGGGCTGCGCAGAGGAATGGGTGCAGGGATACTGGGAAGAGAGCCAGAGCTGGAGAGGCCTCCATTTAAGCATTCCCCCAGAAATCAGTGAGTCTGATTCACAGCAACTGTGATTCTGGCCCATCTCTGGTGTGCCACAGACGTCAGAAGCCTGGGAGCAACGTGTAGGAGGTGTTTATGGAAGGCTTGAGAAGCTTCCATCTCCTGAGCATCTCCCTTCTGCTTGGCTCAGCTCAGTGTGAGCTCAGTGGAAGTGATTTCAGCAGGGGTTTCCTGCTCCCCACAGCAGTGGCAGATAAGCAGCTTCAGTGGTCCTGTCGAGCGTGGCACAGGCAAGGATGGAACAGTTTCTGTTACAAATGCAGTGAAATGCAGGGCTCAGAATGAGACCCTTGTTTGTACTGGAGAATCCACAGCGCTAACTGGAGTTTTACCAGCATCAAGGGCACCTCTATCGTTTTAGCAGCAAGTAATTAGTCTTGATTTCCTGTGGGGAAGTGGTAGCCATGCTTAACAATTGCTTGTTGATTTATCTTTCCTGGAGGCACAATTAGGACATTGAACCCCTTCTTGTGTCATACATTATGCAGGCGTAGGTTTATACTTCAGCTATTATCTCCCAGTGATTTACTGCCACGGTTTGATTTGAACACTTCTCTTTGTCTAAGTAGGTTGATTCAGTGGAGTTCAATGTCTGGGATATCGGAGGCCCAGCGAGCATGTCTACAGTCAATCAGTGTTTCTTCACAGACAAAGCATTGTACATAGTGGTCTGGAACTTGGCACTGGGGGAAGAAGCTGTGGCAAACTTACAGTTCTGGTTGCTGAACATTGAGGTAAGAAGTCACTGGTGGGCTCTGGGATATCTATTTATCAAGTAGCAGCTCAGCACGCAGATATGTGATATTGCACATTCTTTTTGCTCTGCTTTTAAAAGCTCCCCAAGCTATGAATTTTGCACAGCATTTGGAATTCATTTTCCATTACGCTGTAGGCGTATCGCTATATTTAATGGTTTAAATTTATCATTTGCTTTGTTCTCCCTCACACACAGCAGAGAACGAAACAAAAGCTGATTTATAAACCCTTGCTAAGTAAGGCTGAACATACTTATTTTGGAATTAGTGTTTGACCACACTGTGCTCCAAGGGGGGTTTGAAGCATTTTCTTTCTTGTGTGGGTTAGACACACATTAGTCTTGACGTTATATTTTTAACACTTTAGATTCAGGTAAGCTGGAGGGTATTTCCAAGACAACTCCCATTTAGACTCAGAGCTGCAGTGAATTCACTGCTGTGGATTGATTATTGTAGCACCATGTTCATAATTGTTTGTAACTCTTTATTATTTGATAATTGTTTTAACATTAAGTGCACAAAAATGTGTGCCTCTCAAAAAATCTTGTAATTATTGAAATATTAATGGTCAGCAGCAATCAAAAACCCAAACTAGGTAACAATGCTGAAAGAAAGCTATTATATTTAAAAAAATGTATGATGTGTCCTTAATACATCCCAGCAAGCACATAGTAACATCAAGAAAAATGCAGAGGAATATGATCATGATGGTTAAAAGAAGGGAAGAATGAAGAGGGCTGTATGTAGACATGATGGGGAAGGGAGAAAACCACAATAGAGTCTTTGTTCATGATCCTTTACAATAGAATTGGGAGAGAACAAGTGAAATTGTAGCTTTGAAGCAAACAGTGGGAAGTATCTTAAACACAGTGGATGGAAATTACTGGAAATACAGTGTGCTGGGGGTACCAGAAATTGGAAAGACAAACTGGTGAATGGAAACTCCATCAAGTGCTGTTAATTCTGAGATACTCCTTGGTGCTGAGGAAGTCAGTGAGCTGCAGGCTGCTGGCTACTGGGAGAACACACTGGGAGCATCTCTCCACCCTGCCCTGTTCCTGTGATCTCCACAAGCCTCCAGGCAGCAGCATCCTGGGCCAGGGGGCTCTTTGCTGTGGCTTGGTGCAGCCACCACTCCTGGGCTTGTTTGGTGTCACTCAGGCTGGGAGATTTCAGTGGGCATCAGAGAAGGGAAATGGGTTGCTTGCAAAGAAAGAAATCTTTCTGCCTCTGAATATTCTTCTGTGGTCAAAATCATTTGGATGGACAAATAATCCCTGCTTAAGCCTGTGCAATCCCATTGCATTTGGCAGCATTTTCCCAGAGATCTGGATACATTCCAGGGTTGTAATACAGTCATGGAAAGGTTGGGAGGAACCACGAGATCACCTAATCCATTCTTTTGCTTTGATTCAAGATTAAGTAGGTTGAGAGTTTTCTAGAAGTTTATCTCATCTCTCCGTGTACCTCCAGTGAAAAAATTTGTGTGACTTCCCCAGATATCCATTCCAGACTGTAACTAGCCTTTTTCAGGATGTCAGATCTGGCTGCAGGTTAAGTTAACTTTGTTTGGGCAGACGTGGTTCCCTTCATTTCACTAACTCCCAGTAACTCCCTTTATGTTAAACCCTAATGTAAAAACCCAAAGTGACGGTTTCCTGCTCTGCAGTAGCAGCAGATGATGATTAAGCCATGCTCTGCAGAACTTCTGTAATACCCAGATCACTTGTAGCTGTTGTCAAGCTGCCACAACAGGTTGCCTTCATTTTATTAATATATATATTACAGTTTATTAATATGTGTGACTCCCTCCTCTGAAATACACTTTTCACCTGTCCTCACTGATGTAACCTGGATGAGATCACTGTCAGTGTTTTCTCTTGCAGGCCAAGGCTCCAAACTCAGTGGTGTTGGTGGTGGGAACACACCTTGATTTGATTGAAACCAAATTCCGTGTGGAGAGGATAGCAACCCTGAGGGCTTATGTCCTGGCTTTGTGTCGCTCTCCCTCTGGATCCAGAGCCACTGGCTTCCCAGATATCACCTTCAAGCACCTGCAGTAAGTACTTGTGCCTTTGTGAAGTTCAGTCACTCACTCTTTATTTTATGACACTTTTAACAATTTTGAGATACTTGATCTCCTTGGCAACGGAACCGATTTAGAGACTCGTCAGCATTGCATTTCATCTATTTTTGACTGAGATAATGTATTATAATGAGAGAGAAGGTCAGTGTTGCTCAGGGGGCTGATGATGAGTCTGAGAGCTGGAAGCTCCAAAGTCATGACCTTGACCAGCCTGTTTACTGCTCCCCCTTCACTCAGGTTTCTCACAGTTTAATGGTGACACATTAGTCACAAAGAGAGAAGGTGCAGATTGACTAATTAATGCTGGGAGAGCGTGACTGTCACAGGGTGGGTGCCAGGGGCTTTGCTGAGGGGAGGCTGTGGGTAGTACCTGATGGGAAAAGGGCTCACATGGCACTGTTGGCTGGGCAAGGAGGGGTCAGTCCCCTGAACCCCTGGCAGTCCAAACCTGTCCCATCCATCTCCAGGTGTCAAACAGAGGGCTGGGGCTGCCTGGGAGATGGGTGTCACTCAGGCCAGGCAGTCTGGCACTGCTCCAAGAGAATGCCCTTGGGAAGAGGAGGCTCCTCTGGCTGGGAATGAAGCATGTCTGTGAGCCAGGGGCTGAAACTGGATGCAGCAGGCTGGCACCAAACAATGTGAAAATGCCTCTGCCTGGGGCAAGAGCAGGTGGCAGCTGGCAAGTGAGGAAGGGCACTGTGATGTCCCCAGCACTTCCCATCTGCTGCCTGGCAAAGGCATCAGCCAACCTCCCACACACTGCTCTGCAGGCACTGCTCTGCAGGCACTGCTCTGTCAGACATCCCAGCCTGTGTCAGGATCCCAGACAACTCTTCCCCATTAGAAGGAGCACCAGGCACCCACTGTGAGGCTCAAAGTCTCACCATGAGAAGGATAAAACCTTGTGTTTGTGTCACCTTAAGCCTCTTTCCCCATCACAACACAGCCTCCATCATTCTTACTTTCACCCTGAGAGACATCCTGAACATTTCTCTTCACCTTCCTCTCCCCTTGCATTTTTTCCCAGCCTGATTTCATACCTCCTCCTTCCTGTGCCTCCCCACACCCCATCATCCACCTGGAATATGCATGGTATTAAGCTCTGGGGCTGGAGGAGTGTGAGGAGTGTGAAATCTTTGTGGGTGACCCTGGGTGCTTCCATCAGTGGTCAGGGTCATCCAGCATCCCAGTGAGCTGCACATTTCCCTGTGCTGAGGTTTAAAATAAATCATATTTCATTAGAGAAGGATTTTCTGTCTGCCATGGGAACATGTGTAGGATCAGTTAGAAAGACCTTTTGTTGGGGAAAGTGGAATAGAACTGTTCTTATCCAGCCCACAAAAAGATTAAAAGTAGTAGGAGTTGAAGAGAGCAGGTTTTCAGCTGTTAAAGAGATAATGAAGGCCAGCTTTTAGGATCTAAGCATCAATTCCCAGATGGCAGGATCCAGCTGATCAAGGACCGGAATGAGGGTGGGAAAAGGTGTCTGGTAGTCATCATCCTGCCTCTTTGATCTGGGGCAGGGAGGACTGGACTTGTCTCCAGAGGCTGCTGGGGCACAGTGTTTTCCTCCTTCCCACAGCCCCTTCCAGGATGTGTGTGGCTCTGGAGGGACACAGGGGGATGACTTTGGTCAGGCTGCCAGGGATGTCCCCAGACATCCCAGTGCACAGGGGACAGCAGTGCAGTGAGTGGAGCAGGCAGAGCAGAGGTTGGACTAATACAGATGTGGCCTAGTACATCTTTTCCAGGTGACTCCATGTTTTCTCCAAAGTCTTCTAAAAATACTCACTGACAGCCTTCCTCCCATTCAGCTGACACAGGAAATTTAAAGTCAGTGATAAGAGAAAGTGAGCCTGAAGGGAAGCCAGTGTGCTGATAAGGTTTGATAACCTTCCCCTCTGCATGACTTTTGCAGTGAGCTCTCGTGTAAGACTCTGGAAGGCCTCGAGGGACTGCGGCAGCTGATTTTTCATGTCACTTGCAACATGAAGGATGTCGGCAGCTCAATCTGCTCCCAGAAACTTGCAGGGAGATTGGTGAGAACTGGGCTGTCTTGGTGATCCTTACCAAAGCAGGGCTTTTTTGGGGGGTTTGGGAGGTGAACTTCAGGAGTGAGTGATGGAGTAAGGAGTTGATGCAGGAGCCATGTGAATATTTAAGATGGCAGTCTGGCTTTGGGAAAAGACAGCAATAAAAGATCCCTGTGAAAGGAGGGTGGCAGCCAGTTCATCCCTTGCTGGCTGATACTGATCCTACTGGTTTTCTCATGTGGCTTGCAGATACCAAGGAGTTACCTCAGCCTTCAAGAAGCTGTCCTTGCAGAGCAGCATAGAAGAAGTCAGAATGATGATGTGCAGTATTTAACAGACAGACAGATAGAGCTGATGATCGAGCAAACACCTGGAAATGACATCAAAGACTATGAAGACTTACAAACTGGTAGGTCAGAGTAGACCAGTAATGTATTGGAAATTAATATGTATGTCCAATTGAAGTATTCCATAAATAGTAAATACAAATTACATCAGTGTAGAGGTCACTTTGGAAACTGGTAAGATATAAAATCAGTAGTGGAACTTTGGGGACAGGACTGGGAAGTTTCTAAGGTGGTCTGAGGTTACTGATTTCATTCTTTTTTTTTTTTTTTTTTTTTTTAAAACAAGCTGTCTCATTTCTAGTCTGTGTAGAGCGAGGGTTGCCATAGTTTCAAGTCTGGCTTCTCTGTAGGGCCCCAATCTTGTGATCTTTACGGAGGCCTTGCTCTGCAGGAGGCAGGGAGAGCCCTTCCCTGTGAGGATGGCAGGAGGAGGGTGAAGGGGAGGTGTCATGGGGACAGAAATGCTGGCTGTGAAGAAGTGAGATGTGGGTTTTACAAGTGGAGTGTCAGATAGCAGCACTCCTCAGATAGATGTTACTCTCTTGGCTTGGCTGCATGCTGGCTGTATCTGGAATGCATAAAACTGCACAAACTGCCTCGTAGTCTTACTCTCCTGCACTGTGGTTTCTTAATGCTGGCCTATTGCTAATCCCCAATTCTTTACTTTTTTGCAGCCATTAATTTTCTCATAGAAACAGGGACACTACTGCACTTCCCAGACACAAGCCATGGCCTGAGGAACCTCTACTTCCTTGACCCTGTCTGGCTCTCAGAGTGCCTGCAGAGGATTTTCAACATCAAGAGCTCCAGGTCTGTAGCTAAGAATGGAGTCATCAGAGCAGAGGACCTCAGGATGCTGCTGGTTGGGACGGGTTTCACGGAGCAGACCGAAGAGCAGTACTTCCAGTTCTTGGCCAAGTTTGAGATCGCCCTGCCTGTGGCCAATAACAGGTATGTTGATAATTAGAGAGGTTTGGTCAGGCTGGAGAAAAATGGCCTTTTAGTCAGTGGGTGTTAATAGGCTTTGCCACTCTTTTGTGGTTGTCTTGATGGGGTTCTTGTGCTGAGAAAATGTCTGAGAGCATTCAGCAGTGTCATGGAAGGCACCCATCCATTTGGGCTGCATTTCCTGAACTGAGCATCCTCTGGGCCAAACCAGCCCTCGTGAAAGCTTTCCCAGAGCAGTCTTTGTCCACTGGCTGCATTGAGGCTGGTGAGAGGCTCAGCCACCAGCCCGGAGGGGCAGTGACACCGCCGGGGATGTGGCCACGAGCAGGTGGAAGCTGTAAGGGCTCAGCCGGCGCAGCTGCAGCCGGGAGAGGATGTGAGGCCACGGCTGCCAGGCCTGAAATATAGATGGGCTGGAGTCATCTGTTTCCAGATCCTCACTTCAGTGTGGCAGAAAACTTTGGGTAATCAATAACTGTGTCAGCCCTGAAAGTAGCAGCATTTTATTCCTGGTGAAATTGGGAAAGCGTAGCTGCAGCAGCGACGTGATTTACTTGATTTTTAACCTCAATAGGTGTTGATCAATAGTTTTCCTAGAAATGGTCTAAGAAACCTCATTCTCTTTAAATGTTAATGAGTCCTCCTCCCCTCTGCCCCCCAGTCCCTTTTCCTCTGGGCAGAGTTCCCTGCGATTTTTCTCTCTCCCATCTGCTTGGCGACAGCCTGTTGTTGGGCTAGCGGTGAGACCAGAGCTGTATTGCACTTTTGATGTGGAATTTGCATTTCACTTCCTTGCCCTTGCAGGACAGCGCGGCTGCATCGCCCCGAGCCCCTCGGCAGCTCTGAATGCCAGCACAAGTGCAGCATTCTCTGTGCTGTCATTATGCCTGTCACTTATCCAGTCCCGGATGCCAACAAA
Source organism: Catharus ustulatus (assembly GCF_009819885.2). Lineage (NCBI taxonomy): Eukaryota > Metazoa > Chordata > Aves > Passeriformes > Turdidae > Catharus > Catharus ustulatus. Next base: position 18,503,038 of record NC_046232.1, read on the forward strand.
TTTTCTCAGGCTTAACGCAGATAAAGCAGCAATGTTTCTGCTCAGTCCAAAATGCCTTTTGGACTCCTTGTCACTATCTGCCATTTTTCACCAGGGCAATTACATTGTCTGTGCCTCGGGAACAAGGAAACTGCTTTTTCATGGCCTGCCCAATGTTTTTCTGAGCGATCCAAGCCACATTAGCAGAATATTCTTCCCACTGACGGGCTGTACTATAGCAGGTTGGATTAATTTAATGTACTAGCCAGACACAGAGCAGTTATTTGTTACTGTGCTGCTGCAATTATTGTCTAGATTGCCAGATAGGGTTTCTGAGCAGTCAGTAGAGAAAGCAGCTGCCAGTTTCTGTTCTGAAAGGGTGGATGGGGGCATGTTTCACATATTTTCAAAATTTGCATTGGCTGTTGTTCAAGAGCGTCGAATCACCATCTGTGTTATAATCCACTAGATAGTTGTGGCCCAGAAGGGCCTCACTGGCCCTTCTTACACTCTTAGACCTTTTCTTAGATGTGCTGGGGGAAATTTATTGGCTGTCTGATGATGCATCCACTATTTTACAGAGCAAGAAGTTTTAATTTGTTGCACTCCACTTTTCTGCCTAAGGTGCATGTAACTTAGCTGTGTTCTGCTTCTTAAAATACAGTTAAAAGCGTGACCATTCTTAGTGCAATTTATATTGAAACTTTTGCCAGTTTTACATTCCAAAGTTGTTTCATGGAGCAGATAATTTGGTCATGTAATATGTCATCACGTATGACATGTGGAGAGAGCTGTTGTCTAATGATCACTGTTTTTGCTGAGCTGATAGTTCAGATTTTACAGAATGCTGCAGCTGCTAGAGAGAAAACATGAGAGGCTTTAAAAGCAGTGGATTCTGACCCAGCATTAGTTCTGGTTGTGTCTAGTCCCTGCCAGTGTTATTTTGGTCAGGTCTCTTGGCCATGTGCCTTGTTGCTGTCATTGTGCCCGTCAGCGATGAGCCCCAGATGCCAACACATTTTCTCAGGCTCAACACTGATAAAACAGCAGCGTGTCTGCTTACAAGCAAGTAACATTTTAGATTGTACAGGCGTCCTGGGATGTGTTTGGTACAGAAGAGTGTCACTGACAAGAGATTTACTGGCAAGTATGGAAAGCCATAAGCTCATGGTTTTCAAAACAGTTGCAGTGTTCCAGCACATTTAACTTCCCAAATATGAAAGATCAGGAGATATGGATATTCTGGGCTTACTGGGAGATCTGAAAATAATTGGAAAATGTTGTGGTCCCCTACACCAGCATAGCTCTGTTACTGCTGACTGGTCAGGCACAGATAACATCAAGTCTCCTTCACACTTGGGCAAGGTACCTAATCTGATTGCAGGGGAATCTGAGCTAGGCAGGTGATTTCTCTGCTGGCAACAGCCTGGCAAAGTGAGCTCTTGCTTTAGGGCTTTGGCAGGGATGTGGCAGGGATCCATCAGCTGCAGGATGGAGCAGCAGGAATTCCTGTCATGCTGACCCATGAGGTGCTCTCATTCTGGGGCTGGATTGAGGCAGAGCAGCCCTGAAGCCTGGGCTTACAGAACCTGAGCTGCTGGAGGTTATTTTTGCACTGATCCCCTGTTCCACAGCTGTAGTTCCCTGCTTACTACCAGGGCAGAGTAGTACAAAAAAAATTAAGTCCTGACATCACAGCTGTTCTAATGACTCTTATATTTTAATGCATTTAATTTGTGAGTACACAAATGCTCATTACATCAATTTTAGCCCTTTCCAATAGCCCTGGCTGAATTATGTAATGTCTGTTTTGCCTCTGCTTGCTTCCATAGTGTAAATTAATTTCTCCATGTATTGCTGCAGCGCTTTAGTCTAAAAGCTTTTTTATATGCAGTAGGCTGTGCCATTAAAAATCTCTTTGGAGACTGAATCGCCCTATTATCTGGTAACAATGTACTCACTGTTAAAAGCTGTAGCTAAAATCTGAGCTGTTGAACTTGATGTGTTTCAGCTACCTCCTCCCTCATCTGCTTCCTACCAAGCCGGCGTTAGATATCCACGGGCTCTGCCACCAGACTGCAAACACGGTCCAGAGGGTCTTCAAGATGAGTTTTGTCCCAGTTGGCTTTTGGCAAAGGTTCATAGCCAGGATGCTAATTAGCCTGGCAGAGATGGACCTCCAGGTAGGTTGTTGTGTCTGCCTGCAAACAAAAGCAGACAGCTGAAGTGGTGCAGTGTGAGTGGGGTGTCTCTTCACATCCCGCTCGCTTCTGTCACAGACTTCAGTAACACTTTTTGAGTAAACAGGGAGAGAGGAGGCTCTGCTCTGTAAATCTGATTCTGTTTTTACAGTAGGTGTCACTGAGAACAACAAATTGGCACTGGGGGAGAAAACCTGAGTTCTCCACAACCTCCTTATAACATGATCCCCTGGAAGGTCTCAGTTCCTCCAGCATCTTCCAGTTACAAGTAATTGGAGTTCTGCCTGCTTCTCTTGTCCATGACCATTCCACCAGGCCAGACTCCCCCACGGCTTTGCCAGAGAAGATCTGGAATAGCCCCAGCAAAGGCAGATACCTGAATCTCTATGAGTTTAAATGGGAAGAAAATTACAGGACTGTTGCCATAATGAGGCACCCTGTTAGTGAGAGTGCTATGAGTGACATTAAAGTAGTGTTTGCAAGGCTCTGAGAGCCAAGTGAATTTTGATGTTGTTGCAGATGTGTTTGCAGCAGTTTCTATCTGAAACTGTAGTAAATACCTGCAAAATATTTATAGTACTGCTCTGGTATCTTCTTAGCAGCTCTCCATTAAACTGTGGTCTGTCAGTGATGTACAGAACATGGAAAACATTATACCTTCTGTTGGAAGTCCTCAGTGTTCCAAGCTTCCCAAACCATGTAATAACTTTACCTCTTTTTACTGGCTGTCTTGGCAACCCCTTGCTTACATCCTCCTGGGCACTGCATAATCGTAGAGCACCTTTCCTAGGGGTTTCATCCAGTGCTCATGAAGGGAGTGGAAAGGATGCCAGGCGTCAGACCTGTCTGCAGGCAAATAAATGTTGGAACAATGAGTACAGCGGAGTCCTGCAGATTAACTTCTTGGTTTTAAAACAGAAATACATTTTGCTCTAAGTGCTGGTTTGAAGTGTCTTGGAGAAGAGCCATCTTCCTCCCACTAAAACAGGTGGAAAAGTTAACTCTCTGCATTGAGGGCAGGCTTCATCATTCACTAGAACATTTAGTGCTGTAGGTTTATAAGACTTTGGTGAATGCAGAATAAATACAGCAAATGTCACAGTTATAGAATTAGCTTTGTGCACTGATATGAAATTGTTCTTTTTTGAGTGGCATGAAAAAGATTTCCACTGTGGAAAAATCAATTTTACCACGTGTATTTCCATTCCATCACAAAATTTTATACGAGCACAAGTCACTTTTACTGGAAAAGGTACAACAGCACCTGTGAAAGCCAAAAAAAGAAATTACTTTCTTGCTCGATTAAAACATCCTTATGAGAAACTTCAGCACTTAAACGATTTTCATGCTTTTCTGCTTGTTTCAGCTCTTTGAAAACAAGAAGAACACCAAGACAAGAAACAAAAAGGTGACCATCTACAGCTTCACAGGCACCCAAAGGAACCGCTGCAGCACATTCCGAGTCAAAAGGACTCACACTGTTTACTGGCAGGAAGGTCTGTTCGTTACCTTTGATGGAGGCTATCTTAGGTAATTTGTGTTCATAATGCAGCATGTGTGACAGGGGACTAATAGAGTGTATGAAACACATCAGCTGAATGGAGATGAATGGGCCTGACCCAGGCTATGTGCTCACTCATCAGGAGAAGAGGAGCTTCTTCTAATGGACATAACTCATCTGGTAACAGCTGCTGACAAAAATGATGAATAACTGATTATTTGGCAGGTCTGAATGTATCAACCTTATCTGTTATTGCAGCCGCAAATTGAAAGAGGCTTGAGAGCAGAAAGTGAAATGCAGAGGGGGCTCTGCATTTTCACATGCAGAGATTTTCTTACCTCAGTGAGTTTTCCATTGAATCCTAAAACTTCACCACTGCATAATCCAGGTCAGTGGAGGTGCTTCTGTGAAGCAGAGACTGTGGACAAGTGCCACAACCTGGCCAAGGCAGAATGTCTGCTTGGCTGCAAGCCTGGGGAAAGCCTCCTGTCCATGTTGTTTCACAAATGCAGACATTTAAGGCTTTTGCTCCTTCAGTCCCTGGCAAGACAGGGAGGAACCAGTGGTGCTGTTGCATGGTTGGAGGCCAGAAGGAAACAGTGACCTTCCCAAGTTTCCAAGCTCAATCCACAGGCTGGAATTCTGAATTCTGGACCGTGGTAGTGGTCATGCTGTGTATTTCAGGGAGTTATACTTTCATGGGAATTGTGCAAAAATGATGTTCATAAACTTTTCCTAATGGTTTCTGGAAATATCATTATTATTTGGCTGGAATTTTATTACTGATTTTACAACTCCCAGCCTTCCATCATTCTGTGTAGGGCATTTCTGTCAAAACTCTTCAGCATACTCAGCTTGCTCAGGCCACAGTTTTTCCTGGGCCTGACCTTCTATAGCACTTACCCTTTGTGAGGAACTGGCATTTCTGTGCAAGAATTCTCTTCTGAAAGTCATTTTCAGAACAGACTCAGTTGAAAATCACCCTCGGAGCTAGCTTGCTTTGTGTTTCGATGACTCATGAACTGTGTGTTATTATGTAACTCAGGTTTCCTGCCAGAAAGAAAGTTTGTTGACACTGATGCTTCAGAAAAGCTTCACAGGTTTGTCTTTTGGCTTTCTCACACAGCGTCGAGTCTTCTGATGTGAACTGGAAAAAGAAAAAAAGTGGTGGAATTAAAATAATTTCCCAGTCAGAAGTGAGAGACTTTTCAGCCATGGCATTCATCACAGATCATGTCAACTCTTTGATAGACCAGTGGTTCCCTGGTAAGAGAACAATTGTAATTTTCTGTGCAGTGTTATGTCTTTTCAACAGAGGGTTCTTTGACAGAGCTCTCCAGGTGCACAATATTGTGTGTCAATTGAAGACCCCTCAGGCTCTGACAGTCTCAAGCCTATAACATTTGATAAAAGCTAATAAACCTGCAGACAGATCAAGATTAGTTGCCAACACCCTTTGGTCTAGACATTGTGTCTTTCAGTCTGTCTGTCACAGCAGCACAGGTGAAACATTGCAGTTCAGACAGGACCTGTAGGAGTTCAAGTGGCTGATCCACAGCTCATAGCAGGGGCAGGATTTGGTCCAAACTGCTTGGTGCTGTCCCTTGAACTCATTTTGGCACCAGCTGGGCTGAGGATTAGCCCATCATTTCTATGGATTTTGTTTTCTATGAGTTACAAAATTCTGATGTGAGAGACATGAGTGAATATGGTACCAAGGACTCCATGCCAAGGTAACTTCCTTGACTCCTGCAGCTGCTTTTCCTGTGCTCAGCACAGATCCTGCTGTTACCCAGCAGGCTGTTTGCAACCCCAATACACTTCGTTGGAAACCAAAACAAAATCTGAAGTGTTCTTTGTCGTCCTACCCTGGTCTGAAAAGCAGTGCCAAAGTCTCTTAATTGGAGGCTCTGTGGAGGAAACAGTGGTGCACTCTCACATACTCACGTTCTACATGTTCTGAAGTTAAAAGAACATTTTATTTGCCTTTGGATTAAAATAATGCTAAAGTTAATCAGTGAAGCTTGAGAAGAGCCACAACTTCAAAGGCTGCTGCCTGTGTTCACCCTGACTAATTGTGGGCATTTAACAGAGCCTGTCACCACAAAATCTCTCTGTAGTTATGGGAGAGGTGTGAATATCCCAAAGGCTTAGTCGTGGTAGAATCCACATTTTCCCTGGAGGTGCTGAACACGTTTCCCATGAGGGAGCCCACAGGACCTGTGTTCCCAGCCTGGGTGCTGCATGTGAGTGCTGAGCCTGAGCTCAGTGTGCTGTGCCTGCTCCCAAGCCCATTCCCACCTCAAGCCATCTGGCAGTTTGCAGACTGGGAAGAGACAGAGGCACCCAGCAAGTAGAAGGGTCTCTCCAGTGCTTTATTCGCATATTTCTCATTTTTGCTGGTCCTGAGTACATTTGCCTTGTAAGCCTGTTCATTACCTGTGACCAGAGCAGGGTGAGTGCTGGATTATAGCCACAATCCTGTCTCCCCAGCACTGTCCCTGTATACTTTGCAAAGCTATTCTCTATTCCAGTCAATACCCTGCAGCAAAGTGCTGCTGTGTGAGCGTGACCATTGCCAGGCAGTGCATCCAGGTCGTGCTGCGGACATTGGAATGCACTCGGAGCTGTTGTTCCTCCTCAGCTGGTGTGAATGACATTGTTTCCTGTTTGTTTGCTCTCTTTGAAGCCCTCACAGCCACAGAGAGTGATGGCACATTGCTGATGGAGCAGTATGTGCCCTGCCACATCTGTGCAGCTGCCAGGCCGGAGCAGGGCGAGGACAGTGAGAGGGCGGAGGACGTGCAGTACTTCAACATGGAGGATTGTGTCCTGACTGCCATTGAGCTGGACTACATCACATGTCCTAACCACCCTGACATCCCTGTGTCTCTCCAGGAGCTGGTCCCAGAGCTTTTCATGACTGATTTTCCTGCCAGGTAACCTGTGATAGCCTTTGATTGAGTTTCAGTGTACCTGTGTGAGATGGTTGGGCCCTTTTCCTAAGTCGCCTCTGCTGGAGGGATGTACTGACCACAGGGAGCAAATCCATCTGCTCTCAATCCGTGCTCTGGCAGTTCATCCTGAACTGCACCCCTGGTGTTCAGCAACTTGCTTGGACAATAGCTGTGTGCTGACCGAGTCATCACACCAGGGCTCCTTTGAGATGGCTGTGGTGTCATGTGAAAGTCCCTTTTTAAAGCCACAGCTGTCCTGCATTGCCCAGAACTCTGGCCAGGACTTTCTGTAGTTGGAGCCTTTCTGGGATCCCACAAAAGGAGATTTTAATGTGGCTAAACAAAAAGGAAGTGCTGCTGCATCACAGGATTGGCACTGAAACAGCCTTAATTTTGTAAAGGCCTGTAGGTGGGTGAGTTTATGGACACCACAGGAGGGTTCACACTGAGCTGGCTGAGGGCTGAGGGCTGCTGGATATGTTGGGTGTGTGGCAGCCCTGAACAGCTGAAGGAGCTCTTCCCTACCCATTGCAGCACTGCTAAATCTTTAAGCTGCTTAACTGCATTCCCAGATGGGCTCAGTCTTACACCCCTCATTACTCAGTGTGCAGAGCAGGAGACCTGAGAGCAGCATCCCCTTTGGCTCCTGCTCTCTCAGACCTTTGAGTGCCCAGTGCAGAATCACAAGGCCTCAAGACCAGCTCTCACTGGCCTCTGTTGCTTTGTTGGGGTCGTTTTTCTGGGCAAACACCCCATCAGCTCCTCACACCAGCCCTCCTCACACTGTTATCTCCTGCAGATTTATTTGGCGGGTGCGAGGTGAGTGGAGATGTTTGAAGTGTGAACAGCTGTAAAAGTAGTCTCTGGGAGAGTGGGGAAATGATGAATTGCAGCCTGGGAACACTAAGCTGATTTGAATAATCAGGGTTCAGACTGTAGGGCTGTTCATAAACATCCTGTCTTGCCTTGGTGGAAAAAAGAGGAACAGGAGGTAAATGAAGCAAAAAAAAATGGTTAATACAGATAAATGGTACAAGTATCAGTACCTGTGTCATCTGCTTGGAAAAGGAGCTTATGTGCTTTCCAGATCTATTTGATTCTTCTGGGATAAATTAGTGAAAAGCCTGTTGTGCTTCTTTGCTCAAATTACTTTTTTGTGTGAGAAATCTGTTGTACAATGTGAGCCAGCATGGAGGCCACTGAGATGACCAAGGTCCTCTTGGTAGATAAGGCAAGAACCTATTAGGCATTTGTGAAAATGGAAATCACATTAAAAACAGAAATTTACAATGTCTTTGAAACTTTAATTAAAAACCCCCAATTTCTATTTGGCAGACTGTTCCTGGAAAATAGCAAACTGGAATGCAGTGAAAATGAAAACAATGTTCTTGGCCAGGGTGGAAGTGGAACTGTTATATATCGGGCACGATACCAAGGAAAACCAGTGGCTGTGAAGAGATTTCAGATTAAAAAATGCAAGGGTTCTCCCACTTCAGCTGCAGGTACAGTGCACAGATTTGGTGTCAGGAATCTGAGAATCTGCAGTCTAGGATCCGAAGACCAAAGAGTCTGCAAAGTGCTGACAGCACCTAATTAAACACAGCGTGGAAACAGATAGCAAAACTGATGTTTTGGGTTTCAGTGGGGAAAGAGGATGAATCTGAGAGTTCTTCATGAGCACTTGGATGATGAAGGTCACTGGCACTGCAAGGGGGTTCTCTCCTGAAGATCAGAGGTTGGATGTATAGGGTAAAAAGGCAGAGTCCTCGATTGGGAAGGGAGGTGAGATTTCAACTCCTGTTCCCACACTATTTGGACATGAGAAGTGTGGGTTTGCTTGGGTTTGCACTGAGGGTTTGTGGGTCTCCACCTCTGGGTTGGTGTTTTACCCTCTCAGTGCCAGCAGCTGGAGAAAGCAAACTGGGAATCCTGAGCCCACCAGCTTCTCCAGGCAGGGATGGGCTCCCCTGTGGAGCCCAGGTTTCCATCAGAGCCTCAGGCTGTGGGCAGAGGAAAGGGGAAAGTGCCTCACATTCCTCATTTTTGTCAGGGGAGGATGTGGTGAATCCCTGAGCTGTGGAGGAGGCCAGCTGCTGTCCTGGTGACAAACAGCCTCGGGAAAGAGCCGGCCTGCCTGAGCAGCCTGTGGTGTGCTGTGGCAGCAGGACCATTACTGTGATGGGTCTCTCCTGGCAGGGAAGCAGGGAAGCTGTAGGGAAGAGCCTTCCAGCAAAGGGTCTGCAGAGTGCCATCTACACACAGCCCCTGCTGGGAGAAGCACAGCATGAGTTTTCCAGAGTCATCCAGGGGATATGTGAGAACAGCATGTGCCAGACACACCAGAGCTTGGTGTTTAAGGACCATCTTGCTTCCTGAGGCACCAGATATATCTGCTTATAGCCAGTGTCTCTTAGTGGCTCATGCATCAGTATAAGGATTCAACTTAAAGCCTTGCTGTTGACTCAATCCCACCAGCTGCCTTCCTCCTGCAGCCGTTGCTGGGTGATCACTTCCCAAAGAGTTTGTGACTCCTTCCCTGAGCTGGGCAGTGAGAAGGGGGTTGTGTGTCTTGCCAGATACCATGCTGAAGCACCTGCGTGCCATGGATGCCATGAAGAACTTCTCAGAGTTCCGCCAGGAGGCCAGCATGCTGCACTCCCTGCAGCACCCCTGCATCGTGTCCCTCATCGGCATCAGCATCCACCCGCTCTGCTTCGCCCTGGAGCTGGCCCCGCTGGGCAGCCTCACCACTGTCCTCTCTGAGAACTCCAAAGGTAAAGCCAGCCTCTCCCTCCACTCCTCTCCCACTGACAAATGGTCAGTGGTTTGCTGGAGGGATTTCTTTTTCCCCACACTAAGGAGGGATGGAATTATTCTTGTATTGTGCTTTTGGGAATGTAGTAAAAATTGATGCTCGGGATTCTCAAAACTACTTTGGAGACCTGGATTTTCAATTTCTCTGCAAATTAATATGGAGTGCATCTCTCTTCAGTCCTGCATGGATGGTGCTGTGTTTTTCACCCTGCAGATGGGTGTCTGGTACTCTAAATTATCTCATAATTATCTGTATTGCTGTCATTGTCAAATGAACAACACTAATTCCAAGATAAGTTGAGGCCATCTGACCCTCTTGGCACCTTGGCTTCGTGTCAACTTTCAGTCAAACACTAATTTTCACCAGAAGATTTAGTGGCCTAGAAATGAAAGGGTTTAAAAAAAGAATTTAATAGGACTGTCAGACATGTATAGTAACATAAACAGTGTCATTTTAAATGGTGGCATTGAGTGATGTTTCAAAAGGTTGTCAGTTATTGCTCTGGAGTTAAAAGAGAAGGAGAGAGGGGGAAGAAGAAGGAGTTTTGGCAATTACAGGAGCTGGAGACGGGCTGTTCCTTTGTGCCAGGGTCCTCCTTTGTGCCGCTGGGACACATGCTGACACACAAAATAGCCTACCAGATCGCCACAGGCCTGGCCTACCTGCACAAGAAGAACATCATCTTCTGCGACCTCAAGTCAGACAACATTCTGGTGTGGTCCCTGGACGTCAGGGAGCACGTCAACATCAAGCTCTCCGACTACGGCATCTCGCGGCAGTCGTTCCACGAGGGCGCGCTGGGCGTGGAGGGCACCCCGGGATACCAGGCCCCCGAGATCCGGCCCCGCATCGTCTATGATGAGAAGGTGACTGGGGGGGTCTGTGGGGTCAGCACTGGGGGGCTGGCACCATCCCAGGGCTCAATTCCCTTAGCCATGCGCTGCTTTCCCACTGTGGCCTTCCTCGCTCCCCTCTCCACCCACCAGCACAGCCTTGCCCTGATTGTTTCTGGTTTTTGTGGCTCCAGGTGGACATGTTCTCCTATGGGATGGTCCTGTACGAGCTGCTGTCTGGGCAGAGACCTGTGCTGGGACACCACCAGCTCCAGATAGCCAAGAAACTGTCCAAAGGGATCCGTCCTGTGCTCGGGCAGCCCGAGGAGGTGCAGCTCTACAGGATGCAGGCGCTCATGATGGAGTGTTGGGACACCAAGCCAGAAAAGGTACAAGGTCACCCTCCTGACCTGTGTTCTCTGCCCTCTTCATGCAGCTCTTTGAGCTTGCTCCTGGTGCAGCATGACAGCTCCATTGCCCATTTACTCCTCCTGCTGATTTAGCTCAGAATTTCTCTTGACTTAAATGAGAGTTTTATGAATGAAATGATGACAGATTTGTGGCCCTAGACATCCGTGGTGACATGCAGGTCCCTTGATGTTGATGGCAGTCAGGCTGCTGATTTCATTGGGTCAGCCTCCAAAATTTGTAAGCCTAAAGAAATGAATCAGTAAAAGGTGTAAGAGAATAAGAGACCAAGCTTTAATAAATAATCACAAAATCAGAAAGTGGTTTGGGTTGGAAGGAACCTTAAATATAATCCAGTTCCAGGGACACCCACCCTGTGCTGGTGCTTGGGATTGCCCTGATCCAGGGGCAGGACCTTGTTCTTGGCCTTGCTGAACCTCCTGTTTATGATGGTTCTCCTGTTTCATTTTGTGTGACGTGTCTTTCACTTTTCCTTCCCCCTCAGCGTCCCCTGGCCATCTCTGTGGTCGGGCAGATGAAAGATCCAACCTTTGCAACGTTTATGTACCTGCTGCCCTGTGGGAAGCAATCTTCCTTCTTCTGCTCCCTGGGGCAGGAATACACGGTGGTGTTCTGGGATGGGAAGGAGGACACCAGGTGAGATGGCTCACAATAGCAATTTCTTTCCTTTTTTTTCCTTTTTAAGTAAAAAATCCTTCAGCATCTTCACTTCTGCCTCTGAGGGGGAGGTAAAGAAGGTGAAAGTGAACTTGGAAGAAGGCCAAGAGTACGGTGAACACTGTTTTCCCAAACTCTTTTAATTGGGAACAGTGGTTGCTTTATAAAGGATATTTAATGAGCTTAACTCTGCTTCAGTTAATATGAGGAGAAGATTAGGGCAGTGTAATGATTCACACACACAGGATGAAGCATTTGCACATGAGAACAGACGTGTTCTGCCTTTCCTAATGAGGCCATTTAACACTAAACCTTTCCTAATTGAGGCTGCAGTTCCATCTCTCTTCTGCAAAGCAATTAAGCACATGCTTAAATCCTATTGCAATCATTGGGAGTTAACCACATGCCTGGAGCTGTGTGTGCATCCAAGTGTGCACTGCCAGTAAAATGTGTTCTGGGCTGAAGGCATGTGCTTAAAATGTTATTAAATTGTGACTGAGGTGATGGCATTTTGCACAGCCACATGTGACCTGCAGCTAGTTACGTTCATTTTTATGGATGCTGCTGATTTTTATAGCCTCAGTCTTATTGGAAACGCTCACAAACTGATGAGAATTTTATATTAATGTGTTCATTATTTGTAACCATTAAGCTAATGGGAAAGGCACGTGATTTGTTGCTGAACTATTTGCTTTGCCATTTGTGGTCCTTGATCAGTTGTTCAGTGCAGGCAGTGTAACTTTTCCTGCAGAACTGGTGAAGCACATGGCACTCCCAGATGTATTTTGAATACATGGATGTTGTCCAAATATTCACAGCAATATATCTCAGTGAATCTGCTTCCTGACTGGACAATCCACTTGCTGGAGACTGCTGAATAACGAGTTACTCACATGTGACAGATTTCAGGATGTATAATTGCTTGTGCCACAGTTGGTAAAACATCTGGGACTCACAGATGTGGTTGTGAATATCCAGTTATTGCTCAAACATCCAAACCCAATAAACTTCCCCAAACAAACAAAATCCTTTTAGCTACAACCAAAAACCTATTAATTAGTGATATTTATAAATAATTTTATTAGGTTACAGATCTTTGCTCTGTAGAATCATGCTCCTCTGTTTATGTACTGGAATAATAATGAAGCCAGATAATAGTGAGGCAGTGAACTTGGAGGGCAGATATTCATTCCCTTGAGAACCTAATGGGCAGGATGGGCTGAGACTTCCCAGCTATTAATTACTGCTGTCCTGCAGGAGCTGTTTGTCTCACAGCTCAATTGCAGGAGCAGACCACACATGCCCTCCTAACCCTGTGCAAAGTCAGAGAGCTGAGTGTAGATCTTCACAGAAGCATCTGCCCCTGAGAAAGAGCTGTGGCACTTCTTTCTTCTCCTTTGCAATGAGGAATTTACAGTTTGGAGGGGTATAGATCCTTGCAGCATCATCCAGCTGTGGGCAGTTGTGTTATGGCTTGGCCACCAGGCCCACAGGTACCTCAGCCCCGTGCAGGAGGAATGTTGGCTGTATGAAATTGTTGCCTGCTCCTTTCAGGAACTACACGGTGGTGAACCTGGAGAAAGGAGTCATGGAAGTGCAGAGGATGAGCTGCCCAGGAATGAAGCTGTGCTGCCAACTCAAATTTCAGAATGCCCTGTGGGCAGCCACAGAGGTGAGCATTGCCTGTGCCCCCCTCGAGAGGGGCCTCGTTAAGGGAGACACAAAGAGAAAGAGCCTGTTAAATTAGTAAAGCCAAGAGTGTGCCAGACAAAGGGTGTCTCAGATGAGCAGTGTGAGTTTGCATCTGCTGTCTCCAGGTGTTTTGTTTCTACCTGACACACAGGTCCAGGCTGTGCCTCCCAGAGCTCAGAGCAATCGTGGGAACCTCAGCTTTCCAAGAGAAACTCTGGGTTGGAGCAATCTGTACCCAGGGGTTCATCTGGGAAATGTCCTTATCTGTGAGTGATAAAGGGAGGCAGGGACAGAAAACATGCATTTAAGGGTGGGGTTTTGAAAGAGGCCTGAGGGATTTGGAGGTTGGTGGGAAATAGGTACCCAAGTTTTGGAAAATTGCAGCTAAAATGATAAGAGCAAGAGACTGTGACTGATTTATCCCCCAGAGCCCCTGTCCACCCATTTAAAAGGGCTGTTAAGTGTCAGCCAGTTCTGACACAATCATTTCACACAAAACAAAGAAAAAACAGCCAAAAAATTAAATGCACCTGAAGTTCAGTGTTTTAGAATGGGGGAAAAAAAGGCCACACTCACGGAGTAAGTAATTTGTGTTGGCTGTTTCACTCTGCCCTGGCATGGGTTTTTCTCCCCTTAAGAAAATAAGATATTTTGACTTTTTCTGTTCTCAAATAGAGGTAAAGCTCAAATACTCTTTTTTTCCATAATAATAAGTATAAACAAAATAAAATTCAAAGGTCTTAAAGCATTGTATTTCCACCTTTTGTCTCACAATGAAAAGTGTTGCTGGTTCCCAAACTGGGTGCTCTTGGTCAGTCTAGTAGATTTTGGAGGTGTGGGGTAGATGTAATTCCACATAAAATGTAATGTCCCTTGAATGGACAGATTAATGCAAAAATAGCATACAACCTGCTTCAGTTGTTGTTTGGGATTTTTGCATTCAGGATTGTCAGATGCTGCTTTTGGATGTGGTATAAAACTCCTACACTTCTGGTTTTTGGTGACTTCTGGATAATGCATGTGTTGTCCACAGCCTGTTCTGGGGAATGCAGCACCTGCTGTCTACCCACATGCCAAAGGCTCTCCTTGGAAAACAGAAATTCACACTCTGAATATCAAAAAATACAAATAAAAACTAGTTTTGGAACCAATTAGATCTTGCTCAGGTGTCAAGATATAAAAAGTGGGGAGGTGGTTTGCATTTATAGAATTTTATGTGCTCTTTCACAGGACCAGAAGATTTCTGTGTATGGATTGCAGGGCATGTGTCCCTTAAAGACTCCACTGAAGGGTTTAGACACTCCTGCCACTGTGAGCTGCTTCCTAGTGATGCCTCTTGTCAAAAGGGTAAGGAGGAAAAGGGGCAGGAGTGAGACTGCTGCTGGGCCAAGCTGCCACACTCAGCTGGTGCTGAAGGGCTTTGCAATGCCCAGGAACATTTTGGCACTGCAAGGAGAAGGTTTCCAGGTCTTTCTGCCTTGCCAGAGGACAGAGGTGTGGGCAAAACCTGAGTCAGGGGACCAAAGCTGGCACCTCCAAGCCTGCTGGGAAAATAGTCAAAACAGATCAAATTCTTCGGCAAGGAAGTTTTCCAGCTGCGTTTCCACTTCACTGGAACACAAGGTTTAGGCTGATCAAGCAAAGTAGAGAAGACATGAAACAATAATTAGAATAGAGATTTGTTAAGTGCTAATGCAGGATGTGGGAATGTCCAACCTCTTGTACCCACTGTTTTCCTGGGCTGTGTGCTGTCTTTTGTGTGCACAATCATCCTTAAATGTTATCCGGGCTCAGGCACACTCCTGTTTTGGTTTTGAATGAGAACACTTAGATGATACAGCTGGTTTGGGTAATGCTCTTATGGGTAACACGGATAATTACTCTTATGGGCATTAAAACAAGTTATATGTTATCTGCCTAGCCCTGGAATTGCCAGCATCCCGTTTCTGGCAGCAGCAATCTGACCTGAGTGCCTATTGCGGGCAGGTCTTGGGAGATGTATAAAAACTGTTTTCGAGCTAAATTACCTCCGGTTTGCTTGCAGCCACCTCAAGTGAAAACATGTAATTATGTTCCAACATTACTGGTAGCTGTGTAGTCCTTGCAAATGCCAGCAGACGGGGATGTGTCTGAGAGCTCAGCACGGGGCAGCTCTCGGAGCTGCAGGTTTACACCAGGCTCATCCCGAGCCATTGTCCATTTCTGAATCTGAATCCATGGGCTGAATCTGAGGCAGCTGATTTGTGTAAGGTGTGCTGCTGACACTTCCAAACATGGTGTAAGTAGGACTAAAGTAGGGCATGGATGTGAAGCTGGCACAGGGCTGGATTTCTCTGCATCTGTTGGCTTTCCTTGGCTCCTGGACCCGTGGCGTTTGTCTGCTCTGGAGTTTCATTTCTGATGTGTAGGGCAAATTTCTTTTTCATGCTACCTGAGGTTCCATCCAGGACAGTCGAAGGAGTCTTTTGGTTTCAGCTTTTCCACTGTCACACAGCTTGCAAAGCCATTCCTCAGGGGTTACGAGTGGCTTTATGTCTCCTGGTTTCTATTTCCAGTTTGTGGCTTGCCTAGAAAATGTCATAAATAATGCCAGGCCCTACAATAGCAATATTGAGTCTAGACACCTCCCTTCCTCCCCCAGCCCTACCCAACCTTCCAGAAATCCACCTCCCTTCAGCTCACTCCTTGGTTTATTGGACTTATATTTTCCTCTCTCCTTTCTATGAATGAGTTTGGCAGTGAAATGGCCAGAGCAGCAGCCTGGGGATGTGCAGACCAGGCTGGCAAGAACTAAACCAGCCAGTTCTTCCAAAAACCTATGTGGAAAGCTTACACTTGTCACACTCACTGCCTGGCCAGCAAGCTCTATCAGTTATCACAGTCATTGCTGTCCAGTGGAGAAGAGAATTGCATTTCCCTGGGAAGAAAGCCTTCAGCTGGTGAGATGTGAGGTAACTTTTAGTCAGAGAATTGCCGAGGGATGTTGCTGGGAAGGGGAATTCTTTACGACTGCCTTGGGAAGGCTGATCCAAAAGAAATAGTTTCCAAAACTTGGTTTCTCATCCAAAGGAAGCATCATGGAAATTTGAAAGCAGGCGAGAGGGGCCCAGAATGTGAGACTCACCCGCCAAGGAAAAGTCTTGTACAATTTAAGCTTTTTGTTGCATGCTTGTTGTCACCAGGATGATTATTTTGGTAAACAATACAATTTTCAGAAGAAAAAAGAAAACAAATTAGCAAATGAGCAGGTTAGAAAGGGCAAACCAAGCCACATTCTGCCTTGTGGAGGGAGAGAAATGTGGAAAGAGAGAGAAACCCGAATGGGTGCAAATCTTTGGCCTCGCGCAGAAACCTGGAGCGCATGGAAACAAAAGCTGCATTTAAAGGCTGCAGCCAGCAGTGCCAGACCCTGCAGGGATGAGAGGAGGAGGAAGAGGTGACCAGGCCCTGGTGTAGCAGTTTTTGCCATTTCTCCTGACCTGCTGGCAGCAGGACAGGACGTCTGGAGCCAGCTCATCCCCGCACATCGCAGCCCGGCACGGCCCCGCTCGGGGCCTTCCTCCTGGCACGGCGGGGCTGCTGGCAGCCCAGAGCCTTCAAATGCAGTTCTGTTGCTGTGTGTTTTTGTTGGCTCTTCGTGGAGCCCAAATGTTGAAAATGAATTCTGAGAAAGTTACTTAAGGTTTCTGTAGGCTGCAGCCCTGCCTGCCTTTGGTCACTGCTGGAACACCTTGATCAGGGGAGTTTTGCCTCACCGGCGCTGGATAAAATCTGTGCCATCTGTGGGGAGGTGCTTTTTGACATGGGCTTCTGTGAAATTTGCCATTCCCTCAGCTCAATCACGTGAGGGACAGCAGGATGAGAGCACTTCTCAGCATTTGAGTTCCTGCTTCTTGTTCCTTATCTCTCTAAGCAGGAACAACAATGGTTGGATAAAAACAGGTCCTGATAGCCAAGACAGAGAGCAATAAATGCCCCAGTGGAAAAAAAATATCTTCCAGATTTGCTTCCACCATTGTTCCATCCCAGACAGGCCATGATTTGGTGTTGGTATTACTGGTAACACCAGGAGGGGGTCCCTGACCCACCTCTGCCTGGTTATGGTGCTGACTGCTCAGTGCCAGGGAAATTTGGCCTGTGGAACCCAAAAGGGAATAGGAGTTCTGTTCTGCAGTAGCTGACACTAATCAAGGAGTTCAAAATAATTTTTTCTGAAGACTGTGCTTGGATAATTCAGCATTATCAAATCAAATGAGACAAAATTATAATCTCTGAAGATTCTAATAGTATCCTGTGTCATGCTGGGAGCAGTTCAGTTTGACATACAGTTAATATCTGATGTTCCCATTTCAATTTAAATTTTCCAACTCTAGTAAGAAATGCAGAGTCCTTTGAACTGAAAAAGTTGGACCATTTTTTACCAGAGAAATGTGGGCTGTTCTGCTTTGTTTTATTCAGTTTTAAATAATTGAACTCCCTTCCAAAGAAAAAGTAACCCAAAACCCAGCTTGTGCAAAGCATTGTGCCATGATCCAACCTACTGATGCAACTCCTTGGCAAAGCCACTTCCAGGAGCCTTTGCACCAGATCCACATGGCAGCAGGGACATGGCACTGAGCACTGCAGGTTTCTTTTAATTAGTGGTTAGAGAATTGGGACTGGACTGAGTTAGTCCAAGCCCCATTTCACAACTTTCCACTTGCTTTCCTAGTTTTTCCCATTACAGTAAAATTCTGCTGTGATTTGGATTAGTCATAGGGGCTCAGTGCTCTCATGGTTTTACTCATACTTGGTGTGCAGAGAGTTTCTCTTTGTCCAGGACTCTGAATGAGCCTTGTAAGCAGAGTTGTCAATTAAACAACACTTACCTTGCACTACCTGCCCCTCAATAGCTGTGGCCAGTCAAGATACTGATTTTTCTGTGGATTTACAGCCTGGGAACTATTGTCCAGGCCTGGCAGAATCCAGATCCCTGGAAGGGCACAGGAATGCCTTAATTGAATTTTTGCATTCCCTGCAAAGGGTGACTCTGAGCCCTCAGCCCATCTCACTGGTCATGCCAAAGGCAGGGTTTTCCACTGTGGATGGGCTCAGGAGGGGTGAGGTTGGGTCAGCTCTGTTGAGCTGTGTGGTTCTGTTTGGTTTGCTGTGCTTAGTCCAGGCAGCAAAAAAGGCCTGGGTAAAATGGTCCTTTTTTAGAATTTATTGCTCCACAGGGAGGAAGTGAAAAGGCCTTTGAGGTAAGTATTGTTTTATCTGCTTCACAGATGGGGGAGTTTCTGGTAGAGGCCCAAGGTCACAGGCAGTTTTGTTCCCAAGAGATCAATTTCCCAGTCTGTTTAGCAGCATTTTGCCCTGCTGGGATGGCTGGAGGAGTTGCTGAGCCGTGGCTTTCTCAGCAGCTCCTGCCCCTGGGACACAAGGGATGTATGGCCATGGAGCTGGAGCTGTGTCCTGCACATTTATACATTTAGGGACAGGTTTTTACCAACCTGTAGAGTTGTTTGTGGCACTTGGCAGGTGCTTTGCTGATCTGCTGCTGCTTCTGGCTGGGATGTCTGAGCTGCCAGGGATCCCAGACCCAGAGCACATCCCTGGGAGGAGCAGTGCTCCCAGAGCAGCAGACTCTGGATGTGGAGCAATCACTAGATGCTCTTGTTTGTGAGAATATTGGCTCCCTTTTTCCATTTTTACTGCATTTCTTCCATTCCTCTCCTACCTACATTGATAGCAACAGCTTTACTCCTTTTTGGAAGTGAGCCGGGTTTCTACAGCTGGATTCCTGGGATCATGATGGCTGTCTCTGAACATACTCCAGCTTGAATTTGTTAACCTTCAGGGCAGGCTGCCAGGTCTGTCTGTCTGCCCTTGCCAGTAAAGAGAGAGGTAATACTGGGTGAAAGGAGTGTGGCTCTGCAGCAGCTTCTAGGGATTGGCTTCTTCTATTGTTGCTGTTTTCACTGTTTTGGGGTAAGTGACTGGTGTTCCTGCAGAATGTGAGAAGCAGGCAGAGCGTCTGGGATTGAAAGATCTTCTGTTATAGAGAAGTAAAGAAATAGGAGAAAATTCTTTGCTGGGAGGGTGGTAAGGTCCTGGCACAGCGAGGCTGTGGACTCCCTGTCCCTGTAGGTGTTCAGGGACAGGTTGGATGGGGGATCTAGTGGAAGGTGTCCCTGCCCATGGCAGAGGGATGGAATGAGATGATCTTTTAGGTTCCTTCCTACCCAACCATTCTATAATTCCACGAAATTTTTCTCTCTTTCTCACAGAACTCCTACATGGTGCTGGCTGGCTTGTCAGACGGACTGGTAGCCGTGTTCTCAGTGTCCCAGGGCCTGCCAGGGGACAACTGCTCCTACCTGTGCTCCCACACAGCAAACAGGTCCAAATTCCACATCTCCGACGACGACCCGCGGCAGAACCCGTACCCGGTGAGGGCCATGGAGGTCACCAACAGCGGGGCCGAGGTGTGGTACAGCAACGGCCCCGGCCTGCTCGTCATCGACTGCGCCTCCATGGACATCAGCAGGAGGCTGGAGCCCTTCAGCCCGCCCTCCTCCATCACCTCCATCGCCTGCAACTCCGAGTGCCACGGCGAGGAGGTGGTCTGGTGTCTGGATGACAAAAGCAACTTCCTGGTGATGTACCACGCCACCAGCTACCAGCTCTGTGCGCGCTACTTCTGCGGGGACTGCAGCCCCCTCAGAGACATGTTCACCATCCAGCAGCCCTCAGCTGCCATCCCAGCCACAGCCCCCCTCAGCCACGGGGCCGTGGAGAGCAACCCTCCAGGAGACATGAGCATCATGTACAGCCCAGACGTGGGCACGCAGATCCTGAACCACCAGGACTCGCTCACAGATTATTGCTCTGTGTCTTCCTACTCCTCCTCTCCTCCCAACACCGTGACCCGCTGCCCCTCCAGCCTGCCCAGCTCGCCCATGAGCTCTTCCAGTGCACCCTTCTCCACAGATTTTGAGGAGTCTGAGAAATTCCACGAGCTGAAGGCTTCCATGGATCATGATGCTTCCCCTGCGGGTGACAACACGGAGCATCTCCAAGCAGTCAAGATTCTTTCTGTAAAAGACCTCATCTGGATCCCCAGGTAAGTGGGTCACTCACCCAGGGAACTTAGCCAAAATCCCTCCTGGCTGAACATGAGATTAACTCAGGCTGATTCAGCAGTTTTTGCATTCCCAGTATGATTCACCTGGCCAGAAAGTCAAGTTACCATTAAGAAAATCTGTTCCCAGTGTAATGGAACATGGATTTTCTGTGCCTTTTGAAAGTAATGAAGTGTTGAGCAGAGTGGCCTCATGGAAGGCCTTGCTGGGTTGGTTTCAACAGAATGAGAAGGGGGTGGTCAGACTCCAAGCTGAGGAAACAAAGAGCAGCAGGCAACCTCCTTGGTCAGACACAGCCCTGGCAAGTCCTGCTGCCTCCTGTGGAGCTGATGGGAACCTCTGGGAAGCTGATTGCACTTGTCACAGATCTCTCACTGCAGTGGATCCCCATGGCATCACAGTGCCCCCTCCCCTGCAAGACATCATGGTGGGCATGGAGCAGAGGATGAATATCCATCCAGCACGGATCTCCCTCAGCTGACAGCATCCCCAGTGCTGAGGATGTGACAGCTCCCTCGTTTCTCTTCCAGGAGAGGCGGGGACATCATCGTTATCGGGCTGGAGAAGGAGTCGGGCACCCAGCGGGGCAGGGTGATCGCGGTGCTGAAGGCGGCGGAGCTGGCTCCCTATGGGTGAGGCTGAAAGGCACACCAGGGGCAGTCTGTGTGGGTACAAGGGGGCTGGAGGGGCAGAGGGGGGCTCTGCAGGCCCTCAGGGTTCCTGGGAGTTTCCTCTTGGCTTCCAGCAGGCTCTGAGGAGCTCCAGTGGGAGGACACCGAGTTGCTGGTTGCACGCTCTCAGAGCGGAGCAGACAGCGAGGGAAGGCACCGTCACTGCAGCCTGGTCCCCAAAATCCACAGACACTGAACACCCCATGATGGCACAGACAGCACCGTGCACAGTGTGCTCGAGTGGGGCTGATCCTGCCTGGTGCTGGCTCCCTTTGCTCTGAGGGCACCTGGCAGAAGGTCAGAGCAGCTTGGCAGGCTCTGAACAAGAGGTGTATTTATGCAGAGCACGGCGCTTGTCTGTGGCTGCATTCACGTGGGTCAGGTTGATGCTCTGGCTCTAAATGAGCACCTTTGTGCTGTGGGCAGTGACAGGCCAGGGGACGGCTCCTGGAGCACAGGGGAGAGCAGTTACATACGTTAATTTAAAATGTTTCATACAGAGAAGGAGAGTCCAGGGAAATAAATAGCTGCTGGAGAGGTGGGGGTGTTCCTGCTGATCACTTAAATACCGGTCTGGGATTGTACTATTTATGTCCAAACAAATGCAGGTTAAGCAGTGCTAAGGATTATAAATGATCGTTTATTACCACCAGGCAAACACAACAGGAGATCAAAGGCTCCTGCCATTCCCTCTACTCTGAACTGAGTGTCTTTATCAGTTAGCTGGGAGGAGAGAATTCTCTTTATTCGTCACAGGTGCTCTTAGGTTGGTTTTGCTTAACCCAAATTGAGTGTAGAGTTCAGGCAAAGTGATACCACATCTCTCACCTGGCTGGACCAGGCACCATGGCCAGACCCTCCCTGTTTGAGCAGAAGGGGAGGAAAGGGAGGGGGCTTTGTAGGGGCAGTTTGTGATAAAAACCAGCTGCCAAGGACAGTCCTGTGGCCAGTGCTCCCAGCTGGGCACCTTTCTGGGGAAAGGCTTTGGGACCAGCCTTCCCCATCTGCTGTGGGAGTGGTGTAAGGAGCCCAGTGAGGGCTGGACTCCTGTCCCTTGGACCCTGCAAGGGAAAAGTGTCATTGTCTGTCCTGCCACCTCCCTCTGAGGTACCTGCAGGGCCAGCTTCAACAGAGACCACGAAGGGGAGCACATACAACACGGACCACACAAATCCCTGAGTGCTGCCACAGCTGTGCCTGCTGCTCTGGGCTCAGACCCTGAGCTGACACAGGCAGCTCCATCCCAGTTCCTTGCTTTATTCCAGGCTGTGGAAGCTCCCAGCAGCCTGTCAGCTGTGTTATGATGGAGCTGTTCTGAAAATGCCCAGCTGGCAGCAGGAACAAGAGTCTGTGGATTTAGCAAATCAGGAGATTAGCAGCAACTTCAAATGCCACGGCAGACTTAAGCCTCCACCTGCACCTGAATCCTTTTAAAAACTTTTTCCCATGTCACTGAGCTGCTTGGTTTTGATGTGACACAGTTTCTGATCCCTCTCTTTGTTACTTTCTCCTTGCTGAAGGATTTGCAGCTTATAAAAAGCTTGTGTAGCTGGAAGGGAAGCTCATGAGCCAGTGTTGCGCTTGCAGAGCTGCTCTTCCACACAATGCCCTTCCCTGAAATGAATGCCCTTCCCTGTAATGCCTTTCCTTGTGATGCCTTTCCCTGTGCTGCCCTTCCCTGTGCTGCCTTCCCCTGTAATGCCCTCCCTGCTCTCTCCTCCCTCCCCAGGACGCTGGTGGACGCAGCTCTCGTAGCAAAGGACACGGTTGTGTGCTGCTTTGAGAACGAAAACACGGAGCGGTGCCTGGCTGTCTGGAGGGGCTGGAGTGCCAGAGACTTTGACATTTTCTACCAGGCCTACGAAGAGCTGGGCAGGCTGGAGACCTGCATGCGCAAGAGAAGGTAGTGCCGGTGGGACCCAGACTCTGCGGGAGCGCCCTGGACTCGGAGACACGGCCCAGAGCAGGGCTGATGGGGAGTGTGTGCCTGGTTTGCTGCTAGTGAGCACCTGGGGTTCCCAGAGCCCCATCAGGGCTTTTGGGGAATGAAGCTGGTGGGACAGGCCTGGGAGCTCTCAGCTCCCCTGCGCTGGTTGGGAGCGAAGGCAGAGGTGGCTGCAGTTCTGCTCATCCCCCCATTTCCAGTTTGTTCTTCCTCGTTTTGAATTCCTTCCTCACCTCCAGCATGCCCTGGCTGCTGCTGCTGTTATTGTTGTGTGTGTGTCAGCCAGGAGAGCTCTGTGGGCTCTTCCTGGGAGCCTGAGCACGTTCCAATCCCAGCTGGCACTGTGGGCTGGTTCACCCTCTTGCCAGGAGGAATGCATCTGCTGGAAACCCTGCACTGTGGGGCTGCTTCCCACCCCCCTGCAGCTCCACTAGGGCTGTAATCCCTGTTCAGAGGCACCCTGGTGTAGGAACCAGCGAGAAGCTGTGGCTGGCCACTGCATTTCTGGTTCCTAAAAGCTGTAGTGGTGCAGTGTTCCTGTGAGGGAGCCCAAAACAACCTGCCAGGAATGCTGCACCAGGAGTGAGTGGCTCATGGCACTGCTGCCTTGTCGATGGAGCTGGTGGAAAGCAAATACTCCTGGTGGAAGAGAAGGGAGCCCCCTGACCAGGAAGGTTTATAAGCTGTCTCTGCTCCACTCCTCTTTCTCTTGGGAAATGCACTCTGGAGCAGCAGGAACACAATAAGCTCAGTTTGCCTGTGAATCTGTGCAGCTTCTGCCCACCACAGCTTGTATTTTATCTTCATTAGTGGCCTGGGATGCTGTATTGGCTCTGAATCCAATTGCACTTAATTATCCCAAGCATGTACAGCAGTGTAAAAAGTGCCCCCAGCTAAGCACCCTGTATAAAGGTGTACAGTTTGAATTTTGGACCTTTTTCTTTTTTTTTAATCCCAAGAATCTTGTGTGAGCATCGGCAAGGCTGGCCAAGGCCGAACGGGCAGGTTAACCCTCTGGTTCACATTTCTGTTGCAGGCTGCTAAAATATCCTTCTTCAGAAACAGAATGTATCTTAAAATAAACTGATTCCTCCCCAGGATGACACTGCATTGGTGGTTTTTATTGGAAACCCAGCTGGCACTGGGTGTTTGGGGTTTGCAGCGTGGTTCAAGTGTTTTGTCATGATGAGCACAGCTGGAATCAGGGCTGTGAGTACAGACTGTCTCCATACCTGCCCCTGCCTGTGACTGTCACCCTGTGCCTCCCAGCACCTCATGAAGCAGGTATGGCAGCACCAAAATCCCCCTCCCTTGCCAGGACATGCCCTGTTGTCTCAGGGCTGGGGTGAGGTCTCATGGTCACCTTCTCCAGCTGCCAGATTCCTTTGACTTGCAGGAACTCTTCCCATGTTACCTGAAGCCCCAGCAGGAGCTATAAAGCTCATTCTTTCCTTCAGCCTTGCAGGTTTCCTTTGAGGAAACACCCTGTGGAACAACCACAGCAGTTCCTTATTGTTCCTCTTGAGCAGAACACCTTGGGTGCTGTGCTGCTTCCAAAGCCAGAGTGGGCTTGAGCCCACCATGGGCTTCCCAGTGCCCTTGGGGGAAGCTGGAGCATCTCCCAGACCTTTGGTGGGCCCTGGCCAAGGCCTGGACACAGAAGGGCCTTTGTTCTGCTGGACTCTGCTCTGGGGCTGTCACTGCACACACCAAGACATCCCTGCTCCTCACCAGGTGGGTCAGGGTGATCAGCTGGGAAGGTAGGGGGGTGGCACCTGGGTTTCACAGGACCTGTGAGAGAAGCTGCAGTGGTGGGTGTGTGCCCCAAAACCTCCTGGGAGCAGGGGTTGCTTCCCAAAAGCAGCTGAGAGCCTGAGTGTTGCTACCCTAGAATAAGAAAAAATCCCCCCCTTCAGCAGACCTGAAACCTCATTAGCACAAGGCTCCATTAAGTCAGCACTGCACGTGCAGCAGGAATGATTCCCCAGGGGCAGAAATAAACAGACATTAAAAACAAAATTAAAGCAACTCCCATCAGTTCAAACAGTTGGAGATTTCAGTGCTCCTTTCCATCTCTCCCACCATCAATGCCTGTTCTCCTGATGGCAGGTACAGGTGAGGGACATCGGGAATCCTGGGGGAAGGGATGGGGCCACAGCCAAAGGCAGGAAAAGCCCCCAGAGCCTGGGAACAAGGGGCAGCACGAGCCCCAGGCATGGGCTGGGGGAGCTGCACCTATCACAGTCCTCACTATTTTATTCCAGCTGATAAAAATAAGGCCAAGCAGAGCCCTGGTGGGGGGTTATTCCTTCAGCTGACTGAGGAGAGGCAAGAAAGCAGTTTTGGGTTTGTTTTGTCAAGGGCAGGTTTCCCCCAGGCCAGCCTGGGAGCAGCAGGAGCAGAGGGAAGGAGCTCAGCACAGGGAGGGAAGTTGATGCTCTTGGATTGGAGTAACCCCAGCACCAGCAGTGGGAGGGCAGTGGGTGCCAGGGCTGTTAATCACTCATCAAGGAAGCAAAGAGAGATGAACAGAACCTGCCTGGGATTAACTGAGCCCAAAAACCAGCCCAGCTTCACTCCCTCACTGAGAGCAGAGCCACACATGTCCCTGGGCCCTTCCTTGGAATGCTCAGTGCTCCTTTACCTGCTTTCAAAGGATTATATTCAATTCCCAGCTGGATGCTGATTCCTGTTCCTGGTTTGGGCTTTTTCTTTGCTGGCATCAGTGCAGTCAGGCCCTGGGATGAAGAACAGCTGTGCCCAATACCAGCATCCCAGTTTGGGCATGGTCTGTTTGTTTTTTTTTTTTTTGTGGGGGGAGGCAAACCACTGCTTGTATCCCACATCCAAGATCCCATATCCTGATGCTCACTCAGGACGTTTTGGGGCCACCAGCCTGAGGCTGTCCAAACCCCAACCTACCCCTTCATGTGCAGGAAAACAGGGAATGTTACAGCTCATTCTGCTAGGAAAGGAAAGAAGGGCTGGCTCTGCCTCGTTGCACACAGTGCCCTGGACAGTGGGCAGGAATTGTTATAATTTGATATATTAGAGCAAAATCCCATCTCCTGTGCCCCCAAGAGATGGTAGGAGCAGGTGAACACGGACACACCAGCTGGATGCTCCCCATCCCACTCAGCACTGAGGGCTCTCAGCTTCAGCATAAGGAAAAACAAGGTGATTTCTAAGGGAGGTGGGGAAGGGGGCAGCGCTGGCTGCTTTGTATTCTGCTACTGAAAGGACAGAGGAAATTAGTTTTCTTTAAGCAAGCTTTAAAAGGACAGGAAATATCGTGGCTATTTCGGGCTGTCCTCGGCTTACCCCGGCCGGCGGCGCTGGGATGGGAGCTGGGTCGGGCTCCAGGGGCTTCACCCAGGTGAGGCTGGGGATGGGAATGAGGATGGAGATTGTGATGAAGATCAGGGTGAGGATGGGGCTGGGGATGAGGAGAAGGATGGGACCAGGAATGGGAGTTGGGGATAAGAATGGTGCCAGGGACAGGTGCTCAGCACTGGGGGAATCACTGCCGAGTGATTGGCAATCCCCAAGCTGTGAGTGCACCATCCACAGTGATTCAGGTTTCCCAGGGCCATTATTCCTACCCCAGCACTCAGAACCATCCTGGCACAGCAAACAGATTTTATCTGCTCCATATCCCAGCCTGTTTGCACTGGAACTTTATCATGGAACCACTTTAAACCACTTTTTCACTCTAGGTGAAAGTCAGTAAAACACAAAGGTGGTGTTACTCCTTTGTCTTTTTCTAAAAGGTGGAGCAGGATCCTGGCAGAGTCCTCTTGACACCCCCAGCCAAACAGGGGGACCCCCAATTTCCAAGAGACTCCAGCCCAGCCTGCTGGAAATGTTGGAGCTGATTCAGGTCAATTAAAGCTGAGGTTTTTATTGAATTAAAGTGTGAAAGTTAACACAGCCAGCCCAGTATTTGAGCTGTTATTTTTTTGATGTTAATTTAATTTTTTCACCCCACTCATAAAAGTGATTTAGAAGGTGGTAGGGATTCCTGGGCTGGAGGAGACCTGGGAGATGGTTCTGGAGCTTGGAAAGGACATGGACACGTTTCTTACACCCGGGGAAGTGTGCAGCAGTTCAGACATGAGGAACAAAAGTGCTTCTGGCAGCAGCAGCCAGGTAAAATCCAGGAAACAGTTGGAAAGGATTCCTCATGGGATGCACTGCCTTGGCTGTGCCTAAGCCTGGGATGGAGGTGCCTTTTGAGCTCCAGTTGGGATCAAACCCCTGAATTTGCTCTGGTCAGCACAACAGCTCACATTGGCAAAGTCCACTGGGTACAAAAACATTAATTAGAACAGATCCCACATGGGCAGTGTCCCACCAGCCCAGGGGTCACCAAGACCAGAGCAGAGGAGGAGCCTGGTGGGGCCTGGATCTTCTCCCCATTTTTAATGCCATGGCAAGATCTTCTTTCCAAAAAGCTCCCGACTGCGGCTGGCTGTGCAAGCCGAGTATTTTTAGCAAGTATTCATGTGAAATGGCTCAGGATAATAATTTGCAATGTAAAGTTAGAGGCTTCCACAAAAACTCAGAGTAAGCAGATTTGGGTCAGCGGGACTTTGTGCTGATTTTGCTGAAAGGAAGAATCCAGCCAGGTCCAGGGGAGCTGCATGGGGCTGGCGCTGGACACGGAGTTTTCTGGGTAATAAACCCCCACTGTGCCCACAGAACCTAAACTTGAAATCATTCCATGGACTGTGACTCTGCAGTTACAGATAAATGTTTCACATGTAAATAGTCACATCCAGCATGACAGTCGCCAGGATTCACATTTTCCCCATCTCCTTGTGCCTCTTTTTGCCATCACTGACCCTTGAGCAGGATGAAAAGCTTTTAGAAAAGAGCATTAATAAATCCAGCTCCTCACCCAGGGGTGACCAGAGAAGGTGGAGGGTTTGCCCAGGGGCTGCAAAGCTCTGTTTGGTGCTGTTTTATTGCTGTGAGGATGCCCATGGCCAACCCAGCATCCAACCCAGGTTACCTGCACCAGATGAACGAGGGAGAGAAGTGTCTCACATTTTTAATTGTTTTAATAAAGAAGAGAAGCATCTCTGCAGATAGGACATGACTGGGCATCACATCCATCTCATTTTTTCACACCTCTGTGGCTCAGAGGAAAACCCTCCATGATTTTCCTGCTTCCTCAGCACAAAGGAAACTTCTAACTGAAGTAAACTGAGGCCGAAATGTTCCAGCCCTAGAAGGAATTTTTGTCAAGGCTGGGTTAGCACTTACCAGCTGATGATTTCCACCTCTGGGGCAGCAAATTCCACTTATTTTAGTATAAAATGGGGTTTATGTGTTTGCACTCTGTCATAAAGGCTTATAATTAAAATTTATCTTTAATACGGACTAGTTTTAAGCTGTGAGTCCATAAAATATGTGATCAATTGTGATGTGAGGCCTCAAGGGCTGCATGCAAGCTTGGTGCAAAACTCACTTTTAGTAGAGATTTGGTAACAGAATTAGAACTGCAGCAACTGAGAAAAAAATCCCAATACCAGATGGGTGCTGTTCACTAAATGGCTTTTTCCAGTTACATACATTCTGCTTTTACCAGCTGTTATGGGCTAAAAAAAGTCCAACATAATCATAAATGTTAATAAATACAGTACAAGTACAGGGCTTTTTTCCCCCTGTTTTGCTGCCATTCTTTGGGGTTCATATTCTTTAAGCTCTTTTAGCTCTTTTCTGTACTACAAAAATACAAGTAGCTTTTTTTTTCCTCCTTAGGTGAAGAAATACCTCTGCAATCCCTAAGATTCTTGCTTTGGGACTTAATTTTGTCCTCACACCAATACTGAACAACTCCTAGAGCTATTAAAAAATAAGTGCTCAACCCACTTAATCATTATTTTTACTGTGTTTTGAATACACAAAGCATTGGGGCACCATGCAAGCCTTGTCACTGAATGCATTTGAAACACTCTTATGGGTATTGCAGGCAGCAGAAGTACTTTTAACATTTTCATCAGGAAAAAGAGCAAAGGCACAGCTCATCAGCACCAGGGCCTGATGAATGGGTTGGTTCTCCCTTCCCCCAGAGCCAAGGTAGAAGCACTGAGCTCACCCCAGGCCAAAACACAACACAGAGTTGTCAAAACCCTTTGAAAGAGAGAGATCCTGGATTTATTTCCCAGAGTATTTCACTCTGTGCCTATGCTGGGTGGAATGACACGGACTGACAACGTGAGCAGCTCCGATTGCAAATAAAAAAAATCTTTATTGCATCTTAGAAGCAAGTCTTAAAATAAAAAAAAAAAAGGAAAGAAAGAAAGGAGGGAAAAAAAAAAGAGAAGGAAAAGAAAAATTTTCCATGCACCTACATCCTTGGGACTGTCACCAGAAAATGATGAACACAGTAAGACACAGACTCTATGCTAGTTGCAGTTCATACTCCATACACGTGTAAACAATGGTTATTTCTTCTACTGGAATAGCAATTGCTCTGTAAGATCCCTTCAAACGTGGCAACAACCACCTAAACCTTGGGTTTTCTCCATTCCTTCACTTGCCTCCACTTCCCAAAGAGCAGGCAAAGTGGAACTGAGGGCAATGAGATGAAATGGGGCTGGAGGATACGATAGAAAAATATATTGTTCGCTGGTTTTTATTTTTTGTTTCTGCTGAGCAGGATATTTACAGGTACATAGGTCCCAAGAGATCATCAGCTTCAATGACAATGTCCAGTCACTGTCCAAGTCTCAGTGTACAGGGTTCCCTATCTGGCTTTAAGGCACTTTATTTCATGTATTTTCTCTTACCTTGCTAGGTGTTAACTCATAGGGATCACTTTCCTTGTATTCAGCCTCCTCATCCCCAGTTCCTCTTAGAATACCAAAAAAATTCCTAAACTCACTGAAGTAATTCCAAAAATGTTAAAGAATTTTGAGGGGGGGAAAAAAAGATCCATGAAAAAATATTTTAGAAAGTAATCTTTGGAGATCATTTACTGTAAGTATGATGTACACTACCTTATCAGTGAGAAGATGCAATACATTCCTAATATATATATATATATTTACACACACATATATATATATATATAAAATATTAAAATGACTAACAGATATTCAAGGAAAGGTCAAGAACCTAAAACAATGGATATTAAATAAATTAACCTTCTAGCAGATACAGAAAAAAAATAAATCCCAAAACAAAACTAGTAATCAACTGTAATAATTGTTCCCATTAACATCAAGTGACGGACTGAACGGACCCGCTGCGATGGGGCGCGGGACACTCGGGGCAGAGGAGTTCTCCAAGCTCTCCTCAGGGATCTTGGATTGTTCCTTGTTTGAGATTCCCATTTCCCAGCCCCTTCAGCATTTCCTGGTGGTGTCGCTCAGCCCTTGGACTGAGGACAAAACACAGAACCCACCACGGATTCCCCAAACGTTCCGTCCGTCTGCGGACCAAATATCAAACACAACAATTTCTACAAGGACTAATCACGGCTTGTGCTTCCTTCCTTCCCTCGCCTGCCCATAGTAAGTGGAGGTGTATTTTTAAACTGAAATAATCAGCTATTAGGGGGATAAAAAAAAAAAAAGCCCTCCTGGGATTGCCACCCTTTCTCATCGCCACAGCGACTCGGATTTTCGAACGCAATTTGAAAATTAATGGCTAATCCTGAACCAAAGGAGCAGAATCTTTGCACGGTAGCAGTCACACAAAAAACATTTAGACACAGCGGTTTGTCACTTGGCTTTGCACGCTCAGGTCCACATTTACAGAATCCCAGCCATGAAGATGGCAACAGAAATGGGAGGAAACAATCTTTTGTTCGTAAGGAAATTCTAATTCAAGTCAGATTTCTGCTGATCAGATAACTCTTAAACAACTATTTTTTTTTTCTTTTTTTTTTTTGTTTGAAGGCAAATATTGATCACAGTTTTGTTCAAAACCAAAAACACAACAACAAAAAAAACCCAAGGGCCTTGTTCTTCTCAAAACGAGCGCTTTGTAAGAAAACAACGATGATTTCTAAAATATATCCTGTGTGGTCTTTTAAAAGTGAATTATCAAAAAACATTTTCCCAAAAATAAATTAGATAATTAAAAAAAAAGTCTTTTCCAGCATAGCTGGACATTAGGCTGTCCTCACTGAGCCATTAGTATTGCTGCTTTTCCCAAAATTTGGGTCGTTTTTTTCAAACCATATTTCAGCCAGCTGTTGCGTGGACCCATATGTTGAAGCTTTGGACCCCAAGCACATTTTATATTGTTTTGGATCAAGATTAGGGTCACAAAAAACAGGGTGATGCACATGGACTACTCCAATTTCTTGGCTTCTGAAAGTTTTTAAGCCAGCTTGAATGACTTTGTTAAATAGATCTACGTCTTCAAGGCCCCAACCTTGGATGGAGACGTCAAAGCCACCCGCTCGAAGAAGGTCAGCTTTGTAAATACAGGTGATACCAAAGCCATAGTTCCTCCAGAAACCTGTTTTCTGAGTGAAGGCAAAATGATTGTCACTAGGAACCTTTCCACTATAAACAATCTTTGGATCATACTGGCTAAAAATGATGGGAAAATACACTTGCTGACCCAAAACTGTATTGGCTCTACACCGCTGGAGGAATTCTGTGGTAAACACTAAGTCAACATCACAGAAGAAAAGTAAAGACTCGTTCTGGAACTGAGAAGATCCGACTTCCAGAGCCAGTGCCCTTGAGAACTCCCCCGACACCGGCAGAACCTGCATGTCAGCCTTGGGGTATTTGGAGCGGTAATCTCTCATCAGCTCGATCTGCTTGGCTTTGTCAGGGTTGGAGTTGGAATTGAAAAGCAGGACAACCAGCTTGACGTTCTGGTTTGGAATGAGGCACGTCTTTTCAAAATTCCCCATGAACCTCGCAAACATGTCGAACCGCCCGGAGAGAGGGATCAGGATGTTGATCTTCTTGTCTTTGAGCTCCTTCCTCTCTGCTTTGGACCTGCTGAGCTGGAAGGGGACAAACATCTTCAGTGAGTTGGAGAGGAAGGACAAGGACCCAGAATCCTGGTTGATTTTGCTGGCCAGCTCTTTGGCGTCCATCTCTTCGTGCTCCATGAACTGGATCTTGCTGAAGGTCTGCTGCAGGTACGCGTGCCTCCTCACGGGGACCGTCATCTTCTTCCCCTTGTGCTTCTTGTAGAGGAGCAGCAGGTCCAGCACGTACTCTGCTCCGTACATGGGGTTCACCCTGCGGTACCCATACTGTATTTCCTTGAAATCAATGATTCTCCCCCGCGTCTTGGCGTTGGCGTTGATCATTTCCATGACCTGCATCACGATGTCATCCAACGCCTCGCGCTGCGACGAGTCCATCCCTCTGCGCGGCGGCTGCCCGTCGGCTCCCGAATACAAATATTTCCCAGTGAGGAACTCCCACTCCAGGATCTCCTCGCGGTGGCGGGGCTGGAAGCGCATGAAGGAGGGCGGCATCCCCAGCTGCAGGTCCTCCTTGTGGATCTCGGTGTTGCTGTACTTGCTCATGAGCACGATCTCGCGGTGCAGCTGCACGGTGCGGTGGCGCAGCTCGGCGATCTTGCGGCTCAGCATGTAGCTGTGCAGCCTGTACTGGTACGGGGGGTTCTTGTTGGGGTGCAGCGTTATGGCTCGGTGGATTTTGCTGTTCCTCAGGTCCCGGATGTAGCCTTTTTTGTTCTTCTCGTAGTTCTCGTAGAACAGCTGCTGCATCTAGAACAGAGAGAGAGGAGAAGTCAGAGTCTCAGCAGTGCTGACCCTGTGAAGGTTTGCCCACGCAGCCCCGCTGGGAGAGAATTCCCCCTCGCTCACAGGGCCAGGAGGCTTTCTGAATAAGCTGTTCTTGGGTTTAGGCACAGGTTGTAGCAATACCAGCTGCTATTCAAGGAAATTAAGAGGATTATTCATTGTAAACTGGTGAAAGAAACATCTATCATGGATTTGGGATTACTACAGCCCATTCTAGAGGTATCACCGGCGGCCAAACAATTCTGCTCTAAGTCGATTGTAAGCTCATTTCTTCACAACAACACACCATCACCAGGAAAATAACACCGTGAAGTGCTCACTACAAAACTCTCATTATTCTTTGTTTCCCATTGTTTTAATCTTAATAATAAAGAAGAATAAAAAGAGATACCATGTACATACTAAGCAAATCAGACAACACCTTTTCCATTATATCCAAATGCCATTTAGGCATTAAAAATCCAGGTTTAGGCATTAAAAATTCAGCAGGTTGCTGAATGTTTTAGTCAAGATGCCAAATATGTTACTTCAAGTGCTGCAATGCAAAGCTACAGCTGTCACTTTAAAATGTCAATGGACAGTAAAGTGCACCTGAGATTCCTAGAGTTCCAGAAGTCAGGTAACACAGGATGCATGTGTACACCAGAATAAAAACATCCTTAATGTGGCATTTGCTGTTTCAAAACAAGAAGACAGTGAGCTGAGATTAGATTCTCAAGTCCTATGAAAGCAGACAAACCAGCTTTACAGTCCTTAGTAGCTCAGGCTGTAGTTGATATCATGAAAGACAAACCAAGATGATAACGTGGAGAATAAACTGATAAAAAAACCTTGAGAACAAAGGTATACACCATCTGAGATAGCGGAAATTCAAAAAGACCACAAGCAGATTCTGTGTCACAGCACAAATGTCATCAACCTGCCAGAGCTGACATAGCACCTTCATTCAATAAGGGATCTAATCTCTGTTACTGGCACTGGAATCTGCCACAGGAAACACAGCAATAAGGCTTGTGTAAAAGGGCAGCAAAGAGCCAAGCTCAAAAAAAACCCAGGGAGAATGTCTCAAATATGATGGCAATCAAACAGAGCACAAAAAAAATCACCAGCACAGAAACCTTCCTTTAACCAGCTGCTCAGAGGCAGCACAAGTCCTGTTTTATTAGGCCTTCAGTTGCATTTTTCCCATTATTGTGGACAGACACTGAATCTCAGGGATAAACTTACACCTGGATTTAATTGCTGCTATCTTACCAAGCTGGCTGTGTGCACGCTGAACCTGACATCGGGCGGATCGCCGCCGACAGCACCGAGCAGGCTGAGCCTGCTGGGAGCACGGATTTCAATCTGAGCAAATGTAAATCACTGCAAAGGAGGGAGGGAGGGATTCCAGCCAGGCTGAGAAAGAAAGGACATTTATTTCGTGGGTCACCACCAGTCCCCCACCCCCTTCTCCTCCAAGTTCACCTTCTTCCCGCTCTCCCCAAGTGATCCCTGCTGCGTGCACGCTGTCTGGGAGCAATCCAGGCCAGAGGATGGATGGATCTGCACAGCAACACAGCCAAAGGAGAACATCTTGGCCATGGCCCCTTGGCAGGCCTCAGATGAGCTGCCTGTCGAGATGTATAATATCCCTTTAGAAGTCATGCAAGATTTAAAAGAGCGCTACGGGCAGAGGTTAGCTGGTCTAATCCCACGTCCAGCAGAGTGATCCAAACTGAATGAACCTCATGCTTTCCCAAGAAACACGTTTTTTCCACTCACCCAAAAGACTGTTCTTTATTTGTATCTCTGTATTGTTTCCTCTAGTAATAATGCTTTATTTTTTTGGTCACTTTGAACCTTGGTGTTGCTGTGAAGGGCTCTGGGAGACCTTAAATCACCCCCACTTAGGGTCAGTCCTGTGAGCACCATTTATTGCAGAGGAGAGCTCTCATGGCAAGAACAGGATCAGTCCAACACTGCAGGACCCAGTCATTTCACTGACAACACTGATCTATCCTCTAACACTATGCATATGTAGAACTAAAAGTATTAAATGCATATGGTAACCAATTTCACTGATATTTTAACAACAGCTATTGGCAGAGGCTTTTCCAGTACTGTGACATCAGATAAAAATTCTTAAATCACATCATTAGGCCACCATTATTCAAAGGAAAATTTACAATAGGATTTAATTTCAAGTCTTGTTTTGAATTTATAAGACAACAAAATCAAGACCGTGCAGCCTGAATGCATTTACTCCAAAATTGCTACCTAGGGCATTCTGAAGAGGAAACCATGACAAGCAGAAAGGCTTTCAGATTACACAACAAAGTTTTAATAGAATACTGATGGGTAGGAAAATGTTATGAAACTCCCCAATGGAAGTAAAGATAGGAACCCTTAGCAAATGGCACAAATTAAAATTAAGAAGTATATTTTAAAGCTCTGGCTTGCCACTCAGAGTAACCTCTTAGGTAGATAGTTACCTTCCAATACTCCTTCCTGCCCCTTCCCAAAACTAGCTTGCTTCAAAAACTGAAAATGAAACATATCTCAGCAAGACTTTACTAGGGCTTCAACACAAAGCAATTCACAACTGAAACATCTATTAACAGCCACCTTGCTCCAGCCAAAAAGGTGACAACTGCCCGAGCCCCTCCGGCCAACCCTGCGGTGCAGCTAATGAGGAGCTCCACAGCAGCCAGGCTTTTATATAATCCTGTTTTTCAGGAGAATGCCCTGCAAGGCTGGCACGTTCAACATTTTTCCTAGGAAGTGTCCCCCTCTCCTACTCCCTGTTCCCTTGCATTCAGCAGGCTGCTCCTCCTTGGGGAGCCAAGGGACACCCCACACCAGCAGGAAACACAGAGGAGGGTTCTGGAAGGGTTAATTAACTCCCTACAGAGAGTACAAGGAGTTACAAACTGTTTTTTCACAGAGACACAAAGTGCTGTACACAAAGTCCAAGTGGCCAGTGGCCAGTGGAGTGGTTTAACCCTCCTGGGGCCGAGGTGCTGCTGGACACTTGACCCAGTGCCACAGAAGGGCTGGGAGGTGCAAGGGCTTTTCCCCAGAAACCAGCCCCACATGGGTTGTGTTTGCTCACCCACAGTGACAGACTTGAAGGGAATGAGCAGCTCCCTCCACGCCATTTGACAGCTCCACCAACACTGATTTCCTCAAATCGTTAAGGCTCCCCAGCACTGGGTTCAGTCACTAACAAGGGCAATGCCCAACTATCAGAAATCACTGCTAATATAATTTCTTACCATATTTGGGTCCAAAACACTATGCTAAATATCACCAATTAGCACACGCTGGCTTTCACCTCCACACGACACTGGAAAGCCACAAGGAAGATACAAAACCCTAATTAACTCTTGTGTACATCATCAATAGGTGAAAGAAGGCCACAGAGAAAGGAATACCTGTGATTTATTTGCTCCTCCCAGTCACTAAACACACACATGGGGACTGACACAAGCCCAGGACGTGCACATCTCCCAGACATTATGTGCCAACCTCCCCATGCCTGTTACCAGAGTCTCGAGAGCTGAACTCCTGCAAACTCTTCTTCTAGTGAAACAGGTTTCTCTCTGATTCTTTTTTTAAAAAAAGAACCTTTCATGGATATTAATTTTGCAATGATTATATTCTAAGCATGCTTTATTCTAGTGCAGAGCACTGAGAGCATAGGGATACAAAGAAGAGCTACTCTTTATTGACCACTATTTACTCTAGACCTGTTGAAGCCTTAAAAACCCTAATGTTCCCCAAACCATTAGAGACTGAATGTTTAAACTGTGGTACAGCTGTTGTGGGCACTGCTGGCTCATGTCCAAAAGACCAACTGAAAGGAGAGAGTGTTATGTTCTTCGTTTTAAATGAAGAAGTCTTTTGCAGGCCAAAAAAAAGTGTACTGGAGAAAATGGACTTTAAAAATAAGACCAGTTTATGCAGAAACTGGCCTGCAGCCATGGATTAGCCCCCGAGGGCTTTCTCTCACAGCTCCAGATTGTGCTACCAGAGCCCAGAAAACACAGCCCCACAAGTCTCACAAAAAGCAATCATGGACAGGACATGTTGTATGGCAGGTTTTGAAACACCCAAGATGGGCTTTAAATACAAAGCCCAGCTAATTAAAAGCCCAAATGATGGTTAATGTCACCTAGCTCAGAGCACCTCTGTCAGGAGGAGATGAGGATGTGGGTGCCAGTGTGGAGCTGCTCTACAGGAGCAGGGCAGGTGCTGGGATAGCCCTACCCTGCCCACAGCTCTGCAGCCAAACCCAGGCAGGATGCTCCTGTCCATCTCCTCTTCCAAAGATGTGCCAGAGCTGGTGCCAGGGGGCAGCTCCTGTTGGCTGGCTGAAGTGAAATTAAAGTATTTCTGCTCCCATATCTCAAGAAGCTGCATGGAATAACTGTGGTTGCACTAGCATAATTTTGCACTGATTAACCACAACAGATCTCCAGTTTTCTGGTTTATAAATCACTAATATAGCTCAATTGATGAAAAATTTTGCCAAGGGAAAGGAGCAGCAGGGCTTTGTTTACTGCTGACTTCCCTCTGCTGGAGGGGAAGACTGCAGGGACCTCCTGGATGCAACTCTGTGTATTCAGGGCACTTTCTGTTTAAATCCTGATGCTTTATATCCCACAGCTAAACACAGACATGACTGAAGCCACTCCTTCAGACAGAGTTATTATGGTGGAGACAAACACGGGGAAGTAATGGATAAACACTCATTTCCAGTGAACTTGGTCACTTGTTCATGGCTTTAACCTCCCCAGTTGCCACTACAGGAAAGGATGCAGGAAATGCCACTCAGTGCTGGGAGATCAGACTTCCCTCTCAGCTGGCATGTGGAGCCCTGAGCTCTGGAGCATGATTAAATAATGTGATTCTTCAGACAAGTTACTTCTCACACAAATTTCATCGTGTACTGCTGCTTCACGTTTGCTTTGTTTCATAAAGAGAGGCAAGAAAATCATCCTGAGCAGTCAGCACTCAAAATTTCCATAGTTGGTGTAGCAGAGGCAGATCCAGCTGTGACCTCTGGGTGCAGTAAGCCCAGGCATGCTCTGAAGCAAGAAGTTTATTCTGTACAGCACAAATGCCTCTTCTTAT
Organism: Catharus ustulatus; assembly: GCF_009819885.2. Taxonomy (NCBI): domain Eukaryota; kingdom Metazoa; phylum Chordata; class Aves; order Passeriformes; family Turdidae; genus Catharus; species Catharus ustulatus. Next base: position 18,540,714 of record NC_046232.1, read on the forward strand.
ATGATCCTAAGTGAAACAGTGCTGGTCTCACTCGAGAGCCTTGCAGCGCCTCCTGCACTGCTCTCCTTTCCAAAGTATTCCAGAAAGGAAGCCAAGTACTAAAGCAAGTTTCAAGACAGCAAACTCAAGGTCATTGAATTCCCAAGGAATCTGTGAATTAGGAGAATTACTGCTGGAGTTGGAGCTTTTGTGAACCATACCAAGTAGCTGTTTAATTAAACAACTGTTTTTCTCCCAATCCTTTCTTGTTTAAGCAAGTAGAAGAGCTTAAAAATTACTTATTCATTTACAGTTTCTCAAACCAAGTAGCCTTTAAAGTATTTCCAGCTTGGCAAAGGAAAGAAGAAAACCTGCAAAAATGAATGGGTCTTCAAAACTGGCATGGAGTACCTCACCTCTGACCCTGAGCTCGACGACCTCATTACCCAAAACCTACACGTGGGAGCAGTCCAAGGCACTTGGGAACTGAGATCCTCCAGCTAAGCAGAGAACTTCCCTCCTCCTGGCCCTGCATTAAACTGAGCTTCATCCTCTTGGTCTAAATGGGGACACAGAAACCAGGCAAAACACAATGTGCCAGTTTGGGATATTCAGGTTTAACTGTGCAAACCTTAGGGGAGCTGGATGTGATTGTGAAGTTTTCATCCAAAAGGTTCTGATTTGACAGAAACAAAAACAAATAAAACACCACTAAATATTAACAAATGTTCTATGCTACAGCTATTAAAGAACCAGAACATTGTAGGTGCAAATGACTAATTGTCACTGGGATTGCCTGAGAAAGTGTAATCAAAAGTTGCTTCTAGCATAATTTCCAAATTACGAGTCCTGGTGCAAACTGCTGCTCCTCACAAGGCTCGCCCTTGCTCAAGTTAAGGCTCTGACCCATGGGGCAAATGATTCAGCTCTCCCTCTCCAGCCTCTGTCCCAGATCCAAACAAAACCAGGGATACAGTGACTCGCTGCTGATTGCTCAGTTAAAGGCCAGACTCAGAGATGATGCCAAATTACTTGCCCACTAAATCTACTGCATCTCAGCATTTCTTTTCCTTGTTGTCAACTCCACACTTTTACTCCACAGTACAGGCAGAGCACAAGAAAACTTGTTTTTCATTATGAATTTCAACAGGCCCATGAAAGCCAGAGCCCCAGCCTTGGAAGTCAGTATCTGCTCTTTCTCATGCAAAGCGTTAAGATTCCAGAGGAGCAGCACATGACCCTTGGAGGGGAGTTTCTTGGAGATGATGAGCAGAAAGCTTCTGACACCCTGGCCAGTATTTTTTGGATGCTAAAAACAGAGTTAGAGGGATGCAGTCTCCTCTGAACACAGACTACAGAAGAGAAGACCTCTTCTGGACTGCTGAGTGATTTTCCACCATGTGTTTTCAAGAAGCAGTAATGTAATCATTTAGAAATACTTTTGTTCATGGAATTCAAAGATTCCTATTTGGGAGCTACTTTCCACATCCAGTGGTTTTGTAGGAGCTGTGAGCCATGATGGATGATGAGCCTGGTCCACTTGGCAAGGCTACCAAAATCTGCTGCTTAAAGGGGACTGGAGAAGAAACCCTCTGCTTGGAGAAATTTCAGCTGCAGCCCAGGCAGCCACCCACCATCTCAGCACCAGTCCAACATCAGAAACCCAAGCTGGAGCAGCACAGCCTCTGCCAGATTGGATGGGGACAGCAGTGATCCTGCACCACACAGCACCCCAGGTCTCCAGATCTCTGCCAACACCAGATTCTGCAAAAAGCCTGGGGGGAAGCGTTGGCTCCACTGGGTCTGTCTGCAGCATCCCTCCCTGTCAGTGCTGCCCACATGTGCCCACCAGCACAGCTTTTTGTTCCTGCAGGATGTTTCAGGAGCCTCCACCCCTGGTGAACAGGGCTGAGGCAGTCACATCAGCACAAAGCTCTGAATCTCTCTTGAGCCTTCACAGGAGATTACTGTGAATTTAATTAGGCAAAGATTCAGCCTCACAATAGCTGCAGTTCTTCCCTGCATGTAAAAAGGTGGGGGTGTATTTTAAAAAAACAGATTCATTTGCAAGGCATTCATGACTTCCAGCTTAGGCAGAACTATTTTGGGTGAGGAGGACCACAGCCCCTTTTTCACAGCAACAGACCATGCCTGCTGTTTCTGATCCCTTGAGAGATTTGTGTCAGGAATGCATCTTTTGGAAAGGGACAAGAAGGGAGATGGGAATGCTGAATTAATCCCCAAGACAAGGCCAACTGCTCAACTGCCTGTGTCAAAGCTGCAGTCCCTGAGACCTGCAGTGCCAGAACCGCCTTGAAGTGAGAGAGCATCTTCCACACCTTCATTTATAAATCCCTCTGCATTATGTTTTCCTAACAACTGATGGTAAAAGCACTTCTCTGCCAGCCACATCAGTATCAGTTGTTGAAAACTGACAGAAAACTGGGAATATATAACATTTTTCATTCCTCTAGTGGTGAACCTTCTTTCCAGATGCCACAACAGCCACTCCATGGGTGCTGCTGCTCTGCCAGGCGAGCAGCTGGAAGCAGGGATGTTGTTGAGGAGGAGCTCTTGAAACCTTAGCCCCTTCCAAATTGCTGATGGCCTGCCCCTAGGAGGTGGCAGCTGCACACCACTTCAAGCTGGGGGGTTATCTGAAACACAGAACCAGCCAAGCAACACTCTGAGAGGGCTCTCTCTGTCCCTTGGTCCTGCTCATGTCTCACCTGGTTTGCCACAACACAGAGGACAAGATGCTGGTGAATCACTGTGCTGACTGCATGGCACAGCCATCTCTCTTCCAGGCTTGGATTCCAACATGGTGCTCTCTGGCTGCTTTTTCCAGGGCCATGCTGAGATATCTGAGGTTGGCAATACTTGAGCAGGGTGGGAACTGGCAGCATGAGGCAGTGCTGGGCTTCCTGCTCAGGTCTGCTGTCAGCAGCAATCACAGCCACAGAAATCACTGAATATTCCAAGTTGGAAGGGACCCAGAGGGATCACAGAGTCCAGCTCTTAAGTGAATGGGCCATACTGGGATGAAACCCACGAGTTTGGTGTTATGCTCAAGCAGTTGAGCTCATCTCATGGCACCCAGCAATGAAGCAGGATCCCAAACTAAGCTGGATTTAAAAGAACATCTTTTACTCCTGTTGGTAGAAAACCAGAACAGGCTATGGTGGTCCTTACAGAGCTCCCACAGCAGCAGTGCCCAGGACAGACACGAGCAGAGGGATTCACTCTGTGCTTGTGACACAGCAGAGGGTTTCACTCCTCTTTCACCCTCTGCGAGCTCAGAGCAGCTCTGAATCTTCAGTCTGGTTTTTCAGCCAGAGCCACCATTTCTGGAGCTGGTTTGAAGACTGCCTACAAGGGCCTGGACTCAATCACCAGCTTGTTTCACACGGGGAGCAGCACAGGGTGACGGCTTCCAGGGCTCACCAAAGCTGCACTGCATTGTTCTCAAGTGTCTATATGAAACGCGTGCATTTTTTTTTCCCCCCAAAGAATTGTTTAGCAATTGCTCAGAGGAGGGGAGGAAAATAAAGTCACAAACCCTTGTTTTATGTGGAGAAGCCACATGTTTCAGTCAGCCCACGAGGATGCACAGCTGAGCCCTGGCCTGGGGATAGCAGAGCTCTGGAAGGCTGTGATGGTGACAAGCACCGTGCAGTAACGCCGCTGCTGCAGACAGAATTTCCACAGTGAGATGATGATTGCACAAGCGTTTCTGTAGTGCTTGTACCATTACCACGCACGTCTTACAGCCTTCCTGCTCCTCTGTGCTGAGTCTAAAAACAAAATCTGCCTTTTGTCTCACTGGAAAACATATGTACATCATCCAGCGTGGACGTGGCACTGCCAAAACCATTCCATGACAAGGGCTCTGCCTCAAACAGTTCTGCCATTTAAAATAATGCAATACACAGCAGTTGGGTTATAAAAGATACAGCTCCTTGATCAATAAGGGATCAGCAGGCAAAGTTTTGCCCATTCAGAGGGCTGATAAATCTCTCAAGAACTTGCTTTTCATGCCCTGTAACCCAAAAGCACTATAAATTGTGCATTAATAGCTCTAACTACAAAGGTCACCTATTTTTATTGCTTGCTTTACTGAAGCACAAGGGATAATATATTTTAAATAACTCACTTTTTAGGAGAAAGCAGTGATTTACTAATTACTGATTTGGATAGAGTTGGCAGGGTGGGTGCAGATTTCACACCCTGGAAAGAAAAATGGTGAAAGAAGGGAAAAGGGGTGAGAGAAGGGAAAAGCTTATGAAAGAAGGGAAAAGCTGCACATGCACAGCTCTTGGACCAACCAGCTCCTCTGCAGCTTCACATATGCTCAGAACTAGAAGGAAGGCTACATCTTTCTAGGCAGCCACAGTTTTTACTGTCCTCCTGTCAGTGGAACAACTTTCTCATTATTAAAACGAGCTGTCAGGCAGACTGGCATTTCCCTCCTCGCCGTGTCCAAGTGAGCCCGTTCGTTCAAATATGGTTAAAGATTTCACAGTGTTGCTGGCTAACTGTATATGGTCTGAGGTTTTCTGGAAGTTTGCTGTCTGGCACAGCTTGGACAAGGAATAGCAGCATTACTCTGCAGTGCTCTGTAACCCAAGTGCCTCTTGCATTACACACGGTCTGTCAGAGCCAGGGGTTCACCTCCACGTGGGTGTTTAAGCCTTGCTGATGTTCACCATCCATCATCCAGCTCTGACAAAAAGAATATTCAACTGCTCCCTCTGTAATGCTCTAAATTAAAACAGGAGATGTGGACGCTGATAAATGCAATTATGCTGAATGTAAGTGCATTAGAAATGGAAAGGAAAAAAAACTGACTCGAATACTCCCCAGCTTGGGGAAGGATTTGCCAACACACAACACAAGTGAACTCTCTTTTGAATATTAGCCTCACATACAGAGTTTTCGGGTCTTTCTGGCGTCTTCTTTGTTTCCAACCTGGAGCACATTTTGTTCTGCTGGCTGCAACCGAGTTGCCACAGGTGCAGTTTTGGTAGAGCAGATCTGGCTCCAAAATTTGTGCCCACCATGGCTTGGTCCCTCCATCCCTCCAGCTGCCAGCCTGCAGCCTACAAGCCTCAGCTTGCACCCAGCTGCTGTTTCCTTTCCCTCTCCCTTGGCCACTGCAGCCTCTCTAGATTTGGAAACCAGGCAGCCTGGAGGAATTTATCATTTTCAGTTGTGACTTTCCCATATTCCACTGATATTTTTCCAGTCATCTGGGAAACAAGGGCAATGGGAGATCTCCTGGGTGGGTTTGCCTGTTGGGTCAAGGTCCTGCTGCTTCAAACAACCTCACATGAGCTCAACAGAGAAAGGCAGGGAGGGAGGAAAAGCCATTGCTGAGAATGCAGAAGCCAACAGATGGGGAAGGCCAGTGGAGTTTGCAGCTTCCTTCAGCAGACAGCAATGCCTTGTCTCCTTATGACCCATTTTTAGTTGCTGATCGAGGACATTTCAGGGATTTGACTCATGAATAGCAAATGACTTGTGCTGGCTTTGCCAAAAAGCCTTCTCCTTGCTGCAGGAAGCCTGGGCTGCTTTGAAGTAGCTCCTGAACCAAGACAATTTACAGCCTGACAGCTTAAGGCTGCATTGAAATGGGCCCTGGTGTCCTGGGGGGTTATAAATCACTGTGGTTCAGAGGCAGGCAGGGCAGGGTGCATGGATGGGGACTCTGTTCTTCTGCTGTCCCACAAAGGCAGGGCCACGAGGGAGCCAGAGCCCTTCAATGGGGCTTTCAGAGGGACACACAGACTACTTTCTGCTGCCCTTTCCTCAGTACTCTTCGAGATGTGCTTGTATCATCTGAACTGCAGGTTGTTCCCGAGTTCACTGCGGTTTTGGGCTGAGCTAATCCAGGCTCTGACGTGCACCCCATGAGCAAATAGGTGCTCCCAACTCCCAGCTAGGCTTGGAAACCTCTGTGGGAGTAAACTTTTGGGAACAGGCTCAGCTGGTGGCAGAGGGATCCATTGCTGACTCAGTCCTGGGGGCTGTGCCTTGTGTCAGAAATCAAAGTGGGTCCTGACACATCATTTGAAACAGCAGCACTGCTCAACACAGCTCAAGTGGCAGGGCCAGAGGCACCCCCAGGGCTCTGTGTGGGAGGACAGCTCTCTCTGCTCAAGGACATCTGTCAGGGACATCCTCCACAGCCACAACCTGGTGTGGGATGCCCAATCCAGCAGAGCTTTTCTCCAAAGCCCACAGAAAGACCTTTGCATCCCCAGGACTCTCACCCTCATTCCATGGCTGTGCTGCCCATCCCTGTTTGGGGTTTTCCCATCCCAGAGGGAGGGAATGTCGTGCAGGCTGTGGGACCGTGCTCTTCATCAAGCCCTGCCTTTGCCTCGTCTTGATGTGAATGCCAAAGTCAAATATAATCCACCCACCCAAACCAGATGTTAGAAACCTGTCTGTCTCTCTTCAGCTGTCCTCTGAGGTCTGGCCTCCTGTCAAATGCCTGAGGCAACAGTTTTCTTCTTTATTTTTAAGGCAATGATAATATGTTCAAAGGCTCTTTCTTCTGTTTGGAGAGAGCAAGTCTACACCTGGTACAGAAGCACTTTCAATACACACCAGCAACTAGCAAATCTCTGCCTCTGCGAGAAGTTTGGCCACTTGACTTTCAAAATAGTTGTTTCCTCCCTTCATAGAAATTTTAACAGCCAATTCAGTAGTGCCACAGGAACAGAGGAGACCAAACGAGCCCCATCTGCTCAGTGTGTCACCTTTTTATTCAGCAAACTGTCAAAAGAGAACTTTTGCTTTCCCCTCTGGAATGGCACTTGTTTCTACAGATCTTTAAGCCAGAAGAACTCAGAGATGATTTGTTTTCCATGGAAACAGGGCATCGTTGGGTATTTCCCACAGATACAAAAGGAGAGGAGCAAAGAGAGGGAGAGTAGAAGGGAGAAGGACAGATCAGACCAGAAGGGACAAGTTTACAGCACCACTGTGTTTTCTCATAGTACTTTCTTAAGCAAGAACCTCTTTTCGGGTACTTTATGTCCTAAAAAAACCTCAACACGTAACAGGAGTCTGTGTTGTGCAAAGCTGAGAGATGGAAAGCATTATGCTGACCTTCAAATGTAGCTCAGGGGCCTGGTGCATCACAGACTGTTTAGTTTTAGCATTATCCAGAAAAGCACCGAAAAATGCATTGCAGGATATTGAAGAAATCTATATCCGGATATTAAAACTAGTATTGAGCAAACTGTGAGGAGTGACTATCACAATATGGTCAGACCACAAGCTTAATGAAGCCTAGGAAATAAAGCACTGTGACTAATTTAAAGCACATTAAAAGAAATCACATACAAACCCCACTAAATCCACCGACTCCCAAGGACACTTCTTCGCCTCACTCGGATGGGGTGAGGACACAAACACATGTGATTTACACAATATGTTGTATTGCTCACTGCTTTATGCTGATTTCCTACCAAAGTACTGCCTGTTCTTGAGGACTGGGATTTCACCCTTGGAGGATTTCTAAGAAAGAGTTTTATGGCTGGGACTGAAGTGACGTGGCCAGAACGTGTGGTGTGGACCAGCATTGCCTGCCTGACAATGCCTTTCCATAGAGCAAAGCACTGTGCCCTGGCAGCAGGGATGAGTGTCCAGCTTCTGGGACCCACCAGCAGAGTGACAGCAGCATCTTAGTAAATGTACAATGTTATTGTAAAGAGTCAGGAATTCCATCAAAGAAAACCTTCCTCTCCCTGGAAATCCAGCTTCCTGGGCTCCATGCATGCTGGGTTTCTCCTGTGGTGTAGCCCTCCTGTGCACTCTGCATGGGAGAGAAACCACCCAAGTCAAGAAATGTCAGCCTCACCGTTGTGTCAAAGGGCTAAAGTAAAGGCAAAGTAAAACAACCCCACAGCATCAAAAAACCCACATCACAACCCAACCCTACCCACAACATCCTTCTCAACTTCATCCCTCAGACAACTCACACTGCTACTGAGACTGGAACTGTCTTGAAAGGACATTTATCTGCTCTGGGCTTGCTTTGTGCTCCACAGAAGAGTAACTAGACAGGGATCAGATGGCTCATGGCCACAAGAAGTGTGTGGTTACAAGAGCTGATGGCTCGCTCAAGGTGGCAGCAGGAGCTGAGCAGTCCTGCACAGACACCCCGGTAGATAGGAACTGGTGCAAGAAATGCCAGTCTGGAAATTTCCCTACAGGAAAAGAGAGATACTGGAGACTGGAAAAGATGACAGCAAGAGGTTGTAGTTTATGAGTAATCAAGAGCACTGCTAATAATTTGTGCCCTGAATGCTGCAGAATGCCAGGAGGAGTGAACTTTGTGAATCAGGTTTGTAAGAGATGCACTAATTCATGCCACTACTGAATCATATCAAATCCGAATGTCAAATCCACTCCAAACCCAGCAGTGACTTAGCCAACTCTAGATTCGGTTTCTTTCTTCACTTCCAAGTTCAGAAACCATTACCCTGACAAAATGGTTTAGGGGTTTAATAGCATGAATCTTTTGGCCATAACCATGAAGAAAAAAACAAAACAATAATAAATCTGTAAGCCTCAGTGGCAAGCAAAAGAATGTAATCTTGATTCTCTTGCTCACTAAATAATTATGCTTACATCATGCTAAAATAAAAGTCTACTTTGTGCTTTCTGCTATTAAAAATACAAGGAAGAGATCAAACTGTCCATATATATGGAATTATAAAACCAAGCCATATATCACCCAGACCAAAGTATGTAATCAGGACGTAACAAATGGAGTTTAATACTCAGCGGAAACCACAGCTCTGGAAGACATTTAAAGGAATATTTCCATTTTCCTAGGTACTATATCAGGTTCTTGGCCAGACATTTTTGATTGCACTGTACTAAAAATATAGTCCTAGTTTCAGAAGACAAAAATTTTCGAAGCATGACGAAATGTGAAAGGTAATTGCAACGCACCACTGAGCTATTTTATTACATTATCTAACATCTTAAAAGAGTAGATTAGCTCACAGTGCAAACATTCTGGTTTCCCTGATGTTTGAGTCCTGGCAGCGACACAAGCAGCAGAAAAGCCGTGTCTGAAGACAGGAGAGTGGTGCTAGTGAGCTTCTGGAGCAGCTTTCCTGGGCAGAACAGGCATGGCTTTCCATCCAAGAACGCTGTGGAAGAGCTGCAGCCCCTTTGCTGAGGCAGTCTGGGAAGATGCTGGGAGAGGTGTGTGATCTCCTGCCAAGCCCTCCTCAGCAAAACTGAAATAGCCAAAGGTTTATCAGCACCATCTGGGTCTTACTGCTGACAAAAACCAGGGGGAGCTGATTTGAGAAGCTGCTGGAGCCCACAGCCCCACCGAGCACTCAGCAGTGGTCAGATCTGCCTCTCCTTCAGCTGCCTTCATTTAGCCCTAATCTCTTCCTATCTTCATTTAACCCTAACTTCCTATTTCATATAACTTCCTGCCTTCCCAGAAAGAACAGCACATTGCTAATGTGATAATACCCTAAGAACTAAGGCTGCCCCAAATCGGAGATGCTCAACTCTTAGGAGAAGGACAAAAGTCTGGTGAGAAACAGCAGCTGTAGAGAGAGCAGAAGGGACTCACTACATTTGCCACAAATAACTCACTGCAGTGGATGAGATTTGTGCTCCACAAATCCCTGTTTACCTAGGAAATCCGTATTTACAATGGCTGTGGTTATGTTTTCCTTCTACTCCCTCTGCTCTCCCACCTGTTACAACCAGGAGCAAGGGGAGCCCTCCTCCAGCCACTCCATTATTCCCAGATATTTTCCCTTCCTCTTCACTCTCTGGCTGGTTTGTCCAAGAAACAGCTCTGGTTATGCAAGCAAAAGCAGTGAGAAAGAATAACCACTAACCAAACTTCTGCTTCCTTTGTGCAGCCAGGCTCACAACTGCTCCCCTCAACCTTGAGGAAACCAGCATGCAGGTGGGTCCAGCATGGCATGGGATGCAGGGAATAAGCAAATGTCTCTCAAGAAGGCAAAATGGAGGAGAAATTTTTAGGTCCTTAGTCAAAAGCAGACAGTAGCTGTATGCTGCCATCACCTAGTACATGACATTGCAGTTTATTGCTCCATAAAAGTCAGCTTTAAGCTCAGTTTGCATCCTGAAGGCTGTCTGCAAACAGCAATTTAAATGTAGGGTTTCAAACATGATGTTACAAAACTGAAGACCCATTTTAGACAAGATTGAATGAATTGTATTTTGAATGTTGTTTTTTCTAAAACATGTATAGCTTCCCATAAAAACTGGTGAGAGAAACTACAGCCAGAATATGAGGTGTCAATGGTCAAGCATATCCTCATTAGAGGGTGGCCAAGTGATATTTATTTAAAGTGTTACGCACTATGAATTAAACATTTATTTTGTGTCACCCAGTAAAATATCTGAACCTCATTTTGGCAGCTGTGCAAATTCTACCTCGACTGCATTGACGACTGACTGTGCTTCTTTTGACTTTCATGCAGTCTGTCTTCTCGTTTTAAGAGAAAAACCTAAAAATCAAGAATGCCAAAAATGCAGACATTTGTGTATCAGCCCCTGGTATGCAAAAGTAGGACGAAAGCAGATCACCACTCACGGCATCATCTCTATTAAGGTTGCAGATGGAATTACAGCGTGATAATTAAAGTCCTGGGAGACTTGGCAACCTTATCCTGCAAGAGTGACTCTTCTAAAGGATCTGGGAACATGGACTTTCTGTTCCTGGATCCATGGCTTAAACAGGGAGCATATTAAACATCATTTGGAGATGGGACCACCAGCTCCTTCCCCCTCTAAGGAGACAAAAAGCCTCAGAGATTTTGGCTTAGAAACCCCTCACAGATCCTCCTGCCCAACGTGGCTACAGCTAGAGATGACACTCTGCAAGAAACTCATGTCAGTCTGCTATTAATATTTACCCATCTGACAAGTGTTTTGGCATGGTTTTAACAGGATTGCAGGATTTATTCCATTTGAAATGCTCTCTGGACCACATGGCAGAGCAATGTTGGTGTGTGTCACTCTTCCATTGACTCAGCAGTAGAAATGTGCCACTTTTTCTACCTCAGAACAGACCTGGAGAGCAGAATCAGCCTCTGCTACATGAGGGACAGCAGTGGCAGATGGCAAAATAGTCAATACAAGAACTCTAACAAGAACTGAAATAGGAGCTGTTGACACCTACTTCCATTGGGCAAAGCACATTGAAAAAGCAAGTTCTACAGACCAACATTTACTTCAATGAATTCACAGAATTGCCACCACATGCACTGACCATTGGAGGTTTTATGACAGATAAAGCAGGAGTAACAAGGTAGAAAAGGCACTTACAAAGTCCAAATCTGACCACTAGGTGTGGGTAGTTACTGTCTGACAATATGGAAATGGGCTTCCATTATTGATTTAAAGGTGTAAGAAGATCCAAGAGCTGAAAACAGGGACATCACACTATCAAAGTGCCTGAACTTTTGAACAGCTTCACCAAAATGAAAAAAGTGGGCAAGATTATATACACTACTGCCCAAATGCTCTGACCTAAAAATCAGATTAAAGTAAAGCCTTATTAAAAAAAAAAAAAAAAAAAAAGAAAAAGAAAATATTTAAAATTAAGTTTCTGGGAGCTGTTGCACGGAGCATCCCACCTGCTTTACATGTGACCAACCATCCTGTCTGGACCAGAACCCCTAAAATTATCCATATAGCTCATTACCTTACACAACTGTCTTTATCTTTCTCCACATGTTCCTACCACTCATAGTCCTATTAATGAACTTCACAGCTTCAGAAAAGGGAAGGTTTGGTGTTAAATGTAGTTCTGGTAGTAAAAGACATGAGTGGAGAAGGTCAGGGGACATGGGGGGCTTTGCTCTGATAAGTTGCTCAGCATCTCCCACCAGACCAAGTCCCAGGTAAGATACAGACACTTTTCAAAGGTCTGGCTAGTCATCCATGGTGAAGGTCACTGTAGGTCACCAGAGCTGGTGTCAGGAACAATTCCTATCCCAGTGCAGATGAGAGGCTAAATCCTTCCCCAGAGCCTCTCCTACCACAGTGTGGGTATGCCTCTCTCTTAGGACCACTTAAGCATCTCTCCCCTAATCAATCATCTGCCTGTGGAGACAAGCAGGAATTAACCTTTCCCTCATCCCTCTGGAGCAAAATTGGATTAGGCTGAAATTCTTGACTTAACATGGGCACACCTGGGAGAAACTGAGCAGCCTGAGACACACCTGAGATCAAATGAGCAAAGTCCAGTGGGGACATGAGTGGGTGCTCTGCAAGCTCTGGCCCCAAACATGAGCATCACCTGCTTTTGCAATCGCTGTGCTCCCATTTTTTGGGCAGGAAAAGCGGACTCAGAGGATCTGCAGCGCTGTTGCCTCTGCCAACCGCAGCGTCCAAATTCCTAACGAGGAACGGCCGGGCTCCGGGCACTGCCGTGTGCTGCACCTCGTGGAAAATCCATTGCCAAGCCCTGTGCTCAGCCAGCCCCCACACACTGCCAGCAATCGGCTCAGAGCAGCCACAGCCTCCCCATCAACGTGGACAGGGGACGCCCCTGGACCTGCAGGGACACGAAATTCCTCCTGACACCAGCTGCGCATTTTACGCCGCTTTGGTAATGACACTGGTTTGGAGCAATCCGAGCCCCAGCCCTGAAGGATGAGTACTGGAGAGCAGGAAGTCCGAGTTAAGCTGTGGGCACACAAAGTGACTTGGGATTAAGCAGCGTTTTGCTTTGCTTAGACTATTACCTTGGGTGGAGCACAGCAGCTGAAAGGCACTTTGCTGTGCAGTACAGCTGGATCCTCTGACTTTTGTCAGTGCTGGAGACCAAAAAAAAACCTCCTGCTTTGAGTCTAAAAGAGCAGCAGAGAGGGAATGCTGACTCAGAATTTTAGCTTTTCCCCCATGTCCCACCACATCCCAGCAGTTCTAGAAAGGTGCTATGTTCCCACACCCACAGCAAGAGGGCAAGTAATTTTTTGGGGTTACTGAGACACTCAGTGAGAAAATATATCAGTGCAATGCACCAAAACTCAGCAGATTGTCTTTAAAATGCAGCCTGATTTGTGTCCAGAGAAACCCAGCGTTCTGTACCAATTTTTTCCCCTGTCAGAAGAGCTGCCAGGAGCACAGGATGCCTCAGCTGTGCTGAGATGTGGGGAAGCTCAGCAGACAGCAGGATGAGCCTCCCTAAATGAGAAGCAGCAGAACCGGGGCGAAGCGGAGGGAAGGGATGAGAGAAGGAAGCAGATTACTGGCTGTGGCCAAGGCTACACTCATTATATAGCAAGGACATGAAAGGCTTTACTTAAAGTGCCAACGTCAGTTCAATGTATTTATAAGGATTCAAACAAGTCCCACCGGGCAGAACAGCCCCAAGGAGCTTTGTGTTTGTGTAATTTAATGGCTCTTTGTTCACTCAAGTCAAAAAGCAGCTCTGGATTTGGGAGAGTCCCTGCACAGCTCCCAGGACTAAAAGAGACATCGCTGCAGAGTGCACTGAACTCTGGTGGGGCAGCCTGAAGTAAAGGGCTGATGTAAAATAAATCTTCTGATAAGAGCAATTAATGCTATCCTAATTACGTCTTTTCCCATACTCGCCGCTGTTCCTGCTGGCTGCCACGAAGGCAACTCCTCCTCCTGGGAGAAACTACAGTGAGGTGGGGACTTTAAAAATACACTTTTGCCAATTTCTTTTCAATCCAGCATACTGAATGCAAGATATAAAAAACCACTCTGCAGCCTTTTGTTCTGGGCTGTATTTTTATTACTGGCAAACCCATTAAGCTTGAGGTTTTTCTTATTTTATCTTTGCTTTCAGTTTTTTGGGGTGGTTTTTTTTTTCTTTTTTGGTAATCAAAATGGCAATAGTTTATTATATGCTCTGAGGTTTCCTGCACAAAAAGAAAAAAAGGCTGTGCTACTATTCCTGTCTCTAATTCATCCCTTTTGCTTGCTCTGCTGTGGGCAAGACTTCAAATCATAACCAGCAATTTTGTCTGCCTCCTACTTACCAAAAATTACTGCTGCACCCACTGGTGATTCACAGACACACACATTTGGTACCAGGACATCCATCTGAACCAGCAGATGCCTGGCAGCTCTATCTTTTGGTCATTAAAACATGAGAGCAAACCAGCCTAAAAAGTCTCCCTGATAAAGCAGTGGAACACACACATGTGCTTTCAAAGGGGTTTTAGGCTGATTAGTTGGAATAATATTTTCAAGCCAAGAAGATGATACTGGAGCATTATACATCCTTGAGATAAGTTATCTGAAATGTACCATTCTTTGTCAAAATGGATGTCTACAAAAGCTATAGCTGGTTATTTCTAAGAGAGACATGGAAAGGGAGAGAAGCCTCTGCTGCATCAGTGAATTTAAACAGAACTCCAGCTCCAGGCAGCCAGGATGTCCCTCAACCTGTCTGGAAGATCATCCTCCACTAAATCATGGGCTCAGCATCCCCCTGTAAATCCCTGAAACACACAGAAGTGCTGCCCAACACCGAGCTGTATCTCCATCTCCCACACGGTATCTGCCGAAGAACACGCTCATTTGCATCCCCAGAACAATAGAGAAATTAATGAAGATGACTGCAATTCATAGAGCCTTGTGTCTGCAGCAGTGGAAAGGTCAAACAAATTAAGGCTCTGAATTCTGGGCAGAGATCTCAAGCTGGCTGTCTAACATTTGCAACACAAGGGAATAATTAGAAAACATCCATCAGCTCCATTTCCGTTCACAAGCCCGTTACTGTGAACATGGTGATGAGCTGTCCTCTGCATAGCTAGATCTGCTCTCAGATTATGGTCAATTACTTCTCCTCAAGTATTTCAACTCCCAAACACAAACTTCACTTCCTTCAGCTCCCAGATCTCAGACCCGCCGACCACACACAGGAGCCCTCGCAGAAGGAGCCCCAAAAGGAGCTGAGCCCCTGCAGGGAACCACTGCTGCTCCCAAGGACATCAAGGATGGGAAATGGTCCCTGCATTAAAAAAAAAATAAATCTCAAGGTACTATAAAAAAATACAAAAAAGATCACAGGAGCTCCACGCTGAACACACAACGCCCACATCACCTCCCTCCCTGTCGCTGGGAAGTCACATTCAAACGCTCAGTTGTCTTTTACAAGGAAGCATCCTGCTGAGCCCAGAGGAAGCTTCTGGATTGGGGGACAAGAGAAATGCAGCTCACATTTTGTGTGAGTTGTTCCATGTGGGAGCTTGCACACCCAGACATTTCACTCCCTACAGAGCTGGCACAAACTTATTTTTAACAGACTAGACCAACCTGTCCCCCCCTGGGATGCAGACAGCTGCTCAGAAGAGATCTGCAGCTTTGGCTCTGCCTCCCAACTCCAGGTTTTTTACCACACAGCTGAGAACACTGCCAGTTTCTGGAAATCTGGGTAGGGATCCATAAACCTGTGCAATGTCTCCAGCTACACTGTGAGGAAGGTGCCAGGAAAGATTTGATGCAGCAGCCTCAGCAGCATGACTGAAAGGAGACAAAATCCCTTGCCAGACATCCTGGTGTGCTGCCTTGGGCTGGGACAGAGTTAGTTCTCTTCATAATTGCTGGTATGGGGCTGTTTTGGATCAGTGTTGATAATACAGGGATGTTTCAGTTATTGAGAAGTGTTTTCAAGAGAGTCAGACCCTTCTGCTCCTCATCCCACCAGCGAAGGGGCAGGGGGGGCACAAGGAGCTGGGAGGGGACACAGCTGTGACAGCTGACCTCAACTGACCCAAGGGATATTCCAGACCATATGGAATCATGCTGAGCACGCAGAGCTGGGGGAAAGAAGGAGGGGATGCTCAGAGCAATGGCATTTGTTTCCCAAGTCACTGTTTGCCATGATGGAGCCCAGCTTTCCTGGGGATGGCTGAACACCAGCCTGCAATGGGAAGTGGGGAATGAATTCTTTGTTTTGCTTTGTGTGTATTTGTGGCTTTTGCTTCATCTATGGAACTGCTCTATCTCAACCCTCAAGTTTTCTCACTTTTACTCTTCCAGTCCTCCCTCTGTCCAACCAGGGGGGAGTGAGCCAGGGGCTGTATGGGGCTGGGGCTAAACCACAACACCTGGCAAGGAGAAAAGACATCATCTGAAGAGCTGATTTAATATCCAAGCCTCTTGTGACCCAGGAGGGCTCTCTGAGAGAAATCAAGGGGGAAGAAGGAGGAAGAGCTCACATGAAGGATTTCCCCCCATGCTGCTGCTGTGCAGGCAGTGACAGGACAGGCACCTGCCCCTCCTCAGCTCTGCCTTCTGTGGGGTCTGGGTGTCCAACACAGCTCACACTGAACCAGCAGCTCCAGTGATGCCCCTTAATTCCCCCATTTGAGCAGCCTGGCCCAGGAGAAGGTGTCCCTGCCCATGGCAGCAGGGCTGGAAGGGGATGATCACTGCAGTCCCCTCCAACCCAACCCATCCCATGATTCTGTATATTAAACTTGTTTTTCTGTGTGCTAAACTTGTTTTTCTGTGTACTAACCTTGTTTTTCTGTGTACTAACCTTGTTTTTCTGTGTACTGAACTCGCTTCCCATCTCCTGACAGACAGTGGGATCAGCAGCATAGTCCCACCTGCAGCATCAAGCAGCAGACAGGTCCAGACCTATCTGGATCCAGAATTCCCAAGAATGGTCACTGCCACCCTGCACCACCTCCGTGCTGGGATGGTCACTGCTAAGTCCTGAACTCACTGCCTGGCCCAGGAAAGCTCACAACTGATGCACATTTTTTGCTGCAGCATGGCTGCCAAGGCCAATATTGATATCTGGCCATAATCCTTCCTAACCCTGTGGAGATCTCTGGGAGATCAGCATACTGCAGCAACAAGGTTTAGGGGTTAATAGGTGCTCCATTAAAAGCTTGCCCTTGGAAGCTTTAAAACATGTTTTTTCCCAAACATTATGACGACATCCCCCACCATGTCATGGCCTTTCCATGCTATCCATCTGAGCAGCCAGCTGCAGCACTGCCCTTGTCCCACTTTCCCAGTGTGCATTTGTGTCCCTTTTCCCCAGTTTTTCTTTTTAATTTAATTTAAAATGTTGGCAAGTGCTGGGTTAGCTGAAGCTCCATTACCTAGAAGTGGCACCGAAAGAAAAAAACCCAGACTTTTCTGGTTTTGGAAATAAAAATGCTCTGGCTGCCAAAGAAAAGAAAGAGTTACACCCATGTAAAGCTTTCACTTAGGGAGAATTAATACAGCCAACTGTTTTTGGACGGACCACTGGCTAACTACAGTATAAAAAACAAAAAAAGAAATAAGCAAAAAGAGTCCCAAGCCCTGTCCTCTCCCATCAGACTCACTCCAGCTTCTCCTGGGTTCCTGTTCAGAGGGAAATCCTCCGTCACCTCTGTCTAGACTACTCACCTGAGTGAGTTTTTACTGGAAGAAGTGCAGAGATGCAGCTTCCAGGACCATAAACCTTTCAAACCACACATGCTAGAACACACATACAAGCTGTATTTTACACACTTGCAATGTTTTATATACGTGGCTCTACCCTCACCCCAGTGACATTCCCTGCTGGTTATTTCCTCGCTGACAACCAATTCAAACATTTCCATCCCCGAAATGCTTCACAAAATGTCCCTTTAAAACAGAAGCTGCATGGGCAATTTCCTAGCATGACTTATTCTGCATACTATAGGATTCTGGCTTGATTCCTGTCACCTCCCACAGAGCCAGTTAAGCTAAAGATCTGTCCAGAAGGACACGTAATCTTAAATGTAACACTGCTGAAAGCACAGCCATGCTACCACAGCTGAGCTCCCAGTCTGGGTAATTAGAGATTTTATTCCTCTATTGTCCAACTGCTGATTTCATTACAGACTCTGTGAAATTCTTCCATTTAAATTCCCTGATACTCATTAGCAATAATTAAGCAGGGCTGATGTAGGAGACAGAAATAAGAGGTTAAGGAGAAGGAAATGACTTTTTTTTCTGCTATTACTGAGTCCAGTGCTAGTGGCTGATTTCATCACTCACTTCACAAACCCTCTTTCCCTCTCCCCAGCACTGGAAAGGCTCTCACTGCTGCTCTCACATCGTTCTGGGTTTTCTGCTGCCTGGCTGCTCCCCAGAAACACAGCAAAGGGATTTTAACAGGAACTAGATCAGCCACTCAACCCTTTCTTCTGGGCAAAGTGGTGAGATAAAGAGGATTCTTTGCATGGACATAACTCTCCAGCAACATGAGCTGATGAAAACACATTAAAATGCACCATGTGCAATTAAAAGCATGCTGACTTGAGCTTTTCCACTTAAAAATAATCAAGAATTCAGCTCCTCAGTACGTATCCTTCCCTTCCTCCCTGATTCGCAAGTTTCAAATTCTGAATAATCATTATTCTGAATAATCTGCCCACAGGCACAACCCTGAGAAGACTGCTCACAAACTAGGACATCTCAACCCTATTCAAAATTCCCAAGTGCTGCTCCAAGTTGCTTATCAAATGTCTGATTCCGGCAGCAGTGGAGACAATCAGTCTGTGCACCGGTGGCTCAAGTATCGCACACTGTTGCTCAATTTTGTCCTGGGATTTTTTTTCTGATTTTTTTTTTTTCTAGTTTCCTTAAAAAAAAAAAAAAAAAAGCCAGCAGCTGTTCCAGCAGACAGCTCCCGGATTTCCCTGGATGTGCGTCAGTGGGATGATGCTACTCCTCAATCTGGCGGCCATCCTTCAGACAGAAGGAAGGAAGACCGTGGTCATATCTAAGCTACTGAAAATCTTGGACATCATCAGCAAAGTAAGCCAGGCAGACAGCTTTCCACGCTTGCACTTTCTAAAAATGAATCATAAAAAGCCACGACAGTGGATAGGACGGTTTAAGCCAACCAGTCAAAAATAAGCCAAAGCAGAACAGCACTGCCAACGTTGCTCCACTGTGTCATTTCACATTCAGGAAGGTCTTACAAGCATTTGCAGAGCCTTAAATTAAGCCATCAGCACCAGACTGGACAGCATGTGGACATTTACCACCACTGCTCAGTGAAGCAGTGTGGCAAGCCTCCAAGCTCTGCCTTCCTACAGCCAAAGTGCCTCTGAACAGTGTATTTTCAAGCACAACTTCACCTTTAATTAATGCAAGATGTACACTTATTTTGCATCCTCTCACCTCCCCAGAAATATTCAGTTTAAAGTCAGCTATTGGTTTAATATTGAAAACCCAAGACATGGCCAGGAGTCCAAGATGGCACAGCCAGGGCCACAGCAAGCAGTGGAAATGCTACAAAAGAGATTTACACATCTTTGCTGGAATATCTCAAGAGAAGCAGGATCTGTTCTGGGCCCACTGCTTCCCACAGAGTATGACAAAATCACACTGAGTCAATGTAAATTTGTCATATCCTGTGAGGGAGGAGTTCACCCCACAAGCCAAAAGGGGAGAAGGAGCTGTCAAGTCTTAACGAGGTGCAGCTGATCCATGATAGCAGCCAGACCCCAGATATCTTGACATCAGCTGATAAACCCGAAATGAAACTATTCTGCCTCAAGCAATATTGTGACGGGGTAAAACCACATCCTTAGCAGACACTTTCTTGACCCCATGCATTGCTGTGTGCTGAGAAATGTTCATGGGGGTCAACCTAAAAACCTGCCAGGTGTTAACCTGACACATTCAGGAGACTTTGCCCAGTAGCAGCACAGAGGATCAGACTGAGTATCACCCACAAGGCAGGAATTCTTGCCAGGACTGCAATGGAGTGTCTATGCTGCTTGTGACAACAAGATCTGTTTCACTTCCTCACCACCTCCTGCCTAAAAATTCAGTGCAGACAACAACATCCTAAAGCTGTCCCCATTGCAGACAAGCCTAGAAAACGTGTCTTGCTTCAGAGCCCCTCCTGAGTGACATTCCTCCAGATCAGAATGACAAGATCCACCCTAGCTAGCCCCAAAAGGCTCACCACAATCCAGCCTTTAACAAAATGCAACAGCAGACCCACCACAACCAGAGCCACATTAAGGAGGTGCAAGTGGCCAAACCCGATGCCGGCGTTGGAGGCGATTTGGCCACGCAGTGACAACCCAGATGTTCCCTGTCCCTGCCTCCCTCCTCCACCTCCTCACGGCATTAGTCACTCAGAAGACATCAGAACAAAGCCACATTCAGGCTTGCCAGATCAGGTTTTGTTTGCTTCAAGACCACAGTGGTAGACAGCTGTTGCACATTCTGCCCTGAGGTCTGAGCGAGCTCCTCGCAGGATTCACGGAGCTCTGATCACAAAGGATCTCTGAAGGCTCCTGATGGAATCAGGGCTACTGGCACAGCCTTGAACCCCATGAGCTTCATTATGTGGCCCAAACTCACTGAGAGTTTGGTTCCATCACGTTCACACCTGCCCTTCAACGAGCTGTGGGTGGCTCTTTGATGGCTCTGCAGCTCCTTCACCTTGTCCTTGAGGGCACCCCTGGCTCATGGGACTCTGGTCATCTTGGTGGCCCTTCTACTAAACCTTCTGCAGTTTCTCCATGACCTTTCTGAGCTGAGGGAATACTATTTTAGATGTATCTCACCAGTATCACACATAGGTGGTATGAACTCCCCTCATCCTGCTGGCCAGGCTTCCAACGTTACACACACACACAAATCCTTATCTGTGATATCTGTGACATCTGACTGAAGCATTTCTCCTATCATCAAAGAAGTGACAGATATGCATGCAGATAAATGCACAAAAATCTGGGTAACAGCATTTTCCTGCCTTCAGGAAAGGTGTACATGAAGGTGTACATGATGTAAAGTTTATTGGTGGGCAGCCACTAAAGATGCAAAAGCAATATGACAATATTAGCAAGTGTCTTGCCCTGAGCCAGTGCTGTTTCTTGCTTTAAACTAACTGTAAGGGTATTAAATATATTTAAAGCCTAAGGGTTATAAGCAATTCAGTTTGGAACATTTTTACTTTTAGACTATATATGCACTGGCATTTATGTAATCAGAGAAAAAGCAGGGCAGTTTAATCCATAATGGTTTTTTTCCTCCCCCTATAAATAGACATTTAATCAACAGAAGACAAAGCATGGCATCCTGGAAAACCACTGAAATGATCAGATTTGGCAAGTGAAGCCCTGGTCTTCCTTATTTTCTGCATTAATTTAGGAAAATAAAGAACTAGATTTCTTTCAGAACAGCTGTTCACCTTAAGAGGGATGTGAAGAGCTGCTGTTCCACCTCACATCTTCCTCCTATGGTTGCTTCACACTCAGCAGCACAGCCAGGGCTCAGCCCTTTTGCTCTCATGGGCTATTCACCTGCTGAAAAAGGTGAAACTAAACTAAAACAGGGAAGGGGAGGGAGGGGTTTGGATTTTCCTTTTAAATGGTTCATAATTCATGTGTCAAATGAAGCTGCAGGAGGAGAAAGCAGAGCAAAAATTATTGCATCCATTACCAGGATGGCTCAGCTTCATCCCACACCAGATCCCAGCTCAGCCCTTTCAGCTGACACCCTACAAGCCCAGAGGCAGGCACAGATCTCCCAAAACAGCTGGAGAGGAAGGACTGAAGGAAGGATGGAGGTGCAGAGCACACCTCTCCACCTCCTCCACCAAGCCTGCTCCTCCCTGCAGCCTCTCCCATGCTCTCAGAGCAGCTTGAGGCAGGCTGTGCTGGGAGCTGCAGGTCCAGCCCTGGCCCCTGGCACCCATCCTGCCTTCCAGGGAGGGGACTCTGCTGGGAATGCTCCAGCACTGAAAGCAAAATCCCAGTGCCAGCCCAGCACAGGTGCAGCTCCCCACAGGGGCAGAGTGTGCTGCCCCACACTGTGCTGGATGTGTGCCCCAAAAAGATGTGTTTTCACTCCCAGGATGTCACTCTGAGGGGTCCCATGCACCAGGTCCAGGCACCACCACACCTCCAGGCCAGTGCTTTGTGCTCATTTATGGCTCCTTGAACCAACAGCTGTTCAAAGTTCTTTTTACCCCGCCTTCTTCTTATAAAAGAAAAGGAAGATGCTGACAGTGCAAGTGGCCACCCAGGCTTTCAAAGCACTGCAGGAGGCCAAAAAGAAAAGTCACCCATCAAGCTGTTTACCATCCTGATGTCTTCTTACAAGAAAGGCAGTTCCCACAATCAGCCCTATTTACTGCAGGCTGTAATTCTGCCTGGATGGCAGGATGACCTCCTGGATACTGCTCTAGTTGCATATGAATGCATTTGAGCAACAGTTAAAATTAATGAAGGCGGGTTTGGGGTCTCTCCCCTGCAAACACTCAGTGTCCTTGTGCTGACATGGTGAGGTGAGTCAGTGCAGAACATGCAAATGCTCAGCCTAATGGGGAAAAATGTTCGTGTTATGGGGCTAAAAGAGTGACAGATCTGTAACTTTTAAGGCCTCAGCCTTCACCTCAAGACCACAAGCCCCAAGAACAAGAGCAGTTTTATTTGGCACAAGCAGGGATGACTGAGCAAGGCAACACGTACAAGGAAGGCAAAGGTTTCAATTTCTTCTGAAAATCTCTGCCCTAGTAAGCCAATGGCAGGGAGCACATGGCTCCCAGCCATATTATTTGTTCTAGTTTATTATGCATAGCACAATACAGACAGTAACAAGTGCGTGTCAAGATGTGGCCTGTTCAAAGTGCTGAAAACCTTTACTGGGCCAGCAGCAATGAAAAGGTTCCCTACCCTTGTATTACACAGATAGAGGTTTACCACACACAACTCCAATTTGAATGCATTGCCCAATTTGCAGCCAACAGCCCCAAGTGTCAAATATTTCATGAGCAAGCAGCTCATGTGAGCAGTTGCAACTGGAGTTGCACTGGCACATCCAACAGGCAACCACCAATTGCACAAGGATTGCACAAGGGTTGCGTTTTCCACTGGCTTACCCAACGGCCAACGTCAGTCCAAAAGCCATTTAAGAAGCTCCAGTAAGAGTAACAGAATGAGTCAGGGATCTCTAGAGATCATCAGGTCCCACCACTCTGCTCAAAGGAGGGCAGCCTATATGGGTTGGTCAGTCAGGACCTGCTCAGCTGGGTCTGGCTGTCCCCAGGGATGGAGACGTCCCTGGATACCTGGCTGCTGCCATGACTGACCACCCTTGCAGTAACAGAGATCCTGTGTTAAAATGTCATTTCCTGGATCCCAGTTTGGACCCATTGCCTCTCCCCCAGCCCCTGAGACCACTGAGAAGAGGCTGGATCCATCTCCTCTACCACTCTACCAGGTATTTATATGTGCTGATGAGATTTCCCTCTGCCTCCTTACTCCAGCTGAGCAGCCCCATCTCTCCCCAGACACTCCAGAACTCTCACACCCTTCTCAAGGTGTGTCATTGGACTCCAGGATGGCTATGCATCACTGGGGAGCCCAGCAGTCCAGATGTGCTCCAGCAGGGCTGAGCAGGGAGAAATCTCCTTCTGACCTGCTGGCAACGCTCTGCCCAAAGCATCCCAGGATGCTGCTCCCATCCTTGCCAGGACATAGTGACATCTCACACAGAACTCTCTGCCCACCAGTCAGTCAGTGCCCCACGACCTGTGTGAACTCAGTGAAGTTACAAGACTCCTTTCACATCAGTTCCCCCCCACCCCAGTCCATATTTGCACTCCCACAGCCAGAAAATCCACACGCAAACAGCTGACTCACCCAGCCCGTGGCAAACCCCCAGAGCCTCACCCATTGGCATTGAGCTGTCACAAAATGCCACCAGTGTGACACCTGAAAGGTCCTTTTCTTGGGGTAAGACAAGCACAAAGTTCAGGTCAGATATAGATAAAAAATCAGCCTAACGCTGTAATTGGTGTAATTAAATGCACTTTGAAGCACTGGAGGAAGAGCACACGAGGAAATAACACTGTAAAACAACACATAATGACAGTGGTAGCACAGCAATTACTGTTTGTAGGCTTAAAAGGCAACTGGAAGGTAACAAAGAGCAGGCCAGTCAAATCAAAGCTTGAGACAGCACATTAAAAAAAACCCCTCAAACAGCCTTAAAATTGTCTCACTTCAAATTTGCATTCTCTCTCCTGGAGATGATTACAACCTTTTGATCTCTGCAAGCAAGACAAATTATATTATTGTGATTAAAAATTCAAGTCCTTCCATTGCCCCAGTAAGCAGACACACACAGGGCACAGCACCATGCTGGCTCCTGTGACAAAGGTGCCAGAGATCCAGAGAACAGCACAGCAGCATTTCTTTCCTGGGACATCTCGATTTCTGGGCACAAAAAGAGTTAAAATCATAAACTGCAAAGACTTTAAGGGATGCTCAGCTGCTTCAGCCAGAGTGCAGAGCTGACCAACACAGCCAAGCCCAAAGCTGCTCTCCCAAAGGTGAGGTTGAATTGCACACATCCATTATTTGATTTCTTGCTGCACGTGTAACAAAATTAAAAGGGGAGGGGTGAAATCAAATTAATTTTACCAAAACATAATTGTGAAAGAAAGCCAAACAAACTACCACATCTCTCCTTTTCCTTTCAATAAAAGCTGCCTCTGTCAAAGCCTTAACATCTTGCAAGTGCATGCCAGCAAATCCATTTAAAGCTCAAACACAGAATTTTATTCTTTTGTGACCACACAGCAAAAGAGATCATTCCTTCTTTGTCGTGCTGGAATGATTTGGGCTGAGAACTGGCAAAAACCAAATTTTAAAGCTGGGTCACTCCTTCCCCCCTCCTTTTCATCCTGGTGGGGTCTCAGTAGCAACCTTCAGTCAGAGTCAAAGGGGATTAGGGAGAGGTTCAGGAGTAGCACAGTGAGAAAACCAGAAGTGTTACCTTTAGTAATTACCAAAGGAAGATTTTCATGGTGTTACCATAGGAATTAATCCTGATATTAATATTTAAAGCACGAACAAAGCAAGGGCTCTGGAAGACACGATGAGGGGAAAGCAGCAGTTTGCCCTTGCAGTGCACTAATTCTAATTTGAGAAAAAGGGAAAAAAGATAAGCTTGAGCCCCCCCCAAAGGGAATTGTGCTGTCTGGGTGAAAGGGTGAACTCAAAACCAGAACCACTTCCTTCCCCATGACACACTCTCAAGAGAATAGCCAAACCTATCTAAATTTTACAAGTGTCCAGGACAGAACTCCTTTCTATACAGCTTCTTGAAGATACACACAGCAACACAACAAAACATGGTTTTCTTAACCTAACCATGCAAAGTATGAGGCAATGAGGTGGGAAGAAAAAAATTCTTTCCAAATTCTGCATTATTGTTATTAGTAAAGACAAAGTTCAGCACCACAGACATGAAAAAGGAGGAAGGTGTCAGACCAGATGTTAAACTTAAAAAAAAAAATTAAAAATATCAGACATCCATGGCAGATCATTGTTTCACAGCAAGCCTGAGCAGCACCTTCTGAAGCAAAAGCTGGACAAACCTCAAGCAGCCCCAGAAGAAGATGGGATATTGGGAAGGAATTGCTCCTGGGAGGGTGGGGAGGCACAGGGTGCCCAGAGAAGCTGTGGCTGTCCATGGCAGGAGTGGAATGAGGTGAGATTTAAAGTCCTTTCCAACTCAACCCATGATTCTATGATTGCTTTCAATAGAACAAAATCCTGTGTAAGTGCTGTGACATGGGAAATGTAATAAAAATACAGGTCATGCACAGGGAACAGAAAAGTGAGGGTGCAGAGTAGGTTTCTCTTTAAAAGCTCATTATTTCAAGAGAGCCTGCAGATTTCAACACCACTCCACGCAGGAACTGTGATCTTCAGTCTCCTTTTCCCTGCCAATTTTCCTCAATCTTTTGTGTTGTTTTCATTAAAAAAAAAGAACACAAAAACCACTGTGCACCAAATGCTGCATTTCTAAACATTACACATTTATCCCCTGCTCTACCGGTCTGTTACAAGGCTTCTTCTAGATTCATTCTCAAACCATTTTAAACATTTGGAATATCTCCCATGTGGGGGAAGAGCACAGAGCTCCTGGTCGCTGCACAGACAGCTCAGAAGTGGAAAAATCCTTTTAGCAGCCATGAGGATATTAAAGACCAGGCCAGGGAGGAGAAGACCTTATTCCCTTCAATTTTCAACAGAAGGGGAATGTTTCATTTGTCCTGGCAGGTTTGAAACAACCTGAATTCTGGAGTTGTATGGTGGCTTTGAGATGTGAAAGCAGCTTGCCCAAGGAAAGAAATAAGATTTTTAGCTGTTATGGAGGAAAGTGCATGTAAATCAGCTGCTAAGTGAATAATCAAATTCTTCAAAGCCTGATGTTGCAGGATACTGCAAAAAAGTTTGGGGGAGCATGCATGGAAAGGACAGGAAGAGTAATAGCTAATAAGAGAGTTCTTCAGTTCAATCTCCTACAGCTGATGTCCTGAGTACATCTATGACAGCAAAAATAACAAGTCTCCTTTTTTTTTTTGCCCTTTCCCTGTTAGCAACAGCTATAAATGTCATCAGCAGCACCAGCAGGAAACCTCCACAGAGGGTAGGATGTGAAGAAATAAGATGCTTGCTAGTTTTAGAAACCATTAAATTTGCCATTTCCACTGAACTCCTACAGTCACTCCTTCCTGCGAAGTTCAGGGGCCCAAAAAATAAAAAAGCCATCCAGGCAGAAAGAGAAACTGCCTCTGCAGCAGGAACTGTCACCAGCCCCCCATGGGGACACCCCAGCCCCATGGCACCACAACTGCACACTGCAGGCAGGGGGAGAGGCCAAATTCCTCTGGGTCAAGAGGTTCACAAAGTGAAGACTAAGTCCTCTGTTCTCTCCCAAAAAATACAAGATGATTTCAGAGGAAAGACTGCACAGTCCAAAGGACTTGTTCTCATGTTCCCATGAAAAATCTCCCTGCTCTGTCTTAGATGCCAAAGAGAAAGCAGTACCTTTTGGAGATTTTGTTATTTTGTACCTTGCTCAGCACCACTAAATTCAATCTACCAACTTCTATTTTCTTCAGAGATACTGGCTAATTCTATAAACCCTTCATATTTAACTTGCAAGTTTGTGTGGAATGAGAAGTCAGTGGGACAGAGACCAGCAGAAATGTTCCTGACAGTTTAAAGAGCTCTCCTTTAAGGTTTGGGGACTGAACAAATCAACTGAGTACTGAAGAATTACAATTAAACCCAACTCTTGCAAAAATGTCACTTCGAGGACAAACCTACTGCTGGAAACCTCTGAAGAGGCTTGCATGAGCAGCACGAGGAAAATCAGATGCCTTCAGCTTCTTCAAATGCTGCAGCTTGCTGCAGTCATGGGGTGTTTTTGCCTTATGGGGGACAGAACACCCAGACTGACTTGAAATGCCTCGGCTCAGGTCCCAGGTACAGCTTTACTCTGGGAAGAAAGCTCCCAGCAAGTGTTTCTCACACCTTCCCACTCAGACCCTGCTTTCACACCACCCTGCACTGCAGACACCCACAGGAACCATTATCTGTGAGCCTGGAACTACCCACTTTAGGGAAAAAAACAAGTGAGATCTGTCAATGGACTGCCAAAGATCCAAAATAATTTTAAATGCAGTAATGTCAGCAGTGCCACTGACAAGCAGAGCACTGCCTGCTTGAAAAGTCAGATCTCCACCAGCATCAGGCAGCCTGACCCCAGCTAATACAGGTCTTCATTCAGCAGGTTAAAAAATATGCAATTTAAGAAAAAAAAAAGTCAGATGAGCTGCCTCGTGCACCACGGATTCTGGTACACTGTCACTTTGACAAAGATTGCTTGTTAATACAAAAAAGCAGTGGAGCAGGAGGAAGAACCAGCTCCTCACAGAGCCTTTAATTCTCCTGTGGTGCAGTTTTGGAATGGAACAAACCCAGGGTTGCACTAACCTTTCCATGTTCCTCCTTCCCTGAATGTTGTGGGTATGACCAAATGCTTTTTGTTTTAAAGGTCAGAATTTGAAACAGGAACGTTAATGGTTTCATTATCCTTAAAACAGCAAGCACTTCTAGGTTCACCTGCAAAAGGTATTCAACAAACAGTGATCAAAAGTAAGTTTTCCCAATAGCTCAGAACCTGAACATCTCACATTCTGAAGGAGAGGATGGTCCAGCACAGCCCTTCACCCCACAGACTGCCCAGCCCAGGTGCAGCTGGATTCCCATCCCTGCCCCAGGTATTTTGGGAGTTGTTTTATTGAGCTCTCTGTTCTGGAGCAATTCTTGAGGCTGCTGGCAGCAAATGCTCATCAGGGCACATCCTCTTGTAGGAGAGTGACTGTGGCTATGGTACATCAGGAGCTGCTGGCTACAGCCACATTTCAGTGCTTCCCAAAGACAGAATGTGCAGTTTCTAGTGAAAAATAAAGAGTTTGATGGGTTCATTTGACATCAGCAGTAAATAAAGCAAAGATTCCTGCAGAAATGCACAAGAGCTGCAGGTAAATGAGGTTATGATGCAGCAGAAGCTCCAGGAACCAAAAAGCTTGGATGGATTAGTAGGGAGAAAAGCAAAGCAAACATCTGCTGCAGGACCTGTGTTTAAACAGACACTACCTAGACTTCAAAATGAGAAGTTTTCAGTAACTGACACATTAAAGGCCTCTGTACTGTCCATACTACTTTACCACCCACTTAAAAAAAAGTTGGACAGCATTCCCAAAATCCATCTTCATGATTTAAAGGCCATTCAGGAGTGTTATGGAAACCTGCCTAATTCGTCCAGACAGTTTTGACAAATCCAAACCAATGTGTTTAAATGTTTAGCGAGGAAACATTTTTCAGGAGATGTAATACCTTTTATTAGACCAACAGATACAAACAAGGAGCCTGAGGGGCTGGGAAAGCAAAGAGACTGACAAGCTTTCAACATCCAAGTCTTCTTTTCCAGTCTGAAGATGGGCTGTTGGCCTGAAAACCTTTCTGCTCAGACTAAATAATATTAGAAAAAATTAGAAAACTTGGTCCTCCTCTAAATTCTCCTCACTTGTACACTTAAACTGTCAAGGCTTCACCAGTAAATCATTAAATGATGAATGTAGCTTTGGACTGCGTGGTTGAACACAGCAAAAGGCTTGCAAGTCCTTTCTTTAAACAAGGAGAAAACCTAAATCCATGTATGGAAAGTGCACAGTGCCATCCCTTGCCAATCTTTGCTAATGTCCTTCACCAGCCTGGACCAGAAATGCCCCAAGCCTCAGGTGTGAATGTGCTGGTCTGCCCAGCACTGCTCAGTCCAGGGAACACCAGGAGGATGCCAATTCCTCCAGACTTTAAAGGCTTTCTTGGGAACGATATCATTTTTCTAATTTTTTAATGGTTTCATTACACTTTTTAATTAATCATTTTAATTAACGATAAGCAGCCGTGTTAAAAGTCTTAAATCACTTTTAGCCAGCATTTAGCAAATTGTGTCATTATGTTATAAGCTGCTATTGGGGGAACACAGCTTGGGAAAATTACTGAAATTTAAAATTTTGATAAGCTAACTCTGATATGATTCAATTAGCAAAGCCTAGGAGAAGACATTTTACAGAAACCAGAAGATAAAGAAGATAATAACAAAGACTCAGTATATGTCTTGGAAGGTCCACACCATAAAAAAGCTACTAAAAGGATCAAAAATATGGACTAATTAACAGCAACAAATTAATAACCAATAGAGGATGGAATTTTAATTAATGAGAATGATATAATTTAGAAATTATGAACATTAATTTCTTTGCTTGCTAACAAAGTAGAAATAGGTGGAAAAGTTTTGTATCCATGACTTTGTAGACGCCAGAATTTTGACAGCCACTCACACACCTCCTGGCCAAGAATAAAATATTAAAAGACAGCGTTAGAGGGTTTTTGTCCTTACAATTTTGAAGGATTTTGCTAACAGCTTCACAGGAAAATTTGTTTTTCTGCTGCCTCCTAGCAAGGTGAGGATGGAGGAAGCAGAGCTTACAGATTTTGTCAGCACACACATGACACACTGGAAATGCTGTGATCCCAAGGAAGAGGGAATGCACAAAAAATCCCTCTGGAGTTGTGTTGGCAGAAACACAACCTCAGTGGAACTTTGGAATTGCTGTGTTGCCCCTGTGGACTGCAGGACTACAGGGATGGGATGCTCCAGGATGGGAACATCTCAGCTGCCCCTCTGGCTGAGTCATTCTGTCTATACTGCACAGCCTTTTAAATTGTCTCTCACTGGGGACATTTGAAATGATGTCACCTAATCACCACCAAGGATGTTGCTGGATATGAGAAGCTCACAAGGATCTTCACCAAAGGTCATTTATAACAGAACCAGAGAATCCCAGAATGGTTTGGGTTGGGAGGGACCTTAAAGATCATTTCATTCCACCCCCCTGCCATGGGCAGGGACACCTCCCACTATCCCAGGCTGCTCCAAGCCTCATCCAACCTGGTCTTGGACACTTCCAGGCATGGGGCAGCCACAGCTTCTCCCCATCCTCAGAGTAACAAATTTCTTTTGAATATCTAACTTAACCCTCCTTCAGCTTAAAATCATTCCCCCATGTCCTCTCACTGCATGTCCTTGTCACACCTCCCTCTCCAGCCTTCCTGCAGTCCCCTGTAGGTACTGGAAGGCTTTTAAGAGGTGTCACCAGATGTGTCTCTTCCACGGTTTGACGAATTCTGGAGGGTTTCACATCACAGACAGCACCACCGAGGACGTGCTCGACGGGCAGGAACACACATACACCCTGCTGGCCTATTGCTCCCAGAGTTTGGCCACCCTACCCAAAAAAAGCAAATGATGCTGCTGCCAGGGGATCCTCTCCAACTGTGAGGCATGGCTGGACAGCTCAGGCTGCAAGAAAACATCAGCACTGTGACATCTGGCTCCTCATTTCCCTTGCTGAAGGAGCAGAGAGCGAGGGACAGCAAGGAAAGGCAGAGCTGTGCCCATCCCTGTGTCTCACTCACACCCATGCAGTTCTCAGAAGGGTTTGATGTCCCTGCCAAGCTGTGATTCCAAGGAGACCTGGAGAGGCTGCCCAGCGTTAGGCGGTGCTTGGGCACTCAGCCTGTGCCACAAGGGCCAGCACAGAGCTCAGCCCAGCCCTGCAAAAGGCAAAGCTGCAGCACAGAGAGCTCTGAGAGCACCCCTGAGGCTCCTCTGCACTGCACTCACCCTTCAGGAGGGGCTGGAGCAGCACCAAAACCTGTGCCAGGTGAAGACAACCTGCAGGGAGACTCAGCACTGTCAAATGCTTGCAAGACAGGCATGAATTAAAGAGGTATTTTAAACATCAGCTGCCTCCATCCCTCTCTGAAAAAACATGAACCAAAACCAAGACCAAATAGGAGGGCTCACAGGCTAACAGTACCTTAAATAAGAAAGGTCAGTTCTGCATGTGACTTGCATTTTAATACTGTATTAAATTATATATATTTTTCACTGCACCCCTTAGTAAAAAAAGCCTTAAATAGATGCCTGAGGCTTTTTGGGCTGTTATTAACAGCAGAGACAAGAGAGTTTGAAACACACACCCTGCAGGGATCTCTGTGCATGTATCCAATTACACACATTTCTGTTTCCAGGGTCTCCTCCTGATAAGTGCCTGGAAGAAACTGAAATTTCTTCACACAAAACTTCTGGGATGAATTTAAATGAGTATCTTCAGCATTTTATGAACAATCCTTTACAAAGAGGCAAACTAAAAGACAAGATTCATTGTCCAAAATAGGCTCTAGGTAAGGTTTTGTCATAAAATTCCTGTATGACTTATGGGAAATGTCCATTCCATGGAATGGAAACTGGAAATGGAAACTGGACAGGTATAAGAAACTGCTTTCCCATGCATTTAATAAGCCAGATGACAGCCTGTTTAAGTGGTATTACAGATTGGGCAGAGCTGTCTCTAACCAAGCACAATGTCCCTGCCCTAGGAGATTTGGGGAAAAGTCAAAAATGCCCATTACCAAAAAGAAAAGCTCTGTTTTATTGCCATAGAGGCAGGACCTGAAACCATGTGCTTGAGTCAGAAAAGGATGAAATAAAAATAATTTTTTTAAAAATTAAAAGGAAAGGAAAAAAGAAAAATAACTTGTCAAAAGATATTTTATTACCATAGAACCTGAGCCAACTGTACAAGAAGGATTTGCAGCAAGCAAATTCCTCTGCCAGACAGCTGTGAGAACTTCACACTCAACAGACAACCAACCTCAGCTCTAATCACCACCTCCAATGCTACTCCAAGAAAGATTTGCTCAAAATCTGCAAGTTAAAGACAATTCTGTTTATAATTTATAGTCTTGGGATGGCCAAAGGCACTCCCTTACCCCAGAGGAGAAGCCATGAGGCTTGGTAACAATATGAAAAGAAAAAAAACAGCCAAGAAAACACAAACAACAACAAAATCCAACAAAAATCCCAACCTCTCTGTGACCTCCAAACTTAACAAGCCAAAAGCCAGGTGACACACAACAGGCAAGTACAGGCAGAGCAGAGAGAGTACAAGGCAAAAGGTGAGGCACAAACACATCCACCTGGAAGGGACACACAGAGGAAACCAGGCTACAGACGGGCAAAAACCAGATGAAATCAAACCAAGGAAACACAGATCCTTCCATCACACCTTATCCTGTAATGTGGTGGGCTTGCAGACTGAATTTGTGAAGCAAATATTTCAAAATATGGAGTCCAGGCAGGGAATAAGTGATTCCCCTAAGCTTGACCCTACAGAGACTCAGCATCAGGCTTTGCTGCCCTGAGCTTTGCATTCCAGCAGTGGCAAAAATTAAGGATAGAGGGAAGACACCACCTCACGTGGGTGCACATTCTAGGAGAGTTTTGTATGCTGATGCTTTAGCAATCCTGCCATTCTTAATCACCACTGTGGTGAGAGGTAATGTGTTTGCCCATTATGGCTTACTACTGGGAAATATTTATGGAATGAGCAGCACGTTAACATGTCTTTATTTCCAGCAGTTAAACGAGGCTTCTGAGAGTCCTCCCTAATATTGTGGACATTTGTTTCATTGCATGAGACTCTGTGCTCAGTTTAGGATTAAACTGTCATAGGGGGATTTACTTATTTAACTGAATACTTGCTTTCTGAGAAATTCCAGTTGTCTGCTTCTCAGCTCTATCTAGCCATCAATACAAGCCAATTTCAATTTCAGGTTTCCTGAATGCCTGGATTAAAAGAAAAAGAGGTGAAAATAAAAATCCATTTTTTCACATGGGAAAAAAAAAATCAGCCAAGACAGACAACAACAACAAAACCAACAAAATAACGTAGCAGCATTAAAAAAAAACCACACATGGCTCTTCCTAAAGGTATTGAGAAGCCTCTTCTGCTCAGCCTTTATTATTTCCAGCTTCTTTAAACACACAAACTTGTCCAAGTCTGACATGCAGAAGGGACTCTTGCAGGCCTGTCTTTTGTCTGCTGTCCAGACTTGTTGGATGCTCTGAGTGGCTGCAGAGTGGAAATGAAGCAGCAGCTCTTGTGGCACAGCCTCAGTGCCCCAGGCAGATGAACACCCAGCAAGCACAGGAAGGCAAACTCCTCTCAATGGAGTTAATCAGATCAACAATTATTTTCCATAGTGTCGTCATGTTCAAGCATAAACATGCTTATCTTTGTGCTTAAGATACAGCAAAGGCAAAGCCCTGCTGCAAAAATCCCTTTTTCATGTCTGATTCTGTTGTGGGAGCCGTAATTCTCAGTAGAAAAAAGGATTAAGGACATGGAGTTAACTTCATTCTGTCCTTAAAACTCCAGCATTTTGAAAAGTATATGGAATTTGAAAATACTAGTAAAATTTACGTGATTTTTTTTGGTATTTAACCTTCTATAATTAATGTAATACTGTTTATTTTAAAGGCTACAGGCAAATGAAAAAGGAGCACATTATCAAGGTAATGCTATAAAAATACCATGTTCCAACTACAAAAATCATTATTAACAACAAATTTTTAGGAAACAGCTCCTAAAATGTTCACTTTTCAAAATTGTTTCTCATTTAAAAAGTCCTTCAATTTTAATATTCACTTCCACGACCCCCATTTAACAGCTGTGATGAACTACCAAGTCCTCCCCTTTTTATACAGAAGAAAAACCCACAACACAAACAGAATAAGTGGTGCAGGGTTGGAATGAACACCAGCCTAACTTCCACCTACAGCTTCAAAGGTAAGATGATTTGACTATCAGAGATAAAAAGGGCTCCACAAAGACACACTCCTTACCTTCTGAAATAAGTGACATCCAAGTGTCTACAAACTCTTGGAGAGTTAATAAACTACTACAGAGTGCCTTTGTCTTTGTCAAAAGCCTAATTTTAAACTGCTGTCTTAAAACTTGTACTGATACAGACTCATACCCATGAACTCACATTTTGAACAAATGAAATAAGTTCAGGGAGCCTGGGTGAAAAGTGCCAGGCTGAAAGGGCTCTACTCTCTTGGTCATGCCAGTGTTTAAGAAGTGTCTAGATTTTAATGAGTCTCCATTTCAGGTTAGATAAGCTCAGCAGGTCAGGTCCATCACTTTGGGAGAAATGGAAAGGCCTCTCAGGTTCAGGAGCAGCCCAAGCCTCTGTGCTGAGCCCAGCTGGGGTTTTCCAACCAAACACAAGGGTCAAAACCCAGCACTGTAGTTAGGCACAGATTAATCAGTCCAAAACCCAGCACTGCTGGCACAGATTAACCAGTCAAACCCATTAATGCAGTCAGACACAGATTAACCAGTCCAAAGCCCAGCACTGCTGGCACAGATTAACCAGCCAAAGCCATCAGTGCAATTAGGCACAGATTAACCAGTCCAAAATCCAGCACTGCAGTTAGGCACAGATTAACCAGTCCAAAACCCAGCACTGTAGTTAGGCACAGATTAACCAGTCCAAAGCCCAGCACTGCTGGCACAGATTAACCAGTCAAACCCATCAGTGCAGTTAGGCACAGATTAACCAGTCCAAAACCCAGCACTGCAGTTAGGCACAGATTAATCAATCCAAAACCCAGCACTGTTGGCACAGATTAACCAGTCAAACCCATCAGAGCAGTTAGGCACAGATTAACCAGCTGTGTGACTCTATTCAAAGCATGCAAAGTTCTCCTTCAGGAGGGAGGAGAAACACAAATCTAACAAAAACTCAGAGCCAGAAACCCCAATCCATCACTATTATTGATCACCAGAAGAACAAACAACCTCACAACTGCTCTTAAACCTTTAGACATCAGCAGAAAAAGCAGACATGTCTTTCTACCTTTCCCACCTGCACACACCTAGCCCCAGGCCAAATCTCTTTAAGAAAGCATATTAACTCAAATACAAAAAGCTCTTGGCTTCATGTTGCATTGTTCATTGTTCCCTTTCTGCTGCAGTGCCCTTTGGAGAGCTGTAAAGGACACAGCAGAATTATAGAGATGGAAGAGGAGAGAAACAAGACAAGGCATTCTCATTAAAAGCAACCCAGCAATGTATGAATTGAAAGTTCAGCTGACAAAAATATTTAACATCTCAATCTGGTCAGGGAAGTTTTCCACTGAACAGTTCATGTTTCCAGGACATGGAGGAGGATGTGGAGGAGGAGGAGGAAAGCACAAGATCCCTTGGTGAAAACCAAGAGGCAGCACCTGCTCACACAGCTGGGTACCAGGTTAGGGCAACTGTCTGAACACTGCTTGAGAAACCTGCAAAATCCAGTGGCCAGGTGAGAAGTGAACCTGGCATTCCTGAGGATTTCCTAACACAGAAGGGTCCTTCTGGTCTTTTGTGTCCAAGTAATGTTTTCTCCCAAACCAAACAGAAAATCACCAGCATCTCAGAAGCTCTTGCATAAGCTTAAGGCTGATATTACTGAAATACACAGGGTCAGATGCCCATTTCTTTACCTGATAAAAATAATCCTGAATGGCATGAAGCTCCATTAATCACTACCAAAGTGATTGTACCACAAGCACAAAGCACTAACCTTTTTTAAAGTGCTTTCACATACAGCAGGAAGGGCAATACTTGAACCTGCATTAGCAAAGGGAAGGGAAACACTACAGATATTACCCTCTCCTGCCAGCAATTAAAGAGGCTCTTCATGCAAAAGCTGCTCTTTACAATGTTTGCCCTACTTAGCATTAGCTCTCAATTAGTAAGAGGCAATGCTCCAGAGGATGGTAGGAATCCAAAGAAAAATATTAACAGGTAGAGAGGAGAGGTTGAAGGCTGTTAAATGAGCTCACAGGATCCTCTGGGTGGCAATAAGAGGAGGAAAACAGGTTGAAGCAAACTAAATGCTGCTGCTCAGTGCAAGGCACAGCAGTGAAGCACTGCAAATCCACCACAGCAAAAAAGAAAATGGTCCACAAGTCATCTGGTTGCAGGGAAAGACTGAAAAGCACCAGAAATTAAAGACTGTGGAGGAGATGACACCAACAAACTACCTAAATACACATTAGACTATGCACAGAAAGAGTAATGGCACTGGTTTGAAAGGAGCCAAGGCGTGACCCACCAAAATATTACAAAGATTGTAAAACAATAACCTAAAAGTGAAGGAACCAGTTAACAGTGTAACTAAGGCACCCTTCTCTGACCCCAGGGCAAGACACTCTTTGGCTACAACTTAAAGGGAAAAAAACAGAACTCCCCAGGGACTAATGAAAAAGTCAGAGAAATGTCTACAACATTTCTACAGGATGAGCAAGAAGGAAGTCCTGGGCTCTCCCTTGGGATTTCAAGGGAGGGGAAAAGTAAAGTTTACAGATGTCATCTCAAGTCCAATTACTCTTTTCTATTATAAAAACACCCTTCCCCTTTCCATTTAGGACATTTCAGGTTTACTGCATATTTTACTTTCCCCATCCATTGGTTGAAGCCTTTACCAGCTGCTCCACACTTTACCAGCCCTTCAGCACAAGGGTGCAACAGAAATTTGTGCATCAATAATGTGTATTCACAACTCTGGCATTTTAGATCTCAATTTATGTGCCAGTGTGCACAAGATACTGTTAATTTAATCACCTGTGTAAGTACCAAACCATTCTGCTGGACGGGACTGCCTGAACCACAGCTGTGTTTTCATTTACCTTATAACCTCTGATAAACCAAACCAAACAAAAATGCTCGAAGTTAATCAGATTTATATTTGCTCTGCTCAACAAGTACATAAATCATGGGAGAATGATCAATAGACTGCAGTTCTCAGACTGTTAACTTTTACTGAAAAACAAATGCAAAAATAATTAGCATTCAGTAGAAGATTTTTGAGTGGAGCCAGTCAACCAGTGAAAAAGGATTTTCGAAGCATAGGTCCATGTTCAGTACAATGTGATACCATGTGGGGTTGCTTGTTTTTCAGAAAACACTTCCTGTGCTATGGAAATCCAATTCTTCAGTCATAATTTGCATGTCTGAATTAACTCATGGCAAACAATGCAGAAAACCCCAATGTCATTATCTAGGCGTTGCAGGAAAGTGTTTATTCAAGTTACAGCATCTTGCAGAAGTTAGTATTTTATGTGCATTTTACAAGACATGTCACTCATTAAGATATGAAATAATTTCAGTGGTTTACCTATGTAGGAGCATTTTTCACATCTCTAATTTCTCATTTCTTTGCTCCACTTAAGCTTCCAAAAATCAAACCCAGTATTGCCACAACAGTGTTAATCCCTCTCTCTGTCAATGGAGACAGCAGGTGAAATACTCTCCAAAGACAAATTTTATTCAGAATTCCCATTTTCCCCCTAAGACACAGTATGTGGAAAGCCCTACTGGTATTTCCCAACAGGAGATCTTACATGGTTAATAAAAATCAGATATTTTATGGCTTGACACCCCACCCCTGGTATTTAGAAAGGATTTTATGCATTTCAAAGGTTGATTCTCAGCTTGATAATGGAAGAGTCATTACTGGAGCTTAGTCCTGCAAAAGTCCAAGACCTTGAACTTTAATGTCACGCCAATCTCATGTACAGAACAGCTATTCTGGGTAATTACAGAAGTTGTAATAATGCCTTTGGAGTTCCATGAAGTTGAGCTCACTCAAGACACGTAGTCTTGCAGGCAGAAACTTTTTCAACAGGAATTCAATTTGTTTTAATAAAATACTGAGAACCCCATCCTTTAGATGTCAGTATTTTATAGTAGTACTTGTATGTAATTATCTACAAGATTTCTAATCTTTAGCTGATGTACATCAGCATAACCTTGCTACCTGATCAAGTTACACCTATTTACATCAGAGGAAAATTCAACCTTATGCCAGATCTTATTTAGTAGTACCTCTTGCAACTTATCTCTATTCCAGTTTCAGTATAAATGTATTTTTACAAAATAATCTTAAAGGTCATCTGATACAGCACTTGCTGTTTTGAACAGAGCATTTTACTACAGCAGAATTAATTTGCAATTGTTTGTACATTAAAGACAGTTCAACCCAAATTGACTGGGGGTGTCTGCAGAAAGTTCAAGAGAAATTTGTCAGGATGAGGCTGTTTTGAGGCTGCTCCTTTTGCTGCAGGACAGGTGAAGGATGAAAGCCTTGGTACATCCCACGAGTACGTGGATCTGAGCTTTTCCTCTCTCCCTGGGAGGGAACAGTCTGTTCTTCAAGCAGGCAAAAAGCAGTGAAAGCCAGCAAGAAATTTAAAAAAAAAAAAAAAAGGATGATAAAATACTAAAAGCTTGTCAGCTACTGTGTACCTCAGCTTTCACTGACGTCTTTGGTGCAGCCTTCACGTTTTCAAGTCCCTTCTGTTAATTGGGCGTGATTAATTCCCCTTCAGTTTTCCAAGCCTGCTTCTGCTTAGAAGCCAATTTAGCAATTAAATTAATCGTCAAATATTTCTTGCCAGAGAATAAAAAAAGAAGTTTCACTCGCCTGGGCAAAACACAATTCCCAGAGGATTTCAGCATTTAATGAGTGGAACAGTTACGAAAAAATGTAAAAACTGGCAAATCAGACAGCAAAGAAAGAGACAGGAAGTGACAGATTTAAGAAAATACCTCTAAAGTAGAGGAAATGAGTCGTCCTTTAAGAAGAAATCATACATGTAAAGCACATAAAACAGAGTATTCTTTGTAGACTTGACTGAAAAAGGAAAGGAAAAAAAAGAAGAGATTAAAAAAAAGACACATCCTGAATAGCATTAAAAGCGAGGCAGCTTCAGTGGTCAGCCTCTTCTAGTCAAGATGGAAATTTGCATAATTTTAAAAGCAGTGTCCAAAATCTATCTGTGAAAGAAAAAGTGTAAAAAATGGAGAAAAAAAAGCAACTAAATGCATGGAGAGGAGTGACTTGAGCCAGTAAATCAACACACATGTGAAGCAAAAGGTCTGCTCCATGCACTGTGAAGTCCTAAGGGTCATGGTCTTGAAAGGATGAAAGGAATTTTTTTTTAAAATACAAAATGCACCTCTCCTGGGAAGGATGTGCTGAGAAGAGCCTTGTGCTGAGTTTCTGCCCAACTGAGAGATTTCTTCAAAGATTTACAAACTGGAGACCTCTGTGGTATCCAAGTGTTGGACACACCTTTATCAAAGGCTGGCTGGGCAATTCCCAGACTCACAACAGCAAGAAGTGCCCAGCTGGACCCACTGAAATCCTGGACAACCCAGTTCCAGATCAGGGAGAGGACTGGGAGCAATCTGAGGACAGTGTTAAGGGCTTTGTTGAGTGACACTGACATTTTTAAAAGGTAACTCAAGCCCTGCTTATGTGTAGTTAAGTCTTCGTTAAACACCCGTTTTTTGAAGCTGGTTGCTATAATGCAGGAAATGTCACACATAAAAGAGCTTTATGTGAGTGCAAACATCTTACAGGGCAAATTTAACCTCTGAGATTGTGTGTTCATCCCTACAAAAGAACATTCATTGTCCAGACGTGCTCAGTGAGGTTTTGCTGGGGAGGAGGGGGAATGCAAGAAAAAAAAATACCCTCACTGCGTTTTACAACTACAAAAGGCACTTCTAAGGCATTTTTGTATAACTACAAAATTCTCTTTCATTATACCCTTACCTCATTAAATAAAAATTTACCTGGATTTGATTCTTAATTTTTGGAATTATTTGTCTTTCATAAGGTAGAGAAATGGGACAAATTAATAAATGTGAAAGCCTTCTGCACAAGGCTTTCCCTTGAAAGGGCTGTAACAGCAATTTTAGCACTGAACTGCTTCAAGCAAGCTCTCTGCCTGGTTTTCTCTGGCCATAAAGGCAGCAGCAGTTATACAGAGCAACAAGCCTGCTACTGTAATACATCACTCATCACAGCCTAACTGGCATGATAAAGTGTTTGCTCGTGAGGGGATTGTGTGGCCAGTCCAAACAAAGACCACTTCATCTTGCATTTCCTAGAAATCTCTTTTTTTTTCTAGAAGAAAAAAGCTCACATCCTGAGTTGTGCCTATGGAGAATGCTGGGAAGCTTGAGCCCCTCCCCAGCTCTGCCCTTTCCCCACAAAGCAGAGCTGCCTGTCAAATAACTGCTCTGCTGCAGATCCCAAATGTATTTCATTCAGTTACAAATGAAATAATATTATAATCACTTGGGGTTTTATTACTGTTACCTGGAGACATTGCCAGCAGCTCCCTCCAGCAGTTTGCTGAGTGGATGAGATTTGCAGCAAATCTAAAGCAATCAAGCCAGCAAGGTCATCTTTATTGCAGAGAGAGAAATAAAGCCTCACATGGTATTTCACTCCTTTCCCTCCTCATTTTCCTACTCCTTCCAACAGCTCCACTTCCTGAAAGCTCATGGGGAGATGAAGAACTGCTGGGAGAGCATCTCCCCATCCCTGACTGTGGGGCACCTTCTCTCTTCAGGGAGCAGGGGTTCACATATATAGATCTGTTTAGGTATATTTACATGTGCAAATCCCCATTTCTTCCAGCATTTCCCCACAAATAAAAGACAGAGAAACCAACAAACAGAGTGATCTATCATCTCTCCAAATTATTATCCTGTTAAATCTGCTGTGGTTTGGGCAAGCAGGGATTTACCCAGCAGCAGCTTTGGTTTGAAGTGCACAATCCAGAGATGAGCATGCCTCAGCACTCTCTGAATGTCCTTGTGTTTTA
Source organism: Catharus ustulatus (assembly GCF_009819885.2). Lineage (NCBI taxonomy): Eukaryota > Metazoa > Chordata > Aves > Passeriformes > Turdidae > Catharus > Catharus ustulatus. The sequence goes on from NC_046232.1 coordinate 18,581,643, forward strand.
ATTCCCCTTCAGATCCTATGAATTTCCTACTTCCACTGACACCACATGGCTGTGAGCTTCCCTGGGTACCCTGGCATGAAAAGCAGAGCTCTCAGCCTTGACCTTCAGCCAGAGTGCTGGGGGCAGGAGGGAAGGTGTGACCTGGACCCTTCCTCCTGCCTTTTTGGGAGGTTAGAACTACATTTCCCACACTTACACCTGGGAGATTTTCCATCCCAGCCTGGTTCACCTGTACATCCAAGTCCCCACTCTCAATGTCCAAAGGACATCTGCCAAAAGCCAGCATGAGATGGAGGGTGCTGGTCTTCCCAATGCTACACTGCCTCCTTCAAACATCATCTAATGTCCAAGAGCCACAGGACAGCTCATGCCCAGCCTCTGACAGCCTGCTGGTCCTTGGTCTGCCTCTTCTGATGGCCAGTGAGCTCTTGATCCCATGAGAGAAGCAACGTGGCCACTCCACACTGGAGGTGACAAGGAAAACAGGGCAGATACGAGCTGGCAGAGCAGCCAGGAAGCTCTCCTAAAGCACAGGTAAGAAGTTCTCTCTTTCCCAAGCTGCTTGTGTAAATTGAATTTGATTCCAAGTTAAAACATCATTCAAAATATGTGGTTTTGCTCTTGCTCACTTAGTGCTGGCCATGGCAATGTGTGGTGTCCCGCCACTCACTGATCCTCAAAACTCTTGGTGAGTGTTCCAAGGCCAGGGCTGGAGCACACAGTCCTCTGCACCTCCTGCACAATTCCCAGATTCCCAGCTGAGATTACAGACTCCACAGTGCAGCAGATCAAACACGGAGGGAACTCTCTCCACGCTGCAGTCTGTCACCTCCAGCCCAAGCCCACTCTCAGGAAATTAAAAACAACCCAAATTGGATCATCCACACAACCACAGCAGCACAGGCTAACAGGGACACTGCCCTAACAGGACACAGTGCCAGCAGCTTCCCTGGCAGGACACGCTCAAATCCACGGGGCAACTGGATCTGAGGAGAACGGACAATCCCATGGTCTGTTTGAAACGTTATAGAAGACACAGGTTGAATATTAATCAGAAAGAAAAAAGTACTGATCATCACCATATCAATGGGCTCAGTTTAGCTTTCAGTGCTCATTATTGTCTGGTGTGAGGTGCAGGACTGAGTCTGTGCAGATATTTCCAAGCTGCAAAGTTATAGCTATGGTTTTATCCCCAAAGCCTCTAGAAAGGACTACAGCAACTCTACCAAACACTTGAAGATTTAAAAATAAATTTAAAAAAAACCAGCTCTGCAACAGCATCATCCAAGTGACAATGCTCAGGAGCAGGGTCTGGAATATTTTACAGTGATTCAGCTACATTCCAGCACACACATTTACTTTAGTTGGCCACAGAGTGCATGAGCACGTAGCTACATGAAAAGGGGTGCTTTCCAGTGTGTGGCAACCGGGGGAGTCTAACCAGAATATTAAGAGACAGCCATATTTTACTATTATTTACCATCGAGGCACCACAAGAACCACTGCAGCTCCTTTCTTCTGAATATAATCATCATATTGATAAAACTGGCAGCATTCCCAAACTGGACACGGCTTTTTTGTCCCACCACACAAAGAGAGGCAGACACAAAGACAACCAGTGACGTTATATTGGCTACCAAAGAAAACAAAATCCAAGCCACTGTTCTTCACTGCACGATCTCTGCTTGGACAGGAAGCAAACATACTCTTAAGAAGTCACTTTGAGACCTGTAAAGAGTTGACTGTTTTGCATGGTAACTAGGCATGAAATTACACCAGCTACAATTCAGGCAGCTCAGTGTTTTTCCTATGTTGGTCATCAGTCAGGTGCACGAGTGCTTCCACTTGGATTTAACTCGGATGCCACAACAGAACACATCCCATCAGCAACACACTTGTCACTTCCACACAGGATGGTTTTGCTGGCATGTAGAATCAGCTGAGGTTCACAGCATGTTGCTTTCTTGGCAGGTATTTCACCTTGCCTAGGGGAGACTGGCATAGGGGAAAAATAAGATTATTGTAGCCCATCAGATATGATTTCCGGCTTTAAGGATTAAAGCTGTGTCCCAATGAGAGCCAGGGAAAAGAGCAGGTTGTTCCTTAGCTTGCACCTTGTAACATTTTATTGTTTACCTGCATTTATTTTAGACTAACTTCCATTCTGAAGGCCTATCTCAGTCCTTCTCTTCCACCCCCACCTCACAGTCAGCCCTCCCTACTATCAGATAAACTGCAACTAAGGTTAAGCACATTTAAGTTTCACAACATCCTAACAGTTCTTAAGGAAATAGCTCCTTCAACATCTGCAAGTGACTGCTCTTCCTCCTCCTCAGCACGTACCACCTCAAATTCTGCCCCTCTGATGGTCCTCTGCAAAAGTGAGCACCTGTAAACAGCTCTCTGATTTAGCCAGGCAAGAAACTGGTTCCCTTGGAGCAGCAGCTACAAAAGGAGCAACATCTGCTCAGTGAGCACTCAGCAGAGCATTGCACAAGAGCACTTACTTTGGCCTGCCTGATATTGCAAATGCCAAAGGAATCTGGTTCCCTCGTATCTCTACTCACGGGACCTCTGTTTAGAATATTTGAAATTACTTAGGCTCCAGCACATTAATAAGACCCCCCTGGGTTTCACTCTGGCTCTCTTGCTTTCACCACCTTTCACCTCCAAGAGGTTTTTTTCCCATTGCTGCACTTTGCTCCCTGGTGCAAGTAAAGTCTCATTTGCACCCCTGCAAGCTGGGCTGCCCCTCAGTTTTATAAGGAAATCATCTCCAGTGATTGCCCTAGGCCATGGTTCAGAAGTCCAGCTCAACTCATTCCTTCTGATGCCCTCTGGGAACTGGAGCACATCATGCTGATTATTTCTGCAATTTCTCACTGTGACTTTTCTGCCCCTGAACAGGTGGGGAGGGGACATTTCTTGATTCTGCTCTAGGAAAAGGTCCATTCCAGCAGAAAATGTGGCTCTCCCTCTCCCTCCTGAAAACAAGTCTGCTCCTGCCTCACCTCACTTCAGCCCTGACGGTGGAATTTTAATTGCAGTGACTGGTGAAAGAGGGGAGGGAAGGTGTGGTTTGGCTGCAGGACACAGAGTCAGGACCTCTTACACTCTGCACCTTGCCCTGACTGTACCTCCTCCTGTGCCCTGGGGATAACCCCGTGCCATGCTGTCGTTCCACAGCATGGAAGGAGCATGGGAAAGGTTTGCAAAGCCCTTTGATGGTAAAGCACAAAATTCTAGACCTGGGGTAACAGTTACCTCAATGTACTGGGAAATCAAGTTCCTCCAAGTTTCCCTGCAAGCAAGGTCAAAACCGCACTTGAAGTTTGCTCGAGAATGACAGCCAGTCTAAAATTAAGCTGAAAAGTAACTTCTCACCCTCTTGTGAAACAGGCCACAAAAAAGCCTAAATGGATCTTCAAAGCCAAAGCAGTTCTTCAACAAGAAATACTCCCTGGAGAGGGGAGCAAGCACAGGCACATGTTCCAAGGCAGAGCTGGGTGTCGACATCAAGGCTTGGACAGGGCAGAGCTGCTGCTCTCAAGGGACAGGGACTCGGTGCTGTAAAGTGCCATGGACCCAGCCCAAGTCACCTTTTGCCACACTCAGCTACCAAATCTCACCATTTATCCACATTAATGGAGCAGAAGGGACGATCAACGTCAAACCAAAAGAGCTTAACATGAAATAGCACATCTCTCTCGTGCTCTTCCTCCATCCCATGAGACCTATCTCGTGGTAATTTGAGGAAAAGCTGTTTTTCCACCCAAGCTCTACTTTGAGTCAAGAAGCCAGCAGTGACAGCATCAGAAAGCTATTTGGGAATGGAACTGAAAAGCTGTCAGATAGCTTTGTGGGGTTAAAAAAACCAACTCAGAATACCAAACACAGGAGGCAGGAGATGGCAAACCTCAAGATGTCTGAAGACCACAGCAGACAAACTCAGATTCCAAAATCACCAGGACTTTGTCAGTTTACAGAGCCTCCTCTCACTCCCTCCCCTACATTTCAGAAGATGAGTGTGCATTTCTGGGCAGGATTGATTTCAGCAAAGTGCCTGTGGAACAAGCACGAGGACACGTGCAGGAGGGAAAAAGTAACAGTGGAGGCGGGGAAAAGATGAGGAAATTAATGCAAAGGCTGCAATAAAGTTCAAAAATTTTAAGTCAGGGATTTTTTTCCATTTAAGTGCCTAGTGAAGGACTGGGGTGCCTGTTATGGTGCACACAATGTCTTTTAAGCCACTTCTGTCTCTGAAGAAGAAATTCAACACACTTTTCCCCAGAGAAAGTTCTATTGTCCTGCAGTCGCTGCCAAATTCGGATGTTTTAATTCGAAGTGTGAAACAGAAGGATTCCAGTCTGCTTTTAAAGAGAAAATCTCCAGGCTACCGCTCCATGCCATAACTAACACCAGCTTTGTTCAGGGCAGGACACAGCACAGCTCCCTACCCTCAAAAGGAAAGGGAGGCAACATATAAACAACATATCACTGTACATCACAGCCTGGGAGCTGCATACCTCAAACAGTAAGCAGTGCTAACAGTCTGAGGCACCTCGACAGATGTATGGCCAAGCAGCTATAAAAGAGCCTTTGTGCTGGCTCACCAGAAACAAGGCATTTTCTGTACGGGAGACGGCCTGACCACCTCGCAGGATAAACGGGGTTACACATTTCACACCTCCCCTGCACCGGGGGATGCACCGGGGCAGGATGGAGCAATGACCCACGCCAGGGACCTGCAGGAGCCACTCTGCAGCCACAAGAAGATGACTTTGCCCTCGCCTTCCATCGCTCGCAGGTCCCACGTCAGAACCGCGCGGCCTGGTTGACAGCGGGGCCTACCAGAGGCCTGTCCCTGCGGAACAGGCCGTGCAAAAGATCATCACAAACGCTTGTGATCCACCAGCCAGAGCCCCAGACAAAGGCTTTTCATCCTCGTGCTTAAGCACCCAGCTGCTATTTTATATATTTTGAAACGCACTTTTCATCTTCGCCCTAGTTTCCAGCTCTGAAATTAGGCTAATTCTTCAAGGCCGCAGGAGCCGCGGTGTTATTTTTGGCCTAGGGAAGATAAGAAACCATGTGGATGGCTTTTCCTCAGTACAAGCACACACAGCAGCAGCAAACTTCAGGATTCAGCCAAACACATTATTCCACAGGATCAGAAGCGGCTTCCAGTTGGGCCCAGTAAAACACAGCAAGAAAAAGTGCAACTGCAAATGGCTCTCGCAGTGACTGCAATGCATGTTTCAACTCCAGGGAGGCAATGAGAGGGGGCTGAAAAAAAGAATATTTGAAAAAAGTCAAAGAAAAATTGTTCTGTCCAAAACCTGGAAAAGCCACAGTTAGCAAACATTCCCAGGAAAGTAAAAGCCCCGCTGCTTTATGAAGATTAAATCTGCTATTGTCTCACAGTTGTTGGCTGTTTGCTTTTTTTTTAAATAAAGTTCCCCTTGGCCAAGTTAGGAAGTATCTTCAATAAGAAAAGGATATAAAAACAAGTATGCCAGTGAATAAATCTGTGATAAGGTTAAACAAACAAGGTAAGGTAAGGTGAGGATAAGGTTTCTTGACAAATCATCTGTGATAAGGTTAAACAAATTTCTTTTTTGTCAGGACCGGAAAGATACTCATGCAAGGGCACAATATTTTCACTGACCTGGACAATGAATGTGAGAGGTGTATGTTCTGAGTCACTCATGTTGGACAAGACTTTTTTTCAAGTACATGGTCTGAAGACTGCAGGAAGCCAGGCATTTAACCCACTTTGCACCCTTACATTGAGGGGGAAATGGAAAAAAGCTTTATAAAAAATTCAGACCTTAGATACAGACAGTTCCCTGTTGAGTATCTATGCAGAATTACACATAATGTTAATTCTCAACAACCCATCTACTAAGAACTTTGTCCTTCTGAGGACAAAGAACATTGCCCTTGTGCAGAGATGCTGAGAAGTGGATTCTGCTGTCCCCTGGGCAAGTGTTTTCTCTCTCTGCAAGACAGTAACACACAATAAAAAGTATGGTTACAAAGGATTAAGGCAGCTCAGTTAATGCAAACTAGCACTCTCTCCTGCATTCCTCACTAATACAGTGGTGACATAACCAGCCAAAACATGTAGCTTTAATTCAAATAAGGTTTAAAGAAGTTACTGCCAAGTAATTACACCCATTGAAGGCCCATGAGCAGAGGAACCTTCATTAATACCCCGCTGCCGTTCTTGGAGCATTTTCCGAACCAGCTGCACCAATCTGAAGTGGCAACCATGAACAAGAGCAGGCAACAAGTTTTCATGAGCAGACTTGTGCCTGCCTTTCAGAAGACACATGGCTGAGCACAGCCACAAGGACAGCAAGCAAGGACACAGAATCCAAGTGCTGGCTGCCTGCTCAGAAGGGCTGGGGCAGCCCTGAGGTGCAGGAGCTTTCTGGTAATGTCCTCCTTTATTTTTCTGATAACATGCTTTTCTTTGCAGCTGAAAGAAGGTGACAGTGGCACTTCAGGAACTGCAGGAGTTTTTTACTACCCTTTTCTGCTTTCTAATGAACTGCTGGCCAACTCCAAACCATGGGTTCCCATTTATTTCATCACTAATCCTCGCCTCTGTGTAAGAACCTGTGCTTAATCCACAAAGAGTACCGGATGCTTCTGAAGACTGCTTCCAAGAACAAAAATATAGTACTCAGCTGGAGCTCCCTAAAGCCATTCAGTAGGAAGGATTAAATCCAGAGACTTGGATGGAACTTAGATCCTGTGGGCATGACCCTACCTGTGCTCTCTTCATTACACAAGAGTGTGTCGTGCCTTTGCCTTTTCCTAAACCTCTTTCTAAGCTAATGACTCCAAAGCACGGGCTCCAGGAGCCTCATGCCACAGCTCTGCACAAACACTCAGGGCTCACATGCATGTGTTCTCAGTATAAACCAGCACAGACCCAAATGAAGCTGTTTATGGCAATGCTCCCAGCACATCGGATCACCAAGCACAGACGCTGACCACTGAAGCTTCACCTGCATTGCAACCCTGGGAGCAAGCCCCAGCCAGCAGCTCAGGTAAAAACAGCAGCACACCGGCTGCAAAGCTGTCTGTGAAAAGGGAAAAGTGCTGCCATGCTCACCTGGAAAAGGGAGCTCACTGTAGTGGCTCTCCTCTTATCACCAATACTTCACATCAGGGCACAACTGAAGCGTGGACAAGAGATAAATGGATAAACGGACATTTCCTATTCCAACAGCCCTTAAAAGAATGGTCCCTATTAGCTTGGGGCCCCAATAGCAATATAAATTATATGCAGGCATTGATTCTTTTCCTGAAGTCACCATTACCACACAAGTTGCACGAATTTCAATGGGTTCTCAAGAGTACCCCCATAAAAATCTGTCACAACTTTTACTTTCGTTTCATTATTGCAGCACCACTTTTAAATTGCCCAAGACACAACTGAAAATAAACCAAACACTAACTTGCTCTCTCTGAGGGTACCAGCAGAAGTTTACTTTCATGTAAAAAAGCTAACCAGAAATAACCAGAACTCAACTTTCAGTTTTGCAAGGGCTTCCAAATACACTTTTAGCTGAAACTTTAAGAAAACAAAACCAGTTAGCCCCCTAAACTTTTCCAATTAAGTTCCCAACTTCTTTGTGACACATAAAGGTCATTTTGGTCTAGGCAAGCAGGGAGATAATCCCCACCCTTCAGGCAACTGGGATTTCTGGCAAGATTTTAAGAGGTCTCCAGCTGATAACCATGAAAAGTTCACACCACCAGGAGTCCAGATAAGCTTTAAACACAGGAAATTAGTGCGAAAATGTTTTAAGCATTTTAAAGATCAATTAAGATGGTGTAACAGTCCAGCAAAGTAGAATTGAGTTCTCTGCTTCAAATCAGATGGGTTTAGAATACAAAACAGCAACTCTGGAGCTGGGAGGTGTCTATAGGAAATGAGGTTAGACACATGCAGGGCAATTAATCCTCTGTGCAGTCAGATTACAGACTTCCCTGCATCCCCAGGGCCACCAGACACAGCCAGAGCAGGGTTAAACTGCTGCAGGTTGTCATCTTGCATCTTCCCTGCCCATCCACATGCCAGCAGTTCTCCCACACAGCCTAAAAAGCCACAATCTCTTCCCTGACTCGGGGGACAACACAGAGGGACACTCAAGATGTGCAGCTCTCACTTGTAATTGCAGATGCACACTATGAAAAAAGCAGCACCAAGTGTCATTTCTGCACTGTCAGCACTGGGGAACCGTAAAGTTCATCAAGGACACTGAATTTCAGAGAAGCAAAAGATGAGCTGGGAGTTCCTGGCCAGGGTGAGGAGTCAGCTGGTGTGAGTAGCTCTTTCCAGGATCTCTCCCAGCACAGGCAGCACACCAGTGACTGCAAACAGTGTGAACTGGGGAAAATGAGACTGTACAGATCACAAATGCAGCCTCAGACAGTGCCCTGTCAGCCCAGGGAGCAAGGGAAGTGTCTCAGCACACAGCCTGCTGGGAAATATTCTTTCCCAAAATATTACAAAAACCTTTCATAGCAGGTTAGTGCTACACACCACTGTGGCTACAACCACTGTCTAGAACAACTCTGGGTAATTATCTGTGCTCATTCATTGAAAGTTCAAAGAAAAGTATCTTTTACATTAAATTTGGTTGCTGAGGTTTTTTTTAAGTAATAACCAATCATATTCATCCATTTAAAAAACTCAAGTATTGTTTCTTCTCGGTGACAATTCAATTGTTTTTATTGAAAAAAATCAAGTATTTCTTGAAACTCCATACTCTACAGCAGAGGTAGAACTGAAAGGATCTGAGCTGTGTGTTCCTACCCTCCTGTTGGTGACCTCAGCTAAGTTTATATTAAGCCCCTTCTCCACATCAGCACTTCATTTCTATTTCCCATCACCAAGCAAGTCTGGTTTTTCTCTCCTGTGCTCACAGGCTCTGACACCTCCTTGCTGCTGATGCTTTAAGCTGCTCACAGAACTTGGCTTTAATAGATTGAGAGGGAAAATGCAAATATTCTCTCCAAATTAACACATATAACCCTCCCTTCCCCAAGCATCTAGGTCACAGTCACCCTCTTCATAGAGATCAGCTAAAAACTTCCATACTGAGAGCCCCAGCTGACATTTTGTGTCCCCTTCAGTCAAGAAAGACAAATTTTTAATCTGCTTTTATCACTGTCTAGTCACACAGGACACTTAGAGAGATCTTAGTCTTGTACAGAAGTATCCATGAATGGTTTATTCCCCTCACCTTCATCTTTTAAACACTAAAAAAAGTGGGAAAGGAAACTTGCCAGCTCAATGTTTGGTCAGATACCATTGACCCATAGGAGATAACTGACTGCAAAGGTACTATTGGGTTTGACATTGATTAGATTTGGAATTTAACAGTGCCCTTCCAAGGTCTCCAGTCAGGTGGGATTCTACTACAAGAGGCAGGACAGCTCTGATCACAGCACAAGCACCAGAGTCTCACAGCTCCAGCAAGCTGTAAAGTAAGACAAATAAGATTTTATCCTGCAAAAGCAGGATGGCTTTCCCATCAGTTCAAAGGAAAAATATACAATAGAAAGCTTCTAATCTCAGACTCACCTCCTTCTGCCTATCCCTACTGCTGTTCAACAGAACAAACTCAAATCCTCAACTACCTTCAGAGTGCCTTAATTAAGAAACTGCCATGATGAGCTATTTTATTAGTTCTTTGTTCTGTCATGCTATGAAGGATTAGCCTTTCCTGACTTGTCCTCAAGATAACAACTAATCCTGATGTCTCCCTCAACTCAACAGCCTGCACAGATCCTAATTTATAAATCACTGCACTCCAAGACAACAGTACTGGGGGGACAGCAGTACTTCTGTTTGCTGGATTCGTGGTTGAAGCTTCCTAAGAGTCTGCACGACACCATCAAAGTCCTTATTTCAGCAACCCTCAGCTTAGGCATTAGGTCAAGTCATCCAGCTAACTAAGGACAGATTAACCATGTGCTCACAAAAACTGGGTCAGTCCCAAACAGGCTCCACAGCCTGGAAAGGGCTCTGTGTCAGCACGAATCCCCAGCCCTCCTCTCTGAAAAGGATGTTCTGCAGAAAGTGAGTGGGACCCAGACTCAGTTTGGTTACAACACTTCCTCTTCATTTCCACAACACAGAATAAACCTTGACCAACCTGCATTCAGAAGTCGGTAAGAAACCACTCAGTAATGTCAAGTTCTCCCTCTATGGAAAATCTGGATCTCAAATACTCAGTTATTTTCTGAAATGAAAGAACCAGATCAGGACCTGGCTGCAGACCTGAGACCTGTCTCCCATTCCAAACCTTCCAAATCCTCCTAACCCACACCCTGGTTTCACAAACCCAGTCTGCAGCCTTTACTCCCTCCTTTGACCTCTCTGCCCTCCTCCTCAGCAAACACTAAAATTAGACCACAGTGGTCACACCATGCTGCCTCCCCCACTGCTGTCGTGTCCCTGTCACATCAGTCATGTATTTCAGTCTCACCCTGAGCCCCATGCATCACCTCCCCTGCCCAGATAATGCTCTTCTCTAGTCTTACCTGTCTGTCCTTTGACAAAATGCCATTCCTCATTACCTTCAGGGAGCTCAATCTCCATCCACCCCCAGAATGCATGGCCACCCACTAACATCTTAATCTGAAGCCAAAAAAGACCTCTCTGAGGTGTTCCAAAGATAAAATTTAGTGCTGGAGGAAAGATGGTTTATAAACATCTACCCCAAAACTCTGGGCATGCTTGTATCCTCCCTCTCTCACACACACAATTCACATCACAGGTTTCTTGAAATTAAGAGATGCAGTGGGCTGCACACACAGCAAGATAAAGTGTCTGTGCTGCCAGAGTTTGCCAAGTTTCCATGCTCTGACTTCAGAAAATGTCCAAGCTTTGAAGCCAGGACAAAACACACATATAATAATGTCTGATTTCAGGAGTGCTGCTGGAAGCTCCTAGCACAAAGTCAAATCTTTCATTTTCTGGCTGGGAGTGCAAGGAGAGGTTCATGGACCAAGAACAACCAAACACCACAGTGCAAGCCCACTGCCCCCAGTGTCTGCAGAGAACAGAGGTGCTCCAGAACACCCTGTCCCAGCTCCTCACAGACCCATCCTGCCCTGCTCTGAGAGCACACTCTGTGCTGCGCGTCACTCACCACCCAGCCACAACAGGACCAATCTCCTTTTCATTAATGAGAGAAGGTTTTCAGAGAGGATAAAGCAAAGGAACTGGAGGTTAGCCATTAACAGCAGCACCTCTTTCCAGTCTTTCAGATCTGATCAATCACTGCAGGACTATAATGATTATTTTTTTTCCCCCCGCTGTCTTACAGAAAACCATAAACTTCAGTTTTGCCCTTGGGAACATCCATCCCATAAATGGTACATTCTGGCACTGCCAGTGTACTTGGCAGATATAATGTGCACTTTAAGGGCTTTCTTAACTTCAGTGAATTTCAGAGTAGCAATTATCTTCAATTACTCCAGATGAAAGACCACACAAAATGTTAATTCAACCCCCCTTCTCCCAAAGCCACCTGCTATCCCTGGTCACCACTGTCCTACTTTTTCCCCTCACCAACACCCAAAAGGCTGGACCTGCTCTTCTTCACTGCTCACATTTCCTGGTGTGATCACTGCCCTTGTCATACCTTCTTTTCCATGTATACTGTAAAAAAAATCCTGTCTTCTTTCAGGACATTTTAGAGGACTAGCTGCAGTTTGGAGGAAAGCACTACTTTCTCCATACAGACACACGTGCTGCATCTCACCAAATTTCTCCCACAACCTCAATCAGAACAGGAGATAAAACAGACAGAACTAGTCATTTATACCTGTCAGAGGTAACAAAAGATGCTCCACTGGATCCACCTGTTTCTACTGCACTGCAGGACACAGAGGAAGGAATTGGTATTACCTGAGAGCAGTGTGAGTCAAAAGAGTTTTAATACTGGAAAATTAATGAAATACATTAGCACTGCCTTGACTTCTAGCAGCTACAAAGAGCCTGCAATAAAGTTGTGAAGTTGTTAACCACAAATTAGAACAATACTCAGCAACAGCTGCAAAACAAGGCTGAAACAACACCAAGCTACACAGTGGTGACTGTAATTCAGGTGCAGTTAAAGAAAACACCAGACACAAAACTGAGACCAACAATACTTTTGGGATGGTTTAAATCACAAATGAAACAGCTGGTCATCAAAACCAGAACATGTTCTCAGGCTGAAATCCAAGACCCTGCGTGGCACCACATGGCAGGGTAGGAGAAAACAAAACTTCCATGTCCCTGTGATCCACATGAGATGGAGTGGAAGAGCTACTGGTGGAAGGAAAGGGGAGAAAGGAGAATTAAGTAGGTAATCTTTTCCTGAAAATAACACCCAGTCTAAAGTACCAATATTCACTAGAAATGCAGAATCACTTCTGAGAAAGTTCACTCCAAGCCTTTAGCTCCCTTCAAGAAAATGGACCACACTCAATATTCCTTCATAAACTCTCAAGCTCCCTTCTGGAAGCTTCAGAGATTCACAGCTCCATTCTTTTCATGATTGTTTTCTTATCATTTGCTGCATAAACTCTCTGGCTTTGGCTGCTCCACCCTACAGAGCCCTGAGTTTTACAGCTATTTGTCAAACAGCAGCGACAATCTGAGTTTTGTTTTTACAATGATGATAATACTTGCCCTAAAGAACTTATATTTAACAGCCGTGCCTCATCTGTGACTCATTCAACCTGTGTCAAATAATTCTGTGTCAAATAACAGCTCTGAGCCTGGTCACAGGAGCTTAAAATCTAAAGCAGCAGCCTGGGTGGGTCAGAGCTCCCCAGAGCCCAGAGGGCTGCAGTTGTCCTCAGCCTTCTGGGCTGAGATGACACAGGAAGTCCAAAGAATGGTGGTGTCAATTCCTCCTCTGTGTCCGCTGAAAAGCTCCTGACAGCAGTGAACAAACCCTCACAAGTCTGGAAACGGGCAATAACTGATGCCACTCTAATGAAGTGGTATGAGAGGCACTGCAGAGAGCAGCAGAGTGACAGAAACACAGGAAAAGGGGGAAAAAAGGGGTTTTGAGACAGACTGCTGAGAGCAGAAAAGCCACACAGAGCCTGGTGATGCATTTGGGCACGCCACCAGAGCCAGGGCCAGGGAAGATGAGCAGCACAGAAAAGACATTGTGGGATCCCAAAATCAGAGAAAGGGGGCAGTGACAGTCATGGAGATGAGTAAAATGATTCTGGGCAGGGAGCCCACCACAAGAACAGTGCAGGGAAAAGCCACCCGCAGTGAGGACCAGCAGGGCACTCCATGCCCTGGAGATGCTAAGAACAAAACCCAGAGAGCTGGGGGGTGACTGCAGAGACCAGAGCTCCTCACTTGTGCTGCCACTTGAGCCTCTTCAGAATAGGAAGTGCAGGCTGCAAAGGAGAAGTTTGAGGTCTGGGATTTCTAAGGCCAACTCTGCTCTGTCTGCTGAGCCTTGTGCTGTCACAGCTTTTCTTCTGACAGGAATTGTGAAGGATGTGGTGGCTGAGCCCCAGCAGAGCAGGCACAGATAAACTTTTTCTCCATCAGAAGCTCAGAGAAACACAACATTTTGCAATTCACTTACAGTGGCCTGTTACTTGATGTTCATGAACATACAAGACATGGAAAATGTCGCTTTTACACCAAGCCTTCCTAACACAGCTGTTGTGACAGCTGTGTTTTTTCACACAGCTATTGCTTTATCTGAAATGAAATACCAGGCACATTTCATCTGGGCAATGAGAGGACCAGATCAAAAAAGATGACAGGTATTTAAATTGAAAGGCCACAAGTAAATGAGAGTGGACCTACTTCTTGCAGAAGCTGTGTGCTTTCATCATTGAAACTCTCCCTACTCTCCCAAACAGCTGAGCCTTAACATCCCACATGGCTTACTTCTGAACACCCAACAGTTTACACATTTCACACAAGCCAATTTTAAGCAATTCACGGCACTTAGGAGAATCCAGCATTAAGGATAATAACAGAAGCTCATCAAACAAAACTGATTATGAGAAAACCCCATCTATTTCTGTCAGACTGTATTCCCAGTGCAGTTGTGTGCTGTTGCTGGCTATTTCAATCCAGCATTTGGTTATATTGAATTTAGGAGCTCTTTGCCAGTTTCAATAGTACCAAAATGCTTACCTTCATTAACTTATCAAATGCCAGATGGTACAGGCACTCACAGCAGAAGTTATTATTTCAACTCTGAATGTCTGTAGTAAAAATTTTATGCTGCTAAAAACTGTGGAAAAAGTTACTGACTCTTTACGAATGACTAAACCACAATGCTGGCAAGACATAAACTTCCAGGTCTGAAAGCAGGGAACATGGAGAGGTACTGTTAGTCCAAAGATCACCAGGCACAAAGAACTGCAGCTGGAAACCTCCTTCCCCTTCCTCAGAGGCTTCCCCATTGCTGAACTGTGAATTGAAACAAAGCAACGGCTTTTGGGGACAGAAATTCAGGGTCAAAAGTTAAACCCAAGTCTTTGCCAGAGAAAGTGTCTCAGCAGCAGTACCTTGTGACCACAGTGTCACTGTGACCACAGCTCCTGTCACACAGGCAGAAGAATCCCCTTCACCACATCTCATAAAAGGACAAAGCCGTAGTTGCGTCAGGTCGTAAATGTCTGTGTACAGAGACAAGCTGTTCAACCTCTCTTCTGCTTTCAACTTCTCCCATATTTCTAAGGCAGACTCACCAGTATTTGCCCTGGTGAAAGTGCAGCTCAAGCCTAGCAGATATTTTCAACCAGGCAGTCTGTAAACACTCAGAACTTGCTTCAAGGAGTCCAGCACACTCAGGCAGGAGAGTTCCCTGGGAGGAGCTGCCAGCTCCCAAAAAACAGCAGCAGGAAACTGCTACAAGCAGGCTCTCTAAATTTTTTCCCCCCAAAACGCCAAATCTGCAGGCACATCAGTGTGGGCAGACCATGAGTTTCAGTAAGAGTGGTGGCTTGTCTCTGCTGACGTCAAGGACCAGCTGAGCAGGCGCCTGCAGGATGGTGCTGCCAGCGAGTGCCCAGAGCAGCAACAGACTTGGGCTGCCAGGAGGCAGCTCAGCATGCAGGGCTACAGTGCCAGCCACCATGAGACATCTCCAGTTTGGGGAAAAACTGTCACTGTCAGGGCAAACATCTGTCAGCTCCACACATTTCAACTGCAGTAAGAAACACGGTAATTGTATCATCCATTTTCCATGCTGACACCATGACGTACTCAGCTAAAGAAGATAAAAGAGGCTTGGACAGTCAGGACTGCAAGCACTCGAGGCCATTTTGATTTCAGTTTATTCTCTTTCTAGCTAAATAAAAATATCTGTTGTGAATAATGAACGTGAATGTGAATAATTCCCTCCTTACTGCTGCATTTCCAAATTTTCGTAGGTCTTTGCAAGGGTGACACTTGCAGGGAACAAAAAGCGCAGAAACCGTAGGGTTGGACGGTGATGCTGCAGAGGGAGGAGAAACCCTGTCCCAAAAAACACCTCCCCACTCCGCTGTGCTTACCTCGTAGGACCAGACACACTGCACGCCCGCGAACCTCCGCACGCAGCGTCCCACCTCCACGTCCTCGTGCGTGGTGTACATCTCCCGCAGGCACTCGCCGATGTGGGGCACCATCCTGCGCAGCACCTCCCTGCTCATGATCACTCCTGGCCCCCCCATGCAGAAGTTCTCACCCGGCTCCAGCGCCAGCTTCCCCATCTCCTCCGTGGTGCCGAGGCCGGTCTGCCCCAGGAACAGCGGCTCGCTGCTGTTCAGGCTCCTCAGGAAATTCTCCAGTTTGTCCCCTTTGATGTAAACGTCGTCGTCGGCCCTCATAAACCATTCGTATTTGTCCAAGTAGTGGTCATGCATGTATTTGAGCATCATGAAGGATTTCTTCTGGGGCGGGTAGGAGTCATCTACACCTGGGAGCGGCACGATGGGGATGGGGATTGAGGTGTCCGAGCCCTCGCTGGAGAAGAATTCGACCTTGCCAGGAATGGTTTTGGACCATGTTCTAGATTGAAAAACACAAGAAGGAATAATTAAATAATTACATATGCAAACCAGTGCTACCATAGACTACAGCTCACCTGCTTTACAAATTTTCTCTTTCGATTACCTTGTTGTTTTTTACCACAAATGAGGACATTCACATGGCACACACAGCAATTGGTACAACATACACAAAATCCTCATATGACGAGCATCTGAGTACCATTTTTGCACCACCATATGTTAGAAGAATAACTCAATAGCAGCAGTTCACTAGTGGGAAGCAGGATTCCTTAAGCACAGTCAGTTGTGCACTAACAGCTATTGATCACAAAATAAAGAGGGGAGCCAATACGGGCCAACAATTCACATACAACTGAATTTACTGCTCCCAAAGCTTCCCTGCAAGTTATTCAGTATCATAGCCACCTTCCACTTCCTCTAACCCTCCCCAAAAGCTCAAATGTGCACTCAGAAATACAGACTTCCAGAGAGTAAATTCACATGAACTTTTAAGGAAACGGCATCCCTTGGGAAACCAACCCAACAGCAACTTCTCCAGATGGTGTGTGGAGAGGCAAAGCACAGAACACGGAGCAGAAGGAACCTCAAGCAGCTTTGTCCATACCAGCAAAGTTCTAAGAGATGCCTGTAAAACTCATAATTCTACAGTAACATGGTGCTACCCAACACTGCACCTCCAGCAGCTTTGCAGACACTTCACTGCAGGTTTTAGAGGAGAGGAACAGCACAGAAGAGGAGCCTTCCCTGTGCAGAGCAGCACATCTGCTCCACACCTTCCGTGCTCCTCTGACAAATCCAACCCATCTGCGTGGGCAAACTGGGTCACTGGTAGTGCAGGAAGGGCTGTGGGATGGTTCCTCAAGGCAGAGCAGAACCTCTGCCAGGGAGGATTTTCAGTCACGTAACTGCTACAGCCTTGCTCTCAAAAATCATTAATTTTAAGCCTGCAGTGCCATTTTCCGAGATTCTATCTGGGATAAGAGATCACATATCCTTCACAGAAAACTATTTTAGTTGATAAACCAGCAGGGTTTACCCCTTTTTATAGACAGGGAGAATATCTTATAATTTTATTTGGTGACTATACTCAGAATATAACCTAAAGCTGATGTGAAAACACTCTCAAGGTAAAGGACACAGTATTCCCTCAATGCATCACTGTCACTCTGACCAGATGCCTCTCAGCACAGGCTTCTTGCCAATACCTGAGCAGATTTTGGGCAGCAGAGACCATCTGAAATTTGAAATCTCCAGAATTAGCTATCATATAAAGCCTGAAATGTAAAAATACTTCAGGAGAATTATTCCTTAAGTTCCATTAAAAAATGCAGAGGTATTTAATGAGACTACCTAAACATCAACTTTGACACCTTAACAGTTTCTCACTAATTCCACTGTGTGTAATGAATATCACCCAATTACTTTAAAAGCTTTGTCTTCTGGATTTCTTCCTGCTATGGGTAGTGTTTCATTGCAAAAGTTTAGAGCTGAGCTTCCCAGAAGAGCAGAGAGTAAATGGAAACATTCCCGTTGACTTCACAACAGAGGTGATGAGACCTGTAATCATCAGCAATGCAATTAATGGTTATAAATCATATCCTGTTAGAGCACTGAGAACTGCCCATTTTGAAAGGAGACATGGTCATATCCTGAACTTCCACTAACTATTAAGGAAATTCTGCTGTTTATTTTCTGACACCCACACTCCACATACAAATCATCCACAGCTCTTCCCATATCAACTCCCAGTCTAAGATTACAAGACTTTCCTTCACTAAAGATGCATTTAAATTTTAGTGTCACAGAAAGAAAGGACAGAAGGAGTTACTGAAAAGTGCAGCTCATCTCACCCACTGAGACACAGCTTTGGGTGGACCCAGGACACATTGCAGACAACCACCAGGTTGAAGTTATAAGCTAAAGTCTTATGGAAATTTTTGCTTATGTACTTTTCTATTCAAGAGCAAACAATGTATTTTCAGACCTGCTCTTCATATCCTGACAGATCTGCCTTTATCATGACTATAATCTGTGGATAACACAGATGTCTTCTGTCACTCCAAGCTTTCGCTCCTTTCTGGAAGTCATCAAGGCCTTCTGTTGATTCCCACTTTAAATTTGCTCCCTGCTCTCCAAATAGGTACCCTCACCTCAAGAACCACTAATTACTGTCAAGAGAAGAGCTCCCATTCAACGGAAAGGGAACAAAATGAATGCACATCCATAAACCCCTGCTTGACTCCCAATCTTCTTATTGCACTAAACCCCTCATCTCAAAGCCAGTTTGAGCCCATCCTTCCATGAGAGCCGTATTTAGGTTTCACATCAGACCAGGGGTAAAACAGAGACACTTGTGCATGTGTGAAGAGCAGTGGGGACAGAAAGACTGTGCCCTAACAACATCCACACCCCAAGGACCTGTGTGTGACCTGGGTCAGCACCACGATGCTACCCCAGCCTTGGGATCTCCTGTCAACCACACTGACCATGCACCAGCACAGCTTGACTGAGCCTTTGTTCACCTCCTGCCACAACACAATTCCTAGGATGAGACAACTCAACGTGTTATTTGTGACCGTGGCTTTGAGAGAAACACTCCCACATGGCAAAACAGCCCAAGTGTCTGTGTCAACACGAGCAGGGCTCGGGCAGAGGCTGAGACAATGCAGCCACCACGGGCTGCTCCTCACGTCGAAGCCACAGCTCGCTGCAGCCCTTTCTAGGGACAGAACACAGGGAAAAAACAGTTTGCTCAGGAAACCTGATGTTGCAGTCAGGCAAAGAAGCCAAACCACAGAGGATGAGGAACTGTAAGCAGGTTTTTCTGACCCGGTTATCAGCAGAACTAAGGGCTGATAACTGCAGGGACGAATTCTGATCAAAGCTGGTTTTAACTTTTTTATCCAGTGTGGCAAATAATCAGACCTGGCTCCATCACCAGCAGTTCTGTAGTTTAGTATGTAAAATTTGCATTTCTTGCCAGTCCTCCCATCTCCACTGTAGTTTACCTTGTCTGCTCTCGGGTTATGGACAGCAACCTGACCCTTCAGCTCCTGAGCACAGAGCTCTTGTCTCAACACCTCCCCACCTCTGTGGCCACACCAACACCCCCATCCACCAGCTGACAGCACTTTCTTGGTCAAGGTTTCTCCAATATAACACCTGCAGGTTGTATCTGCAAAAGAATTGTATGTTTGATAACAGAAAAAACCCAATAAATATATTTTAATTGAAATTTGACAGCCTCTTTCTTCCACACCACCCGGTCACCCTGAGCTGTTTAAAGGACACATTGACACAGCATTTCTGCCACCAGACTCCTGTATCTGCACCTGCAGAGACCACCTGGGCTGCAGTCTCTGTCCAGAGAGAAACATCAGCTTGTGAATACAACTGATACTGTACTGAACCGGTCATTTAAAAACCCTGACAGATCCCAACCTTATCTCCCCCGTGTAATCTGAATCTGCTGCTTAAGCAGGAGGATGTGCATGAATCAGGACAGCAAGGTTCTCTATTACCCTCCCCAGGAGGTAAAAAACCTGCACGATGCTGTGTGACCTGGTTTCTCTCAGCTCACAGGGCACAGAACTCCACAAACCAGAAGGCTGTGTTGACAAGGAAATCAAAGTGAAAATTAAACAAACACAAACACAATGAGTAATGCTTCCTCAGAAAAAAAGCTCTAAGCAGAGGACATGAGTCCAGTAATGCTCCAGTATTGGTGGCTATCAAATCAATTTTACCAACCCTCCCTCACCCAGCTTTGCACACTGGATATCCTACATGTACCCTAGGCTAAGCAAGTCACAAGCAAACTGGGTGTAAAGATTTTATCTCAGTTGGCTCCCAGGTACTCATGAAATGCAGAAAACCTTGTGCACATCAAGAATGCTAAAAAAATCCCAGTATTTTCTAAAAAGTGACCGCAACTGTAATCACGAAATGTTGTCAGAAGTTATTTCTTCATTTAGAAAGAAGCTTAACAGCACAGCTTGCAGCAGGAGCAGCACAGATCTGGAACGTTTTATCTTCAGTTTCCAGTATTTATTATTTATTTGTATTATCTTGCTTATCAGCTCTGCAGACTGGGCAGAAGTACAGTCAGTGGCGTTATGCAGACAGTGCTCCCTTTGTGGAGACCCAAGCTGAGGACTATGACAAAAAATGTATTTGGCTTTTGTCTGCAGTTCAGGAAGTTCTCTCAGAGGAGATCAGAGAAATCATCTAAAGTTCTGAGAAACAGTCATCTTGCATAATTACGCTGCAGAAAATCTTAATTTGTGAAGAACTCAGCAAGACAACAGACATAAAAGACTGATGTCTTGAATGCAGCTAAATTTTGTGTTCAATTCGGGGTAGTTTGGCATAACTGTTCTTCAAGGTCCCATTCTTCCAACAACATTTGCCACAGGGAAAGCAATGAACCACAGTTTAGGCAGGAGAACTGTGCACAGAAACCAGCACGCTGCTCCTGCACGTGGTACTGTAGATAACACCAAAATTTCCAGATCTCTGTCACTAAGATCTGCATTATAGAATTCTAATTTTGAGGAAAAGTTCCTTTCAGGTTTTTGCAGGAGTGCTTTAATGGAGAACCCAAGCAGCTTCCACAGTTCTTTGAGTCCTTTGAGCTAAACTCCTCCAATTTTAAATGATGCTGGTTTTCTGTCCATGTGTATCCATCCACCTTCCTTGTGGACAGAGGGACAGAAATGGGTCCATCACCCACAGGCACACAGACAGGCAGGGGGTCAGGCTAAGATCAAAGCCCAAGTGTCTCAGAGTTTTGGGGGGTGTAGGTGTCTTTGTTTTACTTATCCCCCTGTATCAAAGACAGTTGCTCTATGTGTTTCTTTCATACCTTAAATATTCTCACAAATTTTAGGTTACTGGTCAGAAATCCCAAGTACATCATGTTTCTGGAGGAGGGTACCTGAGCAGGACACCGAGTTCTCCCTGCTGCAGTACTGTGGTGTGATTCACACATGAAGTAAAACACGTACTGTGCTGGCACCACACTCAAGTCACTCCACAGGGCCCCCTCCCATGGGGCAGGAGCTCCACAATCCATCACATCCCCTCACCAGCAACCACAACTTGGGCCAAACCAACAGATGCACATCTGAATTTAGGAACAGCACAGCAACGTGTAAGAGCAGGCTTAGCCAGACAGCACGAACTGCCCCACAACCCAAATCCTCCTGGCTGCCTTTCGCTTAAGCTCTTCCGAGCACTCAGGTATTTGGATTCCTGTGAGCCACCACCAATAGAGGCAGAAATGGAGCTTCTGAAGGGCATCCATCCTTCTGCCACAGGACAGGGATGGCTGAGCACCAGCCCTGGGCATCACTCATGGTCCTCGTGGCCCTTGTCGGTGCCTGGGGACCGTCCCGACCCCACAGTGTGATCCTGCAGAGCTGCTGCCAAAGCCCAGCCGCTGACACCTCCCCATTAGCTGCATTCACACCACTCTCCTGCCACGTTTCCCAGGAAATCTAGTTGCTACGCAAACGGAAAAAAAAAAAAAAAAATAGGGTTGACTGCCTGATATTTCTGTTCCTGAGACAGCAGACTTAAATCTTCTGGGAGACTGCTTATTCCCATCCTCTCCTTCCTGCAGCTCTTTTAGGACAACTCCCCTCAACTGCAAAACCATTAGCACATATTGTTGCACTTTCCCTGAACCCCAGCCATCCCTTTAACTCCTTCCTGCCTAGCTCTTTTCCTGACTATTCCTTGTCCTTCCAAGCAACACCGTGGTTCCTGCTGCTGCACCTCACCCTGGAAGGGAAGCTCTGCTAACCTGGCTGTCAGATGCAATCACTGCTGAGGCTGCAAATCTGCCCTCCGAAAACCTGTGGATCTAAAGCTTATTCTCTGCCTCACCGACTACAAAAGCACGACTGTTACAAAGAGCCGGCGGCTCCCGAAAATCCTGGTTTGCCTTGCCGTGGTCATTTTGCTCATGATTGATGTTCAGGAAGTGGATTGCTTCCCCTCTTGTTGGACCCTATCTGGATTCACAGCAGCCAGGATCAGCAAATGCTTTCCGCTCCGGTCCCTTTTAGCCGTGTCTGTAAATGGCCTTTGAGCCATAGCAATTTGGAGGTATTCAGCCTCTGAATCCCTAATTCCTTTCAGCGTGGTATCAAGGCTCTGCACACGCTGCCACCCCGGGAATGCCTTGCTAGCAGCTTCCCATTTCACTGGCCGTGCCAGCGATTCAGCTCACCAGGATGCTTTGTCAGTGTAGTAATCCCAGCAATTGTCTGCTCGAGTACTTCATGGCAATCAAAAGCCATTTAAGATTTCAGGTTTGTCTTCCTCTTCCCCCCTCCCCATCTTCCCCCAGAGATGTCTTCCTGTCACCAGGACATTAGCTCATTCCTTTCACCAACGGAGGTGAGAAAAACGCATTTAGCCCTACTAAGAGTCTATCCATCTCTTCCAAGAACAAACATCATCTCTAGAGGTTAAACCAAAATAGCAGTGTAGTAAAAAGCGATACTCAGATCTCCATCTAAGGGCTGAAGGAGCCTGATTCCATTAGCTGAATTTGTTAAGTTGCATCTTTAGCCATTGTTTTGTGTGAGCAGATGTTGCAGATCTTGTTCTCTAAACCCAGCACAAGACTGTTCAGCAAGCACAATCAAAACCAGGGACAAGAATCCTTCCCACACCAGCAAAGTGAGTTCCTCCCCAAAGAACACTATGGGCAATATAGTGAAAAATTGCCCTTTTCCGAATTTTGATGCAAAATCTGATAGACAAACTATTCTGCCATAAAACCTACCATGTAATGTCCCAACACAACTCCAGCCTCTCTGTATGTAAATCTAAATTACACAGCCCGTGAGATTTGCAATCCAAAATGCTCCATCCCACATGGTGAAGTAGAACATAACCCTGAAGAAACAGATTCCTTCACCCATTTCAAAGCATTAATCATGCACTCTCTGTAACTTAATTACAGGTCTACTGCTGGAAGAAGGAATTAAGTTTCCATTAAAACCATCGCTGGTGGACAGTATGCCTCAGATTGCCCAAATAAAGCAATTCTACTGTATTTGATGCTGATATAAAGACAGATTTCATGAAACCAGAACTGAGCTAGGAATGATGGTATGATGGCCCATCACACAGTTTTGCCATCCTGCTCTTACTGGCCAATAGGGCCGAGTACTTTTCAGCCAGGGCAGGCAGGACATGGAGAAGGGTTTGTTCTAGACAGGACTGAAGGGGATGTTTTATTAAAGACCTGCCCCAGAGCTCCTGGCTGCTCCTCCGAGGGTGCTGGCTCAGCCAGGGCTGGGGTACAGGCGAGCTGATATTTTCAGCTCTTAACTCTTTCAGTTTTCAGGCTTCCCGTGCAGCCTTCCAGCACTGCCTGCTGGCGCACACGCCGGAGCAATGAGCATATCCCAGCATATTCCAGCAGAGCAGAGAGCTTCAAAGCCACAGACACATCTCACACAGAAGAGATGATTGTGCTGATGCTGCCGAGGCTTTTGACAGAATTCCCGTTAGCCCGTGTCACTCACGGCCAGCTACACCTGGGGACCAGGGCGAGCGGCACACCGGGCAAAGCACCAAGGTTGTTCCTGCTCCAAAATTAGGTGTGCTCAGGTACCAAACACACGGCTCGGAGACCCTGGCTCTGCATTAGCTCAGCCAGTCTGGAGCACGGAGCGTTTCACCCAGGCTGACTCTCCTCATCCCGTTTCACCACCTGGTCCAGCCTCAGCAGCGGCTGAGAGCCGAGCTGGGTTTTACTCTTTGTTCCCAGATGCCTTTTCTGGGTCTCATTCCCAAGCGTACGCTTTCGCCTTGGCACAGCGGTCTTTGCTTCCCTATCCAGGGGATTACAGCGGTCCCCAAACTTTATTTCTGTTACCATCAGGCTGTCAGCTCCACAAGCAGCAGCCAAGGACCAGCGTGGCGCAGCTGCGCCCAACGCAGAAGCACCGAGGGACGCGCTTTGATGCCCGTGCCTCGGCCGGTGACCGGCAGTCAGTGTCCCCTCGCACCGGCGGGGCTGCCTGACCCTCAGGCAAGGTCACCAGGGCCACCTGCCAGGTGGGACCTGGCTGAGTCAGACCCTGCGGGAGCGGCACGGCTCGCTCGACCCCTCCGTTCTCAGCCGAGCCGCCCGGGCAGCGGAGCCGCGCTCGGGGCACCGCTCCGCCCGCAGCGCCCGGGGCTCGCTCGCACCTGCCCCGGGGAAGGGCGAGCCGTGCCCGGGCCGGCGGGGGCATCCCGGCTGCAACGGCATCCCGGGCAGGGCGGTTTTACCCCGGGCCGACCGGCCTGAGTCCAGCTGAATGGGACGGAACCGAGCCAAGTCCAGCTCGGCTGAATGGGACCGAAGCGAGCCAAGCCCAGCTCAACCGAACGTGACCGAACCGAGCCGATACGAGTCGAGCCCACCCCAACCGAGCCCCAGCCCATCCCAGACCCCAGCCCGACGCAGCCCAGCGGACCCCATCCCCGCCGGGCGCCGCCCGCCCCCCGCCGCTCACCGGTGCGCGGCCACGGCGCGGCTCCGCAGGTACTTCTGCGCCGTCATGACCCCCACGAAGAGGAAGCTCTGTGCCGGCGGGCCGGGGCGGCGCGGCGGGGCGGCGGCGGCGGCGGCGGGCGGCGGGCGGCAGCCCTGCGGGCGGGCTCGGTGGGGCCGCGCCGCCGCCGCCAGCTCGGAGGCGCGGGGCAGGACGAGGCGCGATGCGAGCACGAAGCCCAGCACCAGCCCCAGCAGGACGCTGAGCCAGGCGCGGCGGCCGCGGCCCGCCATGCCCGCCCGGCCCGCTGCTCACAGCGCCGCCGCCGCCGCCAGCCGCGCCGAGGCGCCCAGCGCCGCCATGGGGGAAGGGGCAGGGACGGGAAGCGGAGGGAGGGGAGCGGGGGGCCGCCCGCCTCCCCGGCCCTGCCCCTCGGCACAGGCGCCGTGTGCGGCCCCGCCGCGCTGCCCCTGGCCCCGCCCGGTCGCGGGGAGCCGCCGCCGAGCAGCCCCCGGTGCGGCCCCCGGTGCGGCCCCCGCCCCCAGCGGGGCTCCGGGACACGGGCCTGGGCAGGGGCACCGAGAGCCGCGGTGTGAGCCCGGGACGGCGGCCAGGTCCCGGAGCACCACCCTGAGCGCACCGCCCCATCCCTGGAAGTGTCCCAGGCCAGGTCGGACGGGGCTTGGAGCAGCCTGGGCTGTGGGAAGGTTGGAGTGAGATGAACCTTAAGGGCCCTTCCAGACCGAACCGGTCGGTGGTTCTGTGACAGGGACCGGTACCTGAGCCAAGCATTCCACACAGGGATAGAGAACCTGGCCCAGCATCCCACACTGGGACCTCAGCACTGGGACACCTGAACCTCAGCCCAGCTGTCCAGACCGAGAGGGGCAGGAGGCCGAGAGTGGATGCTCAGCTCTGGGGACAGGGACTGAGACCCTGGACATAACCCCAGGAGAGGCATCCCACACCCTGCACCAAGACCCCATGGCAGAACCCTGGCTCGGGAGCCAGAACTGGAGCCCAGCCCCTCAGATTAGGATGGGAAGACACTGGGACACAGATCCAGGACAGGCACCAGGTCAGGTCTCTGCTGCCCAAGCCCCGGCTCTGCCCCACACGGAGACCGAGGGATGCAGGCAGCGAGGAGCAGCCTCTGTTTGCCTGGCACTGGTGCATTTGTGCAGCACAAGCTGTGGTGACACAGAGCCAAGGCACAGGCACTCTCTGTTTTTTCCCACCTTGCTAATTAAACCCACCAGAAATAGGTCAGTCTGTTTCCATCCGCAGGCTATAGTGACTGCTCAACAGATTGAAGACTTTTTCTGTGTTGTGTGAAGATTTCTTTTTCCTTTGTCCACAGTGACTCTCCACATGCATTTCATCTACAGAGTGCTTCAGCTTCAAGTGCTGCAGCCACAAACCCCTCACATTTCACAGGAAAAAAACCCTCCAGTCTCTACAGAAGAAACTTATCAAGTACAACCCACTGACCTCCTGCTTATCATTGTGTTTTCTTCCATTTCCTGCCCACTTCAGCCTTTCCAATTGCCAGTCTTTTCCATTTTAAATTTTATTTATATGATGATGTCATCCACAATTTGCTGGGAAGAAGAAAGTCTTGGTGTAACAGCAGCAACCTCTTGAGCAAGAACAGTTGCAAAAGAGGATGTCACACCACATTAATACTCTACAGTAATAAACCAAAGAGAGACATCCAGAACAGATTTTTTATGATCACAAGTAACTGTCTCGCTTCTAGGATTGAGCAGGTAATAACACAATCTGCTTATCTAATGAGCTCAATTATGTATCTTGAAAAAAATGCTTTTTTTGGGGGGGTTTATTGCTCTTGGGATGGTGCAATCCTCACACCAAGGTCAGCACAGATGAACTTGTGACGTCAGGAGCACAAATAACACAAGGAAAGTGCCACTGAGATTTATAGAATTAAACAACAATAAAATTGAATGCAAACAGAAACTAGATAAGAAATACAATGAACAGGAAAGAAGAGCAGGATATCTCCTTTTATTTGCCCATGGGCAGAATAGATATGTATTGAGTGAGATGTATTTGTGTGAAGAGGAGGAGAAGAACTAAATTATGAAAGACAGAAAGGAAGAACAGTCCAAACTTCAATACACACAAGGCAGGCAAAGCCAGGAAGGGCAGAACACCATTGCATGGCAAAGGCCAGCTGGACTTTCTTTTCCATCCCCTCCCCAGCCACCACTGTAATTCCTTTCTACTTCCCAGGGTTTGCAGTGCTTCACAATTACTTCTAACTACTTGTCCTTTCCCTGGAAGGCTGGGGTTATCCTCAGCCTGTGCCACTCTGCACACATGGATCTTTTATTGTGTTTGAAAAAGGTTCTTCATTTGCTCTCTCCTCTCCCCACAAGGCTGAGCATCAGGTCCTGAAATACATGACACCAAGAGACATTCAAGCTACAAAAAAGGCAAGGCCACTCCTTTCCAAGAGAGGCACATGTGGCAAGTCCATGAGCCGGAATGAGATTACTCTGCCTGCTCTAAATCAGCTGTAAAAAAAATCTCCTGATTTAAGGGAAAGCCACTGTGGCCTATGAATTACAGGAAAAGGCAGAGCTAGCCTGGTTAAAAGGCAATAAAAAAGAGAAAGGTTGGGGCTGGGGCTGAGGAGCTGTCAGTTGGCTTCTTCCAACAAAGAAAAGAAGTTAGTCATCAGAACTGAGAACTCTGTGCGACTTCAGCACACATGGAAATGATGAAGCAGAGCAGCACATTCCCCTGATGGAGCTCCTCAGCCCTGAGCTCTCCTGGGCACGTTCCCACCTCACTGCACCTCCAGAGCAATGATGGTCCTGGAGCTCTCCACGTGCAGGGGCAGTCAGAGAATGCTTGGGAAGGGGCAGGAGAAGGAAGGGGATTTGACCTGGAGAGGAGGCAGGGTCAGATTTTGTAGGAGAGCACAGCCCTGGCTGTAAGGCTGAGATGTCCAGCTGTGAAGAGGGGGTGCCACCTGGGAATGCTGCAATGCTCACACAACTCCCAGAGCACATCCACACGCCTCCCTTTATGTCATTTACTGTGCCAAACTCACGTTACAAAGTGCTAGGCAGGCCCATGCCCCTTTTACTGCTTCTGCCCCCTCCCGTGTTCTTGCATAGAGCAGCTGCTGGGAAAAAATGGGAAAAAAGCAGATTTAGGGAAAAGCATGGCTTAGTTCTTCCACTGGAATTATAACACTGTTACCTGCCTAGAGAGTATTTTTAATCTGGATGGCAGCAAAAGGTCATACTGCATAATCACATTTAAGTGCCATTCCCTATTAATACAGCTCTTGGTCTCAATAGCTGTCACTATATATCATGGTTACTGTATCTTCAAAGACCTGATATTTTTCTTTTGTAACACAGTCTACAAGCATAAACACATTTTTATGCAGCATGTTTTCAGCTCCTTGAGGGATGGCTGGAGGAAGTATTCCAAGACCTGCAGAGGATGCACATGGTGTGTGCTCATCTCCACTCTCCCATCCCACTCCCTCCAGCAAGATTAGCACCCAGACCAGCCTGTGAGAGCCCACTTGACAGGCCCACATGGTTTAGATTCATAATCAGATTAACAAAACAGTAATCCTATTTTTAAACAATGAAAAAGCCAAGTCCTTGAGCTGCCACTGTGTGTGCATACAGAATAAATGTCATCCTTTTGGAATAAAGAACCTGAATACCAAGTGAAAAAAGTTTCTTCCAATAGAAGACTTTATCCTGTAGAGGAAAGAAGCTGTCTTGCATTATTACCACTTCTTTTTCCCTGATTTTGGTCTCCAGCAAGCCCACTCCAATACTTGCAGGATGTACCTTCTACAAGACACATTCTTTACCACATTTTAAAATAATACTTACAGAAGTGAACTACTCCCCAAATGCTCCAGAAACTTTAATTATGAATGTTCCAGTACTCAAACTTATACTTTAAAAACTGCCCAGGCACTGGAAAATGAGCATTCTTCATATATTCAATGTAACAGACTCATGGTGGAAAAAATCTCACTGGGCAACCAGCAGCATTTGTCTCTGTCACAGAATTTCCAGCACCGCTGCATTTTCCCAAATGATGCGGAAACTCTTTTCTCAGCTCCAGCACCCCTTTCTTTTTAATTTTTTCCCCCATCCTATTCTGGTGCTGCCAGGGCCCAGTCCCAGCCCTTCCTCAGAGTGAGTCAGAGGTGCCCGTCGGAGGGAGCGCAGAGCTCCAAAAGCCAGCCCGACATTGCCATCGCCCGGCCCGGCCCCGCAGTGCAGCGGGCTCGCCTTCCCGGCCGGGAGAAGTGGGAATGCCATGGAAAAAAACCCTCCCTGCTCCTCAGGTCCTGCTCAGCATCCAGGTCTCACCTGCCCGGGGACAGGAGCAGCACTGCGGGTGTAACCCGGCACGGGAGCTCTGAGCCGCGGTGGGGGCTGATGCATTTTGGATGTGGTGCTGCCAGATCTGAGCCCAGAAAGCACTGGAAAAGCCCAGAAAGTGTTTAAAATGTGAGCATCAAGGTGTCATAGCCTAAAAAGCAGGACACCTAAAGAAGTGGCACTTACATTACCTAAGAAATGGAATTCACAGGTAGTGTTGCCCCCTCCCACTATAAAGCTTTACAACCTGTTTTTTTTTGGTTGTTTTTTTCAAAGTGCATCTTTTAGGCCAAGCTAACAGTAACTCCCCATTTTAATGCAGGGTATTAGAACAGTAACCCACCATTTTAAATGCCAGGTATTTCAGGGTATCCATTTCCCTCACATTCTCTTTAAATAAAATTTTCCAAGTTCTTTTCCCTGCCTCCCTCCACAGTTACCCACAGAACCAGCTCAGTAACCACCACACAGAAAGAACCTATGGTAGAGGGAGGAGAGAAATTGTAAATTTTCCAGTGGAGATCCTGCTCTGTGCTGAAAGTGCTTTTTAGCAGGTGTGCACTTCAAAATAAAATCACAGCAATAAATACACAAGAACAGCACCTGCTTCCCTGTCAGTGCCTTGCCACAGAAGACTTCAACAAGAAATGTGTATTTTCCCCATCAAAGCTGAGCTGAGGGCACTCATTCCACTGAAGACATCGGTTTCTCATGAAAAAAACAACGGAAGTTTTTGAAGTTGCTGGCTCTGGAGCTGGGAATATGGGCAGGGTCTGTGTCAGACTGGCTTGGAAGCTCTCACAAAATCAGCTACAAGGGTGCAGCTGGGCCAGGACACCACCCAGCCAGCAGCCGTGTGCTTTTCCTTTGTGGTTGCAGAGCTGTTCCAAAAGCCAAGCTTTCATTCCACACAGGAGAGAGAAAAAAAAACAAAAAGGAAGAAAAACCCAAAGTTTCAGCCCATCCAAGTCTAGACCAGTTTTTTTTTTTTACAGCTGGAAATTGCATAGTTTCACTGTTCAGCTGTAGCACGGACAGAAACGTGCTGAGCCCCACTTGTGGCTAAACTGATCCCTGAAGATGTGCCTGTACAGGGGCAAAATCCATCCAGGAGGTGGATCTGATGCTGAGATGGGTGCTGATGTGCAGCCAGGCTTGCAAGGACCCAACTGCTGAAGAAGGGACCTGCCAGCATGAGCAGGAGGCAGAAAGAACAGCATTAGAGGGGTTTAAATGCAGCCAGTAACAACAAGGCTGCAGGGAAATTACAGGAGACTCTCAGGCTGGATGCCATCCCCCTTCACAAAGCTCTGGAATGCAAAGTCATCGTCTAGGGAGGGGAATAAGACACAACCCCCTCCCCTCAAAAAAAAAAGAAATTAAACACTGAGCTGAGTATCAGCAGAGTCTGAGCTCAGAGACACTTCAGAACTTGAATTTTGAGGCAGAATAGTACAAAACTGCATAAAACAGAGCAGGTGAGATTTGTTAATACTGGCACTTCACACCTGCACTCAGATTTTGCAAGGACAGCAGTTCCTTGCAGATACAGGTGCAATTATCATTTATTTTCATTCACACTGATCTTTGATTGAGGCACAGATAACTCTGGAACACCTGGGAACAGCTCTGCTGACAGATCCCCCCCTGCCCTCACTCCCCCAACTCCCTCTTCTGTTTGTTATTAAAAATTTCCAGCGTAAGAAACATATCTTTTAAATGCCCAAATATGTAATATCACTCTAAATCTTTCCCTCATTTCACAATGTTTTTTAAAGGCAAAAATAAAGCCAAATAATTTTTATGAGTCTGACACTGTGGGTTGTTTTGTTCAGTTTTAACTCCAGTGCTCAGTGTCTCCTGATGAATAGTTAAGAGAACTATGCACAAACCAGATCTCATCTGCAATTTAAAGAAAACAAAAACCTCTGCTCCTCCAGCATATAAATCACCTAAAAGCAACAGAAAATACTTAGCTGCACTTCTCAAGCAAGTAAGATTTTCAGAAATTTATTATGCCTCTGAATGCTTGCTTGATTTTTGGATTTTTTAATACCAAAACCAGGTAATTCTTCAGTGGTTAAATACCATTATACAGCAATTAAATGGTTTATTACCCAGCTTCTTCCAGATAGAAGTATTTCCAGAACATCTGCATGAGCAAAGCAAGAGGCTTCTTGCATAACTGCTCTAGTGGGGGGAAAAAGAAATCTCCTGAAGGCTTTTTAATATGATCTTTCATAATTCAAGTTCTTGGGAATTCATACCAAACCAGGAACAATTGATTCATTAAATAGTTCACTTTCACCTAATGCTTTCTGCATGCTTCACTCCTGAGCTATAAAGCAGCAAGCAACCACCTTTCCATAATGCTTGTGGTCAGGGGAGAGCTTTCCATTTGAAGTCAGAGGAAAAACCCTTCCCTCTTGTGCAGGTTGTGAGCCAAAAGAAAATTTTATGAACTGAGGTTCGTCCTCCCACCCTGTTCAATAGCTTAAAAGTGTCTGACTAAGAAAAATTCAGGAACTTGAGGATTAATTTTTTTTTAAATTTTAAAAGGAGAAATAAAGTTGAAGCTTCCAGAAATATGTACATCATTTCATTTTCACTTGACATGTCTTATTAAACCTCAGAACTGGGCAAAAAGCCATATCCTTAGTCCTAGCCAGAAGCAAGTCTTGAGACAGAGAAAGATTAGCATATGCTCAGTTAAGACCTGCTTATTTATTTTGCAGATGTTTTTACTGAATTAAATAAACCCATCCCTGACCATTTTATCAACACAAGGATTTCTGCTTCTTTAAGACAATAATCTCCCCCATTTGTTTTTCTGAAGACAACACTTCAGTCTGTTGCCTGTTTCCCCAACATGAGGGAGAAGATATTCCCTAAGGCATTGCAACTTAGTTCTCGTTCCTGAGGAAGACTCTTCAGATCTTGAAAACATCCTTCCCTACCTCTCTTTCTTTTTACCTTATTAAGGTCAACAGCCTCACTTTACTTACCACACACACTTGACCAAACACTGTGTTGTGTCTAAAAAAGGTTCTTAGCTTCTTAATTTCATTATTAACTTAAAAATTCTCTAATCACATGCTCCTGTTGCATTTCTAATCAAGAGGAATATCAACATGCATGCAAACAGTGTATTCAAAGTTGACACTTGTATCTATTGATAAGCACAAGTATTTCAAGAGTAAATATTCACAAACAAGTGCTCAAGCAGCTCTAAGCTCTAAGGAGCCCCAATGCCCACAGACCAGCTCAGGAACAGCAACTGGACACAGGGACACTTGTCCTATGCCAACAGGAATTATTTCACTCCTTTCCAAAGACAACCTGGATTTTATTTGTTGCATTTTAGAGAGAAAATCAAGGGGATGGGATGCTTGGAAAGTTTGGTTATGATGACCAGTTGTTTTCTGTCCTCAGTGCTGGACACACACCAGAAGGATGAACACCACACACTCCTCACTTGCCAGTGTGACGTTTTCACTGGTCAGCACACACCACCCTCAGCTTTGGTGCTGCACAAGCTGCAGCAGGGTCACTTCATCTCCCACCTTGCTTTATACACATTTATAGCACTAGAATAAATGCCTTCTATAATAAAGATGCTGTAGAAAACCACAAGATTGTAAATACTAGATTTATGATGTTTGCAATTATATTTAATATTAATAGTGTCTTGTTTTTACAAAGCAGTTGAAATAAAAAAGAAGGAAAAAAGAAAATAAAAGGAATAGCAAGAACCCCCTGTCTGCTGTCTAGCATCAGTAATCCTCACTGGTTTGTTTACCATTTATAAGGAAAACATCATTCAAGCTGGCTTGTCACAGAGATCTTCTGCAATAACTGGCCTTCAGTGCAAATCCATGGCATTTGTCAGATCAGCTGTGCTTTCTCTGAAAGCCCCTCTGCCTAAATTCAAGGTGTCTGCCAATGATAAAACCCATCCTCTCTAAATGGCTGTGTTTAGCTGGAAGGGAAATCTGGTAACACGTCTGAGGACAGTAAATATCATCATCTTACAGAGGTAAAGTGAGCACAGATAACTAAATTTGCCCGAGAGCCCAAATCTCACTACCCAGGTGATTCACCTTGGCTGCAGACTCTGCTCCCTCTCTACAGAAGAGTGAAAATTAACTGGTAATACTGAAGTGGCTTCTCTCTCTGCCCTCTCTAAGAGGATCAGGTATTCTTCTGGTGTAGGATCAGCCAATGCGTTACAATCTGGGGACGGTGCAAATCAAACAAAAAACTTTTAAGTTACCAAGTGCACTAAACCAGCCCTAAAGGAGTCCCTGTGACAGGCCAGCTGTAGGCAGACAGACAGGGGGCAAATCAAGGCTGCTAGTGCCAGGGGACACTAGGGACATTAGCCTCATCCACCTGCTGACGGGCCCCGCCGGCCGGGTCTCCAGGAGCACGTCCCTCCTCCTTCTCCAGACAGGGGGTTATAGCCTGGAACACAGAAAATCCACTCCATCAACATCCATCCTCCACAGCCCTTCACCAAAGCACAAGGAAAACACCAAAAACAGATCTCATAATATTTACACCTTGCTCATACTTTACAACACAGCACTTTAGGGAAAATGAAAGCACGGAGAACATCCAGACTCGAGAGGGTTTCTTTCTTTAAAAGCTATTGCAAAATACTTGTTTTAATTTGATCAATTTGGATTAAATTAAATTGAAATTGATTACCATTTATTTTTTCTGAGTCTGCACTAATGCTGCAGTGCTGCTCTGCAGGATAAACAGAGCAGCAACAGCAGCTCTGTGAGTGAACTCTGTAGAGTGTATCTCCAAGAGCCCCAACAGTCAGGGACTTAAAATAATCCTTTATTCCAGTCCTGCAAGGAATACTCTGAAGGTCAAAAGGTAAATCCACTCATTAATACTGCAAAGTATTTTTTCAGAGCATTTGAAAAGGCAAGCATAGGCAGTAAGGCAAATACACTTTAGCTGAACATCCTAATGCTGTAACCATGGGAAACTTCATGTCAGGAGAACACATTCAGAAAGTTACAACTTGGCAAACATCTTCAATTTGTTCTGCACAAACCTAAGAACCCAAATCCTAGCAGCACTGCTAACCAGGGGGAGGTCAAAGCAACCTGTTCCACTGAAACTTCCAGCATCACCTTCATATTAGAAATTTGTTTTTCCTCATACCAGCCAAGTTTTGCTTTCTAGCTTAATTAAGCATCTGAGCAGCACAGATGGTTCTTTCACTTCATGCTGATCTAGCTCAGGGGAAGACCTGAGACCTCTAATTCTGTAATTGGTTACTTAAGCAAAGACTTTGCTGAGGATTAAACTAGGACAGGTAGCATCTGGAAGGGTGCCCAAACCCAGCTGCCCTGATCCTGGTTCTCAGCACAACTGACCCCTGCATTTCTCATCCCCCAGGGAGGGAAATATCTCATGACAGAGCTATCAAGGATAACTGACAGCATCAGACTCACACCCTCATATTAAACAACCTAAGATGAATCAATCACCAATCCCTTCAAATGTCAGGAAAAATACTCAAAAGCAGAAATCCCAGCACTGCACTGTTACTGAGGTTTAGAATATTTAATCAAGAATCCACAGATTTCATACATTTAATCAAGTCACTGACTCAGCACTGCACTCTTAGTCGGCCTCCTTTCCAGCCTGATTGAGGCTGTCTGGATGATCCACTCCACTACAGAAAATTGTCATGAAATATATCCAAATTAGCACCTGCAGGTATGGCAAGGGCTGCTGGGCTGAGAGGAGAGGAAGCAGACTGCCTGCACGGCCAGTGAGCCTGACATGGGCAGTGGGAGGCCAAAGAAAGCACTTCATCCATCAAGGTGATTCCAGCAGGTGACTGAGTTTAACAGTGAGACCTTCTGGTGCTTTGTAAGAGTTTATACATCTCCAGGATTTATATATTCAATAGGTCAGCATTGTGGTATAGGAAAAATAAGGTCACATTTTACATAGTAATTTCTTTCATCTTCTGAATCTACATAACACAAAGTAAAATATCCTCTTTCTGCATTTAGTCAGTACTACAGGTGCTTTAAAGACAAACCAGACACTCAATTATTTTATTGAACTTAAAGAATAATGGGAGGGGGGATGTCTCAGAAATGTTATAAGAATCTGTAATTCTGACTGACAAAAATCTCATTAAATTATGCCAATACATATTTACAAAACACCTGACACACTCTTTTCCCAGGGAAAAGCTCTCCCAAAACTTCCTGACGGCTCTTGCACAAAGGGCAGAGCAGAACAGCTGATCAGAGATAAAGAGCTCCTTTGAAAGGAACATTTTGTTTCCTCCTTGAAAAAGACAAGTGTGTACAGCAGAAACAGCTGGATAAATGACCTGTTCCAAGCTCAGAGTGTCTGAAGGATTCCATACTCACCACCTCCTCTCAAAGGCTTTTTGTTTGGTTTAGATTTCGGGACTGCTGAGGCAGAGGCACCAGATTCTACTTCTTGCTGTTCAGAAAAGCAAAAAATTACTCAATGTGAATTTCAGCTCCCTTAATCACAGGAACACAACTGTGAACTGATTAAGATGGTTGTTACCTGATTCAGTTTCAGGTTTCCTTTGTAGCTTTTTCCTTCTTGCATACTCTCCCACATGGCGATCTTCTGCCTTCGCCTCTCCTCCTCCAGCTACAGAACAAATCCAGGAGACATTCTTAATCTTAAAATTGAGATTCCAGAGCTAACAGAATCCCCAGAAACAGCTACAACAGACTCATCAAACTGTATTTATCTGATGCAAGATCTCTGGGATTATGGAAGAATTTACTGGTTTTATATACCCACATCTCTTCCCCTGACTGAGTCTGCAGCTTCTTTTGGGCTCTTGATGCTTTAAAAGATTTTGAAAGTAAAACAGAACCAAGTGGCAAGTTTAAACCCTGAGTTTATGTAAAGTACTAAGTAAAGAATATTGCATATGACAGTAATTTAATGCACAATGTGGGGTTCTACAGAAGAAAGAAAAGACTTTTCCTTTGTTTTTAACTGCCAATATTACTTGAAGCATCAGCTGTAAACTGAGCTCTGAGTGTCTGACTGCAACAGCAAAACCAGAAGAGATGGGATGATGATCAGTGTTACTGCTATGCTGATCACACCCATTCTCTGCACTGTCCCACTCAGATATTCCTCATGATCTCAAGCTCTGATTCAGACCCTTAAATTGCAGCAATGCTAAGCTACATTTCTAACACTTATATTTGCATTAAGAGCAGAAAACACACATGTGCTGTGGTACAGTTAATTTAAATGCCAGCAAAACCCCTCCAGCCATTCACTGCACCCACAACTAAGCTCCTGCAGGTACAGATTTACCTGTGAAAAAATGAACACCAGGCCCACAGCAAGCCTAGCACACAATTACAATTTGCTGCTCTCTTTTACAGCAGCAAAGTGCTTGATGACAAATTTATGAGTTAAAGGAAGAAATGCTCTCTGCTCACCTGTCTTTGCTTTTCTTTGTATCGTTCTGCTTGTGCATTCAATTCCTCTTGCATCCTGAGGCGAGCTGCTGCCAAAGCTTCCTGCCTTCTTACCACCACATCAGGTTCTAGGAAATCAGGAAAGAGTTTGCAAAGCTACTCAAAGTAAACTCTAGATGGTCTCCTCAAAGAATTGTAATAAGGAAAGGCTCACATCTCTCCCTGCAGCTGTTTTGCAGAAAATCACAGCTCAAGTTCAGTTTCCAGCTCATCTTTTATAGTAATTTATATGCTGAATTAAACTTCATAATGTTTTACTGTTTTAAAGCAATTACATTAACAGAAATTTAATAAGGACACAAGTGTACCATAAAATTTAAACCTCACACTTCGAAGACACTTCCTTCTATTTCTGAAGGATTTTTTAGATACAAATTAATTCAGAAATATCACCCAGTCTTCGCAGGGACCATTTTTACCCAGCAGGATGAGGCAACCAGCCCACATTCACTCCTACTCCTTCTGGCAATGGGTCCTGCTGGTGTCAGTGCAGCAGTGGATTTAACACCCTCCATCAGCAGAGAAATCACTTACAAACATGACACACATCTCAAGAGACACCTGGAGGTCTCAGAAAATCCACACTGAGTCACCACTGCTCTTCGTGAGTGGCTTTTGAAGGTCTAAAGGAAAATTACACCCCCAAAAAAGGCAAATGTTGCTCTGTTTTCTTCCAGCAGCTGAAGCATCTCCACATTTGTTTGCCTCATTTTTTGCTACGATCCAGTGATGAATATGAAAAAGAAATGTCAGTACCATCAGTAATTTCATTTCACAGGCAGCTTGGGCAATTAAATCACCATTTAATTACCATCACAAAAGAACAGCAGAAGGATGAGGGCACACAAATAAGATTTTACTGGGGCCCCACATC
Source organism: Catharus ustulatus (assembly GCF_009819885.2). Lineage (NCBI taxonomy): Eukaryota > Metazoa > Chordata > Aves > Passeriformes > Turdidae > Catharus > Catharus ustulatus. Next base: position 18,618,994 of record NC_046232.1, read on the forward strand.
CTGTCATGCCAATGTGCCCAAGGGATCAGTGCCAAGCACTCTTGGATTTGCCAGATCCATGAGCACAGCCTGTGCTTTTCAGCAGGATCTGTGTGAGATTTACACTCCCAAAGATAACAGACTGTCACACCCCAAATGTACACAGTCCTGCCAGAGCAGCAACTGGGAAACTGTAATGGAAAGGGGATGATGAATATTAATAAAAAGTGAACATTTATAGAAGTATTTTCCCCATGATTGAGATTTGGGCGTTTTGGATTTGTTTGGTAAGTCTAAAAGTTACTTGGTGACTGACCACAGGTGCTTTTAGCCTCCATCCCCTCAGCTCCTGCACCACCAAAACACAGATATCCCCTGTCATGTCCCGCTCCTTCACTCCCAAACACAAAGCTTTGGGACACAGATTTTCCTTCAGAACCTTTTAAAAACCCTTCCCTTAGCCCAGCCTTTCCCAGTGATCTTTTCAGGCTCAGGATCCGAGCATCACTCTCCGTTAAAACCCCTCACAACCGGGTCTGGGCTGAACGCTCATCCCGAGCATCGCTCTCCGTTAAAACCCCTCACAACCGGGTCTGGCTGAACGCTCATCCCGAGCATCGCTCTCCGTTAAAACCCCTCACAACCGGGTCTCTCTCGGGCTGTTGCCCCCTCCAGCCCCCGTGCGGGTCCCAGGGCTCCGAGCCCTCCGCCAGCCCCGCAGGTCCCGAGGGGCTCTGCAGAGGCCGCAGCGCGCTCTGTACTCACCCTCCGCCGCCTCAGCCGCTCCGTGCCGGCCGCTCGGCCGCGCCGCCAGGCTGCGGGACACCTTCTGCACCAGGAGATACACGGCGACGACGGCCAGCAGCATGTACCAGCCATAGCTGGCCAGCACCGAGCCCACTGCGACGGGGACAGGCCGGGGGTGAGCGCGGGCCGCACGGCAAGGGGCCCACCCGGGCGGGGGAGCGGCTCCGCGCCTCGGCCCCGCCGCCCCCCGCCCTCAGCCCGGCCCCCGGCCCCTCACCCGTGTGCTGCAGGGCCTCCAGGCCGCCCTGGCCCAGCGCCGGCCCGGGCCCCGCCGCGGCACCAGCACCTCCGAGCTCCATCGCCCGCTGCCGCCTCACGTCCGGGCCCGCCCCGCTCCTCCAATCACCGCCCCGTCCGCCGCTGCCTCACGTCCGGGCCCGCCCCGCTCCGCCAATCACCGCCCCGTCCGCCACCACCTCACATCCGGGCCCGCCCCGCTCCGCCAATCACCGCCCCGTCCGCCACTGCTTCACATCCGGGCCCGCCCCGCTCCGCCAATCACCGCCCCGTCCGCCGCCGCCCGGAAGCGCCGCGCGGGCGCCGGCAGTGTCCGGGATGACGTGTCGCTGCGCCGACCACTGAGAGAAGGGGGCGGGCGCACGGCAGCCAATCAGGGCGCGCAGCAGCCCCTCCCGCCCCGCCCCCGGCCGGGAAGCGGACGCGGCACCAGCGGGGAAAAAGGGACCGTTCGTTTATTGAACAACGAAATGCGCGAGGACGGGGGCGGTGGGGCCCCGCCGGGGCACCGGCACGGCCTGGGACAGGAAAGGGCTCCCGGGGAGGGCCGGAGCGCGGCACAGCCCGGGCTACGATCCGTTTGGCACTGTGTCCTCTTCCATTTCTTCTTCGCCGTCCTCCGATGGACCTGAAAGGACACGTCAAAGTTTTAGGGCAGCTGCTGCAGACGTTGCTGTTCTTTCCCCACCCCTCTGCAGAGGAGTAATAATGGGAAGGTTTAAAAACTCTACAGAAAGGAAAATCCAGGTATCCCCGATGTACAGAAAACTGGTGCTATGGCCAGCCTGCAGCTGAGATCCATCTCTGCAGAGCTGCCAGGCTCCCTGCTGCACCCCAGGCACTGATGCTAGCACAGGTCCAGAGAGACTCTGTAATTAATCTCATTTTGTTAAATGACTGGGATGAATTTTGGAGTCATCCAGTGCAGCAGAGCACATGTTTGGCACCTCTCTGTGCAGGGAGTGCAGGTGACAGCCCAGAGCTGCTCTCAAGGCCAGGCAGATAACACAGAGCCAGGCATGTGCTCCACAGGTGACAAACTCACACTTTTTCTACCCAGCTCCCTATAGAGATTACAAAAACATCGGGGAGCAAGGAAGAGAGGTGGATTCTGTTTAAAGAAGAGTAGCAGAAGTGGAGAGTGACCTGATTTCCGCTCCCTGCCGGGGATCTGTCCCGCCTGCAGCAATCCCTTCAGCCGCTCCACCTCAGCCAACGTCGAGGCGTTTGCTATGGCAGTCTGAGAAACAGAGAACTCAGTGAATCCTCACACACCCTCTGTCAGTCTGCTCAAATTAACACAAACCCCAGATTTCTACCAGTTAACTGACACTGAACACAAAAAGTTCTGTTTTTGTAGAAAAAGTATGAAAAGTACGAACATTCTACTAAATTCCAGTTCTAAAAAAAATCTACAAATGACAAATCATTACCTCCCCCCTCCCTTGGAAGAACTCTAAGCTCAGGTTAATGTTTCATTAAAGTTTTCAAAATACAGGTAGATCAGAAGAAAACTTACAGAAAAAGAACCTAAACCAGAGTCACTACACACTGATCTGAACAGCACAAAGGAAGTGTTTGTTCGCTTTTCTCCTGACATATTTACCTTAATTGCCTCCACGTCCCCTGGGGAGGGCCCTGTTTTCTTTTTGTCTGTTGGCAGACCAGCCCCTGGATTGAAGCTTCAAAAGGAAAACAAAGAGCTGTTACACTTCTTGAAGAGTAGCTGCTTCTCTTAACTTGAAATGCTTCCAAACTAGGTTTGAAAGCATTTCATTCCATCAAGTGTAGTATCTTATCTTTGTTAACAAACTGATACAGTGAAGAATTGCCTCCTTCAGAAACACCAGCACCTTGTCCTCACTGTCCCATCCCCCCCACCTTTTCATCTGCTCAGAGGCAGAACTTAACTTTATTAATCAGGCAGTTGAAAAAAGGTCTTCAATTTGGATGTTGTTGAACACTCAGCTGGTCTGTTGCCATTACAAAAGCAGGGTGGATAAATAAAGAGTGACTGAAAATGGATTTTCTGTTCTCATGTGTTGAATGTGTTATTACAACAGCCTAAAGTAAAGCCTGTACTAAACTGGAATTCATCTTAATGGTTAAAGAAAAAGGTTTGCTGCTGCTTTAAACCTGCTTATTCTAAAACTGTCACAGACCTGAATCCCATTCAGAAACTCAAGCTCAAATCCATCTACTCTAGCTTTAAATGCTAAATAAGTTCAAGACATTTTTCTGTTTAACCATGAATTTGGAAATGCTGTTGCCACACATGATCTGAATTCTTATTACCAAATAGGCTGATAGAAACATATGATGTACCACTTAACAATTAAACTTAATAAACATATACTGTAATAGCTAAAATAAAGATTTTAATTTGTATTTCATCTCCTAATTGCAGCAGACTGCAGTTTATTCCCTAGAAAAAAAAATTACCGATTATCTAGGAGAAAAACCCCACCAAACACAAATTAAACCTCTCTGCAGTTAAATAACAAAAATAAAATTAGGGTTTCCTGCTTGCTGACTTCAGTGAATCCACATTGAGCAAGTTATCTCTTTCAGAAATATTTCTGAGATGTATCCACCACCATCCAAAACTTGGGGTGCTTGGACAAGGCACTTCTGGTTCCCAAAGCTTTTGAGGCATCCTGCCAGCAGCTGGTATTTCAGTTTTCTGCCTGATACTGCACACAAAGAAAGTGGTGTTTCTGAAGGAGGATGCCAGTGTAAATTTGTTTGTTTTATCTTACGTTTTTGCTCTCCTGGCAATATCCTTTGCAAGCTGTGCACCCCGTTTGCCCTTGAACATTTTCTCTGCCTCCTGTCGCTCCTACAGCGATACCACACACACACACAAAGTTAATTTGAGAACATCACAGTTTGCAAAGCTTCTGTCCTGGCCAAGAAAGACATTTTGGCTCATCCTCATCAGTGAAATTGGTACATGGAAACCAGATGTAAGAACAAACAGATAAACACTGCCCAAACCCTCAAAGATGTATCAACCTCGTGCTCTTAAAATTAAGAGCTCATTCCCACACTCATTCCCCACCCAGAGCTGAGGGCTGTGGTGTTTGCTCATCTCTTTCTACAGAGGTGTCTCCTACCAACACCACAGGGACAGAAAAGAGTAACACTAAACAAAGGTAGTAAAACTTAATTAAACATAATTAAACAGATTATATCCTTAACAGAATGAAGCCATGAAAGAAAACAATGAGAGCACTGTAGAGCCACTTACAGAATTTTTAAAAAAATTACAACTATGGCAACAAGATCGCTGTTAGTGGTGAATTTTCAAGAATGCAAAAAAAAAAAACAATCAAAAAACCCCCCCAACCCAAAATCAAAAGCAAACAGACTTACTTTGAGTTTCACTTTTTGAAAATCCAGCACTCTGACCTGGGGAACTTTATGAATTAGATACAATCTGTAATGTTTCTTATTTGTTACAGGATTCCTTAGAACGCTGTGAAGTAAATAAAGGTTATAAAGAGGCTCTTAATACAAAATATTTTAAAATACACTTGTATTGAAATATATTAATATACTTGAAATGCATTCATGTACTTCCTGCTGTGACCATGAAATAAGCCTAGTGACAGTTCTTTGATATTATGGAAACTATATTAAAAACTTGCCCTTCAGCAATTCAGTAGATTTAACTGAAGGATGACATAAAGAACAACCTCAAAATAATCATAATACTCCCCAAAAAATAATTGAAACATCACTCTTCCTACCTGGACACTGATCAACTGAAAAATAACAGGACAAACTGTGTTTCTTTCAAATTCAATATTATTGAAAAGTCCTTGCATACACGTGTTTTAAGCTATTTCTTTTAATCAAGAGATTAAACCTTTTGGTTTTAGGTTTTTAAAGGTTAAGTTCACTTCAGCACTTGTGTATTGGTTTGTAGAGATGTTACAACTCATTATCCAAACAGTCTGTCAGTGATATAAAACCTCAGACATTACCAGATTTTATAAAGAGTAGAGGAAACATTGTTTATGAATTCAATTTTTAGACATAAAGGATCTGTCACAGCTCATAAAAAGCAAAAGGCCAGGCCAGCAGCAGAGTTCAAACACCAGAGGAAGAACAGCTTTTCTTTTTGGGGTTACATACCTCAGGTAAGTCAATGATTTAATAGTTGATAATGGATCCAGTTCACCCTGGGTAAAGGGAGCACAGCAAGAAATTTTAAGCCTCTTTAGCAAAAAAAAAAAACAAATACTTGAAAACAAAGTTCCCGAAGTCATATCTATTTTAGAGATTAATTAAATTACTGCAATTATTTTAATAGGATAACCACTAAGCTTTGTGACTGCTGTTCCACTGCACGATGCAAATCATGTTCATTAAAGCATGTACACCACTAACTACTGCCAAAACTGTAGGACATTACTCTAAAGAGAAAGAACCAACTATTACCAAAAGGATATGGCACAGCTCTCAGGAAAATGGTTAATTAGAGAGATGAAAACCACAAATTTTAAGCTTGTTTAGGTCTATCCTGCATCACATCTTACCAGTTCAGCAATGTTGTTGTTGGTAAGAATGAGCTCTGTGAGGCTGGGCAGAGCCTGTTCCAGGTTCTCACCAATCCGACTGAAGAACAACAAAAACAAAGGTTTAATTTAGGGCAGGAATTAGCAATGGTGGAAATACACAGAGAAACACAGTAACACACAGGATCTCTCTGAGAACAACCCAGTCTGACACTGGCAGAAGTTTGGGGAAGCATCCAAAACACTTTTCTAATAAAGCTGGCAACAATTCACTGCAAGAATATTAGATGCAATATGAGATTTAAATCCATTCACTTGCAGGTACCCCTTTTTTCGTGTCTTTATGGAGCTGATTATTAAAATCCAAAGATCTGACCACATGCCAAACTCTGCATCTCATCGTTCTGGCTGAGAAACAAACACTGACTTTTGCACTGAATGAGGAATGAAACTCAAAGAGGCTCCACACAGTGCTCAGTGCTGATTTTATCTCCTGAAACAAACTCTCTTGCACCCACCCAGCACAGAAAGACACACACACCTCTCTCCCAAGAGCATCTTCCTCTGCCCCAGGGTGCCATCAGGCCGAAACACAGCCCCTTACCAAATCCTGTTGTTATTCATCAGGAGCGTTTTCAGTCTCCGCAGCAGGGGGAATCCGTCCAGTTTGCGGATCTCATTGTCAGAGAAATCAATGGCATCAAACTGGTCCAGAGTGGCACCCAAGTTCTCAATAACAGGGATTTTATAGCCTGGAGAGAGAGTGCAGAGCAGGGATTAGATGGTGCCACAGCAGAGCAGACCAAAGCAAAATAGTGTGTGGGGGTAAATCTGGATGGACTGAGGATGCTGATAAATCTCAGACAAAACACCTCGGGATCGCCTCTCCCCCACAACATTGCCAGACCAAACTCTCTCCCTCAAACCCAACAGCCCTCATGGTTTTTTCCATCCTTCTTCCCCGCTTCAGGTCCCTGCCTGTACGTGTTCTCCGAGCCAAACTCACCTTTCTGGCACATCCCTCGTGCTGAGGCCACATCCCACCGCATCACCACAGCACATTCCTCCCACATTTCCCCCAATCTCCCCTTCTTGGTGGTTGGGACTAGATGATCTTTAGGCTCCCTTCCAACCTAAACCATTCCATCACCCTGTAACTCACTCCCTCACCAGCCACCGGAGCCTCTTCCACCGCCCTTCATCCCCCGCCCCGCGCCTTCCCCGTCCTGCTTCGGCGCCTTCCAGGCCCCATTCAAGATCCAACACGGACCCTCCAAGCCCATCGCAGCCTCTCCTCCGGGATGCATCACGGACCATCCCCAGGCCCCAGCACACACACACGCGGCCCTCAGCCCTCAGCCCTCAGCCTCCCGCCCGCTCCCAGCACAGCCGCTCTGCCCCGCGGGGCCCGCGCACCGCGCAGGTCGAGCTCCCGGTCGCGCACGGCGTTGGTGTACTGTGCCGCCTGCTCGATCAGCTCCGCCGTGAGCTTCACCATCGCGATACAGGGCGACAAACCGCGACAAACCGCGACAAACGGAGACACACGGAGACAGCCCAGGCCAGGCCCGCCAGGCCGCGCCGCGCCGCCGCACACACCGCGCCGAGCACGCGCAGGCCGCGCAGCCGAGCGCCGAGACAGCGAGCGGCACGGACCGCCCTGAGGGCCGGCACAGCCCTAAAGCCATCCCTCATTCCTTGTGATGCAGCCCCAACACCCATCGCTGCATTCATTCCGCTCCCCAGGGCCGGTACAGCTCTAGCACCCATCCCTCATTCCCCTCCGATACAGCCCCACAACACCCATCCCTCATTCCCCTCCTCCCCGGGCCAGCTCCCAGCCCCACGCCCGAGCCATGGGTCACGCACTCAGAAGGGACTTGGCTTTGCCGTCAGCAGTGCCCTAAAGCAGCCCAGATGCCACCAGAGGTTCCCTGGCACTTTCTGGTGTTTGCGGGCACAGATTTATCTGCAGAAATCCGGGCAGAACAGGAGCACACTGCATGCCATGGCTGGTGCTTCCCTATGGACAGAACCATGTTCAAGCACTTGCTGCTCCCCTCCTTCTGCAGAGCCAGAGCACCTTCCAGGGCTCAGCCTTTGCTCCTGGACATTGTGTTGCCCAAAAGCACCCTGCAGCATTCTCTGTCACCTCCATGAGCATTCCTGGTCTCAGAGGTGCTGTGATGGGCTGGGAACACCCCACAGGCTGCAGCATGACACACACATCGTTTATCTACGAGATAAAACGTAGATACATACATCCCCCTAATTGGCTTTGGGAATCTGGGCAACAGCAAGGAAGAGCTGGGAGTCGTGCTGGGAGAGCTGAGGTGGCTCTGGCTGCTGTGTCTGGCCAGGAATTCCCTCCCAGGTCCCTGGGTCTGAGGCTGGGACATTGCCTGGCTCCACTGGGAAGGGCTCAGCTGATGGGTGAACCGCAGTGCAGGTGACTGGACTGAAAGTGATGTGTAAAGGGACACCCCCAAACCCCCAAAACCTGCTGAATGTCACCAGGCCACTACTGCTGGGGAAATCCTTCCTGAGCCTTCAAGGCCCGCAGTGCAGAATGAGGAAGGATGATTTGTGTCTCCGCTGCTATCGAGGGAAGGATATTTTTTTGTGAGCCATGACATTTCTGTGAACCCAGACGATGTGATAACAGGATAAACACTGCAGCCACACTTGGCACAGCACAGGGATGGCTCATGCTTTTCTTTTGGGAGCTTCTCAGGGCATCACCCCGGGCATGACGCCTGGCTCAGTCCCCAGGACCGCAGCGTCAGAGCTGGCCCTGCCAGCTGGGCTCAGGCAGCTCCTGTGCTCCCTGCTGTGAAAATTCCCCCACCAAAGCTGTATGGGAAAGCACAGAGTCAGGTTTTTATAACAGCTGCATTTGTTTTATAACATAGGAGGGAGCAAGAACAAGAGGGAGCTGTCACAAGAAAAAAAAACCCAAGAATTAGCAGCACTGTTGTACGTGACTCAGGCATCACGCAGCGTTCAAGACAACAGAGACCTTAGTCATTTCAGGCAGTTCTTATAAGGAGACTCTTTCCAGCCTCCTGGAAAGCAGGTCCTGCCTCTGACAAGGCCAAATAAAACATGGACCTGTCTCCCTTAGCACAATACATCTGTTTGCCTCAGCTCTACAGCCACAATAGAATTGTAATTGCGAGCAGATGGATTCTGGGTCTCAGACGCTGCACACAAGCTCTCGACAGTCCTTTCTTTGCAGTGGAAACTCAAAGCAATGATTTTTAAGATCTGTGTTCCCCACCTGCCAACTGCACAATGGCAGATGGCCGTGGCTGCAACCCCAGGGCCAAATTGCAAACGAGGAGTCAGGCTGTGCTAAGATTTTCCAGAAAACAGCTATTATAGATTTGGCTTTGGTGCCAAGAGACAACAGAGAAATGAGCTTTAATAAATTGCCTAAATATGCATTTATCTTGAAGACACAGCCACTTTGATCCTCTGAGCATACCAGTCAGACTTTAATAGCTCCAAGCAAGTATTGCAACAGCTTGGAGAAATAATCTGAATTTTATTACTTTACAAGAATGATTTCTGAGGGAAACGCTGGAAGCTGATGTTGTTGCATGAATTCAATGTGCAGAATTTGTTTTTCTTTCCCTGGCAGGCTGGAAGGCAGCAGAAAGCAGGATAGAGCTGGGACTGTTGGGGACTGGTCATCTTAAATTGCATTGCCTTCCCTAGTGTGTATTTTAAGTTATGTGAAGATGTAAGAGTAAGCATTTTCCTTTCTTTGTAGCATTTCAGTACATCTAAATATACCAAGGAGCAGTATTTAGAGGCAGGCTGCTGTGAGCCAGGGAACTGGAAGGCTGGCACAGTACTCCTGATCCACAGCTCCTGTTTTTTCACTCACACAGCAGGAGAAATGAATTTTGGTATTTTCCAACCAAAGGGGCAGAAGCCAGGAGTGCCTCACCCCAGTTCTGACCTTTGGTTTGGCCTGAGATTGAAAGGGAAATCCTGCAGCAAGAGAAGGAATCACCATAAGTGATTAATTCACATTTAGCTTCTGATGAATGTGAAGACCAACAAAATGCAGGAGCCCACAGCTGCACATCTCTGAGAAAGCATCTTCCCTTGTGGGAGGGCTCCATTCTTTTCTTTTTTTCCCCACTTAAAAAGCTCAGTTCCAGATATCCAGGCACTACCCTGGGCACTTGGCCCACGGTTGTTGCAAAACCAACACGACAAACAAAGGGTTCCACAGCTCCCTGCGTTCCCCAACCACACCAGTGGCTCCTCTCCTCCTCAGACAGCCATCAGGGAACAGTGGCCCCGTGGTTCCCAGCTGCTGGGAACTGCAGTGGAGAACTGGGATGCTCCTTGTATGGGTGGGAAAGGGGAACAAGCCCTTCTGCCAGCTCATCCAGGGTCCCCCACACTGGAGAACACACCCACTCATGCTGCAGCACAGCCCCAAAGCCCAGGAGGATGGCCCTGCACGCACCAGGCCAGCCTGGCACAGGACAGATATTTGGGATTTCAGTTTCTCCTGGAGGGAAAAGACCTTTAAGACAACAACAGTGAGGTTTTTGCAGATGCAGCTCATCTGTTCCTGAGCATTTCTCCCACAGGTGCTCTGAGCTGAGCAGCAGCTTCAGCCAGGGGAGCTACTTTGTCCAGCAAAGCAAGAACGTGCAGAGACTCCAGTCAGAGCTGCATGAATTTGTAAAAAGCACAGATTCATTTGTCAGGGGAGATCAATAGTTTATTAACTTAAAGATCAGTTCACCAAAGCTCCATCTTTCCTTGGATTTGGTCCAGGCAGGTGAGGGCTGGAGACAGTGTGGCTTTCCCCTCCTCACCTGGCTGAGGTGAGCTCTTGTGGGCAAGCCCGGGCAGGGCAGGTGTTGTTGCAGCCGAAACCAAGCAGGGATTATCCCAGCTCCATGAGGAACTGGTGACAATTCATACTGGGAATTTCATTGGAGAAAGGTTCAACTCATTAAAACTATTAACAATGAAAATCAGAACATGCAGCGTAGGAAAGTGTTTACATACGTCTGGTGCAAAGAGTGGCTTTGCAGGGTCAGAGAGGAGGAGAAGGAATAAGACACAAAAAGATACCCACTCCCATATAAAAAATAGTCCACAGAGAAAAAAAAAAGGATTGTATAAGTTATTTTTTAAAAATCTGTAAAACAACATAGCCAAGGATATTTTAAACACAATTATATAAACACCACATGACTTACTATTAAGAGAGAGTGTGAAAAGGTTTGTTTCGGGGAAGGGTTTTGTAGAATTAAGTTTCCTGGCTGGATCCCTGGAATGTCTCATTTGGGAAATAGATGCCCAAGAAAAATCACTGCCATGAACAGGAGGATTTTGTGAGAGAGAGAGGGGTGTACCCAGCAAAACAGGGGGAGGATCATAACGCAAAATGCCAAGGAAGATTAATTGGGCCAACATCTCATTTAGAGGAAGGATTTAGCTTGTTCCAGAACTGACTTAATCAGCAATGTACAAGCAGTTCCAGGAAGGAAACACATTTCGTGGTAAGGCTGGTCTGTGTGGACAACCCTCTCCCACCCCCCAAAACCCTACGACTCCTTGTAGGCACACGGGTTTTGCCTGGCTGCAGTTACCTGCAGGGCAACGCCCTGCTGGGCTGACACACCTGCAGAGCCTCGTGGGGCAGCTCTGGCTTTGGTCCTCAAACCTCCAGTTATTGCCACGGGCAGAGGGAAGCAGTGACCGACCGAATCCGAACAGGAGTGCCGGAGTGGGCTGTGGGCCCCGCTCCGCAGCCGCCTGGTTCATCGTTTTCATTTTACCTATGTACAGAGCACGGCGCTGGCAATGCAGGTTTGGATCAGCTGGCACCTGGCACACGAGGGTACCAAAAATGAGCCAGAATCGGCTCTTTCCTCGCAGCTGTGTGAAGTCCTGCCCCCCTCGTGGAGAGGGCTCCCTCATCAGTAGGATTTCTGCGAAGAACCAAGCGTGTGTACATGGATCATGCATTGGTCCCTGCTCACCAGGAGTGTTTGAGAGTGTTAATATCACCACTTGTCTGCTGCTTCCAGGCCTTGATCACTCAGGGTACGCTCCAATCTCTGCTTAACATATTGCTATAGAAACGCGCCGACAGTGATATTAAAGCTATCAAACTTAGAGCGAATGCTTGACAGCACCATGTAAACTCTCCCAAAGCTGAAAAAATAAACTTTTGTCCTAAACATTTGGCAAAACTGGGCTGGCAGTCAGTGGAAGTCCTGGATGGATGCAGCCGCTGAACTTTACCCAGCCATAAGACACGTCTGACAGCAGAACTGCACAAACAGCTTCTTTTCACAGAGCTTGTTTGATTTCACCATCTCACAGAAAGTCTTGTCAGCTGGGAGGCCGGGGTGAGGAACAAGAGAAAATGAGAGCAGATTAACATTTTAAATAAACAAACATTGCACGTAACAGGCACAGCAACTGTGCCAGTGTTGAGGGAGACAGAATTGAAAAGGAGTCGCTTTTTAAGGGCATCTTTCACATGGTTTTAATGGGAGAATAAAGGAGCTTTGCAGTGAGTGGGAGAATTAGCCCCAAGACTAAACTATAACGAAATACAAATGCTTGGATGTGTTTGAGCAACAGGCAGATATCCAGAAGCAATATCAGGTGAGCCACCTGCCCCCCACAGCCCGAGCCCAGCCTGCTGCAGCCATGCCCCAGCAAGCCCAGGAGATCCGGCACTTTTAGCTTTAAATGGTGAAGGGAATCCCCCAAACCTCTAATTTTTGCTACCAGGAGAGCACATCTGTGCCAGCAGTTCTGCCACTTACCATTGGTACAGGTTTCATTTGTCACACAGGAGCCACCGAGGAGGCTGTAACCTTCCTTACATCTGAGGCAGTTCCCACTGGAGCCCTCACAGGCTGAGCAGTGCTCATCACACCTGGGGACAGAGACCTTGCTGTGGTCTGAGCCAGCACCAACACCCTGGTCAGGCCACCCTAAGTGGGCTGTCAGCCAAAAAACATCTGCTGGCACTGTGACAGCCAGACCAAACCAGAGGATGTGGAAAGTAGCAAACTGGAAGCTTGAAATGTTATTGAAGCCCTGGGGTTTGGTGAGGCCAGCTCGACATCCAGTGACAGCTAGTGACATCCCACAAACTCTTGCCTTCTGGGAAGAGTCAGTGGGACATGCACCTCACCTCCCAGCCATCCCAGTTAGAAAAAGAGCTGCAAAGGGAACCTGTGCTGCTCCCATCCATTTGCTCAGAGCAAAGAGCCCAGCACTGTGCTTCCTGCCTGGGAACAGGGGCTTGTGGAGACTGTCCCTGAAATCCCTGGGAAGGGGCACTGCTCCCTTGTTCCTCCCTGCTGAAGAAACAGTGCAGGTGAGTGAAACCCCAGCAGGCAGGGATGGCATTGTGTGTTCCCAAGCCATCTTTAATCCTTGCCTTTCGTGTTTGCTTTCATGAGGCTGAATCCACTCCCACTCCCCACTTAAAGCACAGAACTCCGGAGAGAGTGGGAGCAAATTGTTGCCTCCCGGCACCTCCCTGGCTCCGCACACAGCCCCGTGCTGGGCCAACGAGTGGGGAACACTCCTCCAACATGGCCATGGGGCGAACAGAGCAGGTTTAATTGAAAGCTGGAGTATTTACCTAAACATTGCTGTTCCTCCCACACCTCCTCCAGAGAGCCTGGGGCTGAGGCTGAGCCCTTCCACCATAGCCCTAAGACACCTTGGCTGGCTCTGGCGGGGGAGTGTGCGGCTGCACTGCTCTGAAATCCACAGGGCAGGGGCGTGTGGGGTCCAGCCCCGCAGCTGCCCTGGCTCCCTCACGCCTATTTGAATTTCCATCAAGCTGTGAGCTGTTCCCAGCATTATCCTGTCATGGCTGGCAGTGCTCCCCACCAGCCCTGGCTGTGCTCTGGTGGTTCTGTACCTCTTGCAGACTTTGTTGGGCAGCCCGTGGCTGTCGGCGGGGTAGAAACCCTCACGGCAGGCAGGGACACAGCGCCAGTGGGGTGCAGGGCTCTCGGGGGTGCAGGGGGTGCAGTCCTCCTCACCTGGCCCTGTGAGGACAGGGAAAATGGCAAAATGACACCTGGGTGGTTTTGGAGACAGTGCAAGCATGGCCACAGCCCCACATGTGATGGGGGCACCAGCTTGGCTTTGTCTCACTCATGAACGAGATGCTTGTTGTGCCATGCATGTGCTTGGCTCCCACCCCAAAAAACTCAGCTTCTATCCCAAAAAACCCAGCCAGGACCCAGTGTCCGTCCCTTTGCAGAGCCCAGAGTTGGCTACCAGGTCTCAGTGAGGGAAAGCACATAAAAATCCCCTCTGGGCCATGAGTCACGACTCCCAAGCATGCATCCGTTTGGATTTCCCCAGGGTGGAAAAGAAGATGCTGAGCTGTGCCAAGGAGCTGCTGGAGGAGGAAAGTGTTCCAGAGGGGAGCTGGGAAAGCAGAGAGCCCCACTCTGGTGCCCATGTGTTGTGGCTGGACAGCAAAGCTCAGTGATGAAGGTGGTATCATTAAAGGGCTTCCACGCACCAAGCTTGAGGAATGGTTATGCAGGAAAAGGAGACGAGAAAAGGCTGGAAAAATAATTGTGGTGGAGTACGTTCACACTGACTGGAATAAAAATTAGAAGGGATATAATTTTTTTCAGGGATTAAGAGCCCATTCCTTTCCAGGCTTGCCAACAAGATCAATAAATATTTTGGATTTAGACTAAGGCAATTGCCCATGTATGATAGAAGAGGTTCATGCCACTGAACATGGATTGTCTGGAGATCGTATTATCATCAGATCTATGATGATTTCAAGGGCAGACACAAACATTAACAATGGAAAATAATTGGACTTGCAGGAAGCAAGAAAGGCAGGATTTAAAGGGAATGCTGAGCAACTTGAGGCAGCTGGGGGAAGCCAGGAGTGGCCAGGCCAGCACCGTGGGGTGGCTGGGATAACATGGGATAACACAGGATAACACACCTCAGCTGCCTGACATTTTTATCTGCTGCAAAGCCACCTTCCATCACTCCGAGAGGGTTTTACAGCCTCCCCCACAACCTTATTAAACTAAAGCACCTGGCTTCAGGGAGATCGAGAAATAAAAAATGGCTCTAATAAAAATGTAAAAACTCCCCTAAAAACCTTTCCAGCAGGAACATATACCTCACAGGACGTGCTGGAGACTTGGGATTGCTTTCCCCCCAGCACACTCTGCCTTGGCTCAGGGTGGGTACAGTGGGGATTGGCCTCTGATGCACGAGGGGTTTGGGGTTTTGCAGGGATGCTGTGGGGCCAAGGACGTACCTGTGCTGGCGGGGCAGGTCTCGCACCGCCGGGGCTCCCGGCTGAGGTACATGGCAGGCTGGCACTCTGGCACACAGCTCTCCCCTGCCAGGCTGCAGGGAAAGCAGAGAAACATTTGCACCCAAAGCTACAGGATATGGGGACTCAACACAGCCCATTCCCATCTCCTCATCCCCCAGTGTCCTACAGCATCCTCAGCCTGCAGCGCAGGAGGTGTTGGAAAGCCAGCCAGCATTTTAGGAGAAATTAAATCCTGCCTGGACCAAAGGGACAGCTGTGGTTCCTTAATTAAGTATCCAGGAGGAAATAAAATTATTTTTTTCCCATGGGCAGCCAGCCAGGCTCTCCTGAAGACCTTTTGCACCACTGAGGCTCCCCAGAATAAAAGGAAATTGGTTCAGCACCGTGGCTGGGCCGTGCTGCTTTCCCGTGGCAGGGATGATTTGAAGTCCCGGCTTTAAAGGATATTGGACAATAAAAAACAAGCACCGTGCGGATTATGTCTGACAAGTGCCTCCACTTGTGCTTTTCTGAGGGAGTAGATAATCTTTTGGCAGCGGGAATTTCTTTGTCTGAGCGAGCCCTGCTGCTACACCGTGGCTCTGACTCAGTGCCTGAACACTGCAGACTGCTCTGGGATTGTGCTTCCATTGGGGAAGCAATTGGGGATGGAAAACAGCTTCTTCCTGGTGCTGACACTGGGCTCTGTGTCCCACAGATGCCATGGGGACAGTGGCACCCAGTTGTCCTCACAGGGTCAGGGCTGCCCTGCCTGCACCTGCAGTGCTGGAAAATCACTGTCCTGTACTAGCCCCACTCAACAGGTACATCAAATAAAATGTTCAGCATGGATGAAATCTGAGGGAAGGGTTTCTGCCTTTGCAGTGGGGATTCTCAGCCTGATGGAGCAGCTCAGGCTGGTACCAGCCCTACACAGCACTTACCCACTACCCTGGAAATAGCTGGGGAAAATGAAATTAGATTTAAATCATGTTTTTCAGCTAAGAAAGAGACGCTAATCACCACCTTTAAATTCCCAGACCTCTAGCACACTGCACCACAGCTGCAGCACCATGGAAGCAGGATCTCTGGTCTTGAACTTAATTCACTCCCTAATTTCCCATAGGTTTTCCCAAATTTAAACCGCAGGTATGAGTGCTGTAGGTACAAACTCCTCCCGTGCTGGTGTTTTACCTGAATCCCTCTTTGCATGCAGTACATTTGTCTGCTTCACCGACACATTTTTTACAGCTTTGATGACATTTCAGACAGCGTTTCTGACCTTTCAAAAAACAAAGCAAAGCAGGGAGAATAAAATCGGGATGGTGATTTGCAAGCAGCAGTCGGAGCTGCAAAGCCCCACTGCACCCCAGCACCAGGTCCCCAGGGTGGAAAGGCACATCCCTCCCCAACAGATCACTGCTATTGCAGGTGACCTTATCTGTCACCACTTGCTAAAAAGAAATATGCTTTGCAAGCAGCCAGGATCATTAATTACAGCCTTCTAATTAAGAGCTTTGAGTTGAGCACCTCTGCTTTGCACCACCCTCTGAACACCCAGAGGTTTTTCCCTCCTCCCTTCACCGAGCAAAGTGTGTCAAGAGGGAAATTCAAAGCCAATGCTCACGAATCAAGGTGTGTTCTCCACCCATAGCACTTAAAATAGAAGCAAGCCCTGCACACCCTCATGCCGCAACTTGCAGGTGATAAACATCCTTACGTTCCTCGGCGTAGAAGCCGGGCGGACAGAGCAGCACGCAGGTGCCCATCTCGGGGTGGTGGTAGAGGTTCCTCTTGCAGGCTGTGCACTGGCTCGGGCCCCTGCCCACGCAGCGCTCGCAGCCCTTGTGGCACCGCCGGCACCTCCGGGCGCCGTCGTCACCGAAAAACCCAGCGGGGCACGAGCTCACGCACATCCTGGGGAGGGAAACGGTGCCCGGGCTTTGGTGCCAGCACTGGTCACCTCCTGCCTCAGGCACCCCCCACTGTCACCTCATCCACAGTGTCCCCCGGCCTTGGCAGCAATTTGAGCTCCTTCACTTCTTACTGGTGTGATTTACAGTGTCTTGAAAATCCCAACTCTAATACAGAGACAGGGACTCTCTCATCCCAGCTGTAGTTATTTTCCCTGTGCCATCCCAAGGGACTGAGGAGTGCAATCCCCAGTTCCTGAAATGATTTGGCAGCTCAGCTGTCTGTCCCTTGGGTGTGGGTGACCTCAGTCAGTGAAGCCAAAGCTTCTTCCCCAGCATGATTATGTGGCCAAGATCCTCCAGGACTCTCCCCAGCTCTGTCCTCCACCCCTCTGTACCCTAATTCAGGACAGGGATCCTCACACCTCCTCCTCCACCCATTTAATTTCTCATACATTTCTTTCTCTGTGCAAACATCTATCATCCACACTAAGCTGTGAGACCTGAGGAAAGGTGCTGCTGTCACCTGGGGGCCCCATGGGGACACCCCACCACCCCTCACCTGCCAGTTTTCACACTGCCCAGGCTGTAGTGGATGCAGTTCAAGCACTGGTCAGCGTTGGGGCCATCGCAGCCCTGGTCACCACACTCAGGGTGGCACGGACCTGAGGAGGGAGAGACCAGCACAGTGTGAGAGAAGCTGAGCACCCTCCAGGCACCACTGCCAGGATGCCCTGAGCACACCCTCCCTGGACCAGTGGACACCTGGACCCTTCCCCTAATCTTATTCTATATCCTACATCTATTATATTTTTAATTTTATCCTATCTATCCTATGGAGCTGCATGGCTTTGGGTGCTTGTCTTTCCTGCAGCTCATCCTTCCCAGAACAAATCCCACCCAGCCATCCTCTGGCAGAACACTGGTGCAGCAGCAGCTTTGAAAGAGGGACCTGCTCCTCAGGGAGCAGCAGGGACACTCACCCCTGCCCATGCTGGAGGAGGGAAGATTGGCAGAGGAGCTTTTTTTACCCCTCAGACAGCTGCACCACCAATTTGTGGCTGGGACGGGGCATTTTCCTACCTTCTAATTTCACCATCCTGCTGCCCCATGCTGGCCACAGGCACTGCTCCTCCCAGCCCGCCTCAGCCCCAGGCAGGATCAGGCTCCCCCAGTTTTTATCAGGGTTTTCATTTTCCTGGGTGCTCTGTGGGGGAACAACGTAGCAGCTCAGGCGGCGCTTACCCGCGTACTCCTCCTCCTCCTCCGCCACCTCCACCTGGCTCTGCAGGAAGGCGGCTCTCGATGGCTCCATCTCTGATGTTGGCACCTCCAGTGACCTCCCTCGGGACTGGGGCCCACTCAGGGCAGTGTAGGGGTGCTCTCCTGTCCCGTAGAAGATGAGGCTCCACTCCTTCAGCTTCCCTATGGGGCAGAAACAACATCACCCATCCCGCTCTCTGAATCGCCCATCTCTGGGGGACCCATCTCTGGGGGAAGCAGGAGGATGGGCTGGACCATCAGGGTGTCACTGCTGGCACAGCATTTCTGAACACCCAGAAATGTTCACAAGCTTCTGAGCTTCCAGCCCACACAAATGCAGCTGTTTAAGGCACTTACAAGGGATTTTTAATTCCATAACTCATCTGAAGAACCGCAGCATCACCACAGTCTCTGAGTCCAACACTGGAGAGAACCAGTAATTTTAAAAGCTCCACAATAGAGGATTATTTCTGTCTGACAAAAGCCACCCGGCACACACTGGATTATTTCTTGCTGCTGTTGCTCCAGCCATCTCTTTCCCTGACATAACAGAGGTCTGAGCTTGGCATCCCCCAAAACACTGTAGTGCACCTGGTGAGACCCCCCCAAGGCCTCACACCCACACCAAGACCCTCCACGAGCCGCATGGCTTTGGGGAGAGAGTCCAAAAATGCTGCTGCTCCTTTCCAAGGCTGTTTTTCTTCCAATTCCCCATCAATGCGAGTCACTTCATGCCCACAGTGTGCTCGGCTTTAACTCCTAATCCCTGTGTTTCCAGGAAGGGCTTAAAATTTGCAATACCCAAATCCCTTGGCTCTCCCAAAGGCATGAGAGGACACACCTGCTGCACTGAGCAGTGCTGCTGTGAGGGGTCAAGCTCCAGCAGCATCAGCTGGGTAAGTGCCTTTGCCAAAAGAATTGTATTTGCTTTAAATCTAAAATATCCTGCGTGAGGAAAGCCCAGGCTGCACAGGGCTGATGTGGGGTGCAGCAGTACCAGTGACATGACACTCATAGTATTTAATTGATATTAAATTAACATTTAATACGCATTTCTGCTATGAGCTGAGAGCATCTTGTCTCTTTTTCCTCTTGCTGTGCCCCCTCTGCTTCAAAACCAGTGCAGACTTTTCGAGGGGATGACTTAATGCACTCTTTTTCATTGTGTTTTGCCAAGCCCTGATGCCCGTGAGGGGCTCAGAAACACCCACCACAAACTGTAAATACCGGGGCAAAAGCAGCTCTGTGGGCGCTTTGCTGCTGCTCTCCGAGTTCAAAAGATTTGGGGTGAAGGCAGCAAACAGAAACTTTCTGTGCAGCGCAGCTCCCGCCAGAAAGTAGCGTGGGAGAAATCTTTAATATACTCCTGGCTTCCTATCAATGAGTGCGTGGATTGAACACCCCCACAACACACGGCAGCCCCAGGCAGGATGCCCCCAGCCAGCCGGGGGGGCCGGATCCTGCCCACACAGCTCCTGTGCTGGGAAGGGCTCGGGGAGCAGGGGGGGACACAGCAGGGTTGGGGACACGCAGGGGGCTGTGCTGAGCCCAGCCACCCCCACCAGCGCGGTGGCAGTCCGGGGAGGATGTCCATCCGTCTGCAGCCCGAGGGGCATCGTCCCCTTGCGCTGTTGCACAACCAGCCCACATGCCAGATGTCCCAGCAGTGAAGCAAAACAAACAAACAACAATTACAGCTCTTGGGTTTCCTCGTTTTGACTCATTACAGTTTAATTTTGGAAACCTGGCTCTCGGGTGCAGCCAGTTTACTGCTGCTGCTGCAAGAAAACCAGCTTCCAGCTCAGCCAGACCAGCAGCCTCCTGCACTCAGAGCTGACATTTCATTCCCATTTTTAAAAATCTGGGCAATACAGTTTTGCTGGAGACCATAAAACTCACAGTAAAATTTACAGCCAAGCAAAGCAGCCTACAGAGGGTTTTGGGAGCGAGAGGGACTGGTGGGCACTGGGGATCCTTACCTTGCACGGCGGGGTTGCGCACTTGGGACGGCGTGTCGTGGATCTCCAGGGTCCACTCCCCCGCCGCCCGCTCCCCCCAGCAGTGCACAGTCATGAACTCCCAGCCCTTGAAGCCTTCGTTGGAGTGGTCAAACACCCTGCAACAATGATGCCATGCACCAAGAAATGTGACCTTGAATGTTGTATTTTATCAGAAAAGGTAGATAGGTAATTGAGGATTTTAGGGATCCCTGCACGCACACACCCTTGCACAAACCTCTCCTGCAGCTGAAACCTCTGTGTGCTTCCCACCCTCCCCCAAAAACCAGAGGAGACCTACAGCAACCCCCCAAAGGAGGATCCTGCCCAGCCCAGCCACGCCCTGGCTCTGGCTGCTCTCACCTCCTGGCGAGGAGCTGTGACCGTGTCCCGGCTGGAGAGATGAGGCTGATCTGGAGGTCGCCGCGGCGCGGGTGGGCGATGCTGAGCCGCACCACGACGTGCTCCAGGTACAGCACGTGCTGGTCCCGCTGCTCGGCGCAGGCGCTGCTCAGGGTGCTGGCACGCAGCACGTGGTCAGCTCGGATGTACCTGCCAGGGACACGATGGGGACACAGCTGCCTGGGCTCCCTGCTAGATTTGAACCTGGCCTCCTGCTGCTTCACACCAAAAATTATCTTATCTGCCACTGCAGCTCCCAGTGTCCTAGCGCTGGGAATTTGCTGAATTGCTGGATGGTAACGAGATGAGTTTGAAGTGCTCCGAAGATCTATGCCTTATGGGCTGCAAGGGCGCTGCTTTATTATAATTACGAGTGCAGCGCTCCTCTTTGGGCTGTAATTAGTGTCTGTATCAGATAAATAGCTTCATGAACACACTTGGCTCTGCACTCATTCCTGTTTTGCATATGCAAGTCCCTAAAAGACTTCTCTGATTAACAACTCTCTTGCTCTACAGCCAGGCATTGGTAAATGAGGAGTGTCCACTTGGTCAGATCCCTGATCCCACTCTTCACCTAGGAGGGACTGACAGACCAAGGATGAGATGTGAACCTGAAGCCAAATTCAAAGAGAACCAAGACACTGGAAATGTGGTAATCTTTGCAACAAATCATCGATTTTTGGTGTCTTCCATCATGACAGAGTGTTTGGTGTAAGGGCAGAGAGACCAACACTGCTCACGTAGGACCCAGCAGGCAAGGTCTGGGTTTGGTCTCTCACTGTCTGCCCTCTTGTCTGGGAAGAGAAATCTTGCAAAAGGTTAAAAAAAATCACTCACTGAAAAAGCTGGCCCTGGATAGCTCTAAAGGGACCTGCACTTCACTGAGCCATAGACCCCACAACACTCACTTGGGCACCCTGTCCAGGCTTCCCACGCAGACGTGCTGGGGAGGAACCATCTTCCACTTCTTGGCTTCCACCACAATAGCGTCAGCATCCACCAGCCCAAAGCCATATAGATGGCTAACTGGAAAGAGAGAAGACTCAGAAACCCTCAGCCTTCCCAGCAGGGATCAGGAGCTCCTCAGTGCTTGGTGGAGCATCATCCAACCATCGGGGAAGGTGTGGAGTTGAGGTGTTGGGGTATGAGGTGTTTCAGCACATGCAGCTTATCACCCTGGTTACCAAGTTACATCCCAAATCCACACTGGCACCATGGAAAACCCATTGCTGGGAACAGCCCAAGGAAAGTAGGAAGAAACTCTGCAGCTCAAGAGAGTCCCCACCAAACAAGTTTTCCATGAGTTCCAATCATCTCACCTCATTAATTACTGCCCTCTCCTCCCTCCACTTAACACCCTGAAAGTAGGAACCCCCAATGAACCTGACAGTGGCCACCCATAGTGAATTGTTCCCATAAGTGAAGCTCTGGAGATCTTTATTTTCCCTTGGTTGGGTGTTCTTGCCCTGCCATCCCCATGGACTCTCACCTTTATGCCCTGCTCCGTTGGTTTTCCAGTCGGGCGCTCGCAGGTGCCCTGGCCGTGAGGTTTTGACCAGCAGGTGCTGGACATCTCTCCAGGTGAGCAGGGGGCTGCAAGGACACGTGGCTCATGGGGTGCTCTGCTGCTCCCAGTCCTCCCAGCAGCAGCAGGTACCCCACTGAGTTCAAACAAACAAACAAACAAACAAACAAAAACCACACCAGCCCCCCCTCCTTCCTGCTCAAATAAAAGCAAGAATTGATGGTTTAAATGCTGACATCCTGCCACCACTTGAGGTGCCCCAGCAGGGTGGTGTGCCCCAGGAAGGGATGCCACATGTCCATGGGAATTGCAGGATTTACTCCTGGATAAGGCCATTTAGCTCTCGGGCTCTAGGGTAGAAATGAAGCAAATCAGGAAGATTTTCCCCTTTTTTGTAGGAGATAGGGAGCAAAGCACATCCTGAGGCAGGATAGTGGGCTCAGCAGCTGGCTGATAACACAATGCTGAGCAAACCTTCCCTTTATAGGAATAACAGCAAAAAAATTGCTGGAAATAAAACATGTGCTGTACATTAAACAGAAAAATTAAACCCAAATCACCTCTACCTCCCCAGACTGGGTTTGTGTGTTCAGAGTGCTGGACACTGAGTGCTCTGTGCTCTGAGCCCCTCACGACCCCAGCTCAGGGGTATTGCTGGAGAATTTTCCCTGCTTTACTTACAGCCAGTTGTTCAGCATCTCGAGCTGGGATTTATATTGCTCTCAAGCAACATTTAAAGAAAGAAATTCAATTTATTCTTTCTTGTCATAATGGAATGCCTGAGCACCAAGCTCTGGTAGTTAATGTTGTGGTTTATGCCTCAGCTAAACAATTCAAAAATTACATCTAAAGCTTTTAATATATTTGTAATGAAAACGGCATCTCAGGAAATGCTCTCACCCGACCTGGGTGTTGGGATTAAACCAGAGGAGGAGGAATGGAGCCACAATCACCATCCCTGGATGAGAGTGCAGCGCTGCCCTGAGGCTTATTCTTATTCCCAGCCTTAATTTTATTTCCACTCCATAAAAATAATAATAACCTCATGAGAAGACACTCCATGAAGCAACACAGGGATGCCCAAGGGCTGTTCCTGGGCTGGGGGACCGTGATGGAACCAGGATGGCACCAGGATGGGGACAAGAGGAAAAGAATCCATTTGAACCAGGGGTGTGTTGCTGACTACCAAGGTCTGTGAGTTTTTGACATTATGAAATAGTAGTCCTTTTCCCCCAGAAATGCAACACTTGCTGGAAACCATCACTTCTGCTGACATTTCCCAATGTCTGTGATGTTTTCTGACTTGCTTTTTCCCCAGGAAGTATTTATAAAAACTGCAGTTGGACTTGGCTGTCAGCGGTTTCAATGCACCTACTGAAAAGCCTGAGTGATGTGACCAGCCCCAAACTTTTCAACAGATGGCAACAAGTGAAGAATTAGATCAATAAAACACCTGCAGGAAGATCAGATTCAAAACAACAACACTGCCAGAAACGAGCGATTTAAAATAACTTTGTGTCATTTTGGTCGCTCCAGAGGAAACAAAATCACCGTGTTTCTTTCAGGTTTGGCTCACCAGGTGCTAAATGTGGGGACATTTCTCCTGAGGAGGTGACACTTACTTTGCCTCCAGAGCCAGGGCGATGATACCCGCGACCATGGGGGCGGACACGGAGGTGCCGGTGTGGCCGTCGGTGCAGCGGTGCCTGAGATCCGTGGTGACCTGTGGAGAGAGGAGCTGCAGCCCCCAAAACGCTCCCAGCATGGGCACCACCCCGTCCAGCACCCCAGATTTGCTGCCAGAGAGGAGATGAGCCTGTGGTGCCCAACCCCTGCCATGACTCCAATGCCATCAGGGGGCACAGAGCCCCAAAAATGCCTCAAAAATACATCTGGTGCATGACAAAACTCCTCTGTACTTACATTTTCCTTTGTTCAAAGGTGCAAAAACTATCTGAAAGGGGGAAAAAATCCATTTGGCTGTCAATCAGCTGGAGGAAAAAGTGGATGAAGTGATGTGAGTTGGTGTGGGTACAAGTCCAGGGGTGCATGTTGAGCTGGGCCAGATTAAACACTTTCCTTAAAGCCTCCAGCTCCTGGTCTTGAACAAGAATTGCCATTTGCATAGGGAAGAAAAAGCCTTTTCAGGCTTTTTTAAGACAGAGCATGATGTTTGGGTACCAAAAATTTGGAGAGGAGGTAGGGGGCCAAGAGATGCTTTTTCTCATTTTTAAAATGCTCCTAAATTTTGAGTTAATCTGGTGATTTCTGAATGAGAAGCTGGTTTGAGTTTTTACCCCAACAATGCCTCAGTAGGACTGGACTGGGGCTGGCCTCAGCCACTCCTGGAGTGCCATGAAAATGGCACTTGCATTCTGTTTTCTGACTGGAAATTCATCTTTTGGGGGTCAAAGAAATCATTCCTCAATACCAAAAAAAATTATTTAGTTAAAAAAAAACAGAAGACTTCGCTTGGGTGGCAAACTCCCTCCCCAGGCTGGGTAAGGTGCTGTGCTGGTGGGAGATGTTTTTCTTCCCAAGGTTCAGATGATGCACAGGGATGTCAATAGTGATCAGCCATGGTGTGACCAGGCCACAGCAGCTTTTGGGACAGGGCAAATATAGCCTGGGTGGCAGGGAAAACTGCACTGATCCATGTGTGCACACACTTTCAGGCAGTTCATTCGCTCCAGAAAGTCTCAACTCCCAGTTTGGCGTGGCCACACCCCAAAAAATTCCTCCATCCTCCCTCTTTTTTCTCTCTCAGACGAAAAATCCTCAAAATTCACTTCTTTTTTTTTTTTAACAAGATACAGTGAGCCAGTACTTTGGGGAACAGGTAAGTATTTACATGGGTGTTTTTGCAAACCTCCAGCCCTTTCACCCATTTACCAGGGAAAACACGACATCCCTGAGCAAAAACCAGAGCAAAAACCCACTGCAGAGTTAAGAACAAAGCCTAGCTCTTCCAACTGAGCCCTCACCCAGCCCAGCCATACAGAAAACACCCAGGGGATGCTGCCCCGTTCGATGTTGGGGTAAAACTCACAATTTTCCGCTCATAAAAGGCCCCGCTGCTGTAGGTGGTGGCGAGGGTGGAGGCACATTCCTCCAGGTACCAGGGCTTGTAGCCATTCTCCGTGGTGCTGCTGATGGAGATGGTGTAGATGCTGTTGGTGTAGCCATCACAGGAGCAGTAATCGCCCTCTCTGCCGCCGTTCCCCGACGCCCAGACGAAAATGGAGCCCAGTCCCCTGCGACCCTGCGGGCACAGAGGGGATGGAGGGTTAGAGGAGGTGTTTGCCCAGGAGGAGAGGCCATCTCAGCACGGGAGGAGGGGATAAATCTGATTTTTAGGGGTTTGGAAGGAGGGGTCCCACCTTGCCCAGCACTCAGCCCCCTGTATCAGTCCCCACCCTGCCCAGCACTCAGCCCCCTGGCTCAGCCAATCTCACTTTACAGACAGTGATTCCCCAAAAGGATGGCAGAGCCTCCAGTAACAGGATTTTGGCATTTTCCATAAGGAAAAATACCTTAGGTATTTAAAGTCCCTGGACTAGGTGCTGACACACAGCATGATGCTTTTAGGGATGGCCCTGCAGGAGGAACTGGCAGGGAATCCCCAAATCTCCCAAGCCCACAAAGCATGAACCACCCAAACCACCAGAAATCTTCTACCCACCCTATCCTTTAGGTTTCTTTTGCTTGCCTTTTATTTTTTAAATCCCACCCCTTTTTCCCTTCCCCATCTCTTGGCTGGAACATCTGATGGAGCCATCCCCACCGGGTACAGCTGTGGGACCCCACCGGGAATTGGGGGGTGGGAGGGGTGCCCAGACCTCCCCAGAGCCAGGGGAAAATCCCACCTGGCAGCAGCAGCCATGGTGCCAACGAGGGGTCCCTAAAGAAGCCAAGACCACAGGAATGAGCCCCATTCACCCCTCCCTCCAACCCATTCACCCCTCCCTCCAACCCGCTGCTGGGACACCCAGCAATGACCCAGCCCTGCGGGGGTTCACGAGCAAGGTGCAGACATCCCAAAAAGGAGGATTTTTGGTGATCCCAAAGGGTTAGGGGCAGGAAATGAAGTGGCTGGTTCTCTTCCTCGCCCCATAAGGCAGGGCTCTCCGGGGAGGATGGAGAGCTGCTGGGCTTGGCAGGCGATGGAAGCAGCGGAGCAGCCCCATCCTCCCCGCGGCTGCTCCTGCCACTGAGAGATTTCGGCGCTCGCCTGGGCAGATCTGGTGTTTACCTCCCTCCCACTGCTCTGTGGCAGCTTCCTCCACAAAAAATAATAGTAACAATAATAATAATAATAATAAAGCAGCTTTGCTCTGGAGGAATTCACCGGGATTTATTGTGGGCTTTAGGCGCCCGGGGGAGCAGGATGGTTTATTACCTGTCTCACCCCCTCCTGGGGCAGAGGCTCTCTGAGCTGACCCTGCCTCTGGATACACAGTCTAAGTCAGGCTCTTTCCTTACTTTATGAAAGTTTTCATTATCTGGGCTGCCTCCCAGCCAAACTGGGTGGGTATTTCCCTAGCAAAGATTAATAGAGCTGTCTGGAGCTCTGCAAGAAAAAGTGTAATTGCCAAGGGAGTTACTGCCCTGCTCCACGTCACGGAGAGCTTGCCAGCCCACCAAGCCTGCTGCTGGCATCTCCCATCCCACTTTCCAGGGTTTCCTGGGTCTCCAAGGAGGCAGCATCCCAGCCCACACGCTCGGCGCAGACAGTGACCATCCAGCTCACCCACACCAAAGTCAGAACACCTCCAAGGGCCCCACTGCATGCAACCCCAGCATTCCCAAATCACTAACCAGAGGAATAAAACCAGACACAACTGGCCAAGCATCTGAAGATGTAGCAATGATTTTGATTGGGATCAGAAGATTGGGAGCCCAGACCTCTCTTTCATCCCTCACCCCGAGTGTCACACCCACGGACCCAAGAAAGGCTCAGACCTGCTCCAAACTCATCCCCAGGATGCCCAGGCAGGGCTGCGCTGGGGAAAGGTGGGTTTGGAGACAGCACAGTCACATGAGGACATGAACAGCACATGAATGACACTACAGCAATGCACAGCTAACACCTGACAGCATTTCCTTGCAGAGCAAGAGCTCACCACATATTGCAGCTCCCTCGGATTGGAAAAATCCGTTCTTTCCCTTTGCTCTCAAACAAGGAACAGTCAAGATTTCTGTAAGCAGACCCCAAACATCCAGCTCCTTAATTTGCCATCCTCCTAAGCCAATGCAATGCCAGTGAGGGGGTCCTGGCTGCTATAAAACCTGAATCTGGGCGTCATTTAAAGCAGGGAATCCCTCTCTGGCCAAGCTGGGGCTGATCCAGCTCACCCCAGCAGCTCATGGGCTGGCTGTGGGATGCACAGCATCTCCTGCTTCCGCAGCGCTGCGGGGCCTGGGTGTTTGCCCAGCAGCACTCCATGAATGACCAGGATAAATATCCCCTCGTTAGCTCAGGAACTAATAAAGTGTGGCTGGAGGAACAAGAAACAAGATGATAAATTACCCCAGCGCAGTCCTATCGCTAATAGATAAAGGTTATTTTAATGTTTCCATTAAAAACTCAATTTTAAGGATTTATAACTCGGTTACAGCTGTTTGCTCGGGCTAAAGGTGGCAGTTAACTATCTGCTTGCAGCTTTCCTCCTTATTTAAGGAGATGGAGTTTGCAATTATGAGCTGTGCATGTGGGATGGTGGGTGCTGCAAACACGGGGTGGCACTGGGGGGACCAGGGAGGCAAAAATAAGCATGCTAAGACAGTAGGGCTGTGCAAGGCAAGTACCCTGCTGCTGCCCATTTGCTCCTGCATGGAAAAATAAGGTCTAAAAAGCAGCTTGTTCCCCCGTATTTACACGGCATGAACTCCCCAGCACTTCAATGGATTCCTGGGCAGGCTCACCGCCCCAGCAGGAAATCAAGTAAACAGTGGGAAAAACACTCCACCCTATTTTTAGATAAGAGGCCGTCCCAACTCCCGGCACGCTGCAGGAAGAGGCAGCAGAGGAAGGAGTGGTGGCAGAGGTTGAAGTGGGGGCTTCACAGCCCAGCCTGGGGCTGCTGGCAGTGGAACCCCACGCCCAGATTCTCTGGAGCACCAGGGAACAGCCACTGTGGAGCTCTGAGCCACTGCAACACCTACCCACAGAGCCCACTGAGCTGCCCAAAAGGCCTTTTCCCCAAGGCTTGTAGCCAATACTGGGCATTTTTTAAGAGTACCCAGAAAGGGAAGGGACACAGGAAGGCCAGGGCACCCCCAGCAGGGATTGACAGCTGTCAATCATATGTGATGTTGGCTGAATTTTCTTACTGGAGGATCTCAAGGACAATGATCCATTGTCAGATCCTGTGGCAACACCC
This sequence comes from Catharus ustulatus, assembly GCF_009819885.2. Taxonomy (NCBI): domain Eukaryota; kingdom Metazoa; phylum Chordata; class Aves; order Passeriformes; family Turdidae; genus Catharus; species Catharus ustulatus. Next base: position 18,647,339 of record NC_046232.1, read on the forward strand.
ATGTCCCTCCCCAGCCATGACACAGCCACTTGTTCTGGGTGGAAAACCAGGGGAATGCTTAACCTGACAGAGGCCCCTGGGAGAGGATACCAGGGGCCCAAGGAGCATGGAGGAGAGGATTGGACATGCTGGGGTTTGGGATACTGCTGTTTACATCCACACCAGCATGCTGGGGGGACATTTTGGGGTGCAAAGTTACCCCCCCAAGAACCACTTTGGGTTCCTCATCCCAGCAGAGTTTTGCAACACAACCTGGGGCCTCCCTGCTCTGCCAGGCTCTGCCCAGGGGTCCCACCATCACCAGGCACCTCCCTCCATCACCACCCTCGGCCGCCAAATCCACCAGAGCTCTTAGGGACGCCAGGGAAAACTAGGAAAAAATTAGAGATGATTGGCTCCCCCCTCCCCAGCCCTAGAGCTGGCTTCACCTCCAGGGGCCGAGCTGCCCATCCCCACACCAGAGCCCGGGGCAGCCGTGCCCTTCCCACGGGACAGGAGGAGGAGGGCGAGCGCGTCTGGGCGCTGTGGGATCCACACCTTTTTAATGCCTTGCTCAAAAGCCTGTTTGGCCAATAGACCAGGTCCATCAACTGTCTTCCCATCATCATCTGGCCCCCAGCTCGCGCTGTAAATGTCAATGTAATCGGGTCTGATGCCAAGCGACTTCGCTTCAACAACATCTGTTACATCTCCATCTAACATACGAATGCCTAAAAGCACAAAAACATCAGACATTAGGGCTTCATGGCGTGGATGACAGTGTGAGGGTTGCAATCAAAGGGCTTTGTTAACGGCGGCGGAAACCACACGGCTCAGGCGCGCCTGGAATAGCTTCAACCCGTGGCCCTGCATGCCAACAAGCCTGGCAGCAGGATGCTGGGGAGCTATGGGGGAACTTTTCTGTGTTGCTGGCTTCGTGGTAAGTGATGGAGAAGGGGGTGTTAAAATTCACTTCCCCTCCGTTGGTGGGGAATGGGTGGTGGTAGTGGTACTGCACTCCCCAGTGACAAAATCCCCCCACTAAAATCCTTTTTTCTCCCCTTTTGATTTCTCAGTGAGCATATTTCTCCACCCGGAAGATTTTGGCTCTCAGGCACACAGGTGGGATAAAGCCTCTCCCCTCAAGTGGAGATGACTGACTGTCCCCAAACCCCATCACTGCCCAACTGATGCCAGAGGTTCCCTGGAGATGGAGAAGCCCCAGGTGGTTTGTATAGCCAAACTCAGAGCCAGGACCCCAACACATGCTGGGACAACATTGCTACTGGGGTAACTCCCACTTCCAGCTGGGAATGCCAGCAGGTACCAGCCAGGACGCTCCCAGGCAGAGCCAACCAGCCATGGTGGGATGGACTGGGGGATTGCTGCACACCCCCAGCCTCTGACTGCTGCAGTATGGAAGCACAACCCCCTCTGCTCTCCATCACCCTCTCCCTGCTGGATTTCCTCTCCACACAGTGAACAGAGGGTGCCAAGCACCCTCACAGGCTGCCCAGAAACAGCCCGTGCAGGAACAGCGATGCTGGAAATTTCAGCATCGTATTTTGTCAGCCAGGGAGAGTCTGGTTTATAAAAACGCATTTCCCCTTCCACATGTATTTTGTCTTAAAGCAAACAAATGCAGGCAGATGTCATTCCAGCTGCAGCTGTGCTCTGGACACCAGTCAACTCAAATATCTCCTTCTGACGTTGTCCCCGACCAGCCAAAACCGAGCTTAGAAATATAAAATCAGGGAGCAGAGTTGTTCCCAAAAAATTCCTCTTTGTCAACAAGAAAACACAAGGAGAAGGGGTGAAAAGCCAAGCCCGGTGTCTGAGCTGCACACAGCAAGGAAAACCAGCTGAGGGATGGTTTTTGTGCTTGCTGTATGTAGCTGTTTTCATCAGCAAGCCCCAAATCAGCCTAAAGCCAACCCAAAGCCAACCCAAAGCCTGCCCAGAGACAGCCACCCACAATGAGGGACTCCCAGGTCAAATAATGGGGAGCAGGAGGGAGCAGGGGTGGGTGCTGCAGAATAAATGAGCTCTGTGTCACACAGGGAGCAACATCGACCTCCAAAGCGAGCGTTCGAGGAGAGGGGAGAGGAGGAGGAATGGCAGGAGCTCTTTCCTTGAGCAGTGATGTGTTTTGCCCAGGGCATATGAAAAGCAATGCAAGAGCACTGAAGAGCAGCCAGTAAAATTAGATGGGAGCTCTCCAAGTGTGACAAATAGGCTTCCCCAACAAGTTGTGCTCATTAATCGCTGCTTTATTTGTGTAATCCATCTAAAATCACTCTCACTGCAGCTATAGCGTATTTTCCTCCATGATCCCAAACTTGATACGGCTCAGACTCTATTTTTCCCCTTTGCCTGCTCACATTGTGGGAAGCCTCCAGCCCCCAGCCCTCTGCCAGGTGCCTTGTCTCACTCAACACCTCCCCAGCACACCCCTGAGGCAAGGCACTCGTTAAAGGGAGCAAATTAAAATGAGACCCAGAGGTCGTCATAAAGTCAACAAGGAACGCTCGTCTCCACAGCTGCTGTAGAGAAAGGAGCATGAAGGGAATGGTCTGATCCTGCAGGATCCAATAAATCCCACCATGAGCTCTGCCTTGCTCTGCTGCTGCTTGCTGTGTGCTTGGAGATGGGGTTTCAGAGGCAAGAAGCCTCTAAGAAGCAAGAAGTCATCATAGATGTAGGGGGCAGAGGAGATGGGATGGGATGATGTGCCATAGCCCTTACAGCCCTGCCATCCACCCTTCACCCTCCCTGGGTTATTTATTTCTTCCCTCTGGGGATTTTCCCAGCAGAGATAACCATGGGAGGTACTTGGCCAAGAGCAAGGTCCCTGTGGGCACTGCTCCCATGCAGACACAGCCCTGACAAAAGCTGTTTCCTGCACAGTCAGGATGAATAAGCCAAAAGAAGGAATTAAACCCCGAATCCACCCGTGGGCACTTGGGTCCATGCTGCTGACAGTCACTCCTCCCAGCATTGGGGTGGCAGGAGGGCTGCAGGAAAAGCCCCTTTTCTGTTCCAACCATGCCAGGGATGGGCTGAAGGCTGAAAGAAACCAGCTCCAGGCATTTGTCCCCAAAATACTGTCCCACCAGGTGGGACAGCACACTCCCATCCATGATAAGACCCTCATCATCCCAGGGTTGCCTGGGTTGGCCAGAACTGCCTCAGCTCAAACCAGTTTGGTTAATGCAAATGAACTCAGCAATTCTAATTAGCACTAGGATACAATTTGGGGATAAGAGATTAATTTGCTTTCTACACATCATGTTATTTGAGGGGCTATGAAGATCTCCCTATATGCATCTCTGGCCCCCCACCTTCTTGATGTTTCTTCTCCCTGAGGGTATTTTTGGGGTTCTCCCCAGGCCCTGCTCTGAGTGGCTCCTCAGCATCCCTTGACCCCACAAACGAGTGACATCAGCTCAGAACCTCAGCCAGCCCCACTGACCACAGCAAACACAGCCACCCCAAGGACAGACCCCCTAGAGCAGTTATGGACTTCTGGGGTGGAAACACCACATCCTCAACCCACATGCACCCTCAGAGCAAGGACGCAGCCCAAGCAGAAAGTTCCTAAATCCAAGGAGCCAGAGTCCCCTGCGTGCCATGTCCCCCATCCTCCCCCAACGCTCTGCGGCTCCCTGCAGCCGAGGCACCAAGGAGGAGACTCTCTCCTGGGGGAGCAGCATCCCACCTCTCCCCCAGGAGCCTGTTGGTGTGACCATGGTCCCTGAGGGGGATGTGAAGGGCAGGGGAGCTGCAGGGGAGCCAGCCTCACCTCCGATGCGGGCGTTGTAGGCGATGCCCACGATGCAGTAGGAGTTGTTCGCCGCCGCTGCCACCTCCCCCGCGCAGCGAGTGCCGTGCCTGCAGGGAGAAACCCCATCAGCTGATGGCATGGCAAGGGATCCCTCCAGCCAACCCCCACCCCAAAACTGAACCCAAAACCGGCCCCAAGGATGCAGCAGAGGAAGAAACTGTCCTTACCCAAACCCCACACCAAATGGCTGGAGGAAACTAATGCATAAAGCAATTTGCTGTTTGCATTTTACCCAAATCCAATCTGCTGTTTGCATTTTACACCTTGATGCAACTTCCTCTTTGCATTTTGCACCTAAATGCAACTTCCTCTTTGCATCTTGCACCTCTATGCAGGCTGCTCTTTGCATTCCTGTTTCCTTTTCACCTGTAACCATCCCACTTTAAGCCCAAAAAATCCATCCAGGCTTTGCCACCTCAGCCACCTATCCTGACTCATGCCCAGCCAGGGCCAGGAACCCCCTGGTGCTGTATTAGGTGGCTGGGGGATTAATTAGCACTCAGGGTGGTTGGCACCAGCTGAATTTGCATTAAGCACAAAGACTGTGCAAAGCCTCCACAGCACTGGGAATGGGAAAAGGGAGCTGGAAGACACCCTAGAGAGGACACCCAGCCTCAGGGACACCCCCAGACCCCTTGCTCCATTACAATCATCATCACATACTTGTTCTCATTGCTGGCATCGTAGCGTGGAGTTGGGTCGTGGTCATTCCCATTAACATCATAGCTTGCAAGAGGGTCCTGAAAATATAGATTCACCATTAGATTCAGCTCACTAGGTAGTTGTGGTGGTCAGTAGCTGCAGTGATGGCCAGTGCAGGCAAGCAGGGCAGAAAATTACATTTTCCCCTTGGTTTCTGACTGTTTGCTCAAAATAAATAGTTTTAGGCTGCAGTCCCACAGGTTTCCCAGGGGAAATATTCTGCTACCTCTGGAACTGCTCCTCTGAACCCCAAATCCTGCTGGGTTCAGCACCCCCCTCCCTCCCACTGTGGCCATGTGAGGTTTGAGCTGGGGCTGAATGGGTTCATGCAGCTTTTTGGCTCTGCCCTGGCGAGCAGAGGGAGGAGGCTCTTCCCAGGCAGCTGCAAAGGGAGTTTCCCCCAAACCTCCTTATCTAAAAACCTCATTTCCTTCTTAAAAACATCTCAAGTTTGTGTTGTTTTTTTTTTAAAAGCAACCCTTTCCTCTAAATATGCCAATGCACAGACTTCAGCTGTGTTTACACACTGAAATTCTCCATAAATCAATTCGTGCTGAGGACCAGTCCATCCCATCCATCCCCCAGCTCACATAGTTTTGCAGGAGGTCGGGGTGGTTCCTCTCTATGCCGTCATCCAGGATGGTGACCACCACGTTCTTGCCTGTGTAGCCCCTCTGCCAGGCTGCCAGGATGTTCATCTCCGACCTGCACCGACTGTTTTTATCACCGCAGTGCTACGGGGACAAGCACAGCTGCAAAAGGGCTGCAACCCCATTCCAGCCCATCTAAGCAAATAGCCAGGCTGGGAGCCCATTTAATCAACCAGAAAATATATTTACAACCCACCCCCTGCCATATAACTTGCAGATTTGTTATAACTTTACTCCACAGATCAAACCCATCCAGCAGCAGTTAATCCAGGCAATGCTATCTCCCTATTATTCTTTTCCTCTTCCATTTCAAGTACTACGGGCTCTTGGGTTTTGAAGTGCTCACTTCCTTTCCACCCTTAATTTTCAATGAATTTCCCTGTCAAATACAGATCGATGAAGCAGGCAGGAGAAAAATTATATTACAAATAGATGGCTGCAGCTCTGGGATGGGTAAAATACAGCAGTGCTGCTCCCAAGCCTTTGCTGTGCAGACCATGATGAGGGGCTGCTAACAAGGGTGAAACACTTCAAACTCTCAGGGGTATTCATTCACAATTTTAAAATCCTGCTGCCAAGTACATTTGATGCTATTATTTCATTACTGGTTGAGCTGAGCAAAGACTGATGATGCATTTGCTTGGAAATAAATGATCCCCCATAAAGCAGTGACAGGGAGACACCCACCAGGTACCACATGTTGGGCCACACTGGGTCGTTGAAGGGCAGGGCATGCGGCTCCCCTCGGACCTGCCTCTTCACCCTCCTCTTCACCTCCTGTTGCTGCAGCCAGTCCACCTGCAAGCAGAGACCTGGGTCAGCATCACCCACGGGCACCGAGCCTGGCACTGCCCACTGAAAAGGGATGTGGGATGCAGAAGCAGTGCCAGCCTCAGCCTGAACCCGTCCCAGCATCACCCCACGCTCTGGCAAATCCCCATCTCCGTGGCCAGAGCTGCTGTGGAGACAGCAGCTCCATTTGGAAGGAGACAGGATAGATGGACAGACAGACAGGGTGAGCTCAGCTCATTGTGCTGTCTAAGCCAGACCAGATTCCTCTCCCAGTGCAGCAAAACCCTGGAGCACAAAAACGTCGCCTCCGAGCGCGTGCCTGAGCCCCCCCGGCTGAGCCAAGCACAGAAGCACGCGCTGGAGTCCCGCTGGAGACAGAACACATATTTCAGTGTTTAGTCAAAGTTTTGGAGAAGACTCAGGTGCTTGGCTTAGTTTTAGGGCTGATCCTTCCTGCCGGCTGGGAGGCAGCAGCTCAGCCCTGGGGCTGTTCCACCTGGCTCCGGGGCTGCTCATCCTTTGAGCTCCTTCCTCCTGATAAAATTATAAAAACTGGGGGCTTAACCCAAGCACAACATGCATTTCCCAAAAATATGTGATGGCCACACACAGCTGTGGCAGATCCCAGGGGACGTGGCCAGCTCCACACAAGTATTTTTGGCAGTGGCTGCGTGCGAGGTGGCCTTGGAGCCGACCACTCTGACATTTGTTTGCTTTCCAGCAGGGCATGACACGCAGGGAGATCAAACGGGAAATGATCTGGAAAAGGCCATGATTGGGAAATGCTGCTGTTTGCCCACAGTGCTGCGGCAGGAGCTGCCTAAGGTGCTGCTTTGGAAGCAGTCACATCCCATCCCTACCAACCAGCCCCCAGACAAAGGGCTTTCCTGCCTTCAGCAGGGAGGTGAAACACAAGTTTAGCAAAAAAAAAGGTTATAAAAGTAATTTATAGACCAAATTTTTACAGATGTTCATGCTGGGGAATAAAAGGAGGCACCCATCCCTCCTTGCTGGACACTTTTTTCCTGATAGCTCTTGGTCTTTTGGGAGCTGCTCACGGGGATGTCTCTATTGTTGTGACTCAGGTTTTGCAACAAAAGGAATAAAAATACAAAGTGTAACTTCTGTTGAGCTCATTTATGTGAAACTGTCAGCTGAACTGAGTTCTTGCACAGTTTATTGCTTTGTGCCTCGGATGGAGGTGGATGTCAGAAACCCGACAGCTCCCAGCCTAGAGCTTGGGTTTTAAACACATATATATTATAAAGAAAAAAACACTGCTGAAAGGGGAGGAAAAAAATGTATTTCATAGAAAAATGATTTTCCACGCTGCCTTGGCTGCTGAGAGTGCACCGCTTTGCTTACACAGTAATGGATTTAAACACTGGAAGCAAAAATATAACTTCATGGTCTAGTTAAAAAAAAAATAAAAATACACTAAATAGAGGTTATGGCCCAAATAACGGGCTTTTTTCCTTAAAGCACCACTCCCTGGCAGCACTTCCATGAGTCTCACTGCCCAAGCCACAGCTAGCACCTTTCCCTGCTGCTTTGCAGGATGCAGGAATGATGGTAAGGTGTGGGATTTTGGGGGGTTTTGCTAGGAGCTGCCTCACAGGGATGTCTTCATCTCAAACAGGCTCCTGATCGACCCCAGCTCTGCCAGCCAGGAGTCGATGGAGATGTGGTGCGTGGACACAGAGAAATCAGCAGTTTAAGAACATTGATTTCAAGGAAGAGTTGATAAATCAATGTGGTTGGCATGGGAAAATGGGCAAGCAGGAAGGAGTCTGGGGCATCCCTGCAACAGCTCCTGCAGCTCATGAAACTCAGATCAACTTCCATTGCTGATCCAGGTGGGGGAAAAGCTTCTTGGAAATGTGAAAAAAAAAGAAAGGGAAAAAAAGGTTTTTTATTACTAGAAATGGCCAAAACTGTTGTAGCCCTGAGACGCAGGGTCCCTCATCTATCCCTGCAAACCCTAATTATTGCAGAATCACAGACTGGTTTGGGTTGGAGGGGACCTTAAAGCTCATCTCATTCCAAATTTTCTGCCACAGACAGGGACACCTTCCACCAGACCAGGCTGCTCCAAGCCCCAACCAACCTGGCCTTGAACACTTCAAAGGATGGGGCAGCCACAGCTTTTTTTGGTAATCTGTGCCAGGGCCTCATGACCTTTGCAGCCAAGAACTTATTCCTAGCATCTCATCTTACCCTGCCCTCTGTCAGTGTGAAGCTGCTCTCCCTTGTCCTGGCACTCCAGGCCTTCATCCAAAGTCCCTCTCCAGCTCTCCTGGAGCTCCTTTAGGTACTGGCAGTAATCAGCAATAAGGAGGTGACTGTGAGTGGCACCAAAGGACTCAATGAGAAGGCAGCACAGGCAGCCCCAAGCTGGACCCTTTACCTTTGGTGGAAACAGAGCAGGAGCTTTTTATGCTTCCCCATCACTTTGAAATTTCAGTGCATTTCTGGCCAGCCTGGGAGGCTCCACCAAACACAATAACCAGCACATGTGAGGGTGCAATTCCCTTTGCAGCTCTAGAAAAGAGATAGTCTGACTTATCTCAGTGGTGTGCAGGAGTTAAAGTGGAGATCCACAATAAACAAGATGGTTCCAGCACATGTTTGCCATAAAGCACAGAAGATAATTCAGATGGGGTTGATTTTGCCATGGTGCATGGCCAGAGGCACAGGGACAAAGGCCATGGCATCCCCTGATGAGGACTAAGAGACCAGAGCAGTGAGGGTGGAGGTTCAAGCACTGCCTGGACCAACATGAGCATTCCAGTGAGCAGAAAAATTTATGGCAATGAGAGCTGCAAGTGAAGCCCTAAGAGGGGTGGCACAGCATGGTGTGACCCCACTCTGCATCCCACTGTCCCTCCCCAGCTCCCACCACGACCTGTCCCTGAAATTGCTGGATTTGCTGCACCCTTCCTCCCTTTCCATCACCTGCCACATCTGGCTCATGCCAGCCCAGCAGGAGCAGCCAGCTGCAGGGTCTCTGGGGGCAGCAGGGCAGCTCAGCAGCAGCGTGGTCACACAAGAATCAGGACCCCAGCTGCTTCCCTGCGTGTTCTGGAGTCTCCCCTTTCCCAGACTTCTCCTGGGGGTGGAGAGCTTGGCCCTGGTCCTCCTGCCCAGCTCATGCCGCCGACCCCCACAGCAAACAAATAACAGCACTGGAAACAATAGCCCCCGGAAGGCACGAACCACCCAACATCTGCAAACGACTGGATTGGCTGGTTCCTCAGGATTTCTGCAAGATTTGTTTCCATCTTCCCAATTCCAGCTCCAGTGCTGTGCCTCCAGGTGATGTTTTCCTGCATGCATGCTAAGCTGGTGCCATCCAAATGCATCACTTAAACGATTTGTGAATGTACATGGAAGAGGGGGAGAGACAAGGCATGCCAACAGGTTTTGAACTGATAAGAAAGGATTAAGAGAACAGGAGTTAATTGCTCCAGCTTGGAGTCCACAAAGCAAGGTAAGGTAAAGGTTAATATGACTAAAAGCCAATTGATTTAGTTTGCATTACAACCAGACTCATTTAAATGGGGGTATTTCAAATGCAGAGAATTTGCTGGGATGCCTATGCACCCCTCTGAGGGCAAACAGCTTTAATTAAAGCCCAGCACACTTCCAGGGCACCAGGCTCCCCTTGCCGAGGTTTCCCCCGCTGGCAACGCAGCCACGCGTACGCCTTCTCCTCAAAAATGTGCTACAGACCTTGTCCAAATATTTAACAGCAAATCTCTCCGGAAAGCCTGGGGAGGGCAGGGCTGCTGTGTGTGTCTGGAGAGATGTGGATGCGACGTGTGGTGTGTAGTGGGTGGGAGATGTCTTGTGAAAGAGCATCCCGAGGGTGTCTGAGCACCCCAAGGATGGCCAGGCAGCAGCAGCTTGCTACAGCATGGGTCACCAAAATAGCTGGTTTTGCTTTTATGTTCCCCTCTCCCCAAAAAACCCTTCCCACCATTAACCCTTCCCCTGCTCTGCACAAGTCACATCTCACAGAATGCTGGGGGAGGACAGCCAAAGGGGAGTCCCAACCCTTCCCCATCACCCCAAATCCAGCTTGCCCAGGTCCCTCCTTGCCTTCTTCCCCCCCTCCCCATTGCTTTTGTCAATTCAGCTGCACTGAAAATCCCTTTGGATGCTTGCTCTAGGAAAAAAGCAATGCAGAGCTATTGCCAAGGATTTCACACATAGCAACCATTGAGGCAGCAAGTGTTGTGGCAACTGGATCAACACCCTGAGCATGCAACAGCCTTTCTGTCCTGGAAAGCTTTTCCCTCTTTTCTTCCTCCCAGCTTTCAGGCAGATGTTAGTGTTTAGTCACTTTTACGTATTTTTCACCACCGCTCTCCGTACCCGTGTCCAATGAGTCACTCGTGTGCAGGGCTGTGGCTCAAGGGTAACATGTCATGCAAGATGCTCCAGCTCACACTTGACCCAGAACAAGCCAACAGCCTTCTCCAGGGACAGGTGGGGACCCCCATGCCAGCCCCTGCAGAGGTTGGGGGACACCAGGGTGCCCAGCCCCGTACCTTGGGGTCCATGCGGAGGAAGTTGTGCGGTCCCCGGCTGCTCAGCGTGGAGCGCTTAAACGTCTTGCTGTGGTGAAAGTGGTAGTAGTTCTCCAAGCTCCCAATCTGCAAAATAAAGAGGTTGTTTGGGTTTGTTTCTTTTAAAGTCTGTTTTCCTGTGGCTTCCCTGCCCCATTTTGTACTGGCAGCATCAGTGCAGCCGTGCCCTGCACCCCAAATCCCCGACTCCCACAGAGCTCCCAGGGCTCAGGAGGATGCAGGATGCTGGCACGAGCCCTGGTGCCACCGCTGCGACAAACAGCGTTGGTGGTCGGATGCTGCACTGGCACAACAGAGCCCGGAAAACATTTTTATGAATTTTCACCCATTAAATGCATCTTTGAAAACTGCCTTTCATCAGCTCCCAAGCAGAAATAATGAGCTAAAAATGAGCTCAGCAGCTGCGGCGCAGCCAGGGGAGCTGTGCCTCATCCTCCTGCTTTCTCCGCCCGACGCTCCGGCTTCGCCCCGGCTGCACACGAGGAGAGGTGATGCGATCCCTGGGATGCTCCTGGGATATGAGTGTGGGATATAAGTGTGCATAGCCTGGAGTCAGGGATGGCAGCATCTGCAGGAAAACACGGTGCCAGCCACACCACCCTGCCAAGCCCCGGGGTGGCTGCGCCGCCTCTGGGCCTCTCATCCTGGCATCTGGAGACACCACAACTGCTCTTTTTTCATCCCAAAAGCACGGATAAAGTCCTGGGGCTATGCAATGAATTGAGGGATCTCAGCCAGACACCGCATGTGAAACATCCCACGGGGATTCACAGCCAGAGGGACGGGAATGACCCAAAAGCCATGCTCACTGGTATGTGGCTCCCAGATCACATAATTTGGGTACAAATTGGGACTCAGCTATAAATTCACTTCTGGCAGGGTTCAGTTTTCTTTTTTCCTCCCCCCACCAAAACACACCACATTCCATGCCAGGAGCTGGATGTTGGGAGTCAGTGACATTCCCTGTGTCTTGCTCACAGGACCAGAAAGGGCCATTCTACAAGCACCCTCTGCAACCCACAGGCAACATCTTTAAGACCATGTGTGACCCAGGGGCCAGGGTGACATTCCTGAGGCCAGACCTGAGCTGGTTGCAATGGAACAGCAGGGAGCAAACAGGTTTGTCTGGATCAGATGCTAAAGCAGATGACAACTACTTACATCTTTATCACACTTGATACCTTGAGATCTGCCAGTGTCTCTTACGAGCATTAAATATTTAATTAGTCTTGCTCTGCCTTTTATGCCAGGATGTCATTTCACCAATTTTACTGCTGTTAGTGTGATTTTTATAATTTATTTCCACTCAAATTCATTTAAACCCTCCCTCCTCCCCCTTCACATTACAGCATAGCTGGGCATCTTCTTAACATCTGCATAAAGGGGTTGCTCATTGCAGTCTGCATGTGCCTTTTAAACCCATTCTTCAAACCATTTGCACTAAAAAAAGAGAAGGAGGGTGCTTCAACCTCTCCATATTTTAGGGAAACCTTCACAAGGCCACCCTGCCTCTTGCTGACTCTGCCTGGAAGTCCTGAAATACCATAAAATCCTGGAATGGTTTGGGTTGGAAGGCATCTTAAAGACATCCAGTTCCAGCCTCCTGCTGTGGGCAGGAACACCCTCCACTAGATCAGCTTGCTCCAAGCTTCATCCAGCCTGGCCTGAAATAGGGATGGGGCATCCACAGCTTCTCTGGGCAACCTGTGCCAGTGCCTCAACATGCCCACAGTAAACAATTCCTTCCTAAGTAAAGAATTTCTTCCTTCCTTTTCACAAATAAATGCAAAATTGCCGTGCAATGCAAAGCAGCAGGAGTGCAGAAAAGGTAATGACCTCATCACAAGCTCTGGGGATACATAGCCAGAGCAGAAAAGAACTCCATGCCCCACTTCTTTATCCTCCTGGGATTTGTGGGCATTAAAATAAGAAAAACCTTCCCATGCTGGGAATACCTTGAAAGTCTGAGAAGAGGTTAGTCCCAATGGACCAAACCTGGTAGACCTCCAAAAGTCCTGTTCCACCTAAGATAGTCTAGGGAGAAAAACTTGTAAATGTAATTTTTCTTTTAAATGAAAAAGGATTTATTGTCCTCCTTGTGGCCAGGCAGCTCAGTAAGGGCTCTGCAATGCAACCCCATCTCACCCAAACCATTTAATCTGTGCAAAGTACAGCTACACCAGCCCTGGTGCCTTCCAGAAGGGTGGCTCCAACCGGGAAGGCAGTGAGCACTCCCCTCCTGAGGACACCATCCATTCCCATCAGGGTCCAGTCACTGAGCTCCTGCCTTCAGGAATGCAATTCTCAAATGATCACGGATGTCTTCAGCTCAGTAAAGATCAAGCCAAGAGCTGCGAGATTCCAGGAATCCAGGAAAGCTCCAAATACAGCCCCAAAATTAATCCCATCCCTCTCCTGCACTGCAGGTGAGACCACTGAGGATGTGCCTGCCTTCCAAAACTGAGTGTGGGACACCACAGATGGAAAAATTCATATAAAATCCTGCAGCCAGGATAGGAAGGGGCTCACCATCACCCCCGAGGCAGCGGTGCTGCCCGGGGCTCCGGCTCCGGCACCGCACGGTCCCCGCAGCGCCCTCGGCCAGGGCCTGTCCCGGCTCGCCCCGGCACAGCCGGGGAACAAAGCCCGGCGGGGAGGAATGAGCAGGCAAGGAATGAGCAGGCGTTCGAGGGTGTAAAAGCCGTTTCTTTTGTTTAGTTGTTTGCTTCACTTAAATAGAAGTTGACGCAAGTGATTCCCCAAGGGAAATGTCACTTTGCCATGACCCAGAAGAGTTTAGAGTGTCCTGGCTCTTGGTTTGGGCACAGGAAAATGAGAGGAGAGCTCAGAGCTGTGTGTGCCAACCCCAGCAGTGCCTTTCCCAGGCATGTCAGGAGCCTCCAGGATTGCACTGCAGAGGAAAAGAGGTCACCAGGCACCAAGGCAGGGCTGAGCCTGCTTGCACCCAGCTGGGTCTTCCAGCGACCATCGCCTCTCCTCCTCCCTCACCACTTTGGACTCCACTCAAACATCTTCCCAGGGTGATAACATCCTTGGCAGAGTTTTCCAGCAGGTTTTGTCCAGAATCAGGCCCCCCAGGAGGGCACATCTCACTGGGGACAGTGACCAGCAGCTCCACAAGCTGATGATGCAGGAGGAGAAGAGGGGGACACCTAGATCCCCACGAGGCTCAGCACACCATGAACCTTGAGCACGACACTGCAAGTGTCACACATGACACGTGCAGGGAAAGCAGTTCCTCAAGGCTTGACTCTGGACAAAGCCCAAAACCCAGTGGGAAAAGCTTGGAGAGATGGAGAGGCAGGGCGTTGAGAGCAGCTGGGGAAGCCCCAGCGGGTGCACGAGCTCCCAGTATGAGCTCCCAGTATCCAGGGGAAAGGCGGGAGCCAGGAACACCCTGATGCAACCACAGAAATATTTCCCTTGCTCTCCAGCCTGCTCAGGGCTGCCCAGGGGAAAGGACTCAGGAGGGAAGGATGGATGCTCCAGTGGAGCCACATTGTGCCCATGGGCCAAATGGCTCCAGCATCACAGGGATGAGCTCACATAACCGGGATGCTGGGGAAGGAGGGAGGGGTGACAGATGCTCCAGCAGGGAAGGGACACAGCAAAACCCCAAACCAGGAGCTGACGTTAGGCTGATGCAACTTGGGAGAGTGGGAAGTTCAATCAAGATATTCTCTGGCTGAAGAGGGATAAACACTGAAAAGCCTTTTGGGTTGCACAACCACCTTCGCCCAGCCCTGTGATAGAGGCAATTGAACAATGCATGCGATTTTCTCCTTGGTGGGACGGGAGCTGAGCACGCAGGTAGGAGATGAGGGTGGGATGTGAGGGGTTATCCCCCAGAGAGGTCACAGACACGGGTACAGGAGACAATGTGCCCGATTCAACCTCCCCCCAGAAAAATTGTTTATGCAGCACCCCGTGACTTTAATTATAGTTAAAAGCAGGGTTGCGATATAAAGCAAGGTTATAATTTGTAGTCCGGGAGACACCTTGGACAGGAGGACAACCTGAAGTGTCATCCAGCCAAAAAAGCGCAGGGCAGCACCATGGCAATAAACTCTAGAACAAACTCCGAGGACACCAGCCTGCATCTGGGATTGCAGAGGATGAAGAAATTGAGAGGAAAACGAGCTGCTGTGCGGAAAATCGCTTTAAAGACACGAGTGTTCTGCGGGGGCTTGAAAGCAAAAGTTCTCTGTGTTCCCAAGATCTCCGATAAACCCGGGCCAGAGAGTCCAAAGTTTGTTAAACCCAACTTTCCGGGGTGGGAGGAACTTGTGCAACCCCCCAGCGGTGCGGGGCGAGGGCACCCCGAGGAGGGGCATCCACCCGGGGGGAGCCGCCCCCGGGCCAAAGCGCTCCGACAGCATCCCCGCATCGGCCCGGTTCTCATCCCGACTGCTCCGGGGGGCTCATCTCCTGCTCCCGGGACCCCCGGCACCGCCTCGGTCCCGGGAGATCTGGCAGCTCGGCGAGACCTCCGCCAGCGGGGAGATCTCGGGCTCCATCTCCCGCTCCCGGGATCCTGTGCCGGTCCCGGCAGCGCCGGCAGTTCCGCGGAACCCCCGCCGCCTTCCCGGTCCCGGGACCATCGGCAGCTTCCCGGTACCGGGATTCCCAGTGCGAGACCCCGGGCAGCTCCCGGCGCCGAGCACCCCACTCCAGGGATCTGCCGCAGCTCCCAGTGCCGGAATCCCCGGCAGTTTCCCGAGACCGCTCCCCCTTTCCGATCCCGGGACCCTCGGCAGCTTCCCGGAACCTTCAGCTCCTCTCCGCTTGCGGGATCCCCGGTGTGAGATCCCCGGCAGCTCCCGGGTGCACCCGCCGGTCCCCAGCGCGACCCCCCAGCCCCGCATCCCCCGCCGCGGTGCCCCCGCACCTGCCCGCTCCCGGAGCCCCCGCCGCCCTTACCTGCCCCAGGCTGATGTACCCGTAGGCGGCGGCGAGGCGGGCGGCCTCGGCGGGGCCCCCCCGCACCCGCACGGCCCAGTGGTTGGTGTAGACGGTGCGGGCGGGCTCGGCGGCGGCCCCGCGCCCGGGCAGCGCCAGCGGCAGCGCCAGGGCCAGCAGGCAAAGGCGGGCGGGCGGCGGGGCGGCCGCGCTCCCCGCGCCGGGGCCGGCGGCGGGCATGGTGCGGGGCCGGGCCGGGCTGGGCGGAGCGGGGCGCTGCGCCTTTTAACCGGCCCCGCAGCCCGCGGGGGCGGGGGGATGCTCGGGGGGGGCGGGGAGGGCCCGGGAGAGCGGGCGGACGGGGCGGCCCCCGGCACTGCCCCCCCGCGTCCCCCCGCCCGCCGCCGGGCAGCCCCGCTGCGTGCCCGGCGCTGCTCCCCGGAAACCCCCCCGCACACCTCTGCAGCCCCCGTGCCCGGCTCCGGGCAGCTCCCCGGACCTCTCCGGCCACGGCTGTGTCCCTTCCCCGCGTGTGTCCGGACAACTCCCTGCGCCCCTCGGCATCCCCCCTGCGCGTCCCGGCGCTGGTCCCCGGACAGACTGCCCGCATTCCCCCCGTGTGCCGCGGTGCTGTTCCGCGGAGCCCCCCTGTCTCCCCCTGAGTGTGACTGTACAATCTCCTGTACCCGCTGCATCCTCCCCTGCGCGCCCCGGTGCTGCTCCGTGAACAACCACCTGCATCCCCCTGCATCCCCCCGCATCCCCCCGCATCCTCCCGCATCCCGGCACTGCCCTCCGGGTTTCTCCCTGTGCCCCACTTCATCGTCCTTTGTGCTCCCGATTCCCCGGGGCACCTCCCCTCCTTCCCCGTAGGCAGCCCCCATGCATCCTCCCTGCTCTGCTCCTCAGGTAACCCATGGCACCCTTCAGAGAGAGCCCCCGCATCGCCCCCGCATCGCCCCGCATGCCCCGGCACTGCATCTTCTTCTGTGCATCTGTATTCCCCCCGGGCAGCCCTCCATGCATCCTCCCAGATCTGCTCTCCAGGTATCCCCTGAACCCCGCGGAGAGACTCCCCACATTCCCCCTGCATTCCCACAGCCAGCCTGCTATGCATTCCCTGGCTCCACTCCCCACGTAGCCCCTGCATCCCCCTGGGCAGCCAATCTGAGTCCCCTCTGTCTCCCTGGAATGCGTTGGCACTGCCCACATCTCCCCCACCCCGTTTCTCCTGCATCCCTCCAGGCATCTCCTTCACCCTCACCCCTCTGTACTGCCCCCACAAGCACATCCCACTGCACCTCCCCCTGCATCCCTCCAGCACTGCCCCCACATTCTTTGGGCATCTCCCCTGCACCCCCAGCATCCTCAGGCGAACCCCAGCTTTGTGGGCTTGGGAAAGGCCAGGAAGAATTAGCTGGTGGGGAGGGTTTTGGGACAGGACTCCGGGGATAAACCTGGCTGTGGACAGAGGAACCACCATAAGCCACGGGCTGGGGCAGACAGGCTGGAGTGCTGAGTCTGCCTCCCACAGATGCCATTCAGGGAACAGCAGGGACCTCGTGGGATATTAGAAACTGGGCTTTGTTTGGAAAAGGTGCTGGCACACACAAAGGCCGGGCTCAGGAGGGGGCCAGGGATGCTCTGCTCCTCCCTGCTCTGCTCCACAGCCCTCCCTGCCAATGAGGGCCAAGGCCGGCACGGAGCTGATGGCTGCACAAAATTAAAGGATGTTTCAGTGTCATTGCATTCACTCACATCACACCGGAGCTTCACCTGAATCATATCTGAGC
Source organism: Catharus ustulatus (assembly GCF_009819885.2). Lineage (NCBI taxonomy): Eukaryota > Metazoa > Chordata > Aves > Passeriformes > Turdidae > Catharus > Catharus ustulatus. Next base: position 18,664,611 of record NC_046232.1, read on the forward strand.
TTCAGAAATGTGCCCGGGGCTCCCAGGGCGCTGAGCAGCTGCATCCACCGGCTCCAGCTGGGATGGTCTCAGGGTGGCTGTGACTCCCACAGTGGGTGTCATCTGTTTTCCAGATTCTGACCAGTTTTGACTGATATTTGGGGCACAAGCCCCACACCTATCCATCTGAATACAAACATCTTCCCGTCCCCAAATAGATTTGCAAATCCCATCTGGGTATGGGAGGGCAAGGGGGTGTCCAAGGAGTGATAAGTACAACCCACAACTGGAGCTGGAGGAGAAAATCACATCTGGTGCCACCCACTTGTACCAGCCCTGCCACTGGGCAGGTGAGCTAGTGAGAGCCTGAGGAAATAGGGAAGTACTCCCAGCTCAGCCATGAGATTAATCCAAGGGAAATTTATAGGAAGCCTGCTCTGTATCAGACAGGGCCAAAATCCTCTGGCAGCTCCTGTGCTGGGCGGGCTTTGACCCATTTGCAGGCAGCAAATACACGGAGGGGCCAGATGGAGGTGAGTCCCTGTGTCACAGGCAGGCTTATCCTGGCAAATTACAAATATCAGCAAAATGGGAATTTGTAGGGTTTCTGTGTGCAAACAGTGTTGTGCTGGCATTAGGGATGTGACAATTTGCTACCATGATTTGCAGGCTCTAGGGTGTCTGGTGGCTGTGCTCACTATCAGATGTTGCTCATGGAAATCACTGTGGGTTATCACTGCAGGGATACTGGAGCCTCCAGGGCTCATCACCCCACATGTCCTCACAGGGCTGCCCTGTGAGCACCCTGGGCAGAAATGATGGGTTTTGTGCGGCCATTCCTTCTGATTATGCAGTGAAGGATGGTTTCCATTAACACCAGCACATTGCAAATCCAATCCTCACTTCCCATCTGGTTTATGGGCTTTTCCTCAAGTTTCCCATTGATTAAGGTGTGTGAGATGGATGAGCAGGGCTGACGGGTGCTGGGTGTGCTACGTGTGCGATGCACGTCCAGAGAGATGCAGCAGGGCAGAGCCAGGGGAGGGATGGGAATACATGAAAGAAAACCCTTTGGTTTCAAAACATCCACCTCGCTCTGCTGGGGAAGGTCTGAGGGTTGTCGGCAGGGGATGCAAAGGAGGGGCAAAAAATCTCCACAGGGGGCAGAGAATGGCGAATGAGCTCTGGCAGCAGCAGGAGGGGTTTAGGTTATGGCAGTGGGAAAAGCTTTCTGAAGCTTTTCAGAAGAGAGTGAAGATAGGAAAGGTGTTGCCTTTGTGGAGGTGTGTGTGCAAAACCTCATTGTGTCTGTGTTAAGTAATGAAAAATTGGCAAATCCCAGGAGAATCAGGCTGAACCCATGTCTGGGAGCACACTGCATCCCACTGCAATGGTCATCAGTGATCATCATGGCCATCAAACCCTACCTACGAGCTGCATCACAGACATTCCAAGGCCATTCACCAAATTCCCGATGTATCTGCCTGGGGAATAGTTACTGGTACCAGTAAAACCTTGGTGTGGGTCCAGTGGAGCCCAGCTCAGACTGCAACACCACGTCAGCTGGATGACACCCTTGACCAAACGCTGACTGCAACGCTGTGACCCAGGTTTTGGCACTCCCTGCTCCCTGCACTGCTCCTGACCCATCTCCCACTGACACGATTTTGAAATTCAGGGTGGCAGTTTTCCCAAATGAACCCAAGGGATTTGCCAGGGGTGTCAGGAAAGACAGACTTTGGCTCCACATGCTTTGCAGTGGATTAGACTAAGGCAGAGGCTCCAGTTAACTCTTTTCCTGGGATTATTTGAAAACCTGGAGAATTACAGCAAGCCACCGACAATACAATAAATTTTGTGAGCTGAGAGGTTAAACAAAACCTGCTGCAAAGGAAGCATGGAAAGAGGCACTGCTGAACCAGTAACATTTAAACTCTCCTGAATAAAATTCTTAATAAGCCTGGCATTTTATACCTGTCCATGAATTACAGTTAAAATCCCACCATGTCTCACGCACGCTTGTTGCCCTGTACAGCAACAAGATTACAGCAAAGAGCTGGACGAGCAGGGAAGAATGTAATTTAAATGCTGCTCCTTTGAAAACCAAGCCCTTCTTTTTAAGGCACGTTCAGAAAAGGAAAGTACAAATAAGGCACCCAGAAGGTGCTATTTTTTCCAGGGGTGGGATGGCAGGGCTGGCACTGGGCAGCAGAACTATCACCCTGTTCCTGCCTGTGGAGGAGGGACAGGACAGTGGGAGCTGTGCCTCTGCCTGCTCCAGTACAAGGAGTTAAGCAAACAAAAGCTGTTTTGCAAACACCCACGGTCCAGAGGTGTCCCTGGGATGCCAGGACAAGGAAGCCACTTGGCTTGGAGTCATCGGCCAGCCTTGCTGGCAGGAGCTGCCCAGCGAAACCCCACAGAGCCCTGGCCACAGGAGCTGGGGTTTTATCCTGTGCGTGATGAGAGCCTGTCGACATAGAGATTACAGCACAAATCAGGTTAAAACCCATTTATCTGACCCAAGCAGAGCCCGTGTGCCGGGATGTGCAGAGGCGTGAGTGGGGCCACTGCCGTGCTGATGGCTGCGAACTCGTCCCGGAGCCGGAGAGCCCGACAAACCCCGGCCGTGCAGCTGTGCACGGTGGGTAATCCAGAGCAGGCAATAATTACACCAGCACACCTGGAAATAGATATTTCTGTAGCTCCCAGGCTTAACCAAATGAATGAAATTTGCGCTGGCGTAATTAAAGCGATGCGGTTCAGGATGTCCTCTGCACCAGGGAGTTTCTGCAGCTGACTCTTCGCTCTCCGGCGACAGCCACGTGGAAGAACCCCCAGGTCCAGCCCCTGCACGGCTCGGCTCCAGTGCTGACTTCTCACCATCAGGGTGCCCATTAACACCAGCCCATTAACACCAGTTCATTAACACCAGCTTTCAAACCTGTCCGGCAGCTCAGTGCCTCCAGCGTCCTCCGGCAGCTGCCCCGGCTCTCACAGCAGCGATGGCAAAGCACCGAGCTCTCGGCTGCAGTCCCTGCTCCCCTCCAGGGATGTGTGAATCTGCAGGACAAATCAGTATTCTTCCATTTTTACCGTGTTAAACCACGGCACATTTATATTCGCTCATCTCAATTTTTTTTTTTTTTTTCTTTGCTTGCCCTTTCAGGTGTTAAAATAACCCCAGACTCACTAGTCTGGGCCAGATGGTTTTGGGGATATTAATGGTAAAATCCTGCACATAAGTGAGCTGCCAGTGAGACTTGCCGATGGAAAATAAGATTTGGAGCCTCCGTGGAGCTTCATCCCCACGGCTGATGTGTCACAGCAGCACTGGAGCTCTGGCAATGCCACCGCTGCTGTCAGCGTGCAGCAGCCACCAGTTCTGCAGCTGGGAAAGCCCTGGGTGAATTCCCAGGAGATTCGTGCTCACTGGAAAAATCCTATCCCTGCCTTTTTCCTTCCCTTTCTAAATCTGGATTAAGCTTTCAGTCTGAAGAGGTGACATCAAATGTGATGGAGAGGGAGGAGGGGAGGAGGTGGAGCAAGGCCGAGGAGGTGTGGGCACGCAGCAGCTCTGTGTTGGTGCCCAGCCCTGGTCACAACACTGCAGGTACAGGGAAATTAATTTCCAAATTCTTGAAGCACCCATTTTATAAATCTCTGATCCCTGGCAGCTCTCAGTGAGAAATGGGGGGAAATTACAGGGGAAAAGGTGCTCCTGCCAGAGTGGAAGAGCTCAGAACCACAGGGATCACCAAGGAGGATGTGCCAATGGTTTTCTGCCATCCAGCACCTCTTCCAAGCACTGAAAGCAGCAGCCAAAGGGATTTAAATTGGGGATTAGAGAGGCTGCCTGGCTGCAATGATACACTTGGGGTTCAGGGAGCAGAGCATCCCCTGTGCCAGAGGTTTTAGCTGTAATTAGACCAACATCTGTCCGGCCATGGTCGAGGCTTGCGCAGTCGCTGTGTTGCTCCTGGCTGGGCTGGAGATTTCCCACAGGCTCCTCCTGCTCTGCTTTTCTTCAATTTCACAGATATCAGAATTTTTTTTTCCCATCTGATGTGTTCTTCCTCTCCAAAAAGATTAAATCTTGATTGTCAGGTACTAGTGTAGCAGGCAAGAAGATTTCTCTGCCTAGCCCAGATGTCATCCTAGTAAAAATGCTAGTAATAAAAAATAAAAGAGAAAGGGTCCATTACAGGCTCAGGTGTGAAAAAATATCCAAAAGATGGATCCTGAAGTTTAGAAACAATTGAAGCTCGGTGGCCAAAGGGTGCTCTGGGGACTGCTGGGCCCAGCACACACATTCATAAGGTGGGGAAATCAATCAAAGATGATTGAATGTGTGCGGGTCTTGAACTAAAAGGGAACAAACCCAAGGCTTTTCACTCATCTCAAATAGGTTTGGGGTTTATTGTTATTTTGGAAATTAGGGAATTAGGCAAGGAAGGAAATGCCCAAGGGAGATGTTTCACCTGGAGAGGGTGCTGAGACAGGGAAAGAACTACAGGGATGTGTCCTGGTGCACCCATCCCACATCTGTAATAGGAATCCTTCCACCTCTCCTGGTTGTTCCCACCATCCCAATTCATCTGAGAGCACTGCACTGGGGAGAAGCATCGGAGTCAAGAGGGTGCTGGTGATAAACTGAGCCAACTCAGCCCCACCCCTGGGAGAGCAGGTCTCGGAAAAGCCGGTTACACCAGTGCCAGTGGGGATTGTGTTGTCACCGTGCAGGGGGAGGCTATTTCAGCTTCCCCCAAAGGAAGCATAGCTCTGCTGTTGGAATGATGGCTCCAGGGCTTGGGATCAAAAGCTGGACTCCTAGAAGTGGCTGGGGAAGGGAAGCTTCTGTCCCTTCCAGGAAGGGACAGCCTCTGTCTGCTCTCTGTGGTGACTTTGTCAGATTAAACACAACTTTTCGATTTCACCCCTAGCTGGGGTGATATACCAAGGACCCAGCTGTGACTGGCACAGGATGAGCCTCCCCACTGCATTTCAACTTCCCAGCAAACCCCACTGCACTGGAGCAAGCACCAGGAGCAGAAACACAAGAGGAGAGAGATGAACCTGGGGGTGGAGAGATGCAAAGATGAAACCAGCAGCAATTTCAAAATAAAATCCAACAGCCCAGGGAAAACACTGTGTGTCCTTGCTGAGGCTATCATTTATACCAATTAAAAAAAAAAAAAAGACCAAACTGGCATGGCACGAAGGAGAGCTGCGTGGTATTTCCTGAAAAGGGTGTGGGGAGCATCCTTGGAAAGCCTGCCCTGCACAATGTGCTTGCTGTTTCCAGAAAAATAAAGTTTGCTGTGACCCACCTGTCCCTGAAAAGCAGCTATTTAGGGCTGGAACATGGTCAGCCCAGAGTCAGTGGCTGAGTCTGTCCTGACTGCAGAGCAGCTGGCACCTTTGCCAGGATTTGGGGTTTGGCATTTACCTGCAGCTTTTTAATTGCTGCAAAATGTCTTAGAAAAAAATGCAGGCTAGCTGCCCAAGCACCAAGTGCTCACAACTGAAGGTCTTTCCTCCACAGCTTTTGGCTGGTGGCCATTAACCCCCCTGACAGCTCACAGAGCCATGACAGAACAGCACAGGAGGGGTTTTCTCCTTTGCCATCTTTAGATTTTGGGAGTATTTTGACTCAGCTGGGAATCTGGGGGTTCAGAGCAGCACCTTGGGATTTCCCAGAGAGACAGCTGTGGGGGTGATGGGTGAGAGCAGCCCCAAGGGACAGTGGAGGGGCTCTGCTGGCAAAGGACAGGAGGGCCCCCATTGGGAAGGGACAGTTTTTGGTGGAGAAGGGAGTGTCCCATGGGTTTGTGTCCCCTCATCCCCTGGCAAGCCAGGACCAGGACTCACTCTCCATCCCAGTGGCAGAGCATGCTTGGGGCTCACCAAGGGCACTTCTGAAGGTTTCACAGCACAGCAAAACTTGCCAAAGCCATCTCCAAGTGAGCTTACCTCCAACGTGGAATTTCAACAGAGGAGCGTGGAAACCAAACATAAACCCACAGTTTGGATGGGTTTGCTTTTGTCTGAGCCCTGCTGCAGGCAGGCAGTATTTGGCTGACCAGACTGGATCCAGTGTTCTCTGGGCAGCCACGATGCTGAAAGAGAAGCAGCTCCACCTTAGGGCAGGCGCTGGTGCTGGAGCAGGGCCGAGCTCGACACCAATTCAAGCATCAGCCATCACCCATCAGCTGTGATCTGTGCCAGGGGCTGGCAACATCTGCTTCAGCCTACAGCTTCAAGCCAACAGCAAGGTTTCAAGATTTGGGATCAGTTTAGGGCTAAGAATTTAGAGTTTCCCTTAGTCACATTGAAAAAAATCCCTTCCAATATTTATTTTCTTTCCTAATGAGGTTGGGAGGTAAAAAAGGCTGTTTTCAGCAAATCACTCTTTGCATCCTGCAAAAGCACCCTGAGACCCACAGTGGGTGGAAATCCCACATAGAGCAAAACTTCACAACAATAAAAACACATCCTAGGTAGAAAAACACCTTAAAAAAAAAAAAAAAAAGCCAGTCAATGACAAAGCAGTGTTGTATGGAGCCCTGGACATATCTGGATTAGTCCCATAAAAATCTGCTGTTGTGGAATATCGGCTTCCCTGCAGGAGACAGCAGGAGAGATGCTAACCTGGTCTCGATTTGAAAGCTGCTTATTAGTCCTCATCAAGCATAATTATGCTTCAAAGCCAAATGAGATGTCCAACTGGATTCTGAACACACGTTAATGTTTTTAAATGTGGAAAAAAAAACCCAACAAAACCCCATTTATTATATCCCAGCCAGGCTCCAAATGTTAAAATAGATGCTGCTAATGGCTCAGAAAAGGGAGGGCTGGAGCTTCACTGCAGCTTTGCCAATTAAATGGTTATTACTGACCAATTAGTCAGGAATCAACCCTGGTTTTAGTGATATCTGATTAAGCTCGTCCTGCAGATCAGCCTCAGTTGTTAACCAGGGGAAAAACCTTCTCCCCATCAGCCCCCCTGGATACTCAGACTGGGCAGGGTTTGTGCCCACCCTGCTCATGAAAAATCCCTTTTTCTTCCAGCACTACCACTCTCCTGGGGGAAACACATCTCAAGGACCCACCTAGGCACGGCAAAACCTTTCAGAGCCAGGAAGGAAATGGGAAGGAAATGAGGGAAAAGGGGAAAATTAACCACACGCAGAGGGTGGCTTCTCCCCCCGCAGCTTGCAGGTTGCTGCTGCCCAGAACATGCTGAGCCATGCCCATTCACAGGCTTTTCCAAATATTATCCCAATATTTTCTTTCAGTTCCCAGATAAATGGGCCTCTTCAGCAGGTTTTAAGCCCGCTCTGTTCTAACATTTTCTTTAAAGCAGCAGAGGAAACGTTTGAGTTGCGCCAAGCTGCTGAATCCTGCTTTCAGGGCTGAGCTGCAAGGGGTTTTCCAAGAAAAAATAGGGGCAGTGTTGGACTTTTTCCTTGTTCCATCAGGAAATATGATAGAGGTCACATAGCCCCTTAATCTTCCTTTCTTCCTGCCTCCTCTCCTACCTGCAATCCATCTTTCCTGTGCTTTCCTGCGGTCTTCAGACATTTCTGAGCATATTCCCAGATTTCCATAGGATGCCATGGGCAAGCAGGAACATCCCCCTGCAGAGCATCCTCCCTCTGAATACCCCTGAGCCATGGGCAAACTCCAGGGGACCTTAGTGTTTTCTGTGGGGCTGGGACAGCAAGGCCACAGCACCCAAGGGAGCTGAGGAAAGTGCCTGTGCAACAGCCAGGGAGAGTGGAGCCAGACAAAAAACTGGAAAGCTCAATAAAAACAAAACCAACCAACCTTTCAGAAAATGTCAGAAGCGTCACTTCCTTCCAGGGACTGGGTGCAGCAACATGTAGAGGGTGCATCCAACCAAAATTGTACTGGATGAAGGATGTTGCAAGCCCAGGGAAGCTGGTGTGGTGAGGAGAAGAAAGCTCTGGATGGCCTGGCTGGCTTGGACAGCACCTGAGCAGAGAGAACAGCCCTTGACACAGGGACAGGGTTGGTAAGAAGCTGTATGTGGATCTGAGGTGCAACAGGGTGAAGGAAGGGAAGGAAAATCTAAAGACATTGTGGTTCTGGGAGTTTCTGATGGACTGGAGGGGGACAAGAACAGACCTGGTACAGGGGGCACTGCTCAAGGCATTTCCTGGCTTCTTACTCTGCCCTACACATCTACAATTTACAGGGTCTGGAGGGGGGGAGAGGGAGGTTATGCTCCCCAGGCACTGAGATTTGTGGGGTCTGTGGTGATGTGTCCTTGGGAAATGCCACCAAGAACTCCAAACCTGTGATGGCAGGAGCATCCCCAAAGTGATACCCAGAGAGTGATGGGACAAGCTCGGTGACTGGGGATGGATGTGGCCCTTTCCCTCGTCCCCAGCTGGGTTCCCCCGCTTAGAAAGGGGATAATCCCGTTTTCCCGGGCCACAAGATGGGGTATGAGGAGGCTTGAACAGCCCCAGCTGTGGGACCCGTTGTGGCCTCTGCCTGTCCCCGTTCTCTGGAGCAGCGCAAAGGCTGCATCAGCCCGGAGCATCCCTCGGGGCCGGGGCACGAAAATCCCCCGCAGGGCCGTGCCACGGGTGTCAGGGTGCAGCCGGGGGCGTGGAGGAGATGCCAGGGTCGGCGGAGCCCGGGGAGCCCGGGGAGCCCCAAGCTGGCCGCGGCCGGTGCGCCGGGCCGGCACTAGGTGGGGATGGCACCACGCCGCGGGGAGGAGGAAGGGAGGGAGGAAGGACAGAGCCGGGGCTCGGGCTGGGGCTGCTGCTGCTGCCCGGGGAGCAGCGGGGGCTCGGGCTGCGGGGACTGACTGAGAGGGGCTGTAGGCTGAGGGGATGAATGGGGCAGGGATGCGGGCGGTGTGGCTGGGATGCTGGAGGCAGGGTGGCAGGGATGCTGCAGGCACAGTGGCAGGGATGCTGGAGGCAGGGTGGCAGGGATGCTGGAGGCAGGGTGGCAGGGATGCTGGAGGCAGGATGGCAGGGATGCTGGAGGCAGGGTGGCTGGGATGCTGGAGGCAGAGTGGCAGGGATGCTGGAGGCAGAGTGACTGGGATGCTGGAGGCACAGTGGCTGGGATGCTGGAGGCAGAGTGGCAGGGATGCTGGAGGCAGGGTGGCAGGGATACTGGAGGCACAGTGGCTGGGATGCTGGAGGCAGAGTGGCAGGGATGCTGGAGGCAGAGTGGCAGGGATGCGGGTGGTGTGGCAGGGATGCTGGAGGCAGCAAGGAGCCGGTGCCACATCAGGCTGCTGAATCAGGCATTATTGCAAAGGCTGTGGCTTTCAGTCTGAGCCCCTCTGTTCGCCCCACTCAGGCTCGTAATGGTTATTTACTGACATTCGTTACATATTGAAATTTTAGAAAGGAAGTATTTCCAACATACTGTCAGTCAGACCTTCTTCTGCATCCTACAGAATGGATGTTGTTCCACCCGTGGATGTGCCAAGGTGGTCACCAAGATCTTGACCTCACTGGGAAGTTTCCACAATGCTGGGAGAGGGATGGAAAGTGCCTGTGGTGTCAGTACCACCTCACTGCAGGGCTGAAGAGGAATGAATCCATGTCAGGAGGAAAACTCCATCACAGGGGAGTGTTTCACCCTGGCAGCTCGGGCATGGGCAGTACCTCCAGAACCTGGCTGGGACACAGCAGGCCAAAGCAATGAGCCCTGCACGTGAAAGGGTTTACTTGCTGTAAATCTTTGCAGAATTCACTTGATCCATGAGGTCCTACCTCATGAGTCACCACCAAAACCAGGGCACAGCTGTAAATCTCACCCCCTCCCTGCTCACACCAAGGCTCAGCTCGTTTCCACAGCCACTGCACAAAACATCTTCAGGGAAAGCATCACCCTGAAGTCCTAATCCAAGAGACAGGATTTTTCCAGCCTCCTCCTGCAGGGACCCAAGCATCAGAAGCAGGAATTCAGCCATCAGCATCCTCAGGGAAAACCAGAGGTGAGAAATAACCATTGATACACGTTTTTACACCAAATTTTGGGGAGCTGGTCTCACCAGCTCATCAGAGGGCTGGATGCACAGACCACAGCCATGGTCAAGTTGTTGAATTTTTGCTTCCCTTCTTCTCAACAAAAAAACAAAAAACCAGCCCAATCCTGCAGCATATCTGTCAAAATCCATGCTCACCACAGAAATGGTGCCTCAGGCAGAATGAGTCACTGAGGCTGCACCCTCAAATCAGGGGGCAAAGGAAGTCAGCACCACTGGGACAGGAGCTTAATTCAGAATATTGATTTAAATGTAACTATTAAACTAACCCCTTCTGTTGCCTCTCTGTGTTCCTCACATGCTCATCCAAATCAGAGAGAACATAATTTCAGACAAACTCCATGATACAAGCCATCAGTCCCCAAGAACCATTGGTCCCTTTGTGCTCAGGAACCAGGCAGGGATCAGAATCAGGATGGCCAAGGATAGCACTGAGAACAAAAATGCACAAAGCAGGATCGTATTACCAGGGGTCATCAGTGCTACAGGTACCAGGTTACACTTCTCTGAGGGTTTGTTTCTTGCCACAACAAACAAAATCAGATTCTGAGGACATTATATATGTATAAAACATTTTTATATATCCCAGCAGCTCCAGAAGGACCTCAATGCCGCACTGCATACAGGAAAGCCCGTGGCTGAAATGCACCCAGAGATGCTGTTTTACCTTAAACTCACCCAGAAAAATCCCTCCAGCACCTCTGGGGCTGCAGCTTCACCTTCTCAAAGCGTCATGCACAGAGCAGATGTGTTCTGGGGAGCTCCTGTGCTTACACAGAGCAGGGAGGCAGTGGGAGGTCAGGGCTGTGGAGCAGGAAGTGATTCCCCCCAAACTCAGTCCGGTTTGAAAGCCTGGCAAGCACTAACACTAACAAACAGTCAGTGTGTTTATATCCCACCTTCCTGCCAGAGAGCAGGAGTTATTTTTGGCATATTTTGTCATTGGTGGAGATGTCAGAGAAGGCCAGGAACAGTGCAGAGCTGTTGGGAAAGCCCAGAGGCAACTGCCCCCGGCACAGGATGATGAGATGAGGGATGTGGGAAGCTGCTCCAAGCCATTTACACAGGGATTGGGTTTTGCCTGCAGGATTTGGGGCACAGCCTTGGCTTCAAAACACCTGGGGACTAAGAGCAGCATGGACCATCCTATTCCAGCCCCACACTGCTCCCATTCACCCCATGCAGCAATGGAGCAGGAGTGTCATCCTGAGCCCTCACCCACCAGCTGCTTCACTCCTTCCCACCTGGACACCAACTGTGATGCTCTGGCATCATCAGTCACCTCTTCCAGCCTGCACTCACTGTTTTTCATCGGGGCTTACTGCTCATGCTGAGTTAAAACAGAAAGGAAGAAGAGAGCACAAAGCAGCATCGCTTCTTGCCCACTTGCCATTGTGGCCACAGGGCTTGGCCACATTCCTTCCACTCACTGCTGGTTTTAACATAATTTAAATCACTCACCTCCCCCATTTTTCCCCAGAATGTGACCTCCTTACCTACAGTTTTGGATCGACTTTGTCCCTCCTGTGAGCATCAGACGTCCTCTGCAGCCAGGAGTGCTCTTCCTTACAAAACCAGCAAGATCAGCAGGGAGAGCACACGAGTTCCTGCGAGTGCTTGCAGGCTGATGGCTTTGGCAGATAGCTGGGTCTTCTCTTCCAGACATGTAACTAAAATAGGGAGCATGAGTAGCTGGAAAGCCCAGGTTTGATTTGGGCAGAAGCTTGGACTGGTATCAGCCAAGAGGAAAACAGGTAAAACCAGGATTTTGGCAGGTCAGGAGTTATTGGCCAAACCTCAGCCCAAGTGTGATAACCCCAACTGCCCCACTGCAGCAGGGAATGTGGCTGGAAGCACCACCCTTTCACATGGCTTGTCCATAAAACACAAGATTGAAGCCCAGAAAGCTGGTGGATAGGTGAAGAGAGACCTTCTTCCATGCCAGCTTCAGATGTGTGGTCTCCCATCTCCTCCAGCCTTTGCTGCTGCTAATTCCCCATGCATCACCCGAGGATTTGGCCACCCCCACACTTCTTGTTTAGCACAGGTAGTTTGGAGGACAGCAGTCTACCTGAGAACTGATTTAGTGCCTCAACCATACTGCAGTTTGAGAAGGTGTCACAGGCTCTGTGTGGCATCAAGAGCCTGAATCGAGCCCTACCTTTGCACATCCATTCAGCTCCAGCACTTTCTCTGGGCCTCTTTGTTTTAGCCCCAACTAAACAGATGAAATTAAGAACATCTCCATTAATTTGCCGTGCATATGAAGGGGTTGAGGATTTGTCCTGCAGGTCAGGAGCCCTGTGGCCTTGCTGAGCCCAGCACTGGCTTCCAGTCTCACAGGCATGTTCACCTCCTCCCTCCCCAGCACTGAGCCAGATAACAGGGCAATTGCCATAATGAGTCTCTGTCTGTCCAGCCCTGCTCAAAGCAATTAACGAAGCCAGACACTAATGAACTTGGCTTCAGAGCGCCCCAGAGATGGCTTAATGCCACTTGAAGTGGAGGAAAACCAAGGCGAGAGCAGGTGGAGTGGCTGACCCTGGTCACGAGGTACCTCGGGTTGGATGCAGGAGACAGAGCTCCTGCCTGGAGCAGGGAAAGGATGGCAGGTAGACACGAGGGCGACCACAGCTCTCTAATGTGGTGTCTGTGGCTGGAGAGACTGGTTTGTCCACGTTTGGGAGGGCAGGAGGGACTCCCCACCCACCCCAGTCCTGTCTCATCCCTGAGTGGCTTTGGGGAAGCTGTGTCTCTGCAGCCAGAGCTCCTGACATCCACCTTGGTGGAACTCCCCCTACATCTTCCACCCCAAGTTTTGCAAGACCCCAAATGCGGCCATTGAGGCACAGAGCAGGAGGACTCACGAGTCCCCTTGCAAAGAAACTTCCTCAGTCCATGACTCACCATCCCACCCTCCCTGGTGTCACTCGTGACTCCATTTCACTTTGCTGCAGCAGCATTTCTCCATCTCTTATCAATGCAGAAGCCAACAGGGCAGCTTGTCCCGGCTGCAGACACGTGCCCAACACCTCCCTGCAGCATTTTCAGACCAACCTCCCCATCGTTGTGAACTGAACATCCTCTTGCAAACAACGGGTTTCCCTGCAATGCTGGAGGGGGTCAGAGGGGTCTCTCCAGGTCTGCCTGCACGGGTGAGGACAGCTGATAAATCACAGGGATGTGGCCTCTGCACCGCATGCTCTCACAGCACACACGTCCTCACATGCACGTTGACGGCATGCTAAAAATATTCTTCACTTTTTGACCGATTAAAATTTTCCAGGAGAGTTAGAACCACAGCCCCCACCCTATCTGTACAGCCAGAGGCTTCCCCTCACCTCCCCCAATCCTGCCAGGAAAACAGAGAATACTGAACAACAGTTCCAGTAATTTGGGGGTTTTTGGTTCTTTTAAAAGCCTGGCTAAAATATAATCTTTTTTTCAATAGTTTATTTTGTGATGTCTGGCACCATTCTGGAGCCAAACTTGGCACCCTGTCTAGCTCTCACACTCCCACTGAGAAGGCTGTGGGTGAGCTGGGATGATCCCACTTCCCACCCAAAATCTCATTTTGATGGTTCAGGAAATTAAACAAAGAAAATATGTTTTAAAACCAGGCTCCCACCTGGTGTTAGGCAGCAGAGAGCTAATGCTGGCTTGGTGACAGCTCTGAGTGCTGATGGCCAGTCACGATTTTCTTGTCATATCTTACAGAGGTGCCTGTTGTGCCAGGTAAAGAAGGAACCTGAAGGATGCTGTCAAACCCTTGGCCACTGGCCAGGCCCCTCTGTGCCATCACCGATGCTTGTGGCAGCATTTTCTTTGCCTAATTTGGCTCTTGGCCATGGAGGAGGAGCAGGGGAGGGCACAGAAAGTGTTTATACAACATGGGGATTGTCTTGGGGAGACCAGAGCCTTTGCCAAACCGAGCTAAGCTGATAGGAAGGAGATGTCATCAATGTGTTTTTCCTAATTATCACTAATAATTATTTGTGTGTAGTTTCTCTTAGGAGCTCCAGTTCTGCTCAGACCCTGCTGCTCTTGCAGTCCTGTGCAACTGGAGCAAACAGGAGGGTCCTACCCCAAAATCCTGCGGGTGAGAGGAGAGGGAGGGCAAAAGCAGTGCTTGGGCAATGCCCTGACCATGGTGGCCAGCACAATGCATCCTCGCTCTTGATGTTCCCTCCCTGCTCACACCAGCTACAACCAGTTAGACCCTGTCTGTCCTTCCTCGGCTGTTCCAAGTGTGTTTGGTGCCTCAGCCTCTTGTCAAAACCCAGATTCATCACAGCACAGCTATTAGCTGCTCCCTCCCATGTGAGATGTCTTTCTGCTGACACGGCAATCATTCTGCTGTCAACGTGCCTTGACAGTACCAGGATTTCTCATTTCAAGTCCTGGTGTGTCCCAGGGTGATTCCCAGCTCCTCCATTAACCCCTGGCCCCGCAGGATGGGGGTAGCCTGCCCTGATGGATACTCTGCTATCCCTTCCACCTCTGGTTAGCAGAAGCTGCCTCCTGTTTTTCCTCTCAGCACTTACCACACCTATGTAGAAGAGCATTTAACCTGGAGGTAGAGGGTGTCAGACTTCTATTCGCCTTTCTTTCTTATTTTCTGTGCTGAGAACAATGGAGGCAAGGTTTGCAGAGGGAGGTAATATCTTTTTTTAGACTGACTGAAATAATTAGAAGAAAAACCAGGCAGGCTGTTGGGTACATGAGCCCTCCAGCAGGCCTGAAATAGCTGCAGAAGTCTGCAAAGCTGAATACCAGTGGAGAACAATAGCTCTGAGCATGACTAGTGTTAACCAGTTCTGCTACTAAAGACCATTCCCCAGCTGTTTTCCTTGGGTGAACGAGTGGCATCACCTCTCTGCCAAAATCCACTGTCCGGAGAGCATCCCAGGGCGGAGAGCCACGGCTGTGGCTGCAGGGACCTGAGCCCTGGACATCGCTCCTTGCTGGCTTTGTGGAGCATCCCTCGCCTCTCTGCACCGTGTCCCCTGTCCTGCTGCTCCTGGGGCCTGAGCTGACCCCAGCCCCAGCACACTGGGCCACCCTGGACCTGCCTCACCCCCGGGACCCTGCGTGACCCTGAGGACTCTCTGATTTCAGGCACTGTTTTATCACAGGGGTCTGGCCTGATCTGATCTGACCCTTTCTGATTGCATAGGACTGTGTGAGACACCAGGGAGCCCCCCTGACCTTTAGGAGTTGCTGATTTCAGGGACTTTCCACCACGGGTTCTACCCGGATCCCTGGGGACCCTGCCTGACCCCAGGGGCTCTGTCTGACCCGGGAACCCTGCCTAACCCTGGGAACCCCGACAGACACTGGGGGCCTTCTGATTTCAGGGATCCTCCAACACGAATCCTTCTATTTCACAGACATTGTCCCACCACGAGGGTTCTGCTGATGCCCTGGTGACCCTATCCGACCCCGGGGGATCTCTCCATGTCCCGCTCGGGCTATCCTGTCATCCCTGGTCACCCTGCCCCACCCCAGGGTCCATGTCCCACCCCGCAGCCGCCGTCTGACCGCAGGAACCCCGCTCATCCCCCTGCCCGGGGCTCAGTCCCAGCCGCTCCCGGGGGCTCCCAGCCCCACGTCGGCAGCGAGGGAGGGGGAGCCGGGGCCGGGCCAGGCGGGGGGGCCGGGCCAGGCGGCGGCGGGGCCGGGGCCGGCGGCGGGGGCATCCCCGCCTCCTCCTCGCTGGCAGCGCCGGAGCCGCCGGAAACCCGGCGGTGCTGCTGCTGCCGCGGCTCCGGCTCCCCGAGAAGTTGTTGCGGAGGGAGAGCGGCGGGGCCCGGGCCGGCACCCCCCGGCCCGCCCGGCATGCCCGTCCGCCCGGAGCCCAGCGGGGCAGCGGGGCGGCGGCCGAGCCCCTGAGCGGGCGGCGAGCAGCCATGGAGCAAGTGAGTCCGGCCGGCAGCGGGACGGGCAGCGGGGGTGACCCCGGCACAGGGCGGGGGGACCCCCGGGCCGGGCGGGAGAGGCGCCCGCTGGGGCAGGGGGACGCGCCGGGCACTTCGGGGTGTTCTCGGGTGTTGGCCGGCGCTGGGACATCCCGGCCCCGCTGCCGGGGAGGACAGCGAAGGAGACGGCGGGTGGGGGGATTCCCATCCCCGGCAGCCCCCGGAGCGGCTCGGGCAGAGCATCCCCGCACCCTCGGGATGCTGGAGCCGGCCGGGAGCGGCTGCCGGGCTCTGGCAGAGCCGGGCTGGTTCCACTCGGGCCACCCCGAGTGAGTCCCGCTGGGGTGTTGTCCTGCCCTGCTGGAGCCGGGCCTGGGTCAAATCGCCAGCTTGGACATGTCTGCGCACCTCCAGCCTTCCCCACTTCTGTTCTGCTCCTCCTTTCTGTTTGGGACGGGCTTAACTCGGAGAAGGACAGTGGTGCTTCTTCTGCACACGGTTTTCATGTCCATGGGATCAGACACCCCAATAATCCATCCCTGTGAGGATTGATTAAGATGCCACAAATTTGTTAGCAAGTTAAACAGGTCGGTTTCTCCCCTCGTCTGGCCACGCAATTATTCCTGCTTCCTCTCCTTGGATGAGGTTTTGCTGCTCATGCACAAAGAAAGCTCCCGGTAGGACAGAGCTGCCGGAGCACTTCAGGCTCTGTCTGGTGCATGCGATCCCTGTACTGTGGCTTGTCTCTCCCCCCTCACACCCCCTTATTTCAGCTCCCAACATTCTGTGGCAAGAATGAAAGCTCTTTTAAAACAGCAGGGAGACGGCAAAGCAGCCCAAGTTGGTAGTGACTGAGAGTTGTTATTATCCGCTGGCATCCATGAAATTAATCCACAGCAAGAAACTGCTTCCAGCTGGTGGCCGCCAGCCAAAGGGGCTTCACACCTACCCCAGCACTGACTGACCATCTCATGGGCTTCTCTTCTTGAGTGATACATGAATCCTCCAGGGATTGCTTGTAGAAGGGGTGTCAGAGGCAGTTCCCCAAGTTCCACGTGGATCTGAGCAGTTTGTTTCCAGTGAAACAAACTATTCTGCTCCAGCAGGCTGGGGAGAAGTGGAAGGGCTGGGTTTGGGAGAAAAAGTGGAAAGGGAGAAAAAGAGCAGACATGTGGGGATGCAGGTTGTCTCCTGGGAGTTGTTCATCAGCACCTTGGTAGAAAGGAGTGTGTGGTAAAGTGCGGTGCTTGATTGAAATGAAGTTGATGTAACTGTCTCAGGCACTTCTGTGCTCTGTGTAACTTTAAAAGCAACAACGTGATTCAACTCTTGGGGGTTTGTTTTGTTGGAAGGCATGAAGACTATGTGGGTTTGTGGGCCCGTAAAATACAGGGCAGGGGAGAGGAGAAAAAACTGCCTAGTTGTTAAATAAAAAGCAATCCTGTGTGATTTGGGTTCTCTGCTGAGCTGTGAAATGTGAGGCTAAACCAAGCTGAAGGAGTGGAACTTGTGTTTCACTTCTAATGCCACCATGATATAAAATGCAAAAATGGCTCCTATGGCTTGGCTCCTATGGCTCCTTGCCTTTGGCATCAGACAGCATCAGGAAAACTTGGTTCTTCCTTCATTTACACTGGCCCATTTGGCTGATGTCAGGGGGCTTCTCCTCATGGAATTCCCACAGGAATGAATCCAGCTCAAGAACATCCCAGGATGGATATCTTAATATTTCTTGTAGAATGCTCATATACAGCTGAGTTAACAACAGCAGCTCATGTCTTTGTGTCATGCTCCCATTTTAATTGTGGAATTACAGTAACACAGGATGGACACAATGCCCTGCTGCCAGTGCCCTTCCCTGGTCAACTTCCCCTTACCAATTTGGGGCAGGGCTGGCAATAAAAATATTCTGCAAAATGTCAGGCACCATCCCTGAGACTCTTGTTGCTTTTGCAGAAACAGACTTCCCAGTTCAATCATCTGGTTTTTTATGTCCTTAAGCTGCAGGTGAGGGATTACAGCACCTGTCCCCCTCGTGGGATGTGCTGGGTATGAGGAGGAAGCTGCTGACCCAAAGCCCAGCAGCTCAGCATCCCTGTGAGTGCTGGATCTGACCCCTCACATCTGTCTTGTAGCAGGGACTGGAGAAGGCAGCTCAGGCTCAGGTGGCTCCTGTGCAGTGCAAGGGGCAGAGCTCTCTGCTTGTGGCTGTTGCCACTTACTGAGACCAGCACTCTCCCTCTCATTGCACCTTCCCTCTCCTGGGCTGCTCATGTGGGCCTTGGAGTTATGGATCCTCTGTGTGGATGTTCCCAGGTGCTGGCACAGCAGGAAGTCCTGAGGTTCCCCCATTCATGGCTCCTTTCAGGCAGGAATTCCAGCCAGGGCTCCTGAGTGATCTGGAGAGCTCCAAGGCAACCCTTCAATGCCAAGGAGGGGAGGTGCAGTCCCTGAAAAGCTGGGGAGCCAGACCCCAAACCAGCTCTGCCCTCGCTCTGCCTTGTGCAGAGATGCCAACATGATCCCCAACTCTGCTGGGGGAGGTTGTTTTTCAGAGGTAGATGTTAGGTGCTGTGTCTTCACAGGGAGTACTTTTATTTTAAAACCAGAGTAGTTTTTGCTCTGCAGAGCAGAGTGTGGATAGACACATTTACCATGTGATTTCAGCCTTTCTGCCAGGTGGGGAAAAAACCCAGCAAAAATTCACCTGCCAAGTGAAAAAAAGCCTTAAAGAGTAAAAACATTTTAGCGGTTGTTGGTCTGGACTTGCTTGAATAAACTCTTCATACAGCTACATCCATGCACAAGTGCTACAAGGGAGGTTAAAGTCCATGCCCAATTATCTAAAAATGACATCAAAAGGGTTCTCGATCAGGAAGCCAGCAGGTCTGTATTTGTGCAGGAATTGATGTTTGCTGAAGTCGCAGATCTCAACTGAATGCAACTTCCTGGCAACCAAAAAAGTCAAGTTTAAAAAAAACCCACCCTATGTAGTCCCTCCATTTCCTGGAAAACTTTTTGATGCTCAGTCATCCTGTATTGTGGCTGTTTCAGATACAGCTCAGTACAACTGAAATAACTTCTACAAAAGGCACCAAGGTTGTTACGGGTTTCAGCCCAATTTTCTTTTAGGTGAAGCACAGTTTATTTGAGTTTCTTTTTCCCAGTCTGCACCGGAGCCTACTGGCAAAGCCCAGCCCCTTCCAGATCTTAGTGGAGGTCAGAATAATGTGGGTGCACGGGGTGTTTAAGCTGTTTTTCTTCTTTTTATGGGTGCAAACTCCCTCTTTGGAATAAGAGCTTACCCTGATGAAAGCTGCTGTCCAAGGGTGTGTTCAGTGGGAGTTTGGTGCATGAAAACAGATTCGTTAACAAGGCTCTCCTCCAGATTTTTGAAGCTCGTCCATACACACTTGCTCTGTCCTGGCTATGGGAGTGTCCAGCTCTGTCTCTGTTCCATGCACTTGGGATTTTCTCATGTTATGAAACAAGATGTCTGAGCTCCAGTTTGTGCAGTGAGGGCCATTTTGGGATGTTTGGGACTGTCTTGTCATGCATTCTCTTGTTGTGTGCCTGCTCTCTGCAGCAGGATTGCTGCTATTACGTGTGGGGACATGGAGAAAATTATTCTGGAGGACAGTGGGGTCTCTGGGAGGCGGTAGGAGGATTTGGGCTGGCCTCTCCTAATAAATCACAAGGTTGGTGAGGTGATTGTGTAAGGGGATTTGGCTCAGCAAGGGATTCCCCTTGCCTTGCTCCAGGAAAGAGGCTTATTGAGGGGTCCATGGGGTGTGGGGAGCAGCAGGGTGCTCCAAGGGAGAGGTACAGGGATCCTGCCTTTGCAAAGGCTCTTCAGTGCACTGAAGAGAAGGAAGGCTTTCATCTTTAACCTGCTGGGAACATTTAGTGTGGATGTGGTGAAGTCCTGTCCCTCATGCCATGGATTTGCCCACAGGAGTTGGTTTGGGGATGGTGACCAAGCATTAGGTGGCTAGAAGAGAAGCTTGCAGAAATGGCCTTGATCTAGAATATGAGTGTTGCTACTGATGCCAGCAGAATCCATCGTGCTGGAGGAGCAAAGGAGAGGAGGCTGCTCCTTTTCAAGGTGCACTTGGTGCACGAGTGAGCAAGGAGTACCTCCCCAGAGAGGGAAGCAGAGCCCCTGGGGGAGGGAACAGAGGAGCAAGGTGGGCTTGTTGCCATCCCAACAGTGTCTCCAGGGATGGCTGAGGTCTGTGCCCACTTCCCAGTCCTGTGGGAGCTGGTTGAGTTTTCCTCTGGAAGGGCCAGTCTTCCGTTGTGATGTGGTGGGGAGGGACCACACCTGGTGAGTGCCAAATCTCCAGGCTGGCTTTCTGATGATGGAAACTTCTCATGCCTTCTGTCCTTGCAGGATACAAAGGAAGGGGTCTCAGAGAAACCAAAGTGTGCTCCAACTGCAGAGAAACATGGCTGGATTAAAAAAAGCAGCGGGGGGCTCCTGGGACTGTGGAAGGATCGTTACATCCAGCTACGGAAAACACAGCTCGTGGTCTACGAGGATGAGGTATGGTCACAGCTAATGGCCTTGAATGAGGGGCAGGAGCAGGCCCCTGGGGACACATCCATGTCCCTGTGCTTTTTTACTCTTCCCTCCAGCCCATTCCTTTCAAAAGGGCTTCTCCAGATATCTCCAGGAAGGGTGAACTCTCTAAAAGAGACAACAGCTGCGTTTTAAATATATTCTATATTACAAATATTTTAGCCACTGAATATTTTGACAGGGCCGTTGCCAAAACAAAAAAATGGGGGGCAGGACATCCTGTGAGAAGGTGAACGAGTAAAGCTTTGGGCGGAAGCAGGATATGTGCAATGAGGTTTTGGCTTTTGAAGGATAAAAGTGATTGTAGCAGGCTGACTTCCCACCTGCCACTTGAGGGGATGGCAGGTGACCCTGCAGCTGTTTGGCACCCCTCAAGCAGCTCAAATTGTTGCCAGCCAGACTCTTCAGGGTTTCTTTTAGCCACTGAAGGATGCAGAATGAGATTGTGAGTGCTTGCTGTCCTCCTTAAGCACGGACAGTCTGGATTTGGCTCATCTTTTCCCTTTACTTGAGCCAGTTCTGAGCAAAGGACCCCTGGGAGCCTTGTCCTGGACTTCCCTAGATAAACTGCATGCCTTAAGTTCATGGCTGCACTTAGAGTTGTTTCCAGACAAATGAGGAATAAGAGCCAAGCCAAATCTGTCCTGGATTTTCAGGCGAGAAGAATGAAAAGTGCAGGGCTGGTCCTGCCAGGATGCAGAGGTGGCTTTGTCCTGAGTCAAGCCCTCTTTCCTGGGCTGCAAGCAGCTTCTGCAAGAGCAGAGTTTGCCCCAGAAGTTAGAAATGACAATGGCTTGTGTGTGCAGCAGGGTGGGGGACTGTGGTCTGCACAAGGACCACGTGCCTGTGAGGTGTCTGGTCCAAGAGGATCTGGGTCATGTGTGGGCATCAGGATGATATAAAAGCAAAATCATGTAAAGCTTCATGTGCAGTGTGTCAAGGGAAGAAGAATGGGGAAATGTTTCAGCAGCTGTATTGCTGCGGTGGTTTCAGGAACAGCAGGACTGACAGTGAGTTCAGTTCTCTTTTTTAAAAACATACTCTTGCCTAAAAAAGAAGATTTGTTATAAACAATTTAGGTTAAAGGATACTACCTCTTCTCTTGTGCTGAGCACTCCTGCTTGTCTCAAATCCCAAAGCTTTCTGGTGTCATTTGTACTTAGCTGTGAAATGTCATGAAGATTGCAAGAATAATGACAGGAGAAGTCAATGTCAGGTGATGAGCAGTTCAAAAGGCACTAAAAGCAAGGGGGGGTTCTCTTACCCAGAGGGATGCAGCCTGGTCCTGCAAACTGTTGACTCTCTGTAGATCATTTCCCAGTGCCCTGGACACCTGTTGACTCCAGCTGAAGCTTCAGAAACTCGAAAATTCAAAATCTGTAAACATGACGTAGGTTTTTTTTTTCAAGGGCATGCATTTAAAAACAAGATACATGGAGGCTCTCATTACCACAAGGGAAAAGGAGGCTTTTAAAGTAAGATTAATTTTCACAGACATTCAGAAGAAGGAAAAATCCCAATCATTTAAAGGGTTATTTTATTATCTCAACAAGGAAAATGGCATTTGTAACAACCAGCATAATGTTTTCTGGTAGCCTGCGGATTGTGGTAACATCCTGTAATAAATTGCATCTGTAAGCTACAGTAGCTGCAAGGTCCCATTATTGTAAATAAGGGATCATGTTAATATCTATAGGCTATTAAACTGGCTTACAGTGAAGTCAAATGTCTTAGGAGAGGAAATTGCTGCAAAATTATCTGGTAGCACAATAGGATAGCATGTGATTGTGCAGACTTACTACGGGGAAACCAAAGGAAATGGCAATTTTCTGCACTCAGGAGGGGTCTTGTTGCAACAGAATTGAGGCAGTTCATGTTTATTACTGCATTTGTCTTCCTTTAATGTGAGTCAGGGCAGT
Organism: Catharus ustulatus; assembly: GCF_009819885.2. NCBI lineage: Eukaryota > Metazoa > Chordata > Aves > Passeriformes > Turdidae > Catharus > Catharus ustulatus. The sequence goes on from NC_046232.1 coordinate 18,687,054, forward strand.
GTGGCTGTCTCTGTCTTACAAATGGGGAACTAAGTTTTGGAGATGGGAAGGGTTGATGTCTTAGCAGAGTCTGTGGTGCATTGTGCTGTGGTGGTTTGCATTTATGGAGTTCAAGGTGCCATTTTTCCCACTGGTCCTTCTCCACATGTCTGCTCTGTGTGACCCTGGAGAAGGATACAGCATTCCAGACCATCCTCAGGCCAGAACATTTACAAATGGGATTGTTCAGTGCTTGCTGAAAAAGAAAGGAGATAAACCCTCAGGCAACAGGAATAAAAGGCATCTCTCTATAAGTATCCTAAATCAGACTTAGATGGGTTAAACAGGGAGTCAGCTTCCATATGGGCAGGCAAGTTTGGAGGCTGGACATTTCAGTGGTCTGAGCCCATCAGATTTCCAGGAACTGAGTAGTGCCTTGTACTCAGTGTCCTTTTCTCAGTCCCTCCCATGTCCAGCCCTTCACAAATAGTGAAGGGTGCTAAAATTCATTTCAGCAGTTGTTTCCTATGCAGGCCACCTTGTTGATGCAGTTGCATGAGCCTGGCTGTACTTGTAGCTGAGGTTTAGGTGCAAAACAAGAGCAGAGGGGAGCAGAACATTGTACAGTGTTACTGGAAAGTACAGTCTGAGCAGCACTCAAATACCATATATCATCACCAGTAGCCATCTCCAGGAATGTGCTCCTGACCTGATCTGGGAACCAAACTGTATCTGTAGTCAGGCTTTGGGTTTGGTTTAAAGCAGAGCCACCTCCTGAAGGCAAATGGCAAATGCCTCTTGTGTTACCTGGAGCAGATGGGGTGAAAGCCATCCCACATGGCTTCAGGTTTCTTTCAGTGGATGGGGAATAAAAGGAGATGGATTTCTTGTTCTCTGCTGTGCCTCCACCTACAGCACCCTGCGTCTGTACCCTCACCTAAATGAAGGTGCAGTTAAGCATGATGTTTGTTTATTCCATACTCAAATGTCAGGAAAGGAGGCACTGATGCAAATTCAGGATGCTTAGATCCCAAGAAAACTGCTGTGCAGGTCTGCACAGAAACAAGCGAGTTCTTTTCCAGTGGGATTTCTTGTCTCTGCATATTGTTACGAGAATAAAAAAACCTACAGAGAGCATCTGAAGACCAGGCAATCCTATATAGGGTGACTAGACAGATCAGTAAAATCACTTCATGGATTAGAAAGCGTCAGTCATGAGTTTGGATTTTTTTTTACCCCCTAGACAGTGCAGCTAGTGCTTAAGTTGTTTTCATGTTGTTTTAGGGTTTCTTTTAAAGTGTATTGTTTGATAGGGAAAAATCCTACTAGATTCTAGGGAGCAGAGCATCCACTGGGGGTTCAACAGCTGGACACTTAACATCTGCATTTTGCCCCTGGTAAAGCAAGATATACCTAAAGATATATAGCAAGGTATACCTAAAACAGATTTGTTAAAACACTCTTAAGAGCCTCAAATAGATAAATAAATTATTATTTCAGGTCTAGATGTTTTATACTGAATAGAGGGTCTCAGCACCTGAGTGAGTGACAGTGAGAAGGTTTTTGCTGGGAATTACACCTTCATATAAATGAAAATTTCAGGGAGTCTTTTCCCCTGAGCTTTTAATAAACTTTTCATTAAGGAAATTGTTTGCCAAGTGTGATTCTTTGGTTAAGCATGTGCATTAATATGTCCAGGTGTTCAGTAACTTTCTTCTTATGGGCCAAGCCAACAGACACAGATATGTTTGTCACAGGATCTGTTCTATGAACAGTTAATGGAATAGTTTTTCTGCATTAAATCATGAATGTAAGGGTTCTGTACCAGGATTGAGCTTGTCCAGAACATGTGTCAGGGCTGGACTCTGGAAGTGCCCTTGTCTCTGCATGGTGCTGAGTGTCCTCCAGGTCCCAGGAGGCTGAAGGGACCTGGGGACCTGCACTGGGGTCGGGTCTTTTGTTCTTTATCTTAGTGGTGCAGGACAGACATAAAGGATCTCTTTGTGACCCAGGTAGGCTCACAGAGAGAGGATGGCTGCTTGCCAAGGGTAAAACATAGACAAAAGCCCCATTCTGGTGCTCCCTGAACTCAGATGCTTTTCCCTTGCCTCATGCTTGGAGTTTTTATATTTCTCTGGCTGCTTTTTTCCCTGCTTTCCCTGAAGAAGATAACTCACTTGAGAAGTTCATGTCGCTGAGATGAAGGAGCCATAGCTTGAACAGTCAAGGTGTCTTTGGCAGACAGCATCCTGCATGTCCCCATCCTCTCTGCCCTTTTCGCTGGCCAGGTCACAGTCCCCAAAGCCTCCCCAGGGAGAAGGCAGGCAGATGGAAGGCAAGAGGCAATTTCACAGTGAAACCACATCTCTCCACCCTGCCAAGTCCCCTTGTTCCCCAGCTTGGTGTTCCACAGCCCTTAGGAGGTGGAGCAAGGCTTGCACAGGATCAGAGGAAGAGTTCCTGTCCAAGAGGCAGCACAGATGGCATGGACAAGGAGGGGGACAGAGGCTCTGCTGGGAACAGAGCTGGAGGGTGGGCAGGAGGCTTGGGGCTGGTCTCTTCTCAGAGCTCTGCATCCTGAGCCCAGGGAAGGAGCTGGGAGCTGCACCGGCCGTGCAGCAGGGCTGTAACGTGGGCGGTCTTCCTCCGAAGGCCAGGATGAGATCACCCATCCCCGAGGCATGTATTCCTGACCTCACCCTTCTCTGTCATTTCTTGGCCGCAGAGGGGTTATTATTTCCATCCCTGTCCTTTTGCAGTGACATTGCGATACCAGGATTGCAGCAGGAGCCTTCAAAGGGCCCGGTAGCGTCAGCAGGATTTTATCGGCCGGGTTTTAGGTTTGGGCAGGATTAATCTCCTCCTCCTAGTATGCGTTTTCCCAGTTCACATTCACCTACTCAGTGTTAAATGAAATAAACAGTAATGTCATTAAAATAATAAACCTAAATTAGATCCAGACGTCCCTTGGTGGCTCAGGACTCGCTCTGTGTACTGGCATCAGCTCTGCCAGGCCCCCATCCCCAGATAGGAGGGTTAAGAAAACTGAAACGCAGGCTGAGTTCTGCACAGCGACTTAAATGTCAAGTGGTAAAGGGAGGAAATTCCCCGCAGCCCACTTCCCTCTGAACTCTCCATTCCCTGCCTCCAGCCACGCAGCAGCTTCCTGGCTATGACATGTTTCCTCATCCCACACCCCCTTCTCCGCTACAGGAATTGCTAAATCCAAACTCATACAGGCACAGGGAGCTGCCCTGGGAGCAGAGCCTGAGCTGGGGGTGGTTATGGCCAGAGGTTTTAATTCAGGATGGTACTGGAGAGGTTCATGAGCCATGCTGACTGTAGCACTTCATTGGCAAGAACTGCTCTGAGAGTCTCACTGCTTATTTGTGCTTAGTAAAAGGGAGCTTTGGTCTCTGCTGGGCTACTGAGACATGAAGAATATTATCTGCCCAGCGTTACGCTGTGATTCCTATTAGGGATGGTGCTCTGCAGCTGAACTGAGCCACGCACCACGTGTGGAATTTTAGTTATGTTACTGCGAGAAATGAGCCAAGATCGCGGCCCGCAGTCATCAGTGGAGATACTCCAGAGATAAATATTCCCCACTGAGATGCTGGCCCAGACAGTTTTGCTGGCTGCACTGGGCTGTATTTCCAGTCCTAAGCATTTTGACAGCTCAGAGCGTGGCTGCAGGAGGACTGTGTCCATCACACAAGGCTCCTGCTGACCTTTGTGATGTGAGGACCAGTCTACCCCAGCTCAGTGTGGCAGCAGGGCTCCTCTCTTATCCCTGCTCTGACTCAGGCTTCCTGAGGGGGCTGCTTGGACCATCATGATGCTTGTGTCATCTTCCCTGTGAAAAAGCAGAATCACATCTCCTCCTTTCATTGTGGGATGGAGGTAGTGGAGTCGCTTCTGGCTGCAGATCCTTGGATGAGGCCAACAGCAATGGCAGAAGCTGGTGTTACTGTCCCCAACCTGTTATTTGCTCAGCCACTGTGGACCACTGGGCCTGTAGCTTAAAGACTAGGGTGTTTTCTTAATGAGATGCCAGCCTGATTTATGGGGATTTCTGGCTGCATGCAGGTTATTTTTAAGGCAGAAGAGCTTTTAGACAGTTGCAAAGGGAAGAAATGCAGAATTTGATGGTCTATGATTGATTTCAATGCCTCCTATTCATAATAATGTTTCATTCCCTCTTTGCAGGATGAACAGAAGTGCATAGAAACGGTGGAACTGGAGAGTTATGACAAGTGCCAGGAGCTGCGTGCACTGCTAAAAAGGAAAAATCGTTTCATTTTAATCCGCTCCCCGGGTAAGAAGGTAGGATTGCCTTTCTCATCACCCTCGAGTCTGCTAACTCTCTTTGGAGAGTTCCAGCCAGCTGGAGCTCCAGAGTTCCCAGAGCAGATGAAAAGCTCTGAGGCTGAGCTCCTTGGCAGCTGGGAGAAATCACCTGTAGCTCTGAAGGGTCTGCAGTGTGTAAGAAGGAAAGTCGCTGTCATTTCTTTCTTATCATGGGGAAAGGGTCTTCCTGTGGCTTGACTTTTTCCTCTTGATTTCTTTTTCCCCTGCCTTAGCATTTTCTTTCTTCCAGTACTCCTTAAGAATTGGAAAATGATCATTCCCTGTGGTTCCTCCATGTCCTCTGAGCACCTGTAGATGCTGCAGCTTTGCCCAAGTTCCAGTGAAATCAATAATTCCAATCCATGTACTGAGACAGTTCCTGGAGTTAGAACCATTGATCTGAGAAACTCCAGTGCAAAGTTATGTGCAGCCAAACAGTTCCTAGGAGAAAAGATTTATTTTGCAGAATTCATGAAACCCTACATCTGTAGCTTCCTGCACAGCATCTGGTTAGATGCAGAAGCTAAAATCCAGGCTGGCATTGCAGAGACTATACATCCATCTGGGCACTGGGTGTATGCAAGGACATCCTAACTATATTCATCATCACTACACATCTTTGGATGTTCTCCTTAGCTCCTACTTGCATGTTATCCATTTCTGCATCTTTATGGGCTAGATTTCTTCATTGTTGCTTTGGGGTATCACACTTTGCCTTCTAATTTCAATAAGATTTTTTTGGCCTCAGAGTTCTTACTCAATCTCCCCATGCAAATCTGAGAAGTTGTGAGGGACAAAGCACATTCATTTCCATAAGAAGATGAACAGGCAAAAATACCAACTTGCTGCATTCCCCCATCTCCATTTTGTTTAAATAAATGGAGATTGTTTAGTCCTTGTTGTCACTGTTGCTTATTCTTTCACTCCAGTCACTTAGTGTTTATTCATATAATAAGACCCCAGCTGAGTTCAGAGCACCATTGTGCTAAACTTCATTCAAAACAACAAAACAAGGACTTTCCTGCCCCAAAACCCTGGGCTAGTGAGCTCCAGCAAGAGTGCTGGAGCCCAGAACACTTTAGGAAGGATTTCTTCCCTTCAAGGATGGTGAGGCCCTGGCACAGGGTGCCCAGAGAAGCTGTGGCTGCCCCTGGAAGTGTCCAAGGCCAGGCTGGACAGGGATAGTGGAAAGTGTCCCTGCCCATGGCAGGAGGGCTGAAACTAGATGTTTTTTGAGGTCTCTTCCAACCCAAATGATTCCAGGATCCTGTGATTCTATTCCTAGGAAGGCAAATAATAACCTGTGTGCTCAGAGATGGGCAGCACAATAGGAACAGGTATTATCTGCAAATATATTACTGAGAGAGAATTGTGTAATAACTGCATGTGTCTCTGCACTGCTCCATGAATCAATACAGGGTGTGAGGCCTGTTCCTAAACCTTTCATTTCTTGCTATGAGAAAAATGTGCCCAAACTGTGCCCAAAAGGGTAACTTCATCCTTTTGGCATGCTGGCAAGTTTACAACTACCCTGTTTTTCATGCCACTGATTCAATGGAGACCTAGATAGAGGCTACTTTTTATAAGGCTCTTTTGGTGAAAGGAAGGGCTTTTATAAATGAAAAGTTCCCTGTTTGTGGCTCCCCTCCCACCCTTCTTTTGGCTGGGGATCTGGTGAGGGTGTTGACACACAACATACTTTGGCAGATGTTAGCACAGGCTTCAATTAGGAGGCCAACGTACACAACTGTCCTTCTTCTGTTTTGAAATCGCAGCTGTGGCGATATATATCAGTTAAACATTTTCCATTTGGGAGGCTTGCTGCCATCCACAGTTTAAAATCACCCTGTGAGCCAGCTTGCCAAGCTCTGCCACATCTTGCTAGGATTTGTTTTTTTTTTCACCCTCTCTCCTGAGCATCATGCTGAGGAATGAGTTTGAGGTTCTTAGGAACAAGCTAGCAAAGGCTGTTTCTGTTTCAGTGCACAAATCTTGAATACAGGGAGCCCAGTTTAGTTGTAGGGGAATCCCAGTTTAAATAATCTTGGATGGGATATTTTTTGAGCAGAGATGAATCAGTCAGTTAAAACTTCTCTGCAGCTGAAGTTGCACCTGAATAAATAAGTTGTCCTGCTAAACACTGGTTGTTGATGAATGTACCCCAGATTCTGCTTGGCCTGGTCACAAGGATGACATTTTTAAGCTGTGACAATATGAGCATGTCACACGCCTGCACTGGTAGAAAGAAAGCACTGCCCCCTGAGCTTCAATTCTTCAGTGAAGGAAGCTGGCAATGTGCAAAAGCCCTGCTCTGCTTAGAAATCTCAAATGCTTCATTCCATCCACAGCAATTAAATGAAAACTTTTGGATGCAGAGAGCTGGGCTTCTAAGAAAGGGCAGCAGCCTTGGCCCAGAGACTTTAAAATGTACTCACAATGCAAAAAAGCAGTGTAAATGATGCTTGGTGTAAACTCTGAAAATTACTGAGATCGGCACAAGTCTGGTGTTCAGTGGATCTGAAAAGTTTCAGCTGCAGGGAAGTATTTATATTGGGAAGAGGGTGGTAGTAAGGAAAGAGTCCACCAGCAAGTCCTGCAGCTCCCCATGGAATCCTTGCACCTGTGGTCAGGGATGGAAACTTCCATTGCTTATTTTTCCCTCCATCAATTTTTGAGGTACCTGGAACTGCCTTCACCAGGAGCCCAGCCTGGAAGCTGCAGCAGAATGCAGTGAGGTTTGGGGGAGTCTGCTCCTGGGGTCTGTCAGTCCAGCAGAAATGCTGCATTATTCCCAGGGATGATGTAGTTCTTGGTTCAGCTACAGAAAACCACCAGAATTCTCTGACAGTCATCTCATAGAAACATGGAATGGTTTAGTTTGAAAGGGACCTTGAAGATCACCTAGTTCCAACCTCCCTGTCATAGGTAGGGAGTGCCTGTCTTCTCCTTTCCCCTTCATGATATAACCTGACAAAGTCATGTAGAAGAAGGCAAGAAATGACCTCCCATCTGGCAGACAGACTCTGCTGCACTCATGATAGTTTAAGATGTTACTGAGCCAGCTCTGCTCCAGCTTGTGCTGGAGGTGACCACCCTGCACCAAAAGTCAGCAGAAGGGAACAACCCCCCCAGCAGTTCTCAGACAATTCACAGTCCAGATTAGCCCAGCCCCACCAGGCTTTGCACTGAAACAAATAAGGACCAAGCACAGATTTGTGTCACCTACCTCTGCAGCAGATCTGCAGAATTGCTCAGCAAAGAAGTGTTGGTAACAGTCTTAAACTGCAGCTACACAGCCCTCCAGAGCTGTGTAAATCACTTAGCATAGGTACAACAGACTGACCCCAGGAACACTTGTCTTTCCTGGAAAGCAGGCTGGCACTGCCATCAGACTGTCAGTGCTGGAGAAGACTGATGTCTCAGGGAGGACAGGGAGCAGTGAGGAAGCCAGGTCCTGCTGCTGTCACAGACAGTGATCCTTGTGAGAGCTCTTGCTGCCTGACATCTCGGCCGTGATTCAGCAGGAGCTGACCGCCTGTGCTGTGCTCTGAGTAACTGTCAGTAAATTGTGTAGCCTGCATTCATGGCTTACAATGGTCACTAGGTTTGGCCATGACAGCTTTTCCTGGCACACCAGCCTGTTGTTTATGGCATGACTCAGTCTCAGCTGGCTTAGCAAGAAGGAGTGCAAATGTGTTACCCTGCCCTCTTGTATTGGTGTCACTGACTCTCTGCCTTGAATTCCTGCTGGAGAGCAGACTCTGCTTAATGTTTTGTAGGAAATACCCATCTTTAGAGTCATCTGCTGGTATCTGTAAATATTCAAATGAGTAAAGATACAGACAAGAGAAATTCATTTGTTCCTTGTTTGTTGAGAGCCTGGGAGTCTCAGACTACTGTGCAAGAATCCCAGTGAGAGGGAGGACTGAGACCATCTTCTTCCTGCCTCTCCTCTGCAGCTTCATGCTTTACAGAGAGCTCCCATCCTTGTTTGGGTGATGGATGGTTCCTCTCCCTATTGCTTTGGCTGAGGACAGGAGCCACAGATGGATGGAGACAGACCAGGGTCTGCAAGGCAACAAAGAGGCTGTGGCTGGCAGCAGACTGAGCATGAGCCTTGGAGCCCCAGCAGCCTGGCTGTGCCTCGGTGCCTGTGTGTTATAAAAAGAAAAGAAAAAATTTCTAAGATACCTGGGCACTGGGAGGAACCTGCCCCTCTGTGTCACAGCCCCAGGGAGCTGTGCAAACAGGGAGCAGGGCTGCAGGAACAGGAGGCTGGCACTGCCCACACTGTCCCGTGGGTCCCTCTGTGCTGCTCATCCTCCCTCACCCAGCTCCCTTCTGCTGTCACCATGAGTCCCTTTCTGTCACCCATCCACTGGATCTGCATTTGATGGCAAAGGGTTGTATGCCAGAGGGACATCTCAGCTTCTCATTAACGAGGAACCACCCCCCTGAGGTTAGTTCTGCTCTGCCACAGAGTTGCTGACACCACTGCTTAGTCACAGTCCGGGAGGCTTTATTTGGAATGAGGCACAGAAAGTGGGACTGGAAGAGGAAGCTTGAAGTGAGGCAGGAATCCTTCCCCTGAACAACATGTACGGAGAATTCTAAACCCTAGTGCAGGCTGCCAGGTCTTTGCCAGGCAGTGCAGCAGCTCAGCTGCTCACAAGTAGAGCTTTCTCATAAGCTTTTATAATCACAAAGCTTTGGGGCAAAATCGTTTCCAAACAAAAAAAGTTTTTAAGCGCACACAAAACCAGGCCAGCTCCGACTAAAACAAAATCTGGCTGTCACTCTGTTTTGGAGCCTTGCCTTCCCTTACATTCCCTGGTTAGAGTGGCCCTTCTGCATCCCAGACAAAGGGCTCTTTTTGCAGAGGGCTGTGGGTCAGGCCCTAACCTCCCCTCTGAGCTCTCAGGAAGGCATGTGGTCCTGTCACCTTACATGCAAACTGATCGAATAAAGAATCTTTCCCCAAATTACTCCTTAACTCCCTGCTTGCCATGCTGGTTGTGAGTGTCTGGCACTGGCAGCTGTGATGTAAATCCATGGCATTGACATGAGAAGTAGATACAGAAAGGAAGAACACTTGGTTTCTAACAGCAAGAGTGGGTGTGAGGAGATCAGGCTTTAGTTCTGCAGAATTTCTGATGGTCCCTTCAGAAGTTGCTGAGACCCAGAACAGTTGCTGCTTTGTTGTGCCATGAACAGGGAGCTGCTAAGAGCACTCGACTGTCAGTCACCATTAGCTTTGTCCCCCTCATTTAATATAGTCCCTGTTTTATATAGACACTGCTGTGATTTTGGAATGTGGGGCCTCATTTACAAAAAGGCTGAGGCTACAACTGCTCTTGAAGGCAATGGGAGAGTGCAGAGTACCTACAGGATGTTAAGTATCCCCAAAAACCTGTTCCAGGCAAAACCCCCATGAGGTTTTGTTTTGAACAAGCCTGTCTGTATCTCACTTCTCCATCTGTAAGAGGTGGATAACTTCAGTTGCTCTGAAAAGGAATTTGTGAAGCCCACCAGATACTGTAGTGATAAGCAGGAAAGAAAAAAGACTGTCAGGGGAATCAGTAATTTTGTTTTCAGGGCAGGGCTGGAGCAGAGTGAAATCAATAAGACATATTGACCCAGGAGGATAAAACATGATGGAATAACTCAGTAAGAAGTGCCACCCTGTTGTTAGGGATGGTGCTAGGAGGAACACAGACAGCAGGCTGACATCCCTACAGCCCAGAAATACTGGGAGTGTCTGACTTTTAAGTGGTTCATTTTGCAGTGTTGCTGATGTCCTTTAGCACAGGAGTATTTCTGTGTGCCTGTGCACTGTGGATTAGGGCACCACATGGAGCTGTTTGGATCCCAGCTGCTCTGCCATGGAGCCACCTGTAAAGTGAAAATGATATTTCTCTCACCTGAAGTGTACTCTGGGGTAAAGCTACATAATACTGGTGAGGTGCCCAGAGAAAACAGCAGTGAAGAAAGTAACACCCTACTTATTGTCCCTGCTGTGGGCAAGAAGAGATTTGAAACACTGAGCAAAGCCATGGGGCTGCCCTAGAGGAAGGGAAGAGCTGGCTGGCTGGAGGACAGGCCATACAATTACCCATCCTCCCTCCTTATTTGGGACCCATACTTCTTGCCAGTTCTCTCTTATAAGGCCAGCTCTTCCCTTCTTCTTGGGGCAGCTCTCCAGACCCCAGAGAGAACCTGTCTGCAGTGTTCACTGCTGGATTTCCTTTGCAAACAGAAAAAGCTATGGTGAATTTTTGCACTTACATTGCTCTTATGCCTCATCATGCTTGTGCCCAGCTGGATCAGGGTTAGAGCAGCCAGTGTCAGTGCCCCACATTCCTGTATCAGTTCTGTTCTGCAGAGCCACAGGAAGGGAAGCAGGCAGAGGCCACTGCATGCAGCCTTCCCGTTCTTTGTATTCTGGGGGAAGTGAGAAATAAAATATTTTACTCCATCTAAAGCAGCCAGTATGACTTGGACTTTCAACTTGATTCTGTGCATTGTGACCATTTGCTGTACTCACTGATGCTCCAAGAGCTATTCCAAGTGTTTTGCAGAAGGAAGAAACTTATTTTTTACTACTTTAATAGTTACCAAAATAAAACTACAACAAAAAGCTGTCCAGCATAACAAAGTCCTGTTCATGGGAGCTATGCCAAAGCACAAAGGAATCTGTAGTTTAAACACAGGCTAGGATTGGATATTATATAGATACTGAAGTGATTCAGAGGGATCTCTGGTCCTGACAAGGAATGCTCAAGCAAAAATTCTCTCTCTGCTCTTGCAGGTTCATGACATCAAATTTCAAGCTCCAACTTTGGAAGAAAAGGAATCGTGGATAAAAGCCCTTAATGAAGGGATCAATAGAGGCAAAAACAAAGTATTTGATGAGGTAAGAGAAACAGTTTTCAAACTCCTGTGTTTCTGTGTATTCTCATCCATCACTCATTAAGCTAAAAGCAGAACTTGTCTGAACCCCTGTTCTCCCCATCCTTCCTGCAAGTCAGCCATTGTCCTAGGAAAGGTGGTGTGCTAGGTAGGGCAGGTTCCTTCCCTTCAGAGCTTGGGATCAGAGGATTTCTGGGAGTCCCCCTCTCCCAATGGAAGCAGCTGGTGTAGAGAAGCAACTGCAACTCTGAGTTGTGTAGAGCTGGGATGCAGCCTGGAGGGACTCAACTTCCCCACACTGTCATGATCCTGCACCAAGCAGCCTGGAAATGGAAGTACTTGGTTAGGATATAGCCCAGTCTTCAGGACTGGGAAGGTCTGAAGTGACTCAGTCCACCAGCTATTCTGCCTGCAGTTACTCCATGGTCCTGGCCAAACCTGCCTGCCTCTGGCCCCAGCACACCTGCACTTTCAAATTCTCCTCCCATCCTGCTGCACAGAGGGGAAGATAAAAATTGCACAACCTAGAGCCTGTTTAACCTTGCCTGTTCCCTTTTACTTTGTAAATCAGCCCTGAGCTAAACCAAAGGAGCAGCATCTCTTCTGCAGTTCTTTCAGTAACTGAAAGGAAGTGAACAAAACCACCAACATAGGAATGACATGAAAAAATGAGCAGGGTAAGGGGGGAAAAAGCAATCAGCAAAAGTGTTTAGCAAAGGAAACCAAAGCAGTAAGTTTTGAGAAAAGGGCTAACTGGTGTAGATATGCTAGAGGTGTCAACTCTCAGAAGTTGGGCTTTGCTTTCATTCAGCAGAGGGCAAAATCATGTGGGCAAAGTGGGCAGTGAACTCTGCACACCCTTCAGCAGCACAGCAAGGTGGATCTCAGATCACCTCCCTGCCCTGTGATGTGGGGTTATCCTCCTTACAGAGAGAGCCAGCCTCTAATTCTCATTCATTCCAGTAAGGATCAAACCTCAGATTTAAAGTGTTTCCACACAGGCCAGGAACAGGCTCATGGGTCAAGCCCTCAGCTGGCTTGGATTATCTGTTGTGCCCTGAAGGAGCTGTAAAAACCACTCTGCCATACCAGCCATTTTTCTCTTTAAATCCCTATTTCACCCTTGCCAGCTTTCTTTTTGTACAAACTTGTGGTACCAAGGACACACAGATGATTCAGTGTTCCTGGTCACTGGTGCTTCTCCTCCATGGGGAGCAGACTCCAGCCCTTGGCCACAGTGTGGGTGGATGGTCACAGAGCCAGCACAGAGAAATACCTGTCAGGGCACTGGGACCTCCCTCCTTAGGAGTGTGAGGCAGTGGATTTCTTGTCTGATTCCAGGGAATACATTTGTTAATTCAGCTGGAGCTGCAATTAATCCAGGTCACTGCTCACACCTTCTCCTCAGCATCCTGCAGTCATTAGAGCTGTGGAAGGGAAGGGCTGTAACAAAGTGCTGCTGATACAGTTCACAGTCAGGTCACGGTTATTAATGAGCTTTCACCTCTAAGATGGAAACAGCAGTTTCAGTGCTGTGTTCTGCCACATGCAGGAGCTGGTCCAAGCACAGGGTGCAGTGAGGACAAAGCTCCTTGTGTCCTTTTTTTCCCTGCCTCTTAGGTGGAGAGAAGTTCAGCCATTGCAAACCTCTGAGACCTTAAATATCCATCACATACATGCAGAGCTTGCAGGCAGGCTGTGACTGAGCTCTGAGGTAAAGACTAGTGGTGAAATATTCCCCAAATGCTTCAACATTTCATGTGTGACAGTGACAACTTTATAGACATATCTTGAGAAATTAATGACCCTCTTCCTTTTTTGTTTCCCTCCTCTTGCCCCTGTTAAAGGTGAAAGTAGATGAGAGCCTTTCCTTGGACCATGTGACTCGGGACAGGGTGAAGGTGTCCCACGGACGTCGGCCACCCACCAGGAGTCACCTGAAGGAGGTAAGTGCACCCTGGGGTGAGCCACTCCACCAGCTGCTCCTTCCACTCAGGTACCAAACCCCAGGGATGGACAGCCCAGAGAAAGCTGACAAGGGAAACAACTTCCTGCAGGAAAGACTGTGCCAGCACCTCTCTAATGAAGCTCCAGGTTCCATAGATCTCTCTCTGCTGCAGCATGTTACCATATATTTAGCTTTTCATAACTCATAAGCTGCTTCACCATCTGGTCAGAGCCATTAGTGTTTCATTTCCTTCAGAACAGACTGAAGCTCCTATATCTATTTTCAAAGACGTGATAATTTTGTAGCCACAGTGGTCTAAAGGTAGAAGAACTGCATGGTCCACGAGGAAAAGCTGTATTTTTATTAAGCTAACCAGAGAAAGTTTTCAAGCTTACAAGCCCTTCCCTAGGTCTGAAACAGAATATATTATTTTCCCTGGCAGTTTTATAGACTAACCTGTCTACTTTTAACTGATTTTCTGGGTCTGTCACTTTAAAAAAAAAAAAAAGAACAAACCACAAACGTGTATTTCATTTCCAGTGGAGAGATTCTTACTAATGTTTGATTCCTGTGATTTATGAAAAAGTTTCTAGAGACAGATTGATATTTTAGCAGAGCATTAATCGCAAGGAAGGAAGGTTTTTAAATCAAACCTTCTTTCTTCAGACTTCCAAGACTCTGACTTATGTGCCTGCACAACACTCAGATGACCCTTGTGCAGAAAATGAGATACCTTGAGACTTTTTGCTTTGCATAGAAATGGAGGGAGAGTGTCTCTCCCAGAGAAATGCATGAGAATGAATCATAGATTCCCATCCTCCAGAAAACCGCAGAAGAAAACATGACAAAAGTCACAGCAACAATGAACTGGGGATTCTGTTGCCTAACACAGGTTCAGTAAGGTGGGGAGCCCTTCCCTAGGCACTAAAAACATCTCTCTTCCCTGCTCAGATCACTATTTTCACAAGATACCTTGGAGGTTAATGCCTCTAAGACTTCTCACCCTCAGCCAAAATCAGGAGAAACTGGCTTACAAATTTAGCAGCAGGAATGAGGGGATAGAGCCTGCAGAAAGATGTGTATCATGGCTGCTGGCTACAGATTCATGAAGGAAATGATGAACATGGATTTTCAGTGTTAGAAGCAGGCCAGGTGAGGATGGGTGAGGGCCAAGCTGCCAGGATGCAGCTTGTCTCCATCTCTCTGATGGGCTGGAAAGGCAAAAAGAGACTTTAACCAAACTCTCTGCACTGCAGGGGCCTGGCCCTGGCTGCAGCTCTGCCTTCGTGTGGTTTTGGGTTCCCTCACACAGGAACTGTCACTGTGGTTCTCCCTGTGGGGCACTGAGCTTACACGCTGCAATGTCTTTGCTAAGTCCCTCCTTTTTAGGAAAACCTCCTCAAACTAGTGAGATTTGCACATAGCCTGTGGTCTGAAGGAGGTTTAACCAGCTGAGGCTTGGCCTGGGTCAGGCCAGGATGACATCAGGTTAGAAGAAGCAAGCAGAAGACAACAGAATTGCAATCCCTGGCCAAGTGATCTAAAGATCAGCTTGGTTTATGCCAAGCTCAACAGCAGAAAAGTGAGCCTTTGGGGAAGCACATTGTAAATGAAGGGGGTAGGGGGTCCCACTACCACAGGACAAAGAAAGAAGGGCAGAGCTTAACACTAGCACCCACAGGAAAACCAAGAAATTGGGTTATTGTGGAACAGGCTTTAAGGCGTTCTTTTCAAAGGAAGTAGTAAAGTAAGCTCTGCGCTTTTCTTAGAATCAAGGGCTGCTTTAGGTTGAAAGGGACCTTAAAAATAATCTGCAAGGGCAAGGAACCTTTCACTAGACCAGGTTACTCAGAGCCCCTTCCAGGCTGGCCTTGAACACTCCAGGGGTGGGGAATCCACAGCCTTCCTGTGCCAAGGCATAACCACCCTCATAGTGAAGAACTTCTTCTGAACATTTAATCTAAACCTGTCCTCTTTCATCCTAAGGCCATTCCCCCTTGTCCTATCACCCCATGGCCTTGTGAAAAATCTCTCTCCAGCTCTCTTGGAAGCCCCCTTTAGGCATTGGAGGGGGCTTTAAGGTTTCCCTGAAGCCTTCTCCTGGCTGAACAGCCCCAACCCTCTCAGCTTGAAGCAGCAACCCCTTGCTTGCTATGCTGGTTGTGAGGGTTTTGTACTTTAACTTGAAGTTAAAGGATGAAACACAGGATCAATGATGGATACTGAAAACTTTCTCTCTTGTTTTTCAGGCTGCCAAGTGTACATCAGATGGTATCCTGCGACTAGATCTGGATATAGTAGACAATGGACCACCAACCTTTGATTCCACTATCAGTGAAAGTGACAATGAACCACCTCAAAAGGAAACTCCAAAGCCCCCTATGCCACCTACAAAACCTACAAAAGTAAACCAGGAGGCAGAGAACAATGCTCCTGACCAGGAACATAAAAACCCTCTGTCTCCTCCACTGCCTCCAGATAAGAAGCTTAAGGAAGGAATCACATCAAAGGACACTGTAAATGCCACGGAAGAGGACTCTGTAAGTCCAGAGGAGAATGTGGAAGAATCCCAAGCACCAAGTGAGGAAAACAAAGAGAACCTCGTTGAGGTCAGCAACAGGGTTATATCAAAAGCTCCAATTCCACTTCCTAAGAGTGTGCCAGATAAGCTGAAAGTAGCTTGGGACCAACCAACCATTGAACCTAAAAAGACAGAAGACTTGGAATCATCAGGAGATAATGGCAAAGACAACCTGGATGAGATTGCTGCTGCAGATGTTTCAAAGCCTCCTGTTCCTCCTAAGGTTTTGCCAGAGAAAATGCTTGCCACAGTGAACTCCAGCCATGGTGACCTGGAAGCTGGGGGCTGGGAAGAGCAGGAGTCTGGCAGCTCTGAGCCCCCAGTGAACGGGATCACAGCCAGCGAGGTGGCAGAGTTCACATCCCTGACAGCTGAAACAGAAGAAGGAAATGGGAGGACCGCAGCCGAGAAGGAACAGCAAACTTCAGCAGAAGAGACAGAGACTTCCTTAGCTACAGAAACACACCATGAGAGTGTAAAAGCAACTATTGAGGAGAAAGATTCTACAGAAAACACTTCAGGTCTCAAACTTCGCTGTTCTTCTCTGGGAGACCTGCTCTCTGACTCCAAAAATAAACGGAGAGCGCTTCCAGACCAAGGCTTCCCCAAGGATCCCCATCCATGCTTAGCTAAAATGGAGGAGAAAGTTGCTAATGAAAGGGAAAAGGCAGAAAAGCTTCTGCAGAAGGTTTTACGTGAAGGGTTGGAGCAGGCCCAGGAGGGGAATGGACCCCCAGTGGTGGCAGAGACGTTGCTCAATGAGGCAGTAGAACAGCTTCGGCAAGCTTCACAAGTTTTGCAAGAAATTAAAGGTCTTGGAGAACTGAAAAAAGAAGGAACACAGAAACAGAAAGAAAAGCAAAAGGATCTAGTGACTCTTTATAGGAGAAGTGCTCCCTGACACACTCTGCAGAGACTTCTTTCCCAAAATCAAAGCTAAACATTTGCATTTCTGATTTGTACCATTGCTAGGCCAGTGTTTCAGGATGGTGTTTTGCTGTGCACACACCATGTTTGTGGGACAGAATTGAGCTTTCAGTTACAGCATCTTTCTTTCTTCATGCTGTACATACCAGTCTGTTTCTAATCCTCTTAGCACAGCAGAAGGTTACAGGACAGTGAACAGTTTCAAAAATGTGAATGCTCTTTAAGGATTCTGTCCAAAGTCCTTTCAATGGATCAGGCCTTAAAAATTACTGGTAATCAGACCAAGCCAGATTTTTTGAAAGGAGCAGAATGGCTATTCTAGCAAAAGCCCCTGTCTCTCTGTATTTACAGACAAGCAAATACCAGATTACACTGGCACCTATCTGGTTTTCCCAGTTAAATCATTTAAGGATAAATGTAGTCAGTGTTTGTTTGCTTGCTGGCGTGGTTTCCCAGACCACCTGGCCCAGTGACATCTAGGAATGTAAAGATAAACGGTTTAATCTTCTCCAAAGATACTCATAAAACCACATCCACAGTTAAAAGGTGACCTCACACAGAGGCAAACCAAACTGGCCAATTCCTGACTCCAAGTATGCTCCAAGTATCCAAACTCCTGTCCCTGACGTGGAGCAGCTGGATGGAGCACTTTGAGACTGGCTCTGCAGTGCTTTAGGTGTGCTGAGCACTGCATGAGTGAATTCAAGTCTCAAAGCATCACTGCCAGGCAAGTATTGATTGTTCCTCTTTCATTAATAGGGAAATTGAGATTACACTTGGCCTGTGAAAGTGTCTTCTACCAGACAGCACATTTATTATTGAGGACTGTACCTATCTGATAACTCTGAATCCCCTCAGTGCTTTTAGGAACAAATAGCCGGGTGTTTGGAGAACTTATGTCCAGGAGATCCCCAGGAGCTTCCTAGGAGAGCTGTCACAAAGCAGCTTTGGGGATGTGTGTTCCTTTGTGTTGTCTAGAGATGTAACTGACAGGAGCATGCACATCAGGCAGTGGGTCTGGATGAGTTCCCCTTCCCACTGAACACGTCTCCACCTGCTGTGTCCTGGCCAGCCTGAGAGCCGTGGTTTGGCCCAGATCTCTCTAATTGACACACATGGAGGGAAGGGCATTTTGCACACAAAACTTTGGGGCTAGTCCCAATGGCTTAAGTATATGAAAATAAGAATGCATTGCTGTGGAAGGGGTTGAGGAAGGAATTGCAGAAGGCTCCAGCACAACTCCCACAGCCTCCCCTGTCCACCACAGTCCCTGTAGTCTTCAGTGATTACAGCAGTGGCAAAATCACGTCTTTGCACTGCTGCTGTATAACCCCATACCCCAGCTGGGTCCTCTCCCCTCTTCTCTGTAATTGCTGTGAGGAGAATTGTGTCACAGCCCAGAGGGTTTCTCCTTTGCTTGAGCCAGGCTCTGGAAACAGAAAATGGTTTTAAGGAGTGACACGCTACCTAAACTCTTTTCTTTCATTTGCCAGCACTTTGTTCTTAGCTCATCCATTTATTTTTCTCCTAATTTCCCAGGTCCCACAAGTCTGCAGGGGGCTGCAAACACCACCCACAGCAGCAGTAAAGTTTCATCTGAGCCTCCTCTTAGGCTAGGCACAGGTACCTCAGATCTGAGCACAGAAAGTTTGGCTTTGGGCTTCCAACAACCCTGGTCTCTACCACCAGCCAGCAAGATAAATAGTGACCATAACTGGTGCTTCTGCCTCTTTTGATTAAACTAACCTTGGTTTTGGTATTGAGTCCCCCTCTCAAGACAGCCATAGATGTTGTATGAGAGTTCACCTGTTATTCTGTCACATGGTAAATTCTACATGGTCAAACATTCAGGGCTCAGGTGCCAAGAAGCTTTGCTTTGAGACAAGAAATTTCCAGTGTCCTAAGGCCACCCTGAGGCACACAGCCTGGAGCAAACTCTGGGCCTGTGCCATTTGCTGCTGTGGGTTCAGTGTGAACTATGGGTCATACTCACCTTTCCAGACACACTTAGGACAAGGGCTAAGAACACAGACAATATTCAGTGCCTATCTGCTATCTAAATGTATTTTTCTGCATGTGCACTTTTGTTTACCGAACACTGTGTGGTATGAATGTGAGCTGTCAGAACCTGGTGTGCACTGGAAGTCGAGGGACATCAGCTCCAGAGAGCAGGCAGGCTTTTGCAAGATGCAGTTCTGTAACAATAGATAGATGGGGGAAAACCCAGTTCACACTAACAGGAGTATACACAAACCAGGGCAAACTCTGGGTACAGGTTCATATCCCAAAGCTGAAGCCAATCCTAAACTTCAGGACAGGCAAATCAAAGCCTGGCACTGAAATCCAGGAGAATGGCAGCTTATGGGGTAGCTCAGTCCCCTAATTTATACACAAATGCTTTTGCTCTCCCCAGTGTTTTCTTGTGGTGGTGTGTTCTGTGGATACTTGTCTGGCAAAGTGCTGGTGAAAATAGCCAGACATCCCTCTCTGTTACAGCCAAACCTACAGGATGTGCTTATATTTACTGTATATTTTTATATTATACTCAATATTCTAATGAATAAATGTCTGACATTTTACTGAATAGCCATCAGTAGGAATCCTAACAGATAAATACCCTCTACCTGTTAGGAAATTGGCAAATTAAATCATTTTACAACCTACAGCGAATTACTGTATATGCTGTACTAACAGATCTTACTAGATTTGTATTATGTCTTGTAAATAGGTATAACTTAAGTGGAATCTCTGTATCACCCAGTAACTTTACTGCTGCAAATGCTATGTTAGAGACTCTTGATTTTAACTATTTTTTCTAATAGGTTTAGCAGTTTCATCCTAAAACATCCAGCCTTCTATGGCAACTCCCATATTCAGTGTACATCCTGCCACCATGCACTTTTTTTTTAAATCTTCCTTTAAACATGCATTTAAACTTGCATCTAATTTTTGGCTGCACTAAGGCTGGGGGATTTTGTGCCTGAAAACCCTCTGGGCTTGGAGTGCTGGAGTGTGAGTCTGTATTTTGGGCTGTGCCACCAGTTTACATGTCTGTGACAGGAAGGAAGTGAGTTTGCAAGTGAGCAAGTGTGGATGACGATCTGAAAAGCAGCTGCTGCAGCCCGTGGAAAGGCAGCACTTTGTCTCCTGCTTGTAAAGAGCTTTGAGATTTGGCAATAAAACCTCCTTTTAAAAATCTGCTGTTCCAGTGTCATTTTGTCCTAAAGGGGAGCAAGGAAGCACCACCAGAAGGAGCACATTAAGGCTTTGCTCTGGAGAAGGGAATGCTGCACAGGCTGTGGTCAGGCTGAGGTGAGACAGGAGGAAGGAGAAACGCTGGGGGCTGCAGCTGGCACAGAGCTGGAGCTGCTGCTGCACACAGGGCAGTTCCTGCCTCATCCCTGCCTTCCAGCTTGGCTGCCCTGGCCAGAAGGCACAGCTGAGGCCAGGATTTCCTTCTGGAAAGCAGTGGGAAGCATCACCTCGCCAAGTGCAGTCTCCAGCAGAGCTGGCTGGGCTCCTCTCAACGCCTTCATGTGGAGTCACTGGTGTCTACAGAACGTGGAGCCCACTCAGCACTCCTTCCCTTGGTGGTGAGCAACACCAGAGCCTTGTTCTGCAAGAGAAGGGGGTGGTATCACAGTGACTGCTTCCCTGCTGCAGTAACAGGTCAGAAATTGGTCAAAAGTAGGTGAGAAGTAGGTTCAAAAGTTACAAGAAACCAGAGGAATTAGTGCAAGTGTATGTTCCATCCTGTTGCACAATAAGAACATTAATTTGGGTAAAAATTGTGGTTAGCAAACCCTCTAATCCCTCGTTGGAAAGGGGGCTGTTCCTCAAAGGAACCTCCAAAACACAGGGTGATTTCTACAGATACACTGTAGAGAAGGGCACTCTCTTATTTAAAGAACACACAACACATCACATTTTGGCCTGAAATTTGTGTTGATGAGGAAGGGAAATATCTACCACTATGTGAAACAATAAAAACTGTTAAAAAATGAAAAAGAAAACATACATAGTATTGGCATATTAATAATTTGCCTGATTTGCTCTTAATTCAATGTACAGTTATGGTTTACTGGTTTGAAGAGTCTGTATTGTGCAATAGACTCTGAAATAGATGCAGGTCCTGGATTCCTCACTGTGATCCTACAGAACTCAATAATTTGGAACTGAAAAGGAGAAGAAAGATCTCTTCCAGTCCCAGGGGACCAAAAGATTTACTACAGCCTGAGCTAGCCTACACTGATGACTAATTATTCTTGCTATTAAAAATTGCATGTTTTATCTTAAACATGAGTCATCAAGAGTGAAGCTCTCCAACATTTCCCCTTTCCAGTTTAAGAGTCAGAAAATTCATAGACTCAAAAAGTACCCACAGTGTTTAGAGAATGGAGATCACTGTTTTGTTATGCTGTGAAAATTCACACACTTCAAAAAAACAGTGCTTAATTTATTCCAGGGAACTGTGTTTTAGTGCCTTACCTCACAGCTACAAGCCACCATATTCCTGTGATAACCACTGGTAAGTGATGTTACAAAACATGAACAGACTCAGGGCATGACAAATCTCACAGGTTATTCAGGTCTTTAACCCCAGCTTCCCTCTCACTGAGGAGTTGTGAGATGATAAATGTGGTGCCCCTGCAGACCCTGCTCACACCTCTGCAGCCTGGCATGCTCTTCCAAAATGTATCCTCTTCTGCTCCACATTTCAGTTCTCATCTTTCCCCACTGCCCCTTCTCTGCCAGAACAACTGAGCTCTAGAAATCTCAAAACTCTGTTGACAGAAACTTTCCAAAAGTTTTAGTTGTGCTGCTGCCAAGAAAATCCTTACTCCCTCCACTATCAGATTCACAATCCAGTTTCTACATCCCCTGCACCTACAATCCCCATTTTGACATTTCCTATTTCCACTCCATGCCTATGAAGGATGCTTGTGCTTCAGAACATTGGCATTCTTGAAATGAATTTTCAAATTACTAGCTCAAAATAAATTAATTGAAGGCATCAAAGTGTTCAGAGCTAGAACAACCTCTCTTGGTGGCTCTTTTACAGTGTCTTCCAGTATAAAGAGCTAAAGGTGTTTCATAGTCATGAATTAATTTTGCCTTGTGGTGCACCCAGGAGAGATGACAGAGCCTCTCACCCTGCAGAATGAAGGCAAAGGCACAGAGCATTGAAGAGGTGAGCTCCAAAACTATTCTCCTGCAGCAGATACTTCTATTTTTAATTGGTGAACTAGTGACATTTTGCAATAAACATTGAATAACCAGAATATCATATGACCACATGAAGTGCCTCTAAAAACAGAAAAAAACCCCAACCAAACAAAAAAAGTCAATTCTGGGAACTTGTCCTTTGATGACTTTTCTAACCCTTAGCAGGGACTGGGACAGATCTCCAAATCCTGCTTGTTTTGGACAATATGGCAGTTAAAGAACTTGTATTCCCAGCCCATAAGTGGATGAGACATACTATGAAAATACTGTATATATCTATTATATCCAAGATATTGTTCATTTAAAACAAGAAATAAGGACTTGAAATATTTTGGAGATGTTCTGGGAGAAAAGACAAAGCCTTGTGGAGCAGAGACTATCAGGAGAAGAGGTCAGAGGCAGGAAGAGGGCAAGACATGGGAATGCAGTGCCAAGTACTAGCTGTCATTCATGGCTAAGGATATGACATTTATGCAATGCAAACAGATTCAAACTCTCCTTCCCCACAGAACTACACAGCAGGGCACAGCCAGAAATTAGGATATTTGAATGCTGATCACTGACTTTCCTTTACCCTTTATTGAAACATTTAATTCCCTCTTGGTCTCTAAATACTTTCAGATGCTTGTGAAGCTCTTAACCATATTCATATTTTGCCTTTTCCTTTCCCCAAAAACTCTAGTTTTGGAGGAAAGATATTTTTTTCCTTCCAGAGAAACCTGCCTTGCACAGAAATAAAAGTTTCTTATAGGAAAAATTCTAATCTGTTTTAGATATAAGTTATCTAGCACACCCCTGCACACTGGGATATTTATCACTAAAACTGATAAAACATGAGAAGATCTCCAAAAGTCCAACAGATATGCAAGCCAGCATGACTAACTGGGCAAGGATCTGTGCAAACAAAACTGCAAGTTCCTCAGCAATTTCATTTGCAACAAGAAGTGAGTTTTGAAATGCTGGCAAAGCCTTCTGGGTTTGTTTAGACCACATCACCATGACAGCAAAGCACTGCCCAGTTCTTCATGTATTTTACAGCCTTGCAAGAGATGGTGGTGAGGGGAAGCTCAAAGGAAAAAAACATGGCCAGATGTCATATGGGAGATCACAGAAGATATCACAGAAGGTACTCCAGCCTGTGAATAACCTTTCTGTCCAACCACAGAGCTTTCCATGGGCTCTTTCTCTGGAACAACACTGAATTTTCAACAGCAAGGCTTGAATATCCTGAGCAAGGCAAATATGAATAATTTTAATATTCCACTTGTTTTCCTGGACCTGTGAAAGTCAGCAATGCAAACAGTCATGTATTCAAAGGGCAGGACTGCTCTCATCTTAGCCACACTTGTCTTCCATCCATTCTACCTTCAAGGGTGGAATCAGGGCCTCATGGGAGTTGGTGGTGAGAAATTTTCTGGCAAAACATTTTCAGGTCAAAAGAGCAATGCAAGGCTGTTATCAGAGGACTGCAGGTATGGAAAGGTGTGCTAGTTTAAAAAACCATTCAAAAATAATTTTGAGAAGTTGACATTTCAAAAGGTGACAGTTTTGCTCTGCAGCTCAAAAACATGATTTCAACACTTTGGTTTACAATTTCTTGAGTAACTAACTCAAGCATTTTTTAAAATATGAAATTACATATTTTGATGGAGCTCATGCAATCGTTTCTTTTTTTCTCACAAAAGTCTTAAAATTTTTAAAATGTTTTTCCTTGCTCTAGATAAATGGAATTAAAATTAAGCCCTTGGGAAATCTGAGAAGATGTGAAAGCTTTTTCAGTTCAATCTAGGCAAAATAAGATTTCTGTCCATTTCATTCAAAGTGAGGCACAAGGTTCCAGCCTGGCTCCTCTGCTCCTCAAACAGGCATTGTTTCCTTCTCTGATAATCCAGTTAGGCCACGAGCTGTGGTCCATTTATTTTGTCCCAAAACAACAGTAGCTGTACAGGTAGAGGGCTGTTTTTTTAAATGAGAGAAAATGCCCACACAATCCCAGTAAATTTGCAGACATCAAAAGGAATCCCTAGAACGTCTCTAAAGAGTCTGGTCTCATTCCTGTGACAAGTTTGCATTCAAGAATGTCATGTTCTTCTAGTAAGCTGCTTGTTTGGAGTTAAAATATTTTCAGCACTAAACACAAGAGATGTAAATTTGGGGGCTTGCAGCCAAGGCCACCACTCCTATAGAATAGAAAGAGCACAGGCTGCTGTCTACAGCTCCTGCTCTGCTCAGAGACAGAGGGCAACATCCACAGCACCCCATCCTGGTCAGACATCCTTCCCATGGACTGTGAGACATGTCACTGGAATAGAAGGAATTTTTCAACCTCCAAATCAGGACCCTTGGAGGACCCTTCCCATCCACCACAGTGAATAACAGCAAATTGAAATGCAGCCAGTGCCTACTCCAGTTCCCTGGCATTAGCAGATACTTACATGGGTTAATTATTACAAGTCCTATCCTACCTAGAGCTCCCAAATATTGCACCAAACTGCTTTAGGGAAGAACAAGCACACAGGGGTCTGCACGTGCCAGAAGTACCATGGGAATAGAAAGCATCTGGGTTTGAAGATGTAGCATCCAGAGATTGGTTATGCACAAATGCACTGATGAGGAGAGCCAGTCATTGGGTTCTGACCCCAATTTCTAGATTCAGCAAACAACAGAGGCCAACAGAGTTTAATTATTATTTTTTTTCCAAGTGATTGGGCACTCGGCTGAGTTCCTGTGGCTGTAACTCAGCTGTGTTACAAGCCATCTCCTGCAAGAAGGCACTGGAGCAAGAGGTAATTGAGGGCTGGCTCCCAGAGGGAATTTTCCCTTAAAAGGATAACTACATTGTCATGAAGAAACCAGCTCACTTCCACTGCCTGCAGAGCTTTTTGCAAACACTGCTGCCAGAGCTGGGGGTGGTGGCGGGTATTAAGAGCAGCCAGCCAGGAGCAGCAGGCACTGCCTGCTCCCTACAGCTCCACAGCTACTCCAGCCTCTCTCAGCCATGCTCTGCCATGAGGGGCAGCAGGACACACAGGCAGCCCCAGCAGGTCACTTCAGTGCCATGTAACAAGAGGCCAACTCCCATCCTCTGCTTGAGGCAAAAAGAAACACAAGTGAGGGATTGCAATCAAAAATAAGCACCCTCACAAGAAGCATTTACGCTCACAATGAGCAATATTTTCAGAGAGGGGCAGGCAGTGTGTCAGATGAAAGCATACCAAGGAATATTTCCAATTAAATATTTTCCCACCAAAAAATTACCAAAATCCCAGATTTTCCTTTGAGAGTTTGTGGAACAACTCTCACCAAAAGTCTTAATATGGGATCCAGGATAATGATGGAAGAGCAGAACCTCATGGTGGCCTCCCACCCAGCAGCAGGCCACTGGGAAGGGAGAGCCAGGTTTAAGGCCAAGCTCCTCTCTGGAAGACTCAGCCTATTGACTTCAACTTCAGCTTTTCACAAGCAAGAGGTAACTGCCTTAGCTCTAACACAGCCCTGTTCCATACCCAGGATATCTCCTTGTCCTCTGGACAGCCCACCCACCTGGAGCTTTGCGCTGTGCTCTCCTGTGCAGTTTTTACATGGGATGAAGCTGAAATGGGAAAGGTTGGGTTTGGCCCAGCTCTAGTGGCAGGCACAGATTCCCACCTCACAGCTAATGCTTCTTTTGGGTGAGGTTTTCAACTCTGACTCATGCTCCTGCGGTCTCTAGCACAGAACAAGCCACTTACCATACTGCAAGAGAAGGAATCAGGACCTGGTGTTTCCTTGCACCCTGATGAGAGGACAAAATATGTGCAAGTGAGCAACAGCCAGGTCTGAAACGAGCAGAGACTCCTGAGCTGGCAGTGCAACAGAGGCTTACACAGAGTGAAACACCATCCCTTTCTTTGCAGTTTGAGCCCTTCCATTGCAGTGGGGAGTCCAGCCCAGACAGTGGGTGAGACAGATGCCTGATGATCAACACATCACTGCTGCTGGAAGCAGGATCCTCTAGCACTGAGCACCTTTAAGAGACAGACCACCAGCAACCACCTTCAGACCACAGAGGTCACCTCAGGAGCTGCAGCAATTCTGCAGCTGCTCCCAGCTCTGCCCGGTCGTTGCTCCATCTGGTCCCATTGTTGCTACACTTGTGAAGTGTCCACTTGAAACAGTCCCATTTCAGGAACTCCACAAGCAGCCAATGAGATTCAGCACACTTCCTCTTCTCTTTAACGGTAGAAAATTTTATTTTTTAATCAGTCTTCCTCTGTAGAAAGAAGCATTAATAGCTTCAGCAAGGTAAGTGTGTTAGTGTTGATAAACAGAAACTCATCCAGAGAATAACAGCAGAAAGCTGGGGAATTACAGGTGGCTACAGGCACAGACTGGTTGCCATTTGGCTTTTCCTTTCTATGAGTAACAGCAAGAAAATGAGTCAGACTCTATGGCTGAGTCACAGTGAGTGAATATAAACTTGCTTTTCAGACCAAGAGAGCTCGGGCAGGTGGAGGAAGACCTCTGTATAATCTGCCCTGGATAAACACAGCATGGTCCCTCCATGTGCAAGTCCTGCTTTGAGGCCTAGGATCTGCAAGCCCAAAGGAAGACCCCGTGGTGGAAATAGATGATAAACATATGACAACATCTGCCTTCTGTTTCCTGTGCTTTGTACAGATTATCTCTCTCTATAGATAACCCAGTCCTTCTCAAAGAGAAAGCTGGGGTTGTGCTTTAAAAATGCTGCAGAGACCAGTGACCATTTGAATCAGTTCATTCTATACCTGCTCTCAGACCACGTGTATCACCACATCTCAGCACCATCTGCTCGACACCTGAGTGTTGTGATTACACATCTGCCCAGGGCTGTTTGTTCCCTCATCCCTCCTGAGCACTGAAGCTTTCTGCATTCACGTGTGCTCTCTCCCCACACAGAGTAGAGCTGATGCCCAGCTGAGCTCCCCCACCTCCTCTCCACTGATGTCATTATCTTCCATGTTGCTTGTTAAGCCCAGCAGTGAAGAAGCCCTGGGAAAGCAGAAGCCCATGTCAGAGCTGTTCTGCACTGATCACCAGCAACTCCAGCAGAGGACTTTAAAGGGAAACCTGGTGGGCTGCAGTAAAGTAAAAATCATCAGGCTACAATTTGACATCAGCAGTGCTCCTTGTAGAACACACAACTCCTGCTGCTGCCCCAGCCCCCTCCCCCTGCCTCCAATTCCAAGACCATAAAATTACTCATTAGGCTGGGAACAAAACGCTCTCGGTGCACTTGTATGTGGCTGGAGGCAGAGACAGATGTTTTGGGCTCTGGAAGAAAATAGCTGAGAGACAGAAATGAAACACTTCCAAAGCTGCACTGTGCTTGCCTGCTCCTGTTGGACTCCATGGTTTTCCATGGGGTCAGATTAGAAGGGAACGATGGCATCACTGAGCAGCCCTTTGCTGCCACTTAGCTTTTATTAAATCCTCAAACACAATTTTCTGTTTCACTTCAAGTTTTGCACCGAATCCTTCAGCTTGGCATAAGAGCAGCTCAGGACTGTGTCTCTGGAAGGGAGTTTCAGCACTTTGGGTTTATGGTTAAAAGAGCCTACATTTCAGCTGCACTTTTGTCTTGAAAAGAACAGGGAGAGATTGCCTTTAGGAGCAAGACAATCCTCAGAGGCCCAGGAAGCAGAGGATCCTCCCTCTTTTTACACATGCAGTAAAGTGAGAATAAAAACATTGCCTGCAGGCATGTCAGTGAGGGGATTAGGATTCAGTGTCCCGATTATTGCTTGGTTTATAGGAGGCAGCCGTTCCCACCTCCCATAACCAAACACTTGCTCAGTTAACCATCACATTCAAACGAGGGAGGGCAGTGACTCCAGTTCCATCGCATCATATCTCTTCTCAAATTTAAGAAATAATATTCTGCCTTTAGATTCTTTCCTGCTACATTAGCTCTTGGTCATGCAGTAGATGTCTTAAGAACATACTACTGTTACATTCCTGGCTTTGAAAGACCGGGTTCTGTGATTCCAGTAAGGCAAACAGTTCAAAGCACAGACAGAATGACCACTGCAACCTGATCACCACCATGAGACACAGACTGTCAAACCAGAAATCCCCCAGCTACTGCTCAAACCTGGTACTCAGGCACTAAGAAAGTCTGAACACAATGTGTTTACATAAACCTCCTTCAGCCAAGCATCATAGAAATAACAATTTTTTTCTCCTACAGTTATTTCTAAGGTATCATTCAGGTACAAAGGTACTGGGGAGGTATTTTTTTTCCTCTCACATACTCCTGCAGCATAGATGTGAGCTCAATTCTCCACAGCTGGAAGGAGAATACATCAAGTTGGAAGATGTAGTGGACTCGTGTCAATAAGCTCCATGTGGACATCAGGGATGAACAGGAGTGGCCTGATGGTCAGGAACAACCTCTGCCACAGTGCTAATTACATGTAAGCTTCACTTTCAAAGCTACATAGAAGCTTAAGATTATTTATCTTTACAAGGGATTTAAAGGCCTATTGGCTTTGGGAAGTGAGAGTGACAGGAGAGGGAAGTGCCAAATCACCAGCTTGAACTTCCAGTTGCTGTTAATATGGGCTGAGATATCAGTGTCAGCACCATGCAGCACACTGGCAAGGCTCACTCACCAACCCTCTCTGACACCTCTGCCTGGTTCCTTGAGATTTTTTCTTATCAACAAACAAAACAAACCCTTCAGTTTCTCTAACATGATTTCCTCCCAATCCCATAATACTGGATTATTCCTAAGCCTAAAGCAAAGAACATCACTTTGTGATTCAGGCTGCTTCCTGAGCTAGGAGCAACAGCTCTGCTGAAATACCTCACTCTGTGCTGTCTGAAACACTACACAGCATGAGCTGAGTCTGGGAAGACAGGAAAAATGGAATTACAGGCTCGTGAAATGGACACTGACAAAAACCTGAAATGTCGAGCTCACTCAGATGCAGGCTGTGTTTAATCCAGTCATCAGACAGTCTCTGTTTAGCTAAATATTTGACTTCAGAATTGGGCCTGAATTATTATTGGCAAAGCTTCCAAGCTCCACAGGTCCCTCTAACAAGCTGTTCCTCTGTGGAAGCCTTGCAAGGAAATGAATGCAGCCTTTGAGGAAACTGCTGGAATCCTTCTCAGGCTTCCAGAGTGGGTTTGTGGAGTCCTGATAGGTGTCCAGGCCTTCTGAAAGCTCCATATGTTGAGTGTTAGAAGCTACAGGCTGATGTTTGTGTGCATTTCTGGGATGTTCCCAGAGGAGTTCTGGCTCCGCAGCATGTCACAGGAACAGAGTTATCAAAGAAAGCACCAAAAATAACCTTGTCTACAGAACAACTAAAAGCCAAACCCAGACAAAAAATAAATAAGCTGGAGCCACACATGAAGCCACGTAGGCAGAGCTGTAACGTGTATTCCATTCTAATGGGACATATCTGAAAGAGCACAGAAGTGGCAGGTTGAATTTTGAATACCCACAGCTGGGACATAAAAAAGCACAAACATCCAATTCCTCACAGCATCCATGGCAGCTGTGTACCACAGTGCCCAAAGATCTGGATCAGTGCTGCCAGGCAGAGCCCATGGTTGCTATCTTAGCACACTGGGCTGTCTGACACTCTGTCACGTAAGAACAGTCCAGCAGCACTGAAAGAGGAACACGGTCATCCCCTCTCCCATGCAATATTCAATTTCCTGTCTGTGGCAGCATATGCCAAAAAAGACAATTCTCCAAGGATGGAGGCTGTTCCTCAAGCCAGGCTCCCCTGCTGTGGGCAGCTCCAGAGAAGCACAAGCTTGGCTTTCCAAACTACAGGCAGCTGCAGGCAGGAGGAGTCACCTTCCAGTTTTGCTTCCAAAGGCAGATTATAAATTAAAGTCCAATTTGCTAAACCTCTAGGTAAGCAACTGTTTCTGCATAAACACATACTGGTTTGTGGGCTGTATTACATGGCTAACTGCAAATCTGACTGGCTTGAAAAATCACAGTGTATACAACTAAACCAGGGAGCTAACAGAGTCACATTTTAAAATTATATGGATTTAAGCAGCCTGGCTCATGATTTTTGAATATGATCAAAAATAATGATTATCCTAAAGCAGTACATAAAAATTGTGCATGCAAAATAAGAGAACAAAATTCTCTGACAGAGAGCTTCACTTCTAAGTGAGAAAGAGCACAAAGCTGGTTCAGCTAAAATTATTCTTCAAGTGAAATAAAGCTGAAGATTTTAACACCATTCTGAAGATGGGGTCAATGTCTGGAATATATTGCAAAAAGGGCTCAAATTACCACCTCCCCCTGTCATTCTTTATGCTACAACATTAATGGAAAAATCCAAGAGCTCTTTTAGATCTGTTAGCTAATAAATGGATCGCTAGGCGAATGTTCAGTGTCGTTAATAAATCGTCGCAGTATTCTGTACTTAGTATCAGCAGAAAGTCTTGGTCCCTTCCACCCCTGAACACATACCACTTTGGGAAGGACAGAAGGAACTGCCTACATTGCCTTTTTTCTGCCTGCTGGAAACATCCAAGCTCACAAACAGATGCAAACTCTCAGTGCATCTGCGCTTTTCCTCCTCCGAGATCAGCATTAACCCGCAGGAGAGCCGTGGGTGATGAGTCCTGGCTGATTCAAGCTCTGGAAGACAATGACATTAACAGTGGCAGGTTAAATCCAGACAGCTTTCTGTCCAAGGATCTCTTACAGCATAACAAAAGGCCAGCAAGAGCCAGAGGTCCCACCTAAGGCTGGGATGCACAGTACCTCCATAGTCCGTGCAAGCAGGGATTATTCCCTCCCTATTCAGGGCTATTTTCCCAGCCCCCAGGCACCAGGATACCCAGTGGGAAGGGCTCAGCCCTTCTCAGTCATTCCTGCTGGCGCCGTTCCAGTTTGTCTGAAGACACTTAAATATTCATCGAGAAAGAGCAAGACTCCGTCTTGCCGGGTGCACAGACTGCTCTCCAGGGAGACGGGACACCTGCCTTCTGCACTCCCTGCTCCATCAAATCATTAATTATTTAAAATAACAGGAAAGAGCAGGAAAAACTCTCCGCACCAGACATGCTTGCAGCCTGCTGTTTGTGGTGCTCTCTGGGGTCTTGTGTGGCCCGAGGTTTGCATCTCCCCTCCGGCAGAAACAAGGATCAAGCCCAGCTTTCCCCTTTCCTCGGGGAGGATGCTCTACCCGCTAAGCTATTGTAAAAAATAAGCCCTTTCCCTTTATCCAGACAGACCTTATGTTCACTTTTCCTTCCAGAGAGTGTATTTTTTTTTAACTTCAGTTTGAATAAAAGGCAAACAAAACACAAATTCAAATCTCTGAGAGGAGCAGCTATCCATAAACCCCCTCCCCACATTGTGCATTTGCTCAAGAGCTTAGGATCCACCTCCCCATTTCACAGCTGGGCAGGCCAAGCCGTAGCGGCCCAACTGCATCAGCAAGAGCTTGGCGACTGAACCCCTTGGTGATGGGTTTCAATGAAATAGAAACCACCGTGTCCCTGCCCTGAAGACACTTTTGGTGTAGCTGTGCACACAGAGGGACGTCTGGAGAAGCAGAGGGTCTCTTCTTGTCCGTGTACCCCCAGGACATCACTTGCCTCTCCCCACTCCCAACACACCAAACGCCCCACGCTCTCTCACAGGAGCAGCAGGGACCTACACAAGGGTCCCCGAGACCGGGATGTCCCCCAAAACTGTCCCGAGCCCAGGGAACAGCCCCATCTGCACCCTGACTTCATTGCCAGAGCAGGAAGCCGTGGCAGGTGAACAGCACTGGCACCCTCATGTGGTGACAGGCATCAGAGTGAGCTCACAGCCAAAATCAGCGCTGCAGAGAGGGATACCTCTCCAGGGGCACTTCTGACAAGGACCACATCTGTGGGCCAGCGTGGTCTAGGGGCTGGGATACAAACCTGATGTCACCTCTCCTATCCTGAGACCAGCAGCAAACAATCAGAATGCTCTGGGCCAGAAGGGACCTTAAGGATCATCGAGTTCCACCACCTTCCATGGGCAGAGACACCTTCCACTATCCCAGGGTGCACCAAGCCCCATCCAACCTGGCCTTGGACACTTTCAGAGACAGGGTTTCATATAAAGTCTCCCTTGGACACTTCCAGAGACAGGTTTTCATATAAAGTATCCCTGGAGCTGTCTCTTCTCCAAACGGAACATCCCGAGCTCTCCTAGTCTGGCTCCAGAGCAGAGTGCTCCAACGCTTGGAGAATTTCTGTGGCCTCCTCTGGACTCACTCCAGCTGCTCCAAGTCCTTCTTATGTTGGAGACCCCGAGATGGAAGCAATATTACAGGGAAGGAGTACTGTAGGGGACCCACAGAAACAGATCTGATTATCCCCCCCAACCTCAGCTCACCGTGGTTTCTTCCTTATTGTACTATCAAAATGGAGAACAAAATAAAAGATAAAATCAGACCAGACGCTGAAACTCTGAGGGAAAAGCCCTTTTGCCCCCTCCTGCACCTGCTGAGGGACGTGTGGTAAGAAGAGCACCTCATTCCCGGGAAGCATCAACCCCTGCTTTCAGGGGAAAAAAAAAATAAAAACAATTCCCCCATATATCCTACTGATTATAAATACCTCTCCTACCCAATTGCTCTGGAAACAGAAATAAATTAATTTTGAATTAAACCACCCACCACCTCGAAGCAGCATCACTCAGCAGAGCCGCGCTGAGGTGAAAGGCGGCACCCGGCCGAAATGGCGGCAGCTGGATGTCCCCTCTCAAATCCTCCCCAAACCGCCCGAAAATGCCGGGAAACGGGCTTGTTTTATGATATTTTGCTTTAAAGAGCAGCAAAAGAGCAGCTCGGCGGTGGCGAGCGGTCTGAGAGGAGGCGGGGACGCCCCTGTCAGCCCGCCCTCAGGCGGCGGGGACGCGCCTCAGCCCGCCCTCAGGCGGCGGCGGGGCCGCTCTGTCGCGACATGGGGGACGACTTGGCATCAGAAGGCGACACCCGTGAGTGGGGCCGAGGCCGGAGTGCCCCAGCGGGGCGGGGGGCACAGCGCCGTGAGGGCCGATTCGTGTGGCGGGGGCGGGAGGGAGCCGGCGGCGCTGAGGGGCAGAGCCGGGATGCCCTAAAAAAAATAACGGGACACCTGAAAATCCGCTCGGAAACAAAGCAGGTGGATAAACCTACCCGTGAATCAAGACTGCTGTTGTCCCAAAGCATCCTGCACCGCTGAGATGCTGCACTTAACTCTGGTGGCCCGCACTTGGGGTTTTTGGCCCTCTTGGTCGCTCGGTCCCCATCCCATGTTGTCTTTGTGTCCTGCAGCCCCAGGTAGAGCCCGGTGGATTGGTTTTGAACATTTCTTTGCATGTCTTTCGCCTCTTTTGTTGCTTTTCTGCATCTCTTGCATAATAAACTGCCTGTGAGTTGGTGCATTGCATTGAGGGTAAACAATTTTAAATGTTTTCCACAATTTTAAATGTTTTCCACACTGTTTGTGATAACTGAGTTCCTGTTCAGTGAGCTATGAAGTACCCTGGGGTCTGAGCTTGAAAGAGAAGGGAAACTGCTAAATATCCACTGAAATGTTGCTGTTGGACAGGTACATGCCATGATGAGAAGTGCATTTACACTTACAGAGCCGCTGTGGATCTTAAATAGGAAACTCAGACCATCAAACTGTTACTCGTGTTACTGAAAAGAAATAAATTGCAGTTTCTACAGCTTAATGATGCCAGATTTGTTACTGCATCTTCACAGCTAGTGCAAAGAATAACTAAGGTAGTTTGACTTCTCTTGAAAATGATTCTTTATGTGGCCATAAAATGTAAGAACACATTTCTGTCACCTGGGGAGCAGGGTCAGCAGGATTTGCTTTATAGAAACATAGGATTTACTCCACTGAAGGGAGATAAGTGTGTACAAGGTATGTGTGTAGCCATTGATGTTAATAATTAACAAAAACTCAATGTGTTTTTCACAAGTTCTCCTGATATTTCCTCTCAAATGA
Source organism: Catharus ustulatus (assembly GCF_009819885.2). NCBI lineage: Eukaryota > Metazoa > Chordata > Aves > Passeriformes > Turdidae > Catharus > Catharus ustulatus. The sequence goes on from NC_046232.1 coordinate 18,720,959, forward strand.
AGGGTCCATGCAGGGTGGAATGCAATCCTGCTAACACAGCTGACAAGGTGATAAGAGAGTCTTGATGTACAGGGTAGGAAATCCTGGTTCTTGCAGAAATCAGTGTCCAAATCCTACTGCCTTCATTGTAGCAGCAGGTCCAGCACTCTTGAATACACAATCTCAGATGACCATATCTGGGGTTAAGTGGATAAACACACTATTTAGTGAACCTGTCTAGCGTTAAAATGTGTTTTATTTGTGTTTTTCTTGAGCTAAATTTTTTTTTGTTTATTTGAAGGCAAGGGGCATGGAAACTTGAGGATGAGATTATACCTCTGTTGCTGTAAGAATCCATGGTAGGGATGCCTTTCTTCTCTGCCCTCCAAAGAGATTAACAGTGCTGTTCAGGCAGCAAGTCTCCTGTTTGTCTCCTTCAGTGTGATGGAATGGGAACAATAACATGTTTTGATGCCTTTTGGATGGCATGTGGTTAATATGCAGTTGATATGTCGGGACAAACTGAAGTTGCATTGAGCCCCTCAGCCTGGGCTCTGCAGAAGTGTAGAAGAGAGAAGAGTCTCTGGGCCAGCTCTCCAGTAGGATGTGACAGGCCAATGTGACTCAAGCACTTCTTGAAAGAATTCCCCAAAAGCACTAGGACAGAGCCTGGGTCCAACAAATGCTGACACCAGCCTTGCCAAAAGCCTTCAGAGCCTCTCTGTTGGGCTGTGGCAGTCACAGCCCTGCTCTTTTTTCTTGGCAGGAAGGTTTATTCGATCGAGGAGAAGATTGCTGGGGCAAGGCCCAGCATGGAGAGTAAACACTCTTAAATTGTGCCTAACTGTGCAGGACAAATATTGCCAGTCATGGTGAATTATGTGCAGAACTGCCATGGTTTATTAAGAGATGCAACACTAATCACAGGCCAGGCTGCCAGTTTTGTGCTGCTTGGCTGGTTCAGGTTGCCTGGAGCGCGACCATGTGTAAAGGCCTCCTTGTAGAGCAGTGGGATGTGGGTGGAAGGGTGGAGGAAAGGGTCTGTGTCATCTCAGAGCTTTCACTCTGACTCTGGGCCTCAGAGGGTGCCCAGAGGATATGGACCTCATGGATCAAAAGGTTTTACAGCTGGAGCAAATCCATGCAGTGAAAGACACTGAATTAGAAGAGAAGTGGGTAGGACTGGAAGAGCACTGCTGTGGCACAGTCAGGGAAGGAGAGACAGTGGTAGAATATAAATCCAGCAAACATGCCAACATCTGTAGGGCTGGGATTCTTGCTGGAAAAATTTTTCTGCAGTCATGCTTCCCTGAAGCCACGGGGGCCGGTGAGATGAAGAGGAGGTTTGTTGGGACATGCTGCTCTGTGCTCCTTGGCAGCACTGTTTTAATGCTCACTCTTCTGCTCTGCTGCAGTGCTTCAGTCAGAGAAGGAGTTCCATGGTGCAGCAAAGCGAAATGATACGGCCAGGATGGAGGAACTCATCAGCAGAGGAGTTGACATCAAAGCCAAAAACAATGTAAGTTCTGGGTTTTTCCACCTCCAAGCTGCAGGAAGTGCTGAGGGTGTGTTTCAGAACTGCAGCCCCTTAATGCTACTCTTCTCATTAACTGCTTAATTTGTCAAAGCTTTAAAATACAGCACCGAGTGCCAAATAGGGCCTATGTCAACCAAGCAGTTTTCACAACACTGAGACCCCCAGCACTATCACCTTGACCACATTGGAAAGCTGCAGGTGTCAGATAGACATGATTGCCATGAAATACTTTGATTTTGCTATCTCTGTACAGCAAAGCTGTGTGAAAAACTGTTTCTGTGCAGTTCTTTCTTCATTAAATACAGGATTGGACCCATCCCTAGTGTTTCAGTCTGTCTGTTTATGGTCAGCAATGTTCTTTGCTCTATGCTGTCATTATAGTCCAGAACTGCACTTCCTGAGTAGAAGTTGACAAAAACCTGTCTGCCTGACAGCAGAGCAGAGACAGAGGTCTGCACCCAAAGAAAACTCTGCCCAGTGTGAGAAATTCTGGCTCCTTAGATGCCCAAGGACACTTTGGCCTTCAGAAAGGCTGGTGCATACACACACTGTGCATACATCAGCCTTCCCTGCCTCTGTGCTTCCCTTGCAGGCAGAGCGGACTGCCCTGCACTGGGCTGCAGGAGCAGGGAGCCTGGATGCTGTGCGGCTGCTGCTGGATCACAGTGTCCCTCTGGATGATGAAGACAGTGTACAAAGGCCACTCTCCTTGCATGTGCTGCTGATGTGTTCAGTGCTGGGGACTGGGTGCTAGGCCAGCAGTTACAGACTGCACCTTAGCCCTGGGTGGGTGGCACAGGGTGGCACGCTGCACCTGTTGAGCAAGGGGCTGCAGCAAGCCTTGTTGGCACATGTATCTGTGCTCTGTATTTTTGGCCTTTTCTGTGCAAGCACAGTGGACTTGAAGAGCTGGAAGAGTCTGTGAAGTTTTCTGTAGAGCATGGGGATGCTTGGTTTCTGATTGTGTTGATGTGGCTTGTGGGATGACAATGACAGCCAACAAGTTTTCTTTCCCCCATATAGCCAGGCTATTGCACAGCATTAAATAGGTAGTAGCTGCCAAGAAACAGGTCTCTGTTCAGTTGCTCTGAATATCTGTGACAGGAATAATAATAATTGGAGAAAGTGCAACTAAAAATACACCAAAGAGAAACAAATAGATTTGGAAATCTTCATTAAGCTAAGAGGACAGCTTCCCTCCAAGGTGGGGATGGTGGTGGCTGCAGTTTAACTCTAAGTATCTTTCTTCTTTTTTTCCCAGTTTGGAATGAATGCTCTTCTCCTGTCTGCCTGGTTTGGCCACCTCCGTGTCCTGCAGATCCTTGTCAATGCTGGGGCCAAGATTACCCATGTCAATAGGGTGAGGGTTTCCCTGTGTGGATCCATCACTTGGCTCTAGACAGTGTGGGGGGACAGAGAGAGCTCAGTCGTGTGTGGCAGCATCTGCTCTGGGAGCTGCCATCTGCATTCTGACTTATCCCTGAGGCAGGTGTAATAATTGGAGCTCTGGAGATGCACACAGATTCCTTACCTCATGTTTGTGCAGTGCTGATGTGGAAGGTGTTATAGAAATGGGAAATGGGTTTAGTGAATCAGTATTCCTCATATTCTAAACCAGACCTTATCTGGGAAAAGGGGTATTAGTATTTCAGTCATAACTTGCTGTCTGCAGCATGAGGAAGTTTAGTCCTAGAGATGCAGGGAGGGATGAAATGGGCCTTTGTTAACAGGAACAGATTGTTAGAAGAGACTGACTGTCCCACAGTCTTGGATTTGTTGAATGGGCAGTCCTTTGTCTCATTTTCAGAATGGCAGGAACCTGCTTCACTGTGCAGCTCAGAGGGGACACATCCAGGTCATGGAGTTCATCATGGAGGACTTGGAGGACGTGTGTGTGGATGAGACAGACAAGGTAGGAAGGCTTTTCACAGCTTTGTTTTATGAAGTCTGGTCTTGCTCTGCTGAGCTTAGCAGGAACATTGCCCTTGGGTCTTGGGAAGAGAATCAGAGTCAGACACTACTCCCAGAAGTCTTCCTGCAGAGTGAGCTTAGGGATGATGGGGATTCTGGCTCTGGTCAAGCTTCTTGCAGCAGATGATCTGATCTTGTGCTTTCTGAGCCTTTTGGAGTGTGTTTCTGTTTCCTCTCACAGATGGACAGGACAGCGTTTCACCTGGCTGCAGAGTACGGGCAGCTGGAGGTGGTGGAGTTCCTCATTCGACTGGGTTGTTCTCACAGTGCCAAAGACAAGGTAGGGGCACAAAACCACATGCAAGGGAGGTGAAGTCCAAGGGTTTGGGGATGTGAAAACCAGGGAACAGAATATCAAATGAGGCTCAGGCAGGCAGGTTGTCCACAGTTGTTACTATGGCTGTGTTATGTCAGCGCTTTTCTTCCCTGTCTGCTTCAAGCCATTTTCTTGCTTAGTTCATTATTTCTCTCCAGGGCTTTTCAGGCAGGATACACAGCAAGCCTGGTGGACCATATTCCAGTTTAAGGTGGGAGGGGTTCTTCCCTCCCTGCTGCAACTGTAGGAACATTGTTTCATATTCCTGCTACTGGTTACAACCTCCTTTTCAGCCACACTGGATGTACTCTGCAAGGTTGTGGTGTATGAACACTCAGTGCTGTGAGATGTATGTTTATAAAGTAATGTTTACTTTCAGGAAGAAAATACAGCATTGCATTTAGCTGCTAAAAATGGACACCTCTCTGTGCTGGAGAAGATTATAGATGTTGGAGTGGACCTTGATGAAAAAAACTCAGTAAGTACACTTAAATTAAATCAAAACCACATCAGTTTTGCCCTTTTCCTCCCTAGAAATACTCCCCTGCCACAGTCATTAGGCTGAAAAGCCAGTATTGACAGGAGAGGTCTAGAAAATAGCTGATTTTTATCTAAAGCCTATGTGGGTAAAGGCAGGTCACACTTGTATCAGTGAAAGGCGACATCCGTCTTGGACCAATTTCCGGCTTTAAAGTGTTGCCTTCTCTTCCTGCTGTATCTGCTCACCTACCTTATCACTCCATTTAATCTCCCTTTCTCTCCCTGACCCTTGTACATTCAAGTGCCTAAATGGTTATTGAGTGTGTTTTAAACTAAACTTCACCATGCTTTAAAGTATTGACTTAGTCACTGAACATATGGACCTTGTGTTTGACATCTCTCTTTTGACAGATCTGCTCTGGAAAATTATGTGGCTGGAACACAGTTAATGACTTAGATAGCAAATATTGGCTTAGTATCACTGTTATTTATTCCAGGGCACACTCCCAATTAAGTTTATCAGCATTTTTTTTAGTCTTATTTGGTTACGGTCTTTGAAAAGTGTATTTGATTGTGATTAAGATCTGAAGGGAGAGCCACCTTCTGTGGTAACTGGCAGCATTTGTCTACCCCCACATGAGCTGCCCTTTGTGCAAAGAGCAATAATAAAACCAGATTAAATCACTTAGGAATTCTGCTTGCTTGCTTCTGTTTTCTTGTAATGAAATGAGCTGCAACCCTCAGAAGGGAAAACCAGTGATAGAGGGTCACAGGTTTCCAGTTCTGTCTCTGGGCTATTCCAGGAAAATGGTTTGTCTTCACTGTCTGTGTGAAATCCTTTTTGGTTTATTGATGGGCTGGAGGGGAGGAAAGATGGTGAACACAGTGCCTGTTGAATGGCCCACAGCCAGTGACATTCAGGACAGAGCAGTACTATGTATGTCCAGTGCAGATAATTGTGTCCTCTGTTTTGTAACAATCAACCGGAGATCCCTGGCCCTCAGAACTGGTACTGTAGCATGTCATGGATTCAGAAGAAAGGGTGGAGTCTGACTCATTCTGCTGCTCTGTCTTGGCCTTGTCTACAGAAATGCTGCTTGTGTCCTTTCTTGTCTTGTGCAGGAAGGACTCACGGCTCTGCACCTGGCTGCTGAGGGGGGACACAGCCTCTGTGTGAAGCTGCTCGTGGAGGCAGGTGCTGATGTCAATGCCCAAACCCAGGTTAGCTCCATGGAGGTGATTCCATCCCCAAACCCTACTTTGTGGATTTGTGCCCAGACCTGTGCCTTCCCAGGTCTCCTATTAGAGAGAGAGCCCTGCATTCAGGAGTAGCACAGGGAGTTTGGAGGAAGGTAAAGATGGTTTTGTACAAAGAGGCAGGTGGAGCTCCCTGGGACTGATTTGGCTGGAGATAATCTCCATGAATTTGTCAGTGCTGGGCCTAGGACTCTTGCAGGAGGGAGGAGGGAGCTCTTTGTGGGTAGTCTGTACACAATTTCTGTCTCTGGGAAGAATCCCTGAGTAACACTCCTCTCTTCTGACCTGTCCCTCAGAAAAAGATGAACTGCCTTCATTACGCAGCACTGCATGGCTATGAGGAGATAGCCAGGATCCTCATGGATGCAGGAATCCACATCAATGCTCTCAATCATGTGAGTCCCTCTCAATGCTCTCACCACTAACAAAAAGATAAAGTCAGTTTGTGGAGCTGCTCAAGAGCACCAAGCAACTCTGGAAGTGCCAGTACTGCAGTGTCAGCCCCCAGTGCAGACTGAGAGCTGTGATAGAATGGGACATGCTGGGCACAGCATGGTCCTTTCAGTGCTATGAGCTGAGCTCTCCCTAAGTGCAGGATCTTCTTTCCACAGCAAAGTGCATCAGCAACACACATTGCAGTCCTGCAGAACTTCCCAGCCATGGTGAAGCTCTTCATCAGTGCAGAGTGTGACCTTGACATTCCAGATAATGTAAGACTGCAGCTCCTGGTCTTTGTGTTTGAAATGTGAACCAGTTTCATGGGGAATTTTATCACCTTGGGGACAGGATTAAAGAGGAGTGCTTTAAAATATGAAGAACCTGGAAGTGCAGCTTAGGAAATGTGAAACCTGTGAAATTATTCTAAGTGTTGCAGTGAGGTAATCACTTGATGGTATTTAACATGAGGGCTGTGCTGTGTCCCCTGCAATATTGCATAGTCAGGCTCTCTCCTCCTTGCTGGAAGCAGGTAGGAGAAATTTCAAGATGGAAGATACTCTGCAAAATGTTTGGAGGGCTGAGAATAGGAGGCAAGCCTGGAAGTAGCTGTTTGTGTCACCAAATCATAATTTTTCTAAATGAGGGGCTTTGTGTGCCTTGTTTCAGTCAATCTTCATACTTGTGGCAATGTTCTCTCCTGATGATACCACAAAATGGACACATTCTATGTTCAATTTTACTGGTTTCCATTGAACAGTCCCAAGCTCCTCTTGGTAGTGTTCTGTCCTTCCAGCCTCACACTTGTCCTTCTCTGAAGTGCAGTCCTTTCTCCCTCCATCTGCAGAGGCAGCAGACCTCACTCCACATCGCTGCAGAGCATGGCAGGCAGGACATTGCTGAGATGATTCTCATTGCAGGAGTAAATCTGAAGCTGACAGACAAGGTAAAGGTCTCCATGTGTGAAACAGGTTCTGTGGGAGTATGGAGGAAAAATATACACAGATGGTGTCTGTTAATGTTTTCCATAATTTTCAAGGAAGGCTAGTAATATTAAAATTTGGATTTTTCCAGGGATAAGCCCTTAAAACATGGCTGAGTAGGTTATTTTGATGTGTTTTCCAGGAAAGAAGTGACTGGTTCTTAGGTAGAAAATAGATAACACAATGAACAACACTCCTTCTCAAAGTTGTTCTAGTTCCTTCTACTTGTACTATAATGAACAGTAATATCAAAGATTTCCTCAAATAGTGGTGAGTAATATACCTGAAAAATTACAGCACACATGTTCCAAAAGGTTTAAAGGATCTGTTTGGTATAGATCTGCCACTGTTCTGAGGCATTTGCCAGCTGATAAAATCAACAGAACAAATTTCAAGAGGCCTGAGAATGTAGTATGTGCCCAGAAAGTGCTGGAGGAACTTGGGCAGGGATTAAAATAGTGTTTGCCATTTGCAGTGGGTTAGAATGAGTGCAGACCTGAATCCACCTGGCTGAACTGGCCTTCAGCAGTGGTGGATGTTTGTCACCTTTCATCTCTCTGTGGAACTGCAGTGACACTCAGCACAGGGCACACATTCACACTTTTCTGTATGAAATTTGGGTTCTGCTCACATCTGAGGCTATCACTGTTCTTCCTGTTCTGCCTGATGCTTGGGCTGGCTCGCTTTCCTTCATGCAACTTTCAAACCTCTTTCATTTCTGCCTTCTGATTTTAGATAGAAATACAAATCTCCCCTTGCCCAATCCAAAATCATATTCATGAAAGGAACATAGCCACATTTCCATAGTCCCATCAGCCTGTGCTTCTCCTAGGAGACCATTTCTAATCATGTGTATCTGGAGCCTATAAAGTTAATGAGGTTGTATAAATCACTTTGGTTTCATGTGTCAGCAAACCTGCTGTGCAAAAGGCTGTAAAATACCTTGGACTGCAGAGCAGAGCTGATCCTCTGATGGTTGCTCTCATGTTGGTGGGTTACAGGAAGCTTTTCCAGTGGCTCCTGCAAAACAGGCAGATCCCTTGTAGCAGCAGAGGAGATTCTGCAGAGCCTGGAAAACCACTCCCCATGCCCTGAATGCAGGAGCTCGACACCAGCTCACATCTGAAGTGTTCACAGGTGGAGAACAGGTCCTGACTGGGTGCATTACTCAGTAATCGATGTGCTGCTGTTGCAGATGTTGGGTGGGCATGGAGATTACACCTTCTAAGGTGCTCATTTTCTAATTTCAGCAAGGGAAAACGTCTCTGGATGTTGCTGCCCGAGGCAATCACATAATATTGGTGGACATGATTATCAAAGCTGATCGATTTTACAAATGGGAGAAGGTGAGCAGCTTACACAACAGCCCCTGTGCTTTCTCCTCCCCACTGAGACTCCACATACCAGCTGTCAAAGAAAAATAAATACAGGACATCCCGTGACAGCCTGACCTCTATCTTCATCCCTTGACTTAAGAAAAAACAGAAGTCCTCACCATGCCAACAGCATCTGCTTAAGGCTTTCCTTATTTAAAAAGGCCTCTGTTGTTAGAAATCCCAGGCAGCTCTGCTGGGAATAGGGGTTTCCAAAAATTATTTAACTGCTGCTCCCAAAGGGATAGAATTAGTTCCTTTTCCCAGAAGGAGAAATTGAAGGACTGAGCAGGAAAATGCTTGACCTGAGGTCACCAAAATGGGATTTTGAGAGTTTTTCAGCCATGGAAGGAGACAACTCTAGCTGGATTCATACAAACAACTTCTCCCTCGAAGTGCAGCCTCTCAGTTCCAATCTTCTCTCTGAAACCCTGACTACCCCAAGCCTGTGCCCAAACCAAGCTGAGCAGGGTGAGCTGAAAGTACAGCCCAGTGTCACATCCTTTGCATGTTCTTAAGATTATGGTTGTCTTCCCATAGCAGAGCTCTAGAGGGGGAAGAGAAGGAGGGAAAGGAGGGCATGTGCCTGTGGCTCAGGGGCAGCTTTGGGAGTCGTGCTCAGTGTATCAGCCCTAGGGAATGTCCTGCATCCTCTGCAGCCTGCCATGTAAGCACAGTCAGTACAAGATGGAGTTGCAGGGAAGCAGGAGTTTTAATTAAATGGTTCTGCCCCAAACCCCAGATAAAAGCAGTGTAGAAATGCAAATCGTGATCCACAGGGGCTTCCACAGCAGAGCGGCCATTAGCGGCGTTTTAACCTCACAAAGTGAAATGAGAATAAAGAGAAGAAAAAAATGAACTGTGCCAGAAAGAACTCGTAGAGAACACAGAGCTGAGGGTATGGAAGGCTGCAGAACCACAGGAGCTGCTGCAGCACCTGACTGACCCTCCTGTTCTGGCTTTGCAGGACAACCTGAACAGCGACTCTGGCTCATGGGTGGCAAAGCACTTGACCTTTAAGCAGGATCACAGGCTGGAAACACAGCACATTCGCTCAGTCATGTGGAGATTAGCCACTAAGTACCTCAAACCCGGGGAATGGAAGAAGCTGGCACATTACTGGAAATTCACAGATGACCATATTAGGGCCATTGAGCAACAATGGACAGGTATTAAAAAGCTTCCTAGGTATTTTCTTTTCTTTCCTTGGATTTTGTTTCTAGGAGATAAAGCTGAAGTAAGAGCAAAGCATGAAGAAAACCATTTGGTTTATTTGAAGCAACCAAAAGATTAGGTTAAAATTTCTGGTTTTACTGAATGTGGAATTACCTACACACTGTAATTTGTCTAGGAATACAGCACACAAGCAAGGGAGTTAGTGGTTCTTTGCTCACTCCTTATGAGACATTTGGCAGGCCTGTGAGTTCTTGCTACAATTCTTGTTCTATAGAACAGAAGAAACTTGCTGGTTTTACTTTCTTTTGAGTGAATTCTTTAGAATTTTAGAAATACATTATCAGAAGCAGGATCTGAGGGTCACAAAGAGATCATTGCTAGTTTGGCTGTTGCAAGAACTCTGTAGATGATGAGAGCAAGGGGCCAAGCTGTGCTGTCTGAAGGCAGAAACTGTATTGCCATGAAAGGCTGTGCAGCAAACCCAAGCTCAGCCATAGGCACTCCATAAAGTTCCACACAAATGCAGCAATCACATCACAACCAGGAATTAGAACCATGCTTTACAGCCTCCTAGTAAAATCCAGAGAGGAGGGAGGGGTGTGCAAACCCACCAGGGCAGAAATCTGCTCTGGTCAGGGCTGTGCACTCTGAGTGTGGGATTTCCTCTGTGCTTTGATCCTGCCAGGCACTAAAAGCTACAGGGAACACGGCCACAGAATGTTGCTCATCTGGCTCCATGGTGTGATCACTGCAGGAGAAAATCCAATCAAGGGACTGTATGAAGGCCTGGTGGGGATTGGGAGAAGAGATTTAGCAGGTAATACTTTTGTCTTCCTTCAAATAATGCACACTGAGCATTATTTGAATTAATTTACCCAAATTCTGGGCTTAGACAAAAACTTCACTGAAGCCAACTGACACGAGCTGAAAGCACCTGCTCTGCCCCCTTGCTTCCATTACATGTAATCTCTTTCTCTTGATAGATGAACAGATCCTGCCATGACTTTATTTTTCAGTGCAGCAGATCGTTCTCTCTTACAGAAAGTATCCGGAAAAAAGCAAACGCAGACTCCACCTCTCCACGGAAGTGCACAGCAATGTAACACCAGGAGCATCCTCAGCTGATCTCAGAGCTGCAGGGGAAACACTTCTCTGCTGCTGAGAGGAGGCACATGCAACCTAAGGGCTTCTTGTCACAAACTGCTGGCACTGCTGCATCCTTCTGGACAGGAAATGACAAGGGTAAAACAAATGCTCATGGTCAAAAATGCCTCTACACAGAAGGGAGACTTTTATCAGCAATTTCAAATGGTCTGGGTTCTTTACAGAGCCTTACTCGTCATGCTGCATCAAGAAATATTACAGTTTTACTGTAACTTATCTACAGCACATTTTTGTATATAAATTTTCAATTGTCAAGTTTTAAAGTTAATGAGGGAATGTTTAAAGTTGTTTTCAGGAATGTTCTTTACTTATTTGTAGGGGGTGTCTTATGTCTTAGGCATGTCCATACATTCCCACCACAAGAGAAGCAAAATCAAAGCCACTCTTTTGGGCCTTTTGGAACCTGAGGGGTTGTGATCTTTAATGCTTTGACTCTTCACAAAAGTTTAAGAAGAGTACTAGCATGTGCTGTTTATAAATGTACATGAAGATGTATGTTTATAAATCAAATAGGTGACTCTGACCTTTTCAAAACATTTTCATTTGTCATGTAAACCTTCTATTTATTTTTTACAGCATCTCAAGGGGAAAATAATGTCTGTAAAATAAATCTAGATTTTATCCTTTAAAGTTGCAAATTATATCTTGTCATCTTTATTAAAAAAACACTACAGCATTCTTCCTTAGAGCTAAACCAGTACAACCTTATAGTTAAGGCTTGAGAGGAATCAAGCAGGTGGTGGTGGCTTTCTTCATTTCCAGAGGTGTTTGTAGAAGCAAACCAGGACTGCTGTTTTCTTGGAGTCAAAACAAGCGACACTTGCTGAAAGTGAAGTTTTATTGAAAACCATTTTTAAGCAGCAAGAAAGTTAAAAATTTAAATGCTTTATTTCAAATAGAAACAAACTAACTTACAACACAATGTACGAAGCAAATAAGTGAGGGTGACATACATCTTTTAAATCAAATATTCAACAAAAATATGTCAGCTTATAAGTACGGAATCTGCATGTGGTAATATATACAGCCAAGTGAAAAGTATAAAAAGAAATACCGTTCTGCTTAGGAACATGATATAGTGAAGACTCTGGTAGAAAAAATGTCTTTATTTTTAAAAGTGTAGTCTTCAAAGATGCTTCCTTGAATCCAAAGACTAAAAATGAAACAGATCTATCCCATTACACTGCTGGAGGTGTCTGTCCATGGGTAGTTCACCGACTGTTGATCCTGCTGGAATCACACAGTGATAATCGGCTAACACAAGGGAAAAGGCAGAGTGGGAGCAGTTGATTGTACACAGGAAGACCACCAAAGCAATGCCTCTGTTCCACTGACACTCCCAAGCTTACTGCTCTTCTTGCTCAGTGCTGGTGTGAAGGTTGATCTTTTGGACTTCCAGCTCTTCTGCACTGACCATGGAGGGATCGATGGCTGCGTACCGGGTACCGTGGAACTGCAGCAAATGGATCTGTTGGACAAGGGAATAACACAGAAACAGCTGTAGGAGCACAGTGTCTTGGTAAAATAGAAACATTGCTTCTGAGCAACTTTTGTGAGGGTGAAACCACGGCTCTGAAGTGCAAGAGTTCAGAGACAGAAAACCCCCAAAGCTGGCCCAGCATGGACACAGCTGCTCCCAGCCCTGCCCCTTTGGTATCAGCAGCACAGAGCACACAGGGAAGTTAAACAAAAACAAGCTCAACAGAAGCTTCCTTCTGCTGTTCTTGTGGCTAAACACATTCAGATTGAATTCAGGAACTCACTTGAATGTACAGGTTGACCTCAGCACTCCTGCAGAGGTAGGGGAAGTTGCCTCCTGTTTTGAGGTGAGCTCTTCTGGCGTTAGGGTAAAGTTTATACATTTCTTCTTTTGCTTCCGTTGAAAGTGCGCTTTGGTCGAACACCTATGGAACAAGTCCCAGCAGTGAGTTCTGAGCCTCAGATTTTGTTGTTACATCAGATTGGCTGCATGCTGCTCCTAGAAGAAACCCTCAGCTTCTTTATGGAATGGTGTTAATGAAACAGAACAAGCAAATCTGGGCACTGACAGCTAGAAAGCCAATACTGTAATACTGAAACTTATGGTACGGAATATCTAGTTCATAACACCGCACAGAAAAGTTGTCCAGTAAGCAGAAGGCTTCCCTAAATAGGAAGTTATATGCTGCAAATGCTTGCTAAGTTGCTAACTGAATATCATGGTTCTTCCTGCCAAAGGAAGGAGATAGTGTTTAATTAAAAAAATTGAGACTCACTTACATCCATAATGGTTACGGGGATGTCTCGGATTTTGTGAGGTTCTACATAGGAGTTCTGGCAGTTGAGGGTGAGTCTTGAGGCCAGCTCACTCTGGCCCAGGCTCTCCAACTTGTAATAGAGAGAAACACTGATTAACAACATATTTCACTGCAGGAAGTTAATGCAATATTAACAATACAGCCAAAGAGAAGATAGTTCTAAAGGGATCAAGGTTATAATTCCAATCTAGTATTACTCTGCGTGAGACAAATGCCTAAACCATGTTCTGTGAGTTGTTCCTGCCCCAGAGTACAGCTTACAGATCTATCCCAGCATTTTCTCCTTTTCCACCTCAGTTCCTTGACTCCTCTTGATTGACACAAATAAACAGAACTAAGGTAGAGGGTCAGTGAATCAGTTAAACTGCTGCGGCTGTGACACTCAACACCTGCTGAAGATCCACTTCTCATTCCTCCCTCCTGGCTCAATGACTGAAGAAAGCAGCAGAAATATCTACAACCTCCCACTCAGTAAGTACAGAGTGACCCCACAGCCTTCAGAGCACTCAGCCACCTACCCTGTCCACCATGAAATCAATTCCATCAGCCATTTCAGGATCTAGAGGACCAGATGCAAAATTCCCAAGGACAATTTTTTTCAGCATAAAAGCAGGCATCAGCCAAAAGCTAAAACAGAAATAAGAGAGATGTAACAATATCTTCAAGCACCAATGACTCAACATCATGATGCTGTATTGTAAATGTTTTCTCTCCTTGCACAGACCTTGTGTTTTAACTTCAAATTCAATCCTTGAAGAAACTTCCAGTTATATGGTAAAAGGATACTTTAAACATGGTGAACAACACTCTTCTTGCTCTAAATGGTTTTATCAAACAACAGGTAGAGTTCTTAAATCTGATGGCACATCCACAGAGGATCACAGAACAGTTTGTCTAATTTCACACTCTGAATTGTGAACATTTCCCTTCTCTTGTGGTGTGCTTTTAAAAGTCACAAGTATTCCATGCCACATCTCCCTTCCCCAGACTGGGATCAGGTTAGACACACATCCAACATATTCAATGTGACATTTCATTGCAAGAAAAATTAATGCCATGAGTCTGCTTCTTGTCTGTCTGCTTTACCTGTTGGCTGTCCACGTCTGATTGAAAATAGAAGTGTCACTAAAGGCATTACACAAGATCAGAGATTGGACTCTGGGAGATTTGTGTGTGTATTCAGCAAACTTTTGAGCCAGAAAGCCTCCCAGAGAAGCTCCAAAAAGGTGAACCTAATGCAAGGGAAAATAAAAAAAAAACCAAAACAAATAGATGATGAAATGTGACCTCTGAGCACAGTGCTTCATTACAAAAATAGGTCATTCCATTTTACCTTGTCCTCATAACCCATTTTTTGAAAGAATCACTGTTCCATTCATCTCCTGGTTTTATGTGCAATATAAATGTGATAAATACTATCAAAAGGAAATGTTTCCCACAGACTCACAGTGTCAATTTCTTTGTGTTCATCAAGCTTAAGAAAAAACCCAAACATTTCACTTTGTTCTCTATAGTTATCCCAGCCCAAGAGACTCAACTGTGGTGTTCTACACCATGTGAGTTAGGAAGGATAACTTTGACAGGATCTCACAAAAAAATGAAGTTAACCCATACAATTTAATAGGCCTGGAACAGCAGCTGAATTCAGGCCAAGTACAATTTCCAAGGGCATTCACCTTCAAAAATAAACTAGTTTCAAATGTGAAAATGCAACACAGCTCTTTATTTACAGGCTGTATTTTTGTATCCTATTTTCTGCACTGGCTCTTAAATGAGACTGTTTCAAACATCAGGTTTTTTATTGCAACAATTTGTCCGTTTCCTTGTCTCAAACACTCACTTTATCCAGCTGAAGATGGTCTAAGAGTTTCCTGAATCCATCACAGAACTCGAGGTGATCCCAGTACACCGGATATTGCAACTAAAATAACACAAAGTTAGAAAAAACTGGCTGAGCTCAATCCGCTTCAAAGTTGTACCAATTCTCACATTTAAGGTTTCAAGACAATGCTGTGCCTCTCCAATGTTATGAAGTTCCTCTTCAAGGTCCTCAGAGCCCAAGGGTGCCAACACCTCCCCCTCAGTTACACAAAAACACACCAAGTGCCACAGAGCAGAGTTTGCTGGGGAAAGTGCAGCATTGCCTCACTGTGAGCAGTGGGAGGGGAGGCTGCAATGGTTCTTCAGTGATTTTGTAGCATGTAACAGATACAGAAACCATGAACTGCTGCAAAAGACAGCAGTACTCCTAAAGCCAGGATGTTTAATATATTGTACAAATCAACACTTCAGCTCAGGAGCTGAGAAGCCCCAGAAGTGCAGGCTGGTAGGATTTAAGGAGTGAAATAGCATCAGCAGCTATTATATAGTCTAAGAACCATGTTATCCACCATCCCTGAGGAAAACATGGAAACCCTGGACTAGCTCACGTATTTGCCTCAGGGCTAACAAAGATGCAGCTGGAGGCAAAAGCACCTGTGTCCAAGTAGGCTGAGAAGTCAACAGTGTGCAAGCACAAGGTTTTGGGTAAATACTGCTGTGGACATACAGCAGATTCCAGCCTGGATCCACATGCTAACTGCTCTGTAGTACCACTCAGCACGAAGTTTTTTGGTGAATTCCCTAAGTCAAAACTAAGAAATTCATTATCCAACCTCTACTCAGAGCAACAAGCACAAGAACACCACCTTTGACACAGGGCTGAGAATACTCACAGCAATAACTCTGTAGCCCCATCCAGTCAGTGCCAGAATTTGCTGGAAAAACACATCTGCAGTTCCACTCACAGGAGGGAGAAATATGAGTGGGCAGCGAATGCTCCTCGGTCCTGCATCATACAGGGACCAGACTTTACTGTCGTCATCGTCTACAATTATCTAGAAAGAGAGGCACAGAGGGGAGAACAAACACAATACAAGTGAGGCTCTTCAGCCAGCTTCCAGGATGGCTTCTAGAAATCTCCATCTTCTAGTAAATGTTATAATATTTTTACTCTTCTTCACAATAGCTTTCAGGGTGTTTTCTAACCAGAATGACAATGTGGATACAGCTGGAACAGAATTGTGGCCACACACCACCAGAGAGAATATTTTGTGCATTGTGACAAGCTGGATAAGGAACTGCACCTCAGGAGAGACCCAGGAGGTCAGTTCAGGGTACCAAGAGCAGCAGCTGGAGGCTGGAAGAGCCAGCACTGCCCCAGGGACAGCTTTTTAAACAACCACTGATATTTGCATCCACGGACAGAGGATGTTACAGGTCTGGAAGCATGCAGGCCTGCAGAATTAAGCAGCTATCACCACAAATTATTGATCTGAAACACTTAGAGCTGCCTGCCAGAAACAGAGATACACACAACTCCCAGGGCAGCACTGCAAGGCTGACCTGCAGGGAAAAATGCTTCCATCATCTGGCAGCATCTCAGAGCATCTGGATTGCCCAGGATACACGGCTGGCTGAGGGAGATTACTCACACACAAGGTGCTACAATGAGCAGCTCCTCATTCAGTACCACAAGTCCTAGCATAATTACTACCTTCAGAAGTGTTAAAGATTGGGTCTTCTTTTCTGGCAGCACCAAAGCCCGAGTTGTTTTGACAAGGCCTGTTCTACCAGAAACTGCTTTCTCTATTCTGGATGTTCTTTCAACTCCACAGCCCAACAGAAGCTGCATCTTGTATCAGATCAACAAGCACAAACCTCTGGGGAAAGCCTGAGTCAAGCAGCCAGAATACATCTCCTCTGTATTGAGATTTTATAGCTTTTTGAACAGTAATATACAGGCAGGATTTGCTCTTCAAACCCAGCAATTAAGTTTCCCAGCAATCAGAGGAGAACAGTGTATCACAAGTCAGATTTGCTTGACTAACAAATCTGCTCCTAATAAAGCCAGTATTTCAGGCTCTGGGAGCATGTGAGGAATCACATGATAATGTTGTTTTCTAAAGTCTCTATTAAAAAAAAGACAGATTGCATACCAGAGCTTCCAGACCACTGAAACCATTTAAACATAAACTTTGTACAAAAGTCCTCCCAATCCCCCCCCACAACAGCTCCTTGCACACAACCCTTGGGCTCCAGGCCCTGCTGTTCTCAGCTGTAATTCCTTCAGCAATGTTGGATCCATTCAGGGTGGCTACTACCAAGTTTACCTGTAGGAGTATGACCAAAGGCAGACTGCAGTCTTTGACATCTTTGAAATGACAACACCAAAGTTAGTTCATGCCCAGAGAGCTGAAGCTGAGAGATAAGTTTCTTTCCTCCAGCCCAGATAGTGAATCAATGGTTTAAGCACGTGTTCCAGTTGATTTCTAGCCACATGCTGGACAGTTTAACTCCAGCTCCTGAGCTGTGTAGGAAGCAGTGTGGTTAACTCCTGACTTGGGAGGTCACCAACCTTTTTCTTCTTCTGTTTGATCAATCAAGGTCAGCTACAGTTCACACAGAAGGTAAAATCTGCACTGCCTCAAAACAAAGAGCAGAACTTTTCAGCAGGGCCAGGATGTCCCTTGATGAAAACTTTTAGGAAGGGCTCAGATAAGACAGTGAGTGGTGTATGCAAATGGAGGCACACAGGCAAAGCGGAGGTTCAGTTAAAAAATGTTATTTTCTGTGCTGCACTTCCTATATCTGACCAGAGCAGGAAGGAGGATGGAGCTGTGGATTTCCTGTGCCTGTCAGGAGAAACATCTCAGCACATTCTCCAACAAACTGCTCTGGCTCTGCCTCCTTGGGCTGATGTGACAGCAATTACCAAGGCTGGTCATTCCCTCCTCTGTACTGCACATGCTTTGCACTTCTGGAGGGAGAATGCAGGCACATGTATTCCCAAAGATTGCTTCAGAGATTAATTACATTTTCAAATTGGGCTTTTTTAAATTCTTTCTCCAATAACCAGGACTAGGTTTATTTCTTCATACCCACATCCACCACTGTGGCATCATTTGCCTTTTGAGGAGACAGAAGCACTCAGAAGGGTAAGGCATTCCCCAGTCTGAAGGTCACCAGGTCACCATCAGCTTCAGCTTACACACATCCCCAGTTATGAAACCCTGAGCAGTGGCAGCAGCTGAAGGCAGTGGCTGCTGGCACTGAGCTGCAGCAGGACCACGTTCCCTTGGAACCATAACCTGCAGCTCCTTCCATTCACCACCCTGCATCCCACAAAGCAGAGCCTCAGAGCACTCACACATCTCTCTGCTGAAATATTGACCCCTAAAGGTGCTTCTGCAAGCCCACACAGTCACCCAGATAAAGGAACCACACCCAAGCCAGCTTAGCCCAAAATCAAACTGTAACACACCTGAGGCTAGACAGGACACTGCTGCTCAGCCTGCACAGCCACAGCAGTGACCATGCTTGCAGCAGCAGGGTGCAAAGGCAGGGCTGTCTCAGCCTGGCAGCAATCTGGGCTGCTGCAGGTCACTCTAACCACAGCCCCAGCCAGCCTGACCTGCAGAAGGTACACGAGGGCTTTACTGGGTCAGGAGTTACATTGTGCACTGCATGCCCTCTGCCACCCAGCACGTAGAGAGCAGAAGTTGGAGCCCTGCACACCTCAAACATTGTCCTGTGGCTCTGTGAAAGGATGTGGGGAAATCCAAGCTAGAGGAGAAAGAGGTTGGACAGTGTGATTAAGCAGAAGAAACTGTCTGGGTTTTCCCCCCGTGGTTAATTTAAGGATATTCCCATTCTCAGGAGCCTGTGTGCAGCCTGACTGCTGGGAAGGAGCACAGGACATTGCTTGGGCCTGAGGACAACGGGCAGGAACAGTGGAGGGGGCTCTGGCAGCTCAGTCCAGTGCACCCAGGCAGCTCTGAGGGGTCACACACAGGATGCCCAGCACACAGCACCCCTTTGGAGCTCCCTCCTCAGGCATGGCTGGCTCTAGGATGGCAGGTACTGCTGGCATGGCTCACAGCTGCTGGGCTCTGCTCCCCACCACAGGCAGGAGTGACCTTCAAGGAGCGTGTGAAGATGAAGGGTGTGCTTTCATGCACTCACATGACACGTGGGACAGCAGTTCAGGAGATAAAGCAGCACAGTAGCACAGTCACAACTGCTCTGTATTAACAAAATGAGAGGAGATACTTCACCCACAAGATTTACATACCTTTTTAAGAGGAACTGTGCTTCTGAACCAGTTGTAGTCAGGAGAGACTTTAATCTCTCCCATGATGTTTAGAAAAAACTCAGTTTGGGTCAGCCTGAAAAAGAGAGAGAATGAGAAATCAATACCACAGTTTCACCGAGGGCAGCTCTTGGAAGCTGTGCTATGTAAATAAAGCAGTGCAGGGTCATTTGCTCTCATCAGTTGATGGCACTACCTCTGACTCACACTAAGTTCACTTTTGCTCAGTTTTCATCAAACCATGCAATTATTCTCCCAAGAGGCAGTCACCTGACTGCCTTACTGCACCAGCCTAATTATGAAATGATGATGCTTCTGTAGCAGCATTCCCCTGTGATAGCTGCAGAGAAAGTCAATTGTGTTTCAGCCTCTAAGTGGCTTCAAAACCTAAAGCATGTTCTTGGTTTCTTTTAAATTGATAAGGCACTCCAAGTTTATAGCTAATAAATATTCATACAATTCACTCAGGAGTTCACACCACAGACATTATTCCTTGAACCTACTCAGTATTCAGGTCACGATTTTCCATCTGAGTACAACTGACCCAAACGAGTCCCAAAGCACATCAGGAACATCACCTGATCCGAGGCTTAATTTACAGAAAATCCTTGAAATTTTAATTCTATCCACACAGAAGCAGGCTCTTGTCAGGAGTTACCAATGAAGAAATCCTTGAAGCACACCAATTAACACAGCACAATTTGATTCTGAGTTGGGTTCACACAGGAATGCCACTAATTCACTCCCCAGCCAGAATGTCCAAGCATACATAATGAGCATCTTATAATACTCCATTAATTAGTAATAAACACTGAGGTAGCTCCAAGATTTAAGTGTTTGGGGTTTTTTCAAGCAGCAAGAGACCATTAGCTTCCATTTATACAACAAATGGCATCAAACACTTCTGAAGTTTGCAGACTCAATAGCTTCCCTCTGAAAGCCAGCTGCCTTGGGAGATTATTTTCATGCATTCACACACAGCACCAAGCATAGAAAAACAAAGAAACTTTTGCTCTTGTTACTTAACAGTTGCCAAGTCTAAATCAGTAGGTTTTGTTTCTTAATTCTTCATAAAATAAGACCTCGTTGTGTTCTGTGAGTCACTCCAATTCATTTGTCCCTGCAGGAGAGCTGCTGGTGGGCAGCTTAACCAGTTTCTGGGGTTACAGCTGGATTAAGTTAGGTACAATTTCCTCATCTTTCAGTCTTCATTTGCCTTCTTCCAAGAGCACAAAATTTGCATTTTAAAAGGGAAAGTAATTTCCAAACTGCATGACAAACACACACTTTCACAAAGCATGTGCTACACCTCCCATGTTCAAAAGTTCGAGGTTGGCTGTTCAGCTCTCCGGCTGCTGTTTCAAATTTGTGTGGTTTCACTTCGGTGCTTGCACCAACTGTTCTGCTCTCTGTCAAAGTCTGGCAGCAGGTAAGGGTACAAAACTACAGCAAGGGTAAAAAATATCTATCCCAGCAACCTGCAAAGCAGAGCAGGTGCAAGGATGCTGTCCTGGGCTCGGGGGCTGCAGTCATTGGAGCGAGGAAACCGCGGTTCAGACTAATTCCTTTCCATAACCACACATCAATGGCTTTCTAAAAGCTCTCCAGAAAACGACAGTGTGATAAAACTGTGGCAGACAAACAACAGGAAATGCCTTAAAACTCACATTATCTTGGACTGTTATTACACAGACAGGGCTCCCACAGACACAGAGGTGCCACAGAGGGAGACTTTCCTGCTGCTCACTCTGGTTGCCAGGGACGGTTGGCAACCTCTTCCTGCTGTGATCACCCCCCTACTTGTGCCACCTCAGTCTTTCAGCACCCCTAAGCTAACTGCTGGGGGCTGGCAGCACAGAGCTGTGCCATTTCAGCAGGTAAGAAACAGGTACCATGCAGGTGGACTTTGTGCTGTGCCTGTACCTTGCCTGGTACCACAGCGAGTTTAGAGTCCACCTGAAACCCAAATTTTGAACTTCCCAGTTCAAGTGTCAGCACTCACAGAAGTGAGCCACTGGCCTCTAACACCTGGGCTGACTCCCACCAGCTTTCTTCTGAAGGAGCATCTGTGATCACAACTCTTAAGGGCAGCCTTTCTCTCCAGCAAGTGGAAACTTGGATTAGAGAATGTCCTCTTATTGAATTTTTTTTTCTCCTTTCCACAGAAACACAGCACTAAATATGTACACATAAATACTCATATTAACAACAACTACATGTGATTTCCAACCCAGAGAAGCTGAACCATTTGTGTTAAATAATGAACTCAAAACAGGGATTCAGCTACTGATGGTAACTCAGATCACAAAGAGCCTTGTGCTGATCATGATCAGCCTCTAAACACGCAAGTTTCATTTCTAGTAAAACCAAACAACCTGAAGAACTTTAACCTCTTAAAAACAATTCCTCTGGAAGAATCACCTAGGGATGTACTCAGAGCACTTGGTAATAGCCTCCTTGTGAGTTATTCCACTACACTAATAACATACTCCATTCATTATTGATTTTAAAAGACAATGAGAAAGATTGATGTGTAACCGGGATATGGCAGCAGAACCTTCCCCTCTCCCCCAGCGCTGCTCCCACCAACCCTGCCCCCAGCCCCTGCTCCTTCCCCTCCTCAGCCACTTTTGGCTCCACAGCTTTGCAGGGAGAAGGGGACAAAAGCGCAAACCCCAGCTCAGCTCTCCCCGCTGCAGCACAGGCTGAGGCAGCCCTTTCCCCTGAGAGACCCCGAGCAAACGGAGCCCCAAAGGCTTTGGGCTCCCTGTGGGGCCGCATCCCGACCCTCGCCCTTCTCTCCCTCAGGGGCCGCAACAACCCCGCTCCAGACCCCAAAACACACCCCCCATCCCCTCTGGCACAGCCTCTCCAGGACTGACACAGTCCCGAAGGAGCCGAGACCGCCCCGCTCGCCTCAGCGCCCACCCGGCCCCTCAGAGCTCCCTCCCCGCTGCGGGGCACTGACAACAGGGGCAGGCCCGTCTCCACAGCGACGACCCCCGCCTTTCTCATCACTGCTGGGCGCTCACCGGCTGGCCGGGCGTTCACCGGCTGGCAGGGCTCGGGGACGAGGAGCAGGGTCAGGAGCAGCAGGGCCAGGAGCTCCGGGGCCGCCGCCGCTCTCCCGCCTCCCGCTCCCGCCCCGCGCGCCCAGCTGGGGGCACCCGCCGGCCGCCACTTCCGGGTGCTGCGCCGCGCCGCCCACGTGACTCCCTGGGCGGGGCGCGAGTGGAGCGGAAACAGCTGTGTCGCCATCGCTACCGAGGCGGAAGTAAGGGGCGGGCGCCATCGCTACCGAGGCGGAAGTGAGCGAGGTGGGCGCCATCGCTACTGAGGCGGAAGTCACGTGCCCCCCGTGTTAATTCACGTAATAATTTGCGTTGGAAGGAACTTTTTAAGATTCATTTTGTTCCACCCCTGGCACAGTCTGGGACTGCTAGAACGCGTTGCTCCAAGCCCCGCCTAATCTGGCCTTGAACACTTCAAAGGATGAGCCGCAGCTTCTCGGGTGACCTGTTCGCTGCAGCTCAGGTTAATTGAGGAGAGCGACAGGTGATACTGAGTCATTCCTCTAATGAATAGGTGGAGTCAATTATCTCCGTTTAATTGGTATGTAATAAATAGGAGTTGAAGATGACCTGAAAGAGCAGACCTATGGTTACCTGCAGGTGTAGCTGTGTTCTCTATAAGGCATGCCTAAAGGATACACTTCGTTAGATAATATATATTTATACACTGCTCTTCGTGCTTGAAGACCACCCCACAGCACGCGGTATCATTTTCTATTTGCTCCCAAAATCGCTTCAGTTTGCCTGAAGTTTTTTCTGCTCCCATTTCAGCTGATCTTTTCACGAAAGGCTTTTTAAAGAAAGAAACAAACACATTTATGTGATCAAAGGGCAATACTCCTCTCATATCGTATTTGAAAGAAGAATTAAAGGGCAGAATCACCGGGAATACCTGGACGGTGTGCCCAGAACAGACCGAGAGAGCGAGGGGGTGCTGCCGGTCACAGACTACATTTCCCTCAATGCCCCGCGACGCCCACGCAACCATTCACTATTGGGACTACACTTCCCATGATACCCCGCGTGGCGAGTGCGTTCACGCGGGGCGCAGCGCCGCGCGGTGCCCGCTGGGATCTGCAGTCCCGCGGTGACGCGCGGTGCCGTCACGGGGGCGTTACCGGGCCGGGCGGGGCCGGACCGCCGCCAGCGAGGCCTTGTCGGCGGCGGGGGGAGCCGGCCGGGCCCGCGGCCGCTGCACCATGTCCGCCTGCCACAGCTGCGCCGCTGCCGCCCGCCTCTTCGGCTCCACGCTGCCCTCCGCCCGCAGAGGTAACCGCGCTCCGGCCGCTCGCCTTCCCTCCCCGGGCCCGGCGGGGTCGGGCCCTTCGGGCCGCGGCCCTGAGGGGAGCCCCGGCCCCGCGCTGCCCTTATCGCGCTGTGACAGCGGCGGGACACGGCGGCCTTTCCCCTTTTTTTCCCTCCTTTTAGCCGTTTGCTGGTGTCACCCTCGCGGTGCGAGTGAGGGTCAGGGCAGCGTTACGTGGTGTGAAGTATCGGAGAATTTGTGCTCGCTGTGGCGAGAATAGAATTTATTTCAACAGAAGTGATGCTCAGCAGCTGTCGGCCAGCGTGTGTTAACTCTGCAGTGCGAGTAAATGCGTTTAATTGGCTTAAAAATTACTTAATAACCTTAATTAATTAAAAGCTTACCTTTGTGGTAGCCTTAACTTGGAATATTTCTCATAAAGATGGGCTTAGTTAGCAAAATTAATTATTTCCAACTGGGTAGAAGGACGAGACTGTGCTGCCTATTCACTGGAAGTTGAAGGCTGTGGAAGGTTGTTACTTTTTTTGCTGTTTTTCCTTGTTTTCTCTTTTCATTGTATTCTTGGGGTGTGTGCTGCTTTGGGGGGAAGGCAGAGCACCCCCAAATTGTGCTGAAAAATATCTCTGTTGCCACATTGGCGACAATATTTTCAATTAGCCTCGCAATAGCCTGATGAGTCAGAGATCATTTACTGCCCTTAAGAGGTGAGTTAACTCTTTGTAGGTGCCTTTACATTTATATCTCAAATATCACCTGTGCTGAAAGGTTCAAACCTGTACTTACAAGCCCAGCCTGTCTGGCCTTATGCAACCCTTCTGAAACAATCAGCTTTAAAGCAAGTACTATTTGGAATTCATTACAGAATTATCTTTTTTAAAAATTGTGGGGTTCAAAAGGATTATGTAAAAGCACAAATGAGAATAAAATGCAGATAGAGCAACACAATTATTTAGAGCAACTACAATTATTTATCAGCTTTCAATGAAAGTTGTTTAAAAATAAATGTGTGTGTATCTTTTGAATTAAATTGTGTCTTCTGCCAGCTGCTTTGTTTACTGTTGCTGGTTGGTGCCAGCTTGAGAGAGTTCAGAGTGCAGGGATCAGTGTAATAAATCGAATGTTATGTGGGACAGTTTCAGTTTGTCACAGTCTCCCTGTCACTTTGCTGAGCTATAGCTGCCTCCAAGATCCCCAGGCTTGGCCCAAAAGTCAGTATTTATTTCATCAAGTATCAGTTTAAGGTTAATAAGGTGTTAAGGAGCTTCCCATCGTTTCTCAGCACAAATCCGAGCACCCTGGATCGGTTCCATCGCTGCCAGCGATGTTAGGGACACGTCCTTTGACTTAAGTGCTCCGAAAAAAAAAAAAAAATCACCTGAGCCACCGTGCCAGGTGTGTGAGCAAATCCTGGCAGCTGTTACATAGTGGAACATTTATCAGAGTCTGGATTGGTCAGTGGCAGCTGCCAGGCATTGGGCTGGAATGTTGATTTCCCCTGAAAATTTCCCTCTGGGCTTGTTGACGCAAGGAAGTAGTGGTGATAACTTTCTTACTGCTTCATTGTTTAATTGTACAACGATATTTTGTCCAAAAAACACACTCAGACATTGTGATAAACACATGAGGCTTTTCATGCTTAGCCACAAGCTGATGTAGCAATATCATGATTTTTTTTTTCCTCCTGGTTTAGTCTTCACAGCTCAGTACTCAGTGCTGTGTAAGGTTTCATAGTTCATCCCATACAGATCTCGGTGCATTTTCTGTCTCTCAAGAGCACTCTGAATTAAAATGAGGACTGAAACGTTTGAGCTTTTGTGTTAGTGCTTCAGCCTTTCTCCACAGGCCAAATCTCCCTGTGTTACAAGGAAAGCTGTAGGATTTCAGGTTTTGTTCAAGGGAGGCGAGGTGGTTGTTGTTTTATTCTTTTCTCAGTTTCTAAACCAAATCTCATTAAAAGAATCACCTCTGAGGAACGAGCCTCCAAGACAGGGAACTGCTCTGAACAGCTTTTGCCTTGTAAACATTCACCAAAGCTTGTTCTTCACTGGCAAGTGCACTTGGCACAGGGAGTCGTCAGAGTTTTCTGCACATTCAGTTAAAAGACACAACTGCTTCTGAGAGCCAGCCAGTGTTTTCAAGTTTTCTGTGATGTTTTCATAGTTTATCCTGTGTAATCTAAAATGTGTTGCACTCAGCAGAGGAATTTAAAATGGGGAAGCTCATTGATTGTTATTCTTCCTGCATGTTTACAGACACAAGCAATGCTGTTAGGAGATTTTTAAAAGATTGATTTTTATTCATGTTAAAAATAACTACAAGTCATCTTCAGGTCTGGGGATCTTAAGTAGCATGTAAGTTAATAAACCAGCTTCAAATCTCATTTGAGTGTCATCTTCGTTGTGACTTTGCAGAGGCCTGTAAGAGTTTTCCTGGTAAATTTAGGTTCCTCTTCTTTGTTTTTCTCTCTTCTTGTTATAGTAACAAGGTGAATTTTCAGAGTATCCTCTTTCAGCTCAGTTCTCAGCTTTTGGTTGCTGTTGTTTCCTCTTTCAGAGCAAATGAGCTGTGCATCTCTTGCCATTCTTACTTTTTCTTATTTTTTTAAGAGTTTTTGGATTTTTCTACAGGATTCTCTCCTCCCTATGATAAGAAATCTGTGTATTATCAGCAGGTTTGTAATTGCCATTGTTGCTGTATAGCTCTGCTGTCAGCAAGGCACAGAATCATTGTGAAAACCAGAGAGCAAGTGAGAAATTTGCCACTTTAAATGCAAGAGATGAAATACTGATTCCAGGCTGTTGTTGATGTTGAAATCACAAGCACAAACATATGTTGGCTCACTTCATAGCCTGCCATGAAATGCAATCCTGCCCGTGTTGCAAGAGGAGGAAGAGGCTCTGTAGTTTCTCAGTTAGTTTTTTTTTTCCTGTTGGCAAAAAGGTGTTTCAGCAAAGTTAGGATTACGCTGAGTTTGCTGGTGCCAAATAGGACACAGCTTCTCAGTTTTCCTCAGCACAATTTTTACTGCCAAGAGGTGCCTCAAATTCCTGGAAACTAATTTTTAGTTGAGTTCCCAAGCAAAAGCCAAATCCAGACATTGAGTCTGAAACACCTGATTTTTGCATAACAAAGAGATTCTTCAAAGGTTTGTCTTGGGGGATTGGGTTGTTTCACAGTAAAAGCTGTGAGTTGATTGTGGTCATCATTCTGAGGATCAGTAACTGGGATGTTCCCTATTTCATTCCATGATTGGGCTCTTAATTGTCTGATGTTAGAGGAGCTGGAATTACTTTGGAGTCTTTTTTTGGAAAACCCAGGCAGCTTTTAATGAGATGAACATTAGGGTGGTAAAGAACATTTACTTTGAATGATTGAGATGTGGATGTTCAGAGCTGAATTGTGTTGTGAAAACCTTCTGAGTTTTACTTCTGAGATTTAGTGGAAATGGAGTTTAAATTAAATATTTTTAGTATTTAACTTTTTTATTTTTTTCTTTTTTTTTTTTTTAGGTATTACTTGTGGTCGTACACGCATCCCTGTTTTAGGAAAACTTGGGACTTTTGAAACTTGTTCCCTAAAACGAATTCCTCTTAGAAACTTTTCAGAAACACCAGCGTATTTTGCTTCAAAGGATGGTGCAAGCAAGGATGGTTCTGGAGATGGAAGCAAGGTAATCTCCACAGACTGTGGGGTTTCAATAGTTTATGTAAAATATTTCTTAATTTTTAAAATTTTTTTCTTTTTTTTACTTAAAATTAATCTCGAATTTTTTTTCCGATTCCTGACATTTCTAATCCTTCAAATTGCTGCAACTGGCAGTGAAGAAAAAATAAACTGTATTGTGTATTTGTTAGGAGATAAACCTTGTAAACATTCCACAGTGCTTTTCCCAGTTTTATAAATCTTTTTGCCCAGTGTAAACTTGAAAACTTTATTGGATGTCATAAATCAAGAACAGGTTTCAGGATGTCAGGAAAGTGTAGTAACCAGAGCTATTCTCCTTCAAAAGCCTGGTGCTCCCAAGTAGACTTTTAAAAAGTTAATTTAAAATGTTTTTGGGTTTAGAACTGATTTAAGTAAGACAAGTCAGTGAAGACATGAGCTCACCTCTTGTAGTCTATTTTTATCCTAGTCATTCTCTGTAATTATGGTTAATAAACAGCTTCTTCAGATAAATGATTACCTGAGAATAAAACTGCTCTTTAGTCAGCAAATAACATCTTGAGAGTTCACAGGCAATAACTTTGCCTTAGTGTGGTGTGTTGTGAGCCTGAGGAACTGTCTGGGTGTCACTGGTCTGGTTCTGAAGGTGCAATTAAACTTTTAAAAAATAAATAAAGAAGATTTTAAAAAATGCAGATTTTTTTTTTTTTCTTGAAAAAGGTTGTGAGAAGTCAGTAGGCAAGACAGATTTAAAAAATAGAGAACTACTTAGAAATGGGAAGAGAGATTTTTTGCTGTTTCCTAAAATATAACTTGAAGGCATAGATACAGATACAAGTAAAAAATGCAGTATTTCCAAGCATTTTGAAATGCATGTTTTAGCATAGATTGCTACACCTGCCAAGGAAGTGAGAGGAGCTGTGGTTTCAGAAACCCTTAGAATCCACACAGTTGAGATAGCAAAATGCTCTCTAAATATGATTTGTTTTCTTGTCTGGCATTGAAACATTAAAGTACACAATTAAAACACAGTTGACACAACTTGTTTCTGTTCTAGTGCCGGTCAAGCAACTCTAATGCAGGTATGGGATATCTCTTCTGCATCCAAGACTGGCAGATCTGGGAATGCAGATGTATTTATAAATAATTTTTTAAATGTAAAACACTTCAAAGTGTTTATGTCACATCCTTCTAAGTTTCCAAAGCCTTTAAAAAATCCTGACAATAGCTACTTTGTCATTCAGCTATTACAAAATTAGAATTATTTGATTCCACAAGCACACTGCTAAATGCCTGCTGTACCAGCTCCATTTTTTGGGGCTAATTGTCTGGAAATCTCTTTTAGAAATCTGTTGGTGAGGGTGGTGGTAAAAAGTCAAGCTCCGGAAGCTCTGGGAAAGGAGGGAACCAACTGCGCTGCCCAAAGTGTGGGGACTTGTGCACACACGTGGAGACCTTTGTGTGTAAGTTTTCCTTAAAACTTCTTTTTTTTTAATAGGCACAGATGTGGCTTTGTGGTTTAACATACTCCTGATAGCTAAGTGTTAGCCTGCTTAATTACATGATGGCAGGAATTTTGTTATGGTTGGTTTGGCCTTGTTGGGGTAACTGTTTATTTTCTCCGTGGGTGCATTTGTGTAATTCCCATGATGTGTGGGAATGTGGTCGTGGAATTCACATTGCATTTGTGAATATACATTTTTAAAATGGCATTTTATATTTAATACCATTTTAGCCACAGATACTTTTATGTCTCTATTATATAAGTATATACTGTATATATCTGCATTTGTAATGTCTGTCCTTTCTTTCCTAAATAATAAAACTTTAATCCTGCATGTACTATAACCAAAGTGCTTATCCAGCAGAGGAATTAGTAGCTGACAGATGGCTTACTAGAACAGTCTTCCATGGCAAAGTCAGAGCTATAATACATTCCAAATAGTAGGCTGCAAAGTCCAACTAGAAAATCCAAAATGTCTGTACTCCAGCAGCAATTGCTACTTTTGTTTTCCTTTTTTTCTTTGGGAAGTATAATCCAAATGAATGCCACTTACACTTTAGGTTCTATCAGACTTGAAGACATTTCATACCTCATTTCAGCACTTATGAGAGCAGCTTAGAAAACAAAAACTTTTGTCAGAAGGCAAATACCCATTGGTAGTTGGTGGGGCTCAAGGAGGAAGTATCAAGTCATAATCAGACTTGTGCACTAAGAGGCTTAAGGCAAAGTCAGCACAAATATGTTCAGCAGTTGTTAGTATAACAGCTGGCAAAAATAATGAGTGGATGTGTTATTTGCTGCTACTCATATATAATAGTATTATTATTACAGGTCTGTAATAATAACAATATATTTCTTTGTTTGAGAAAAGATCAGTCCTCAATTACTTTTTCTCCCAGAAATGAGATTGTTTTTCCAGTTTGTTTGAAACTATAGGCAACAAGGTATTCTGCAAAACCTGGCACTAGTTCATGGAACTGGAAATATGATCCTGTCTGGTGTTCAGTGTGGTCTCTCCGAGGACTAGGTGTGGTTGGAAACAGGTCCAAGGATTTTTAATCTCATTTTCCTGCTTACAATTCATGAACAGGCAGAGATGTTTTTGAAACTCACTTCACTGGTGTGTTTCCATTGGTATTGCTGTTTGCTTTTATCTGGAAATACCATTCCAGCCTTGTCCCAGAACGATCCCTGGAAAGCAGAGATGTGATTTAGTGTTCTGTCGGTGTTGCTGGGAACACTTAAGCATGCTTGGAAACTTCCTTGGGAACAGGATTTATTCATCCCAACATTATGGGAGAACATATCTTAATAGATGGGATCTGAAATTCCCGAAAGTGAACCCACTTGAGTTGCATCATCAGAATAATACAGGTTCTTGTAAACAGCTTGGGACTGGAAATCCACTTTTTTTCCAAAGTTCCTGTGAGTCCTGCTGAAGTTTTTTCTGGACCTGTGTTATTCTGGATTAGTCTGTTAATTTGAGCACACTGCTTCCCAACCACTCTATAAAGCAACTGAAAAGCAGAAATCCTAAATATCTTATTTATTTGAAAAAAAAAACAAAACCAAAAATTAAGAAAAATAAATCTGTCCCATTTTGCCCAAAATGAATGGGTTGCAAGTTGTATTAAGCCTACTGTAACTTGATTTTTTTGGATAAGCCTTTGTTGTTGTTTAGTCAGGAAAAATTATAAGTTTACACAGTTCTGGTTTGAATTGCCAACCTGCAGAGGCTTAAATAAATATCTAAAACCAAAAGAAAACATGCAATTAGTATTTCTTTCAGTTTAAATGTTAGATTTTCAGTCATTTTGGGAGAAGTAGGGAAACAAAATATTGACTAAAAGCTATGTTCATTAATTGCCACCGAGTGGCAGAGTGACAGGCTGGTTTTCCAGTGCAGTTTGTTTTTGATGGAGCTTCACTTTGTATTTGCAAATGTTGCAGAAAGATTTGTTTGGCAATGGTTTTCCACTAATTAACAATGAAGGGAAAATAGGAGGCAAACAAAATGTAATTTTGCTTTGACCTTCTTTCTCAGCAGTTCAGCTGTATTGTTTTGGGTTGTGAAAGTCTGTAAGGAGAGTTTGTGATCAGTGAAATAAGACTTGATCCTCAGATGTGGAGTGAAATCCAATAGCTGTAAAGCTGATTGACATAAGAAGCCTTATCTGGATGCTGCTTTTACTGTCTCCACCTGATGCCATCAGGTTACTCCATCCTCCAAAGCAGCACTTCCTTATTACTGTACATACTCAGAAGCTTCCCTGCTTGCTTTTTCCTGGTTTGGGTTTTTTTCCACCTTACAGCAATTTGATAGTAGCCCATTATCTCCACCCTACAACTCTTTTTAAGTTTAATCCTCTGATTGTTTCTGTTTCCTGTACATTTTATAAAAACCTGGCATTTCTTTTTGGCAAGGTCAGCTCACACAGGCTTTAGAAATGCCTTTGCTAATGCAGCTTCTGTGGCAATGCTGTCTGATTAAAAACAACACTTGCATTTTGGCACACTGTAAATATTTGCAGACATCTTAATGACAGGGAAGTAATTTGGCATGGGTGTTCTTTTTTTGTGCTTTTATGTGTTTGCTAAAAGAACATATGAAAACATGCCAGTGTTTAGGATTAGCAGAGTTGCCTGCAACTCCATTGTGTACTCTTACTTTTATAGTGAAATTTTTAAAATGTCCCATAGTTCTTTTACAGCCCACTTCTTATTTTCTGGGGTTTTTTTAATCCTTCATGTTTATCTATGAAGGGAACAACCATTTTCATGGCTATTCTATCCTAAATAGCCTTGTATAAGGAAAGAAAACAGCTTCCTGGCACTGTAGTCCTCATGAATATCACAGGTGTTTTGAGTGAGCCCTGGGAGAAGGGTTGGGTTGCTTTTTTTCATTAGAATATTGTTGCTAAATAATAGTTACATAAGAGGAATGGGTTCCTGCAGGTGGATTTCCATCACATTCCCATGTGGCAGATAACAGTAATTTGGAAGGTTGCCAGGAGAACTTTCAGGCTGTTGAACAGAATTTCTTTGAAGTAAAGTTAATAAAGCTGTGTTGGTCACAGTATTAGGTGCCACATTCTTAAAGTAATCTGTTGGTCTTCTTATCCAGGTATAAGGTGGGATTAATGGTGAGAAAAACCCCACCCACTCCTCTTCTGCTGACGCCAGTCCTGTGGGAGACAACAAGTTATAAATAAGCAGCTTGTTTATTGCTAGAGGGTGTTGTTACAGTCAGCTGCTGCTACAGTGTTCAAGCCATTTTCTAAAAACTTTTTATGATTTTAGAAGTTCTGACATTGAAGTTTTCATAGGGTTGTTTTTCTATATTTACTTTACTTTTAATTAAATATATTTACTAGTATATTTCCTTTAAATCTACCCTATTGCTCATAATTTTCATTTAGTAACATAGTAATATGGCTAGAAAGGATCTATTCTGAATTACTTTTATTATTCTTCTTTACAGTCTGTTTTTATTATTTCAACTTTGCTTTGCCAAAGGAAAGGAAAAGCAATGCAGGTTTTCATTTTCAGGCTTATGAAACCAACCTTTGCAGATTTCTTGAGACACAGGTCACAAAGTCAGCAGTAGGAGGGTTTAGCTTTTGGAATTTGAAAGAAATTTGTTCTGGTCTTGACAGTAAAAATAAATAAGCAGAAGATCTTGCAAAACATCAAAGTCCTTGATGTCTGCTGCATACCACAGCTGCCTCTTGTTGGGATGAGCCCTTTGGGTGACCCCCCTGTGCTCAGTGTCCTGGGTTTGGGTGACTTGGGCCTGATCCACAGTGTTCCAAAGCCAGGGGGATGCAGAGAGCAGGAGCCAGAGCCTCCTGAAATGCTGTCTTTGATATTCTAGACTGCTTCCCTGCACTTTAGTCTGTGCCTAACCACAGTATTTTATTTTGCTGTCAGTTTGAGAGTTAGGAACATTTCCTGCATAGCAGCTAAAGCCTTCATTAATTTTGTCTCTCTCAGAAGTGCAAAGTGTTCTCTCCCTGAGTGTGATGCTACTGGATAAGTATCAAAAACAGTTTTGTATTTAATCCATTGTCTGTGTGCTGCCCAGCACTGTGTTTTCTTTGGGGCAAATTGTGTTCTCTGTGTCAAATTTCATAGTTTTTAAATGATCTAAGGTGAGTGAGGGAGAAGTGTTGGATAAACAGAGTGGCTGTGCTGTCTTACAGGTGCTTGTCCTGTGTGATGAACTAGACAGAAACAATTCCTCTTACTGCTTTGTTTGAATTTTTCTGCAGCTTCCACCCGTTTTGTGAAGTGTGAAAAGTGTCATCACTTCTTTGTTGTCCTGTCAGAGGCAGACACAAAAAAGAGCATCATTAAAGAGCCCGAGTCAGCAGCAGAAGCTGTGAAATTGGCATTCCAGCAGAAGCCACCACCTCCACCGAAAAAGGTATGTTCTTAATTCCACCCAGAGTCCCTGAAAAAGGTGTGTTCTTAATTCCACCCAGAGTCCCTGAAAAAGGTATGTTCTTAATTCCACCCAGAGTCCCTGAAAAAGGTGTGTTCTTAATTCCACCCAGAGTCCCCAAAAAAGGTGTGTTCTTAATTCCTCCCAGAGTCCCCTCGTGTTGCAGCATGGAGAAATGCTTCCCTCAGTCTGCACCAGGTGTTTAATGGGCTGCTGGGACAGAGCAACAAACAATAAAGATGATTAGCTCAAGATTAAACCTTTGTGAGCTGTGTGACCCAGCAGAGCACTGATAAAGGGAACAAGTAGATCCAATAAGGATATTGGAGCTTGTTTTCCTCTGTCTTTGTCTCCTGACTATTTTCTCCTGTGACCTTGAGGCTGGCCTCAGCCCTCACCAACCATAGTAACTTTTCTTTCTCACTATGGCCTTGCATTCTGTATCCTTATTTTAGCAGCTTTTTTTCTGTAGCTGCAGAGCCTTTTATTTGATGTGGATTTGGGTGAGAGCTGTAGCTGTTTAACTTGTGACCATGCTCCTTCTGAAGTGATTTGGTTTCCATCTGGAGATTAGTGAGGAAGCCTTTTATGTTTCTCAGTTCCTGGTGGACTGTAATGGTTTCTGAACCTGCACGTGGCTCCTTGATAGACCTCTTTTAAAGAATTCTTAAAATTTCTGTTCCTCTTCAAAATTTGGGTGAAAATGGCAATTGGCTTACATTTTAGTAAGGCAGAACTGACAAACAATATGAATGTGTAAGAACCAAATAGACTTATCAACAGAAATGTTTTATATTTCAGATGTTAGTTTCTGTAAAAATTCAGACCAAAGCCCATCTTTGGCACAATATACTGGTTTTCCTTTTCTACTGCAAGATGATTTAGAAGTGTTACTAAGATTAAGCTATTTTTCAGATTTACAACTACCTCGACAAGTACGTTGTTGGTCAGTGTTTTGCCAAGAAGGTGCTTTCAGTTGCTGTGTATAATCATTACAAGAGAATCTACAATAATATCCCATCTAACCTGAGACAGCAAGCAGAAGTTGAGAAACAGACTTCTTTAACACCAAGAGGTTTGTATGATATTTGGTGTTTTTCTGGTCAAATGAATTACCATTTCAGGGCCCTAACTTAAGAAATCTAAGAAAGGTTTTACCCTGACACTAGATGTTCTATATCTGAAATGGTAAGAATTTATACTAAATATAATTTTTACTTCTGTGATTTATTTAAATGATCACCAGAAGGATTATGGTGCTTACCATATTAAATGCTTAACTTTTTTTTACTGATACATATTAGGGGGTATTCCCCTTTAACTTTCTAAAGTGAGTCTCCTAATTTTTTCTTTCTAATCTCATTTACTACTTAATGCTAAATCTGCTACTTAATCTGCAAGCAACAATGCAGCTCAGGAAGGTGATGTTTTGCATAGGCAAATTGATGAGTACTTGGATTCCTAACTTCCCTTGCTCCTGCTGGCAGCATCTGCTGGTCACCACAGTATTGTTCCATATCTAGCAGGTGTAGATGGAGTTACTCTTGGCAGTACTTTCCCTGCTGAGTACATGTGTAGCTATGTTGATCTAATTTATTTTTAGAAATAGGATTAGGTTACCATCTCTGACTCAAAGTGTACCTTGCTTGGGTGGTGGTTTTTTTTTTTTTAAAGTGTTTTGTTCTGTCTTGCAAAAGTTACCACAGACACCTTCTTTGTTTTTTGAATTAACATAAAGAAGTATTTTAAATTAAGAGGGAACATTGGTAGTTACTGTTCTGGTAAGGGTAAGAGAGCAGTTGTGTACCTGGCACGAGGAAGTTGCTGACCCTCCACAGGGAGATAACATGGTCCATACCCAGAGAGACTGACTGTGAATGTTTACATATTTCACAGTTCTGTCTTATAACAAAGTCTTACATTATAACACTCAGGGAGAGCTTAAGCAAGCCTCTTCAAACTAAAATTGTTACTGCTTCTTTTTCCCCCTTCTATAATTTAAAGTGAAAATCTAATTAGAGTTAATAGATTGTTGTTGTTTTTAGAAGAAGATAGCTTGCTGGCATTTTAAAAACATGCAATTTGGGTTTTGGGTTAATTTTGACAGCAATAAAAATAGCTCTGTGGGGATTTCTTGTTAGAAGTACATTCATAGACAGGGATGAGATGTATTCAGAAGAGGGCAAGAGGTGGAGAATTTTTAAGCTTTTATAAACTTACTTTATGACTGTTTTCATCCTCTCTCTTAGAATTAGAAATCAGAAGACGGGAGGATGAGTACAGATTTACAAGTAAGTGAACCCTCTCCTCATGTCCTCCTCTGCAATACCTACTTTTATGGAGAACAGTCTTTAGTGACTGCTAGTTTGAAATCTTGGGGGAAGTCCAGTGCTTGTACTTTTTCATCATGGAAATCAACAGCTTGGGTTTATTTCTTCTCATACATTTAAAAAAAAATGAAATTACTGTTAAAGTGAGTAAATTTCTAAGGACTGAAAATTTCTCTTGCTTTTTAATGTAGAAAAATACTTTTAGGTGCCATTGGAAATTCTTTTCCTATATGTCTCTGCAAAAGTATCATTGGAGCTCCTGTTTGTGTAATAATTGTGCTGCATTTCTGTTGGTTTGCTCTCTGTAAACTTCTGTACAGAGAGAATTCAAGGTTTGCAGAAGGACCAAGCTGTCATTGTGTGTTTAAGGTAGTGACAGACCTTGTTGGTGCTCAAACAGTGCTGTTACTGTTTCTTCAGAACTGCTGCAGATTGCTGGAATCAGTCCACATGGTAATGCTTTGGGAGCATCAATGCAGCAACAAATGAACCAGCAGATACCTCAGGAAAAACGGGGAGGAGAAGTACTAGATTCACCCAATGATGACATTAAACTTGAAAAAAGTAATATTTTGCTGCTTGGACCAACTGGATCAGGTATACAGCTGCATGTTTCTATAAGTGTCCTATTTTTCATGGACTTTATTGTTCATGAGTTGTTTTCCTCTTATGATTTATTCTGATTTGGTTTATAAAAAAACTAAACTGTGAATTTCAAATTGGGATTCCAGTGCTTTCATGCCATATTAACATACTGAGCCAGTGGCCTTAAAAAGGAATGAGCTGGAGTTGTGTGGTTTTCTTTTTTTAATGCCTATATTTACTGACTGAATAAAAGATGCCACTTTGACTAAGCTGAAATAAAATGCATTTATAGTTTCTCTGCTTTAGCTGGCAAGCTGAGATGCTGCAGTTAGTGCTGTTTCACCTCTGGGACAGATTAGTTGCAGGGGGTTGGAAAGAGATTATTTTGTATGTTCATAAGAATTAGGAGTGTTTGTACTGAAGTGATGGCATTTTACAGACCTTTTTGGGAGAACATTCACTAAACAATATTTTAATTCTGTTTCTTCCCAACTTCAAAGCAGGAGCAATTGGACTTTGCACTGCACCCTGAGTGTCTGCAAAGGACTACTGATTTATTTAATCTTTAAACTCTGCAAGTACATGTATTATGGTTTTTATATTGTGTGACATTTTGTGATACTGTATGCATTTCAAGCTGCCTTGAATGTATATTATTAAACTAAAACCAGAAATACAGCCTACCAATGTAAAAACCACTGCTTATGAAAGCTATCTCCCTTGGAAAATATTCTTATATTAAGATGCTGGTATGATTCAGAATGTCTGATAAGAGTAATGATGGTTCTGTGGTAAATCCTTGAATGGTTTGGGTTGGAGGGTACCTTAAAGCTCCCCTCATTCCACCCCTGCCATGGGCAGGGACACTTGCCACTACCCCAGGGTGCTCCAAGCCCTGTGTGACCTGGCCTTGGATGGATATTCCCAGGGATAGGGCAGCCACAGCTTCTCTGGACACCCTGTGCCAGGGCCTCACCACCCTCACAAAAAAGGATTTCTTCCCAATATCTCATCTAGACCCACCCTCTTTCAATTTAAAGCCATCCCCCCTTGTCCTGTCACTACACACCCTTGTTAAAAGTCCCTGTCCAAGTAGTTGAGTTTGTGTGCTCTAAGACAAGTGTGTGGCAGTTCTAACATGCAGCTTTTATTTACCAGGTAAAACCTTGCTGGCTCAGACTCTGGCTAAATGCCTAGATGTCCCTTTTGCTATCTGTGATTGTACCACCTTGACTCAAGCTGGCTATGTTGGGGAAGACATTGAATCTGTCATTGCAAAGCTCCTGCAAGATGCCAACTACAACATAGAAAAAGCACAGCAAGGTAAACTTTAATTTGTTTCAGAGACTGTTAATTTTGTTGAAGTGCTCTAAGCTTTTGAGGCCATCAGTATTCCTGAAATTGGTGTTCCTGCTGCATGTATCCAAAGTTTAAATCAGAATAAACCTGAAAAGAACTCAGTGTGTGTCTTGTAGTTTTGTTTTTGTGCATAATTGGACAAAATTGCATGTTTTTGCAGGTCTCTCAAATCTTGTTGTTCTCTGTAAATTCTTGCTTCTCTTTAAAAGTAAGGTCTTCTTTAAACCCATTTTCTTTAACTGCAGGAATTGTTTTTCTGGATGAAGTAGATAAGATTGGCAGTGTTCCTGGTATCCACCAGTTACGGGATGTTGGGGGAGAAGGTGTTCAACAGGTAAATACCTCCATGGAAAGCTTTTACTTCCTGAGTGAACTGGACATAGGATCAAACAGTATGGGAATGTATGGAGTCATAGTTCTTCAGTTCCTTGATTTTTCACCTTCAAAAGACACATCTTTCCTCTTGACTTCATTAAAAAACAATCTCAAAAGCAGTTTGGGGCATCCTCATGAAAATATTTTAGTTCAAAAATGTCCTTCAGCATTCAGACAGCCAGTTTATAATGTAGGGAAGGACAGATAGCATTTTCCATTTAAACAAAACTCTTAAAGCAGCTGATCATTGTATACATAATGTGTGTGGGAGCCACATTAAAGGAATATTTTTGTCCTCAAGTGGGATTGTCTCATAGGAAAAACTGACATTTTTGGACACTTATTGTTACTATAAAGGCATAAGGGAGCAAAAAATACATTTGTGAAAGTGGTATGTCCTTTTGCATCATGCTACACAATGGAATTTTTTTATTGTTTATTTCTTCTTTCCATCTTAGGGCTTGTTAAAATTACTTGAAGGCACAATAGTAAACGTTCCAGAAAAGAATTCTCGGAAACTACGTGGGGAAACAGTGCAGGTTGACACAACAAACATCCTGTTTGTGGCTTCTGGCGCTTTTAATGGTCTTGACAGAATTATCAGCAGGAGGAAAAATGAAAAAGTGAGTGCATTAGGCTGTATCTGGGCTGAAAAAATCATCATCTTGATTACTGTTCTCAATGCTGACTATTCAGATCTTGATGTAATTGTAAGCACACTAACTTTCTTTATTTCAGCAAATGGTGCTAAAAGCCATCATCATCTTAAAATACCTGGTCTTGGAGTTCACTGTTTTGGGGGTTAAAGTCTGGGGACAGGGTTCTGGCTGCAGCATTCTGGCAAAATGTGCTCCCTGTCTCTAACACTAAAGGAGTCACTGAAATTCAGGTTATTGTTCATGGTAATCTGTAGCTTCCCATGTAAGCAGGCTTGCCTCATTTGCTTCACTTATGAAGTGTCACTGGTACTTGTAACATAACCAGAACATGTTGATAACCTTCTTTTTTTTTAAGAAAAAATTGCTTTTGTGTGATGTGTATTAATCCTTCACTGAGGAAATTCAATTTTATATGAAAGTGGTTGTATGCAAGGGGTCTGATTTTACTCTAAGTAGTTTCTTGAGCTCAGATTAGTACAAAATGACATAATCAGTCACTGCAGATTTTTTAATACTCATGAAAAGTGACTTACTTACATCAAGAAAACTCAGTCATTATGCTTCTCTAAGCAGAACACGTTTGTTTTGCAGTACCTAGGATTTGGAACACCATCTAACATGGGGAAAGGCAGAAGGGCTGCAGCAGCAGCTGATCTTGCCAATATCAGCGGAGAGTCCGACCCCCAGGAAGATATCGAGGAGAAGGATCGCCTGCTGCGCCACGTGGAAGCCAGGGATCTCATCGAGTTTGGCATGATTCCTGAATTTGTGGGACGTTTGCCTGTTGTGGTTCCTCTGCACAGCCTGGATGAGAAAACCCTCGTACGGATCCTCACGGAGCCACGGAACGCTGTGGTTCCTCAGTACCAGGCGCTGTTCAGCATGGATAAGGTTTGAGTTTTTTATTTGAGGACTCTGGTTTTTGTGTTTATAAATAGTGTTGTTTTCAGTAATGCTTGTACTCAACATGCTGAGTTATAAATGAAATTATTAACAGAACTTCCCATTTCTCTCTGTGTAGTGTGAATTAAATGTAA
The DNA here is from genome assembly GCF_009819885.2 of Catharus ustulatus. Lineage (NCBI taxonomy): Eukaryota > Metazoa > Chordata > Aves > Passeriformes > Turdidae > Catharus > Catharus ustulatus. The sequence goes on from NC_046232.1 coordinate 18,760,351, forward strand.
CTGAAGATGCATTGAAGGCTATAGCCAGACTGGCCCTGGACAGAAAAACTGGTGCCAGAGGTCTTCGATCTATAATGGTGAGTAAATTAAATCTTATACTGGATTTGTGTGTGGACCTAATCATGACCATTTCCAGTGAAAACCACACTCACATGGATACAACAAGTCTTCCTAAATCTGTGAGTACTCAGAGTTCTTCCAAGAAGACTCTCTAGCTCTGAAAATCACTTTATGTAGAAGAGGATATACAGAAATATTTTTCCCTCTATTTTCTTGTAGGAAAAGCTGCTGCTGGAGCCCATGTTTGAAGTGCCCAATTCTGACATCGTATGTGTGGAAGTTGACAAAGATGTTGTAGAAGGCAAAAAAGAGCCAGGATACATTAGGTAAAACGGTAACAGAAGTAGCAGAACAGACCAGTAATACAACTAGACAGGTATTCTGATGGAATAAGCACAAATCCATGCACACAACCTAAAAAGATTCAATGCTCTGTATATTGTACACAGCTGAATTAGTGCCTGTTCTGTCCTAGAGACTGGATTTGTATTGTTTTCATTTTTAAACAGAAATTTTAAAATAAACTTATGTGAAGTTACTTTTGTCTGTGTATACCTGTAGAAATGGAAGTAAGTTTTAAGGTAACAGTAAAAACTTGAAATTCAGTTGTGACTGTACTGAAATTTCTTAAATGAAACTGTTTCTTTCTTCTTGCTTTTTTACCACTGATGTGGGGTTTTTGATAGAAGCTCCAGGCTTCAACAGTTTTCTACATTACTCTTGCAGCAGTGGAGAGCTACAAAGACACATATATTGATTTACTGAAATCTTGTTAAAATAATCAATTTAATGTTTTGAAGAGTATGGTAATGATGTGGAATGTTGACACCACTGGACAAATCTGCATTTAAAAAAAATCCAACAATTTTAGTGAATGAAGGATGAAATTGAGAGAGAATGGTTCAGGTTAAAACTGGTTAAAAAATTAATTCCCAAATTTCAAGTGAAATTTAGGAACTGTGTCTTGGTTTGAGTGGCTTTCTCCACTAAGGTACATTTACTCATTTCAGCAGTTTGTGCTGAAACTTGGCTCAGCCTTGTGTTGTTGAAGGGTGTGAAAAATATTACACTGATGCTTGCTTGAAATGATTTTGTACAGAAATACTATATTTATTGATTAAATCAAACAACTTAATAAAAGGAAGGGTAATTAAATTCAGCTAATGAGCCTGTGTGCTGGTGGCACTGCAAATGTGCACAGCAGCATTTCCAGATCAGGAGGTCAGAACTTCTGTCACGGGGCACTGTGCATGTGACATGTTTGTCAGGAGCTATGCAAAGTGTCTCTTGTTTTTTTTTCCTCTAAGGTATCTGATCCTTCCTTTCAATCCTAGGGCTCCCACCAAGGATTCATCAGAAGAAGAGTATGACTCTGGAGTGGAGGAGGAAGGCTGGCCTCGACAGGCAGATGCTGCAAACCATTAAACAGTGTCAGAACTCTCACCTGCAAAAAGCTCACTGGGTTCTTTCCTTCCGATTGCTTCTGGCTGCAGCCTGATTGAAAGGCCCTGGATCTGTCTCGGATACAATTCGTGATGAGGAACTTCACTAGCTAAATCAGATCGTGTATTTTATTGCAGCATCACATTGATTTGATGGACAGAGTGGACTGGGATGGCATAATGTTCAAATATGAATTGTATATTACACTTGTTCAATTAAAATGTATAGCAAATGCAGCAGCACCTGCACTGCTCTTGCCAGAAAACAAACCAGCAGCACAGGTGCTGCCAATAGTTAGATTTAACAATAATGTTACTCTACAAATGGGAAATCAAAATTAATAATTAGTAGAGGGTGAGCAAACTATCTTAGCTCCTGGTACGGCTCACGGGGGGTTGTGTTCAGGTCAGTGTTAGAGTCCTGCTGGTGTGTGAAACCAGCGGGCACTGGAGTGACTTGTTACATTGGTGGGGGAGGAAACCCTTTGGAAAAACTGGGACACACTTTGTGGCACTGCTGGGAGGTTCTGCTAACATGTGACACTGGTTTGTTAGAGTAATTTGAAAATCGAATAATACCCTTCACGTCTCCATTGGGAGCTTTAGACACCTTGGATATTGTGAAAGAAGGTGAAGTCAGTCATTTGCTGGTTTTCCAGAGGGTTAACAAGATTCCTAGGAAGCAGTAAAACCATCTAAATTTGGATGAGAAGTCGCCATAAATTTTTAAATATTAATGTTCTAATATAGTACATTTTGTTTAACGTATTGGAACTATCATGCATCAATTTTTTGGTGCCAGGTATTTGCCCAACCTATCTTATAATGTTAAGAGATGAAAGAAGTAAATGTATAATATTTTTGCTGTAATCAGTAGTGATTGTTCACATGACAGTGCTTTTTAAGTTATATTCTCAAATGCTAGTATTGCATCTTGTGGGTTTGTCTTTGATTTTTAGTCTCACAGCAAGCAATCCTCCCTCTTCTGTTCTCCACCAAAATTAATTCAATCCTTTAGGAAAGTCTTTGTAAAAACACTAAAGGACCTGTATGTTTTTGATTTGTTTCAGGAATTAAAATTGTCACTTACAACTTTGTTTTGTCCTTCAGTGAAAACGTGGACTTGAGTTTCCCTAAAACTTTAATTCACACTATTTAAATAAAACTTTCATCCCTCCTTTCAGTCTAGTGGATGTTTTAGGTCAGGAAAGGATACTGAAAATCTATTGACCCTGTTTTTGTCACTAATTTTTGTCATGTAAATTTTATGTAATACTTGTGTTCTTCACTAGCAGCAGTGTGATATGCAGTTGTAGCCAGGTGCAACAGATACTTCCCGTGGGATTTCAGATTTTTTTCTGGTTAAATGACCCACTAATGGTTCAGGAAAATCTGTGTTTGGAGTTGAGGGTATTTCTGGAAGCTTGGTCCCCTCCAAATGGGGAATCTGTGGTGAACTATCTGTAACTGCATCCTCACTTTCCTTTTTGTAGAGTGAAAAAATAGAACAGCTTCTAATTCTGAATCCTTCAATTCAAATCCTTTTTTAAACAGATAGAAAAAACCACCACATTTTAGGTGAAACTGTTCAACAACTTAGTTTTGAAAGTTGTTTGGAATTCTGTAACCAAGAACTGTTTTTAAGGAAACAAAAATGCCGTGTAACTACAGTTTGTACTTCACCTCTGGCGTTTGAATAAAAGCGAATATTCAAGCTGCGGCGAGTTGTCATCCCTGACGCCATCCCCGAATATTTTAAGTTTTAGGGGTAGTTTTTGAAATTTCATTTTTGAAGCGGAGGCCGGCGGGGCGGGTCCTCCCGGCCGCCAGGCGGCGCTGTGGCGCGGTGCGGAGGCGGGCGCTGAGACGGTGTCATGGCGGCGCGCTGAGGGGACTGCGGCCCGATCATGGCGCAGCCGCCGCCGTTCCCCGCCCGCCTCCCACCGCCCTTCCGCGCCTTCCCGCCGCCCTTCCCCGGCCCCACCGTCCGCCCAGCGCCCTTCACGGTGGGGCCGGCGGCACCCCCGCCTTTCTTCTTGCCGCCGCCTGCGGGTGAGGCCGGACCGCGCTTCCCGCCGGGCGTCCCCTACTTAGCGGCGGCCCCGCCGCGAGCAGCGGCTGAGGAGGAGGCGGTGCAGCGGCAGCAGGATGAGCTGTGGCTGTCGCAGTTCCTGGGCCGCCGCCGCGCCGCTCCCCCGCCGCCACCGCCGCCCGCCGCCGCCAGCCCCAGCAGCGCCCGGGCCGTGGCGGTGGCGGCGCTGGGGCGGGTGGCCCGGGTGACAGCGCTCTGCCGGGCCCTGCGGCGCTGCGAGGATGGGGGCGACGAGCCGGGATGGGCCCGGGCTCGGGAGGAGGCGGAGGCGGCGCTGCGGGAGCTGCGGGAGATCGTGCGGCCCCTGCGGGAGCCCGGGTACGGCGAGGCGCTGCGCAGGAAGGCCGAGAGGGCGAGGAAGAGGAGGCTGCGCCTGCAGCGGAGGAAGCTCGAAGCCAGGGCGGCTAAGGAGGAGGAGGCGGCCCGGGCCGCCGAGCGGGAGGCCAAGATCGACCAGTGGCGGGCTAAGTGCATCCAGGAGGTGGAAGAGAAGAACCGGGTACGGTCCCGAGTGCCGGGTCCTGCCTCTCACCGGGGCTCCAGGACAGCAGGGGTGACCTGCCGCTAATGGGGTCACGGCAGGATGTGCCTGCCCCACTCCTGGCTTTGTCCCCCGTGCTTCAGTGGGTGCCCCTGAGGTGCTGCATGACTTCAGCATACTGAGACTATGCTGTTTCCAAGGCCTGCAGCCCTGCTTCTTGCTTAGAAGTCTTGGTGGGCATCTCGGTTTTGCCATCCTCATATTCTAGGCCTTGACACATGAAATTGTGATTTCAGTTGTTTCTGAACTCCTGGAGCTTTTCCCATCTGGTTCCAAGTGTCAGCTTGTCCACACAGCTCACAGCTACCCTTGTGGTGGTCAGTGCTGTTTCAGTATCCATCAGCCTTGCCTCCTGCTTCCATCCTTCTAAAGCTTGTGATTTACAGGCTTTTTGATCTCATGGGGAAGTAAAACATCTCCAAAGCAAAAAATACCCCCTCCAATTAGACTTGTTGAGAAGTGCTGTAAGCAGCTTTCTGTTGGTTTTTGGCTAAAGAACTCCCTTTCTGCTGGTGTGCTGCGGGGATGGTCCAGAGCAACTGCTGAGGAAGGGCTTGTGGTCAGGCTGTGGCAGGTTAATAGTCCTTAATTGTAGAACCGTGGATTTGGAATGGTTTCTGTTTATTGTAAAATATTTGCTCTAAATTTCTGGGGTTAAAGGCTCTCAAAATGTGTGCATGTGGCACCTGAGGACGTAATGTAGTGGTGAACATGGTCGTGGTGCTGGGCTGACAAATGGACTTGATGATCTTTTCCAACCTTAACAATTCTAGGGTTCTGTGATTTGGCCCAGAATTATGAGTCCCACAGCATTCTTTTTTTTCTGAAGTCTGTGATGTGTTAGCCTTTTTTTTTTCATAAAAAGGCAAGGCTGGATGATTGATTTAACTTGCTTCTGTTACTGTAAAGTCACTCTGCTCTCCAGTGCTTTACTAATTTTTGAAAATGCCGTTTGATTCTTTTTTTTGAGGGGTATTTCACACATCTCATCTGTTTTTTTCCTTCTGTTTTTTTAATAGGAACGAGAGCTGAAGGCTGCTGCTGACAGTGTCCTGTCTGAAGTGCGGAAGAAACAAGCAGATACAAAGAGGATGATGGACGTCCTGCGTGGGCTGGAAAAGCTTCGGAAGCTGAGGAAAGAAGCTGCTGCCAGGAAAGGTTCGTTATGAGATTGGTCCCAACTTAACTGTGTCTTAAATACACACAGAAAATAAGATGAGGGTGCCCTATGCTGACTCTAGCAAGGTGCAGCTTCAAAAAGCTGTGTCTTCATTGCTATTCTAATTGCAAGAATAGGTACAAAATGCAGAATTCAGTGGTTGTGTTCCTGTGTTTCCAAGCTCTTTCTGGAAAGAAGGATTATTCTCGTAAGAATTCTGCCTGTTAACAAGGTTAAGCTCATTTTCCTCTAAGATTTTGCCAGCTCTGCTCTCAAGTGTGGTATCAAACCACCTTCTGAATCTGAAAACTTGACATCACTTCTCTTTCTGTTCAGGTGTTTGTCCACCTCCTTCAGCAGATGAAGCATTTGAAAATCAGGTGGAGAGTCTCAAGACATTGCTCAAAACTCGCACAGAGCTGTATGAAGCTGAGGAAAGAGCATTAAGGGTTATGCTGGAGGGAGAACAGGAGGAGGAAAGGAAGAGGGAGATGGAAAAGAAACAGAAGAAGGAGAGGGAAAAACTACTACAGCAGAAACTGGAAATGGATTCCAAGCTGTTTGGGGATCCAGGTAAATTCTGCATCCTGTTCTTAACAGTGTTTTTTCACATCACATCCCCATCTCACCGACACTGGATTTGAAATGCAGGCACAGATCTAAGCTGAGAAAGGAATCATCCATTGGAATAATTTATGGTCTGAGAATGGGGGGTAAACATAGTGCTGTTAACACCTGTGGTGTAAGAGCAGCTGTTGAGCTTTTTGACATGGACTGCAGCACATCTCAAGCTGGTTTCACAATGTTTTGCAAGAAAAGGTTGTAGATTAAACTGAAGTGAGAATAAACATAATAGATTGAAGTCTTCCAGAACCCAGTAGATGCTTTAGTCTGGTGCTTTGGTGAGTGTGACTCAGACCTGTAAAGATTCAGTGTCCATATGTTCCCAGTTTTTAGATGGTAGAGGCAGGAAGTTTTGCTGGTTTTGACTTTCCTCTGACTGCTGTGGTACAGACCAGGAGATGTGTAACATGTAAACTCCTTCATACATTACCTAGGGCCCTGATGTCAGATTACAACTGGGCAGTGGCAAATGGGTTTGCAAATTTGGGGCTTCTGAGAGACACTGGAATGGAAGGTTTTTCTGGATTATTAAACAATTTATCTCTGTTTCACAGCTGAATTCCCACTCACCCATCTACTGCAGCCTTTCAGAGACTACTACTTACAAGCTGAACATTCTGTAGCAGCTCTAATCCAGATCAGGTAAAACCAAAGAATATATTTTATCATCAGAGATGGCAAACACTGTTTTTTGCAGTTGTAAATTCAATGCCCCTTTTGGTCTGTCAGCTTCCAAATATGGTTATGCAATGGATTGTTCTGTTTTTTTCAAGTTTCTTGCTTGAGTCATATCCAACAGATGCCCATGTGAGGCAGAGTGCACTTCCATGCATAACCATTCCATTTAACACCAGAACATTGAATTTTCACATTTGTCTTTTGAAAAATAAGTTTAAGAGTACAAGTATTGAGGGGTTTGTATCGATCAGTAACATCTCTGACCAAATTAATCCCAGCTCTCCTCTCAAACAATGCTCTCTCTGTTAAAGGCATGAATGGGATCAGTACTTGGTGCCAGCTGACCACCCTGAAGGAAGCTGCATCCCTCCAGGATGGGTTCTCCCGAGTCTCCCCAGCAATGACACTTGGGCCACTGCTGTCAGATAATTTACTAATAAATTATTTCAACATTGGAGGATTGCTTCATTATAATTACTGTAAATATGAGAGGGTCCAAAGAGCAAGTCTCATCCTCTCTTTCAGCAGCCAGGTACTGGAATGTCTTTACTGGAACTTCTTGAAAAAAAATTTAAGAATTGTTTTGCTGATTGACTGTGCAGGGAGGTAGCTGAGCAAGCCCAGAGCTGCCAGGCCTCTCGTGGTATGGAATTACAATCCAGCTGCGAGTTCTTGTTAAATCTGTTTTAATAAAGGAACATTGCTGATGGTGGTATTTGTGCCAGTATTAACATCCTATTTTTAGAGGCTTTTATCTTTATAAAGGATGATGTCAACTTCAGAAATGAAGAAATGTAAAAAAAAAGGAGATCATTAGTAAACATGGTTTTTTTTCATGTCAAGCATCACTGTCAAAACAGTTCCTGTACTTTTGGGTGTAGAGACAAACCTATTACAAGTTTAAACGAATTCTGAAGTACAAACAAGACAGGGTTTTTCAAGGCTGATTAAAGCAGCTGTTGACATTTTACTTTTGTGGGCTAAAAATGATACCAAAACATGGAAAAAATTCCCAGTTGTGGTGAAATAGGTCAGACTGCCATGTGAATAAATACAAATTTGATGAATAAGCCTGCTGGAAAAAATTAATAAAATCTGAAGTCTAACCTATTGTAAGTGTTTTGACTATGTAGATATTTTTGTATAGGGACATATCATGTCTATTTGATTAAAAAACCACAGCTTTATTTTGTAAGTTGTTTTTTTTCTACAGAACAAATAGAGAAAAATGGATTTTTGGGGTTTTTTTGTTTAAAGCATTTTCACACCAGGGAAGAGATTTGTTTGAGTACTTTACATCGAATACAATTCCAATGAGGAGAGAATTATTGGGAAAAGGTTTGTGTGAAGGAACTTCTCCCTCCTGCAGGATGACAGAGGTGACATCTGATGTCAAAGCTTTCCATGTTCTGGACAGTTTGCTTGTAACTCTGACGGGCCATACGGATTTGGAGCTTTGCTGTTCTGCACAGATTGCTGGGCACCTTTCCAGAGCTGCAGTCCTTACTTTTGCTTAGCCCCAGTGTGTGGGAATGGAGTTAATCTCTCCAGTGCTTTGCCTCTTGGCGTCACAACAGTGCGTAACTCACACGTCATTGCCTCAATTCAATACTTGGGCCTTAGGTGTAACGTTAGTAATGTCCTGGCTGAACCTTTGCCCTGGTTTCTATCAGGAAGAGACATGAACTGGTAGTTGCTGATAGATCAGGAGTGCAGAAGTTTGCAGTTCTTGCTCACCTGTAGCACTCCAAAATACAGATTGCCGTGAAGTCCTCTGCAGGTGGTGCTCTAATTTGCTTTTCCCTGCATCCTCCCATCCCTAATATCACTTCCAGCATCTCATTACTCCAGACCCAAGGCTGATCCTGGGGAGTCTTCCCTGTTGAAAACACACAAGATCAAATATAAAAATAAAAACAAAAACAACTGCATAAAACCAATACAAGCCCAACACTTCCAGTTCAGGCAGCTTAGTGACCAGAGGATGCTCTTCTTAAACAATTAGACTCCTTATCCCATCAGCATGTCTGATGGAACACGCCAACCGCTTAAGTTCCGATTATCTCAAAGCTGCCCAAGTCAGCTGCTTGTCTGACACTGCAGGAATTTAAAGAGCTGAGCAGTAGATAAGGAGGCAGCAAAGCAGCAGCCCTGTTCTCCCCGCCCTGCAAGGAGAGAGCTCCATGAGTTCATCTGACGGTAAGAACAGCTTCATATTGCTAATAAACATGGGGCTTGAAAATGCCAGGGGAGGATCTGCCTTTATAATGTCCTGTGGTTTTGCTCCTGTCTAACAACATCGGCATTAAATGTTTAACAGCTTTAGTGAGGAAGTCATTGAAGTCACAGGTGGGGAGGAATGTTTAAACTCATAAAATATGTGGACACAGAACATTAATTTAAAAGGTGTGTGTTCAGACTTGATTCCCATTTTTCTGAGTATAATATTTCCCACTGTGTTTAAGTTTTAAAAAGTTAGTGTAGCCCAGAAGAAGAGAGAGGTTGGCAGTGAGTTTCCAAGATTCATTTGCATCCTATTCCTCCTGGTGCAGTTGGGTTTCTCCTGCTGTTCAGGCACATCCTCTTCCTCATGTGAACTGGTTTATGCACTGGCCAGGGTCTGTGATGTGAAAGTGGCCAGGGCTGCTGGGGAGAACATGAGGTCAGAGCCCTCATTCTGGTGGGAATTGGTGTTTATAACTGACCCTCTTTTATCCTTCTCTAGTAGCATTTTTGTTGTGATTACTTCTGCCCCAGAGTACTTCTTGTTTTCTAAACTGTGGTTTTGGGAATTAACACTTGTGTGAGCCTCTCTTAAAGCACAGTATTTATGCAGTCAAATACAGCGAGGTACAGATCATCATCTCCTCGTATTTTCTTCATTGTGGCTTAGACACGCTCACTATCCATCACCATCCC